>NC_136932.1:31460012-32660012 GCF_949752795.1 Hyperoodon ampullatus
ACGTTCTAGTTTAATGCCTATTCAACAGTAAAAGAGTTTTCTTTTTCTAGTGCCTTTGTGGAGACGTCTGGGCTGGGGGAAGGTTTTGTTTTTAGTTCTATTTTGCCAAGTTATATCATTAGCTTCACTTACAGATGAGGAAATTGAGAGTCAGACACCCACAATCACATGGTTAGTGTGATGGGAGACGGGATGCAAAGTGAGGTCGGTCTCTGGAGCTTGGCTGGGTCCACAGTGCTGTGTGGCAAGTGATGCAGCCATCCTGGAGCCCGGCACGACACGTAGTAGTGCAGAAGAAATACATCTGAATGTTTGAGACTGGAGTGCAGCACGTGCGGATCTCAAACAACAAATGTGGATGGACAAGAAACGCAGCTGTGTTCTTTTTCGATACTGCCTTACATTGAAGTCTCACCTTGCCAAGTGTTTGGAGCTGGTGCTCAGTCAGCAACAGTCTCCTCCACTATTCCTGCTGCTGCATTGAAGTTCAAGGGTTATGTGGTGCCCAGCACGGACTGGGCCAGCAGTGTCCACTTCTATGCAAATTACTGGCATCCTTGGTGCATTCGTGGCCTTGGTCCCTGAGGTGTTCAGTCATGTCCGCTCTGTGTACCCTACCACCACCCAGCCTCTTTGGCTTTGTAACGACTCCACCTCCGCTGTGCCCACACGGTGTTGGGAAACCCTGTGCCTACCCTCTCAGTGCCCTGCTAGGCTATGAGTCAGCCCACATGACTGTCTCTACTCGAGACTGGACCCAGACCCCCAGGTCCTGCCTTTCCCCGAGCACAGTCCTCTCCACTCCCAGCCCATCCAAAGCCATCAGGGGTCTTTATTTACCCACTGCCCACAGCAGCCAGCCACACAGCACAGCCAGGAGCAGCAGCTCCCTGCATCCCTGGCTGTTCCCCTCCAGACCACTTGTTTCTCCAGCACAGAGAAACTCCTTTCATTTTAGAGGCTTGGGTGGGATGGGAAATTGTCTTACTCACCAGGTGTCCTGTTTGCTCTAAATCTCAAGAGAAGGAAGGTGTTTGTAAGCCCAAGGCCTCCCCTCTGCCACTCAAACCCTTTTCTCTCAAACCATTTGCTCTGTGAGGAAGTTCCCAAATGACTCAAAAATCAAGAACTAACGCCTTTCTTCTCTCTGCCTTCTGCTGTGCTGTCTCTTCCTGAGGCTATAGCGGGAGGATTTGGAGTCACAACCAATATTGGGTGAGGAGAGTACACTTCCGTAAGCAGATCAAAATGTTACCTGCCCGGGGCCGGGGGTGGGGGGCAGGTCTCGTGCAGAGTGGATCTAACCAATTAGGAGAGGCCACAGAGGTCAGTGAGAGTGGATGCCAGCTAGAAACAAGGATGGCCAAACCAGTGCAAACCGGCTAATGTTAGCCTTGATTTTCCCACAAAGGCGCATAGAGGCATGCGAAGTGAATGTGTGTGGCTCTGAGTAAGTCGATTGACCTCTCTGAGCTTTTATCAAGTCCACTTTGGGCTCCTCTCTCTTCCTCTGCTTTCCTCCAGGCGTTGGGATCTCCAGACACCATCTATGGTCTTTGTTCTCCTACACATTCTCCCCAGACCAGCTCATCCACACCCAGGCTGAGGTGACCATCTGGGTGAAGGGTCACAGGTGTTGGAAGAGAAGGAGACAAATACTGGGGTGAGGGTGGAGCGAGTGAATGAGGCAGCAGAGGGAGTGGCAAAGAAGAGACCCACTAACTCTGCTGCGGGGGGCAAGGAAGCCCGCCCCGAGTGAGGATCACGTCAGACCCACAGGTCTGACTCCAGACGACAGGAGGTGGAAGGGAGGTGGACAGGACGCAGGAGCATGCAGGACGGCTGGAGTTCCATCCACTGCTTCATCCCTGACATCAGGTTGCCTATTTAACTGCCTTTTCTTTTTTCCCTATTCAGCAACACTTAAAATAAAAGGAGAACTTGAAACTCCATTGCCATCACTTCCCCGTGTTGCCATGTGACATTATAATCCTCAGAATGTTAACAATATGAAACAGACTTCCTCTTCCAGGCATGATATGGTAGAAAGGACTGCATTTAACCCTCCTTGATAAACAACTAGGAAACTGGGCAAAACCTATCAAAGAGCTCTTTGCAAACTCTGGACAACCAGGGGTCAGGGGCTCGGACTCATGAGAAAGGGGGAGGGAGAGCCTGGGTCTGCCTTGGCCGGGTGAGCAGAGGCGATCCTGGTTGCAGAGAGCGGACGGCACAGAGGCTGGTGGTCTCGGTGGGTGGAGGGGGTGGAGATCAGGGCTGGGGAGAATGAGGCATTCCTTTGTGTGTGGAATTCCTTGGAGTTTTGCCGAGTGCGTGACTTGCATGCACAGAGTAAAACTTCACAGAGACGTACAACCAGGGAACTGTGAGCTGACAAATTCCCAGAGTTCACAGGGAAAGATGTTCAAGCTCTGAGCAGCCAGAGTAGCTTCCTCAGTGCTGGCCGGGGGAACACAGCAGACACCCCGGAGCCGGCATGTCCGAGTAGTAAGTCCAAACTACCCCTGGGTGAAAGCTAACCTACCTTCCTCTAGCAAAACTTTAAAACAAGCCTCAGACAGAAACCAGCCAGGATACTGAAGAACCCAACACCACCATCAACCAACTGCGCCCAATTCACACTTCTCAGACACTCCACCCAACAACAGAACAGCAGATTACACGTGCTTTCGAGTGACTGCAAATAAGGTGGACCACATCTTGAGCCGCAAAACAAACTGTGACAAATTTAAGAGAATTGAAATCACAGAGTGTATTCTCTGACCACAATGGAACCAAAATAGAAATCAATAACAGGAAGATAATACGAAAATCTCCAACCTAAATGCCCATCAACAGACGAATGGATAAAGAAGATGTGGTACATATACACAATGGAATATTACTCAGCCATAAAAACGAATGAAATTTTGCTATTTGCAGCAACATGGGTGGACTTGGAGGGTATCATGCTAAGTGGATTAAGTCAGACAGAGAAAGACAAATACTGTATATCACTTACATGCAGAATCTAAAAAAATGAAACAAACTAGTGAAGATAAAAAGAAACAGAGGGACTTCCCTGGTGGTCCAGTGGTTAAGACTCCTTGCTTCCACTGCAGGGGGCACGGGTTTGATTCCTGGTCAGGGAACTAAGATCCCACGTGCCGTGTGGCACGGCCTAAAAAAAGAAAGAAAGAAAGAAAAGAAACAGACTCACTGATACACAGATATAGAGAACAAACTAGTGGTTACCAGTGGGCTGAGGGAAGAGGGAGGAGGGGCAAGATTGGAGTAGGGGATTAAGAGGTACAAACTACTGTATATAAAATAAATAAGCTGTAAGGATATAGTGTAGAGCACAGGGAACATACCCAATATTTTATAATAACTAAGTGGAATATAACCTTTAAAAATTGTGAATCACTATGCTGTACATCTGAAACTTATAATATTGTACATTAACTATACCTCAATTTTAAAAAAAGTCATTCTTACTGTAGATCTTAGCAACCTCAGCATATGATTTTTTTTCTTTCCTTATTAAGTCAAGAACTTTCACCTTTTCACTTAAAGGAAGCACTGTAGGGCTTCTCTTTGGCATATCCGAATTGCCAGCATCATTACTCTTGCACTTTGGGGACCTATTAAGTAAAATAATGGTCACTTGAACACAAGTCCTGCGATGCTGAGGCAGCTGGTCTGACAGCTGAGATGGTTACTAAGCAACTAACAGGTGGACTAAGCTGGACAAAGGCAAGACTCACATCCCGGGCGAGACAGTGGGGGATTTCATCACACTGCTCAGAATGGCCTGCGATTTAACACTTAATGAATTATTCATTTCTGGAACTTTCCATTCAGTATTTTAGGACTGAGGTTGACCGTGGGTAACTGAAACCCTGGAAAGTAAAACCATGGTAAGGGTGGGAGGCTGTACATGAATCTATACATGTGATAAAATGGCACAGAATTATACATACATATTTTATCAACATATATTTCCTGAGTTTGATATTGTACAATAGTTATGGAAGATGTAGACATGGGGAAAACAGTGAAGGGTTCATGAGCCCTCTCTGTACTATCTTTGAAATTTCCTGTGAATCCGTAATTATTTTGAAATAAACTATTGTTAAAAGTCTCAAAGAGATCGAACACATCAACAAGTAACTTACTTGCCTTCCAGAGCAAAGTCCAACACCCTTCAAAGGAAGACAACAAAGTCCAGATACTCAACAAATAACATCCATGATGTCCTGTGTCCAACAAAAAATTAGTAGACATGCCAAGAAGCAGAAAAATGTGACCCATACTAGGAAAAAACATAAATGAATAGAAACATGCAGAAATGACAGAGGTGTTGAAACTAGCAGACAAGGACATTAAGACAGCTTTTATAATTGCGCTCGACCATTTAAACCAATACATGAACATACTGAAAAGACAAATCAATGAAATCAAAAGCTGTCTTGAGAAATCAACAAAACTGATAACCTCTAGCTCAAATACTCAAGAAAAATAAGAGAGCAAACACAAATTACCAACATCAGGAAGGGCAAAAGGAGACATCACTATATATCATACAAGTGTTAAATAATAATAAGGGAGTTTAAATGAAATGGACAAATTCCTTGAAAGACACAAATTACCAAAAATGACTTAAGAGGAACTAGAAATTATGAAGAGTTTTATATCAGGTAAAGAACTTGAATTTATAAAGTTCCCATAAAGAAAACTCCAGGCCCAGACAGTTTTCCTAGCTACCAAACATTTAAGAAAGAAAGAATACTATACAAAGTCTCTCAGAAAAATAGAGAAGTAGTAAACACCTTCCAAAACATTTTATGATCCCAGTATTACTTATTATAAAAACTAGACAAAAATTATTATCCCTCATGAACAGAGACACAAAAATAGCTAACAGAATATTAATAAATCAAATCCTAGGGCTTCCCTGGTGGCGCAGTGGTTAAGAATCCACCTGCCGATGCAGGGGGACACAGGTTCGAGCCCTGGTCTGGGAAGATCCCACATGCTGCGGAGCAACTAAGCCCGTGCGCAACAACAACTAAGCCTACACTCTAGGGCCCGTGTGCCACAACTACTGAGCCCGCGTGCCACAACTACTGAGCCCGTGCGCCTAGAGCCTATGCTCGGAACAAGAGAAGCCACTGCAATGAGAAGCCTGTGCACCACAACAAAGAGTAGCCCCAGCTTGCCACAACTAGAGAAAGCCTTCACACAGCAACGAAGACCCAACGCAGCCAAAAGTAAATAAATTAATTACTTAATTTAAAAACAAAAATCAAATCCAGCAATATATAAAAATGAAAATACATTTGACAAAATGGGGTTTATCCCAGAAATACAAGGTTTATTCAACATTTGAAAATCAATCAACGCAATTTACCATGTTAATAGAACAAAGGTGGAAAAAAACGATCTTCACAATAAATGCAGAAAAAGCATTGGTCAAATTCAGCACCAAGTTTTTTACTATTATGAATAAAGCTGCTATAAACACACATGTACAGGTTTCATGTGACCATAAGTTTTCATCTCACTTAGGTAAATATCAGAAATGGGATGGCTGGGTCTTATGATAAGTGTTTGTATAACTTTATAGGAAACTGCCAACATGTTTCCCAAAGTGGCTGCATCGTTTTGCACCCCCATCAGCAAGGTTTGAGAGTTATAGCTGTCGCATTTCTGCATCAGGATTTGGTTTTGTCAGTGTTTTTTTCTGTTTATTTTGTTTTTTTAAGCCCTTCTAGTAGGGTAGAGGAATGTTGTTGTGAGTCTTAGTTGTATCTTTCTACGGACTCATGACATTGCTCATTTACCTCCTATGTCTCTTTTTTGGTGAAGTGTCTGTTCAGATCTTTTGCCATTAAAAAAATTTACTGGAGTATAATTGATCTATAACAAACTGTACATATTTAAAGTGTATAAATTGTACACAATTACCACAAACTTAATGGCTTAAAATGGTACAAATCTCATGATAATCAGGTGTTTTAGTCAATTACTTTAGTGAAAAGTCGAAAAGATGGTATGGTTCCCGTGGGCTTAACATCTTTGTAAAAAAGTAGACATTCCCAGAGGTCACCTCCATGGAATATGCTTGTCTAAATCTTCCCCATCCTCTGAGACCATGTCTTCTGTGATTCTGTCTTTGACTCAATTGCATACAAATGGAGATTGAGGTCCTACCACGTGCTGGAGGCTATGCGAGCTCATCCATCTCTAACATGTATGATTTTAATAGAGAAATGAGCAAGGCTGGTACAAAATAGAATGGGGAAAGATGCTGCATCATGATTGCATTTCACCTTCAATTCATTTGAGATCCTACATCTTCCCTTGTAAACCTGTGTTTGCACACACAGGGCAGGAAGGCAGAGGGAGCCAGAGTGAGGAAAAGAGAATGTTGACAGGAAACTAATAAGGAAAAAACTATCTTCACAATGTCATTCAATCTGGCAAAGCACTTGCTGTGTGGCTACCACTGGGCATACAGATCCACACGTGACAAGTTCAGGCATCAAGCTTCGTTGGGCAAAGCATGGATTAATCCTACAAAATCACTCCCAGAATAAAGCACAGGTTTTTGTCATTTTTTTCTTTTTTGGTCTTGTGATAATTATTGAAAGCTCAGTTCACGAGTTGCTCCTTGCTTTGCATGACTACCCTACACACTCACAGAGTTCCAGAAACAGCTGAGGTCGATAAAACCATGTTTCCACTTATTTAGAACCTCTTTAATTGCTTTTAACAATGTTTTGTAGTTTTCAGAATGTAAGTTTTGTAGTTCTTCTGTTAAACTTATTCCTAAGCATTTTATTGTTTTTTTGTTTAATGCCATAGAGTCGTTTTCTTAACTTTACTTACGGACTGTTCGTTGCAAGTGTGTAGAATTATAAGTGATTTTTGCACACTGATCTTGTGTCTGGCAATCTTCCTGGACTGACTTATTAGTTGTAATAATTTTGGGTGGATACCTTAGGGTTTTCTATATTCAAGAGGATGCCATCCGGGAAGAGAAATTGTTTCACTTCTTACTTTCCAGTCTGGATGTGGTCCTTGTCTTTACTCTCATCATCATCGTCCTCCCTGACATCAGAATTTCTATGGAGACAGGAAGATTTTCATTTCAAGTGTCCTTGTTACTGGGCCCTTTCCAGATTCTTGGACAGCAATACCCTAGAAATGAATATCGCTTCCACAAGGCTCTTGAGCAAAGCTTTTTATTAAAAGAGACAGCTTGTGCACAAGGAAGACGGCGGGAAAAAAAGTGCCAGCTCCCTGAGCAGAAGGGGTGAGTTGCTTTTATAACAAAAGGGAGGTTTTGTCTCATGATCACTGGTAATTTTCAGAAATCGTCAGAATTCTTGGATCAGCAGCCACGGTGGCTACCTATCGGGAATAGGGACTGCTTCTGTGAGGGGAAAGAAGTGAATGAGAATTTTCTGCAAGAAAGCACAGGAACAGATAAGGTTAAAATTGATAATTGAGCTTCTTGTCTTGTGGCAACTAGGTATACTTGTGAGTGTAACAGAGACAAAGTTAATCTTTTACTCTTGTGAGCCTGGCTTTTGTCTCTGGGACTCAGGCCCCCAGGGCCTTTGTTCTTTAGTTTCAAGGCCTGTTTTGCCCAAGGCCATTCCCCTGGTCCTTTTCTAAAATGGCCAAGCAGCCCCAAACCCATGAGGATAAAAGGCTAGCTTCTCCCCTGGAGAGGCTGGAGTCAGAGAAATGTAGTGAGAAGAAAACCCGGCTAGGACCCATATACACACACACCATAACTGCACGGAGCCATTCATCTATGCGATGTGTTGCTGACACGTCTGCTGAGACAGGACAGGCCTCGAAGACAGGAACTGGGGCTGCTCAGGGGGATCCCCAGCATTGACACAACGCATGGCCCATGGAAGGAACTCAGTACACACTGCAGGAGTGAAGGGATGAGTAAGTGACGAAAACTTTATCCGTGTACACAGATACCTTAAAAATACTTCATTTGTAAATAATTTCAAATGTACAGAAATGTTTCAAGAATCAGAATAATACAAAGAATACTTGTGTACCCTTTCCTTTACCCACATTCTCCTATTGCTAATATTTTGCCCCATTAGCTTTATTTATTTTTTAAAATAAATAAATTTACTTATTTATTTATTTTTTCATTTTTGGCTGCATTGGGTCTTCGTTGCTACATGCGGGCTTTCTCTAGTTGTGGCGAGTGAGGGCTATTCTTTGTTGCGGTGCACAGCTTCTCATTGCGGTGGCTTCCCTTGTTGCGGAGCACGGACTCTAGGTGAGCGGGCTTCAGTAGTTGCAGCACGCAGGCTCAGTAGTTGTGGCACACGGGCTTAGTTGATCCGCGGCATGTGGGATCTTCCTGGACCAGGGCTCGAACCTGTGTCTCCTGTATTGGCAGGCAGATTCTTAACCACTGCACCACCAGGGAAGTCCTGATATTTCTATTTTGTTCATACATTGTTTTCTTGACTTTCTTCACATCTTCCTTTAGTTCTTCAACCATCTTTATGACAGTTGTTTTAAAGTCTTTATCTGGTAAATCTGCCACCAGGTCTTTTTCAGGAACCATTTCTCCTGGCTGTTTGTTTATTTATTTTGTTGAATGGGCCATACTGTCTTTTTTTTTTTTTTTTTAATGCCTTGTGATTTTTTGTTGAAAAGTGGACATTTGAACCTAATAATGTGATACTTCTGGAAATCTGATTCCCTCTCTTCCCCAGAACTTGCTGGTTTTGATTTTGATTTTTTAGTTGTTGTAGCTGTCTCTTTGCTGAGGATCAGCCTGAGGTGTAAACTTATAGTCTTGCCTGGTGGTTTTCTTTGTTTGTTTTGTTTTGTTTCTGTTTTTATTTATTTATTTATTTATTTTGGCTGTGTCGGGTCTTAGTTGCGGCACCTGGGATCTTTCGTTGTAGTGCACGGGCATCTCTCTAGTTGTGGCGCGCAGGCTCCGTCATTGAGGCTTAGTTGCCCTGTGGCTTGTGGGATCTTAGTTCCCTGACCAGGGATTGAACCAGCGTCCCTTTCATTGCAAGATGGGGTCTTAACTGCTGGACCACCAGGGAAATCCCTTGTCTGTTGTTTTTTGAGTCTGCATTTTCCCTTGGTCATGCACAATGACTTTCTAATTTCTTCTGTATTGCAGGTGCTTTTGAATGTCTTATTTTTCAATGTCTGGCTCCCAAAATGGGGAAAAGAGAAAAATAAAGTTAAAAAAAAAAAAAGGCCTGGTCCTTTACATCCCCTGGAAGTCACTTCAGCCAGAGAGCGTGTGGGTTGCAACACTAGGTGGGGGATCCACAATAGCCCTGCCTCTGGGTCTGCACCTGTGTGATCAGAAGCAGCAATCAGTGATTAGAGGGCAGATGTGCAGTATCTGAAGTACATGGTCCTCCCCTCTGCCCGGCTTCTGCCAACCTTGTACAAGCTGCTCCAAGAACACGTGAACAGCTGCCTGCCATGGCACTGAGGGGTAGGAGGAGGAATTAATATGCTGCTAAGAGCTAAGATTGACTGAGATTAACCACCCTTTTCTGTCCAAGCCTTTACTTGGAAGTTACAAGCCTCCAATAGACTCCAGAGTTCCAAAATAGTTACAAGAGACAGATTTTGCCTGGGCAATTCTTGTCTAGGTGGGGAGACAAGTTTCTGGTGCTTGCTACCCCTCTAACTTTCCCAAATCCTTCTCCTTGTATGTGGCTTTTGAGAATTTGAATATAATACATCTTTTGTGGATCTTTTTGGGTTTGTCATACTTTTAGCTCATTGAGGTTTTGAATATGCAGATTATGATTTCACCAAATTTCGGAAGTGTTTGGCCTTAATTTCTTCCAATATTCTTTTGCCCCTTCCTCTCTGTCTCTCTTTCTCTCTTTCTTCTGGGGTTCTCATAATGCATATATTGGTATATCTTGCGATGGCCCACGCATCCCTCAGGCTCTGAATATTTTCCCTCATGATTTTTTCTCTCTGCTCCTCAGACTGGATGGTTTCACTTGCTCTGTCTTTGTCTGCTGATGCTTTCCTCTTCCTGCTCAGATCTGGTTCTGATACCCCAGCAAACTTTTTATTTCAACTACTGTACTCTTCATCTCCAGTATTTCTGAATAGTTCCTCTTCATAATTTATATCTTTTTAGTAATAGTCTCCATTTGTTCATACATCATTCTCCTGGACTTCTTTAGCTTTTTAAGCATATTTAAGACAATTGATTTAAAGTATTTGTCTAGTAAGTTGAATATCTGAGCTTTCTCAGGGACAATTTCTCTTAATTTCTTTTTTTCCTGTGAATGGGACATACTTTTTTCTTCCTTTGCATTCCTCATCATTTTTTGTTGTTGTTGAAAACTGGATACTTTGAATTTTATAACATGATAACTCTGAAAATCAGATTCTTCCCTCTCCCCAGAGTTTGTTGCTATTGATTGTGGAGAACTGACATTTTCTGTTTTGTGTGGGGTTTGTTGGTGACTTTTCCAAACTATTTTGTAAAAACTGTATTTCTTGCCATGTGTCATCACTGAACTCTCTGTTCTATTATCTCAGTGGACAGAAATTTTGATAAAAGCCCGGAGCCAAAAAGAAGAACAAATAACCCTTCTCCCAGTCTTTGCAGATTGGATCTGACGTGGGGTGCTCCTACAATGCTTGGCCAGGCCACCTAGCACTCTGCTTCATCTCCTGCTTATGCAGAGCCTACAGGTCAGCTAGACTTGTAGGCCTAGGATCCTATGAGATCCCTTCTGTGTATGCATCTGGCCCTGGGCATGTTCATTGTAGTCCAAACACCGTGGTATATGCTACAGTCCTTCAAAGCCCTTATTCCACCCAGTATCTTCCTCCTCAGCCTCCTTCTTCCCAGGCCTTTTAGTACATCTGCTGATATCCTTGTCCACTGACCCTTGCCCCAGATGGCTAAGGGGATTCTATGTCTTTAAATGCTTTTTTTTTTTTTTTTTTTTTTGCGGTATGCGGGCCTCTCACTGTTGTGGCCTCTCCTGCTGTGGAGCACAGGCTCCGGACGCGCAGGCTCCGGACGCGCAGGCTCAGTGGCCGTGGCTCATGGGCCCAGCCGCTCCGCGGCACGTGGGATCTTCCCGGACCGGGGCACGAACCCGTGTCCCCTGCACCGGCAGGCAGACTCTCAACCACTGCGCCACCAGGGAAGCCCTAAATGCTTTTGACAGTCACTTCCTGAAAGTGGATTCAACCTGAGGGGGCGCAAAACCAAGCAAAACCTCAGCACCAGTACCTTAGGGAACTGCCAAATTGGCACAGTGTTTGAAAACAAAGTCCACATTGACCCCTGGCTCAGCATGTCACACCAGGGACATGGGCTGCCATTTCCACAGCCACCTGTGTCAGGGCAATGGGGGATGGTGGGTGGGAAGGAAAAAACACCACAATCCCCTCTTACTGAAACTTAACATTTCTTTTTCCTTCATTAAACACTCCCCTGGTTGCTGTAAGCTCTTGGTTGGATTCCAGAGTTCCAAAATAAGTTAGTTCTGTCAGTTTTTGCTTAATGGTTGCTTTAGTGGAGGGACTAACCCCTTGAACTCCCAAGACAGCAACTTTCTATTGCTGTCTTGCTCTCTCTTCTGCTTTTTCAAGACTTTTTAAATTAGTCACTTGTTTTGTTTCCAGTTACTTCCTATTGTGAATAGTGCTGTTAAAAACATCTGCAGAGAAACTGCATATTTTCCCCTTGGGAATGATTTCCTTGGAATTTATTCCCAGATGGGGAAATTCCAGGCCAAAGGAAAGAATAGTTGCCCAGCTCTTGTAAAATATTACCAATTGCTCTAGAAGGATTGGCTTGACTTAGCATCCTGCCCACACCTCCAATCTGTCTTTGTTTTTCTCTTCAATCTGTTGGCAACTGTCTCATTTTTTATTTTTCTCATGTCTACTCTTTACTGGCTGTCTAACATGTGCCAGATGCCTTTATCTGCTATCTCTTTCTCTTTTTTTAATCTGCCATCTCTTAATACATCTCCTCAAAGTAAGTATTTTCATTTTCTAATGAAGAAACTCAGAAAGTTCAAGTCTCTAGAGGTCACACAGCCAAAGGCAGATGAGGGCTCCCTGGCCAGAATATTCCTACATGTTCTATGAGCCCTGTGGCTCCCACACTGGGTAATGACCTGTATCAGGAATGAAAAAAATATACAGGTTCAAATTGAAACACAGAGGGAAGAGTCTTGGATGATGGTGTCAGTGGTGGTATAGCATTTCAATATCCACAAATTCCTACATACAAACAGTTCAGCCAGGATAGCACACCCAATCTCACAGACTAGATGTACAACAAAACCAGGTGGCAATGAAACTGTCATGAAGGTACGAGAACTCAGGAGGGAACAGTGCACCTACAAGCTCTTCCCGAGGAACCTAGCAGAACCTTTTTGGAGGATTAAAAATGGAGGTGAAGCTCTTTAAAATCCCTCCCACTGAGGGGTTATGTGATCTTTCCTGAATTCAAGCGGGCCCTGTGACTGCTTTGACCATTAGAACCCCAAAGAATGATGATAAACATCCAATTTCTAGGCTCAGGCCAGCAGGCCTTGCAGCTTCCACTTCCTGTCTTGGAACACTCATTCCGGGGAAAGCTAGCTGCGAATGTCACAGAGCAGACTACTCTAAGGAATGTGGAAAGGTAGTCATGTGAGAAGGCTGCATAGAGAGAGGCCAAGGCCTGACCAGCCCCTGGCGGTTGTAGCCATCCCAGCCCAGGTACCAGACAGGTGAGCCCAGGTGAGCAGCCTTTGGGGCATTCCAGCCCCAGCCACCATCTGACTACAACTGCATGAGAGACCCCATGGGAGCCACCCGAGCCCAGTCAATTCACAGAACCGTGACATGTAAACAATTGTTTTATGCCTCTATGTTTTGTGAAGGACTGTTACACAGCAGTAGATAACCAGAACTGCCTTCCTACAGGAAGTGTGGTCCTAAGACCAGCAGCACCAGCATCATCTGGGAGAGCACGAGAAATTCTGGTTCTCTGGGCTATACCGAGAATCTGAATCTGCACTGCAGCCTGACCTCCAGTCACGTTTACACACCATGCTCCGTGCAGCCTGGCTGCTACTCGGAGGGGCACTTGGAGTAGACACCCGGGTGCAGCTGCTCTGGGGGTTTGTTTTTGTCCATTACTTGCACCCGAGTACATTCCTATTGCTACACACAGGGTGGTAGGGTTGGTTTTTGGTTTCTTTTTTTTAAGTGAGAAATAATCTGCATACTGTAAAACTCACTAATTTAAAGTATAAAGTGCAGTGGGTTTCAGTATATTCACAAGGTTGTGCAACCCTCACCACAATCCAATTTCAGAGAGTTTTCCTCATTCCCAAAAGAAGTTAGTCACTCCCATTCCTCTCTCCCCCAAACCCCCACAATCCCAGACTCTGGCAGCCACTAATCTACTTTCTGTCTCTATGGATGTGCCTATTCTGGACATTTCAGATAAATAAAATCATAAAATACGTTGCCTTTTATGTCTGTCTTCTTTCACTTAACATAATGTTTTCCAGATTAATGTTCATTTCGATGGTTTACTAAAACTTTGCTCCTAAGTAGCTGCATTCGCTCCCCACTTCATGCTGCTATTGTCAAAACGTTCATCTTTACACATTACGTGCCCAACCTCATGGATTTCTAACTATTGCTTGATGTACTTGTCTTTTTCAGATACGAAAAAGGAGAGGAGTTACCAACCAAAAATGCAACAATAGTGGCTTCTGTATTTACCTGTGTAGCTACTCAGATGCAGAGCCGTGCAGAGAACAGTGGGGAATGACTGGGTCGCTGGGGGAGGGAAGCGCATGGCAAAGGGAAAACAGCTGCACACAGGGAAAATTCAGGATTGTCATCCCTGGTTGTGGAAACGTCTTTCCACCCTGGACTGAATGAGGAAGGTTGTCACCCTGGTGACCGCTGACACTTGGAGGGGTGGGCAGAGCCTGGTCACACCACTCGTGACACTCAGTCACTTGGGCCAGGAAGTCCCCTCTCTTGTTGGGAGCTCTGTTGCCCGACCCTGGCAGCACCCTGCCTGCAGCTGCTCCCCTCACTGCTCTCACACAGCCACCCTGTTGCCCCTGGACTTCTCCCCACTTGGAATGCCCCTCCCCCAAGCCCGTCTGGTGCAAACCTACTTATCCTCCAGTATCGTCCTCAGTGAAGCTTTCCCTGAGCTCCCAGCACAACCACAGGTCCCAGGACACACTGCCATTGTGTATACACTGTGCTGTTATGACTGGGTCTGGGTCTGGGTCCATCACTGGACTGGGGGCTCCTTTTGGGGAGGACTGGGTCCAATTCAACTCTTGGCCCTCAACCCCCAGCATGGAGCTCAGCATAGCCTGCAGGGGATTTAACCGGGTTGATAAATGTAGCCACAGCTCATTCCTTTTCATTACTGTATAAGGCCCCATGATATCAGACCATGATCTGTTTGTGTGTTCCCCAAAGTCACCTCATCATGGAGATCATGTCCATCCTTATCGCTACAACACAGATTGCTGCCCAGAGCATTCTTTTGCATGTATTCTTTTCTATTCACTGGGGTCTCCCTTCAGGGCTAAGTAACAGGGACATGGATAACAGTGGTGTAATAGACTGGACAATGCCCCCACAGAGATATCAAGTCTTCATCCCTGGAACCTGCAAATATTCCCTTGCTTGGAAAAAGGGTCTTGGCAGATATAGTCAAGTTAAGGATCTTGAGATGAGGAAGTTTTCCTGGATCACACAGGTGGACCCTGAATGTAGTCACATATCTTTCTAAGCGAGAGGCAGGGGGAGATTCAACACACATACACACATAAGGCAGTGTGTAGACTGAGGCAGAGATTGCAGTGATGCAGCCACAATCCAAGAAAGGCTGGCAGCCCCCGAACCTGACAGAGGCCAGGAGCAGATTCTGCCTTAAAGCCTCTCTGGAGGGAGGGAGAGAGGCTCTGTTGACCTGACGTGGCCCAGCGATGCTTACTTCAAACTTCTGGCCTCCAGAACTGTGAGATAATAAATGCCTGTTGCTGTAGGCCACCCCGCGTGCTGCGATCCACAGGAAACACATAGAAATGGCTTGAACAAGACAGAGGTTGGTGTCTCCTACATATCAGAGGCCAAGTGTGAATAGCCCAGGGCGGCCATGGTATCTCCACAGACAACCATGGTTCAGGCTGACTTCGCTTGGTGCTCGCTCATCCCTAGGGTGCATCCCTGACTTCATAATCCCAGAAGGCACTCCAGCACCACATCCCATTTCTAAGCAACAGAGAAGAAAAGGCAAAGGGCACCCAGGAGCTGTCATTTGAGAAAGCTTTCTAGAAACCATCATGTAACACTTGCGTTTCATCCCATTGGCCAGAACTTATTCATGCGGCCTCCCCCGCCACCTAGGAAGTGAGAAGTGTAGGCTCTACTCCAGGTGACCAACTGACCAGCTGAAAATCAGGGGCTTTAAGATGGGAATAACAGATCCTGGGGTTGGCAACTAGCTATCTCTTTGTGCTATCTCCTTGCACTTGTCTTCATTTTACAACACTGTGCCTTATTTGTGTATTTTTTTTCAATGTTTGAAGTGAAAAGTGAAACCAAAAAAAGGTTAAAAAGTTTTAAAAATATCACCATGCATTATTTGTGGATACATAAGGAAATGTCTGAATAAAAAGGAAAACAAAAACATTTTAAGTTTATAAAAATCACCACGTTATCTGTGTATTAAAAAAATGTTTAAGGACTTCCCTCGTGGTGCAGTGGTTAAGAATCCGCCTGCCAATGCAGCAGACATGGGTTCAAGCCCTGGTCCAGGAAGATCCCACATGCTGCGGAGCAACTAAGCCCATGCACCACAACTACTGAAGCCTGCGCTCTAGAGCCTGCGAGCCACAACTACTGAAGTCCGCGTGCCTAGAGCCCGTGCTCCGCAATGAGAAGCCCGTGCACCGCAACGAAGAGTAGCCCCCGCTCGCCGCAACAGAGAAAGCCCGTGCGCAGCAACGAAGACCCAACACAGCCAAAAATAAATAAATTTATTATTATTTTTAATGTCTGAAATGAATAGGTGAGGGAAGCTGGGGTGTAGTGACTCACTGCGTCCAGAGCCATCCCAGGGGAGCTGATTCTAGGAGAAAATAGACTGAACACCCAGGACACCGCTGCATGCAGCAGACATGATCTAACAGACTTCCTGGAACACCCCCCCCCACCACCAAAGTGACTGTCACACCAAAGCCAGCAGCAGGCTCCAGGGTGAGCGCCAGCTCAGAGCACAGGGAATGGCAGGCATTTTCCAACAAACTTTCTGGGCACTGGATTGGGTTGAATAGTGCCCCCCTATTCATGTCCATCTGAAACCTCAAAATGTGACGTAATTTGGAAACGGTGTCTTTGCAGGTACTTAGTTAAGATTAAGTCATGTTGGGGTAGGGGAGCCCTAAATCCAGTATGACTGGGGTACTTAGAAGAAGAGGAGAGAGAGACACAGAGGCACATACACAAAACATCCCTGTGCCAAAAAAAATAAATAAAAATAAAAAAATAAAGGACCTTCCTTGAGGCTTCAGAGGGAGAAGGACCCTGCCAACACCTTGGCTTCTGACTTTGAGCCTTCCTCACTGTGAGGGAATAAATTTCTGTTGCATTAGGCCCCCCAGTTGGAGCACTGTTTACGGCAGCCCAGGAAGCTAAGATGCTGCTCTGAGCCTGAGACACAGTTGTGAAGAAAGCTAAGATCCTGGCCTCAGAGCTCTCAGTCCAGGAGGGAGGCAGACCTGTACCAAAGCCCAGGAGGTTCTGGGGGTAAAGGGCTGAGACCCCTAACCCCTCTTCCTAACGTGGTCGGGAAAGTCCTATCGGAGGAGGTGCCCACCCAAGGCCTGGAAAGCTGAGCTCTCCTTTGGAGGGACACTTTCCCAGGTGGTGGCCAAGCTGATGCTCCTTTGCTGTCACCTCACCACCACCACCACCACCCCCAACACACACACACAATTGCAGTTAAAGCGTCACAAACCCTCAACTCTTTCTGGGTCACCACACATGCCACGCTGCTCTGTGCCTCCCCTGGTCACAGTGATTGGGCTACACGTCTGTTTCTCTCTAGGCTACAAGGACAAGGTCTTCCTGATTTTTCAATCATTCATGTTGCTTAGCAAAGTGCCTGGCATCAAATAAGCGCCCAAAGACTGTTGAAAAAAATGAGGTTAAAAACCAAACTAAACCCGGCATGAGGGGTCCAGGAATGATGGAAATGTTCTACAATTGGTTCATGGTGGTGGATGCACAACTCTGTAAGTTTACTAAAAATCGTTGAATTGTACACATAAAAACAGATGAATTTTACAGTATGTAAATTAATACCCTAGTAACGCTGTTTTTAAAAAATCTACTTGAATGGCTAACATGGAAAAGACAGAAAGTACCCAGTGCAACTGGGCCTGTTGGGAGTGTAAATCAGCTAAACTGCGTTGGAAAGGGCATGGCAGTCAGTATCCGCTGATGCTAAAAAATCTGTACAACCTGTGTCCCAACAATCCCATTCACAGGTATACACCCAACAAAAATGTGTATGTATGTGTCTATCAAAACATATGTGAAAGGCTCCCAGCAGCATTCTTTATCCATAAAGGCCCAAACCAGAAATCACCCAGATGCCCATCAGGAGTAAAGCGGACAAATGAACGCAGGAACCACAGAAACCTGGGAAGTTAGCTCTGTTCACGCAAAAATATGACTACACACGACGACGTGGAGGAAGCTCACAAGAAGCCGAAACTGTAAAGTGGCACAAGTGTAAATGACAAACTGTGAGTCAGGACGGGGAGTGGGGGAGGAGTGGCTGGGAACAAGGGGGGCTCCTGAGGTCACAGTCTGCTTCCCGAGCTGGACGCTGGCCTCGCAGCCTTGTCCAGTTTGTGAGGATTTGTCGACTGCATGATATGCTTTTCCATGTATAGTTTATAATTCACTATAAAGTGTCAACAACAAATTGGCACTTGCCACCTACCTCTACCAGGATTAAGTCATGTGCTCTGCAGCTGCTGACTTTCAACACCCCCCCACCCCCCCACCCCTGGGAAGGAGTTCAGGGTGGAGAGCAGAAATGAGGCCTCTGTGCTCTGGGAAAAACTGGCAGAACAGGTCTTCAGAGAGTTAAATATTTTCAGGAGCAGATTTTATGAGCCCAGTTCTTGTATCTCCTCTTATCTAGAAAAGCACTAAAATCCTTCATGGTGACGACTGCCCCTCATGACTAGCAGAAACCTGCTGCAAAATAATATGTGCTCGACTGAGTGTACGCCCCCCTTTGCCCAAATCACGTATATCCTGAACTTCCCCCCTCCCTCTTTGGAGCAGTTTCTCAGAGCTATCTGAAATGCTGTCTCCCGGGCTGCAGTCCTCATTTTGCCCCCCAAAAAACTTAACTTGCAACCCTTATGTTGTGAATTTTTTTTTTTTTTTGTGGTACGCGGGCCTCTCACTGCTGTGGCCTCTCCCGTTGCGGAGCACAGGCTCCAGACGCGCAGGCTCAGCGGCCATGGCTCACGGGCCCTGCCGCTCCGCAGCATGTGGGATCTTTCCGGACCGGGGCACGAACCCGTGTCCCCTGCATCGTCAGGCGGACTCTCAACCACTGCACCACCAGGGAAGCCCTGTGAATTTTTTTAGTTGACAGTTTTTATGGCAACCACGAAGGGATCCAGAATGGACCTCTCTCCTTAGCCGGAACTCTATGAGGAAGCAGAGCCTTGGTACCAGCAGAGGCTCCCTGCGCCCATCTGCCACCTTGGAGAGTCCAGATGGATCTGGGTGAGTCTCTCCTGGTTCTCAGATCTCCCGTATTGGTTGATGATCCTGAGTTTTATTTGGGGGTGTATAGCAGGTACCTGACCCCTCCCAGTTGAAAGATACTTGGGGGGCGGTGGGCCTAGCTGAAAGATACTGGGGAGTACCCACCCCGTTGAGAGATACTGGGGTGCGGGGGGCTTGGTTGAAAGATACCAGGGTTTGCTCAGTTGTAGAAGACAGAGTGGTCTGCGCCGAGTGGTTAGGTAAGAGGCTGATCTGACGCTTTTCCTCAATTTGGCCGCCTTAATAGAGTTTGTTGGGATAAAAGTGAAGATATTACATGAGAGCTCTGCTCCGAAGAAAAGGGACAAGACTCCTCCCGGCTGGTCACGGCTTGGAGGCAGAGTCCTCGTACCGTGCAGTGGTCTCATAGGGAAGCCCACTCATTAATTAAAACGTTTGCTCATCCAGGGGTCGCAGATAAGAATCGGCCATTCAGAGAGCACCTGTGGTGGTCTTAGACCACCAAAAGGAGAAACTGAGACACGTAGGAGGGCTGAAACGACTCTGGGGGGATGCCTAGAGGAGTTAAGCTCACAAGCAGCACACTGGCAGCCACACAGTTTCACTAGTAAATTTTATCCCTAACAAATTCTACTTTAAAATGGGGAATAGGGAACTTCCCTGCTGGCACAGTGGTTAAGACTCCGCGCTCCCAATGCAGGGGGCTCGGGTTTCATCCCTGGTCAGGGAACTTGATCCCACATGCATGCCACAACTAAGAGTTCACATGCCACAACTAAGGAGCAGGCGAGCGGCAACTAAGGAGCCCGCTTGCTGCAACTAAGACCCAGTGCAACCAAATAAATAAATAGATAAATAAAAATTTTAAATATGGGAAATAGAGCCTCTCAAACACAGAAACAAGGGGCATCAAAAAGCCAGCCTCTGGCTAACACCTCAGCCAGGTTTATACATGCAAGTACCTACATAACTGGGAAAATTATACTAAAGGAGATCTTAACATAAAATGGCCAAATTGGGGTTCTTCTGCTATCCCAAAATTGCTGTTTTGTGCACAGAATTAGAAAAAGCCGCCGTAAGATCAAACAGATTGCATGGAATGCTTACTTTGATTGGTGTCTAGAAGCTTCTAAATAGGCTGCTGGCCCTCTGTCTCTGACTCCGTCTCTCCCTCTGCTCCTCCCACGTGGCCTCTTCTATCTGAATGGTCCAGATGCCATCTCCTTTTTCTCTCCCAACTCTTCTGCCTCTTGCTGCTGCCCTCTCCCCAGCAAAGGAGGACTAAAAAATCAGAATTGATTATAGCTCCTTTTAAAAATAAATTTATTTATTTATTTATTTTTGGCTGCATTGGGTCTTTGATGCTGTGCGCGGGCTTTTCTCTAGTTGCAGCGAGTGAGGGCTACTCTTCGTTGCGGTACACGGGCGTCTCACTGCAGTGGCTTCTCTTGTTGCGGAGCGTGGGCTCTAGGCACACAAGCTTCAGTAGTTGTGGCTCGCGGGCTCTAGAGTGCAGGCTCAGTAGCCGTGGCACATGGGCTTAGTTGCTCCGTGGCATGTGGGATCTTCCCGGACCAGGGCTCAAACCCATGTCCCCTGCATTGGCAGGCGGATTCTTAACCACTGCACCACCAGGGAAGCCCTACAGCTCCCTTTAAGGAGAAACTCATTACAGGGAGAGGTGAACCGTCGTTGGTGCTTACGTACACACCCTGAACCCAAGTAGAACTTAGAGTTTTGGCTAAGGAATTTCCCGATCCAAGTCAGAATTCATTGGGATTTGCTAAGGAATTTGAATTAACCATCCGGACCTACAAGCCCGGGTTTCCAGATCTATATCAATTAATACAGCTGTTGGTTTCTGAAAGCCAAGCAAGGGAATGGATAGGGAAGGCAGGATGGAAACGCCCCTTAATGGATTTTGAATCACATAGTCCAGAGGCTTGCACTGAATACAAGGAATTAGCTCAGAAATTACTCGAATTTATCCCAGAGCTTTTTCCAAAAACCGTAGACTGGACAGAGATTCAACAGTGCAAGCAAAGATCGGATGAATGAATTCTGGACTATTAGGGAAGGTTTGAGGGGAAAAAAAAAAACTTTTAAGCAACATTCTGGCTTGACACCTGAATCATTCTCTAACCACCAAGATGATCCTCTGCTTAACTCTGCCTTTTTAGAAGGCTTAGATGAGGATTTATCTACTCTAGTCAAAAACACAATCTAGGTTGGTCCATGTTACATACAAACACCTTTGATACACTGGCTGACCAACCTTTGAAGACAATTAAAAAAAAAAAAGGAAAGAAAGAAAAGGGAGTATCTACGAAAATTATGAACCTTCAACTGTGCCAATTAAGTACACAATGCCAGTCAAAGGTTAACCAACCCCTGTTTAATTCCCAACCAGTAGAGAAAGCTAGCTTGAAGGAAATAAAATCTCTTCAGAATTCTGACCCTGAGGGAATGAGTTCTACTAGGAAAGCCTGATTTTCTCTCCCTGTGCCTTGAGACCAGAGCTCTCAGGATCACTTACCTTATCTAGACCGTCTCTAATTCCTGAGACTGAGGGATAAAAAGGACAAAAAAAAAAAAACTTCAAATTTTTTTCTTATTCCAAGTGTTGTTTATAAACTAGTGAGTTTTATATTGTAATATCTGATTCATGACTAAGTTTAGAAAATGCAGCTAGATTTCTTGTTGTGTCTGTCTGGATATATGATGTCTTAGTATGTGTCTTTGTCTTTGGTTAATATTGCTGTGGTTAATTTGTAAATGAGCTCTATTTAATTGGCTTGAAGAAAAGTAAGTGCTTACAAATCAAACAATCCTAAATGCAAGAGAAATTAAGCTAAATGAATTTCAGGTTCACGTGAACTGGGAAATAGTATTAAATTAATACCTGGTATTAATGTTTGTTTGTTGATCTAATTAATATAGACATGTCTTTAGAGTCATCAACATTAAGTATAATACTTTATTGTGCCTCAGTTTAGTATACGCTAAATAAAATCTTGTTATATCTGTTACAAATTTGTCAGCAAGGAAAGTAATTTGATGTGAAAAAACTTTTAAGGAAAGAAAATATAAATGAGAAAAGAGCTTTTAGATAAACTCTATTAAGAATAATTATGCTTTAGGAATGTCCATCTAAAATAGTCTCTGCACCTGGTGTGATTCCGACCTGTGCACCTGTTCCCTGGAGCAGTAGTCTTTTTTCTCCGTCTGCCTTCTCTCCCACCTAAGTGCATGCCACCAACCCATGGAAGATTCGATGGACGTGGACATGAGCCCCCTGAGGCCCCAGAACTATCTTTTCTGTTGTGAACTAAAGGCCGACAAAGATTATCACTTTAAGGTGGATCAGGATGAAAATGGGCACAGTTATCTTTAAGAACGGTCAGTTTAGGGGCTGGCGCAAAGGATGAACTGCACATTGTCGAAGCAGAGGTGATGAATTATGAAGGCAGTCCAATCAAAGTACCACTGGCAACTTTGAAAATTTCTGTGCAGCCAACGGATTCCCTTGGGGGCTTTGAAATAACACCACCTGTGGTCTGATGGTTGAAGTGTGGTTCAGGGCCTGTGCATATTAGTGGACAGCACTTAGTAGCTGTGGAGGAAGATGCAGAGTCAGAAGACAAAGAGGAGGAGGATGTGACACTCCTAAGTATATCTGGAAAGCGTTCTGCCCCTGGAAGTGGTAGCAAACTTCCACAGAAAAAAGTAAAACTTGCTGCTGATGAAGACGAAGATGATGATGAAGATGACAATGATGATGATGACTTTGATGATGAGGAAGCTGAAGAAAAAGCTCCAGTAAAGAAATCTGTATGAGATACTCCAGCCAAAAGTTAACAAAAATCAAACCAGAATGGAAAAGACTCAAAACCATCAACACCAAGATCAAAAGGTCAAGAATCCTTCAAAAAACAGGAAAAAACTCCTAAAACACCGAAAGGACCTAGCTCTTAGAAGACATTAAAGCAAAAATGCAAGCAAGTATAGAAAAGGGGGGTTCCCTTCCCAAAGTGGAAGCCAAATTCATCAACTATGTGAAGAACTGTTTCCGGATGACTGACCAGGAGGCTATTCAAGATCTCTGGCAGTGGAGGAAGTCTCTTTAAGAAAATAGTTTAAACAGTTTTTAAAAATTTCCCATCTTATTTCACTTCTGTAACAGTTGCTATCTGGCTGTCCTTTTTATAGTGCAGAGTGAGAACTTTCCCTACTGTGTCTGATAGATGTCCCGGTTCCATTGCCAAGAATGTGTTGTCCAAAATGCCTGTTTAGTTTTTAAAGATGGAACTCCACCCTTTGCTTGGTTTTAAGTATGTATGGAATGTTATGATAGGACACAGTAGTAGTGGTGGTCAGACAAATAGAAATGGTGGGGAGACCAAAATATACATGTGAAATAAACTCAGGTTTTGTTTTCTGTTTTTTTTTCTCTCCAGGCCCGTCCATGCTCGGCCCCCGGCCCCAGATTCCACTCGCTGCTCAGAGGGATGTGGCCCCGGAGGCTTCAAGGCCCGGGGCCCATGGGCCCCTGGGCATCCCCCTGCCCGCCCCTGCGGAGCTAAGTGCAGCTCAGCCGGGGCCCTGGCCGGCCTAAACTCAGTATTTTAATTAAAAAATAAAATAAGATAAAATAGTCTCTCCGGATTCTGGTAACTTGAAATTCTAGAGCTGTGCTAAATTAAGTGACGGAAGCTTATTGAATAGCTAGCATTCCCAAATAAAATAATATACCAAAACATTAATTACTGAACATTGGCTTCCTTTTACAGAGAAACAAAAGGTATTTAGGACTATTAATGAATATGTTTGGTGTCACGTTCTCTAAAGAAAGCAAATATTTTTTAGAAAATATCACTGGTATTTATGTTCACCAATCTACAGAATGCCAATGTAAAGGACAGTTCATAATTGCTTACTTTTTAGTTTTCACAAGAAATTAAGGTTTTAAGAGCTGAGGATTCTAATTTAAACATGTAATTAAAGCTAATAGAAATAATAAAGGAAACATTTCAGTCTACAGTAGGAAAGTAGGGTGTGTGTTTCCAGTAAAGAAGGGATGAAGAATGGAATTACATTTTATTAAGGGAAGAGGAAGTAGGTCTGACTTACAGGTGGCTGTTTCTGAATGGGAAAATAAAATGATGGATACAGAAAGTAAGGAAACGTTTGTGGAAAGTGGACCCCAAGAAAAGAGTTATGTGCACGGTCAGGATTGACTAAGATTAAAATAAATTTAATTGAGTAGGGGCTTCCCTGGTGGCACAGTGGTTAAGAATCCGCCTGCCAATGCAGGGGACACAGGTTTGAGCCCGGGTCCGGGAAGATCCCACCTGCTGCGGAGCAGCTAAGCCCATGTGCCACAACTACTGAGCCCATGCACCGCAACTACTGAAGCCCACACGCCTAGAGTCCGTGCTCCTCAACAAGAGAAGCCACCGCAATGAGAAGCCAGCGCAGCGCAACGAAGAGTAGCCCCCGCTCGCTGCGACTAGAGAAAGCCGGCACGCAACAATGAAGACCCAATGCAGCCAAAAATAAAAAATAAATTTATAAATTAAGTTTTAAAAATTTGAGTAGGGCTCCCCTGGTGGCACAGTGGTTGAGAGTCCGCCTGCCGATGCAGGGGACACGGGATCGTGCCCCGGTCCGGGAAGATCCCACATGCCGCGGAGCGGCTGGGCCTGTGAGCCATGGCCGCTGAGCCTGCGCGTCCGGAGCCTGTGCTCCGCAGCGGAAGAGGCCACAACAGTGAGAGGCCCGCGTACCGCAAAAAAAAAAAAAAAAAAAAAGTTCAGTATGAGACTCCTCATAAAAGTTTCAGCAAAGCTAAAAGCCTGTATGATCAATGATAGTTATATAAATTATCAGGCCAAGTTTATTGAGACCAGACTTATTTTGCAAACAAACTAGTCTTAATTTGGTTATATTTGGTAAACATGAGGGTAATTTTAGAGAGAAAAGGATTATGTTTCAGTGAATATTAAGTTCCAGTTTTGTTAATGGAGGTCTGTATTTACTAAGACTCACTTCCCAGATAGTTCCTTGTTGTTACGTTATATTAATGTAAAGTTTAATTGAATTGTTAAAAGGACACTCTCAGTTTGTTTCTGAAGCCTATCTCAGTAATCTACTTTTGGATGAAGATCAGATGCCCCACGACATGCAACCAGGGGATTATGCATACTGGAAAAGACACAGTTTTTTTTTTGTGGTACGCGGGCCTCTCACTGTTGTGGCCTCTCCCGTTGCGGAGCACAGGCTCCGGACGCGCAGGCCCAGCGGCCATGGCTCACAGGCCCAGCCACTCCGTGGCATGTGGGATCTTCCCGGACCGGGGCACGAACCCGCGTTCCCCGCATCGGCAGGCGGACTCTCAACCACTGCGCCACCAGGGAAGCCCGAGAAGACATAGTTTAAAGGACTATCTCCAACCTAGATGGAAGGACCCTTATCAGGTACTTTTAACTAGCTCATGCACAGTGAAACTGAAGGGAATTGATTCTTGGATTAATTTCTACTCACCAAGGGCCCCTGCACTGGACTGGTCTATAGAGAGGACTGCTGACCTCAAACTCACCTTAAAATGATGCTCAAACAGAGGAAACTACACTCACAGCAGGATGATAAGAAGACGACATCAGAAGCAGACAGATTACCCAAGATGCTGGACCTGATTCGTGGGATCATTTATAATGTTTTCTTGTCTTCCAGGACCCTTGCATATAAATCAGATGTTTTTCTATCATGGACACGATCCTATGCTAGTTTTAAAAATCAATCCAATTGTTGGGTTTGTGGCCAATTACCTGTGTCTAGTCCTTCTGGATTACCTTGGTGGATTTCTCCACTCCAAGGCTCTAACTGGATGGCCCTTAGAACATTTATTTTGCAAGAAAGAAAGTTCAGTCCTGTTCAGGCTACTCTTGGTATTACTAGATAGGACCCCCTCACCTAGCCAATTAATAATACCTGCTCTGACCCTGGCCAAAAAAATGAATTTTCCTCTAAAGTTATTCAAGCTCAATCAGAGCAACAGCAAAATTTCAGCCAAGGAATAAAACCTCCTATAATTATGGGATGGATTTATGTGGTTAACACCAGGCTACGGTCATTTAAGTTTTAAGGCCCCCTTTTATCTTGGGAACAATTATATTATACTAAGGATAACCAGCCTAGTAACACTAGGAGGTTGGGCTGGGGGTCTTATGGACAGTGCCAATATATCATTTCCCTGAAAGATAAGGATCGGTACAGAACAGACCAAGTCAGATGACCTAAGGATATACTGGGCTGCACCTAATGGAAGTTCTTGGCTAAATTCTCACTTACGACTTGAATAATACTGCTAGCTATGTTACCTGTATTTTACCTGTTTTACAAGATTGTTGTTTCTTGCATTACCAAATGTGTGACTGAGCCACCGACAAAAATATATAGTTATGTGTGAGATCAATGATTGTACTAGCGTTAACTCTAGATATGGGAAGATACAACAAGAGGGAATTTTTCCTGGACCATAATACATTAGTAAGACAGGTGGTCTAGAGTCTTTAGTTATTGTTTATAAGACCTAGTCCAGTAACAGCACATTGAATGACCTCTCAGCGAAATCTTCGCCAGACCTTGGAATGAGCCTTCCTAGCACTGTGGGACGAATTGGTCATGAAATGCCTCCCAAAGCATGGTCAAATTTATGACTGCAAGGGGGCCCTGTCAACTGCCATTGGCACTTGCCATCTACTTCTACAAGGATTAAATCATGTGCTCTGCAGCTGCTGACTTTCAACACCCCCTGAAAGGAGTTCAGGGTGGAGAGCAGAAATGAGGCCTCTGTGCTCTGGGAAAAACTGGCAGAACAGGTCTTCAGAGAGTTAAATATTTTCAGGAGCCGATTTTATAAGCCCAGTTCTTGTATTTCCTCTTATCTAGAAAAGCACTAAAATCCTTCATGGTGACGAATGCTCCTCGTGACGAGCAGAAACCTGCTGCAAAATAATATGTGCTCGATTGCATGTACTCGCCCTTCACCAAAATCACCTCTATCCTGACCTTCCCCGCTGCCTCTCTGGAGCAGTTTCTCAGAGCTCTCTGAAGTGCTGTCTCCCGGGCTGCAATCCTCGTTTTGCCCCAAATAAAACTGAACTCACAACTCTCACGTTGTGCATTTTTTTAAAGTCCACAAAGTTAAAAAGCAAAACCCAAAGAACAGGCTGGAGACTGGCTTCTTGCCTCTCCATTGCCACCTGACGGCCGCTCTGTGAACTACAGCCCCAGCGGCGCGGCTCCTGACACTGCGGCTGAGCTCCAGAGAAGCAGGTTCACCAGGACTTTCAGGGGAAGAAAAGTCCAGCCAATCAGCCAAGCCCTTTCCGCGTCCAAAATTCACGTCCGGGACTCACAGGACAAAAAAGCGCTCAGAACCAGCAAGGACGCTAACGGCCTCTGAAGTGGGCTGGACCAGGTCACCAACCAGGCACCGGTCTCGTCTCTCACAGACGCCAGAACCGCAGCCCCAGAGTCACCTGGCTCCGAGGCTTCGCCTTCGCCGGGCCGATGCGGTCGCGGACTCACCTCAGGGCCAGGTGTGGAGCATATGACTGGGGGGGGGGGCCAGTCAGGGCCGACGTTCCCTGATTGGTTCAGGGGTGGGCATGTGACTAAGCGTGGCCAGTCAGAGCAAGCCTTGGGACTATCACTGAGCGTGCTGGGGCAAAGGCTGCTGCACGGAAGCAGCAGCCTCGGGAGCTGGTAGTTGGCGCGCAGAGCATGGTTCTGCAAAGGGACGCAACCCCAAGGTGCAGCAGCCAAGTGATGGAACCAGAGCAATGGGGCCTGGCCGCATGCTTTGATCCCTGGGTCCAAGCCTGCCTGACACGGCACTACTTGGTTATGTGGAAAAGTTTCTCTTTTTTTTTCTGTGCCTGAAGGAAGGCAACAGAAAGTCTAATGGCATGTGCTTCCAGAAGAATAAGTACTTGGATTGGAGGAAGCGATGGTAGTCAGGAGATGGGAGCGGGGCGCTGTGCGAAAGGGGGAGATCTGTGCGATGACTTGAGAGCAGGGAGCTTTAAACAGGCAGAATCAACTCACCAGTAAACCACACAGGAAATGAAAGCAGGAGGTGAACACCTCCATTTTAAATTTTATTTCTTTTGATTTCCTGTAATAAAAATTTTCAAGCACTGAAGCACTGGAAGAATAGTTTGATTAACTCATTACCTAGATTCAACAAGTGTCAGCCTTTTGTCATATTTACGTTAACTTTTTTGTTCAGCCACTTAAAAGAAGGCGCAGACATCATGACTAGAGGGAGAACTTTCACAGCTAAATGTGAATCCCTCCTCCAGCCTCAAGAATTGACTTGTGGTCTGCACTTGGATGAGGTTCCTGCAGGACCTGTGTGTGCTCTTAAACTGACCGAAGGCCACCCCTTGGCTTGCTGTCCTTAGCTGTCCTGGCACAACTTGAAATGTATGGGCTGTAGCTCTGCTGGAGAATGCAAGTGGCCTCTTACCTTCACCGGCCCACGGGACCAGCCCCATGGGACCAGTGGCTCCTCTGCTGAAATCCCCTGGGACTAGAACCTGCCCCATATGCAGGGATCAGGGAGATGGAGAGCTGTATGAAGTACTGCTGTGCTTCCTGTTCCACATCCTTTCTAAGTCAGCTAGGTGCTGTGTGAGCATTGTATAGTGTGACTTTGATTGTCAGCCCTAAACCAAACCCACTGCTGAGATCTCGCGTGAGTTTCACCTCTAAGTACTTAGGCATGCGTCTCTTAAACATAAGGATATCCTACATAGCGAAAGAGGCATTATCACATGCAAGAAAATTTAAAATTCTAAAATGCCACCTCACATCCAGTCTATTTTCAAGTTTCCTCAACTGTACCCAAAGTATTCATTATAGCTGCTGTTTATTTATTTTATTTATTTTTTTATTTTTTGCGGTACGCGGGCCTCTCACTGCTGTGGCCTCTCCAGTTGCAGAGCACAGGCTCCGGACGCGCAGGCTGAGGAAATTGAGGCTCAGGGAGGTGAAGTGACATTGCCCAAAGTGACAGGCCAGTAAAGACTTGAACCCAGACATTTGTAATTCCAGACATCAAAGTCCACAGTCGCGGGCTTCCCTGGTGGCTCACTGGTTGAGAGTCCGCCTGCCAATGCAGGAAACACGGGTTCAAGCCTTGGTCTGGGAAGATCCCACATGCCGCGGAGCAACTAAGCCCGTGCGCCACAACCACTGGGCCTACGCTCTAGAGCTGGAGAGCCACAACTATTGAGCCAGCATGCGTAAAGCCCGTGCTCCGCAACATAGAAGCCACCGCAATGAGAAGCCCGCGCACCACAAGGAAGAGTAGCCCCCACTCACCGCAACTAGAGAAAGTCCGCGCGCAGCAACGAAGACCCAACGCAGCCAAAAATAAATAAATAAATTTGTTTAAAAAAAAAAAGTCCGCACTCGGGCTCTCGAGGCTCAGCCCCACCCCTCCCCGCCCCTCTCCCCGCCCCTCTCCCAGCCTGGTCCAACCCCTCCAGTCAGCCCCGCCCCACCCATGGCCTCGCCTCGCCCATGGCCCCGCCCCTCGTCCGGCCTGGAGTATTCCGGCTAGACTCGAAGGCCCCTCCCCTCCCCTCTATGGGCCCCTTCCCTGCCCCGCCCCTCACGCGGATGGTCCCTACCGAGGCCCCGCCTCACGTGGCCCCGCCCCCTGGAGCGGCCCCGCCCACAGGCCTCGCAGTCGCTGCGGACGCAGTTCTCGGATTGGCGTCGCCATTTTGCTCTTGGAGAGGCTGCCTGTGCTCCGGCGCTTTCCTCATTCGGCAGCGGAGGCTGCGGCGGGGCCGGGGCTGGGGTCGGGGCCAGGTAGGCGGGCGGGAGCCGGCGATGGTGGTGGCGCGGCCGGCGGGCCGGCCCTGCGGGGCACAGGTGCAGGGGCGGGGGGCTCGACGGGGACCCGGCCGCGCGCAGCCCTCAGCCCGGTCCGGTTCGTCGGGGTCCGCGGGCCTGGCGCGCGGCCCGTCCGGCGGGTACGGGACCTGCGGCTGCGGGCGGAAGCCCAGCCTCACGCGCAGACTGACATCCCTGGCGGTGCTGGGCTGGCCTTGCGGCGCGGGCCATTCTGTTGCCCCGCGGAGCTTGAGTGAGGGCAAGGATGTAGCTCTAAGGCTTTCTTCTGCGTTTAAATGGTTTCCAGCAGTATTGCACAGTGATGATACCGATTTTCCCCATCTTTTATTAATATTGACGCGGTTTGGGTGTTTAGCTTTTGCAAGGAATGGGAAATTCAGGATGGGGATTTGGGGTGTGAGAAAATGTGATTTATAATGTTTAAAACTGTTCTATGCACAAATATAAGTGATTCACCCACATTATTGAACCCCACGAAGTCCTACCCTTCTTGTCCGTATTCCTGTCCCGACCTTGTCTGTACCGTTATTTCCCAGGTTGGGTTGGAGGAGATGCAGTTCTGTTCTTACTTAACGTAAGCACTTTCGTACCGTCCCGGATATTTACCGTTTTTATTGTATTGAATGTACATTCAGAGTTTTACTTAATTACCCCATTATGTAACTTCTGCATATGTTCAGTGTTCCTCCTCTTAGAAAAACCATTCAGTGACCGTCATTGAGCTTTTTCTTTCTTTCCGTAGGATAAATTCTCCAAAGGGGAAATACTGAATCAGAGTTATGTGTTCTTTCTTTGACACGTGATATAAATTGTTTTCCAAACAAGGCTTTTTTACTACGCACATTTTTCTAAATCTGGGTGTTTGTCGGGCTTGCCCCCTGAAATGCGGGGTGTCGGGTCACTCTCCGTGGTGTTGGGAGACAGGCTGAAGCTGAGCTGGTGTCTGCTGCTTCCGGGTGGGCAGCCTTGATGAGGTGTCTTCATCTTCAAGCGTCACTTATCCCGTGTCTCAAAGGGGACTTGTAGTACCTGCTTTATTGAGTTGTCATAAGAATTCAGAGCACTCAGAAAATGGTATTTAGCCGAAAGAAAACATTCTGATGAAGAGATAGCCAGGTGCCTGGGGTCACAGAGTCCTGGAGGATTAATTACATCTAGGCTTCACCCTTCTAATTCTCTTCAATACTGACCCCCAAAAAGCAAATTTTCCTTGAGTGAGGTACATCACTAATAAAAATAATAATTCTTTATACTTTCTGACACCTTATAGTTTGCAGACTTCTTTCAACTCCATGTGTTAATCATTGCAACTCAGTGAGGTCAGGCTTTATTCAACAGACATTTGTTAAGCCTCTCCCTCTGCCAGGTACTATTCTAGGCCCTGGGTGTACAGCAGAGAAAATAATAGTGGAAAAAATCTCTGCTGTCCTGGACCTTAAATTCTGGTGAGGCACTGTGACTCCAGCCATATTTAGATGGGAGGTATTTACACAGCAGACGCACTAGATGGAAAGCAACACACTTTGATGCCAGCCTTACTCATCTGAGATGTGCATGAGTCGTTTTGAAATGACTGCCAGCACTCGCAAAGCGAGTGGTCTTTCAGACTGGTTTCCTTCATGAGACTTAACAGATTGCCCAGTCTCAATCAAAGAGGAATATGATTTGCTTTTCGTAAGGTTCTGAGATTCTCTGAAAAGGCTGTGGTTTCATGTGTTGTATATAATTCTCACACATTCTAGAGTGAATTTAGGATAAATGTAAAAGCAACTGTAGTTTATGGGGGGAAAATGGGAATGTTCTCTTTACTCTCCATTTCACACTATAGCCTTGTAGTAATGAGCCTTCTGCCAGCCCCATCCTGGTGATTATCTTGTTTATGAAGATAATCTTTAATACTCTTTTCTTAAAGCTTGGTAAAGAGCACAACTTGAATTTCCAATAAGAAAAGGAGAACTGAAACTAGCAGTGGCCTGAGAACTAAAACTAGCAACTAGTTTTATTGTTTGACCGACTTGTGAGATGGGTAGTCACAGAACATGACTATACTGATAACTGTTTCCAAAGGGACTCCCAGCCTGTGCCTTTTTTTTTTTTTTTTTTTTTCGGTACGCGGGCCTCTCACTGCTGTGGCCTCTCCCGTTGCGGAGCACAGGCTCCCGACGCGCAGGCTCAGCGGCCATGGCCCACGGGCCCAGGCGCTCCGCGGCATGTGGGATCCTCTGGGGCCGGGGCACGAACCCGCGTCCCCTGCATCGGCAGGCGGACTCTCAACCACTGCGCCACCAGGGAAGCCCGCCTGTGCCATTTTGAGGTCTTAGGTTAGGTTTCCATTATTGAAACCTGGTATCTGGAGACTGAAACCCTAGAGACCATAGTCAGTGATGAAGGACATTTAAACCATGACCATTAATGAAAGGTTCCAGGAAAAGAGAATACACAGAGGCAAGAGAGCCATCTTGAGATAGGTTGAGGGCTGCCCTGGGGAGAAGGAATTTGGGGTTTCCCATAAATCTTCAAAGAAAGGACAAGGCTCAGGAGGGGGAGGCTGCTGGGAGAGGAATCTGCGTGTTCTAAGGAAGAATTTGGAATGGCTGGACCCTCAGGATGTGGGCATCAGGCCCGGGGCTGTTCAGGTATCTGGAGTGGCTCCTTGGTGGGAGTCCTAGAGATGGACTGAGTTACTTCCAAGATCTCTTCCTTCCCCTCAGATAGTTTGATTCTCAGTGTTCCACGTCCTCTCAAGAACACTGTTGTCCTTTAAGAAGCTTCTTATTTGAAGGTTAGGGGATGTAAAAAAGTGGCCATTCCATGCATATTATGTACTCGTTCGGTAGGTAACCAAAATATTAACAAGTTGACTCATCAGAGGCTTCCGTTTACCATGCGTATCCTGTATGTGGGGCACTGTGTTAAGTGCTGTACAGGAACTCATCCTACAGTGACCCTGTACGGTCAGTATTCCTATTCGCAGTTGCATGGATGAGGGGGCGGAAGCTGAGAGTGACTAATTTACGCGAGGCCTCACAGTGAGTTAAGGGGAAGTAGGAGCTAAGATGCAAACCTGGCTTTGACTCCAAAGCCTGTATTCATGACTACAGGAGAATGAGTTTTATTTTTGTTGTGGTTTCCTTTTCCAGACTCTGTTCCTAAACACAGGCATAGAAGAGTTGAGAGGTGGTGTTAGAAGACACCTAGGATCTCCTCCGATTCTGAGTGTTGATGGTTAAATATTATTTCTTTCCTTTGTGCCAGTCACCCTGCCCCACGCTGTGCTGTGAAGCTGGCTCGGCACACTTTTTCTGTAGAGGGCCAGGTAACGTTTTAGGCTTTGCAGCCCATACTTACCTCTACCACTGCATCCACAGACAACTTGTAGACAGTGAGCATGGCTGTGTTCCAGTACAGTTTTATTTACAGAAATAACCTGTTTTGGCCCGTGGGCTGTACTTGGCCAATCCCTGCTCCAAAGCCACTTTCCACGGTACACACCAGTGGTCCTTCTTGCTCTCCTTAGGGCTTTGGCCAGCTGTTTTTACATTTCTGTTTGTAATTCATAGGCTTTAGGTCAAGTGCATTGGGGTGGCCTGTGTTTCCCATTGAGGGATGCCTCTGAAGAGGAAATGTGCTCTAGTCTGCGTGGGGGACCGTGAGTGACCCACCTTATGACCCACTGGCCCCCACTGGCAGTTACTGCAGAGAGAGACACACACACATGCATAAGGAGGCCTCTTTGGGTTGGTGACCTGCTAAGTGTGGCGTGCCTGCACCAGGGAGCACTGGTGGCAGTTAAAAAGGCCATGATGACTCTATACTTTCTACCTGGGATCTGAAAATATATTGCCTTTTTTTTTTTAAATTAATTTATTTATTTACTTCTGGCTGCGTTGGGTCTTCGTCGCTGCACGCGGGCTTTCTCTGGTTGCGGCGAGCGGGGGCTACTCCTCACTGTGGTGCGGGAGTTTCTCTTGTTGTGGAGCACGGGCTCTAGGCGCGTGGGCTTCAGTAGTTGTGGCTCGCGGGCTCTAGAGTGCAGGCTCAGTAGTTGTGGCGCCCAGGCTTAGTTGCTCCGTGGCATGTGGGATCTTCCCGGACCAGGGCTCGAACCCGTGTGCCCTACATTGGCAGGCAGATTCTTAACCACTGCGCCACCAGGGAAGTCCCTATATTGCTTTTTTAAAAAGCAGATTATAGGTAGATTTGTACGATGATCCCTTTTCATGTTAGAAATGAATTTTTATATGTATTTTTTATGGGGATCCCATGTGTGAACGTGTAACAGCCTGATGGTGTCTCTTTCAAACTAATAATAAGAACTGTCAGGTCCAAGGACGTGGGTGAGAAGGAGCCTGGGATCGGAGCTAGTGACGTTAGCCTAAACTCTCATGTTTCAGTTTCTTTTATAAGGAGAATGTATTTGTTTCTTACTTGTGTAATTAAAATTTAAGAATAACAAAAAAGATAATTGGCTTCAGCCTTTTGCTCCTGTCCACCAGCCTTCCCAGAGCCACGCACGTAAACATATGACTGGGGAAGTGCAGTGGGCTTGCTGGGAAGGTGCCTCTGTCTCCGAAGGCCTAGTGGGTTGTGCTCCTGCATCTAACCCGTGCCTGCCTTTCTCCATAAGGACGCTCAGCCCAGAGAGTGCCCAGAGGAGGAGGAGAGCATGGGGGGTTCTGATGACCTGCAGGCCAGGCTCTGTCTGTCGGTGCCCTGCTGCTGGTCAGTTGCGTGGCTGAGTCACTTTCCTTCAAGGTTATTGTTACCTGGTCAACCTTGTGTTCTAGTTGAGGAAAAATGCAGATGACAGGCTGAGACTTAGACAGGACCTGGGGCAGCTGCAAGGCCAGGGGGAGGTTTCATGGTGAACAGGCATTACAGGGAAAGCTGGGCATGGACGGGTTTTTTATTCATTGTTTAAGGATCAGTCAGTCCTTGTCCTTGCTAATGGCTTTGCCATTTTTCTGTGTGTTAATCCAGGAGGAATTTTGTTGTCAGAGACTAAAAGGAGGTTGTCGTAATTGACTTTAAGCAGCAAACAGTAAAACACTGAGCTCTTCAGCTCCACCTTTCTTGTAAGTTTATCATTTATTCCCAGTGGTCATGAAAATAATTGAGTCATATGATAGCATCTTTCCATAAATTTGGAACCCTAAAACTCAAATAGACTTTCTATTTGTCTATATACACGTTTAATATAAAAGACTCCATCATGGTAAAAACTAATTTCCTTCAGCTTAAGTCACTTGCTATTAAAAAAATTTCAGGTGTATTTCATATCATATGACAGTTCTTAATATATTTTGTATCTTTCCAGGCTCTGAGAATTGGAAAACCAAGAAGGTTTTGATGTTTTGTGTGGCGCCACCTGAATCAGAAGCCAAGATGAACATAACCAAAGGGGGTCTGGTGTTGTTTTCGGCAAATTCTAATTCATCATGTATGGAACTTTCAAAGAAAATCGCTGAGTGAGTATAATCATAGTATTAAAATCTGTACTCATTATGTGGTGTTTTACATTTGATAAACGGATTGGCACTGATTGTTAAATTTGAAAGCAGATATTTTATAGTTAATCTGCTCATCATCTGTGTATTAAAGGCTCACCTTCTTGTAAACTGTTGTCACTCCTACACGTTCATTCAGCAGACATTTATTGAGTGACTCCTGAGTGCCAGAGATTGTGTTAGGTGCTACATATGTATAGAATTACTTGGGTATAAAGAACAATGAAGGGTATATACTATATGGAGATAGTTTATAGATTACAGTTCAGTATAATTTTAGTTATTTATTAAATAAATATTGAACTCCTACTGTGTACCAGACCTTGATCTAGATCCTGGGGAGTAACAGTGAACAAGCCATTCAGAACCCTTCCTTCCTTAGTAGAGGGGCCAGGCAAGAAGCAAGTCAGCAAAACAAACAAGATCACTTCAGATGGTGGTAAACGTGGGGAGAACAGAGAGGCAAGGGCAGGTTGTTCTGCCTTAGTGCTCAGGTGCCTTTAAACCCTGGGGATGGAATGTGAATTGAGAAACCTGAATAGACACCAAGTGAAGGTCTGGGGCAGCGCCCTCCAGGCAGAGGGAACAGCAGGAATGTGGCTGGAGGGCAGGGAGCCCAGGTCGGAGAACCAGGACCCTGGAGAACCAGGACCCTGGAGAACCAGGACAGGGTTGAGAGGCCTTCTTGGGTTGGCATGTGATGGGTTAGGTGACCGAACAATTCTACGTCCACTTTCAATCTCGTAATAGGAATACCTCTATTTTTAAAAATTTGTTTTATTTTTATCAATTTCTAAATCATCCTTGATAGTAAAGATGTTGCATCTGTTCTATTACTTTTTCAGCATTTTCCATCTTTCTCTTCTCTAGGCGGCTGGGGGTGGAGATGGGCAAAGTGCAAGTTTACCAGGAGCCTGACAGAGGTGAGTGATCCTGTGCTTTCGTGACGGTGGCCTTTTTGTGGTACATGCCGTGCTGGCCCAGTCCTTCATCCTCCATAGCTGAAACAGTCGGCCTCAGTGTCCAGTTAGTTCTGCCAGCAGGAAGACAGGCAGGCAAGGGGGGCGAGCGCAGTGTAGCTGCTCCCGCTAATACCACCTCGATAGAGAATTCTGGGGCAGTCACATCTGGGGCCTTAAAGTCTAGTCCTTAGACGTCATCCAATAACAGCTGCGTGGGTGCGTGAACAAGCTGTTCAACTGAAGGAAGCATTGGCTCAGCGCTTGGTTGAATACGTCCCCTTAGGCGGGGTGCGTATGCCCTGTGTAGCCACAGTATCGGGTAGTGGGTATTCTTTACGCCAACCTGCACTGCCTTGGGCTAGACTCCATGATGTCATGTCAGGAAGTGCTTTTTGCTAACTGATTTATGATGTTGTATAAACACCTCAAGTTGTGAAAATCACGTGTTATTTAGCCTTTGTACTTTCTGTAGAAATGGCAGATGTTTGAAATTATTCTAGCAGGAGCGACAGATGACCTGCATAGGTGTGAGAGTCAGACAGCTTCTCCTTGGCAAGTTATTTTAGGTGTCTAAACTGCAAATAATTCGGGCTGTTCTGAGGATTAAGTGGGATAATTTGTGTGCCTAACACAGTTTTTGGCACATAGTAGGCACTCAGTAAATACTGGTTCCCTCTCCTTTTCCACTGCAGGATTTTGTCTAATACTTAAATATTAGAGAACTTACAAGACACTTAGATGAAAAGGCACAAATTTGCTCTTCCCCTATTTATTTCTCCATTACTGCCTCCTCTTCCCTATCTCCCAAGTTCCCCCTTGTGGCTTCAGTGGGAAAAAAGTATAATTGAGGGAAATATACAGGGAGTTTGGAGAAGATTTTGCTGCTAGAGGGAATTGAATGAAGTCCTTGGTCTAGTGTAGAAGGGGGGCTGAGGGAGGCTGGTGGCGGAAGACTCAGGAGGAGCCTGTCCACCCTCCGGGTTCATGAACGAGGGGAAGGAAGGAGGGAACGAACGTCTCTAGAGTCCTTACCATTACCAGGTACTGAGGAACTGAGTTCAGGGGTGACGTTAGGAACGAGGCTCCAGAGGGGACAGAGTCGGGATTCAAAGCTCAATCTCCCTGTCTCTAAAGCTCATTTTCTTTCCATGGTACCACACTTTTTTGTAAACATGTACTCTATTTTTTCCAACATTTCTAATGAAAATGTTCAAACCTATAAAAAATGTGAAAGAGTAGTGCCATGAATACCCATATGAATGAGTACCACCCAGATTCAGCAGGTAACACTTTGCTGTATGAATGTGTGTTTGTGGGACCATTTGGACCTGAGTTGCAGACATTGACACTTAACCCCTGAATACTTGACCATGTGTCTCCGAAGGAGGACCTTTTCCCATGTAGATACTCTACCATTGTCACATTAAAGAGATTAATGATAATTCTCTATCATCTAATAGCTAATGTACGGTCTAATTTTCCTAGTTGTCCTAGCTGTTTTTTGTTTTTGTAAATTTATTTATTTGTTTTTTTATTTTTGGCTGCATTGGGTCTTTGTTGCGGTGCGCGGGCTTCTCATTGTGGTGGCTTCTCTTGTTGCGGAGCAAGGCTCTAGGCACGTGGACTCAGTAGTTGTGGCTTGCAGGTTCTAGAAGCACAGGCTCAGTAGTTGTGGCACGTGGGCACAGTAGTTGTGGCTTGCGGGCTCTAGAGCACAGGCTCAGTAGTTGTGGCGCACGGGCTTAGTTGCTCCATGGCATGTGGGATCTTCCCGGACCAGGGCTCGAACCCGTGTCCCCTGCATTGGCAGGTGGATTCTTAACCACTGAGCCACCAGGGAAGTCCCTTTTGTTTGTTTTTTAAACCAGGATTCTTGGTTCAAGTGAGGTGTTTTTTATATCTCTTTATTCTCTTCTAGACTAGGGCAGTCCCTTCACCTTTTCTTTTTTTCCCCCACAGCACTGACTTTTTGAAGAGTTTGTCTTGAGGAATTTCCCACTCTGGATTTGTCTAATTGTTTCCTCGTGGCTGATCACAAGTTTTTTGAGAGTAGGGATACTGGGCCTTATTTATCTTTACTTTCACAATGTTATTCTAACATTTGTGCCTAATAGGTTCTTAATTGTTGCTGGTTGAATGAATGAGTCTATCATTTCCTGTAAGGATACGGGGCTCAGAGCAGCCCCAGCACTCACTGTTTATGTACAGGAAGTGAGGAGGGGATATTTAGTTGTTTTAAGTGACACGTGTGATTCCTTCTTAAGCATGTCATAGAATTTAACATGTTTAAAAGGTGTGATTAATCGAACTGTGTTCGTTATCCTTCATAGAACTGAAAACCTAGTGAGTTTTGAAACAGTTCCAGTTTCCATATTTCACAACATTGGGGAATGCTGCAGGGTTTTTTGTGTGTGTTTTTTAAAGTTATGTGCCTTGTTCACCCTTCTTCTCTTTTCCCCTTTTCCTGCCAGAAACAAGAGTACAAATTCAAGAGTCTGTGAGGGGGAAAGATGTTTTCATCATCCAAACTGTTTCAAAGTGAGTAATTTATCCAACAGAAATGTTGCTTTCTGGGTCTCTGTTTGGGCATGAATGTTTAGAATAATAAGAGTTGCCTAGACAGGGAGAATGACGATTGTTTTAAAATTGCCATGATCTTACTCTGCTAATTTTTCTGACATAGCTGCTGACTTTTTTGTGTTCTTTCAGTGTTCTCAAGGGTGGGAATAACCAAGTTTTGGGGTGGAGGCGCTTAACGATAAGAGAGCCCATTATGTTTGCTCTCAGTAGCCAGAATTTCATAAAATTTGTAGGGAAGCTCTTCTAGTTCCAAAAAAGAAAACAGGCGGGAGGAGAGGAATTTGCTTACTTGGGGTTCTTAAAGCTTTTCCTGCAGATAATTTAAATGTACTGTCCTGTTGCATAAATTAAAGGAGCTGAGAAGATAGACGGTGTGTTGAAGGCATGTGCGTTCCTGTCTCCTGTGACATTTGATAGCTGCTTGTTCTGGAAATTGTTGAGGTCACAAATGTGTACGCTGGGGATAGAAGATTCAGTGCAGTGAGGGTGTCTGCACCGCTCTTTGATCAAATGCCACTCTGTCCACAGGTGTCCCTCAAGGCCTCTATAGATGAAATTTTTAACTCAGTACAATTTTTAATAATGTCTAGAAATCGGTTTGTGTAGTGCAACAGTTTTTAGCCTAGAGATTCCAAAAATTGCTGCAAGCTAAATTTGTGGTTACATGTAAGATAAATACCAAAGAAAGTGAAGAAGAGCCAAATTTTGGGAGAATTTAGACTTGGAACACATGAACTTTCACCTAAATTTTGAACATCTCTGTCCTGGTCTTTGGTTCATGGGGATGAAATCTCAAAGCCACCTGACTCTTCTGGCAGGAGGAGCCGAAGGGGACCTGTCACTGCATCCCATCGTCCTGGAGCGCAAGTGTGCGGGGCCTTTGCGGCGGGGCCTTTGCGGCGGGGCCCTGGCTTCGTGTCTTCCCTCCGCTTAGGACCCTCAGCAGGGCTGGGCTGTGGGGCGAGAGTTCGTGCTGCCCCTGCTGCTGCTCTCTTTCCCGGGCCAGACGCCAAGCTGGTAGAGCGCTCTCCATGCCCGTGCCCTCATCAAGGAGGGGAAAGTGCAGAGCACAGAACAGCTGACTTCCTTCTGGCTCCCAGGTGTTTGCAGTACGTGTATACCTTCCATTTCTTTCCATTCATTCATTCATTCATTCCTTCAATACTCTTTTCATTCTGCCCCTGCCTCTTGTCAGTTTCTTATTCCTCTAGCCAAAACCATTCCCTTAATTTTCTCTACATGCCTCATTTTGGAGTGCTCCAGACTGTGCCATAGGCTTGTCTTGTCCAGGTTGCAGAAAACTTAGATATTGTGGTCTTTAAGAAACAGTTAACACTGAGATTTGGTGTTGTCAGATACACCTTGTACCTTGTCTTAGTGTAGACTGGTGGTAGGCACTAAAAGTATAAGAAAAATTTTAAATTAAGAAAATTCTGTCCATTAACTTAACTTTTCCTGTAATTCAGACAAGTTATTATTTGAATTTAGGGATGGAAGGTCTTGTACCAGTTCACAGAAAAATGGTGTTCCTGGGAGTATAGTTTGGGAACTTGGTGTAACTTTACACCTGCTGTTGGTTCCCCTGCTCTTACCCCTCACACAGAATGCTTTCTGAAAGGCTACTTTAACTCTTCCCATGTCAGGCTTGTTGTTAGGTATCAGCAGAGAACCTACTCACCCAATTGTTCCGTGTTTCCCTTACTCTTTCATGCAGTCGCTCATTCACAAACATTTATTAAATGTCTGTTATGTGCCAGCCACTGTTACAGGTGTGTGAGATGCGTGAAGGATTAAAATAGTTCACAGATCCTTGTCCTCATGGAACCTATATTCTAGGACATGCAGGTAACATAATGAATAAGTAGATTATCTAGTTTGTCAGAAGATGATGAGCGCTATGGGTAAAAACCAAAACAGCATGGCAAGGAGTCGGACGTGACGGTGGTAAAGGATGGAGAGAGGGCAGGCTGGGGAGGTGGCATCTGACAAAAACTGGAAGAAGGTGCCGGCTGGCGACGAGGGCACTCCAGGCCGGGGCAGGGAGCCAGCCCTGAAGCGAAGGCCCTCAGGTGGGCGTGAGGACTGGCATGAGGGGAGGGCATGGAGGAGGAGTGGAGGGCAGAGCTGGGGTGGGGTCAGACCCTGAAGGGGCCTCGGGAGCCGTTGTGGGGCCTTGGTGTCTGCGGGAAAACATCGCTGGCTCCTGAGCAGAGCGCATGATCTGCCTTTGCTTTAAGCTCCAGCTGGATGCTGTGCAGAGGGTGGGCTGTCACTGTTGGGCGGGGGTCGAGGCTCGGCCCCAGGGCAGCAGTGGAGTGGTGGGTTGCTGTCACTCTGGACAGGAGAGCAGGTAAGGACGCCTCTGGGGGTTTTGTCCTGAGTAAACTGCAGGAGCAGCGCTGCCATCAGCTGAGATGGCAGAGGTTTATGACGAGGCAGCCTTGCCGGTCAAAGAGCAGTTCAGTTTGGAGTACGTTTTGAGATGTCTTAACAGACTTTCTAGTGGAATTGTCAAGAAGCAGCTGAATTTGTTAGGCTGGACTTGAGAAGCCTGGGCTGGAGCTATAAATTTGAGTCTCAAGCATTTACAAAGCTCTGAAATTGGATGAGAAGCCTGAGCGAGGGAGGAGGGAGGAGAGAGGAGAAGAGGACAAATGATCAGGTGTCAGGGCAGGAAGCTGGGGAGGAGAGGAACCAGCAGAGGAAACGAAGCGGGGCGGGAGGGGAGCGCTGGGGGAGTGATGGAGTGTGTCAGGGCGAGGACGGAGAGAGGCCGAGTGAGAACCCAGCGTTGGCCTTGGCCTCGTGGAGGTCATCCGTGACCTGGATCGGAGCGTGGGTGGGAGAAGATGAGAGAGATGAGTTGGAAGCAAGTGTGGACGACTGTCTTGAGATGTGCGGCACAGGGGAGCCAAGAAATGGGGCAGTGGGGAAAGTGGCCTGAGCTGCTGTTAATGGGAGAAACGGCCCATGGGTATGAGCAGGGGAGAGTGACACACTGATGGGGTGGCCGGGGGGATTGCTGGAGCCCTGCTTCAGTGGGCAGGGGGGATGGGATCCCTGCGTCACGGGAGGGCTGATTTTAGAGTGACTTTGGTGTGGAAAGTTCGTCTCTGGCTAATGGCTCAGGGCAGGCAGACTTGGGAGCTGCACGCACATGTTGCAGTCGGGGCCCTGGGCTCTTTTCTGACAGTGCTCTTCTCAGTGGAAAAGGAAGTAGGGTCATCGGCTGAGAGGCAGCATGGGGGCGACTGATGGAGGCCCTAGAAGAGAGGGATGTGGTTTCTTTTTTGGGTCTAGAGTCTGCCTTGGTCGAGGCGGGCGTGACACATGGCTAACGCTTAGTTGGAACCAAGAGAGGTCATCGTGTATGTGACGTTTCTCCTTGCTGGTTTCTGTCCTTGGGTTCCAGGGATGTGAACACCACCATCATGGAGCTCCTCATCATGGTGTACGCGTGTAAGACCTCCAGCGCCAAAAGCATCATTGGCGTGATCCCCTACTTTCCTTACAGCAAACAGTGCAAGATGAGAAAGAGAGGCTCCATTGTTTCTAAACTGCTAGCTTCCATGATGTGCAAAGCTGGTAAGAAAGGCAGATATTTGATGGTTTATTGGGGGTCTGGGAGTTTTATTTTTACCTGAGAAATTGTAAAGCATTGTCTTAACTAAATTAGAATGTTAAACAGTAGAAATAGTGATACAGCTTTAAGATGGCTAATTTGTAATGAGACAACAGTGCTCAGAGTTCTCTCCTGTTCCCAACTCCCTAAACACAAAGCTGATGAGAACAACTTATTTTTTCCTAAATTCTTTGTTTAAAAAATTAATATTGAAGTGACAAGTTACAATCATATTTAGGTTGTTTTTAACGGGGAAGAAAGCATTTGGAATCAACAACTCTAATAACACAGCAACTGTTTTTATTTTCGTCTCTTCCCTTTCCCAGTACACACTGGCATACTTTGCAGACCATACAAATTATTTTGTGTTGTGCATTTTTAGGTAACATCCTAAGTGTCTCCTCCTTGTTTCTAAATAATCTTCAGAGTTGTTACTCTGTGTGTGTGTGTGTGTGTGTGTGTGTGCACGCGCATCTGCGCCCACGCGCACGGGCGTGCCTGTGTATGTGTGTATGATTATAGAAGGCACATATCACAGAGCGTTTGCACAGAGAAAAGAATAAAAAGTCCCCATATCACTACATTTTAATACAGACACTTACTGCAGAATAAATTTTCTACTGTAGCATTTCAAAGAAGGCAAAACCAAAACAAAAAAATGAATAAACCTGAACCCCAGCAACCTGAAGAGCGTACCCAGTTGAGATCTCGGCTGGAGGGAGCAGGCCTGCCCTTCCTTCCTAGGCTTGCTCCTGGGGGCCACCAGGCTCGCTGTCCTGTTCATCTGGGCAAGTTCTGCTTTAAAAAATTTTTCCAGTTGAATTATATGTATGTTTATATATATATATATATATATATTTATATATATTTATATATATTTCCATTTCAAATATCCTTTAAGGAGCCAATGGGATGAAGATTCTTCATTGTTTTGAATTACAGACAGGCCTGTGCAGTTTGTCTTAATATATTAAGACAGATATTTGTCTTAACATGGCTTTATCATGCCTACTGAAAAAACTTTGGAGAGATGAAATCCACTCTCATAGAATTATCAGAGACATTTCTTCATTACTATGACCTTGGCTGTTTTAAGACTTTAAATTGATGTGAAAACCATGCATCTCTGTGTAAGAAAAGCCACCCAGTCTTTCCCTTCTGAGGGGGGAAACCCAGTTCCCCACCTCCTCTGAGTTTCCTTTACTCCTCGCAGGGAACACTTCACCTCTGTCACCACATGTGTAGGCGTTTTCTCTACACCTTGCAATTCTCCAGGGCACCAGCTGGGTGCCGTACAGTTTCACTCTGACACTGTGTACCTGGAGATGGCGTCCGATCCCATGGGTTAAGGGCTCAGTCCCACGCGCCTGCTCCCCTGACCCCCCAGATGCTCACTGCAAGTCCAGGTCGTCACCTGTGCTGACCAGTTGGCTATAAGTCAGAGGTTCCCACGACCTCCTCTTGGGTTCGATTAATTTACTAGAACTCCTCACAGAACTCGGGAACACTGTTCTGTCACTATTCACCGGTTTATCATAAAACGACATGATAAAGGATCCTGGTGGGCATCCGGGTGGAAGAGGTGCGTGGGGCAGGGCATGGGGAGGGGCTTGTGCCCGTGTTCACCCACCTGGAAGCTCCCCGAAGCCCGCACTGTTGGGACTTTATGGAGGTGTCCTCACAAGGGCGTGCTCGTTCATTAGCTCCATTTCCAGCCCGTCCCCCATCTCGAGAGTGGGGGTGGGGAGCCTGAAAATCGTGGTGACCGGCCCCCATCCCGGAGCCCATCCTGGGTCGCCTCATTAGAACAAAAGATACTCCTGGTACTCTTATAACTAAGGAATTCATAAGGCTTTCAGGAGATCTGTGTCGGAGGTGGGGTCAAAGACCAGATATAAGAATAAGAGATGCCCCCGGTGCTCTTAGCACTGAGGGAATGTCAAGGGTTTTAGGAGCTCTGTGCTGGGAACCGGGGGGCAGAGACCTATATTTATATTTTCTTTTATCTTATAATCTCATTGTACTAAAAAAAAATAAAGATGTTGAGTTTTTGATGAGCAATTTTTAATAGTAATTTATTATATATGGTATCTTGTTTTATGTAGTACTTATTCATACAGTGCAACTGGTTATGAAACTATTTGTGTGTTTGTGTCTGCTTTATTTTCAAAGGTCTGACTCATCTTATTACTATGGATTTACACCAGAAGGAAATTCAGGGCTTCTTCAATATTCCTGTTGATAATTTAAGAGCATCTCCCTTCTTATTACAGTATATTCAAGAAGAGGTGAGCTAGCTCAAACTTTTTAACATTCTGTTTAAGGTTGAAAGATACATTTCCATTTCCTTGGGCTGTCCATGAAGGATTAAAACTTGAAGTATTCTGCTTAAAGTACTATTTACTTTATAAATGTAATTCAGTGTGTTTTTTTTTCAGTCTGAAATTCTTTTCCCATTTAGCTTATTACAGAATACTGAGCAGAGTGCCCTGTGCTATACAGTAGGTCCTTGTTGGTTATCTATTTTAAATACAGTAACGTGTATATGTCAATCCCAAGCTCCCAATTAAAGAATTTGAAAAAGAATAGATACCTTTATATGCATAACTGAATCACCCTGCCGTACACCTGAAACTAACACACCATTTTTTTTTTTATTTTTTTTTTTTATTTATTTTGCATTATGCGGGCCTCTCACTGTTGTGGCCTCTCCCATTGCGGAGCACAGGCTCCGGACGCGCAGGCTCAGTGGCCATGGCTCACGGGCCCAGCTGCTCCGCGGCATGTGGGATCTTCCCGGACTGGGGCACGAACCCGTGTCCCCTGCATCAGCAGGCGGACTCTCAACCACTGCGCCACCAGGGAAGCCCAACACACCATTTTTTTTTAACATCTTTATTGTAGTATAATCGCTTTACAATGGTGTGCTAGTTTCCGCCTTACAACAGAGTGAATCAGCTATACATGTACATACATCCCCATATCTCCTCCCTCTTGCGTCTCCCTTCCACCCTCCCTATCCCACCCCTCTAGGTGGTCACAAAGCACTGAATTCGGTGTATTCTTAAATTCTTTTTTTATTTTATTTTATTTTTAAATTAATTAATTAATTAATTAATTAATTTTATAAGTTTCTGCTTTATAACAAAGTGAATCAGTCATACATAATTCTTAAATTCTTAATCTGCTATTTATTTCTTTTGCTAAGCTGTTAAAATTGCTTTTCTTTTTTTTGGATCTCAGGTACCTAGAATCACCTAGTCGTGATTGTGACAAATATCTCACTGTCATCATTGGTCCATGGGTGGTCCTGGTCCTCTACCTGCCTATCTTTGTCAATCATCCATCTGTAGTCATCAGCATCTGTGATCCTACCACCCAGCAAGAAAACTAGCATCATCATAATAACTTACGTCCACACGTGTGGTCCTTTTGTGTCCCATCCCCCTGCCTCCTTCCGCCCAAGGGAACCACTATCCTGAATCTTGTTTCATCTTTCTCTCAATTTCCTTGGTTAAATTTATTCCCAGGTATTTTATTTTTTGGCTCTGTTGTAAATGGAGTTGTTCCTTTTGGACTGTTCACTGCTGGTGAATAGAAATGAAACTGACTTTTGTGTGTTGATCCTGCACCTTTGCTGAACTCATTTATTAGCTCAAATAGTGTTTTGTGTTGTATGTGGATTCTCTAGGGTTTTCTACATGTAAGATCGTATCATCTGTGAATGGACACAGTTTGACCTCTTCCGTTCTAACTTGGGTACCTATTTTTCTTGTCTGACAGCTGTGGCTAGAGCTTCCAGTACAGTGTTGAGTAGCAGTGTTGGATGTGGGCATCTGTGTCTTGTTCCTGCTCCTAGGTGGAAAGCTTTCAGCTTTTCACTGTCAAGTCTGATGTGAGCTGTAGGTTCTTCATTAATGCCTTTTATTATGTTGAGGAAGTTCCCTTGTATTCTATTCCTAGTTTTTTGTTTTTATCATGAAAAGGTGTTGGATTGTCAGATGCTTCTTCTGCATCATTTGAGATGATCATGTGGATTCTTTTCCTTCATTTTATTAATGTGATGTATTACAGTGATTGATTTTTCTCATTTTGAATCACTCGTGTTCCTGGGACAAATCGGACATATGTAATTTTAATATAGTTACATTTGTTATTCTTGGATATAATAGCATTTTTGTGAGTCATTATTTAAGAAGCCTTTTTAAATGTTAACTTATAATGCACTTAGCTATTTTGCTTTTTTAGGAATTCTTTTCCTCACGTGAATTATTTGTCTCTTTAATAACTTTTACAGAGAACTCTTTTAACAGTATTTAAAAGAAAGCAGTTTGTAGATTTCTGAGCAGTTTCTTTCTGTCAAGAGTACAGGCTGGGGCTTCCCTGGTGGCGCAGTGGTTGAGAGTCCTCCTGCCGATGCAGGGGACACAGGTTCGTGCCCTGGTCCGGGAAGATCCCACGTGCCATGGAGCGGCTGGGCCCGTGAGCCATGGCCGCTGAGCCCGTGCGTCCAGAGCCTGTGCTCCACAACAGGAGAGGCCACAACACTGAGAGGCCCACGTACCACAAAAAAAAAAAAAAAAAAAGAGTACAGGCCTTCCTCATCCTCCAGAAACTAACATAGGCCCTCAGTAGTGAAAATGGATTGAAGTATTTTTGAAAGGGAACACTAGAAAATATTCTACTTGTTTTTTTAAAGTTATGCACAAGAAACATACAAACTCTAATACATTCAAAAAACAATATGGGGCTTCCCTGGTGGCGCAGTGGTTGAGAGTCCGCCTGCCGATGCAGGGGACACGGGTTCCTGCCCCGGTTCGGGAAGATCCCACATGCTGCGGAGCGGCTGGGCCCGTGAGCCACGGCCGCTGAGCTTGCGCGTCCGGAGCCTGTGCTCTGCAACGGGAGAGGCCACAACAGTGAGAGGCCCGCGTACCGCAAAAAAAAAAAAAAAAAAAAAAAAAAAAACAATATTAATGTAATTTACCTGAATATGATTCTCAGTTGAGAGAGAAAAGGTGCGAGAGCGCAGCTCCTGTCCTCACAGGAGGAAGAGGGTCCAGGCAGAGGAAGGAGCGTGAGGGCAAGGCTGGGGTTCACAGAACATGGTCCCGGGAAGAGCCATCTCAATGATGCCTCTAGTTTTGGAAGAAATAGAGCAGTCAGTGTACACTTTTTTTTTTTTTATGTTATCAATTTATTTTTTTGGCTGCATTGGGTCTTCGTTGCTGCGCACGGGCTTTCTCTAGTTGCGGCGAGCAGGGGCTACTCTTCATTGTGGTGCGTGGGCTTCTCATTGCGGTGGCTTCCCTTGTTGCAGAGTACGGGCTCTAGGCACGTGGGCTTCAGTAGCTGCAGCACACAGGCTCAGTAGTTGCGGCTCGCCGGCTCTCGAGCATGGGCTCAGTAGTTGTGGCACACGGGCTTAGTTGCTCCGCAGCATGTGGGATCTTCCCAGACCAGGGTTCGAACCCGTGTCCCCTGCATTGGCAGGCAGATTCTTAACCACTGTACCACCAGGGAAGCCCTCGGTATGCACTTTTATAGGTTAGTCATCTTTTGGTCTGGGGGATGTTTCCTCTCAAGACACCAGCAGTGCTGTGTGCTGACATCTAGATGCGTACATGGCAAGAGCGCCTCTTGAGAGGCCCCTGTGGGCCTGGTGAGTCAAGGCCACAGCACCCTTGGCGCTGATCCAGAGGTCAGGCCAAGGTCATTGCCCTTCATGTAGGTGTCTGCCTCAGTGCAAGGCTGCCTGCCACTTGAAGAATCCCGTCTTAGGTTTCATTGTTGAAAAGAAGTCGGACCTGAACCCTCTTAAACTGCTCATGGTTCAGCAGATTAGGGAAGTGGGGTCCTTGTTTCTGATGGTAAGCTAACAGTGGTAACCTCAAATGTTTTAGTTTTAAATTCTCTGTTCTTCATTCATAGAGATAAATTAAAACAGCCTATAGAGAATGAAATACTATATGGGAGCTCACTGTTTACTTTTTTATGGTATATGTACTTGCTTTATGCCTTTTGTTTTCATGTGCTGGAGTTTCTCAGGCAGGTGGTAGATTCACCACATTTTACTGAATCTAAGTTGCCGTCAGTTAAGGTTTATGTTATTCATGTCATCAAGAAAGAAGGAATCACTGCCAGTCCTGCTGTGATGCGTTGCCTTCGTGTCACCTAGTGGCTCTATCTGCAAGCTTTGACACTGATGTCATCCTATCTGACAGCTCACCCTCTGTTTTTCTTGGGTTGTCAAGGGAATTTGAGTACTTTCTGCCAAAAGTGGGCGTTCAGCTAATGGATGCTCATTGCCTGGAAACTGTTCTCCAGCCTTGGCCGTGTTGCTGTGCATGCGTCAAGCATCCTTTTCAGATTTAGTCCTTCCACAGCTTCACCTCCTGGCAGAGAGTTTTCCTTTCGTAGGTCCCAGAGAGCATTTGATTGTTGCCTTGCAAGAAAATATGGACTTGTGGTCATTCCTCCAGTGATGACCCTTTGATTCATGAATATGAAATGTACATCGTGCTGCCATCTTCCTGTGTCTTTCTGCGTGTGTGGTAACTTGTCATTTTAATACTGAATGATAGTGAGCTCTTTCTGGCGACATTTTATTTTATTTTATTAGTTTTTTTTTTTCTGGCGACATTTTAAATGGCAGTTAAGCCCAGCCCGGAGAGAACCAACAGTGCCTGTGATTCATGTGAATGGAGGACATAGGAACACCGTGGCCACCTTCATGCACGCAAAGGGGTGAAAGCACACGGTGCAGCGGCTGTAAGGCAGCACTGAGTATAAGACAGCCAAGTTGTAGACATAATAAAATATAACCCAAAAGAGGTTTGGGTATTGATTAAGTATAGTGCTTGCTTTTAAAATAATGACTAAGTATTATAGTGATAGTACTAGTAATCATTGGTCTGCACCAGGGTTTTTTAAGGAAATTATGAAGAGGGGAGGCTACCAAGTGTACTTTTGTGGTGTTTTGAGAGATCCCATCCCATCAGTTTTTAAAATAGGAACTTATAAAGTGGGCCTGTTTCTGATTCTTGAGTTGCTTTATTCCCCGCTTTGTTCTTCTTAGTGTCTTTATACCAGTTCACTCTCACTGTTAGAGAAATGAGATCTGGCAAGAAATGGAAAACCAGGGGCACAGGCAGGGGTGTAGCAAAGGAGTGTGGGTGTCAGGCAATTTGATTCTCTGTGGTCCCACAGTGGCCCTGGTGATGTTTTCCCTAAATGGTTCTGGGGAAATTACTGCAGGGTTTGGAAGTCAGACTCGCATGACATGTGGTGTGTTTTCCCCTCCACTTGATAAGATTTAATAAGAATAATCTTCTAAAATGTGAAAAATGAAAACTTATGTTTACAGTGGCAGTTAGGGAAATTCTGACAGAAGTGATGAAACAATCAGCTTCCCTGGACCGCCAGCCTGGGCCCAGGCCCTCTGAAGGGCTCACCCTGGTTACCAGCTTGCGTAGTGTCCTGAATCCTCTCAGACCTTTGCCTCTGATTTACCTCCCATTTCTGTACACCTAGTTACAGAAATTGATTTGTGGGGGCTTTTTGGAAAAAAAACAAAAAACACAAAAAAACACATTGATATATTGTTTGTGTTGTTCTGTAACTTTGTTTCCTTTCCTGTGCTGGTGTCTGGAGGTCTTTCCATGTTCAGCTATATAGGATTACTTCTTTCTTCATGATTGCTACATAGTACATGATCATCATTCTCTGGTGGTGTAAATGTTCTATCTGCTGTCAGAATGGCAGCCACACGTACCTGTTGAGTCCTTGAAATGTGCCTGCTGTGACTGGAGAATGGAATCCTTCATTTTATTTAAGTTTAATTAATTTAAATTAAAATAGCTACCTGTTTAGATGTTTAAAGCACAAGTTTAAATGAGCCACAGTTTTTTCAGCCATTTCCCTCTTGCTTGGATATTAGGTTGTTTTAATTTTTCACTCTTTTTTTTTTTTTTTTTTCCCAGTACGTGGGCCTCTCACTGTTGTGGCCTCTCCCGTTGCGGAGCACAAGCTCCGGACGCGCAGGCTCAGCAGCCATGGCTCACGGGCCCAGCCGCTCCGCGGCATGTGGGATCCTCCCGGACCGGGGCACGAACCCGTGTCCCCTGCATCGGCAGGCGGACTCTCAACCACTGTGCCACCAGGGAAGCCCAATTTTTCACTCTTTTAAGTGAAATATTTTATTTTCAAAATATATTTAAGTCATGTTGCATTGAAAATTCTTGTACCTGCCCTTCTGAGTACTTACGCAAGTCTTTTTCTGAGCTATATTAGGAAGTGGAATTGCTTAATTGAAAAGTATCTACATTTTTCGTATTTTAATAGATGTTACAAAAATTGCAATTGTCTGAAGGGGCTGTATTCATTTACACTTGGACAGAATTCCCCATGTAAAACAGTGTTTTATCTTTTTGCTGTGGTTTTGAAATTTCAGCACAATGTGTCCAGGTGCATCTTTTTTCCATTCACCTCACTAGATGTTCAGTGGGTCCCTTTCATTCTCTATGAATTTTGTTTGCTATAGTTTGAGTATCTCATCCCTTCTATTTTTTCATTCCTTTCTTTGGGAACTGTTAGAAGTTGAAAATCTTGGATCTAGTCTGTATATTGTTTAACTTTTTTTTTCTTTTTTCAAGTTTTACATTCTTACATGCTGCCTGGTGGGAAAATTCCATGGCTTAATCTCACCCACGTTGTTTTTTTCAGCTGCGTCCCTCCTGCCCTTCAGCCAGCTGAGTTTCTTATTTGGACCATAATAACTTCCACTGTCTAGATTTCTTTTTGGTTCATTTTCATAACAACTTGTTCTTTCTTTATGCGTATGATTTCCTGTTTTGACTCCTGAGGAGAAAATAGACCTGCTTTTATTAAAGAGTCCTTTCTTTTAAAGTTTCCTTTTCTTTGCTCTTTTAACTGTTTCTTCATTTGTTATTTTTTCTCTTGGCTGGGTTTGGTGCTATTTGGTGATGTTTGATGAGGCAAAGAAGTGCATAAAGCAGTTTAGAAAGACTTCCAGCAAAAATAAGGAAAACGCCTAAATGAAAATATTTTTTGCTACCTTACTCCCTGATAATGTTGGATAAGTTAGGCTTTTTATGTGTATAGATGGATCAGATGTAGAGATTTCTTATCCATGTGGATATATCTATAATAGAGCCTTGTTCAAACTAATCAGTTTTTTTATTTACTAAATATTGATTATTTAGTGCTTCCCATGTGCTAGGTATTGTACAAGGTGCTAGATGTTATTAAGTGCTTATATTAAAATTCATTGATCTAGCGTAATTGTGAGAAATCAGTGGGGATATATTTGAATGAAATAGTATAATTTAATGAAATGATTAGATTTTAAGAACATGATTTGAAAATATTGCCAAGATGAAATCAGAAACAACAAACTACTGCTCAGCTTAAAAGTAGTTCTGTCAGGCTTCCCTGGTGGCGCAGTGGTTGAGAGTCCGCCTGCCGATGCAGGGGACACGGGTTCGTGCCCTGGTCTGGGAAGATCCCACATGCCGCGGAGCGGCTGGGCCCGTGAGCCATGGCCACTGAGCCTGCGCGTCCGGAGCCTGTGCTCCGCAACGGGAGAGGCCACAACAGTGAGAGGCCTGCGTACCGCAAAAAAAAAAAAAAAAGTAGTTCTATCTTCTAAACTCTCAGAAGTTGGTAATGGGTGTATCTTCAACTGTAATTATCCTAGTACAGATCACTTCAAATGTTTAAAGAACTACAAAGTAGACTGATATTTTGCTTATTTTCTTAAGGGCTCTTAATATCTTTATGAAACAGTGCTAGGCGGGCGATTCCTTGAACAAATTGGTTTCTTCATTATGCTGTGACAGAGACACATTAAGTGGTTATTTGTTTGGACCGCACTTATTTGGAATTCAACAGGTGCCTTGAATTCAGGTTCGATGAATATCATCCTTGCCCTGTGAAATTACATGTAACTGGGATTCATGAGAGTACTTCCTGCTGACTTCATAAAAACATCTTTGCTGTCACATAGATATGAGCTAATTACTGATTGACCCTACTTTTTTCTTAAAATAAGTCTATGAGAGTCATGCCTTGATAATAATTTTTTTTATTCCTAGGTAGGCGTTTCTTCATCTTCTAAAGAGGAAATTTACTTTGAACTTGTTGTCTTTTTGGAAAACTTTGAAGTGACCGGATGACATTTTTGAGTCTGTTGTAATGTTCATTTTTATCAGTTACCGGGTATTGGTGTGAATAGCCCTGTGGAGACATGGCAATAATCCCCAGCCTCTCCTCTGTCACAGATCCCAGATTACAGAAATGCAGTGATCGTGGCCAAGTCTCCAGCCTCAGCTAAGAGGTAGGTGGGAGCTCCTCCGAGCCACACCCGGGGTCCCAGCCCCGTCAAATCCCAGGTGCTCTGGATTCTATCTCAGCGGTTCCCACTGTGTCTCTTATTTTTTATCCTGTGAACTGATAGTTTAAAAGATTGTCTGCTGGCTTCATGTATTAAGTGATGATTTATTTTCCTCCCTTTTTTCCAGTCCCAGTCTGTGACTACCATCATATTTCTTAACAGAAGCTGTCCAGGGCTGGGGAATCCGAGCCCAGTGCTTAGGCGGCTGCTTGTTGTTCATCTTCATATCTGCCATTTAAATTACCAGTGAATGTATTTTGAGGTTGTTTACTGCCTTTTATTCAGAGAACTCAGTAATTTATTATTGTATCCAGCCAAGAGGCTGGATTGGTATGTGTTAAAAGGTGACATTTTACAAAATTTACAAACACTACAAGGTGTGCAAATGGGGCAGTGCTGAGAGTTACATGTAACCTGGAGTAACTGATGAGTCAGGGGTACAGAACCTAAAGTTGTGTTTGAATTGAAAGGGTTTCACACACAGACATGCCTTGGAGATAGTGTGTTGGGTTCCACACCTCTGCCAAAGCCAATATCACAGTAAAGTGAGTCACATGGATTTTTGGTTTCCCACTGCATATAAAAGTTATGTTTACACTATACTGTAGTCTAAGTGTGCAATAACATTATGTATTAAAAACATTGTACATACGTTAATTTAAAAATACTTTATTGCTAAAAAATGCTAACCATCATCTGAGCCTTCAGCAAGTTGCAGTCTTTTTTCATCAAAGATCAGTGATCACAGATCACCATAAAAAATTTACTAATAATGAAAAAGTTTGAAATACTTTGAGAATTACCAAAACGTGACACAGAGACATGAAGTGAGCAGATGCTGTTGGAAAAAATGGCGCCGATAGACTTGCTGGACGGAGGGCTGCCCCAGACCCTCAACTTGTAACAAGTGCAATGTCTGCGAAGTGCAGTAAATCGAGGTCTGCCTGTACTAATGTTCCCTGGAGAAGCCGCTCCACTGGGGAGGGAAAGAACAAAATCAAACGTAGGAATGAAGGCTTTTTCTTCTTTTTCTTTTTTTTTTTTTGCGGTATGCGGGCCTCTCACTGTTGTGGCCTCTCCCATTGCGGAGCACAGGCTCCGGACGCGCAGGCTCAACGGCCATGGCTCACGGGCCCAGCCGCTCCGCGGCATGTGGGATCTTCCCGGACCGGAGCACGAACCCGTGTCCCCTGCATCGGCAGGCGGACTCTCAACCACTGCGCCACCAGGGAAGCCCTGAAGGCTTTTTCTTAAAAAAAAATTGAATCCCACAATTGAATACCTTTGCTCCCTGGATCACTGTTGAGCCCATGGCGTGAGAGAGCAGAGGTGCCTCCATCCTGTACCCACTGTTGTTAATGTGGAAGAATGAAGGACAGCTTGCACATTGTAAGCTGTTGACTTCACAGGTGTTACAGATAAGTGGTTTTCCATTACAAAGTAGGACTAGCAGTTAGTATATTAAATAAAGTTGGCATTTGTGATGAAGCCATGGAGTTGCCATGTTCGTGGGACCAACCTCGCAGTCAGCCAGGGCTGTGCCCGCACAGGCTTCCTTCAAGAAGCTCTGTCATGGAGCCTCATAGTATCCATTTGATTAAGTCAGGTAAACCGGGACTCATGTGGAACATGCACATTTCAAACAGCCTTTCCAGAGATTTGTGCAAAGGCTGGATTAATGCTAATTTAGTAATTTCTTTTTCCCTTACATGCTTTTTTAAATTAAGTTGAAAATCACATAACATACATTTAACTTTTTTAAAGTGTGTAATTCACTGGCATGTAGTGCATTCACAGTGCTGTACAACCACCACTTCTCTCTAGTTTCAGAACTTGCTCTTATGCCAGAAGACCACCCCGTACTCACTGAGTGATCACTCTCAGGTCCCTTCTCCCCCATCCCCTGCGGCTGCTAATCTGCTTACTGTCTCTGTAGATTTACCTATTCTAGATATTTCATATAAATGGAATCATATAATATGTGGCCTTTTGTGTCTGATTTCTTTCACTGAGCATAATGTTTTCAGGTTCATCTATATTGTAGCATATATCAGTAATTCATTCCTTTTTATGGCTGAATACTATTCCATTGTAGGGATGTACTACACTTTGTTTATCTGTTCATCTGTTGATGGGCATTTGGGTTATTCCCACCTTTTGGCTGTTAGGAATAGCAGTGCTGTGAACATTTGTGTACAAGTGTCTGTGTTGGCATGTTTTCATTTCTCGTGGATATATATCTAGGATTGAAATTGCTGGGTCATATAGTAATTCTATGTTTCCATTTTTGAGGGACCACTAAACTTAACATACCCCAAACTGAACTGCTCTTTGCCCCCAAAAGCCTGTGGGTTTTGGCTGGAGTAGCACAGTTTTTGTCTTAAAGTTTCCTGGCTTGTGAGGCTGCCCCTCTCTTGGTCTGGCTTTTGTTTGGGCACAGCTGTGAGCCTGGGGTAATGAGGCAGAAAGACAGACGGGAGGACCCACCACTGTGTGTTCCCTCTCACAGGTGAGGAGACACATCAGGGAGGTGAGGAAACGGATCCAAGGTGATTCTGCTGTGTTGTTTACAGGAAGGTAGCAGCACAACTAATGACTTCTTTTTTTTTTAATTTATTTTTTATTTTTATTTTTGGCTGCGTTGGGTCTTTGTTGCTGTGCATGGACTTTCTCTGGTTGCGGCGAGCAGGGGCTACTCTTTGTTACGGTGCGTGGGCTTCTCATTGCAGTGGCTTTTCTTGTGGCGGAGCGTGGTCTCTAGGCGCGCGGGCTCAGTAGTTGTGGCTCGCAGGCTCTAGAGTGCAGGCTCAGTAGTTGTGGTGTACAGGCTTAGTCGCTCCGTGGAATGCGGGATCTTCCCAGACCACGGCTCGAACCCATGTCCCCTGCATTGGCAGGCAGATTCTTAACCACTGTGCCACCAGGGAAGCCCCAGCTAATGACTTCTTAGAATGTCTTCCCCACCAGTGATTCTGGGATTTGGGCGTGGGCTGAATAGGCTTGAGGTTGGCTTGCCCATTCAGTCCGTCTTCGCTCGGTACGTGTGTGCTGTGCCAGCCGTTTTCCAAGGGGTGAGCAGTAGAGCCCGCTCCTCCCCTCTGGGGCTCGCAGATCACCCCGTGTGCTGTTTGGCCAGTAGGTTGTTAGGTAGGTTGGGATGAAGGATCCAGCCTCTTTTTCCCGCCTTCTGTAATGGAGTCCACATAGGTTACACTGCATTCAATAAATGTTTTAGGACGGAGATGGTTGCCTCAAAGGGGATGAGGGTATAAAATAGTGTAGTTATGGCTTTTGCACTCCACATCGAAGGTGTGCTGAGCGCTCTTGGTTGGTAGCACCTGCCATGGCATCTCCCACAGCACTGTGCTGTGATTTCCCCTCATTTTGACGTCCTGATTTGCATACTCATCCAGAGTTAGGGCTTGAGATGGCATTTCCAGCTCAGCAACATGCCGGTTTTGGTCTGATTGTTTCCGGCTTCCTCCTGCAATTTTTTTTTTTTTTTTTTTTTTTGCGTTACGCGGGCTTCTCACTGCTGTGGCCTCTCCCATTGCGGAGCACAGGCTCCTGGATGCGCAGGCTCAGCGGCCATGGCGCACGGACCCAGCCGCTCCGCGGCATGTGGGATCTTCCCAGACCGGGGCACGAACCCGCATCCCCTGCATCGGCAGGCGGACTCTCAACCACTGCGCCACCATGGAAGCCCCTCCTGCAAGTTTTTTATTTGGCGCCTCACCTTAGAAAACTGTTACAGTTCATTTAAGAGACACCCTAAGGCAGCAGGAAGATAGTTAAACTAGGAGTCAAGAGACGCTGGCTTCCAGCTGGTGCCTACCCAGTCTTTGTGAGAGAGCTGAGAACCACGGTCCAGGCTCCCTGCAGGCCTCCATTTCCTCGTCGGCGGAGCGGGGGGGTGACGCCTGCACTGCTTATCTTACAGAGCTGTGCGCGCCGAAGAAGGTGGGAGAGACTTCACAGATTGAGCAGCACTGTGTGCCCTGCAGTTCTGCAGTTGTCGGTGGAGTTGAGGGCAGACCTGTGGTTGTGCAGCCCTTTGGCAGTGAGCTGTTGTCTTGAATAAAAGAGGTCATCTGAGAACATAATGTTGCTTTAACAAGAAACAGAACTTGCTTTAATGAGCAAGTGTTTGGAATTGTTTTCCTAGAATAATTGAGTGAATAGAAAAAAAAAAGTCTGAGATCCTGTGTTTTGTTCTGACCCATGATGTACATTTACCCTCATCATTGTACAACCAGAAGCGAGACTGAGTTGCTTTGGAATTCCTCTGTGACCGTCAGTGTCTAAAGCAGTATGACCTACCGGAACCATCCTGATTCCTTTTTTGGAATCAGGTGGGAACCCAAGTTACGTTACTGTTATATGAAGTATCAGAAACTAACATCATTGTGCAGGTAATGCTTTTATTTATCTTGAAAGTATTGTGGTTTATAGTTAGTAGTGTTATAGTAGGTTAGTAGTGTTGAAACAGCATTATTCTAGGAATTGGCAAACCGCTACGAATTCCCGATGGAAAAAGACTTCCTTAGAGGATAACTGAGAGCTCAGGACTTTTGACAGTAATCTTGTTTGTGAAGCCAATCTTGGATTTGAAGGAGCACTTAATCTCTGTGGTGCTGTGAGGTTAGCGTGGGGCCGAAGCCAGTGAAGGCTCTGCCATGGTCTTTGTCTGAACATATCTTTTTCTGAGGACATCTTTAAAAACTGTTTTGAATTTTTTTAAGGGTGAATTTAAAGTTATGCAAATACTACATCTTAACTGTTAGGATCTTTAACAATTTTTATTAAAAATATTCTCCCCCTGGGGCTTCCCTGGTGGCGCAGTGGTTGAGAGTCCGCCTGCCGATGCGGGGGACGCGGGTTCGTGCCCCGGTCCAGGAGGATCCCACATGCCGCGGAGCGGATGGGCCCGTGAGCCATGGCCGCTGGGCCTGCGCGTCCGGAGCCTGTGCTCTGCAACGGGAGAGGCCACGGCGGTGAGAGGCCCGCGTACTGCCAAAAAAAAAAAAAAAATTCTCCCCCTGAGACTCTCCCTCTTTTCCTTAAGTAAAAATATTCACACACACACACACAAAGATACACTTTTCTGGATCAGGTTATGCAGTACAGCTCTGCTCCTGTGAAGTCTGTTGTCTTTTCCTTGGAAATATAAATTAGATTGATTGTAGGAAGGGCCAGACCAGTAGACGTTTCTTTATGTGCATTTGAGATTTTTTCAAAACCACAGAAGACTTAACTGCATGTGCTGCGTAATGACATCTTCTACTGAGGGAGGAAAGTGTAACTTTGTAAGAAAGTAATTTGCAATGGATGTAGCATCCATTTAAATTTCTTGAACTGATTGCAAACACTGTGACAAAACTCTCCTTGGTCGTGGAGTGCAGACGGGAAACCTGGCACAGGGGAGATTCTGTTCCGCCAGGGAGCACAGTCGTGCCTTTAAGCGCCTCCCTGTGGCATTGCAGTGCCTTGGCTGTGTCTAGTGCAGGTAGTCCTGATGATGGGGTTCTGTTAAATCCCTAATTTATGACCACAGCCCTTGTTTTTGTTTCTTTTTAGCTGCTCTTGTGGGCTGTAAGGAACTTGTTTTGATTTTTTGATGTTTGAAAACCAAGGTTGGGAGAACTTGTTGGATCTTTAAGCACTTAAACATTTTTTTGTGCACTAGGTGCTGAAGACGGAAAAAGGAGTAAGACCTCAATGGTGAATTCTACCAAACATTTAAGGGGGAAATAATGCTAACTGTACATAAACTCTTCCAGAAAGTTGAAGAGCTAGTACTTCCCAGCTCACTTTATGAGGCATTCATTACCCTGATAGCAAAGCCAGACACAGACATTACAAGAAAAGAAAAACAGATCAATATTCCTCATGAACCTAGGTATAAAAATTCCTGGGCTTCCCTGGTGGCGCAGTGGTTGAGAGTCCGCCTGCCGATGCAGGGGACACGGGTTCGTGCCCCGGTCCGGGAGGATCCCACATGCCGCGTAGCAGCTGGGCCCGTGAGCCATGGCTGCTGAGCCTGCGCGTCCGGAGCCTGTGCTCCGCAACGGGAGAGGCCACAGCAGTGAGAGGCCCGTGTACCACAAAAAAGAAAAAAAAATTCTAAGCAAAATTTTAGCAAATTTTATCTAACAATATATAAAAAGGATAATACATCATGACCATTTAGGAATAAACTAAAAAAGAAAAACCATATGATTATCTCCGTAGGTGCAAAAAGCATTTGATAAAATTCAGTTTCTCTTCCTGATAATAACTTGAAGCAAACTAGGAATAGAAGGGAACTTCCTCATCTGGTAAATGGTATCTATGAAACACCTACAGCTAACAGCACAATTACTGTGAAAGACTGATTGCTTTCCCCTAAGATCAGGAGCAAGAAGAGGATGTCTGCTTTCCCTGCTTCTGCTCAACATTGTATACTGGAGCTTCCGGCTAGTGCAATTAAAAAAAAGAAAGAAAGAAAAGAAAAGGAATCCAGTGTGAAAAAGAAGAAGCAAAACAATCCTAATTTGCAAGTGGCATGATTATTTATGTAGCAAAATCTGATGAAATCTGTAAAGATGCTGTTAGTACTAATAAGTCAGTTTAGCAGAGTTGCAGGATATAAGGACACGGTCCAAAAGTCAGTTGTCTTTCTGTATACTAGCAATGAACAACTGGAAACTGAAATGAAAAATAAAACCAAATAGCATCAAACTAAGTGAAACACTTGGGGATAAACCTGAGGTGTTCAAGACTTGCACACTGAAAAATATAAAACATTGCCGAGAGAAATTAAAGACCTAAATGAATGGAGAAATATACTGTGTTTGTGGATTGAAGGACTGAATATTGTTAAGATAGCGTATCTCCTCCCTACATTGGTCTGTAGAATTGACACCATCCCAATCAAAATGTCAGCAGGCATTTTTTTATAGAATTTGACAAGCTGATTCCAAAATTCATATGGACATGCAACGAAACTAGAATAATGCCCCCTTGGGGGGAAAAAAAAAACTTTGAAAAAGAACAAAGTTTGGAGATCTAACACTACCTGAATTCAAGACCTGTTATAAAGCTAAAGCAATCGTGATTGTGTGGTATTGGAATAAAAATAGAAAAATAGGTCAGTGGAACAGAATAGAGTCCAAAAATAGACCCACAGGTATCTGGAAGACTGATTTTCAGCAGATGTGCAAAGGCAATTTAATGGGGAAAGGCTAGTCTTTTTAATGTTTTTTTTTTTTTTTTTTGCGCGGTACGCGGACCTCTCGCTGTTGTGGCCTCTCCTGTTGCGGAGCACAGGCTCCGGACGCACAGGCTCAGCGGCCATGGCTCACGGGCCCAGCCGCTCCGCGGCATGTGGGATCTTCCCAGACCGGGGCACGAACCCGTGTCCCCTGCATTGGCAGACGGACTCTCAACCACCGCGCCACCAGGGAAGCCCAAGGCTAGTCTTTTTAACAAATGAAAAGTGTTGGAATAATCGGATGTTTGTGTGCAAAACAATGAATTTTGAGCCATATCTCACATCATTTTTAAAAATCAACTTCAAATGAATCATATACCTAAATGTAAAACCTGAAAGTATAAAACTTCTAGAGGAAAACAGAGGAAAAAAAAATCTTTGTGACCTTGGTTTAGGTAAAGATTTCTTAAATATGACACTAAAAGCCCAACTGATAGGAAAAAATGGTTAAATTGGATGTCATGAAAATTAAAACTGCTCTTCAGAAGACATCATTAAGAGAATATCAGGAGAAAGCGCAGATTGGGAGAGAATATTTGTGAAGCATATGTCTGATGAAGGACTTAAATTCAGAATATATAAAGAATTCTCCAGACTTACTAAGAGAACTAACAACCCAACTAAAAAATTGGCAAAAGAGAAACAGACCCTATACCAAAGCATATATATAGGTGGCAGATAAATGCCATTTTTCATGAGGGTTCAATGCAAACTGAAACCACAGCGACCCACTGCATACCGCTGGGATGGGTACATTGAAACGTCTGACAGCGGCCCGTGCTGGAGAGGGCGTGGAAGAGCCAAGTGCTCACACATGGCTTGTGGGCGTGTGACAGCCACTTTGGGAAACGGTAACGTGTGATCCAGTCACACCAAGGGAAAAGGAAACATGAGTCCAGACGGATTTGTACATGAGTGTTCACACGGTTTTGTAACAACTCATGACTGGACACAACTCAAAAGTCTATCCAGGGACTTCCCTGGTGACGCAGTGGTTAAGAATCTGCCTGCCAGTGCAGGGGACACAGATTCGAGCCCTGGTCAGGGAACTAAGATCCCACATGCCGTGGGGCAACTAAGCCCATGTACTACAACTGCTGAGCTCAATGAGAGAGCGAGCCCACGTCCCGCGAACTACTGGAGCCCGCGCACCACAACTAGAGAAAGAAAACCCACATGCCACTACTAGAGAGAAGCCCATGCCCTGCAAAGAAAGATCCCACGTGCCTCAGTGAAGATCCCGCATTCTGCAACTAAGACCTGATGCAGCCAAAAAATAAATGAAATAAATAAGTAAACAATAAATCTTAAAAAAAAAAAAAGTCCACCCACAAGTAAATGGACAAATAGTGATAGACCCACACCATGGACTGTTACTCAGCAATGTAAGGGATGCTCTCTTGATGAATGTGTGATGTGGGTGAATCTCCAAACTGTTATGCCGAGTGAACAAAGTAAGACAAAAAAGGACTACAGACTCCGATTCCACTTATGACATTCTAGAAAAGGTAAAACTATGGTGATAGAAAGCAACTCACTGGTAGCTGATGCTGGAAGGAGAAATTGCAGAGGGGCACAGGTGATGTTTGGCAGGGGTAGATACTTTCAGTGACTTGGTTGTGCTGACAGTTGTACGGATATAGAAATACATCTGAGCTTATGAAATCATATGGTTTAAAGTGTGTACAGTGTCTCGTATCTCAGTTACACAACAAAACCTTGATGCTTCATACTCTGATGAGTAGTTAGTGCACTTTGTATCATGTGGTTGGTTCTCACTGTTAACTAGGTAGATAGGTAGAATTAATTAACAATTCCAAGTGAGGAAACGGAGGCTTAGAGGAGGTGAACTAACTTATTACTTACACGGGCTCACTCGCTGGCCAAGTGCACACCAGGCCCAGCTGCCAGGGGGATGTGTGGTCATGTGGGGTCTCCACACTTTGTCTTGGATTCTGAGAGTCTAAGATTATTCATTCTCCTTTTTCATTAACCCTTTTGGAAATTACCTTTTTAAAGTTCCTGTGATGTTTCTCCGTAGATGTTATCAGAAACCAGCTTTGCGTGATTGTGAACGGGTCTCCTGCTCTCCTCCAGGGCACAGTCTTTTGCTGAGCGCCTGCGACTGGGCATCGCAGTGATTCACGGAGAAGCGCAGGACGCCGAGTCCGACCTGGTGGACGGGCGGCATTCCCCGCCCATGGTCAGGAGCGCTGCCGCCATCCACCCCAGCCTGGAGATCCCCAGTAAGTGAGCTGCCCCCAGGTCGCTTTCCTCTTTGATTTTAAGTCTGACTTAATTTTTTTTTCGAATGTGAAGTGTTACTTCTCTTTTTGTTTTTTAAATTGGCAAAAACTGATACCTTTCATGGCCTGGCTGTGACAAGTGCACTTCTGGTGGCCTCTTAGAAGCCGTCTGTCTGGTCATACCAAGACCTATGCACATGCTCAGTTTAGACGCATCTGTGGGACATCAGGGATTTCACTTGTTCATTCAGTAACATGTCCTAGAGTAGAGTAAAGTTTAACACAAGCAGAAAGCTTTTGGTGCACAAGTTATTCACTGTAGTGTTATTTCTAATGCAAAATATTGGAAAAGTCTAAATGGTTCACCGGAGGGCTGGGCTTGGTGAAGAATGTCGTATCAGCACAACTCACTATGCGGCCCTTTGAAATAATTAAGACTCTGTAAACAAGAGAAAAATTTATGGAATGTATGTGAATAAGGCAGCATACAAGAGTGTAGGCCTGTCTTTTGCCCGGGCCAGGAGGGAATATGAAGGATGAACGTGGTTGTGACTGGGTGGTAGAGTTATGCATGAATTTGTTTTTGTTTTTAAGAAACTTCCCTCAAGCTTTAATAACATCTTTTCAGTTAAAAAAAAATACTGCTTTTGTTTGAGTCTGCTGGGGAGAAAAGACTTTTCCTCTACCCTCTGTAGCTTCAGTGCTCAGGAGGCTGCAAGTAAAACTGACAAAAGACAGATCAAGAAGAGAAAAGATAGATTTTAAGAGGAGGTTGGAGTTCAGGGCTTGTATATGGTCTTCATAGGGGAAGGGGAGTGGAGGAAGGGTGCTGCTGGGAGGGCCAGTGGCTCGCAGGGAGGATGGATGGGAGAAAGGACGGTGCGAGACAGTGTCTGTGTAGGAGTGGTGCTGACTTCTGGTCTGGGTGATGAGAGCCAGCCTTCCTGCTGTTGTTGCTGGGGGAGTGGTTTAGGACAACTGAATTCTTTTGAGTTCTTTTGGGGAGCTCTGCTTTTAGGCAGATAAGGGACTTCAGGAATTCAAATGCCTTCAGCTTAAAATAATTTTCATGCCACTGTGGTGTATTCTGGACCCCTTCGGGTTCTCACCTTGCCTAGGAGTTTGCTCATTTATAAGCAAAAAACCTCAGAGAAGGAAATACGGTCCTGGGATGGCCATGAAGGAGCAAGATTGCAGCTGGGCCTTGTGGATCCCGGTTAGCTGAGGTGGACGTTGAAGGCATTCAGGCATGGGTTCAACTGGGGACAGGATGGCAGAGGCAAAGGCTGGGCTTTGTGTGTGGCCGTGGGTGGCCAGGAAGGATGCCACCCTGACCACCGAAGCTCCCTGGAGGGAAGACATGGGGATAAGGTGGCAGCAGAACGCTCCTGAGGGCAGTGAGTCCCTCGCGTTGCTTTTGCTCTTTGGGGTTCTTTGCACTTTAGGGTCACTTTATTTCTGCAAAAAAAGAGGTTGGGGTTTTGACGGGGTGCATTGAGTCTCTAGATCACTCGGGGAGCATTGCCATCTTAACAGTACTAAGTCTTCCTGTCCGATCTGGATGCCTTTTATTTCTTTTTCTTGCCTGACTGCCCCGGCTAGCACATCCGGTGCTCTGTTGAATAGCAGTGGTGAAAGTGGGCATCCTTGTCTTGTCCCTGATCTTAGGGGAAAGGTCTTTCATCACATATGACGTTAACAGTGCTTTTTCCATAGTTGCCCTTTATCGGGTGGGGGAAGCTCCCTTCTGTTGCTGGTCTCTTGGGCCTCTGTCATGAGACAGTAACTTGCTGAGGCCTCGGCTTGGCTCTTAACCGAGAAACGTGTGTACGTGTTTTGTCCTGGGCAGTGCTGATCCCCAAGGAGAAGCCCCCGATCACAGTGGTCGGTGACGTGGGAGGAAGGACCGCCGTCATTGTGGTACGCAGGCCTCTCTTCCTGTCCCTCTGTCGCGCTTGCCGCTGGTGCTTTGCTGACTGGCTTGCCGGTCATGCTGGGGACGGTGCCAGGTAGGTCTCACGGGCGCCTGGTGCTGAATGTCTACTTTGGTCCAAAACCTGAGACTCGCCAGGTGACCCACAGCTTCTGTCCAGCTTGCCTACAAATCCGAGGCTCCCAGGACCCCCCTGGACTGGAGCATTTGCTAGAGCAGCTCACAGAACTCATAGAGACACTTAGGTTCACCAGGTCGTTAAAGGATGTGACAGAGGACACAGATGAGCAGCCAGATGGAGAGAGAGAGGCACGGGGCAAGGCCGGGGAGGGTCCCCGTGGAGTTGGGGTGCATTACCCACTCGGTGTGGAATGTTCACCCACCTGGTTCGCTCCCCGAACCCCCTGCTACTGGGATGTTATGGGGGCTTCTTCCTGGAGGCCTGATGGATCATCAACCCCATTTCCAGCCCCCTCCCCTCTGTGGAGGAGTTGGGGCTGGCTGTGCGGGTGCTGCAAATTCCAAGCTTCCCTGGTCTTTCTGGTGACCAGTCCCCATCCAAGAGCCCACCCGGAGTCATCTCATCAAGAGGTTCCTCTAGTGCTCTTACCGCTAAAACATGTAAAAGGGCTTTAGAAGAGACCAATGTATATATTTTCTATTAACTCATACTGGGAGTCTGTGAGATTAGAAACCACTGGACTGAGTATTTTGTTAAAATAATAATTATTATTATTTTTCCCATTATAAAAATATATGGAAAAAACACATTTCCCATCCACCCAGTGCAGAAAATTTAGAAAATAAGGAAAAGTAGCAAGAAAAGAGGAAAGAACCACCTAGAGTCAAAAGCATCTTCTAACAGGTGCTTTACTATGCATTAAAAAAATCTAGGGTGAGTATTTCTGGAGCACCTGCCTGGTGGGGTGTAGCTCTAGATGGTAGGGATAGAGAACTATAGGCCCAGGGCGCCTGTGCTGCACTGTGGGAGGCCTGGAGGGAATGCAGTGGGAGCCCAGTGACCTCGCTGTCTGGACACGTCAACGTGGACAGCAGGTGTGTCACAGTAGAATTAGTCCAGCCTTTTTCCCCGTGGTCTAGACCCACCTTTACAAAAGTGTTCATGTCTTTTGCTGAATCTGTAATGCCAGGACGACATCATTGATGATGTGGACAGCTTCCTCGCTGCAGCAGAGACCCTGAAGGAAAGGGGTGCGTATAAGATCTTCGTGATGGCGACTCACGGCTTGTTATCCTCCGACGCCCCTCGACTGATCGAGGAATCTGCCATCGATGAGGTAACAGAGCCGGGCTGAGTGTGGCCACAGCTGCCTGGTGCCCGTGCCCATCCCAACCTGTGGTCACGGGAGCAGGTGGAAAGCTCTGTAGTTCAGAGTGGGTTCTGTTTGCGTGTCACTGCCCGCAGCCTTTGTGTTCTGCCCGTGGCAGTGGGTGATAGTTTTAGTGACTTGTAAGTGGAGCCCCTGGCCCTGACGGCACTGCCTAATGCTGGGCACATGCCGTCCCTGAGCTCGGGCACAGCCCTGCAGGGAGAGTGAGAAATTGTGCACCAGAGAAGTTCAGTGACTTCTTAAGGTCAGGCAGCTACAAGCCCAAGCTCGTAGGGTTCAGACCCTAGTTTACCCGATGCTAAAGCCCAGCTCTCTTCCTGGTACAGAGGCCCGTGCATGACGTCGGGAGAGGGAGGCACACGGGGCCACCTTCCTAAACTGCCTGCAGCTCCCAGAGTGGCTGAAGTGAGGCCAGCCAGGTTTCCTCGCCCTCCTTTGTCCACCCCTCATTCCAGGGGCCAGCTAGCTGCGGGGGTTGATTGTGTGAATCACGTTTTTATTATCTTTTAAGAAGCAAAAATGCTGTCTCCTGTATATTCCTGGGAATTGAATCTTAAACTAGTTGGACTCCTTTTACTTTTCTGAGGCCCACACTTTTCCTCTTCAGCAGTCAGTCTCCCTGAGCCTGGCCCGATACTCATCTGTGATGGGTTCAGGATGCTTTAGCACAGAGAGAAAGCCAGGCTTGCATGGCTTAGCTCGATCTGGCCTCCTTTCTCCGCTGCACGAAACACACATAAAGCGGGAAGACTTCAGGCCCACGGCAGTGCTCACTGGTCTGTCTGCATGGCACTAGGCGGGGTTCTCGTGGGTGCTGTGTGTGGGCAGGTTAGCAAGAGCGTGTGGGCGGCTGCTGCAGCCAGGCCCTCGGAACAGAGTGGACTTTGGAGAGGACGCATGAAGCCCCGGACGCAGAGGTCGCACATCCTAGGCCAGCAGGGGGGCTCTGCAGGGGCCACGGGGGCTCAGTCACTGATACCCATACCGGGGAGTCGGGTCGGTAACTGATGGATAAGCTGGGTTCCATATAAACCTGTAGACAAAGCACAGTTGCCCAGTAGATGATAAAGCTATGAACAATGTGAAAGTAACAGCAGGATCAACAGGGTAGGAGGTGGGAGAAGTGGAGAGAGGCTGATTTCCCTGTGTTTCAGAAGAGGAGCCAGTAAGGAGGGCTTGATAAATCAAGATTTGAAGTGTTTTTCTTTTTGTTTTTTTAATTAAAAGTAGTTAAATGAAACGTCCAGAATAGGCCTCTATAAAGTCAGTAGATTGGTGGTTGCCAGGGAGGTTTGAGGAAGGGTGAAATGAGGAGTGGCCGAAGGGGGTACAGTGTTTCTTTTGGGGGAGATACTAATCACAGCTCTGAGTATCCTGAAAGTCATTGAATTGTATGCTTTAAATGGGCAAATTGTATGGTATGAATTACATCACCAAAAAGCTGTTATTTTTAAAAGTGGTTAGAATACATTTGGAAAATTCATTCCCAACTGAGGGTGGTTATCTAGTGAGAAAACTGACCCTCCAGGGTGACCAGGTGGTACAGTCCCTTCTGGGGGCACCGGCCCCAAGGCATTGTGCTCAGAGCCGGTGCAGCCCTGCCTGGGGTCGCCCTTCACACTGATGCCGTGTGGATGGGGCAGAAAATTCTGTGTTTGATACCAGTGGGTCCAGGTGTTTTTCCTTTGGGAACTGTTCTTTTACAGGTCATGAGACTTACATGACCCTTCATGTTCCCATGTTTGCCTTAGTTACCAGGAAGGTCAAACAGAAAAGGAGTCACACAGTAATTATGATGGGCTAGGTTTTCATGGCCCTGCTGCTGGTTCTGAATGATTCCCGATCGTCCGTCTGTTTCAACAATCTCATGGTGTATGTACATTTTTTATTATAAGCTGTCTTGAGGCTTATTTTGGAAGTAGGGAGTATGTATTATAAATAATAACTTAAAAATATTCCCATCTGTTTTTTTAAGAAGGCTGAGTATTTATTTTTTCCATTTGTAGCTGTTGAAAAATGCTTGTTTCCCCTTTTTTGATTTTCATCAAATCTTTTTAAAATAACAGCTTTATTGACATATACAGTAGTCCCCCCTTATCCACAGGGGATGCCTTCCAAGACCCCCCAGTGGATGCCTGAAACCGTGCATGCATAGTACTAAACCCTATGTGTAGTCTGTTTTTTCCTGTACATACATATCTATGATAAAGTTTAACTTATTAATTAAGCACAATAAGAAATTAACAGTAATACCTAATAATAAAACAGAACAATTATGGCAATATACCTTCTTGTGCAAATTTAATGCCTTTTTCATCTTAACTAAGCACTTGCATACACTGTGTCTACAACTTTTGCAATTTGATATGTGACAGCAAAACTAGCATGAATTTCTGTTTCCTTCTTCACAAGTTTATGGATGGACGATTCATTCTTACCATAGATATTAGCAATCTCAGCACCCAGTTTTCCTTCCTTAAGTTGAGAACTTTTGCCTTTTCACTTAAAGGAAGCACTTCACAGCTTCTCTTTAGTATATCTGAATTGTCAGCCTCACTACTTTTGTAAAATTAAGTAAAAGAAGGATCACTTGGACACAAGCACTGTGGCCTGATACCCGAGATGGCTGCTGAGTGACTGACGGGCAGGATCTGCTGGACAGAGGGACGCTTCACATCCCAGACAGAGTGAGACGGCCCGAGAGTTCGTCACATTACTCAGAACAGCGCATAATTTTAAACGTATAAATTATTTATTTCTGCAATTTTCCATTTAGTATTTTCAGAGTGAGGTTGACCGTGGGTAACTGAAACTGTGGAAAGTGAAACCTCGGATGGGGGCTGTGGGGGATGTCTGTAATTCACATGCCATATGATTCACCCATTTAAAGTGTATACTTCAGGGCTTCCCTGGTGGCACAGTGGGTGAGAGTCCGCCTGCTGATGGAGGGGACACGGGTTCGTGCCCCGGGCTGGGAAGATCCCACATGCCGCGGAGCGGCTAGGCCCGTGAGTCATGGCCGCTGAGCCTGCGCGTCCGGAGCCTGTGCTCCGCAATGGGAGAGGCCACAACAGTTAGAGGCCCGCACACCACAAAATAAATAAGTAAGTAAGTAAATAAATAAATAAATAAATAAATAAATAATAAAAAAATAAAGTGTATACTTCAGTAGTTTTTAGTATATTCACAGAATTGTGCAACCGTTACCACAATCACTTTAGAACATTTTCATCCCCCCACAAAGAAACTCCATACCCATTATCAGTCACTCCCCATTTCTTCTCAATCCACTCAGCTATAGGCAACCACTAATCTGTTTTCTATCTCTGCAATAGGTTTATCTAATCTGGCCATGTTATATAAATGGAATCATATAATATGTGGCCTTTGATCTCTGGCTTCTTTCACTTAGCATAATGTTTTTTGAAAGTTCATCCATGTTGTAGCTGTAGGTGTCAGTACTTCATTCCTTTTTATTGCCATGTAGTATTTCGCTGCATGCCTGTAATTTTTTTGCTCTCTGTTCATAATTTGGGTTGTTTCCACTCTGACTGTTATGAATAATGCTGTCATGAGCACTCATGTACATGTTTTCAAATGGAGATGTTTTCGTTTCTCTTGGGTGTCTACCTAGGAGGAGAATTGCTGGGTCACACGGTAACTCTATGTTTAACCTTTTGAGGAACCTCCAGACTGTTTTCCAGCGCAGCCGAACCAGTTTGCATTCCCACCAGCAGTGAATGAGGGGACCAGTTTCTCCATGTCCTTGGCAGCACTTGCTGTTATCTGTCTTTTTGCCTGTAGTTGTCATAGTGGGTGTAAGGTTTTCAAACCTTAACCTAAGATACAGGTAGAATTCACACTGACTGAAAACATTGCTGAAGGCACAGTAGACCCATTTCAGAGATGTGAGAATATATCAGATTTTCAGGTCAAGCCAGGAAGCTACTTGGTTTTATGATCTCTTGTTTTTCTCTTGATTTGCAGGTGGTGGTTACCAATACAATTCCACATGAAATCCAGAAGCTCCAGTGCCCCAAAATTAAAACTGTGGATATAAGCATGATCCTTTCAGAAGCCATCCGTCGGATTCACAATGGGGAGTCCATGTCCTACCTTTTCAGAAACATAGGTTTAGATGACTGAACAGCTTTCCTCTCTTAAAACTCTCGAGGGCCAAACTGGAATAGTAAGAATAAGCACTGTGAGGCGCATGCCTGACTGATGTATTTCACAGGGACCGTCTGTGTCTTGTTCCTTCCTTTTGTTAATTCCTATCAAGAGAGACCAACTTTTTAAGTCCATTTGGGTGTTTGTGAGTTTATGGGGGCAATTTTTTTTTTTTGCGGTAGGCGGGCCTCTCACTGCTGTGGCCTCTCCCGTTGCAGAGCACAGGCTCCGGACGCGCAGGCTCAGCGGCTATGGCCCACGGGCCCAGCCACTCTGCGACATGTGGGATCTTCCTGGACCGGGGCACAAACCCATGTCCCCTGCATCGGCAGGCGGACTCTCAACCACTGCGCCACCAGGGAAGCCCTATGGGGGCAATTTTTATAAAAGAAAAACTATATTCTCCTCTTGAATAAAATAAGACCTGGTTGTGTTCAGTTTACCTGTTGAAAAAATAACTTGGAAAAAAGATTTTAAGCTCACAAACAACCTTTTCCCAAAGTTGCTGGAGCCCAGGTGCTTTAAAAAGTTAATAAAATAAAATGATATACTGTATGATACTGCAGGTGAAAAGCCAAAAAGATTATTCTGTTAAGTCCAGTAAATTACATTTTTAGAAATGCTGTTATAGACACGCATATGGAATATGTGACCGTTATTTATTTTCTGCAACAAAAGAAGGAATAAAAACTGTATTTGTGTGTGTTTTTTTTAACTTTATGTTTTGGCAATTGTTTTATAACTAAAATAAAATGAGAGCTGAATATACATGCTGTGGATGTTGAAATGTTCATCAGCTTGTTGAGATTTCTGCAGCTTTGGGGTGATACAGTAGTCTCTTCGGGATGTAATGTTCCCTGTTCTGTTTGTCCAGGACCCTGCACGTTCTCGACGCGTAGTCACTTGACTGCAGCAGGAGAGGAATTGGAACACCAGCTGTGAGCCACTGGGGCAGGTCAGGAGTTGGCGTGAGCTGCCATCTGCATCTTGGTGTGGCTCCTTGGCGTGGCATCTTTGTTCTGCTCCTTGTTTAAACAAAATGCAGCACTGCATGCTCTGGAAAATGAGATGCTGGCGGGGAGGGAGTTACAGAGGGCAAGCAATGTGAGCCTTGTGAGTGTCAAGCATCTAGTATTGTCTGTCAGAGTTCAGAACTCAGAACTCTACCTTAGAGTTTATCAGGCTGGGAGACACTGGGGTCCCATGATTTATGCCACTAAGGTCATGTAATGGCAGTCCCCTCCAATTCATGCAGGAAAGAATGAAGACTTTCTTACAAAGAAAAAGATTACTTTTTCTTCCAAAAAACCATAAACCTTTGCTTTCTGAGTGCATGCTCAGGAAAGACCTGAGAAAGCCTTTAAGCTTGCACCTCTGGCTGCCCTTGAGGTTCTGTGTAAGCAAGAAGTGAGGGCCAAGGCAGGGTTGTAAATTTTCTGGCTAAGTGTTGAAGGCATGCCCCAGGACACACAGCCCATCTACAGACTGGGAGAGTTGTTCTCTCTCTCTCTCTCTCTCTCTCTTTTTTTTTTTTTTTGGTTTCAGGGTTTTACGGAAGTGTGTGATGACTCACTAGCTGACTGTCCAGAGATTTCAGTTGCCACAAACAACAAAGAATACAGACTTTACAAAATCAGTTTTGAAAAGCCACTATGCAAACAAAGCCTATGGAGGGAGGAGAATCTGATTTCCAGACTTTCACATTATAATATTTAAAATACCAGTTTTCAACAACAAGAAAAAATTCCGAGGCATGTAAAGAAACAAGAAGGTTGGGCCCATACACGGGGTCTTCCTTGAGGAAGCCCAGACTTTAGACCTACTAGACAAAGACTTTAAGTCAACTATTTTAAACATGCTCAAGAGCTAAAGGAAATCATGGGAATTATGTCTCACCAAATGGAGAATATCAATAAGGAGAGAGAAATAATAAAAATGAACCAGACAGAGAGGATTTGAGGAAGATGGTGGAGTAGGAAGCACCAGGAATCTGTCTTGCCACCTAGACAGTTGCAGTGGCAAATACATCTGATGATTTTGGAATTCTGGAGTCTATTGAAGGTTTGCAATTTGCAGGGGAAGTGTTGGACAGTAGATTATAGCTAATTTTGGTCAAAACCAGCTCTTAGTACAGTCGGAGATACCCGGCCCCCACTCCGAGCCCTGTGGCAGGCAGCTCTGCACACGTTCCTGGAGTAGTCTGCACCAGCTTGTGGGAGCCAGGATAGGCAAAAAGGCCCCCTCCTCCAGATAGCAGGGATCTGTGCTCTGATAGCTGATACTGGCTTCTGATCACAGAAGTGCAGAGGCTGGTAGCCATTGTTACTTCACCTCCCCCATTGTTACTTCACCTCCCCCATTGTTGCAAGCTCCTCCTCCTCCAGTTGAAGAAGGAATAGTGCCTAACTCATGCTATGAGGCCAGCATTACCCTACTACAAAAACCAAAGACATTACAAGAAAGATAAAGCAAAGTCCAATATCTCAAGAACATAGGTGCAGAGATCCTCAACAAAATATTAGCAGAACAATTCCAACAGTGTATAAAAAGAATTATGCATAACCAAGTGGGATTATCCCACATATGCAAGGCTGTCTCAACATTTGAAAATCAACTCGTGTAATCCATCACATCAACAGACTAAAAAAAGAAAAATTACATGATTGTATCAATTGATGCAGAAAAATCATCTGACAAAATCCAACATCCATTCACGATAAAAACTGAGTGACATAGGAGTAGAGAGGGAATTTCCTCATCTTGTTAAAGAATATCTTCAAACAACCTACAGTGAACGTCATACTTAGTGATGAGAAACGAGCAGCTTTCCCACTAAGATCAGAAATAAGGCAAGGATGTCTCCTCTCATCACTCTTTTTCAACATTGTACTGGAAAGCCAAGCTAATGCAATAAGACAAGGATTTAAAAGGTACACAAATTGGGAAGGAAGAAATAAAACTGCTTTGTTCTCAGATAATATCAGTGTAGAAAATCTGAAAGAGTAACAATGCCTCCACCCCAACTCGGAACTAATAAGTGATTATAGTTAGATTGCAGGATACAAAGTCAGTTGGTTTTCTATATACCAGCAATGAACAAGTGGAATTTGAAAATAAAAATACAATAGCATATACATTAGCACCACAAATACGACATACTTAGGTATAAATCTAACAAAACCTGTATAAGATCTATATAAGGAAAACTGCAAAACTGTGATGAAAAATCAAAGAACTAAATAAATGGAGAGATAGTCCATGTTCATGGAGAGGAAGACGAATTGTCCAGATGTCAGTTTTTTTCGAACTTGATCTAAAGATTCAGTGCAATCCCAGGGACTTCCCTGGTGGTGCAGTGGTTAAGAATCCAACTGCCGGTACAGGGCACACGGGTTCAAGCCCTGGTCTAGGAAGATCCCACATACCACAGAACAACTAAGCCCATGCACCACACTTACTGAGCCTGTGCTCTAGAGCCCACGAGCTACAACTACTGAAGCCCATGCACCTAGAGCCCATGCTCTGCAACAGAGAGAAGCCACCACAATGAGAAGCACACGCACTGCAATGAAGAGTAGCCCCCGCTCGCCACAACTAGAGAAAGCCCGTATGCAGCAACAAAGACCCAGTGCAGCCAAAAGTAAATAAACAAAAAGATTCAATGCAATCCCAGTCAAAATCCCACCAAGTTATTTTGTGGATTTTGACAAACTGATCCTAAAGTTTACATGGAGAGATAAAAGACTCAGGATCACCAATACAATATTGAAGGAGAAGAGCAAGGTTGGAGTATTCACACTACCCCACTTAAAGACAACTCTAAAACTACCATAATCACAAATGTGGTATTGTTGAAAGAAAAGGCATATAGCCCAATTGAACAGAGCACCCAGAAATAGACCCGCATATATATAGTCAACCAGTCTTTGACAAAGGAGCAAAGGCAACATAGTGGACCAAAAATAATCTTTTCAACAAGTAGTACTTGAATAGCTGGATATTCATATGGAAAAAAAGAATGAATGTAGACTTAAGTGTAAAAGTCAAAAACATAAAACTCCTAGGAGAAAACCTAGATGACCTTGGTATGGCAGTGACTTTTTAGATATGACACCAAAGGGATGGTCCATGAAAAATAATTGATAAACTGGAATTAACTAAAATTAAAAACTTTTGTTCTGTGAAATGCACTGTTAAGAGAGTGAAGGACAAGCCACAGACAGAAAAATCTTTGGAAAACACTTATCTGATAAAGGACTGGTAAAAAGAACAGTTACATCTCAATAATAAGAAAACAATAACCCAATTAAAAATTGGGCTGAAGACCTTACAGACACCACCAAAGAAAATACACAGATAGCAAATAAGCATATGAAATGATGCTCTCTATCGTATGTCTTCAAGGAACTAAAAATTAAAATAGATACACTACACACTTATTAGAATGACCAAAATGTGGAACACTGACAACACCAAATGCTGACAAGGATGTGGAGCAACAGGAACTCCGTCATTACTAGTGGGAATGCAAAATAACCACTTTGGCAGAAGACTAAACACACTTTTACCATGTTATCCAGCAATCATGCTCCTTGGTATTTACCCAAAGGAGTCAAAAACATGTCCACATAAAAACCTGCACATGGAATTTTATAGCAGTTTTATTCATAATTGCCAAAACTTGGAAGCAATCAAAATGTCCTTCAGTAAGTGAGTGGATAAATAAACTGTGGTACTTCCAGACAGTGGAATATTATTCAAGCAGCAACAAGAAATGAGTTATCCATGAAACGATGTGGAGGAAACTAAAGTGAATCTTATTAGACAATCTGAAAAAGCTATAATACTATATGACTCCAACTATATGACAGTCTTTATGTAGACTAAAAGATCAGTGGTTGCCAGGGGTCGGTGGGGGGATGGAGGGAGGACTAGAGAGCACAGAAGATTTTTGTGGCAGTGAAAAATACTCTATGATACTGTAATGATGGATATATGTCATTATACATATGTCTAAACCCATAGAATGTACAACACCAAGAGTAAACCCTAATGTAAACTGTGGACTTCGGGTGGTGGTGATGTGTCCATGTATGTTCACCAATTGTGACAAATGTACCACTCTGGTGGGGTTGCTGATAATGGAGAGATTGTGCATGTTGGGGGCTGGGGCCATGTGGGAAATCTCTGTACCTACTGCTCAGTATTGCTGTGAACTTAAAACTGCTCTAAAAAAATAAAGTCTTCTAAAAAAAAAAAAAAAACTAGACTGGTTTGACAAAAAACTGGGTACCATAGCCTAGCCAAGCTGACTAGTAAAACTAACCATCGTATTAGGATATTGATTGTAATCCCCAGGGCAACCACTAAGAAAATAAGTAAAAAATACATAGTAAAAGAAAGGAGAAGGGGACCAAAATGGTAGACTAGAAAATATCTATGCAACACCAAAAAGGGAGTAGTGGAGGAACTGAGGACTAAAAAAGATACGATATATAGAAAACAAATAGCAAACTGGCAGAAGTGTTTCCTTATCAGTAATTACATTAATGTCAATGAATAGAGCTTTCCAATCAAAAGGCAGATATTGGCAGGATGGATTTTAAAAAAATGATCCAGGGGCTTCCCTGGTGGCGCAGCGGTTGAGAGTCTGCCTGCCGATGCAGGGGACATGGGTTCGTGCCCCAGTCCGGGAAGACCCCACATGCCGTGGAGCGGCTGGGCCCGTGAGCCATGGCTGCTGAGCCTGCACGTCTGGAGCCTGTGCTCCGCAATGGCAGAGGCCACAACAGTGAGAGGCCTGTGTACCACAAAAAAAAAAAAAAAAAAAGATCCAACTGGGAGTTCTCTGGGGATCCAGTGGTTAGGACTCAGTGCTTTCACTGCTAGGGCCCAGGTTCAATCCCTGGTCAGGGGACTAAGATCCCACAAGCCATGCAGTGTGGCCAAACAAACAAAACTTACACAATGTTAAAAAAATTAAAAATTAAAAAAAATGATCCAATTATATGCTGTGTGCAAAAGAATTGTCTCCAGAGACACAAATAAGGTTGAAAGTGAAAAGATGGAAAGACATTTGATACAAAGAGTAACCAAAAGAGGGACTTCCCTGGTGGTCCAGTGGTAAAGAATCCGCCTTCCAATGCAGGGGATGCAGGTTCTGTCCCTGGTCAGGGAACTAAGATCCTGCATGCCACGGGGCAACTAAGTCTGCGTGCCACAACTACTGAGTCTGTGCACCTCAACTAGGGAAACTGCGTGCTCTGGAGCCCATGCGCCACAACTAGAGAGAAGCCCGCGCGCTGTACCAAAAGATCCCACGTGCCGCAACTAGGGCCCAACGCAGCCAAAAAAATAAGGAAAAATAAATATTAAAAAAAAAAAGAGTAACCAAAAGAGAATTGGGGTGGCTATACAAATATCACAAAAAGTAGACTCTAACACAAAAATTCCTGCAAGAGACAGAGAAGGACATTATATGATTATAAAAGGGTCAGTTCATTAAGACGATATAAAAATTATAAATATATATGCACCTAACGACAGAGCCCCCAATAAATGTGAAGGAAAAACTGACAGAATTGAAGGGACAATAGGCAATTCAATAATAATAGTTGGAGACTTAAGCGCCCGCTGAAGATAATGGATAGAACTAGATAAATGAACAATAGGGAAACAGAGGATTTGAACAACAGTATAAACCAATTCGACTTAATGGACATGTACAGAACAAAAGCAAAATACACCCAACAAGAGCAAAATACACATTCTTCTCAAGTGCACATAGAACATTCTTCAGGATAGACCACATGATAAACCACAAAATAATTCTCAATAAATTTAAAATGATTGAAATCATACAAAGTGTCTTCTCTGACCACAATGTAATGAAATAGAAATCAGTAACAGAAAGAAATCAGGAAAATTCACAAATGCATGGAAATTAGAAAGCATTTTTTAAAAACCATTGGGATAAAAGAAGAAATCAGAAGGTGAATTAGAAAATACTTTGAGGGACTTCCCTGGTGGTCCAGTGATTAAGACTCTGTGCTCCCAATGCAGGGGGCCCGAGTTCCATCCCTGGTCAGGGAACTAGATCCTGCATGCCGCAACTAAGAGCCCGCATGCTGCAGCTAAGACCCAGTGCAGCCAAATAAATATTTTTTAAAAAGAAAATGTATGTTTTTTTCCATTCCATTGGATTCACCTTGGTTTGTAGCATGTAACATAAATAGTATGTTATATATATGTGTATACTAATTGAAATTTTTAACAGATTTATACTTTTTTTTTTTTTTTTTTTTTTTGCGGTACGCGGGCCTCTCATTGTCGTGGCCTCTCCCGTTGCGGAGCACAGGCTCCGGACATGCAGGCCCAGCGGCCATGGCTCACGGGCCCAGCCGCTCCGCGGCACGTGGGATCCTCCCAGACCGGGGCACGAACCCGTGTCCCCTGCACCGGCAGGCGGACTCTCAACCACTGTGCCACCAGGGAAGCCCGATTTATACTTTTTTAAAAGTAAATTTATTTATATTTTCTTTTTGGCTGCGTTGGGTCTTCGTTGCTGCACACAGGCTTTTCTCTAGTTGCGGTGAGCAAGAGTTACTCTTCGTCGTGGTGCGTGCTTCTCATTGCAGTGGAGTCTCGTTGTGGAGCACGGGCTCTAGGTGCGCAGGCTTCAGTAGTTGTGGCTAGCGGGCTGTAGAGCACGGGCTCAGTAGTTGTGGCACACGGGCTTAGTTGCTCCGCGGCCTGTGGGATCTTCCCGGACCAGGGAATGAACCTGTGTCCCCTGCATTGGCAGGAGGATTCTTAACCACTGTGCTGCCAGGGAAGTCCTGTACTTTTTTTATTGAAAGTTCCTGGTTCTGCTTGACCGAATAGTGCAATCTTTTTTTTTTAATATTGTAGCTGATTTCAGAGGGATATTCACTAATAAATGTCTGATGTATATCAAGTATTGCCCCCCCCAAAATATAACATCCAAAAGAACGAAATAGTTGGAGTATTGCCATTTTAACAATATTAAATCTTCCAATCCATGAACACAGGGTGTGTTTCCATTTTATTTAGGTCTTTAATTTCTTTCAGCAATGTTTTGAAATTTTCATTTTGCGATATCTCATTGTTTTGATTTGCATTTCCCTAACAACTGGTGATGTTGAGCATCTTTTCATGTACCTGTTGGCCATTCATATATCATTTTTTGAAAAATGTCTATTCAGGCCTTTTGCCCATTTTTAAATCAGATTTTAAATTTTTATTTATTTATTTATTTTGCTATTGTATGAGTTCTTTTTTTTTTTTTGATATTAACCCCTTATCAGATACAGGTTTGCAAATATTTTCTCCCATTCTGTAGGTTGTCTTTTCAGTTTGTTGATTTTTTCCTTTGATATGCAGAAATCTTTTAGTTTGATATAGTTCCACTTGTTTTTTTATTTTATTGCTTGTGCTTTAGGTGTCATATCCAAAAAATCATTGCCAAGACCCATGTCAAGGAGCTTTTTTTACTATATTTACTTCTAGGAGTTTTTCATAGTTTCAGGTCTTACATTTAAGTCTTTAATTCATTTCAAGTTAATTTTTGTAAGTGGTGTAAGATAGGGGTCTAGTTTCATTCTTTTACATGTGAATTTCCAATTTTCCCAGCACCATTTATTAAAGAGACTGTCTTTTCTCATTGAGTATTCTCGGATCCCTTGTCAAATATTAGTTGACTGTACATGCTTGGGTTTGTTTCTGGTCTCTCAATTCTGTTCCATGGGTCTATTTGTCTGTTTTTATGCCAGAACCAGACTGTTTTGATTACTACAGTTTTATAATATAGCTTAAAATCAGGAAGTGTGATGCCTCCGGCTTTGTTCTTCTTTCTCAGGATTTGGCTATTTGGGGTCATTCGTGTTTCCATGTAAATTTTAGGATTGTTTTTTTCTACTTCTCTAAAAAACAGCATTGGAATCTTGATAGGAATTGCATTGATTCTGTAGATGGCTTTTGGCAGTATTGACATTTTAACAATATTAATTCTTCCAATCTGTGAACACAAGATACCTTTCCATTTATTTGCATCTTCTTCAATTTCATCAATGTCTTATTGTTTTCAGAGTAGAGATCTTTCATCTCCTTGGTTAAGTTTATTCCCAAGTATTTTATTGGTTTTGATGCTATTGTAAATGGGATCATTTTCTTTATTTCCTTTTCAGGTAATTTGTTGTTAGTGTATAGTAATGCTACTGACTTTTGTATGTTAATTTTGTATTCTGCAACTTTACTGAATTTGTTGACTAGATTTAACAGGGTTTTTTGTTTGTTTTTGTTTTGTTTTGGTAGAGTCTTTAGGATTTTTTATACATATAATGTCATCTTCAGATAGAGACAATTTTACTTCTTCCTTTCCACTTCTGAGGCCTGTTGTTTATGTTTCTTGTCTGACTGCCCTGGCAAGGACTTCCAGTGCTGTGTTGGATAGGAGTGGGGAGAGGGAACACTCTTGTCTTGTTCCTGATCTTGGAGGAAAAGTTTTCAGCCTTTCACCACTGAGTATGATGTTAGCTGTGGGCTTTTCATACATGGCCTTTATTATGTTGAGGAACTTCCTTCTATACCTAATTTGTTAAGAGTTTTTATCATGAATGGATGTTGAATTTTGTCAAATGCTTATTCTGCCTCTATTGAGGGATCATATGATTTTTTTTCTTTCTTTCTATTAATATGATTTAATGTGATTGATTTCCGTATGTTGAACTATCCTTGCATCCCAGTATAAATCTCACTTAATCATGGTGAATGATCCTTTTAATGTGCTGCTGAGTTTTGTTTGCTAGTATTTTTTTTTTTTTTTTTTTTTTGCGGTACGCAGGCCTCTCACTGTTGTGGCCTCTCCCGTTGCGGAGCACAGGCTCCGGACGCGCAGGCCCAGCGGCCATGGCTCACGGGCCCAGCCACTCCACGGCATGTGGGATCCTCCCAGACCGGGGCACGAACCCGTGTCCCCTGCATCGGCAGGCGGACTCTCAACCACTGCGCCACCAGGGAAGCCCTTGGTTTGCTAGTATTTTATTGAGAATTTTTGCATCTAAATTCATCAGGGATATTGGTTCTTTACTTGTAGTGTCCTTTTCTGGCTTTGGCATCAGGGTAATGCTAGCCTTGTCATATGACCTTGAGAGTGTTCAAGCTCCTCTTTGATGTTTTTGGGAAGATTTTGAGAAGGATTGGCATTAATTCTCTAATGTTTGGCAGAATTCACCAGTGAAGCCATCTGGTCCTGGGCTTTTCTTCATTTGGAAATTTATGATTACTGACTCAATCTCATTACCAGTAATCAGTCTGTTCAGACTTTCTATCTCTTCCTAATTCAATCTTGGTAGTTCGTATGTTTCTAAGAATTTTTCCATTTATTGTAGGTTGTTCAGTTGGTTGGCATATAGTTGTTCATAGTAGCCTCTTGTCATCCTTTGTATTCCTGTTGTATCAGTTGTAATGTCTCCTTTTTCATTTAAAATTTTGTTGATATGTGTCCTCTCTTTTTTCCTTGGTTAGTCTAACTAAAGGTTTGTCAATTTTTTAATCTTTTTAAAGAACCAGCTCTTAGTTTGGTTAATCTTTTTTATTGTTTTCCTGTTCCCTATTTCATTTATTTCTACTCTAGTCTTTGTTATTCCCTTCCTTCTGCTAACTTTGGGCTCCATTTGTTTTTTCCTAGTTCCTTGTGTCATAGTGTTAGGTTATTTTGGGGGGATCTTTCTTGCTTCTTAATTGAGGCATTTATTGCTATATAATTCCCTCTTGGAACTGCTTTTGCTGCAACCTATAAGTTTTGGTATGTTGTGTTTCCATTTTTATCCATCTCAAGAAACTTTTTTATTTCCCCTATAATTTCTTCTTTGATCCACTGGTTGTTCAGGAGAGTGTTGCTTAATTTCCATGTATCTGTGAATTTTCCAGTTTTCTTCTTGTTATTGGTTTCTAGTTTCATACCTCTGTGGTCAGAGAAGATACTTGGTATGATTTCATTTTTCTTGAATTTGCTATGACCTCTTTTGTGGCCCAACATATAGTCTATTCTAGAAAATGTTCTGTATGCACTTGAGAATATGTATTCTGCTGTCATTAGATAGGATGTTCTGCATATGTCTGTTAGGTCTATTGGTTTGTAGTGTTGTTCAAATCCACTGTATCCTTATGCTTCTCTGTCTGGATGATCTATCCATTGTTAGAGTGAGGCATTAAAGTCCCCTACTATTATTGTATTGCTGTTTATTTGAAGAAAATCTTAATAGGTGCAGGGTTCTACCTTGGTTCAGTACATCTCTGCAGGAGGCCAAGACCTCTAAAGCCTTTTAAATTCCAGAAGCCTATTTATTTTATTCTCAAGGTAAAATGCCCATAACATAAAATTCACCACTTAAACTATTTTAAAGTATACAATCCAGTGGCCCCTAGAGAGCTTCAGGATGCGGGCTGGACACCAGAAAGACCAAGGCATGATTAGAGGATTGAAACTTTCAGTCTTGAGCTAATTATTAGTGCAATGATTTAATCCATCATGCCTAGGTGATAACACCTCCATAAAAACCCCACACGATGAAGGGAACACAGTGTCCCAGGTTGGTGAACACACTGGTGCTAGGACTCTTCTGGACTTCACTCAATGGACCTCTTCATCTGAATCCTTTATAAATATCCTTTATAATAATCATAAGGAATCGAGTGTTTCTCTGAGTTCTGTGAGCCATCCTAGCAAATTATCAAACCTGAAGAAGGGGTATGGGAGCTCCCAATTTACAGACGGTCAGCAGAAGTACAGGAGGCCCAGGACTTGCACCTGGCATCTGAAGTGGGAGCAGTCTTGCCGGACTGAGCCCTTAGCCTGTGGGGTCTGTGCTAACTCGCAGATAATGTCAGAATTGAGTTGAGTCACAGGACACCCAGTTGGTGTCCAGAGGGATGGAGAACTGGTCGGAGTGGAGAAAACCCACACACATTTGGTGTCAGAAGTGGTGTTTGTAAACAGGACATAAAGGCTTCCTTCATTTCCTCCACTGCCGCCCTCTCCCTGTCCCCATCCATCAGCTCTTCTTGGCCTCCTTTCCCCAGGCCTTTTGATCAGAAGGTGGAGTGGATGGCAGGGTTGTCTCTAAGTGGTTTATTTCCTTCCGAGACCCAGGCTGAGGAGCGGGGACCAGATACTGTTCTTTCAGCTACTGCATCTTTAGGAGACCAGTTTAATAAATCTGGACGTTATCCCGTTGTGTCCTTCTGACCAGTACAAAGTGATCTTTTGATTCACGATACATTTCTAGCAATGGCTTGGGAAGTAAAACCACCTGAGAGGCTAGTTTGTTGAAGGTGAGGGTAGTTGGGGAGGGGTGGTCTGAGCCTGCCTGACTTTACTGTAAGCAGTGACTTACTTTTTCTTCCCTGTCTAGTCCTGCATGTGAGGTGATTAATCTTTAAACCCTCCACCCCGGTTACCGAGTAACAGGCACAGTTGGTTTTGCAGGCCAGTGTGTTCCCAGTGCCAGCCGTTCACTCATTAACACTTCTGGAGGGGCTGCGTGTCCTGGTTAAACTCCAAATGTCACACACTGAGACCCACCCGGCTGTACACACTGATTTAATTAGTGAGCAATCTGAGCAGGAAGGACCCAGTGGAACCAGAGACATCATTGCCACCAACAGGGAGCATCTGGGATCAGATGTGGAGCTGAAGCCCAGCTCTGGCCCTCAAGTGGTCGTGCAGGGACAGGTGGCCAGCCTCCTGCCTTCGTTCCTTGACTGTGACCCATACCACCTACTCTGAGCCCAGAAGGGGACCGTGTGCAGAAAAGCTAAGCATGGTGGCTCTCAGCCCCTGGCAGACGCGTGCTAGATACTGGGACCCAGTATCTGTGGTCCTGGGTAACCCTGGGGACCCAAGAGGATGGTCAGGATGGGACGGTTTGGCCTGATCACTGGTCTAGAAAAGGGAGCAGGAAATTTGGTGACAGGCCTTTATTGTCCAATGAAGGATGTTCTAGGACCAGGACTGCCGTGGCTGGAAGTGAACCGTGTGACGCAAGTCACTATCCCAGGGTCCACTTACGGCCTGCTGGCTGCAGAAGGATGTGGCTGCCATCATGGCAGTGTCCCCAACCCTCCGTGCTTCTTATCCGAATTACATACAGGTTCAACCACCCATTCAGGAACGACCCCTTTCTGGGTCTATTCTGGTTGCCTTTGGATCCACTAGGCTCCCTTTACTTTTCCCAAGCCTCCCCCGAGCGCTCCCCACTCCCTCTGTCCCCACTGGGGGTGGAGGAGATGTAGCTGCACTTTGAAGCAGCTTCCCTGCACGCGGCCACACTGTGGGCAGGAGATGGCACCGTCGGCTCAGTTTAATCATCAATTTATTTCCTGCCGGGAAGCCCTTTCTGCCCTGGTCTGGCCTCAGTCCCTCTCGCTGGAGCTGGCCCTGCAGCAGGATGGCTGCGGACAACTCTACCGGCGGTCCCCACGCCCCCGGGCCGCAGCTGAGCGCGGTCGACATCACCATCATAACCGTGTATTTTGCCCTGAACGTGGCCGTGGGCATATGGGTGAGAGGACGGTGGTGGTACCAGCTGGGGTGGGCGGTGGGGTGTGGGAACTGGCCGGCACGTCCCTGGGCATTGCATCCTCTCCCTGGAGGCCTGGTGCCTGCGGGGTTCTCCTCCCAGCCCCGGGGGAGATTTGTCGGAGACCTTGACCAAGCCCCTTTCGCTCTTTGGCAGCAGCTTCTCAGTCTCTAAAGTGAGGAATAGGAAGCCTCTCTAAGGGCAGGCCGAGTGGGAGGCTCGGGGTGTTCTATGCGGCTGACAAGCTGGGGGCCCGGGCACAGCACGCCGTCTTCCTGGCCTCGCCTCCGATGTCAGATGGACTCACTGGGCGAACATCGCCCTGAACTATAGAATCACAGGGGTTCTCGGCTGCACCCACACCAGCTGGGCCAGAATCCAGAGGCAGGGAGGGGCACGCAGGACCTGGGGGTCTCTGTTTTGACAACTCTGTGTCCACCAGCCTAGCCTAGTTCATAAGCCGGTTTCTCCCAGCTTTGATAGGAGAGAAGCGATTTAGGTCATCACAGGCAGCAGCGGGGCCCCTTCTATGCAGGCACTGTGCACCTCACCCTAACCCTCCCACAGCCCCGGGCCAAAGGCCAGCCCCATTTACAGGTGAACCCCGGGGCTTCAGGGGACAGGAACTTGCACAGTGAACCCCAGGACCCTGCACAGAGGGGAGGGCCTCCACCTGTCTACTCCTAACGCCATCAGCTGATGAGCATTGGGGCTGTTGCCACCCTTTGGCTGTTGTGAATAACACCGCTGTGAACATTCAAGTACAGGTTTTGCTCGAGCACCTGTTTTCAGTTCTCTGTATCCTGGGAGTGGATTTGCTGGGTCCTGGGATAATCTGTGTGTCTCTTTGGGGAGCCAGCAGACTGTTTCCGCAGCAGCGGCATGAGCCACGCAAGGGCTCCAGTTTGCACCTCTGTCCTTGCAGTCCTCGTGCCGGGCCAGCAGGAACACGGTGAGCGGCTACTTCCTGGCGGGCCGGGACATGACGTGGGGGCCGGTGAGTGCACCCTGTCTCCTCCCGCCCCTCCTTCCGGTGGGGCCGCATCTGACCTCTAGGTCAGCCCTCATCTGCATCCCTGCGGTCACTATGTGTGTCCTCCTCACCCAATGTCACCCCCCAGGCCAGCCCAAGCAGGCAGTGATGGGGCAGGCTGAGAGTGGCAGGGGGTCCCCAAGCTGGAGTGCTGGAAAACGTGGAAAGGGTGGGGCTCGGAGTCAGGGTGGGCCTCTTGCTAGATCCTTTTCCTCTCTCTCCTCCAGATGGGAGCCTCCCTATTTGCCAGCAGCGAGGGCTCAGGCCTCTTCATCGGACTGGCGGGTTCGGGCGCAGCTGGAGGCCTGGCGGTGGCAGGCTTCGAGTGGCATGTGAGCTCCTGGAAGGCGGGCCCAGGCTGTGGGGGGCCGTGGGAGGAAGCACAGCAACCTTGAGAGACGCTGGATGGGGCTGCATCAGAGCCTACCCCTCCATGGCCAGAGGGGCAGCTCCCAGCAACCGGGGTGGCCAGCGTCCAGGCAGGCGGTGCTCCTGGGGAAGTTGGGTCTTCAGAATGCTGAAGAGCAGCGGGAAGCCGTGAGCCTTTGCCTGGCCATCTGTTTATAGGGCTGCAGGGGGCGGGGCCGCCCCAGGTTCTCATGGCAACTCAGGCCTCCAGACCCCTGCTATCTGCTGTCCTTACTCTGCCTCTGTCCCCCTCAGGCCACGTACGTGCTGCTGGCCCTGGCGTGGGTGTTCGTGCCCATCTACATCTCTTCGGAGGTGAGTCTGCTCCTGGGGCCTCAGGACAGCCTCACCTGCGTCTGGGCCTTGGTTGGAGTGGGTGGTGGTGATGGGCAGGACCCCTGGCTTCACTCACAAGGTGAGTGAACCCACAACTCTCAGTTCTGGGTTTGTTGTTAGTCCAACTAACATTCCCATCAGCCCACGAAGACAGATCCCCTCGGACCTCAGCCCATGGGCCTCGTCTGTTCGTTTCTACTGTACCTGCGTGCTGCATCTGGGGGATGATGCATCTACCCGAGCACACAGGCTGCACACCTGGGCTGTGTACTGGGCTACACACCTGGGTGAGACACCTGGGCTGCACACCTGGGTGGCACACCCAGGAGACACTGTCCTTGACTCCGCCACTCCTTCAGCCCCAGCTGGGCTGTCGCTAAGTCCAGGGGATCCCCTTTCCTGGTTGTCTCAGTCTAGCACAGCCAGCTTCCCCAACCAGCCGAAGCTCATCTGGATTTGTCACCACGGCCTCCAAACTCATGCCTGTGCCCCCAGGCACAGTCCCCCGAATCTATTCCTCCTGTCTCAGCCTGCCACGCCCGGGCCTGAGCCCCTCAGGATGCGATCAGAGCGCTTAGCCTGGAATTCCAGGCCTGGTGTTGGGACTGCGAGAAGCTCCCGGTCCTGAACACGGGCCATGGTCTCGCAGCATGCTTAACCCCTGCCCCCGTGCCCCCGCCAGATTGTCACCATGCCTGAATACATCCAGAAGCGCTATGGAGGCCAACGGATACGCATGTACCTGTCTGTCCTGTCGCTGCTGCTGTCTGTCTTCACCAAGATATCGGTGAGCTGCCCCACCCCCAGCTTCTGGCTGGAACATCCCTGCTCTGGGGCCCTCGAAGGGACCTGACATCCCTTGATCTGTCTCTGCCTTGTCTAACAGCTGGGGAAACTGAGGCCCAGAGAGGCACACTGACTTGCCCAGGGTCACATAGCTGGCCCAGCACCCTGGGGCTGGGCTCAGCAGCCGGCGAATCTGGGGGCAGAACGCAGGCCGTATGACTCCTGCTTTGCCCATGTTCTGGATACGCGGTGTCAGGGGTTACGGTTAAGGGCCGGCACCGGGTGAGCCGGAACCGCCCACTAGGGGGCGCCCAGAGCCCGAGGTCTCTGGCCCGTGATGCCGGGTGGTCGTCAGTCCTCCGCTAGGCTGACCCCGCGGCGCCCCCTTTCCCTTGGGGGCCTGGCCTGGGCCCGCTGGAGGGCCAGCGTGGGGCGCGTCCTGTCCACACCCTGGGTTTCACAGGTAGGGAAACGGAGGCCGGGAGGGCGGGGAGCTGGTCCCCAGCGCGCGGCGACTCCGCGGCAGCACCAGGCCTCGGGTTCTCCCTCCCGAGTCCTCGGTGCCTGCCGGTCCCCTGAGGCCGTCCAGCCGCTCCAGCTCCGGCCCCTGCGAGGGCTCAGAAGTTGACGGCGGGTCCTGGGCGGCCTGTTTCCGGCCGAGCGGGCCCGCCCAGCCCCGAGCCTGGTTCCTCCCCCGTGAGGCCTGGCGCTTCTGCGGGCGTGGCCGGGGCTTCCTACTTCGCGGCCCCCGCAGCCTCAGGAGCCTCGGCCGTCCGGGACTCCGCCGGAGCTGCACGTCTGCACGTCTCCTTCTGGGTGGGTTTCGGGGTGTTTAGAGAGCAGGCGCCGCCTTCTTCCCTGGACGGGTCCTAAGAGTTCTCCCCTGGGCGGCGCCGCTGCTCTCCAGGCCCGGTTCCCACGCGGCCTCCTCCCCTCCCCCCCGTGCCGCCCGCCTCCCTGGCAGCAGGGCCTCAGTACAGGGGGACGCAGGTGTGTCACGGTGGGGGTGGGGGGACAGTGCGGACCCAGAAGAGGGGTTGGCGGCGCCTCCTGGGGTGGCGGCGCCTCCCGGGGTGGCGTTGGTTGGGGTCTAGTGGAGAAGGGGGGTACGAACGGCATGGGGGGTGCAAACGCCAAGGAGAGAGGTGCATGGCGTAGGGTGCGTCTGGGATTGTCCCGTCCAGAGGCCCAGACTGCAGGGGTCAGGCGCCTCGGGAGCAGAGGAGGAGCTGGGAGGGAGGTGACCGGGAGCGGTGGCGGCTGAGGCGGACCAGCCATCACACGAGCCAGACCTGAGGGCCACAGCTGGCTCTTGGGTGGCAGTTCCCCCCCTGGCCCAGGGGGCTCCGTCAGAGATGAGTGAGGAGTGCCCAAGGGGCCCTGGGGGCTTTGAGCAGAGGTGACACGGTCAGGTCTGTGTTAGTGCCACCGGCACCCCCAGAGGATGGACTGGAGGGGACAGGGGCGAGAGCGGGGGGCCGGGGGCCAACCCCTGGGCATAGGGGTTTCTTCCCCGCCCACCCCCTGTTCGGCCTGCTGGTGGCTCTGAGGCAGAACTCACACCTCACACTCAGAGCTTGGGCAGGACGTCCAGAATGTCGGGGTTGGGGGGCCAAGTGGGGGGTCCTTAGAGGCCACCTCGTGCACAGCCCTGTTTACAGACAAGACGATTTGAGACCTAGGGAGTGGCCACCACTTGCTCAAGGTCACCACTTGCTGAATCGGGCACAGACAACCATTAGAGCCCAGTGGGCCCGACCACTGCCCTGTGGTACTGAAGGAGCCAGGACGTGGCACTTCAGACTCCACTTTGTGATGGGATGACTCAGTTTGTCCACCTATAAAACGGGGAACCTCAAGGCTGGGGCTTCAGTGCCGATGCTGGGGCTACCTGGATGAAGCGGACAGGGAAGCAGGAGGAATGTGGATTGCCGGGCTGGGTCTGGGAGTGACTGGGGCCCCCCAGCTAATGTTTTGGGCTGAAGCTGTTTGCAGTGTGTGTGCCCAGCTGGCCCCCAGAGGCCCTGACCTCACTGGGTGGAGCCCCAAGAACGCCCCTACATGTCTGCACACCCAGGACCCTCACCAGCTGCAGCCTGTCCAGAGACCACAGGGCCTGCCTGCTGCCAGCCCCCATGTGGGGACAGTGGTCTGCAGAGAGAGCAAGCCATGGGTGGCAGGGGGCCTCACACGGGCTTGGGGGGAACCGAGCTCCATCACCGTGTGCTTTGGGAAATAGAGAAACCCGGCCTGACACCCCAGGCCACTCAGGGTAAAGGCCAACCGTAGCCAACAAGACCCTCACTTCTGCTTCTCCTGACACAAACATCACTCCAGCTACACTGAGCACACCCGAGGCATGACCCTGCCACAGGGGCTTTGCACCTGCTGTGTCCTCTGGCTGGAACCTCTTCCCCTGGATATTCATGTGGCTCACGCCCCTGCCTCTCAGGTCTTTCACATCTCACCCTCTCAGCGAGGCCCTCGGCTGTCCCGCAGGTGCAGACCTGCGCCCCCTGTGTTTCACACACGTGCTACCTTCTTACGCCGAATGATTTCTTTAGAATGGTCACAGTCCACCTCCCCCATTTTTTCTCTTTGTTCATTGGTGTATCCCCATTGGTACCAGGTGCCCGGCACACCTCATGGGACTGAATGGAATCATCTATGTCAGGCTTGGCTAGGTTTTCCGTGAGGGGCCAGATAGAAAGTATGCTCAGTTTTGCACGCCACTTACACACCACTCAAGTTTGCTGTTGGCGTTTGAAAGACACACCAGTGCGCCTGATGGGATCAAGCCTGTGGGCTGTAGTGTGCCAGCCCCTGGTCTATGCAAACGTGCCTGTTTATTGAGCACCTACTGTGTGCCAGGCCCTGGGTGGGCACCCATGATGAACCCATTTCTCGTTCTCAAGGACCTTTCCTTCCAGGCAGATGAGATAAGTAAACAGAGCAGTGCATCCACACTAAGTGGTACAAGGGTGATCAGTGCAGCAAATGCAGGGCTGAAATCTGGACAGAAGAGAAGGAGCAAGGGACAGGCTTGCTTTGGAGAGGGTGGTCCAGCCGCTGAGGGAAGCCGATGGGGCTGGGGAGAGGGTGCGTGCAGGGCTTCTGGGCCGGGAGGTGGGCTTCATTCTGCGTGAGTGGAGATGCAGAGACCTCGGAGCTCCCTCTGAACAAGCCGAGTGCAGGAGGGACCAGCGAGGGGATTCCAAAGGGATGGGGCCCAGGGTGGGGACAGTGGAGGCGGGCAGGAGTACTTTGGGAATCAACAGCCGTGGCCGGTGGGGTGGGTGCAGGGAGTGTGGCAAAGGTGAGACGTGTCCAGAACACTGAAGGGACAGTGACGGCCTCTGTGGAGATGGGCGAGGTTGGGGGTCGGGGACACAGGATGATTTAGGGTAAACTTGTGGTAAATGTCGGTGCAGGGACCTGCCCAGCTTCTCTGCTACCCACAAAGGGAGGGGGCAATAGGGTCCCGTGCAGGAAGGTGGCCAAGGCAGGGCCCAGCCAGGGGGCACGTGCCTGCGGGGGACTCGGGGTCCTGAGAAGCTGTGACGAGCCAGCGGATCAGCCCTAGCCTGCAGGTCAGCTCAGCCCAGCTCCCTCCCATGTCCGGGGCTCATGGCCCCTGCAAGCCCGTGGGATGGTGCAGAAAGGGGGGGGTCCACCCTCTCAGGGGTCTCAGCCCTGCAGCCCGTGGCCCTGCTCACAGCCGTGCAGCTTTGGGCCAGTTGCTTCATGCCTCTGCGCCCGTGCCCTGCTCTGTGGAGTGGAGCGGCTCCCTCAGGGGTCCTGCCTGTGCCTCCCCGGCCTGCCCTGCGCAGGGCCTGCAGAGGCCAGCAGGGCCAGAGGGGGCCGAGCACAAGTGCCTGTGTTTCTCCACATCTGCACCCGCACTTTACCCAGAGGCTCAGGAGGTAAGGCGACGTGCTTACCAGGGACACAGACCCAGGTCCGAGCGGGGCTCTTAGCTTCTAGCAGGCTGCAGCTCACATGGGGCCCCAGGAGAGGGAGCTCCGTCGGCAGAAGGAGAGGTCAGATCCGGCCGGGGGTCGTCTGAGGCTCCTCGCGGGGTCTCCTTTAGCCTTTAGAGCCGGCAGGCAACCGTGCATTTGCTGGCCTCCAGCGGCAGCTGCGTAAGGTCCCCAGGGGGGACCGTGGCTAAAGTCCCACCTCCACACCTGAGCCTGTGCTGTTCCCGCTGCCCGCGTATCACTCTTCAGATCCGCTGCCCTGAAAGGAAGCCCCTGAGCAGTAGAGCAGTCGGGGAGCAGGACGTCGGGGCGGGCTGGGTCCTGAGCGATGAGATGCAGAGACTGGGAGGTCCCAGGGCAGAGGGACCTGGGCGAGCCAAGGCCTGGAGGCAGCAAAGTGCCTGGCGTGGAATGTCGGCCAGTCTGGTGTGACCAGACTTACCTGGGCTTAAAGGGATGCGTGGCCAGAGCCTGAAGGCTGGGCGCACAGACCAGGGCTGTCCTCTGAGGCAGATGGGGTCCAGGGAGTGGTCTTGAGCAGTGGCTGGAGGACAGCCAGGTGGGAGGAGGGGCTGCTACTTTCTAGAGCCCCCCTGCTCCGTCTCCTGTCCCCTTCATCTCTGATACCTGCCAGGGCCTCGCCTTGGAGAGATCGCTTGCCCTCCATGGGCCTCAGTTTGTCCCTGGTCTGATGGGGCAGGGGGCTTGGAGAGTCCTTCCTGCTCTGATATTCAGCAGCTCTGGGTTTCTTAGCTTGGGCTGGAGGTGGACACACACACTCATAGCCGGGGCATAGGGGGGCCAGAGTGAGGGGCCGCCGACTCCCGAGAACAGCTTCTCTGAGTGCCCACGCTGGCAGGCGCCCTCTCCAGGAGAGGGGAGGGGAGGAGCCTGGGGGAAGCAGGGGCTCCACAAGCCTGACTCCGAGCGGGGCTGGTCAGCTCCTAGCTGGGCCGGTGCTCCAGGCCTCAGGCAGACTGTCCACCACTCAGCAAGCTCAGCTAACCCGCGGGCTTGCCCAGCTCTCTGAGGAGCCTCTTGGCCCCAAAGGCTGTATTTTGGGTTATCTCCCTGCCATTAAGCAAGCCCAGAATGGCAGTTTCGGAAACTTGGTGTGGGGGAGGGACCCTGGCCCAGCCCCTAGGTCCCGCAGGATGGGGTCCTCCCTCCTTCCCTGGGCACCCACTGTGCAGTGGGGAGGGGGCGCGCAGTTGTGGTCCGTAAGGCCCATTCCAGTGCTGAGGCTAGAAGACTCGTCCCAGGGCTTCAACTCCTGCCCCTGTGCTGCCCCAGGGCCTGGGATAGCAGGATTGTGTCCAGTTCAGCCCTAGGAAGCAGCCTCGGCCTGAGACACGGTCCTGGCTTCAGTGTCAGCCCCATGGGGGGTCAATAAGCAAGACGGCCCCTCTGTTCCCCCAGCCCACCCCTTTCACATATCTGGTTTCTTCTTGGGGTGCCCTGCTTAACAGGGAGCAGAGAACAGGGACCCAGGAACCCAGACAGATGTGGGTCTGGAGATGGAGGCTCACTCGTCTTCTTGGACCCCCCCCACCTCCAGGAAGCCCTCCCGGACTCCCTTTTCCATCCCCAGGCAGGGGCCAGACTGAACAGCAACACTGCTCCCTGGTGGGCAGAGGCCATTCAGGACTTTATTAACATCAGCAACGTCCCCTGCACACTGCTTGTCCACAGCCAGGACTTCCTCCCCTTCAGGACAGTCCCTGGCAGGTGGGCGGGGGGGGGTCTCCCCTTCTTCCCCTGTGGGGCACCAAGGCCACACGCTGGGTGTGCGGCGCTCCGGGTCCTGCGGTGACCTCGGGCCCCTGCACACACCCCTTTCCCGTCCCCAGATGGACCTGTACGCGGGGGCCCTCTTCGTGCACATCTGCATGGGCTGGAGCTTCTACCTGTCCACCATCCTCATGCTCAGCGTCACGGCCCTGTACACCATCGCAGGTACGGTGCCTGCGGGTGGCAAGTGTGGCCTGTGGACGCACACGGGAACCCGAGAGGCTAGCAGGGGGCAGGGGGCCGCCCCCTCCCACAGCCTGGGACCTGGCCAGTTTGTGTCAGGCACCCGGGCTTCTGCAGCTGGCTCCACTGGCCCGGCTGCTGCGTCCACAGCTCGCCCACCTGTGCAAGGGCAGGGGACTTAGATGTGGAATAGCTGTCCCTCCCGAAGCTCTGGTCACCTCCCTGTCCCTCCCCCGTCGAGGCCAGGGCCCCTACAGCTCTCTTGTCTCCACCCACAGGGGGCCTGGCCGCTGTGATCTACACAGATGCCCTGCAAACGCTCATCATGGTGGTGGGAGCCGTGATCCTGACGGTCAAAGGTGAGAGGCCACGGGGTCTGCCACAGCAGCGAGCGCTTTGGGGTCTGGGTGCCGCCCTGTCGGGGCCCCGGTGTCCGCACTGGGGGTGGGTGGCCTCACGAGGTCAAGCCACGAGGCAGTCAGCCCCCCGCCGGCCTCCCCTGGGTGATGGAGGCCTGCTCCCCTCCCACCCCTGCTGCCCAGCAGCACTTCTGTCACCAGCTCCGGGCCGGCTGGCATCTGGCTGTGGACCTGACTCAGGAGGCAGGGCCGTCCACACCCACGCGGGCTCGGGGCTCAACGGGAGCAGGGCTGCGGGTGGGTGTGCAGACACAGTTGGGAGACCACAGACCTACCTGGACACCTGCCCCCGTTGTTTCAAAGCATGTCCAAGATCTCAAGAAGCCAGCGGGACAAAGGCAAGGCGGAGAGAAGGGGGGCTTTGGATCTCCTGGTCTGGGAACAGGGAGGAAGCTCGGGGTGGGGAGGGGCTGCCCCAGAGGTAGTGAGGTCCCCACCCTGGGAAGTATGCAAGCAGAGCCAGGAGGATCCCATAGAGGGCAAACGGTCTCTTCCAGACTCAGACTCTAGGACCCTGTGGCTGGGCAGTTTCCGACCCGTGTCTAGTGTTCGTCTGTTCGCTCTGAGCACTCACCCTGGCCTGGCCTGGGCTACAGGTGGCACTGATGGCGGGAGCCCAGAGTCCGGGCAGCGGGCTGCCTGCTGGGGAAGGTGGGGCAGTGGGACCTGTGGCTGCCCAGTCTTCTGTGTACCAGCCTCCTCACAGACCAGGGGCCTGTGCCCCCGGAGCCCACTGCGGGAAAGGCACCCAGGCAGCCAGGCCCGGTCTGGATGGGGGCGGGGGAGTGACCACAGACAAAGCAAAAGCCACAGGTGGGCCCAGACCCCGAGGCAGACAGGAGCAGTGAGGGGGTGAACGTGATCGGCTCGCGCCGGCCAGCTGGCAGTGTAGCCTTGGTGGCGCCCCTGCCCCTCTGGGGACTCTCTGTCCCTTCTCCGTGCCACATCCCCCAGCCATTCTTAGCTCTGCCGAAGCCATGTCCTTTGGAAGCCCCTGGGTCAGGACGTTAGCCCTTCAGATTCCTCAGGAAGGTCCTCGAATGCCAAGAAAAGACACGGTTGCTTCCTTGAGTCGACAGCCTGGCAGAGAGCTCCTCGCCTGGGGCTAGTGGGCATCCAGAGGCCGGCAGGACACTGGGGTGCCCTCGTGTGGAATGCTCATTTAATATTATCATTTTAAATACAAATAAAATAGTCCTTTGAATTCACCTTTTTTAAAACCCTCTACCTCCATACCTTTCCAGAGACTGGAAAAGGTGAAGTGGGAAAAAGTCGAGTTTGATGCATGAAGAAGTTACTCGTGAGATGAGGGCAGTGGGGCTGGGAGTCACAGCCACCAGCCACCAACCGTGCCTGTCCCGCCCGTCCCCTCCAGCTTTCGAGCAGATCGGCGGGTATGAGCAGCTGGCGTCAGCCTACGCCCGGGCCGTCCCATCCAGGATCATCCCCAACACGACCTGCCACATGCCGCGGGCAGACGCCATGCACATGTTCCGAGACCCCTACACGGGGGACCTCCCGTGGACCGGGATGACCTTCGGCCTGACCATCATGGCCACCTGGTACTGGTGCACCGACCAGGTGAGGTCGCCGCCCTCCCTACCTTCCTGCCTTCCAGGGTGGCTCTGGAGGTCAGGGCGGCCAGGGGACACCTGCATGGTGAGCCCGGGCTGGGGTGGAAGCCGTGGATGGCGTGGCTTCAGGCCCGGGCACAAGGTGTTAGGGGTCCTTGCAGTCCCGGGGGGCCTGGGCCTGCCGTTTAGAGTCGGATGAAGCCCACTGGCTGCCACCTATCCTGGCCTTCAGGTGCTTTGACTGGGACAGTTTGGAGTACGGGATTCCGAGGGGGCTGGGATGCTCCTCGGTGGCCCTGCCGTCGGGCTGGGGGCTGGCGTTTCGGGCCAGTCTTGGGGTCCCAGGACCCAGCAGCTCACAGGGCCCCGGGCCACCCTTGGCCTGCGAGTGCTGGGGACCTGCCACAGCCAGGCCCGCTTTCCTGCTGGAGCTCTGGGCGCCATTGGCGGCGGGGCGGTACCGCGGGGGTCCCAGGGTCCTCGACGGCTGCGGGAAGGCATCTTTATCCCTAGGGACTCCATAGTGGTGGAACCGCTGGCCCTGGGAGAGAGAGAGAGAGAGCAGTGAGTGAGACCCGGGGGCCGGGGCAGCTCTGCCCCCTCCCGAGGCAGGGGCCCTTGCCAGGCAGGCTGCAGCCGGCACACCTGGGTTTGCTTCCTGGCCTTGCCACTCACCAACTGGTGGTCCTAGACAAGTGTCGTCCAGTCCCCCGTGCCTCGGTTTCCCCACATGTCCCAGGGGAACGGTCCTGCCTGCGAGGTCGCATTAAGGCCAGTGCCTACTCTTCCCCATGCCCCGCCCTCCTCCTCCACGCCCTCCGAAGAGGGACGGACGGGGATGCCAGAGACAGCGCCTCCCCCTGCGCCCACGTGTCTGGCGAGTGTGGCGGCTAGGTCTTCCTCCGGAGTCTGACTCTAGTCCTTCCCGAGATGGGCGCGTACCAGGTGGCACCAGGCGGCCCTGCTCCCTCTCTGGGAAGAAGCAGACGATACCCCCACCCTGCCTGCCTCGAGGGCCATGGGTAGCTCCAGGTGGCACTTGGGCGGGAAGGGGCCTCGTGAGCACCAGAGGCTCAGCGGCCAGGGGCCTGATGACCGTCCTTGCCTCTGGACCCATGGCCTCGAGGGCCCCACCCAGGAGTGAGGCAGCCAGCCCGAGAGTCGACCCAGCCAGTCACTGTGGGGTGAATAGGGGCAGCTTCCCTGTGAGGCACACCCGGCGGCCCCATCCACAGGCCAGGACACTGAGGCCCAGGGTGGAGGGCCTGCCCAGCGAGGGGCACTCTACATCTCCCGAGCGTAGGTGTTTTGTGTGCTCGCTGGGAGACCCTGCCTGGGCTGTGACAGTGGGAGGCAATCTAGCTTGGGAGGGTCCAGAAACCCTGGGAGGCTGGGCCTCAGTTTTCCCATCTGTGACATGGTGCCGGAGAGTCCCTTGTAGGCTGCGCCCACCACAGGTGTCTGCCTAGCACCTCTGGGAGGCCTGAGGGCCGCCGGCCTGGGTGAGCGAGGGGCTGGTTGAAAGGCCGGTGGTGGAGGGCGTGCGGGGAAGTGTCTGGACTGCCCTGTGGGCCAGCCGGGGCCCCTCCACCCCAGGGCACCTCTCGTTCCCTCCGCACTCGGCATGGCCTGGCGTGGCACTGGCGTCTCTGGGTGGGGCAGCATTCGGGAGATTTTCCCATGAAGGCCAGGTGAGTCAGCGCTCACATGAAGGCCAAGTGAGTGGCCTGGAGGTCAGGGCTGGACTGGGCTTGCCTCCTGGATAAGAAGGTCACACAAGGAGGCAGCTGACCCCAAGGGGGTCCAGAGTGCCACCGGCACTGGGGGCCCACGCCTGGCCTCAGCCTTCCCTCCCCATCGTCCTCCTGCTCAGGCTGGGTCTGCCTGGGCGACTGCTGGGCCTTGGACCAGAACCCCCGCCACACAGGTACCGACCCACTGGGTCCTGGGGGCTTGGCAGGACTCTACTCGGCCCCCGGGACACCCTCGGTGTGGTCAGCGGCAAGCGGCAGCTCTGTGTCCTGGGGCCATGGGCGCTTTTCGTTTTCTTTAGACTTCTCAGTGTCTCCCAGCTCAGTCACAGTGCGTAGGTGACGATCAGAACCCAACAAATCCAGTAAAACAGGAGGCAGAGGCCCGGTGGGCAGAGAGCTGCCGCGCCCCTCCCCGACCTCAGCCGCTCAGTCTATACCCCTGGGAGGCACACAGACCAGAGGGTCCTTGGGGCCTGCCCGCTCCCGTGGTGCCGGTGCTTCTCTCGTCACCTGCCGCTGCTGCAGTTTCAGACAGGCTGTCTTTCAGGCAGCAGCTGGGTCAGTCCTCATGGCGGCCACCACCTTCCAGGCTCCTGCGCAGGTCAGGCGCAGTGTCAAGTGCATGGGCCCCGTCACCTCGTTTCTCCCGTGTTCCCGTGGGCTCTCTTGTCCCCATCTCACAGCCAAGGGGTCCAAATGCTCCTGGTGGCACCGGGCCGTAGCTGACCCTGAGGTGGCCCTGACGGATGCCTAAACTTGGTGACTCGCAGCCAGCCACCCAGGCACGGGCTTGGCTGTCCACACGCGGCCTCATCCAGGATTTGCAGCAGCCCTGCGGGTCGGGGGTCATGTCACATCTTGCAGGCGAGGACAGAGCGGTTCGGGGAGGTCCAGCGGCTGGGCGGGGAGAGGGAGCTGGCCTCCGGCGGGGCCTGTGCAGAGATGCACTGGGAGGATGCTGCCGGGGAGGCCCCGGCCCTGCCTGCTGGGCACCGAGCTTCAGCTTCTCCAGCTGTAGGAGCTGTAGCCACCTCCCGGGGCTGGCCGCCAAGAGCACAGAGCAAAATAAGGGAAGACGCACAGGGATTTAGGGAAACTTCTCTCCCGTGGGGAGCGTGGCCCTGGGCTCTTGTAATCACAGGCCATCACAGGGGAAGGGTCTACAGAGAAGCACGTCTGACCCCCTCACTGTCTAGATAGGGAGACTGAGGCCCAAAGTGAGGAAAGGACTTACGGCACGTCACAGGAGCTGGCGGAGAGGCAGGATTGGAATCAGCTTGCCCTGCAGACCCCACGCCGCCAGCCCTGGCACCCTGTCATTTTTTTTTTTTTTTAAGAAAAGCAAAGGCAGTTTATTCTGAGCTACAGCAAACGGGAGGCAGCTGCCGTCCCTCACATTTGGCAGAGGCTGAAAGGCAGGTAGATGAGTCGGGGAGCTCTGCAGAGGCCCTGATGGGAGGCCATGGCCTGGGGACACGGGAGGTGGGGCGACCGTGTGATTGGTGGGGGTAGGAAGCGAGTAGGGGACAAAAGTTAGAGATGCTGTCAGTTATTAATTAGGTCCTGGCCACCTGGGGGCTAACTGTTACAGCAGTCGTCCTGCAGCCTCCTGAGTGGTTACTGGAGACAACCGTCGGTCTTCCTGCACGGCTCTGAGAGCTGTTTATTGTACATAACGGGGTGGCTTCCCGGGCCGGTCAGAGTTCTATTTTTTTTTTTCTGCTGGGCTGCATCACGGGGCTTGTGGGATCTTAGTTCCCCAACCAGGGATTGAACCCGCGCCCTTGGCAGGGAAAGCACAGAGTCCTAACCACTGGACCGCCAGGGAAGTCCCAGAGTTCTATTTTTAGACGCGGTCCAGCCAACATCCAAGTGCTATTTAGCCTCTGTGGGACTGCGCTCTACAGTAAGTGCGAGTGAGCACACCTCCAAGGACGTGCCTTCGCTTTAGGATCTTGAGGTGAATACTACAAACTGCTCAGAAGCCTAAATTTTGAGGGATAATCACCTCTGATCCAGAGCTCCTTTACAGGAGTACAGTTTTCATCTCATTTTCTCTGAGACATTTAGATGGGCCTCTGAAGAAGCACACGACAGTTTCTCTTAAGGACCCTAAACACAATTGAGCACTGAGGGGCCTCTGAGATGGACACACACGATTTTGGGCCTTTACAAAAACCACTTTTGTGAAAGTGGAGGGAGTTCGAGTACAGTGGTGGAAACAGGTTTCTCCTAAAACAAAGGCTGTTTCCACTCCTACGCCTGACATGATGAGTCTGCATTTGTTCCATTGGATGTTAACTGTTCCCTAGGCATCAGACACTAGATCAAGCATGGCCTGCTAGGTCCCCGACTATTAAGTACTGACTGTCTTCAGCCAGGTAAGACCTTGGGAAAAGATGGAAAAGATCACATAGAGAAAGCATCTGAGGTCCTCTGATGAAGAACAGGCTACAAGCCACTATTTCCCAGAATGCCCTGGCAGCCCCTTTGCTTTGATGTAAACCCAGGTTATTTTCTCCCGTTGATGAAAAGGTGCTGGAGGATGAGCCGGGGAGGGTGGAGTCTCCCAATGGACACCAAGGAATAGTCTAGTGGATTCAATTGGCTGCACCCTGAGAGCTTTGAAAATGACTCCATCCCTGCCTGATCTACCAGAGAAAAATCTGTTTTAGAGCTTGCCCCACCCTGGCACCCTGTAATTAATGCTTCACCAAGAGCTGTGTCTAGAGAGAAATGCTAGGAGCTACCTGTCAAACTCGCGTGTTTGGAAAATAAGTTAAAATCACAAAGAATTCCTACTTCTGGATTGCAGGAGGTGATTTCAACTGCAGAACACCGAAGGAAAAATACTTGTATTTAAAAGTTATAGGTTGCACAACTCTGTGAACATACTAAAAACCATGGAGGTGTACACTTTATGTGGCTGAACTGTGTGTGAATCATGTCTCAGTAAAGCTGTTTAAAGTCCCACATTCTAGAGTAGAACAGGGGCTTCCCTGGTGGCGCAGTGGTTGTGAGTCCGCCTGCAGATGCAGGGGACACGGGTTCGTGCCCCGGTCCGGGAAGATCCCACATGCCGCCGAGCGGCTGGGCCCGTGACCCATGGCCGCTGAGCCTGTGCGTCCGGAGCCTGTGCTCCGCAACAGGAGAGGCCACAGCAGTGAGAGGCCCGCGTACCGAAAAAAAAAAAAAAAAGTAGAACCATGGTGTCAGAACTGGGAGGGATCTCAGATGCCATCAGTTCCAACTACCCCCCTCCCATTCTGCAGATCTGGAAGCTGAGGCCCAGGTAGGAGCTGCCTTAGGCTACATGAGGAGTTGCCCTCATGCTGCAGCTTCTAGCTCCTTCCATTACTGAAACGCAAGCTTCCCCAAACCCAGGTCCTAAAGCTCCGGACCTCTGCCAGGGACACAACACAGTTGGAACCAGCGTCTGCTCTTGGCACGTGCATGAGCCTGCCAGCCTCTCGTGAGGGTGCAGGAGGTGGGGGGGTGTCCCTGATACCTACCCACCCAGGGTCTCCTCCCGCCCTGACAATTGCCAGGGTGACAGACTGGTCAGGACCAACACCTTCCCTCCTCGACAGACTGAGTCCCTGGAGAGAACCTTGGCCCCACGTGCTCAGACAACTGGCAGGGATGCTGTTGGGTGTCAGGGTGGGCGCGGTTGTCTCAGGCCGGTCTCGGGCTAGTGGGACAGCACCTATCTCACACACTCCCTGAGGCCCACGGGGGAGAAATCCCGAGGAGGCTGGGGCTCACTCCCTCCCCCTGCCCCCAGGTCATCGTGCAGCGGTCACTGTCCGCCAGGGACCTGAACCACGCCAAGGGGGGCTCCATCCTGGCCAGCTACCTCAAGATGCTGCCCATGGGCCTGATCATCATGCCGGGAATGATCAGCCGCGTGCTGTTCCCAGGTAGGACGGGCCCTGGGGGCTGGGCTGGCTGCAGGGTGCAGAGGTCACCAGGAGGAGAGGTCAAGGACAGAGGCAAGCTGTTTCCCGGCCTGGGGGAGCGGGGAGGGGAGTGGTCCCCAGGGCCACAGTGAAAGGGATCGACACGGAGGTGGCTTGACATAAGGTCCGGGCAAAGACTACCTACTGCTGTGTGATCTCATGGTGTGAAGGAACATCTCTGTGCCGCTGCCATCTCCTCATCCACAAACTAGGGAGCAGACCACCCACGTGACACCACACCCCTGAAACCTCTGGGTGTGTTAAGTGTGTTTCCTTTCGGCTCCTGGTAGCTGGCTCAGGTTGCCTTTATGGGATGCTGGGTAATGACCTGGGGAGGCGGCTGCTCAGGCGTGGGGGAGGGGCTCCCAGGACCCTGGTGCGCAGGGGCCCCGACCCACCTGTGCCTCCTTGTCTGCCAGGTGTGGGGCCTGCATCCTCAGAGCGCCTGCCTCTTCTCTCTCCTGACCTTGGGCCCACGAGGAGCCACCCAGGGGTCCACCAAAGGTCCCACGGGTCATGTGGGGAGCACTCAGATGTCGGTGGGGGTGCTGGGCTGGCCCGTTGGCCACCTGCTCTGAGTGGCAACTCCGGAGGGTGGCCGAGCGCTCCATCACCTCAAAACACTCATCTGACACGGACGAGGAGGCCACCGAGGGCCGCTGGGGGCCAGGGCCACGGCCAGAGCTGCCCGAGAGGCTGTCCTGGTCACTGAGGGTCACGTAGTCATCGTCGTCTTCCTCCTCCTCCTCCTCTAGCCCATTGGGGAACACCGGCCCCCCGCCGTCGGGGTCATCCTGGGTCACAGACAGCTGGCGCTGAAGCGGGGCATGGCCTGGGCCTGCCGTCCTGGGGAGCCCGTGGTCCATCCGGTTATGGGGTGCCTGCCCCTCTGGGGTTGCCAGGGCCCAGCCAACACTGCCGCCCTCCTGAGCAAGCAGGTCTGCCACCGGGACTGTCCGGGGCTTGGGCACAGGAGGCCGTGGCTTGGTGTCAACCCCGTCCTGGGGGGATCTGGGCTGGGGGGCGGGGCTGGAGTCCTGGCTCTGCCTCCACAGCTGGGTCCCGGCCTGGGATGTGTCCCGGATCTTGATGCGGTTCATCTGGCTGGGCTGGGGGTTCCAGATGTTGGGGTCGATGATGTTGATGTAGCCTAGGATGTCGCTGCCGGGTTCCGGGTCCGGCTCCACCCACGTGGGCAGGTATTCAAACATGTTGGCCCGTTCCAGGTTGAGCAGCCCCGGGTGGATAGGCAAGGGCGACTCGGGGAGGTCTCCCGGCAGCTCGGCTAGGGCCCTGCCCCGCACCCCCAGGGTCCTGGAGGCCTCCTGCTTCTCGGAGGACAACTTGGCGATCTCGTCAGCGCTCTTGGCCTTGACCAGCGCGTACTTGGGGTTGACGAGCTTCTTGGCCATGGTGCCTGAGGGCACCTGCGGGACCACAGAGTGCAGCACGACGGGCTCGGGCTCGGGCTCCTTCTCCATGGCGATGCCCTTGAGGCTGACGCTGTGTGATGTGAGGTACAGCTCCTGGAACTGCCGGTCGAACATCTCCACCACCTGGCCTGACAGCACGGAGATCACATTCCTGTCCGTCCTTGCAGCCGACCACGTGAAGCTGCAACAAAGGGCGGCAGCCTGGTCAGGCACAGGGCCCAGGGCCCGGGAAGAGGGAGCAGCCCCCAGCCCCGAGCCCCCCACCCCCGTGCACGCACAGGCTAGCGTCCGTCAGACTGTGGCCACAGAAGGGATTAAAGAGAAGCGAGCAGGGGCAGAGGACGGGGCCCGACGGGGCCCGAGCCCCAGCGTCAGGCCTGGTGTGGGACCTCAGGCAGCGCCTGTGTGGCAAGCTCCTTGCGGGTGTGCAGCCTGGACAGTGGGGGTCGTCGGCACAGTGACTTGTGCCCACCCCGTGTGGCCGTGGATGGCCCCTGCCTTGCTGCCCCCTGCGTGGCAGGGCTGGCAGAGCTAGACCGCACCGTCCTCATCCTGGCCCCTCCCTGAGAGCAGCTCTCCGAGTGACCGCCCTGTGGGCCTGGGAGGACGCAGCCGGCCTGGCCCACACCCCACGTCTGACTGCTGACACCTCGAGGCAGGAACAACAGTCTCATGGATAAAAGCCTCGCTCTGCCTGCTTCCGAGACAGGTGGGCAGCGTGCAGGCATGCCCAGCCCCGCTCACACCTCAGCAGTTTGGGGACCAGTGAACTGGAATAACCGGGGTGTCACAAAGCAGGATTAAGGGCAGAAACCAGCTGGGAACTGGAGCCGCCCCTCCCTCGGCCCCCCGAAAGCCAGAGTCACCTGTAGGAGCCGCAGATGGCCCGGTCTCCATCCACGAACATGAACTTCTGGGCCAGGGCACCCTTGAACTTGGTGGCCGACCGCGTGAAGAATTCGGTCCCTCCGCTGCTCCGCACCCTGAGATTCTGTGTCGGGGGACAGGGGGCGGAGTTACACAACCCAGCACTGACCACCCTGCCCGGGCTCAGGGAGGGATTCGGGGGATCGCCGACGGGCCTGGGGAAAGGGGCGGTGCATGTGGGGACACGCCGAGGTGGGAAGGGGTGGGAGGAGGGCGGGGGCTGGAGATGAAGGGCTGCAGGATGGTCTTGGTGTGGCCTGAAGGGGGTCCACAGGGCAGCCCAGCCGGACAGGCACCGTGTGCGGGCCAGCTTGGAGAACGCTGCTGCAGGGTCCCAAGCAGGAGGGGGATGCAGACACATTTTAGGAAGGTCCCCCTGATGGCTGGGGGCTGCAGCTTGGGAAGGGGAGGGGGCTGCCCTGAGGGAATCTGGGTCTTGCGCTGGGGCAGATCAGTGGCCTTGCCAGGACGGGTGACCAGCCGGGCCTCTCCCCCGGTCTCCCCCGCACCTTCCTTCAGGGCAGGAAGCAGACTTGGGCTCAGGGGGTGCAAGCATCGCCCAGGCAGTGTGTTAGAAACTCAGGCTCGAAGCTGCCCCAGGGAGACTGGGGTCAGGAATTCCATTTTTAACATAAGCCCCAGTGAATCTGACACCTGCCCAGGACAGAAACGCCTTGTAGGCCCCGGTGACGGGAGCCTCACTCCTTTTGGAGGGGTATATGCCTACGGGGGGTGCTGGTCTGTTACATCTTCTGTGACATCCCCTAACCCTGACCCTCACCCACTCACCGGCCCCAGCTTATTAACTCGTTCACTGACCCCTGCCGAGGTCCCCAGCGCAGACACAGACATGACTGTGACACGGATCCCTCGTTGGAGAAGAGAGGGAAGCAGATAAGTAATGACCCCAGCTGTGGGGCGCCTCCTGGGAAGGCTGGCGTCTGGGCTGACGTGTGAAAGACAAGGAAGAGTGGGTCGGGTGGGAAGAGGACGCAGCATCCCAGACCCAGGACTACAAAGGCCTGATTCAGACATGGGAGGACTTCGGGGGAGGGGGGCGGGCAAAGGAGCCGGCAGGGTGGGCCCAGACAGATGTCGATGAAAGACCCTACGGCCGCTGAGGGGCCTGGGGGGGCCCGGGGGCAGTAGGGAGCCACAGAGGGCTTAGAGCAGGGAGTGAGGGGTCAGAGCCGTCCAGTTCCAGCGTCCAGCGGGGAATGTGCACGAAACGCACAGGGAGCAGAGGAAGAGGACAGGGAGGGGCTTCTGCACCTGAGGGATGTGGGCCTGAGTCCGGGCAGGGGCAGAGGGGAGAAAAGAGAGAACTGGAGACCATCTGCACTCCAGCCCACAGCCCTGGGTGCTCCTGCGCCCATCCCGTCTGTGACAGGTCCCGGACCTTTCAGCTGGGGCAGCCCCAGGGCAGTACCCACAGAGGGTGAGGGGCAGGTCCCATGGATGCCCACCTGGCCGTGGGGCCCGGCCCAGAAGGCAGATAAGCCTCTGCTCCCAGGCTGGCTTCCCTGCCCGCCCTTCCCCCAGCTGCCTGTCTGCACACAGCCTGCACAGCAGGAAGCTGGCTGAGGCCCAGGACAATTAGTGTCTGTGACTGTACTGAATACGGAGCACGCTTGGGGGCCAGAAGTCTGAGCAAAGATCCTGTGAGGCCTTCCCCTGTCACCTGTGCCCGACAGCAGCCCAGCTCTGCAGCTTCTGTTTATTCCTGGGTGACAACGCCCCGTGGGGCCTGGCCCAGATGAGGTAACGTCTCAGGAGCCAGGGCTCGGGCGAGCGGAGGTGGAGGATCCCACAAAGCCGCGTTGTCTCTGAGCCTGGAACGCCCCTAGCAGAGCATGTGGCAGGCAGGGGGAGGACGAGTGGGGTGCCCTGGGCGAGTCCCCAGACTTTCTGGAGCCTCATTTCCTCACATGTGAGGGGCGCAGTGATCGCCCCTGAGAGGACGTCCGGGGAGGATGGCAGAGTTTCATCTGCTCCAAGGGTGCTTCTGCCCCAAGCGTGTACAGGGCAGGCCGTGGTGGGCACGAGGGCTGGGTTAGCCTCAGCACCACACCCCGCACCTCCACGGGGCCCCCTGTGCTCACACCGGGCTGGTGGGAGCCTGGGGGACAAGCCCAGGCCCCCACTGGAGCAGGTGGGTTGCTCTTGAGCTCTGGTCAAACACGGCTCCAGTCCTGGCGCAAATGGACGCAACCTGGCCTCCTCACGCCTCGGGGTTCTCGTCTGTGAAATGGGCCTGCCCACCCCCGGCTTCAGGGCTGCTGTGAAGACTCAGTGCATCGGGGGAGGGGCCGGGAAGGGGCCCAGCACTCAGCGGCTGCTCCCTAAACTAGAGGGGACGACGGGGCTGTGCCATGCAGTGGGACGGGGGTGCGATCCCTTCCTCTCGGGGGGCTGGTGGGGGACCAATGAGGGACCGACACTGAGGACAGGAGAACATCTGGAATGGTGTGGACTCAGGCCCGGGGAGGCCAGGACTGTCGGCCGTATGCAATGGTCAGGCGGCTCGGGGAGAGGAGTGACCTGCCCCAGGGCCTCCCAGTGGACAGGGTCTGGCCCTTTGGGACTGAGGACAGCCTGCAGCTGCACCCTGGCGGCCCTTTCACCCTCCAGGGGTCCGCTGGCACCTTCTGGGCCGGAGGAGGAGTGGGGAGGCCCAGAGACCATCCTGAGCAGGCCTGAGCGGTGACAGCAAGATCAGGCCAGGTCAGGGACGGAGAGCCGTGTCTCTGTGTGCCAGCCAACCTCTGCTCTCTTCTAAAGGGCCTGTTTCACTCTCTGTAATAGGATAGGGGGACCAGTACTCACCCTGGCCTCCCCCGGGCTGTTGTGAAGCTGAGATGGGAAGTACCCTTGGGGGCAGGGGACCGGGCAGGGCTGGGAGGCTCCTGGCTCTCCCCCGGGCCAGGCTGCTTGGCTCTGTGACGTTCTGGGCCCGGTGGTTCTCCATTAGTGGCTGTCCTGTGCATTGTAGGCTGTTGGACAGCATCCCAGGCCACCACCCACCAGATGCCAGTAGTACCTTCGTAGTCACGGCCATTAAAAACATCTCTGGACATTGCCAAATGTTGAGAAGCAGTGCCCTGAGTCCATTACAGAGCCAGGCCAGGCTCAGAGAAGGCAGGTTGGGAGAGGAGGAGGCCCGGGCACCAGAACGGAGCCAGTGCTGGCCTGTCCAGCATGAGCCGGAATCCTCACCCAGCGCCTTCCCGTGGCCACACTGCCTGGGGATTCTTTGTTCATCAGAAATGGGCCCAGCCTTCGCCCAAGTGGCTGCTGGTTTTTCCAGTTCAGCTGCACAAAGCAGACTAGCTTTTCAGATCAGCCAGGCATCTCGCAGCTCCAGTCCCGTGCTAAGCTGTGAGCCTCGAGGCCTGGCTCCCACCGGCCCTCGGCATCCCTCAGCACCCAGTGTCACCCCCAGGGCCCTGGGCCCTGGGATGAGAGGGTTGGGTCGTCTTCTCAAGGCCCGTTCCGTGTGTAGTATGGGCACTCGTTCCCATGTTCCCTGCCTGGGGGAGTCGGGGCCCAGCTGAGCCGGCAGGTGGGGACGCTCGGGACAGCTGGGAGCCTCGCGCCAGGGAGGTGCTGGTGCCTGTCCTCCCGCCTCACCTGGAAACTGGGAGGGGACCCAAGTGATACTGCAGCTGTTTCCAGAATGTGTTGTGTGAGCTCAGGGGTTCAGGCTGGGGGGCTGCCCGGAGGGGGAGACTGGGGGGGTCCCCAGCGAGGGAAGGGAAGCCCCCTGGCATTCAGACCAGAGCTGGGGGTTCACGGGAGGGGCCACAGCTGCCCCAACCGCAGATAGGAAGGGAGTTCGTGACCGAGTGCCCTGCCCCCACGTGGCCTCCTTGACTCTTCACGGCAGCCCTGCCAAATAAATGACGATATTCCCATTTTTCAGACAAGAAGGCTGAGGCCCAGAACCTCAGTGTCTCTGCCTAAGGTTACAGTGCAGGGGCAGAGCTGGGGCCGAGGCCTGGCTCCTGGTGCCCGGCACCCCCTTGGTCACAGGTATGACCCCACCAGGCACAACCTACACCCTGGGCCCACACGACCTGAGGGCAGGTCGCTGCAGAGCTGGGCAGGGGTAGCGGACGCCGAGGGCGGGCCCAGGGATTACCAGCAAAGGAAGTGCTCCCGAGACAGGTCTGGGCCCAGCCTGCCTGCAGGCAGGGAGGCAGGCTCTAGATAAGGTGACACTTGGCCAGGACTGGGCCCACAGGAGCCTCTGGCCACCTGCCCGGGCTGGGAGTGGGCAGGCTCGGAGGTGAGAATGAGGTAGCCAGGGTCACACATTCCTTCCCATGAAGATGCCTGGCCGTCCCACAGTGTCCGGCTCCTGGGCACGTCACCCTGTGGATCTGCCACCTTCCCCAGAGCAGGGAGGTGGCGAGAAGGGCAGGCTGGGCCAGAAACCCCCTCCATGCCCCAAGCTGTAGCCTCATTTCAAGCCCTCCACCCTCTGCCCAGGGCCCGGGGTTTATAACTCGTTATTGCCGCAACTGTGTGCCTCTCTTTAGCTCAGAGCACTTTTACAGCCACTGTCTCCTCTGCTTTCATCCTCAAACAACCTGGTGAGGTGTCCTTGTGGTCACAAAGCCCTGGAGGCTCAGAGAGATAGGCCCGGCGTCAGGGAGTTGGCAGCCAGGAAGCCTGTGCGGGCAGCACCAGGGCGGCCCTGCTGTTAGATGCGGCCTCAGCCAAGGGCACTGGGCACCAAGGGTGTGTGGCCCCATCTGTGCAGCTTCCCATCGCTGGCTTTTAGGTTCAGCCCCGACTTGGTGGAATGCCTCTGGGCAAGGCACAGGCTCCCTCAGGCCTCGGTTTTCCTGGGTATCCTGTGGAAACCTGGTCTGGATGGCCTGCCCCCCCTGCCCCCCTTTCCGGGATCTCCAGACCCTCCCAGGAGCCTGGCACCTGGGGTTTCCCCACTAAGAAGAGGCCTCTGGAGTGGTCACGCAGGGTTTGGATCCCCGCTCAGCACAGACAAGCCCCCTCCCTGCCTCTTCGTCCACATGCAGGGGGATGCCTGCGGGCAGAGGGACGCGAGGTGTGCAGGGTCCCCACCGGGCATGGGGCAGGGGCTCAGGGGGAGTGGGCCCGTCAGCCTCTTCCTGAGCACGGCAGAGGGCTGGATGGAGAGCCCTGAGTTTCTGTGATCTGCTGCCCACACGGCTGAGGCCCCTGCAGTCACCTTTGAAAAGACGCCTCTTCCACACTCCGGGCCTCCCGGCCTGAGCTGTCTGCCCCGGGAGTTGGCCCTTGGTGCTAGTTACACGGCAGGCAGGGCAGCACAGCGGGCGAGCACGGGGCTGGGGGTCAACCCACCAGAGAGGCCACATAAAAAATGTCCCAACAGCCAGAGACTCGCAGCCCAGAGAGCTCACACCCACTTGAAAGGTCTCAGCTGAGCTGGGCATCACTTGACAATGCCGACAGCTTACAGGAGCGGGACCCCAGCCCCTTGTTAACCAGGCTGGCGTTGCCCCGAGGAATTCTGACCTGTGCTCAGCCACAGGGCCCGGTGCTGGCCCCCACCCCCCTTATCAACTTCGCTTACTAACACTGAGTGACACCTGGCAAGTGCCTGCATCCCCTGATCTGTAAAGTGGAACAACTGCCTCCTCCCACTGGCTGCCGTGAGGATACCTAAGTTAACCGTGTCCCCTGCCTGGGACGGGAGCCGTGGAAGTATTCGCTGTCGTTACGCATACTGATCTGTACCCTGGGGCGCAGGCTGCACACAGTAGGTAACAAGCAATGGCTGGGCGGAAGGAGGGCTCCCTCCACCCCCAAGCAAGGCACCAAATGCCAGGGTGTCTGAGCAGAAGAGCCCAGTCACACGGGTCATCGGCCCCTCTGTTGGACCAATGAGATCCCAGAGTCCAGAGAGAGGAGGTGACATGCTCTAGGACACACAGCAAAGCCATGCTGAGAACCCAGGCCCAAGCTGACAACCCCACCTCTGTCCCCAGTGTCCCTCCCTGGAAGGAAGGCCTCTTCTAGTCTGCTCACTCCTCAAGTCCACGTCAACTCTGCAGCCACCAAAGAAGCCCTCCCTGGACTCAGCCCAAGGGAGCTTCCTCTGTTGGAGCCGGATCCTAAAGCCTGTGCGTGGACACTATACAGAAACAGATTTTGGTTTAAAACCAAGAAAGGACTTCCTGGGAGGTGGAGCTGTCCAGCTGGGGCTTGCTGCCAGAGCCAGGGGGTTGAGCACCCCGTCACTGGAGGTGAGCAAGCAGAGACAGATAACCGCTGTGGCACGGGCTGCTCTGAAACACCTGCGAAGGAGCGCCTCACGTGGGCTCCAGCACCTGGTCACAGGTCCTGTCCTGTCCCTTGGGGCACCGAAGCAGAGGCCGCGTGACCACTTGGCGGGCGGCTCTAGGACACTGAACTCTAGGTTCCCAGATCCGGACCGACAAGGCAGGTGCCCCAAGTTTTGTCAACTGACTGAACGAAGAGCCGGCTCACCTTGAGGTGCCCCAGGTGCATGCGGGCCCGCTCACACATGTGCAGGAAGTACTTGACGCTACTCTCGTCCACGATGATGTACACGGCCACCTTCCTCTTGAAGCTGGCATCCAGCAGGTCCTTGAAGATGTCCACATCGGTGAACATGTCCATGACCACAGCAATCACCTGTGAGCGGGAAGGGAGACCGGGGCCGTCAGGGCACGTGGCCGGGGAGACAGGTGCCTCGCCAGGACGCCTGGCCCTCCCGCGCCCACCACCCTCTTCGGGCGCCCACCCTGGCCCTGCTCCCTGTGGCCTCGGGACTGGGACTGGGAAGTGCTGGCTCTCCTGGCCCTGCAGCTGCAGGTGTAGGATCGACACTCAGGGTACAAGATGCCCAGTGGGTGGCGCAGGCTGGACTCTCCGGAGGGAGGCACAGTTCGCGGGCTGCTGTTTCCGTAACACAAGACCGCAGAAAACAAAACCCAGGCGAGGAATGTGTAGGGGAAGCTGCAGCAGGAGCGCGGGAGGAGTGGGAAGGGTGCGCGTCCTGAGATCTGAGCGCCTGCCCCCACCCCCAGTCCCCAGGCAGCCCTCACCTCTGCCGGGGCTCAGGGCTTGGCCAGGCGCCCTGTTTCTATTCCTGGGTTGCATTCCCGAGCCGGGCAGGCTGCGCCATGCCCTCCGCCCACTACCCGCCAGGATGCTGAGATGGAGCAGATGTGTCCACAGCAGGGAGGAAGGCAGAAGCTGGGGCCGCCCACCGAGGTCACCCCTGGGTCCCTGGACAGGCTCCCTCGCTGCCACCTCTTCTTCTGGTTTGGACACACCCCAGACCACTACATGTGATCTTCTTGTCATCTGACCACACCTGGGCCACAACAGCTGCTCTCAGCCTGTGGACTGGCTCAGGGTGGGGCCCCAGAGGTCAGAGTACATCTACCCCAGCCCAGCCCAGCCACTGCCCAGCATGGGCGGTGATATGCCCTGGCCTGAGCCAAGGCACGAGGAGAGAAGGGGCACACGTAGCCCAGGGCCAGGGAGTGGGGTAGTCAGAGGGCGCTGGGCGTGGCAGGGCTCAGTGGCCAGCAGGCCCTGGCCCTCAGTCTCGCTTTTCCCCTCCCCTCCCCGTCCCACTGGGCAGCAAAGGGGAACACAGCAGACCAGGGCCCAACGCTGCTGACCTGAACAGACGTCCAGCCCTCCCACCCGCCAAAGCCGGCACCAGGGCCCCATCCTGGGTCTGAGAACCCCCTAGGGGAGCCTTACCCAGGGAGGCGGGTAGGGGTCATGCGCTGGGCCACACAACAAGCTGGGGACAGTCAGGCTAGAACCCACCCAGGCCCGCCAGGGAGCCAGGGTTACCCCCACCCCTGCCAGGAGTGTGACCTGGCGGGTGGCCTGGGGCTTGCCAGGGACGTGCCTGCACACTCCCGTGAGGTCACCCAGCTGGCCCCTGCAGGCCCCTCTGGGCTCCCCCTGGGCCCCGGGCCCTTGCTGACGCAGGTCACACATCTGGCACCAAAGCCGGTACTTCTGGGGGCTCCTCCCTGCCCTGCCCTCCACGGACGGGGTCTCTGTGTGACCCTGAGCAGACACCTAGCTTTTCCAGGCCCAACTTTCTCACGTGGGACCAGCCAGGGCTCCCCAATGCCGAGGCCCAGGGTCTTCTCTGGCCGCCTAAGGCGGCCTCGGGAGTGCTTGTCAACTCAGAATGTGCCAAATGGCTGGGCCTGGGAGAAGCCACAGCCCCTCCTAGACCCTCACTTTCCCCATCTGCCAAATAGGGTGTCCGCCTGGCCCGCTCCTGTGGTCTGTCCAGCTCACACATCTGCAGCTTGAGCACAAAGACACTAGTCCCGCCCGGAGGACAACGCAAGCCCACACGTATCCCGCGGAGGCCCTGGGCAAGGCCAGGGCCAAGACTACGGGAAAGACGGCAGGGAGGCTGGCATCTGGGGATGTCCCCACCCCGTGTGGGTCAGGAGACCGCACCGGGCAAGAGGCGGGCAGCCTGAGCCTCGTTCCTCGTCACCGCAGGAACCAGCTCTGTCCCTGTGAGCGCCCGGACCAAGTGCCCGGTTCCCAGGGGCGGGACGGCAGGCAGGTGTGTGTCCCGAACTCCAGGCCTGGCGTCACAGCACCAGCCCCCCAGCCCGGTTCCCGAGGGACGGAGGGAGTCCAGTGGTCCCTGTGCGTGACTGACGTGAAAGCCCTCTCAGAGGTGCAGCCACAGAACCAGGAGGGGCCGTACACCCTCGACAACCCTCCTGGTTCTCACCGCACAGAGCAGCAGGGTGGGTGGGCTATGGGAGGGCGGCCGTGCCGGGAGGGGGCCGACAGCGCGGTGCCGGGTGGCGCCGGAGCAGAGGGGCCCAGGCAGGGACTGGCGTCGGCACTGAGCTCTACATGCCTCAGATCCAAAGGCCTCCCCGTGTGTCTCTCGGGGGTGTGCTGGATGGGCAGGCCCTCAAAACGTGCCCCTCCACCGGCGCCCACACCTCCCTTTCCCTCCCCCGCCACCACCAACAGCTCCGCAGCCTCTCCACCCTGCCTCCTGCGTGGGTCCCGAACCCCCGCCTCGCTCTGTGCAGCCGGGGCTGTTCTGGGGCCTCCTCGCGTCCTCCCACCAGTCCTCCTGCTGACGGTTCCAGAATCCCCCAAATCTCCTTGGGATGGTGGACACACCACCCTGTGAGAGATGCAGACGCTGGCACAGAGAGGGGAGGGGACCGGCCCCAGGTGATGGACCGTGAGGTGACGGACTCATGGTGATGCCCCGCCACGAGCACGTCCATCACCCAGGTGCTTCCTGGGGGGCTCCAGCGCATGGGGCAGCAACCCCCCACCTGTGGCTGCCGCCCCAGCAGACACAGCCTGAAGCCCTGTAACACCTGCTGCTGGTGCTGGTGGAGGGGTCAGGGGCGCTGGAGTGGGCGCCCCCAACCTCCCCGGGGCCCAGGCAAGGACAGAGTTGGAGCTCTGGGGTCCAGGCTGGGGTCTGGCTTTGGGTGAGCTGCATCCTCTCTGGGTCTCGGTTTCCTCATCTGTGAAATGGGGAGGAAGGTGGACGTGATACCCAAGGCTGTCCCTGCCAAGGGAGCCCTGAGTCCGTGTGTCCTACCCGGGTGCCCCGCACAGCCTGTCTGGGCCGGCTGGAGCACCTGGCTGTGTCTAGGGGTCTGGGCGAGGCAGTTCTGACCACCACGCCCCACCTCCCTCTGCACCACCAACCCGGGGCTCCTGCCTCGCCAGGCTGACGCTCAGCCTGAGGCTTCCGGCGCCCCTGCAGCGGCTTTAGAGGCAACCCTCCCCCATGACCACAGAATCCATCTTGGATCAGAGGCATACTCACAGGACCAGTGGGTAGAGCAGGGCTGGGGGACGAGGCACAGGGGTGAGGTGGCCAGGGGTCTGCACGCAGCTGGAAGACCGCTGGCCACGGGCCCAGCATCTGCAGCAGCATCTCTCCCCGGTGGCCCTGACCCCACAGGGGCTCTGACCCTACGGCCCCTCCCTACACACCCCACACCCCGCCTCAGCCGCACACACAGTCCTCCTGGCCGGGCGCCTCCCTCTCCTCCTCCAAGCCAGTAACTCCTTCCCATCCTCCAAACCCTGACTCAAATCTCAAATGCTGCCACGAGCAAGTGCCACGTCTGTGTTTCTGGAGAAACGGCAGCAACCCACCGAGTGGCATGTTGTCTCCCCAAGGCCCGGACCCTGAGACCCAGGTCGGCGTGGGCAGTTTCACTCTGTACCTGTCCTGCCTGCCCCACCCTCCAAGGCCATGGAGATGCCTGCAGGAGGCCCAGAGGGAGCCGGCCGGGGTCTCTCCCCTCACAGTGCTTCCCAGCGGAAGGGGAGAGAGACACACCCCACCCGCCCTGGCGCCCAGAGGTCATTGCAGACACAGCGCACAGCAGGCAAGTCCCTGGCACTCACTGGGCCACTTTCACCACCTGGAAAAGCAGGAAGTGGGTCTGCATCTCTGGGTCTGTCTGACCCTAAGGCTCAGATGGACACAGGACGGTGGCAGCATGGGCTCCAGACTGTCCTCCTGGGAAGCCGCTCGGGACCGGGAGCCGCGCTCAGCAGACGGCAGCGGCGGCTTTCCTGCCTCCTCACTGACCCACAGTGCCCTCGGGGTGGACAGGCCGGGGGTCATCACCTCAGCGTCTCCTGCTTCCCTCTGTGCCAGCTGGAGGGCAGTGACGCCCAGGAACACATTGGGCATGCTGCACGCTATCCTAAGGTGGGGACAGTGCCTTCAAGACCTGGGATTCCACTGCCAGCCATGACGGAATAACGGAGCCTACACTTACCCACCTGCCTTAGCAATAAACACCAGGCAGAATCTATGAAGCCACGGACAACAGGCAGCACAGCAAGTGCAATGACCCCTGGCAGAAGGGAGACGAGCGAGGTCAGCTGTAGGACCGCCCCAGCCACCTCCAGGCCACGGCCGAGTGGGCTCCCTGAGTTGAGGAGATGTTTTCTCAGAGCCTGGCAGCCAGAATTTTCAGGACAGAGGAGAAGAAAGGGCTGCACAGAGTAAAGGCCAGAGACCTCTAGGGAGCTGCCTCTTGAGGCTTCAGCTGGAGACCCGAGTAGCACGTGAACAGGAAGAAACCACTGAGGCTGGGACAGGCCCGCTGGAAAGGAGCAGCTGGAACAACGGCCAGTGCTCACACAGGACCAGGAGTCATTTACGTCCCCACAGCCAGAGCGCAGGCCCCTCTAACACTCAGGGCACACAGGAGGATCCTCAAAAGGATACGACCTACATGGTGGGCAAACAGGCCCTGGACCAGGGGCCAGTGAGCTTTTTCTATAAAGGCCATATAGCAAATGTCTCAGGCTTTGCAGGCCACTTGTCTCTGACACACCTCTCAACTCTGAAAACAGCCACAGACCACTAATAAACAACTGTATACACCTCTGTTCCATTATTTACAAAACCAGGCATAGGCCAGATTTGGTCCATAGTTTGCCAACTCCTACCCTGGACCAAATATGCTTCGGTCCCACCTAATAAAGCTTAACAGGGCTTCCCTGGTGGCGCAGTGGTTGAGAGTCCGCCTGCCGATGCAGGGGACACAGGTTCGTGCCCCAGTCCGGGAAGATCCCACATGCTGCGGAGCGGCTGGGCCCGTGAACCATGCCGCTGAGCCTGCATGTCTGGAGCCTGTGCTCTGCAATGGGAGAGGCCACAACAGTGAGAGGCCCATGTACTGCAAAAAAAAAAAAAAAAAAAAAAAAGCTTAACAGCAAGCCTCAAAAGTGTTACATTGTTTCCAAGAACTACATCCCAGAACAAAGCTCCAAAATGTTTAAAGGAAAAAACAAAACTCCCACAACATAAAATTTTCATCACATCTGGCATCCAATCAAAAATTACCAGAAACACAAAGAAACAGGAAAACAATGATCCACATGAGGAAAAAAGTCTAGCAAAGTGGACCCAGAATGGATACAGATGTTAGAACTGGCAGACAAAGAAGGGTAAAGAGTTATAACTGTATTCTATATGTTCAAAAAGTTACTTAGAGACATGGAAGATTTTTTAAAACAAACACCAAATTGAAACTCAAGAAGTGAAACAATTCAGCATTTAAGATGACAAATACATTGGATGGGATTAATAGCACATTAGACACTATAGAAGAAAAGATTAGTGATCCTGAAGACCTATCAGTAGAAATGATCCAAAATGACACACAGAGAAAAAAAGACTGAACAACCAAGACCAGAGCATCAGTGAACTTGGGTCAACTTCACAGGTCTAGAGTATGTGTAACTGGAGTCTCAGAAGGTCCCGAGGCAGAGGGTGGGGGAGAGGGGACAGAAAAGCATCTGAAGAAAATGGCCATAGGGCTTCCCTGATGGCACAGTGGTTGAGAGTCCGCCTGCTGATGCAGGGGACACGGGTTCGTGCCCCGGTCCGGGAAGATCCCACATGCCGCGAAGCGGCTGGGCCCGTGAGCCATGGCCACTGAGCCTGCACGTCTGGAGCCTGTGCTCCACAACGGGAGAGGCCACAACAGTGAGAGGCCCGCGTACCGCAAAAAAAAAAAAAAAAAAAAATGGCCATAACATTTCCACATTTGATGGAAACCATTCATCCCCAAGTCCAGGACGTTCGATGAATTCCAAGCAGAGGAGACATGAAGAAAACAGACCACAGTACATCATAATCACATCACTTAAAATCAGTGACAAAGAGAAAATCTTAAAAGCAGCCAGAAGGGAAAAGATCATTGAATACTGAAGAACAAAGATAAGCAGATGTCTCAGAATCAACACAAGCCAGAGGACACCGGAGCAACTAAACAGAGAAATGATTAACCCAGAATTCCCTACCCAGTGAAAATAGCTTTCAAAACAAGACGAAAATAAGGATTTCCTCAGGGACACAAATGCTGACAGAATTTACACAGGCCGACCTGCACTGGAGTTGTCACCACCCCTGCACAGACAGAGGGGCTGAGGCCCCAGGGGCTGCACGTGCCCCCAGGGTGCAGCGAGGCTCGGGCTGCCCCTCGCTCACTGGCGTGTGGAGCGGAGACAGGGAGAGCACCCCTCCTGCCCCCAGCCCCCTCCTCCAGCAGTAGGGCTGGGCAGACCTGGCTTCTGTGCCTCAGTTTCCCACATTGAGACATGGCCCCACTCCCCACCCCACCCTGGTGCTAGCAGGACCTGAAAGGCCTGGGGAGGAGGCCTCCTGGGAGCCCCAGCCTCCTGGGTAGACAGGGAGGGAGTCTGTGTACGCGGTAACAATGCCAACCCAAGCCAGGACCAGCTTGCTGACACTGGTACAGCTGTCCCTTTTCTGCGGGGGGGGGGGGGTGGTGGTCACCGTCCCAGAGCCACACAATCCGCTGGTGGCAGAGGCTTCCTGTTCCTGGGCTCCTCTCTCGGAGGAGGTTCTAGCTGTGACTCCACCCACCCCTCCCAGAGCCCTCCCACTGGGTCCTGAAACTAAGCCCTGGCCATCAGCACTGCCCAGAGAGTCAGTGCCTGGGGCTCTGCCCCACCTTACTGGCGGCAGGGTCTGTGGCAAAGCACCTGCCTTCTCCTCAGTCACGGGGGAGTTATATTGGAAGACCTGTGGTCCCACCCCTCTGACAGTTATCAGCTCTGGCACCTTCCCTCTGCACTAAGACAGAAGCCTCATTAAGGCCAATTAAAGGATAAAGGAGCTGCAGCGGGAAGGGGGCAAGCGGGTCCCACCCAGCCCAGTGGCGTTGGCCCTTCCCGGAGTCTCTGGCCTTCCTCAGATAAGTCAGCCTCCTCACCACAGCTCAGGAATGCTGCAGAGACCAGAGGCCGCAGAGCATGGGGTCAGCTGACCAGGACTGTGCCCGGCGGATGAGACAAGAGGAGAAGCCCCTCCCTCTTCCTGCCCTCTTCCTGCCAGCCCCCAGGGGCCTCGGGGTCCTCCAAGCTTCCAGGTGCAGGATCCAGACCACCCCACAGTCTCAGAGGATGGCACAAGCCAAGGATTTTCAAACTGGAAAATCGCAGAATCACAAATTCGAAGATGTTTAAAAGCTCAGCCTCTCCAGGATCCAAGAGCAACAGATGCTGTGGGGTCATGGAGCATCCTAACCCCCCAGGGACTGGCCTGGAGAGGACCTGCCTGAGGTCACAGAGCCAGCCCGGCAGGGCAGAGGCTCCTGGGTCATTGGATCCCCATGTGCTCTCTGCTGCGTACTCCCGAGCCCCTGCTTGAACCCCTCCAGGATGGGGGGCTCACCACTTCTCCAGCCAGACTACTCCCAGGGAGAGGCTGTCAGGACGGGGCTATGGATGGGGACAGAGGGAAGAGAACTGAATCCGTGCCAGACACCACGCTTTTTTTCCACGTAAATCTCGCCGCAACTTTGGGGCAGGTGTTGGCATCACATGGCACTGAGGAAAGGACGGAAGGTCAGAGGCGGAGTGGTTAACTTGGGCAACGTGGCTGGGGCTCAGGCCGGGGTCCTGTGATACGAAAGACTGTCTTCCCCCCCACAGCCCCACGTGGCATTTAATCTGGGAAGGGCGTGAGCCTGGGGGTCACTGGGGCCTCATGAAGAAGGCTGGTGCAGCCCACCGGCTGGGCCTGCCTGGACGTGGGGCGTGGTCCCAATAGGGTGCAGTCCTGCCCCGCGCTGAGCATCCTCATGACTGTTACTGCCTGAATTAAGACAAGTGCCCAATCCCTATTTTACAAAAGAAGAACGTGAGGCCCAAGGTCATGCAGCAAGGGGCCGGGCAAACCAGGGGCCTCTGAGAGGACTGCCCGCCTCTGCTGGTCCAGGGGGAGGACCCTCGGCTGCAGGGTGAGCCTGCCGGACCAAGGAGACCAGGAGTTCAGTCTAGACCTGCCACCCAAGACTCTGGTGTGACCTTCAGCAGGCCCTGGCCCACTTTGAACCTCGGTATCATCATCTGTGACATGAGTGTGACGACAGGCCCTGCCTCCCGGGGTCGTGGGAGGGAGGGCAGTGCCGGCCGGGGTGGGGCTACTGCCTGGGTGCCCCAGTAGCCTGGCGTGCACCCAGGCCAGAGGTGCCAGCCCTCCTTGCTGGCAGAGCTGCTCCTGACTCCCCAGACTCAATTAAGATGCAAACACTGCTGCTAGGAAGCCTTTGGAGAGGACGGGAGCCGACCCCTGGGATTACGTTATCAGATGGTTTGCCACCTGGCAGGTGGGGCCCCGGGCTGGGAAGTGCTCCCCAGACCCACTGCATGAGGCTGGGCGGGTGCTGCCCCTCTGGGCTCCAGGGTGTCCCCGGGAACAGCCCACTGGGCTGCCCCTGGGGCCTCTCAGGGCGTCGAAGCTGTGCTGGTACCGCCTGCTTGGGGACAGCAAGAGCTCCCCTCCTGGTCCCAGGGGCCTTGGCTCCCCATCACCCTGTGCTCACCAGGCCTTGGTGTGGTCAGGCTTCTGCCCCTGCCGGAGCCCAGAGTCTAGGAGCCTCATGAAAATGCTTTTACTGCCCTGAGTCAAGCTGGGGGCCCGCAGCAAGGCTCCACGGCTCCCAAGAGGGGCAGGGCTCAGCAAGAACATCCAAGACGCTGCTTCTCCAGAGAAACGGGAGCTCATTGACCTCAGAGCTGGGCTCTGGGCCAGCTCCTCCAGTGATCGGCTCGGTGACAGGTTATTTGCCCTCTGTGAGCCCCTCTAAGCCTCAGTTTCCTCATCTGCATGGAAGGGACGATACCTAACACCATGGAGCTGGGAGGATCCAGGCAGATAAAGTGCCCGCTCAGCACCTGATGTACAGCTGGTATTTGATAAATGCCTCATTAAGCTCTTTTATTCTCCTGGGGCCAAGCCGTGAGCCAGGACTGCAGTGTGGGAAGGCAGGGGCCTGACAGGAGAGACGTGGGGTCAGTTGGGCATTGTGGAACCTGGTTCCAGTCCCTTCCTGCTGTGTGGCCCTGGGCAAGAAACTTAATGCCCCTGGCCTGGCAGGCACGAGATCCAGGTTCTGGTCCAGACTTCACCACTCACTCTCCTTCGTGCTCCCCCAGTTTCCTCACGCGCACACGATCCACCCCTGCCCCTGGGGTCCCTGGTGAAGGGGTCCTGGGCGGGGGGTGCTTAGCATCTCCTGGATGAACAACTTGCTAGAGCGTCTACCCCCTTTTTTGGCCGAGGCAGGCCCTCCCCAGTCCCAGCCCAACCCAGTCCAGCCTCACCCCTCTCTTGCAGAGGCTGCAGCAGCCTAGGCGTGATGCTACAGGCCCGGCCTCTGGTATGCAGTTGGAACCCCACGGCAGGTTTTTCCCCGGATAAATCACTGGCTCCCGGGGGCTGGGGGAGGGGCAAGCAGATGACCTTCCATCTTTGGGGCCTGCTCAGGGCCACCCAGCCGGTGGAGTTAGACCCTGGACCCACTGGTCTTTATCCCAGAGGAGTCCAGAAGGACAGGGCAGCAGGGTGTCAGAACCGAAGGGATCCTTAAGAGGCTTCAATGCCTATACCCATTTTACAGATGGGATGACTGGGGCTTGTGCCAGGTCACACAGCGGAGGAGGCAGAGCAGGGACCTGACCCCAGCACCCCTGGCTCCTGGCACTGTGGCCCATTAGTTCCATTCTAATCTCCTGGGAAATGGGGGGACTCAGCATTAGCCTTTACGGGAACACAGCCGCTCCCGGCGGGACGGGCTGAATGTGTGCTGTGTCACTTCCCTGCCCCAGGGTCGGCCCGCTGTGCTGACGACAGGCCAGGCTTAGGAGGCGGTGGGCTGGGCCGCCCTGACTCAGCACCACCAGTCCCAGCCCAGGCACCCTGGTGGGCAGGGGGCCAGCATCTTGTCCAGGCAGCTGGACAGCGGGATCCCCATCCCAGTGGGGGAGAGGGGCCCCTGTCCCTGCATTGGTACTGGGGGTGAGAGGAGGATGCGGGGGTGAGGGGAAAAGAGGTGATTCACGGGGAGAGATAAGGTCGGGAGAGCTCCCGGCAGACAGGCGGGCAGCCCAGGCAAAGCGCCCTGTCAGCATCCGTCAGCGTCACAGCCCGGCCCCTGTGAGCCTGGGAAGCAGCAGAGCAGGGGAGATGGGAGGGTTGCAGGTAGCTTGGATGAGCTGCCCCTCCCTGCCCTGCCTCTCACTGCATCCTGCCAAGGTCAGGGCAGGACAGGCAGGGGACCTGTCCTAGAGTCTGAGGACAACACAGGGTCTGGTCCCTTCCCCACCCCTCCACCCAAGAGCTAACCAGGTGACCTTGGCAGGGGTTAACCAGTGCAGCCTCAGTTACTACATCTTAAAGATGGAACAGATGACACTACACGAGATTATATAGTGCCTGGCACTCAGTAAACAGCACCTACGGTTATCAGGGCAGCCCGTACACACACACACCCCACACTGGCCATGGGCCCCAGGATGGACATGGCAGGGAAGATGCAGGCTGGAAAGCAGGGGACTGGCTCCCCACAGTGCTGTCAGATGTGAACAAATCCCCATCCTCCACCCTTGGTGTCCCCGTCTGAGAGGAGGCACTTGGCCTCTGAGGCCCCGCCTGTTGGGCCTGTGGCTCCCTGCTGTCTGAGCGTGGGCAGGGGTGGCATCAGTGAGCCTCCCTCTAGGAGATGAAAGCAGGGGGCAGTGCCCACCTGTCCCACCTGTTGGGGGCTGCAGGACAGCACCAACTGGGACCACACAGACCGGGGTTCAGACCTGGGATGGACTTCCTCCTGGCTGTCACCTTACACAGGTGATGCCGATAATCTTGGGGGGGCTTTTGTAGGGAGCATATTAAGTTATGGGGGGGCATGGGACTGCATGGGGTGGCTGGGTCTCAGCTCCGGCCATAGAGATGAGAGACGTAGGGAGGAGGCCCCGGTGCCCAGCCTGGCCCCAGGCTCCCCTTTCTGGCCCCATCACTGGACCAGGCCGTCTGTCTGGGGGAGATCAGACTCTCCAGCTGTTCCCGTGCAGTCTGGGATCTGGGATCTGCCTCTGTCCTCCTCCTGGTGGGGAGCAGGGCCATGGGGGGGCGGGGAGGAGCCCGGGCACAGCAGGTCAAGTCCCCACCCAGGGCCTCAATTTCCCCAGTTTTAAAAAGGGAGAGGAGGCTGGGTAATGGGATCCCAACAGGCCCTCCCGGGGGACTGGGTCCCATGACCTCCAGCCAGGTGCCCACGTCAGCAGCACCCTCCTACCCCATAGCAGGAGTGGTGTGGGTTATTCAGCCTGAAAACTGTGAAGGCCCCTCCCCGCCTTCCTCCACCTCTTCCTCACTCAGTCACCGGACCCCATCCTCACAGCTTTCATCCTCGCCACCTCCATTTTACAGACCAGAAACCCGAAGCCCCAAACCTGCCTGGGACCAGGCCAAGGGCCAGGCTCCCCAACACAGGCTGTCTGACCCGGCCAGCCCCTTCGGGGGACAGGGACTCCACCTTTCTGGAAACTTAAGCCATGGCCACCTTGTCAGCTCCCACCCACTTCTGTTCTCTGTGTCCAAGAGCTCCCCTGGCCCGTCTGTCCGCCAGGACGGTCCCCAAAGCCACTGTTCGGGTCTTGTGCGGACCCAGAAGACTGAAAGTGTTAGACTCCGCTAGAAATACCTTGTCCCACAAGCCAAGGCCAGGACAGAACTGCTGAGCACTCACTGCTCTCTCCTGAGCCCAGACCTGGCTTCAGAATCCTCCTCAACACAGCTCACGAGGCAGGCCTTATCAGTCATCTCAGAATATGCTTTGAAACCACGGAAGCGTGAAGAAGCACCCGCTCACCAGCCAAGGCCTGGCTGTCTGCCAGTGGCGAGACCCCTTCTCAGAATGCGTGTCAGTGTGCCAGATGAATGGCCACCCACGCCGGCACACTGCACGGCTCGGCAGGGGTCGCTCCAGGGGAGGTCCGGACAACGCTTGAGGTTCCTCCAGTCCAGGCAAACAACCCTCATCTGGACTCACTCCGCTCCCACCCCTGAGGTCAGCACCATCGCCATCCCTCACATCCCAGCCTGGAAAGGTTCTACCATTGCAAAGCTCACCGAGAGGCTCAGGGAGGGTCACCCAGCGCGGCCAGGAAGCAGGCACGCTTGAACTTGGATCTCTAAGCCAGCCTCAGACAGGCTACCTCTCAGTCTCCATGCCTACCTCCCGCCCCAGCCTCTCTCCGCCACCCCACAAAAGCATCGCCAGAAAGCTCCCGGCACGTGGGCGTGTGTGCCTGGGAGCCTCCTGCTTCTCAGGTGTGAATCAGAGCCATCCCGAGGGGCAGTGAGAGAAAGCCGCGTGATCCTCTCTGCCCCACCCCATCGCAGCACCTTCTTCTGGGGAACCTGCTCGCCAGGTCTGGGGAAGTCAGCAACACCCCCCAGCAATGCACAAAGGCCCTTTGAGATGGGGCGGCCGCTGTCACCTGCCAGAGGACCCAGGGGCCCTACCCCTCTGCAAAGAAACCAAGGAGCCCCGTGAAGGCAGGAGGGGAGGCAGCCAAGAGACCAGGCTGGGCTCTGGGTGAGAGTGTGCTCGGCGCCGGAGAGGCTGGGCGGGTCAGGCCCGCTGGGCCGCCTCCTCTCCGGGGACTCGCGCTGGCTCACCTTCTGGGCCTGGCTGACCATCTTGCGCACCACCTCCTTGATGTGGGCCTGCCCGTCGATGGGGGGCTGCATGTAGACGCTGGCCCGGGTCACACCCCGGTAGGCGATGGTGTCCGGCCAGCCCAGGTCCAGCTGCGGGATGGAGCGGTCGGACTTCTGGGGCCAGTACTCCAGCGAGGGCAGCGGCTCGGCCTCGGTGCGGGCCCCCCCTTCCCCGCTGCCCTCCTCGCCGTCACCGAGCCCACCGTCCTCGGGCCCCCGGGGCTGGCCGCTGGCCCGGGGGTCCTCGGAGCCGGGGTCATACACCTCAATGGTCTCTACGATGCGCCTGAGCTCCAGTTCCGAGAGGAAGTCGCGGATGTTCTCCCGCTTCAGCACCTCATAGAAGGCGTCGGGGCCGCGGGCCACCAGGGCCTCCAGCGCCAGCCGCTGCTCCTCGCTGTAGAAGAACTCGGGTTTGGCCTCGCTGGAGCGCCAGTTGACGTGGCTGTCGTCCAAGCACTGCACCTGGGAGAAGGCCATGGCGGGCGCCTCTGCCGCGGGCTGGACGCACGCTCAGCAGGTCGGGAGCCCGGTCGCAGGCCTCGCGCAGCGCGTTCTGGGGCCTCCCGCCGCCGCCGCCGCCGCCGCCGCCGCCGCCGCCGCCGCCGCCGCCGCCGCCGCCGATCCTCTGCCCCCAGGAGCCTGCGGGAGGGGCGGGTCGCAGGGTCGGGTCAGAGCGCAGGCGGGGCCGGGGAGGGGCGGCCGCGCGGAGGAGGGGCCGGCGGGGGGGTGGTGTGGGCGGCACGCCTCCCGCGCCGGGTGCCGGTACCTGCAGGGGACGGGGGCCAGCATCCCAGAGGATTTCTGGAGCTGCCAGAGGTCCTGGGCGACCTCTGGGGGGAACTAGGCCAGGCAGGGGACTCCCCAGAAGTTTCCTAGAGGGACAGGCTGGAGTCCGCTCTCTGACGACCTCTGACCCTGCTCGGCGGCGCCCCGCATCCCGAGGGCTTCCGGGATGGGATGGGGTCTCGAGAGACCCCGGCGCCGCGATCGGCAGCCCGAGGGGCCTGCGCGGAGGAGGCTCGGGGCAGCGCGCGGGCGGGCGGGTCGCCGGGGGGGCCCGGGCTCGGGGGCACGGGCCAGGTCTCGCTTACCGGGCGGCGCGGGCGGAGCGGGTGCACAGGCGGCCTGTGACTCAGTGCCGCCTCGCCCACCCCGCTGCCGCCACCTGCGGTGACGTGCGACCGGGGGCGGAGCCGGAAATCGATTCACCCCTACCCGCGACGGACACAGACGTCGGGCGGTGTGTGTCTGTCTCCTCCGCCGCCACCAGCCCCAGGTAGCCGAATTCTGAACGGCTCAGGGACCGAAGTCCAAGAGCTCCTGGAACATTGCAGCCCAGAGAGGGGCAGTGTTCTTCCTGAGGACACACAGCAAGTCAACAGCCTTAGCACACCCAGCCCCCAGCCTGTTGGTAACCCTGGTCCCACCCTAACTGTGTCCAGTTTCCCAGGTGGGACGGAAGTCCATGCTCAGCTGTCCAGTTGTGGAAGTAGGATCGGGACCGGGCTGGGAGCCACCAAGGCAGAGGTGGGGCAGGTCTGACCCGACCTCAGGAGCCTGCAAAGAGCCTGGTGTGGATAGAGCAGGTACCCAGTTCTAGGTCCCAGCCCCGCTCCCTTCTGGGAGCCCCGCCCACCCAGGACTGGTCCTGTATGATGAGCCCGGGGGCAGGGAGGGCCTCAGAGGGCAGCTGTGGGCTGCGGTCAGGCCCAGCCCTCTGCCCTGCGTCCTGGGGCTTGGGACCCCGGTTCTGGGGGCGTGTGGGGACCACATCTGAAAGCAGGCTGCCAGGGTGGGGACAGCAAAGCCCACGAAACCTGGCCTGACAACGGCCCGCATCCCGCTGCATGCCACGGGCAGTCAGCCAGGCACCTGGCCCAGCCCTGCCACCACTGTCACCTCGCCTGCCCTGCATGGAGCTGCTTTGTGCTCAGCTGGGATTGGGGCCCCGAGGACACTGCTCTTGCTGCTGAGGGCCAGCTGTTCATGTCACTGGGCCTGGGCCCATGAACCCCCCCTCCCTCAGGACCCTCACCACCATCCATCTGCCTGTCAGCGTCTTCCCTGGGTCTGCTGCCCCGAGCAGTGATGCAGTGTCCCAGCCCCAGCATGCCTGTGGTCCCCATCGCTGACCCCTCTAGTCCTGCACTCCACCCTGGCCTGGGGGCTTCACACTGTGTCTGAACATAGTGCCCCTTCAAGTGCCCCCAGCGCCTCCCAGGTACATGCACACACACCTGCATCCCCCCGCCCCCGCCCCTGCACATTGGTCAGAAGGGGGAGGAAGGTGGTCCCAGGGCCGAGCACTGCCCTGGGAGTCCTGAAGCCTGACTTACAGCCCCTGCCACTGGGGATCCAGACAAGACCTTCTGTGGCCTCAGCTGCTCCTTTTTTTCTTCCCCTGCACAGAGGCCCTGGGGCTCATGAAGGGAGTCCTGGCTCTCAGGGCTGAAGGGCCTCCAGCCCTCCAGCTACCTGCCCATAATTATAGATTCACAGGAAGCTGTTAAAAAAACCCAACAGAGAGCTTGCATGCACCCTTCACCCGGTTTCCCCCAATGGTGTCATCTTGCACAACGATAGTGCAGTAATACCACAGCCAGAAACCTCTTTCAGATTTCACCAGTTCACGTGTGCTCGTTTATGTGTATGTGTGTAGATGTGTGCAACTTTATCCCATGTGTACGTTTGTGTAACCACTATCACAGTCAAGATGCAGAGCTGTCCCTCTACAGCCAAACCCACACCTCCATCCCTACCCCTGGCCGCCACCAATCTGTTCTCTGGTGATTCATCCAGGTTGGTGTGTATGGCTGTGTTCCTTTCTTTTGCTGCCTGGTACTCCATGGTATTCTAGTCTCTGTTTCTATGAGTTTGGCATTTTTAGCTTCCACATATAAGGGATATCATACAGTATTTATCTTTCTCTGATTTATTTCACTTAGCATAACACCCTCGAGGTCCATCCACGTTGTTGCAAATAGCAGGATGTCTTTCCTTCTCATGGCTGAATAATATTTTCTTGTATATATAAACATCACAGTTTCTTTATCCGTTTATTATAAGTACTGAAGGACACTTAGATTGTTTCCATATCTTGGCTATAGTGAATAATGCTGCAGTGATCAGGAGTGCAGATGTCTCTTTGAAGTGGCGATTTCATTTCCTTAAAATATGTAACCCTAGATGCGGGATTGCTGGATCATATGGTAGTTCTATTTATAATTTTTTAAGGAACCTCCATGCTGTTTCCATAGTAGCTGCACCCATTTACTCTTCCACCAACAACGTACAAGTGTTGTTCCCTTTTCTTCACATCCTGGCCAACTCTTGTTATCTCTTGTCTTTTTGATAATAGCTATTCTTGCAGGTGTGATGATTTCCCTGATGATTAGCAATGTTGTACAAGTATTTTTCATGTATCTGTTGGCCATTTGTACGTCTCCTTTGGAAAAATGTCTGTTCAGTTCCTCTGCCCATCTTTAAATCAGATTTCTGGGGTCTGTTTGTGGGTTTTTTACTTGTTTGTTTTGTTTAGTGTCAAATCCAAAAGAATCATTGCCAAGACTGATGTCAAGGAGCTACCACCTATGTTTTCTTCTAGGTGTTTCACAGTTCCTGGTCTTTTTTCAAATCTTTAAGCCATTTTGAGTTGATTTCTGCATGTGGTGTGAGATAGGGGTCCAGTTTCATTCTTTTGCCTGTGGCTGTCCAGTTTTCCCAACACCCATTTATTACAGAGACTGTCCTTTCCCCATTGTAGATTCTTGGCTCCTTTGTCGTAAATCAGTTGACCATATATGTGAGGGGTTTATTTCTATTCTGTTCCATTGATCTGTGTGTCTGTTTTTGTGCCAATACCACACTATTTTGATTACTATAGCTTTGTGATTTGGTTTGAAATCAGGGAGTGTGATGCCTCCAGCTTTGTTTTTCTTTCTTAAGGTTCGGATCTTTTATGGCTACTCAGGATCTTTTATGGCTCCATACAAACATTTTAGGATGGTTTTTGCTACCTCTGTGAAAAATATCATCGGTATTTTTTTTTCTTTTTTTTTTTTTGTGGTACGCGGGCCTCTCACTGCTGTGGCCTCTCCCATTGCAGAGCACAGGCTCCGGACACGCAGGCTTAGCGGCCATGGCTCACAGGCCCAGCCGCTCCGCGGCATGTGGGATCCTCCCGGACCGGGGCATGAACCCGTGTCCCCTGCATCGGCAGGCGGACTGTCAACCACTGCGCCACCAGGGAGCCCTCATTGGTATTTTGATAGTGATTGCGCTCAATCTGTAGATCACTTTGGACGTTTTAACAATATTAATTCTGCTAATCCATGAGCATGGAATATCTTTCCACTTTTTTGTGTCTTCTTCAATTTCTTTCAGTGTCTTACAGTTTTCAGTGTACAGACCTTTCACCTCCTTGGGTTAAATTTTTTCCTAGGTATTTTATTCTTTTTTATGCTACTGTAAATGGGATTGTTTTCTTAATTCCTTTTTCTGATAGTTCATTGTTAGTGTATAGAAACACAACTGGTTTTATGTATGGCTCTTCTTTCCTGCGACTTTACTGAATTTGTTTCTGCAGCTTTTCTTTTCATCCTTCCCACAGGTGTTTTATGCAGAGCAAAAGCTTTAGTTGTTTTTTTTTTTAAATATGTATTTATTTATTTATATTTTGGCTGTGCTGGGTCTTAGTTGTGGCACACGGGATCTTTTAGTTGAAGCATGTGTACTTCTCAGTTGCAGCGTGTGAACTCTTAGTTGCGGCATGCATGGGGGATCTAGGTCCCCGACCAGGGATCGAACCTGGGGCCCCTGCATTGGGGGTGTGGAGTCTTACCCACTGGACCCACAGGGAAAGCTTTAGTTTTAGTTTTGATGAGCTCTATTTTATCAAGTTCTCACTTAAGGGATTATGCTTTTGACGTTAAGTCTAAAAACTCTTCACCTTGCCCTAGGTTCCGAAGATATTCTCCTACTTTTTTCCTAGAAGTCTGATAGTTTTACATTTAAATCTGTGATCTATTTTGAGTTAATTTTTTTGTGTAAGGTATGAAATTTAGATTGAAGTTGATTTGTTGGCCTATGGATGTCCCCAGAAGGGTTTTACAGAGAAAGAAATAGCCCCAGAGAATAAATACCCAGGATCACATAGTAAGGGATTGGGAGAACTGGACTCAGAGCCAGGTCTGTGTGCTCCCTCCTGTGATATCAGCATCTGAACTGGCTCCCAGGGATAAGCCAGGCTTGCTTGGGAGTGGGGAGCACCTTGATTACCTCTCGGGTTGGTGTGTCCAATGACCAGCTTGGAAGAGGGTCATTTAGTCAGTCAACAAACACAGGCAGAACCTGCCACCCATTGGCTTGTGCTGTGCGCTGTTGGAGTCCAGGCTCCTCCATGGGCCTCATGGTCACAGTCTATCGAGAGGCAGGAAGGACACAAGTCACAGAGTTGGTGCCGTGGAGGGTGTTTCCTCAAAGCCTGTAGAGCCCAGACATCCGCAACGAGCTGGGAGGAATCAGTATGAGCTCCCTGGGTTTGAGAAGGGTGTTCCAGGGAGAGGGTACAGCGAACACAGAGGCCTGGAGTTGAGGGTGAAATTTTGGTGGTGGTCAGGGTGGCCAAGTGGGCAGAGGCTGTAGTGCACAGTTAGAGTCCCTTGCTCCCTCCTGCAGGGGATGGAGGCCACAGGAGGCTGTGAGCAGGGAGGATAGTGGGCAGAGTCACGGTTTTAGGGGAGGTGAGTTAGAGGGGGGAGGTGGTGCAGCTCCCCTGGTCCCCAAGCCCAGTGGCTGGACTTGGCATGGGCCGCAGGGAGGGAGGACGTGGGGGGCAAGGAGAGAGGCAGCCCTCAGGCTTCTGGCGTGGGCCTCGGATGGGTAGGGGTGCTGATGTCAAGGTGGAACCCAGCGGGGAGCTCCCAGGCCCGTGGAATCCGGTACTCAGGCAAGGCCAGGCCCCTTGCCCAGTCTGCTGGTCCCCCTGGCCTGGGGCTGCTCACTCCTGAGTTGGCACAAATGGGGGACTTTGTTTAGGTGGCAGCACCTCTGCTGCTGTCACAAAGGAGAGGTGGTTCTTGCTTGCTGCTTAGGCAGGCAAGCCCGAGGTGCCCAGAGGCAAGGCCCCATCCTGGCAGCCTGGAATGGGCTGCAACAGGCCGAATAAACTCAGCCAGAATCTCCTGACTTGGGCTTTTTGAGCCATTATGTGGCCGTGACACATCACCTGTCCCTCCCAGGAGGGCTGAGTCCTCCAGGTGCCAGAGCCAGCCAGTCCAAGCCCAGAACCTGTCACCTGACCCCACCTGAACCCCAGTGGCCCCAGAGTCCCACCTGGGACCCCAGGCTCTGTCCCGGGTCTGACTATGTGTCCTAGGAAAGCTATGCCCTTTCTGCTCCTGAGTTCTCTCATATGCATAGCTGTGGGTGGGAGGTGGTAGGGTAGGGCAGCTGGATCAAACAGTGCCTGAACTCCTCCATAGCTCTTTGTGGGGTCCTTTCTCCCTTTCCTCCTCTCCTTCTGTGCCTTTCCCCTTGTTCCCAACCATTCACTTGTTTACTCATTCATTTATTCACAACTGTTCACAGAGCACCTCCTTTGGGCCCAGCCCTGGACAGGGTGATACCTGGGAGAGGAGATGATTCAAAGCCAGTGTCCGCCCTTGGGGAGCTCCTGGTCTGGTGGAGGGCGTAAAATATGCAAACAAACAATTGTGATTCAACCCTGGGCTTTAGGAGCCTTTGGGAGGAAGCTACTCTGCCTTAGGGGGTGGGGACAAGCTGTGGAAGCCGTTGGAGAGCAAGCCCTTTGCAGCAGGCCCTGAAGCAGGAGGTGAGCAAGGGTAGGGACAGAGCAGCAGGAGGAGACTGCGTCTGCGAAGGTACAGAGGCGTCAGCATGCTGGGCGCATGTGAAAAAATGCAAGCAGGTCGGGGTGGCCAGCGCACGGTGCTGGGATGACAGGACCTGGGACCAGTTGTCCAGGGCCTCGAATGTCATGGAAAGGACTTTTTTCCAGGAAGCCGTGGGCTCTGGGGGTGGAGGCGGGGAGGGGGTTCCTGAGAAGTAAGTGATGTGAGCAAAGCGGTGGCTTTGGAAGGATGGAAGGGAGGCCGTGAGGAGCTGGTGCCCACCTTGTGGCAGGAGGGAGGACGGTGGGACACACTGAGCCGGAGGTGCCAGGGGTGGGGGCCTGGCGGGGCAGATGCCCTGGAAGCCTGGCGCTCAGGGACGTGGGTCATGGGGGAGGGGGGTGATGCCGCTCCAGCCCCTCTGGCCCCGGGGAGGGGGCCTGAGACCCTCCACGGTGGGTTGGGCATCTAAGGAGCGGCGTTAACCCAGGAGTGCCCGGTCCGCGCAGGGGCTCCAAGTCACGGAAACATCAATGCCCACGCGTGGAAACGTTACCCCCCAAACAGGCCCCTGTGCCCGAGCGGCTGAGCGATGGCTGCTGTTTCTGAACTTTCCCCGTAATCGCATCTCTGCGTTTGCTTGCTCTGCGCATTCCTCTGCAGGCCCTGCTGAGAATCCAGGGGGGCAGGGGCCAAAGGTGTTTAAAGAGTGTTTCCCAGGGGCACAAGAGCACGTGGGGTCGACCCTAGGTCTGTTACCTCCGCCCGCTCTCTGGGAGCCAGGACCCCCACCCTCAGGCCCTGAACAGGGTCAGGCGTCTGGTGGGGGAGTCTGGGATTTCGGATTCAGGCCAGGTCTGGGCCATCCACTCATTCCTTGTTCACTCAGAGGACGAGCAGTGGGTGCTGCCCCTGCCACGGGGGAGGGTCTGCAGCAGAACCACCTCCCGTGCCGACAGCCCCAGTTGTCCAGGGGAGGTGAAGTGTTGACAACGAGTGCTGAGGGGGGAGGGGGTCATGGGGGAGGGGGGTTATTTCAGATGGAGGCGATGACTTCTGAGCCGCCCCTGGGAAGGCCTGGGAGAGCAGCACCCAGCACAAAGGCTCGGGTGGGAGGAGGCTGGGGTGCGGGGAGAGGGGCAGGGAAGGAGACCAGCCCGAGGAGCTGGGAGTCTGGAGGGTCTTGTACGGAGCTCTGGGCTCCCTTCTTGTTTGAGGGGTCAGCCCGGGTGGGGGGCCTCCACCTGCCCCTCTGGGGAAGAGGGCTGGGGGCAGGAGGTGGGGGGAGGGAGACCAGTGCCCAGAGGGGCTCAGACGGTGGATGGATGGCTCACCTGGGCCGGGCCGGCCTGCAGCGGGGCCAGCCTGCAGCGGAGCCGGCCTGTTGTGGGACAGGGAGCCGGGGTCATGGGATGGGCAGGAGGCTGAAGGAGAGGGTGTCAAGGGCCAGAGTAGTCTCTGAGGCTGGCCCCCGCCTCGTCACCCAGGCTGGGAAACTGAGGCCCAGGGCCGAGCGGCTGCTGGTGGCAGATGGTGACAGAGCAGGTGCGCCAGGCTCCTGTCCTCAGCCCGGGGTTTGCCCACCCCAGGGAGGGCAGGCGGGGGGCGAGCGGGGGACACTAGGCATTCCTCTCACGCAGATGACGTGGGCTGTGTGGTGCCCTCTGAGTGCCTGCGGGCCTGCGGGGCCGAGATTGGCTGCTCCAACATCGCCTACCCCAAGCTGGTCATGGAGCTGATGCCCACAGGTGAGGCTCCAGCTGGGTCCGGGGAGGAGCCCTGGGGGCGGTGGAGCCCACTCTGATCCAGCGTGACTCTGTGTGACATCCAGGTGGGATGAGCAGGATGTGAGGAAAGTAATAATAATAGAAAACGCACGGGGCACCCAGCGTGCACCGGGCACCACGCCCAGGCGTCACATGCGGCTGACTCGTGTCCTCTTCTCAGGAGCCCTGGGCACTGTGATCATCATTCCCACTTTAATTTTTTTTTTTTTTTTGGCACGCTGCACGGCATGTGGCATCTTAGCTCCCCGACCAGGGATCAGACCTGTGCGTGCCTCCTGCAGTGGAAGCGTGGAGTTTTAACCACTGGACCACTAGGGAAGTCCCTCATCATCCCCACTTTAGAGATGGGGACACTGAGACCCAGGGTGCCCTGGCCAAGGTCGTGGCAAGTGAGCTGCAAAGCTGGTTCTGAACTTGGGCGGTCTGTCCCCAGGGCTCATCCTCTTAGCCGGTGCTGGCCCGTCCCTCCAGAAAGGCTGCCACTGTCTCCTCTTTCAGGCCTGCTGGGTGTTAGGCCCTTTCACAAACTGCTTCTTTTTTTTTTTTTTTTTGCGGTACGTGGGCCTCTCACTGTTGTGGCCTCTCCCGTTGCGGAGCACAGGCTCCGGACACGCAGGCTCAGCGACCATGGCTCACGGGCCCAGCCGCTCCGCGGCATGTGGGATCTTCCCGGACCGGGGCACGAACCCGTGTCTCCTGCATCAGCAGGCGGACTCTCAACCACTGCGCCACCAGGGAAGCCCCAAACTGCTTCTTATGTAAGGTTATGAGGCAGAGTTCTTAGCTGCGTTTTACAGATGGGGAAACTGAGGCACAGAGAGAGGAAAGTGGCTTGTCCCGGGTTTGTAGCTTGTGGCTGAGACACAAACCCGAGTCTCTCTGGCCCCAGACCCACTGCTGACTCTGCTGGGGGCCCAGGAGCCCCAGGCCCACCTTGAGCCTGCTGCCTCTGCAGACCCCTGAGACCCTGCAGGCCAGAGAACATGGGGCAGATTTTGGCCTTTCCACTTTCCCTGCCAGTCTGATGTGGGGTGGTGAGTTCTCAGTCACAGGAGGTGTGCAAGCAGAATACATGGCAAGGGACATCCCACCTAAGCAAAAAGAGGAGCCGACTTTCCTCTGCAACCTGGTTTCACCTCCGGGTCTTCAGTGTCCCCCCACCCCCAAGGGAGCTTTCTGGCCCCGCCCTGCTCCTCCCTCCCTCCTGGACCAGACCTGGGCTCTGCCACTTGCTGGCTGAGATATTTGGGGCCAGTCCCTTCCCTGCCCGCAGCTTCAGTGTCCTCATTTGTAAATTGGGGATAATGACACTAACCCACCCCTCAGCATGGTTGCTGGGATTAAACGCAGCTGCACAGGGAAACTGACCGGCACAGGGCTTGGCTGCACTGTGGCTTCCCACCCCGGGGCCTCGTCTGCCCCTTCTGTTCTGGGGGCTTGCTGACACCCAGCCGTTGTTGGGCCATAACCCCTCTCCAGGCCTTGAGCTCCCTGTGTGAGAAATGGGAGGAGAATAAGCCCCAAGTTAATCCACCTCCCTGAGCAAGGGAAGGAGGTTGGAGAAATGTCTGGGGGAAAACCATGATATAACTCACTTTCCTCTGGGCCCCATCTCAGTCACCCTAAGTGAACAGAGAGGGCCATGGGATGCCTGGAAGTCACACAGCAGGTCAGATACAGAACCAGGGCCAGGCAAGCAATGGCACCTGCAAGTCTGAGCCCTCAGGGGAGGTGGCTTATCCTGGGGTGGGGGAAAGGGGTGTGGAGGACAGACAGGGAATCTGCAGAGGTGGAAGAGGTGCTTAGACACTTGAAGAAAAAGCACAGGAAGCCTTGGAGACAGACTCGAAGTGAAGCCCAGAGAGGGGAGGCGACCAGCCTGAAGCCACACATCACTGAGTCCTCCGCACACTCAGCCCCTCTCAAGCCCACGACCCCCGGCAGGTTTTGCACAGCAGGGCCTCGCCCACCTCGGTGGGGGCCCCTTATTCGTTTTCAGCCCATGACCGGCGTGGCTTTTCTCTCCTCTTTGGGCAGCCACATCTCCTCTCTCACAGAGCCAACAAGACAGGGTGGCCACTCACAGGAAGTAGCAGGAAACCCCAGGCCCTGGTCCCCTGGGCCCTGCCCAGGGCGGGGCCTCCAGGCTGAGGGTCCCGTCCAGGCTGTCCTCACTCCCCCACCCCACCCCTAAGTTCTGCCTCTGGCCTGCTGTGCATCCCTGAGCAACTCTCTTCCTCTCTCTGAGTTTCCACCTCCTCACCATCAAATGAAGTCTGGGTGTGAAAGTGCCCTGTCAACTGGAAGCTCCGTAGAAGCGAGAGGCTGAGAACAGATCCCTGTTGCCAGCAGCCCGCAGGCTCGGGCAGCAGACGTGGGAGCCCCGCCGTTGTCCCCAGCCTCCCATGTCGGGGTCTCTCTCCCACCACCTCCAACCCCCCCACCTACTCCCTCCTGGGCCTCCACTTGCAGGGACTTGGAGGGGCCTCAGACGGCGGGGCCTGGGCAGGAGGGCTCCCGGGGGCGGGGACGCAGCCCGGGCAGGGTCACAGTGGCCCCTGTCCCCCCAGGCCTGCGGGGGCTGATGATCGCTGTGATGATGGCTGCTCTCATGTCATCGCTGACCTCCATCTTCAATAGCAGCAGCACACTCTTCACCATGGACATCTGGAAGTGGCTGCGACCCCGCGCCGGGGAGCGGGAGCTGCTGCTGGTGGGACGGTATGGGGGAGGGGCTGGGAGGAGGGCTTCCCTGGCCACACCACCAACCCATGAGGCCCCAGCAGAGTTGGGCTTTGAGGGATGAGTAGGAGTTTGCCAGTTGGAGAAAGGACGACACCAGGAAGGAGAGGAGAGAAGAGAGCAGAACATTCTACCCCTCCCACCTTCCACATCGCTCTCCTGGCCACCCCTTCACAGCCACAACCCCCATCTTGGATGCATCTCTTACCCCAAGTGTAATCTCTGAGGGAATCTGCCAGGGAGAGCCCCCTTCCCTAACCACGCAGAGATCTGCCTTCCCAAGGTCTGAGCCCCTAGTCCCCCTGACAGTTCCCAGCTGCCCCAGAGAGGGCCAGAGCCAGCACTGAGGTGTGGCCACACCCACACCATAGCTGTCCCTCTGGCCCCTGTGCCCCTGGCCCCACTGAGCTTCTGCCCACTTCCTCCGAGCCCCACCTGTCCCCTCCTTATTACCTTGATGACTCACCTGATCTTTCTAGACTCTGCTCAAGTGCCCCTCCTCCAGGCAGCCCACCCTGATACCTCTGACCAAGGAATGAGCCCCCTCCCCTCAAAGCCTCCCACAGGAACTATAGCCTCGCTCCCATAGCACATGTAGGCCTTGTCGGTCCCACTGGTGTCCCGATGCCCCTCCCCATGGAGGGAGGGGGGCTGTGCCTGGCACAGCCCTCCATCCCCAAGCTTGGCCGAGTACCCGGGAGTCCTTTAGGGGTGAAACTCAGTGATGGATGAAGAGGAGTCGATGCCCTCTCAGGAGTCCCACCCTGCCTGTCTCCCTCCAAGCCATGCAGCCCCCACTGTGCCGGTCGAGGGGGACCCGGCCCTCTGGTGCTGGGCTTGGCAGCAGTGCCCCCTCCAGCCGGGAGCCTGTGGTGCCCATCCTCAGGGTGGAGTCTCCTGGAGCTCCAGGCAGTCATCCCCGTGATGCAAAGCAGCAGGCCTCTGTTGGGACATGCCGGCTGGCAAGTGTGAGCTCAGCTGCAGCTCAGACCTCCTCCAGAACAGGGAGCCTCTCCCTCGGCTTACCGGCAGCTTCTGTGTCAGCACCTGGACCACCCCTCCCAGCCCCTGTTGGACCGGCTCCTCCCTGAGCCCCTCCAGCCCTGGCTTCCCGGGAACTGGGGCCCGGACGTCCTCCTGCCGCCCAGGGTGTGCCTCGGCCCCCTGGCCTGGACACTGGTAGCCTCAGTCCCCCCTCGGCGGCTCCACGTCCCCTGCCTGCTACTTCCCAGCCTCCCGCTCCCACCTGAAGCCAGAGTCCTGAGCCGGTCTCCCCTCTATGCCAGCTCAGCCCCCACAGGGCACCCTTGACCCTCCTTCTCACCCATCCACCCAGGCAAGCCCACCCCGGGCCCTGCCAGCCTGCCTGTGGGCACCCGGCTGTGTGATGTGGGCCGGGCTGCTCACCCTTTCTGGGCCCCAGTTATCTCAGCTGCCAGGTCGGTGGGGTGGAAAGGGCCCAATGCTGGGTGTGCGGCCAGGGCTTAGCCCTACCACCCCTCCGTTTTGAAGCACCAGGACAGCCCCCAACACCTCCAGCTTGCTTCCTGCCTAACGGCACTGTTCACACTGTGTTTCCAGCTGTGTGGGCTCTGGATCTTTGGAGCCTCAGTCCAAGGAGAGATGGGACTCCCAGACCGCAGGGCAGCAGAGGGCCCCCTGAGCCTGGGATGAGGCCATCACGGGGATGCTGGGGACCCCCCCAACCAGGTCTCCTCAGGTTGGGGGGCCAGAGGAGCTATCATAAGCCTGGGGGTGTGACCACCTCATGCCTGGGGCCCCGATCTTTGCCAGCCCCCAGCCCCACTCCCCAGTCCTCCCCTGCAGCCCCTTCTGTCCACCCTTCTCTGTTATTCAGTCCACTACTGCTGGCCCTCCCTGGGACCCTGCATCAAACTGGGCAACATAGGGGACCCAGAGAGGTCTCAGAGCCCCCCCATCCCTTGAGGGACTCCCCTGCAACCATGGCTGCAGCCCAGGGGCAATGGAGGGGGCCGGTCATCCTGATGGCAGAGTGGTGGTGGGGGGGCAGGGTGTCAGGAAGACTTCCTGGAGGAGGAGGGTCTTGAGCTGGGCCTTGGTGGACAAGGGGGTTTTGCCGGGGGAGGGGTTGAGAAGGGCATTCCAGGCAGAAGGAACAGCCTCTGGGTTTGGGGTCCCTCTGACAGCCTGGTGGCGGCTGAGTCATCAGACCAAACCCAAGAGGGCAGTGAGAGGGCCAGGGCCCCACTCTAGGTCGGGCTGGAGAGCACCAGCCCCGCAAGAGATGCTGAGTCTGGTGTTGGACACGGGGCCTGTTGGAGGAGGGTGGGGTGGAGCCTGCCTGTGCCTTTGAAGCGGGCAGCACTGGCTGCCTGCCAGGCGGAGGGTTAATTAGCCCTAATCAAGGGGGTGCCTCCTTCCTCCACCCTCTCCCTCTGGCCTGGAAGGGAAGGACAGGAGGCAGGCGGGCCCGCCCCAGCTGCACACATGGCCTCTGTCACTCCTATTGTGCTGTCCAGGGTTCCAGGGAGTCTCACGCATCACCCACCTCTGAGGGTGAGGGGCGTCCAGCTGACCCAGGACACAGCCGAGGGGCTCTCAGCCAGGGAGGAACATACGGACACCTCGCCCCAGCTCTGTCCCCTTAGCCAGGTTCCATACCCCTTCAAAGCTGCAGGGTCCCCTCCTCCAGGAAGCCTTCCTGGATGGACGCTTCCTCTGGGCTCCTTCAGCACTGCCCTGAGCGCAGGATAACAGGCTCATCTGTTTTCTTTGCTCCACTCTGGGTGCTGGGCAGGGACCAGGCTTGCTCGTCACCAAGTCTGGGTCCCTAAGCCAGCACCCTGCTCTCCGGTGGGCTCCTCATGCATGCCTTGTGGAGGAACGAGTGAAGGGTGTCCCTGCTGCGGGGGGGGGGGGGGGGCACGCCCAGCAGGAGGCAGGCAGGAGCTGAGAGGAGGATTCCACGCAGGATGGGGCAGGGAAGGGGCTTCACACCTGAGACTGCTGGGCTCCAAACCTTGCACTCCGGCTGGAGGTCGCCCAGTAGTGGATGTGAGTCCACAGCCAAGAGCTGTAGGGGGTGGGGGGGTGCCAACCAGAGGCCATGGCTCCTTCAAAGGCCCACCAGGGTTAGAGGAATGCTGGGAGGTCAGTCTGGCCTGAATGTGAGGGCAGGGGGTCGTTCATGCAGTCAAGGATGTGTATTGAGCACCTACTGTGTGCCGGGAGAGGCAGCAGTGAACTGACAGGATGAGGCTGCTGCCACCGCGAGTGGGAGACGGACAGCAAGCACAGAGGTTGGGACGGTGCCTTGAAGGTGGGCAGGAGACCCGGGGGGCCACAGGGGCCACCGTGAGACCCCAGGGATGAGCGGGAGAACACAGGCTGAGTCAGGGGTGGTTCCTGCCAGCGGCAGGGAGCCATGGAAGGGTCTGGAGAGGGCAAGATGGGCCACATCCCTGGAGGAGTGGACAGGGGCCAGGGAGGAGGCTGGAGTTGGAGCAGCAGGGGACGGATGGAGAGCGAGCCTTAGGGACCGGTGGGAGGCGAGGGAGGGCTGAGGAGAGGTCTCGAGGGACGGCCTGCCTGCTGCCACCCGCAGGCTGGTCATTGTGGTACTCATCGGCGTGAGTGTGGCCTGGATCCCGGTCCTGCAGGGCTCCAACAGTGGGCAGCTCTTCATCTACATGCAGTCGGTGACCAGCTCCCTGGCCCCCCCGGTGACCGCGGTCTTCGTCTTGGGCATCTTCTGGCGGCGGGCCAACGAGCAGGTGGGGATGGGGAGAGCTGGGGTGGGGCTGGGTGCACATCTCCCCCTGCCGCCTGTGTGCCTGGGTCGGGGGTAACCCTGGCCTTCCTCCCAAGGCCCCAGCTGCCCTGCCTTCTCCCCCCAGGGGGCCTTCTGGGGCCTGATGGCGGGGCTGGCGGTGGGTGCCACCAGGCTGGTGCTGGAGTTCTTGCACCCAGCCCCGCCCTGCGGCCACCCCGAGGAACGACCTGCCATCCTCCACAGCATCCACTACCTGCACTTTGCCGTGGCTCTCTTCGTGCTCAGCGGGGCCGTGGTGGTGGCTGGGAGCCTGCTGACGCCACCCCCTCAGGGCATCCAGGTGAGCCTGTCCTGACCCTTGACCCTCTCTGACTCAGGAATTTTCTAGCTCTTGACCCGTAGCCCCATGTGGCCCTTTTTGAACTTGGCTGCCCTCTTTCCATCACGGACCCCTGATCCCGTCTGGGCCCACCCCCGTCCCGCCACCCTCACCCTCACCCTCACTCTTCCCTGCAGATCGAGAATCTTACCTGGTGGACCCTGGCTCAGGACCTGCCCTCGGGAGCCAAAACAGGTGCGTGTGTGACCCTAAGGTGCTCCCTCTCACTCCCACCCACGGCGGGGCTGGAGGCAAGGGCCCCGGTTGGGACCCTGTGGCCCTCATCTGTCCCCTCCTCCCGCCCCCTCCAGGTGACCACCGAGCATCCCAGAAACATGCCTTCTGGGCCCGCGTCTGTGGCTTCAACGCCATTCTCCTCGTGTGTGTCAACGTCTTCTTCTACGCCTACTTCGCCTGACACTGTCCCCAGATGCCCCCTTCCCCACCAAGGATACGGAGGCCCAGAGGAGGGTGGTGCCCCTTGTGGCCACAGGGCAGGTCAGTGCCCGGGGGGCTGGCTGAGCCAGCAAAGCAGGAGCTCTGAAAAATTAGGGAGGAAATGGGAAAAAAGAATGTGTGATGCTTCAAAAATAGTAGTCGTAATTGGAAAGAAAATGAGATTTCTGATGAGCATCCTTCTACTCTTTTACTGTTTTTATTTTGAGTTCACGGGCCCAGGTCGTGAGCAGCGAATCTGCCAGAGCTCAGGGCTCCAGGGTCTCGGGCCAGCGCTGGGCAGAGGGAGCCCCTCTCCGCCCCCATCCCACCTGCTGCCCTCTCCCTGCTCACCGCCCCTCCACCACCGGCCTGGCATTCAAAGCCCTTTCCGAGCCCCGAGGGCCCCAGGCTCCCCTGCTTAGGACCGCGCTGACGGCCCCTTCCCCGTGGACACCTTGCCTTTCCTCAAGCTGGGGCTCCACCGAGGCTGCCCGCCCCATTCTGGATGCTGCTGGCCCTCAGAGCCCAGCTCTGGCAGCAACTCCCCACCTGGCCTGTAGTCCCCCACGCTTCCCGAGGCCCTGGTCTGGGCAGAACCTGGGCCTGAACAAGTAAGAGCAGGTGCAGCTATGTCTCCCAAGTGGCCACGTCCAGGGCTGGCCCCTCAGAGCTTGTCCGTCCCGTGGGGCCAACGGAAGAGCAGCAGCCTCCGTTTCTTTCACCCTTGCCTGCCCTCCCTCAGGGCCTCCAGCCTCCCCCGAAGTGTCTGTGGTGGGCAGGGGCGTTGGATCCCAGGTGGAGCCCAAAGTCTCCGAGTCTGTCCAGCAAGTCCAGGCACAGGTGTGCGGGGCCCTGGCCACCTCCCCAGTAGCCAGCCTTTGGGGCTTTTGGATGGAGGGGGCGGCAGGCCCAGCGGGTGGTCACCCACCCAGCCCGTGGTTCCTTGGCTTGAGCCCCCAGCGGGTGGAACCCAGGAGTCCCCAGCCCTCCCTGGGGGTGGTGCCATTGGAGTGGGCAGGCCCTGCCGGCCACCCTGTGCCATCACACAGCTGATGGCCAATGGGAAGAGGCCGGCGGAGGCCCCGGAGCTCCCCTAGCCCAGGGGCCCTGAGTGAGGCGGTCTTTCCGGGGCGCTGGGCCCGTCCCAGTTGACATGAAGCACAGGAGGCCGGCCGGACAGTCAGGAGGCCCACGTTCCAGTCCAAGGCCCTGGGCTGGGGGTGCCCGTGTCCTCTCTCTGGACCTCAGTGCCCGGTGGATGGCCGGTCCACTGGCTCTGCCCCTGGGCCCACTTGGGTCACAGGTGCACCGGCTGGACGTAGCTCCGCGGGAAGAAGCCGATGCGCCCGCAGAGACGGCCTCGCCACCAGCAGGGGTCAAGGCGCTCCAGGACCTCGATGATGTCACCGCGGCGGAAGCTGAGCTGGGAGGGGTCCTGGGCTGAGAAGTCAAACTGGGCCTGGGCAAAGCAGGCCCGGGGAGGCTGCGAGGAGAGGGAGCCGTCAGTGGGGCCCCTCAGGAGCCCCTGCCGGGCTGTCCCCATGGAGGCCCCAACATAAGCGATTTCCCACAGGTGGAGGGGGTCTTTTGGGCAGAACTGGGGTTGAACTCAGCTCTGTATCCAGGTCCAGATTATGGCCACCCCACCCGTGGGCACCCCGCTGCCCACCCCCTGCATGTCTGCGGCACAGACCCTGTGTCTACACAGGGCACAGCCAGTGTCCTGGCGGCCCAGTAGGGACCACAGGGCCAGTGGTCAAGGGACCTGAGTCCTGGGCCTCAGCATGGGACTTTGGTTAGGTCCCTGCCCATCTCAGGGTCTCTTTCCTGACTCTGCAGCAGCCATGATAACTTTTGACCCCAGGCCCTAGAACCACAGGAACAGGCCTTATAAACTATAAAGTGATGTATGTGTAGCTACGAGCAGTTCACTGCTGTTGCCCTTGGCCAGGCTTCGAGGGCAAGGATGTCACTTTACACTGCTTACCTCTCTCAGGCCTGGTTCCAGTCCCATCTATGCCCCAAGGTGACCTTGGGTGAGTCCCTGCCTTCTGGGGGACTTGGTTCCCCTGCCTCCCCCTTCAGATGGCAGCTAGACGAGGGACCCCTGCTGGCACATCAGCCTGGCACCATGAGGGTCACACCCAGCGCCCCGGCCCTGCCTGCCCACCAGGCTCTCTGCCCCAAGCCTGCGGAATCTTATCCGGCACGGGCCGTAGCATCACGGACAGGCTAATTAGCGGTCCTCTGCCCAGGAAGGAAGAGGGGGCGTGGGTCCCAGGAGACTGAGCCAGCTCTGGAGTTGCCCTGCGGGGCCGGTGACCCCAGGGCCAGGCCAGAGCGAGGCGGTGGGTGTTGCGGAGCCCTCCGGCGGCCCCCAGCTCCATCCTGGCCCCCTCACACTTTCCAAGGGCAGAGCTGGCCCAGGCAGCGACGGGAGGGGATGGAGGTCTGAGAGGCAGGCCCGGCGGGGACTGGAGCGAAGAGTCCCTGAGACTGAGCTTAGAGCTGGCCCGGCCCCCAGGGGCAGGCCGAGCAGAGCAGGCCGAGTGCGCTGATGGGACGGAGGGTGCGTGGCAGGGGCAGGGGCTCCTCCTGAGACACTGTTTACTCCCCGACATATCAGATCCCAGGGTTCACCCTACCGGACCGAGAGGAAACTGAGGCCCAGGTGAGGGAAAAACTGGCCCTAAGGTCACACACGGCGAGGCGGTGGAGTCTAGGAACAGGCAGGACTGGAGCTGCGACCTGGCAGCCCCTCCCCAGGCCTTGGCCACGGCCGTGCTCCCGTCCTCTGCAGAGCTCGAGTTCACTGGGCTGTCCAGGGTCCCGACCTCCAGCCCCAGGCCTTGCCGACACCCCCTCCCAAGTAAAACAGCACGTCGGGCTAATAAGCCCACTGGCTGGTGTCGTCATCCTAATGAGCGTGAGAGCTGGTCTCCGGGGCCACTGGACAAAAGAGCTGGCTGGCAAATCGCTGTTATTAGGAGGACCAGGGGCGTCCGGACCCCGCTCCACCTGGCCAGGACCTTGCCCACGGGCGCTCACACTGCCCCGCGCCCCACCCCAGGCCAACTCCTGCGGAGCGGAAGCCAGCACGGACCCCACCCGGCAGGTGGCCTTGGGTAGTCACATCACTCCCTGAGCCTCGGTGTCCTACCTGTACGGTGCGGACCAGGAGGCTCCCAGGAGGCTCAGCCGGTGTCAGTACCTTCGCTCATTCAACAAACAACCACTGAGCACCTCCTGGACTCCACTCACTGCTCCTGGCTGAGAGCCAGCAGGCTCAGTTTGCCGGGGGAGTTTCCACCTGCCCCTTCCCTTCCTTCCCCGCCTCCCCTTTCCCAGCCCTGCGTGTCTCCCTGCAGTGCCCGGGACAGAATTTTAGAAGCTGGGCTGGACCCACCTCCTGCCACGTGGGAAGGGGTGTCCGGCCCCTGCGGAGAGGCTCCCTCGCCCGCCCGCCCCGCTCACCCACCTTGGCCAGGGGCTCCTCGTCCTGCAGGAAGACCTGCCGCTTCTTGGCGATGGTGCTGGTCCGGTAGAAGGCGACCAGCTCGTTCAGAGAGTTGAACTTCTTCTCCCACAGGTAGTACTTCCCCGAGGCCTCACGCAGCACCTTGAAATGCTGCACCTGATCCCCATAGCTAGGGGAGAGGACACAGACCACCTCAGAGGGGCCCATGGCGGCTGGGGCCCTCCCCCCATCCCTGCCCCCCGGAACCAGGCCTTTTTCTCTCCAGGTGAGGCTTGGAGTCAGGAGGTGGGGAGGGGGTCCCAGGCCCCACTGACCGGCCCTGTGAAAGACACGGTGAGTCCCCACCTGGCAGTGGAGTGTGGGGTAAAGGATGTGGGCCTTGGACCAGGCCACTTTCTTGCTGTGTGACCTTAAGCAAATCACTTAACTTCTCTGAACTTTGGTTTCCTCATAATACCTCCCTTCTGGGGAAGTGCTCGTGTGCTGGCAACATTAAATGGCTCCTCTGAGAGAGGTGGTCAGCCAGCATCTCTTCTCCCCAACGTCCCCCAGCCTCAGCACTCCTCTCCCTCCCCCACCTCGTCCCCTCCCAGCCCTTACAGTCCCTTGAGGGGTGAGTCCTAAGACCATCCTGCCGCTGGTGTGAGAGGAGCTCAGGCCTGTGGGATGCTTCCTGTCCTTCCCTGCCCCACATCCACTCCCACCTCAAGAACCTTCTATGGCTCCCCATTGCCCTCAGGGCAAAATCTTAACACCTCAGTCTCAAGTTCTGGCTCTGATGACACATCCAGCCTCATTTCCTTCAAATACTCTCTGATGCCTCCTCTCCCAGCCTTTGCCCAGCCTTGCAACCCACCACCACCAAGTGCCTTCCAGCCCAGCGGAGGGGATAGCCTGCATCTCCCAGACTGGCCAGCAGGGCAGAGGGACCTGCCTGGAACACGCGGCACGTTCCAGGCCAGGACGGGCTGTGCAGGCTTGGGGCAGCCTGAGTTCCTGCAGGCCCACAGTCCAAGTGTTTCTAGGGTGTGGACAGGAGTATGGTGTCCATCCCCCCAGTCGCCCATCCCTGCCTGTGGCTCACTCCCTCCACCTACCAGCCCTGGGGCTGGTGTGCTGCCTTGTTAAAAGTTAAGATGCAAGATTTAAAATAGAGATTTATTCCAGGTAAATACCTTCTGTTCTGTGTGTGTGTCTGGGGTGGGAGGAGGGGGGAATCCTCCCACCCTGCCCAAGTCAAGGAACCAAACCACACAGAACCTCTCTCTCCACTTTCAAGCATGCCTCCAGGCTTCTGCATACATTATTTCTTCCAAATTCTTCTTGAATCAAACTCCTACTCATGCTTCAAGGCCCGCATACAATGGCCCAACCTCTGCAAGCTGCCTCAGGTGCCCTCAGTCAGAGTCGGGGGACTCCTTGGGTTCCTTGGCCCCTTGTACAGCCTGCCTGTAACCCCCATGCCCACCTACCCAGGGGGATGAGGGCTGGGCCTGGCCCCTGGGCTGTCAGTAGACCCCAAGGATGAAGTCAGGCCTGATGCTAGCAGCCACCGGTCCTGTCCAGCAGGTTCTTCTGGCTTGGTGGCAGCAGCAGCAGAGGTGACAGTGGTAGCCCAGGGAGGATAAACAAGGCTGAGGTAAGGTCAGGAGCCTCAGCACCCCACCCCCACCCCCAATCAGGGCCTGTGGACCCCCGGGGTGGAGGCCAGGGTGCTAACTGCCCGCTGGATGATCTCCGTTAGGCATGGCCTGTCTCTAGACTCAGTTTTCCCGTCTGTGAAAAGGGAGGGGGTGGATTCCCTGTCCAGCAGCCTACGTGAGATAGAATCAAACTGACCTTGGGACTGCTGGTGGAGACAGACTCCCCCTGGGTCTTTAGGCCTCAGGGAAGAAGAGTGGTTCAGGTCACAGAGGGTCAGTGGGCTCTAGCTCCACTGTTTTCTGGCTGTGTGACCCTGGGCAAGTTACTGCACGTCTCTGAGCTTTTGTTTCCTTACCTGCACACTGGGCTTCCAGGGTCACTTCCTCCCTGTCTTTGAGGGCATAAAATTGTGTCCCCCCATTCTTTCCTGCTTCATTTTCCCAAGAGCATTTATCATCTTCAAAGATTTTATATATTTTACTAATCATTTAGAAAATTATATATATATACATACATGCATACATACATGTATAAAATTGTCAGTCACCCCAGTAGAACGTGAGTGCCTAAAGGACAGGGAGCTTCGTCCAATTTGTTGGTGGTTGAATCCCCAGCACCAGGCACAAGGCCTGGCGCACAGTAGGGGCTCAGCGACCAGGGCAGTAGAGCAAACACATCATTGACTCCAGGGCACCCCTGGCCTGAAAAGAAGTAAAACATCTCACTTGGGAGCAAACCATCATTTCTGACAAGCCCACAGCAGCCTGGATCAGAGTGTGGGGCAAAAGTAACACAGCCCAGGCAGTGCGCCCCTGCCCCGGCCCACTGGCCACCAGCTCAGACACGCTCCCAGAGGTGGAGGGGGACAGCCCCCTGTAAACTCGTAAAGGGCAGCCAGCCGTGGCCACCATCACTCCGTGAGGCAGAACAAGGCCCGTGAACCCCACCTCTGACAGCTTTATGAGGCGTGGCATGAGCGTGCAGGAGATGCCACGCCTATGCGGTCAGAGTCCCCAGGAGCGCAGCCAGCGAGGGCGGAAATGCTCTCACTTACCGTCACCCAGAAGGGTGGCCATCGGGTCACTGGACTTCATGATGTCCAGGGCTACTATCTCCACGTTGCAGATGAGGACGTTACAGCCGAGGGGGACTGTAACCTGCTGTAACCTGCTGTAACCTGTAACCTGCTGAGGTTACTCAGCAGGTCCAGGGTAAGGCCAGGACGGGAACTGGGCTTCCCGCCCCCATGTGGCCACTGGCCCTTCTCTAAGAGCCTGGGACCCTGGGGCGTGGGCCAGGAGGCACGGTGTGGCCCTGGGAGGGTCAACATGATGATGATTACATAGCTGGCGTTTGGGGAGGACTCACTGTGTGCCAGCATCACACTAAGCACCTTACATAGATGGTCATTCTACAGACGAGGAAACAGGCTGGGGTACCTTGCCCAGGGTTATACAGGAGAAGTACCAGAGCTGAGATTCTTGCTCAAAAGCCCCCCTCCTAGCTGCCCTGAGTCTGTTTCCTGCTCTGATCCCTGCCCAGTGGTCCTCCAAGGGCCCTGAAAGGCCCCCCCTTAAGAGACGATGCACCAGAGTCCGGGCAGGACCCGGTCCGGCCCTGGGGGACCAAACCGAGGCTGGAGGGCGCCACCTGGTGGTCCTGTGTGCACACCACAGCCCTGGGGCCCAAGGTTCCGGTTCTGAGCTGGGGGAGGGGGCTTGGCCAGGATGCCGGGGGTGTGGGGGGGAGGGGGCATGTGCTGGGATTTCTCAGAGGGACACTCCCAGACCCCTTCCCAAGGTAGCATTGGTGCTGGCTCCCCAGAACTGCCTGTCTCCACTCCTGGTCAGACAAATGCCTTGCTGTCCAAGCCCACCTCTCTCTGCCCCACCTCTGGGTCTTTGCACATGCTGTTCGCTGGGCCTGGCATCCCCTCTCCCCTCTTTGTGCAGCAAACTCCTACTCATGCTTCGGGGCCCAGCTCAGATGTCACCTCCTCCACCCTGTGGAGTGTCTGCTGCCACTGAACTTCCCTCAGTTGGGCGTCATGGAGACCCCGGGCCCCCGCTCCCTCTGGACTCCTCCGCTGTCCTGCACACACACACACCCAAAGGTTGAGCCGTCTGGGCTGACCCTGTGGAGGGCGCGGCAGGGCTGCAGGCTCAGGGAGACGCCAGGAGAGGGCAGGGCGCCGGGGCACCCACAATTTCTGTTCCCTCTGCCTGGAAGCCTCTCCTCCCAGATCCTCACTCCTGGGCCCCAGGCAGCCTCCACCGCCAGGTTCATATCCCTGAACACTGGCTCCTGCTATATTCTTTTGTCTCCTTTTTTCATATGTTCAGTCTGTCTCCCCCACTAAGACATAAACCCCAAAGGGCAGCAACTTTTTTTTTTTTCACTGTCATTTCCCAAATCCCTAGAACAGCCTGGCACGTGGCATGTAGCCCAGTGACAATTCCTTGAATTGCTGCACCTAGATCCTACTGTTTCAGGCGCTGGGAGTAGGAAGGACAGACACCAGCTGGGGCCCTGACCCCTTCACCCCCGACCCCGGTTCCTGCCCCTTCCTTCCAGCCTGGATTCCTCCATTGCCCGATTGTGGCCTTTGGGACTGGGTTCTGAGCTGCCCAGAGGCTGACACCCTGCTTCCGTGCCAGCCACTACTATAATGGCTCCAAGTAGAATGACTCATATAGTCTTTGCAATAACCCATTTTACATGTGAGGAAACAGGCACAGAGAGGTTAAGGGACTTGCCCAAAGTCACACAGTCAGGAAATGGCAGAGCCAGAATCTGAACCCAAGGAGCCTGGCCCCAGGGTCCATCCTGTCAGCTATGTAGCACACAGGGGAACCCTGTCCGGAGCACATCCTGGACACCTGCCCTGGGTGCCCTGCTGCTCTCCCACTCCCAGTCCCACCACATCAACCTCCCCTGGTGACTTGCTGCTCATAGAACAATGGCCGAGCCTTCAGCCCGGAGCTCGAGGCCTCGCAGCCAGCCCAAGCCGCATGGAATCCTCCTGCTCCGAGCCACACCCTGGGGTCTGCATCATCCCCGACCCCCAGAGGGTCGCTTGCTTCCAGGCATCCGTCATTCCCTCCACACCCGCAAGCCTGTCCCTGGCCACCCTCCTCCACACACCCCGGGTCAGAACTCACTTCACAGAGACAGAGAACTCCCCTGGGGAGCTCTCGCTCTCCCGGATCAGGAAGGCTCCCTGGTGGTTCCGCTTCATCAGAATTTCTTCTGCCAGCTGCCGGGAAATCCTGCCCGAGTACCACCTGCAGAGAGGGGGCAGGTGAGGGCAGGGGAGGCCAGGCTACCCTGCCCCTATGCCAGGCACCCAACACTGCCAGGTCCTCACTGCAGTCCCCAGACACAGGAAATACGACGGCACCCACTTTACCCAGAGAGGCCAAGGTCATGCGCCCAAGGTCACACACCCAAGGTCATGTGCTGTGAAAGGCAGGAGTTGGGCCCAGTCCCAGCATTCTGGCTCCTGAGCCCAAGCATTTCCCACCACACCAGGCAAACACACACCTCGGTGAACCCCAACTCAGCCAACCCCAGCTGGGCTTTTCCATTTCAGATTCTTAAAGATAAAAAAATATTTTAAAAGATGACCCCCCCACAGAAAAATAGCAGCTTTGATCTGGTGAGGAAGGGTCTCTCCCTGTACCCATTTCACAGATGCACAGACTGAGGCCACCTGGACTTTTTCTCACAGGTTCAAGTCCCTTTTCTTTCTGACCAAACAGAACTGGGTATACAGAAGGTGCCTTGTAAATGCCGAGGGTCTGGCAGGGCCTGGGGGTGAGAGGCTGGGATCCAGCTTCTCTTCCAGCCCTGCCCACTGTGCTCTTTGGGGCTCGCCCACCCTCAGAGGGTCCAGGTGGTCTCTGGCTGGCTTCTTGGACCCCAGATTTGAGCCCAGTCCCTTAATGGTTTGGGTGGGGGAACTGAGGCCCAGAGCAGGTGGAGTCTCCTGGTGGGACCTTGGTGCCCTGAGGGCCACCGGAGCCTCCCTTCCCTGTACAATTTCCCTTCCCTCCTTCAACCGAGCTTCCTGAGTCTGAGCGTGGCCCCAGGCGGATGTGAGGCAGAACTTTTCCTGTTGTATCAGGATGTTGACAGCGAGCCCTCCAGGCCCAGGACAGAGGCTCAGGTGCACGCAGCCTGGGTCCTGCTGGTAACCCCATCCGCCAGCCACGTGTGAGCCCTTGCAGTTCCTCCAGGGGTTTTTTACTAACGTGCTTGGCCTGTGTGCGGGGCAGGTTGGGCCCCCGGATGTTCTCAGGTGATGACAGGGGGGCAGGAGGACAAACACGCAGCTCAGCTCGGGTGCCGGCTCCCTGGTTCTGGCCACAGGGAGAGCCCGTCGCCCGGGGCGCCAGTAGGGGCAGTGCCACCGGCTCCCTCTCTGCCCGCCTTCCAGTCCGAAATGAAGTCCTGGTCCTGACATGGTGTCTCAGAGCCCCACACCCAGAAGTGAGGTTCTAGCCCATCGTTGCCCCCCAAAATGGGGGGGACCCTGAGCCCATCTCTGGGCGGGTGGAGGGGAGGCAGTGGAGGTGGGGGCCGAAGGCGGGGCTCCAGGGAACCTCCAAGAGCTCGACCTGGGTCTCTGGAGTCTGGGAGTCCCGGATGAGGCCTCCAAGCCGGAGGCTGAGCTCAGGGGGCCCCGGAAGGGCGCTCCTCCGGGGAGCCCCCAGCAGGACCCAGGTGCAGTGCTGCCGCAGGGGCAGGGGTCCAACAGGGCCCTGCGTGGGAGTTTCCAAAGAACCCACAAAACTCCACAGGAGGCATCAGCGTGTGGGCGGCTGTCACCCTCAAAGGATTTTGCAACCGCAGCCTCAAGGAGGCCCGCCCTGCCCCAGCCAGGTCCTCAGTGGGGGCTCTCGGGGACAGGGTGCTGGAGAAGCAGCACTCCCGATGCCCCAGAGCACAGCTCACTCCACGCGTGGACGCCTCGCTTAGTCCCCATTTTACTGATGTGGAAATTGAGGCCCAGGGAAGGGCAGGGATCCCCAAAAGTTGCTCCGCAAGTCTCTGGCCTCTGACTCTCCCCCAGCCCACCCCTCTCCCCCAGCTGCTCTTACGGTTCCCCCATTCCCTCCCAGTGAGCACAGCCGGGGCCCACAGCACTGGCGGCAAATCTCACTCTGCCTCTTGCCAGCTGTATGACCCCAGACAAGCCACTCAACCTCTCTGTGCCGCCACCTCCTTGCCCACAAGACCTTGACGAGAACACCCAGCTCGCAGGGCCCTGGGGAGGAGAAGGGCGCTGCCGCCTGCAGGTGTTCACCGCTGCTGCTGTGAACTCCTCCCACGTGTCACCCATTAGCCTGTCTGCGGCCCTCCCAGCAAACTTCTACTCTACATTCCAGGCCCAGCAGACCACGCCCTCCTCCAGGACGCCCTCCTCCAGGAAGCCCTCCTCCAGGAAGCCCTCCTCAATGCCCACCGGCCACGCGGCTGCATCAGGTGCCTCGGTGACCCCTGCCCGTGAGGCCCAGAGGCTCTGGGAGCAGCTGGTCTGCATCACGCCCCCCCTCCGTGGGCTCCCTGGGCAGGAGGAGGTGACGGTTGAGCTCAGGGAAAGAGTGGCCTGGTGTAAACACGAGGCCCCCTGGAACCCCTGCCCTGCCCCCGCCTCACACCCTGGAGCCCAACGGGCTGAGTCAGGCACAGAGCTGGAATTTCCCCACTGCTATTTCGGGGCCAGGGCAGGGGCTGAGGTTAGCCAAGGATGCATCTGGGCACGGCCTCAGGCAGGTGAGCATGGGGCCTGACCCCCATCCCTACTCTGTCCCAGACACAAGTGGCCAGAGCCAGCCCCAGGGAGCCCAGGGCCATCGGACACTGGAATCCTCCATGGCTCCCACCTGCCCTGGTGGAGGCTTGCCTGAACCACCAGCATTGCCCCGACAGGCGTGGCCCCAAAGTCTATCAGCTTTTCTTTCCTTCTGAGCAAACAGAAGCCTCTGCTTAGGCTTCTCAGCGGCTTCCCACATCCCAACCTCCTGGCTTTCACCGGGTCACAGCCTCCACCTGGAGGCTCCCGCACCCCCCGTGTCCTCCGCTGGCCTGGCCCTGGCCAGGTTCTCGCTGTCTCTCTCCCTTTATGACAGAAAGTCTTTAAGGCCGGAGGACAGGCCCCTGCCCAAGGTCACACAGCCCAGAGGGACCCTGCGGGCCTGGAGTCCAGACAGGGGACCTGGGTGGGTCGGGCCTTTGCTCAACACAGGAAGTCCGAGGTGGTGGCAGCTTTGGAAATAACTCGAAGACAGGTAAAGAGGAAATGACCTCCAGGCCCCATCCTGGCCCTGCACCTCCCTCCCGTCCACCCCACAGCCACACACGGGCCCTGACCTGCCTTCACCTCTGCAGGAGTTCCACTCCCCACCCGGCTCAAATGCCTCCATGGCTCCCACCACCCTCCGCCGGGCGCTTGAGGCCCTCCTGCCGGTCCCACTGCCAGAGGTTCTCGTTGTTCCCGCTCCCAGGAATGCCCTTCTCTTTTTCTCCTTAGCTAACTCCTACACACATGCTTCAAAACCTCACTTGTTGCCACCCCTTCTGAGAAGCCCTCCCTGGTTAATTATCTCGATGCTGACTGCCTTCCCTTGTCATAGTTTCTTTATGTCCTGTCTCTCCCACAGGACACAACTGCTCTGACCCCAGCATCTCATCACGTGTCCCCAGCATCACCCAGGTGGGTCCCCTCAGGCAGTGGCTGGTGTTTGGTGAATGACCGAGCGAGCGACTGTGACCTGGGGCTACTTCAGCCACCACTCCGTGAATATCCAGTTGGTTTTTCCCAGATTCTTGGCCACTTAGACCTGTTCTGGGGCTGAGAACAGGGTTTTCAGCACTGGAAGCCTGACGGGGGCTTCCCTGGGCCAGCTGGTCCCAAGCCCGAGGACACCTGGGCTCCTCGTGACTCCCTCTCCGCCCTGTCCCAGACTCTGCTCGGCCCATGTCAGCTCCCCTGCCCACAGGTCTGCCTCCTTCCCGCCCCTCCATGGCCCCTCACTCCCCACCCCGGCACAGGGCTGAGTCGGCCTCTTAGAGGAGCCTTGGCCCTCCTTGTGTTGCAGATAGGGAAACTGAGGAACAGAGAGAGCAGGGGTCTGCCTGAGGCCACACAGCAGCCAGGGGCCCTGCTGGCTGAGCGCCCAGGGCCCTGTCCTATCCAGGGCCCCTACCGGGATGCTCTCCGGTGTCCCAGGTCCTCAGTGTCGTGGCCTGAGCTGGCCCCGACTGCCACCACTTGGGACAAGTCCTCATATCTCTGTCCCCCACCTCTGCTCGGGGAAGAGACGGGGGTCCCCAGACAGATGGCGGGAGGCCGGGCTGAGGACTTGCAGGCAGCTCAGCTCAGCCTGGGCCAGGCTGGGTGTGGACGTTTGGCTTCAGGGCCGGCGGTGAGGGGGCCCTGTGGACATGCGGGGGTGGGGCCAGCCACTCACGGGTGGGGCTTGACGCGGATGTAGTTCTTGGGGACGAACCCCTCTGCACCCCGGAGCTCGGCCTTGTACCAGTTCTGGTCGTCTTCCATGTTCAAAATCTGTGGGCGGGAGAGACACGGTCACCTGGTCACCTAGGAACAGCTGTCCCCTGCTGAAGGCTCACACCAGCCCTGGGGCCCACTTCCCAGAGGAGAGTGAGGTCGCGGGGTGATTCCATGGTCGGGGGGTCACAGAGGAGAATTTGGTTGGTGGGTTGAGCTCAGGGCGGAGAGCTGGAGCCGGACTCTCAGGTCGTGCCACCCGGACCCCCGGGTGCTGGGGGACAGATCCGGGGCCCCTCAGTCCCTGAGCTGTGGCCCTGAGCATGGGGGGCCCACAGCAGTTGATACGAGGCACAGAGCCAGGGGTCGGGGGTAGGTTTGCGGAGGCCCCGCCGAGCGGTGGTCACAGGGTTCACTCGCATTTACAAGCTTCACGTCTGAGCTCAGGGGTGATGATCAGGCGGGGGCTTCAGACACCAGGGGAGCAAACGAGAGGCCTCTGGGCTGCGGCGAGGCCGAGGCCTGGCTGCTCGGGTCGCAGACTCCCCGTTGCCTTGCAGGTGGGCTGAGGGGAACCGAAACCTGAGCGGGGTCGGGGGGCCGCTACTGGCGGGCGGGTGGCGGAGGCCGCGGCGAGGGCCGCCAGCAGGACGCTTGGACTCCCTCCCCACTCCCTGGGCAGGCTCGCCATGTGTCACCCCTTCTCACACCAGCCCCCGAGGCCGCCTTCACCAAAGCAAAGGCTGGGACAGCAACTCAGATGGTTTGGTTTTACCAAGAGGAGCTGAGATTTGCCCCCTGGGCCCAGGCCTGGCCCCTCCCTCGTCTGTCTGCCAGGTCCCTTGAGCCCCTCCTTCCTGCTCCTGCAGTCTGGGCCAGACCAGCGTCCCCAGGGACAGCCGGAAGCAGGTGGCTGACTCAGGATAACTTTTGCTGAAAACTAAACAAAACAAAAAACTCCCCCAACTTAATGAGAAAATTAGGGCCTGCGGGTCACAGACTCAGTGAAGATTCTTGGGAGCCTCGGGCTCTAGACCACTCTGCCTGCCTCTGACTCTCTCCACAGCTCTGGCCTCAGTTTCCGCATCTGTAAAATGGGCACATCTATGGCCTACACGGCACATGGCAGTGTTTTTTTTTTTTTTTTTGCGGTATGTGGGCCTCTCACTGTTGTGGCCTCTCCCGTTGCGGAGCACAGGCTCCGGACACGCAGGCTCAATGGCCATGGCTCATGGGCCAAGCCGCTCCGCGGCATGTGGGATCCTCCCAGACCGGGGCACGAACCCGTGTCCCCTGCATCGGCAGGCGGACTCTCAACCACTGCGCCACCAGGGAAGCCCATGGCAGTGTTTTGTGACCTGCAAAATCCTCTGTGGACATGTGGATGTGACATATCTAATCTATCCCAGTTTTGTTTTGGTTTTGTTTTCCTGTCACCTCCACTCCAAGGAAAGACCCAGAAATGTTCTGATTGGTTGTATTAGCTGAATTCTTGCTGTTAACATTGTTCAAAGCCCCCAGACCTTCTGAGACATGGGAATTCCCAACCCTCCCTGAGGTGAAGGCTCACACCTCGGCCTGCCCCTGCTTTGCCCCTGCAGTGCCCTTCTCCTGGGTGCTGTCTTGTGCCACCGTCCCCTGGCCAGTGCGGCCATGGAGCACCTCCTGAGTGCCAGGCACTGTGCCCAGCCCAGTGATATAGCAGGAAGCAGGAGGTCACATTTTAGTGGGCAGAGGCAGACACGAAACAGGAAGGATACAAGTAAACAAGGTGATTTAATGTTCTGCTATGTGGTCTGAAAATATACGTCAGGATGACATAGAAGGAAGATGCCTGGTTGGGGGCAGGGGGATTGTCAACAGGGAACAGGTGGGGGTGGGCAAGAAAGGCCTCTCTGAGGAGGTGGCACACGAGCTGAGGCCCGAATTACAGGAAGGAATGAGACATGAGAAGATGTGGGGAACAGTGTCCAAGGCAGAGGGAACAGCCAGTGCAATGCCCCTAAGGTGGGAGCAAGCTCTGTCCCTGGAACAGAAAGGAGGCCCCCGTGTCTGCGGTTGATGGGGGGCAGTGCTGTGAGCTGAATGGGGAGGGTGAGAGCTTGAAGGTCTTGTGCTCCGGTATTGGGGGGGACGAGGGGTCCGTGACGAGCAGGCCCAGGTGAGCAGTGAAGGGGGCCTGGATTGGGGCTGCTGAGACGTGGTCAGATCTGGGGTAGGTTTTGGCAGAGCGGCTGACAGGCGAGATACACGAGACGGAGAGGAAGCAGCCGAGACAACCCCAGGCTCTGGGCCTGAGCGCGGGCAGGTGGTCGTGACCGCCAGCTGCTGTGCAACAGCTGTGAGAGGAGGTGGGGAAGCTCAGGGTGGCTGGGTCGGGCCCAAGGTGCACCGGCCATCGCCGTGGAAATGCCAAGAGGCCGTGAGCTCCCTGAGTCTGGGTCCTGGGGGCCAGGCTGTGCATGACGAGGTGGAGGTGAAGCCACCACCCACATCTTTCCTCCTGTGGGGAGCAGCAGGGTCCTGTGCACCCAGAAATGCCTGCTCGTCAGTGAGGGGGGCTTTGTTCCAGGGGAGTGACATTTGGGGCCCCTTGTCCAGAGTGGGTCCACGTGCCACCGGGCTTTCGTCTAAGAGCAGAGCTCAGACTGGAAGAGCAGCATCCTTGCCGGCTCCCAGAGGCTGGGATCTGCGTGTCCGCCGGTCATTGCTGGGCTGGGACAGGCCTGGCCCACAGCCCGTGGGCAGGAAACATGCTCACGAAGGTACAGGTCGTGGAGCTCAGGCACCAGCCCCACCCGCTGTCCCCGGCCCGGGGGAGGGAGAGGGGACACAGGACGACATCGCAGCCACGTTTTTATGGTTACAGAAATCAGACCCTGGACTAGCATGAGATGGGTGAGGCACTTTGGGTACAAAATTTAAGGGAGCTCCAAAAAAGTCAGGAATCAAGGTAAAGAGTATTTTAAAGGAATATGTTAAAAAATCAAAATTAATCAAAATTTCTGAATATGGTCATTAGTTAATAATAATGTATCCATGTTGCTCCATTAATGTAACAAATGTACCAGGTTAATAATATAAAATGTTACCAAGGGTGTGCGTGTGAGTGTGTGTGGGCGGTGGGAGGGGGCGGCAGGGTGTCAGATTGGAATTCCTCTGTGCCATCTTCTCGATTTTTCTGTAAATTTCAAACTGTTAAAAAGAGTCTATTTAGGGGCTTCCCTGGTGGTGCAGTGGTTAAGAATCCGCCTGCCAATGCAGGGGACACAGGTTTGAGCCCTGGTCCGGGAAGATCCCACATGCCGCGGAGCAACTAAGCCTATGCGCCACAACTACTGAGCCTGCGCTCTAGAGCCCGCGAGCCACAACTACTGAGCCCGCGTGCTGCAACTACTGAAGCCTGCGCACCTACAGCCTGTGCTCCTCAACAAGAGAAGCCACCGCAATGAGAAGCCTGCGCACCGCAACGAAGAGTAGCCCCCACTCGCTGCAACTAGAGAAAGCCCGCGTGCAGCAACGAAGACCCAATGGAGCCAAAAATTAATTAATTAATTTTAAAAAATAGTCTATTTAAAATTTAGTGCAAAAAACTCCATCAAACTCTTAAATCAGGATTTCTCGCGGGGTCCAGTGGTTAGGACTCCAAACTTCCGCTGCAGGGGGCATGGGTTCAATACCTGGCTGGGGAACTAAGATCCTGCATGCCGGGCAGCATGGCCAAAAATTTTTAATATTTTTTTAAATTAAAAGAAAAATCTTAAATCAGGGCAGGCTTTGACCCGGCACCTGTACAGCTGTGAGAGGAAGGACCCTAACTCCACGTATGGCCCTGGAAGGATCACTTGCTCATCTCTGTCCTGTGAGGAAAGGCAGAAGTGTGAACAAGGAAGCGTGACTTGCTCACAGCATGCCTCCCAGGATTGACCGCTAGCTCCTCAAGACATTCTTTCTGATGTATTTTTCTAGGCACAGATCCAATGCATGAATGTCAGTTTCCCATCCCTAAAACTAATATCTTTCTTTTTTTTTTTTTTTTTTTTTTTGCAGTATGCGGGCCTCTCACTGTTGTGGCCTCTCCCGTTGCGGAGCACAGGCTCCGGACGCGCAGGCTTAGCGGCCATGGCTCACGGGCCCAGCCGCTCCGCGGCATGTGGGATCTTCCCGGACCGGGGCACGAACCCGTGTCCCTTGCATCGGCAGGTGGACTCTCAACCACTGCGCCACCAGGGAAGCCCAAAACTAATATCTATTGATTATGGGTCAGTTGACTCTGTGCATGTTCCTTTGCATTCTGCTTTTTTGCCACTTAACGTTGCTTCATGAGCATTTTTACGTCGTTAAACGTCTCCCTCCCCAAAGAGCATTCTTAGGAGCTGTGTGATATTTTGTGCCGCCCCTGGGCAGGTAGCTAGGGTGAGTCCACACTGCAAACTCACCCACACCCCACAGCCCCACCTGCTGCATTCTCTCCATCCACTCTCCTCCCCCGGCTCTTCGCATGGCTGGGCCCTGCTCATCCTTCAGGTCTCAGCTCAGGTGTCATCTCTTTTGAGAGACTGCCCTGACCACCCCCCCCCATCTAAAGCTGTCCCCCTGCCCCTCCCTCCCACCCACCCTCTCCATTCCATCTCCCCAGGTGATTTCTTCCACCCATTTATCACCTCCTGACGGCATGCACCCTCTGGAATGTCCGCTCCAGGAGGGCAGGGACTGGGCTTCATCCACTGCTGTGTCCTCAGCACTTAGGACAATGCCTGGTGCTGAGCAGGTGCTCGAGAGCTTGACAAGGGTTTGTTGAATGAAGGAAGGAAAAGGCAGCCCCTCCGGTGGCCTGTCATTCCTTGAAAGGTCCCCTCCTGGGTCTCCACGGACACAAGGAGCAAGTCCCATTGGGGTCTTAGACAGGGTCTCGGCTAACATCTCCTTCCTTCCTTCCTTCCTTCCTTCCTTCCTTCCTTCGACACCCCCGTGTCTTGCTGAGGGCCTGCCCTGTGCCAGGCACTGTTTTATGTCCCTGCCCTCAGGAGCCTTGGTTAGAAGCAAACACAGCAGGAGTTGGCCAACGCTCTATCAAAGCTTAGTGGGAAACTTGGCCAATCTTGGGTGGGCAGGGGTGAGCACAGGCATCCAGGAGGGAAGCGGGGATGTCACCGTCTTTACAACACTTGCCTTGGGGGACCCCGCGGATCTACTGCCTCCACCCTGGTTCAGCCCTCTGAGTCTCAGGTAGAACCCACCGGTCACCCCATTCCAAGTTCCCCACTGTTTCACTGCCTCTCAAGCCCCAGAGTCTGGAACTAGAGACTCCAAACTGCTCTCCGATTGGCAAGCGAGGCCTCTGAAACAGACCTGGGTCTCAAGAGTCTCGTGCCCTGGCTAGATGGTGCCAGTGTCAAGCCTGCCCCATCTCCAGCTGGCCACACGTCCACAGGTCCCCCCACCAGCCACTCAGGGGGGCCCAGGGCTGGCATCCCAGCACAGAGAAAGGGGGACATCCTCAAAAAGATGCGGTTCTTCTTGGAACCATCCACCTCCTGACCTAGCGCAGCTGTTCAGTGTCACGGGGTTCAGAATGCAGGTTCCAGAGTCAAAGGACAGGGGTTCACCTCTGACCCCACACCAGGCAAGCTGTGGCGCCTGCCTGTGCCTCATTTAATCACCTGTGAAATGGGGCCTCAGCAGCTTAAATGGATGTTGATGGGCACCACTGAGCTCGGACCTGGGGCTCTGTACGGGGTCAGCACACGGAGGCCCCGTCCCTTCCTGGGCCCCGGCTCAGACTGGAAGCCTCATGCCCACTGCGCCGGTGCAGAGACCGAGGCCCAGGGAGGGCAGGGGCTTCCTGAGCGTGACTTGGTGGCAGCTCCAGCGCCCGACTTGTGGCACGGCCCCTCCCAAATCAGGGCCCTGAGCTCTGCTTCCAGATGCAGACTTGTAAGCAGGGACATTTCCTGAGAGACAGAGCCCAGGAGCCCACCTGCCTGGGTTGCCCTGGAAGGCATGTCCTCCTCAAGAAGCCACACAAGCGACCTGAGCGGTGTTGAGGCTTATCTTCCCCTTTCTCACCTGCAGGGAAGCTCGTCTGGACCCCTAATCATAGTTGTTTTAGCCCCGATAGGGTAGTGTGTGTACTTAATTCCCAAGACCCTCTCTGTCTCTCTGCATCCGTCTCTGCCTCTTCCTCTCTCTCTCTTTCCCCAGCTGTCTTTTCAAATTCTTTCCTGGGAAACGGTGTTGAATCAACCCCTGCCAGGCACTATGCTGATGTCTCCTTGAATCCTCACAATGGCCCCCAAAGGAGGGATCACTATCTCCCCATTTCCCAAATGGGGAAATTGAGGCTCAGAGGGTGGAGGTGGATTGTCCAGAGTCACAGACTTGATAACTGGAGAAGCTGGGCCCATCTTCCTCCAGAGACTGGACTCTGTTTGGGGGGCTGTCCAGGCCCTGGTTTTAAGCACCCCCCTATCCCATGCGAGGCCAGCTGAGCCGGCTCTGGCCACCCTACCTTGAGTGTGTCCCCCTTGTTGAAGGCCAGCTCATCGCTCTCTGTGGCCTGGAAGCTGTACAGGGCCACGGACTCCATGCCGCTGTCCCCGAGCCCCGGCAGCTGGGCTCTGAGCAGGGCCAGCAGCTTCCTGCTTCCTCTGCAGTCGAGGACCGTCTTCCTTTGTTTTGAGAGCGTGTTTGTGCTTTTGAAGCTGAGACCGAGACTTCCCCTGACAGGAGAAACAGGAAGCAGAGATGTCCCAGAACAGGGCGTGTGAGCCGCAGGCCCACCTCAGACCCCAGGGAGTCCCCGGGCAGCCCTGGGAGTGGGTCCTCCTCCTGCACCCACATTACAGATGATAAAACTGAGGATCCAGAGCAGAAACGCTGCAAAGCCATGCCCAGCTCAGACACTGTGTCTTGCGGTCCCAGCCACCACCCCTCATTTGCCGATGTCCCCTCCACAGTTTCTAAGCTCCGATGCCTCCTGTGACTTCCCACTGCCTGCTGCATCGACCCCCCAAGCTCCTTGTCTGACAACCAGGGCCCTTCCAAGCCGCTACTCCCACCCCCAGCTCTCCAGACTCATCCTTTGTTACTCCCCTACTGTCTGAACAAACACGAGCTCCAGCCACAGCCGAGAGACACCCCACATGTCCATTTCGTCCTCCAGCCGTTCCACATGGAAGGCCCTCTGCCTGGTGCTCTCTTCCCCTTTCTCTTCCCAGGAGACTCCTATTCATCCATCAAAGCCCAGTTCAGAAGGTGCCTCTTCTGATTTAAACACCGGGCACCTTCAGCAGGATGGCAATCCTAAGGTCAACAAGGACTGAAAATAATCTTGACCTTTGCTTAGGTTTGCTATGGGCAGTGGAATCAGTGTGGCAATTCTGGGACAGGTGTGTGAGTATCGTGGGAAACACCATAAACGACTAAATACAGCAAAGCTGTTTGGAACCAGGGTTCTCTCCAGGGAAGGAGGGAGACCTGGACCTGGAAGGGGAAGGCGAGGAAGAGCCCTGTGTTGTTGGACGGGAATTGGATGAATCAGCGTGAAGTCAGATTGGGTTTTTTCTGTAAAAAAAAGAGTTTTTCTTCCTTCATTTATATCAATAGGGTTACATCATGCTTTCAGATTTTAGTCAATGGATTATGATCTATTACTATTATTATTTAATTTTGATGCTTACATTGTCCCAGATTTGGCCAGTGGGACCCCCCTTCGAGATGTCCCCTTGTCCTTTTGACACATCCCCACCACTCTCTGAGCTCTTCCCATCTCTCTGACGGTAGGTTCACGCTCTTCTAGGACTTCTGCCCCAGCCCTGGAACCAGGCATCTCTGAGGGGTGGAAGATTTTTTTTTTTTTTTTTTTGCAGTGTGCGGGCCTCTCACTGCTGTGGCCTCTCCCATTGCGGAACACAGGCTCCGGATGCGCAGGCTCAGCGGCCATGGCTCACAGGCCCAGCCGCTCTGCGGCATGTGGGATCCTCCCAGACCGGGGCACGAACCCATGTCCCCTGCATTGGCAGGCGGACTCTCAACCACTGAGCCACCAGGGAGGCCCTGAAGATGGTCTTTTTAGTAGAGGATGGTGTTTAGAACCCAGGATTGAGCTGGTGTTGGGTGTGCTCATCAGTAGGGAGGTGTCATTGTTTCCAGGCCCTCTCCGCAGACAGAGGCAAGGAAAAAAAAAAAAAAAGTATATATATATATATATATATATATATATATACATTCATTATATATATATACACAAATTCATTTTATATATATATCACAAATTCATTATATATGTATAAACTCATTATATATATATGTATTTGTATTTTTAGAAATATATTTCCTGTATACTCGGCCATAAACAGGAACGAGATTGGGTCATCTGTAGAGACATGGATGGACCTAGAGACTGTCATACAGAGTGAAGTCGGTCAGAAAGAGAAAAACAAATATCATATATTAACGCATATATGCGGAATCTGAAAAAATTGGTACAGACGATCTTATTTACAAAGCAGAAATAGAGACACAGACGTAGAGAACAAACGTATGGCTACCAAGGGGGAAAGGGGTGGGTGGGATGAATTGGGAGTTGGGATGGATGTATATACACTGTTGATGTTATGTATAAAATAGATAACTAATGAGAACCTGCTGTATAGCACAGTGCTCAGTGCTCTGTGGTGACCTAAATGAGAAGGAAATCCAAAAAAGAGGGGATGTATGTATACGTATAGCTGACTCACTTTGCTGTATAGTATAAAGTAACACAACGTTGTAAAGCAACTCTACTCCAATTAAAATATAATACTAATAAATATATCTCCTGTGTCCTGGTGGACAGAGTGAGTCCATATTTCTGTGTCTATCTCTATGTGTATCTATATAGCTATGGATAATATTAGATTAGATTAGTAGATTAAAAACCATGAGCTCCATCAGATATGAATCGGTGAATGCAGGTGAGGGGTATGTGGATGTCGTGCCATTCTCACAGCTTTTCTTAGGGTTTGAAAGTTTTCCATGTACAAAGTTGGTAAGATAGATGTGACCCTACAGAGATCTCAAAGTTAAAGGTTTAGTTAAAACAAAAAAAAAGTTGAGGGAAAATAAGAGGAAGACTGCAGAAGCCGTCACCTTCCTGGAGCTCCCCGAAAGCCGGGGGCGGGGGTGGTAGCAGCCAAGGCTCAGCCCAGGGCCCATCCTCACCTCTCCCCCAGCACCCCCTGCTCCGTCAGCCCAGACCCCAGGACGACAGGATGTTAGCAGGCGCTTCTTTCCGGCTCCGTTTCAGCTGAGGTTTCAAAGCCTCAGAATGGCGCAGTGAGCGGGGGGGGGATCCACCCCGCCCCAAATCTGAGGTGCCTGGAGGCAAGAGCGAGGAGGGCTCCCCTTCTGAAGCTGAGTGTGTGTCCTCTGGGGCCTGAGGACCTGGGGACTGGCTTATTTTCTGTTTTTTTTTTTTTTTTTTGCGGTAAGCGGGCCTCTCACTATTGTGGCCCCTCCCGTTGCGGAGCACAGGCTCCGGACGCGCAGGCTCCGAACGCGCAGGCTCGGGACGCGCAGGCTCAGCGGCCATGGCTCACGGGCCCAGCCGCTCTGCGGTACGTGGGATCTTCCCGGACCGGGGCACGAACCGGCGTCGCCTGCATCAGCAGAGGCGGACTCTCAACCACTGCGCCACCAGGGAAGCCCCTTATTTTCTGTTTTTCAAAGAAAAACAGAATTATTCTGTGCCGAGTCAGGTACAAGAAGGTGAGTAGGTCTCCCTAAGGGCTACGGTTTGTAGGCGGCAGAGCTGAGCTGGCCTGCGCCAGAAGCCTGTGCAACGTGGCCCAGAGCCGCTGCAGGGGGTCAGGAGAGCCGCGGGGCTAGGGTGGGCGGCGAGCAGCACATCTTGCTAGGAGGGCACGTGCGCCCAACCCCCCAAGACCACCCAGGACCCCTGGTGGGTTTCGCACCCCGACTGAGGGTGGATGCTGGGGCCTAGAATGAGGGGGAGGCAGAGCTGGCAGCTGGGAGGGCGTCGAGACCCATCACGGGCTGCAGCTGGGTCTCTAAGGGAGGCCCGTCAAAAGCCGCCCCCAGGAGGAGAAGTCATTGTTAGCCACTGGCCATGCCAGGCCATGGTGGAACCGGCCACATAAGACTATCTCAGTCCTTAGGCCCTAACCCCCTGTGGCAGGCTGATTACGGCCCAAAGACCTGCAGGGCCGGCCCCCTGGGCCTGCGAGCGTTTCGCAGAGGCGATTACACTGAGGATCTCGAGATGGGGAGGTGGGCCCGGGTTACCCAGGTGGGCCCGAAATGTGATCTCAAGTGTCCCATGAGAGGCAGGCAGAAGCAGCAGGTTCCGTGGCCGAAGCAGGATGCCCGGCTGCTGGCTGGGAGACGCCCGGCGGGCCGGGAGCCGAGGGCTTCGAGGAGTGCAGCTCAGGAAGCTGAAAAGGCAGGGAAGGGTCTCTGCCCGGGGGCTCCAGGAGGAGCCAGCCCTGCCCGCGCCTTCTCCTGGGGCCAGGGGTGCAGAGCCGGGGCTTCTGGCCTCCAGAAAGGTAGAGAATGATCTTGTGTTGCGAAGCCACTGGAGCTTGTGGTGGCCCATCACAGCAGCCGCAGCAGACACCGCCCCCGCCCTCGCGCTGGTCCGGGCTGAGTCAGAAATGGAAGCTTGAGACCAGGCCATGAGGACAGAGAGCAGGAATTGACCGCCCCCTCCCATTCCAGGCCCAGAGCTGGGGTGGCAGCTCGGGGGACCGCAGTTCAGTGAAGTTGGGGCTCAGTAGTTATGAGACTGGACCAGACCCTCGGATGCTCCAGGGAGGCTTGGTGGGGGCTTTTGTTATCAGACACTGACTGAAACACCCGAGGGACCTCCCTGGGCTCCATCCTGTTGGGGGGAGGGGTGGTTTAGCAGGAGAACGGAGAGAAAACCCGCTCATTCGAGAACTGCCCCTGAGCCTTGTCCCGCACCCAGCTCCAGCTTAGGACTTGTGCACGGAACCGTGCCAGGACCTCTGCCTGCAGAGACCAGCACTGACAAAACAAGCTCCAGAGGTCCACCGACTTGCTCCCCATGAAACTCGTGAAAAGCAGGAAAAAAACTAAAAAAATATTCAAAGTTTCTGGAAATGGCCCAAAGGGTAAACAGAAATGAAGAAACATCTGTTCAAGAACAGTTAACGAAAATTTGATAAGAAAGGTGAGAGTCTGTGATATTTGAACCAAAACCACTGCCTCCCTTCAGTCTCCTCCCAGCTCTGTGAGTTAACTCTCCGCTCCAGACTGTCCTGCCCAGAACTTAGAGCTCTTCCCCTCAGACCTAGAACACAGGGCCCCTCCCCCAGCTCCCAGTAGGCCTTTCTTCCTGGGAGGAGCAGGGTGTCAGCATTTCTCATGCTACCCTTGGCCAAGGCTAAGACTGGGGGGGGGGGGGGGTGCGGTGGGCAGGCGCCCCTCTCATGGAACAGGGCTCCACCCTGAGTGCAGTGCGCTGGGCCTCCTGGCACCCTGACCATCCTGGCCTGGCTCCACCCTGAGTGCAGTGCACTCAGCCTCCTGGCACCCTGACCACCCTGGTGGTCCCTCATGCCTCCTCAGGCTGCTGCCCCCACCTCCCCTCGGACCTCAGGTCCTGAAGCAGGGGTGTTACTCAGAGAGCAGCTTGCCATTGTTCCCTGGGTTTTGCCTGGGGATAGAAACCGGCCATAATACGAATAGCTCCCACTCTCTTCCTGAAGGGACTGACCTCATTTGCAGCAGAGAGGGAAGAAATTCAAGCCTAACAGTCTCTTAGGAACAGTGGCGGTTCTGCGGGGAGGTAACGCATAGAGGGGAAGAGTGAAGACACAGGCAAAACTGTAGGCTGGCTAGTTTTCAGGAGGCAATTGGGGAATGATCCCAGTAGCAGGAGCCCGTCTGGGGTCAGAACAAATAATCAAATATGGATCACACACTATTCTTTCAAAAAAGCCAGAATTTGACAGGGTTCGTTGGTAGAGCGATTTATGACCCCAGGGTGTTATTGGAAAACAATAGAGAAATAGCAGGAAATTGGTGGAGTTTAACAGCTGATGTGGTCCAGGAAAGAGAGAGAGAGAGAGAGAGCCTTACCAAATCCCCTGTCATCCCCGATAAACAAAAAAGAATAAAACTTGCCATTTGCAACATCATGGATGAACGCTGAGGGCATTATGCTCAGTGAAACAAGGCAGAGAAAGACAAATACCATATGGTATGATTTCACTTACATGTGGAATCAAAAACACAACAAACAAACAAAACCACCACAACAAGAACCCCAACCTCGTAGATACTGGGGAACAGACTGGTGGTTGCTGGAGATGGAGGGCAGGGGCCGGTGGGGGGGCGGTTAGACGTGGCAAAATGGGTGAAGGGGTCAAAAGGTACAAACTTCCAGTTATAAAACAAGTCATAGGGATGTAATGTCAGCATGGTGACTATAGTTAATAATACTGAATTGCATATTTGAAAGTTGCTAAGAGAATAGATCTCAAAAGTCTTCATCACAAGAATAAATTTTAAAAAAAGTTTTTTAATTGAAGAGAGAACCCTCTTGTCAGCCCAGCAGCTCAGCCTGGCTAAACCAGAACTTCTCTGTTATCCCGTGGTCAGACCACACTTTCCCCAGGAGGTCTGAACCCCTTCCAAGTCTGTCCTTCCTGGGGTACCTTCCCTCAGCACTAGGGTATCATACAGGCACCCCTTATATGACTCTTTAAATATATTTATTTATGTATTTATTTGGCTGTGCCGGGTCTTAGTTGTGGCATGCGAACTCTTAGTGGCAGCATGTGGGATCTAGTTCCCTGACCAGGGATCGAACCCAGGCCCCCTGCATTGGGAGCGCGGAGTCTCAGCCACTGGACCACCAGGGAAGTCCCGTATATGACTCTTTGATCATAGTTAATAATTCATTCTCCAGACTTCTGTTTAAACTGTGGTGTCCAGTCTCCTGAGTAGACCCTGACTGCTACTCTCAGCAGATCCTGCACCATTTGGACCTTCTTGAAAAAAACTACTCAGTAATGAAATCTGACCAACCTATGAGGAATTGAAATAAAGAACTCAGAAACAGAAAAGCCGTGAGAAAAGGACTGAAGGTGAGTACTGAATCTCTTGTAACACAGAACTAAAACAAAACTGGGAGATTCAGGGCTGCAGAATAGAACGTGAATATGTTATAAACGTTAACAAAGTGAAAGCAACAGAAGTTGCCGGGGTTCAGTGTAAGAAAAAGAAAATCCAGTCACCTTATCTTTTGTTGCAGAGAGACACTCATATTTAAATTTTAAATATATGGTTAAAAAAAAAAACACTCCAATGTGTTAAAATGACTTTCATAAACTCTATCTTAACCATACAGGGATTCTTTTTAAGGAACTCACTTTTTTTTTTTTTTTTTTTTTTTTTTTTTTTTTTGCTATATGCGGGCCTCTCAGTGTTGTGGCCTCTCCTGTTGTGGAGCACGGGCTCTGGACGCGCAGGCTCAGCGGCCATGGCTCACGGGCCCAGCCGCTCCACGGCATGTGGGATCTTCCCAGACCAGGGCACGAACCCGTGTCCCCTGCATCGGCAGGCGGACTCCCAACCACTGCGCCACCAGGGAAGCCCTAAGGAACTCACTTTTTTTCTCTTTCCTTTCTCCTCTCCTCCCCTCCCTCCCTCTTCTCATTTTATTTTCATTTTGGAACTCACATTTCTTATGGTTAAAAAAATTTATCGCAAATCCAGAATTTATTCAGTTTTACTGTTCTTCATATTCTAAACTGCAATAAAATTAATTTTAAGGTTTTTATTTTAAGAGCAGCGTAGGCTGATATCATAGGAGAAAATCTAGATGATTGTATGGTTCCAATTATATGACATTACAGAAAATGTATCAGAAAAAGATCAGTTGTTGACAGGCGTTCAAGGGAGGGAGGGATGAATACATGGAACACAGGGGTTTTGGGGGCAGTGAAACTAATCCACATGGTATTATAATGGTGAATACATGTCATTATACATTTGTCAAAATCCACAGAAAGTACAACACAAAAAGTGAACCCTAATGTAAACTATGAACTTTATTTAATAATTACATATCAATATTGGCTTATCAATTGCAACAAATGCACCACACTATAATGCAAAATTTTAATAGGAAAATGGGGGAGGGGGGTGTGAGGGGATATATGAGAATTCTCTGTACTTTCTGTTAAATTTTTCTATAAACCTAAAACCGCCACCCCCAATGTATCAATTAATTTAAAACTACACACACAGGACTTCCCTGGCGGTCCAGGGGTTACGACTGTGCGCTTCCACTGCCTGGGGCACGGGCTGGATCCCTGGTGGGGGAAGTTCCACATACGGTGGTGCGACCAAAAAAAAAACATGGATCGCGACCCCAGTCTTTTCTTTTTTGCGGTACGCAGGCCTCTCACTGTTGTGGCCTCTCCCGTTGCGGAGCACAGGCTCCGGACGCGCAGGCTCAGCGGCCATGGCTCACGGGCCCAGCCGCTCCGCGGCATGTGGGATCTTCCCGGACCGGGGCACGAACCCACGTTCCCTGCATCGGCAGGCGGACTCTCAACCACTGCACCACCAGGGAAGCCCAACCCCAGTCTTAATAGTCACATCTGTCCGTCTATTCCTTCATCCTGTAGAAGTGAGTGAAGCTGGGTAGAGAGAGTTCTATAACATACTCGTGAAATATATAGTCCCACTTGTGATGATGTTCTACTGCTTATTTTCTTTGTACTTTCTAAATTGCTTGGATTTCTTTCTGTTGAGCGTGTATTACTTTTATGAAAACAAGTCATTATTTAATTTTTTTTTTTGGCGGTACGTGGGCCTCTCACTGTTGCGGCCTCTCGCGTTGCAGAGCACAGCCTCCGGACGCGCAGGCCCAGCGGCCATGGCTCACAGGCCCAGCCGCTCCGCAGCATGTGGGATCCTCACGGACCAGGGCACGAACCCGCGTCCCCTGCATCGGCAGGCAGACTCTCAACCACTGCGCCACCAGGAGAGCCCCCAAGTCATTATTTATAGTAAAGAAAAAATTTTAATGAACTAATGTGACATTTCTTGCACCCCAGAGTTTGTGGGCAAATATTCATATATTTTATTTGTGTATGTGTGTTTGCAGTTTAAAAAATTTAAAAGACCACAAAGCTTTATACCAATACCCTTATGCTTATTGATGAGAAATAGGATTATAGGTAGCTTTCTTTAAGTGCAGTTTCTTCTTTTTTTTTCTTCCTCTCTTTTCTTTTTTCTGTATTGTTTAATCACGTCGTTCCTCTGCTCCCACGCTCTCCGTAACACATACCAGCTAAATAAAAATTCCTTAAATTCTGCCAGCTCATTAAATGGCCTCCCCCTGCTCTTGCGGGAGGTCCACAGTTCCGATCTGAGATGAAGTTGAGGGGGAAAACGGGTTCAGAAACTATATGTTATAGTCACGGTATTTAACCTTTACAGGAACCCGTTTTACCGGGGGAGGGATTAAGGAGCAGCCTGGGTAGCGGAGGATCCGGGGATCGAACCCGGGCTGCTCCTTGCGCCGCAGCTTCTCTGCCCGCATCCCTCGTTCGGCGGCCGCGTCTGCCCTCCCGCGGCGTCGCTCGGAACTGCAGGCCGCCTTCCTGTCTGAGAAGTGAGGCGGGGTCTGGGGTCCCACGGGGGCCGAGCCACCGGGGCGGGGCCAGGCCAGGGCCGGCGGCCTTTCCCTCACGTCATTCGTGCAACTCTCGGACTTGCACCCCACCTCCCTGAATTAATACTACTTAATAGAACTGAAAATGATTCCATGAACAGATGACTTTTTTTTGAGGACGTCTTTTAAAATGTCAGTAAATGTATTGAAAGGGGGAAGACAATGTTACGAAATGCTGTTGGATACTGTTTCTCACAAAAACCGTGCATGGCCTGCTTTCTGCTCAAATCGGATATTAACTAAGTAACAGAAAAGCGTTCTTTCAAACACATTTTAACATTCCGACCCAGGAGATACATAAAAATGAAACAACAAGTTCACAAAATAATACCCTTATTTTTCTGATATTTTCTATTCTATTTTATTCAATCTACTTTATTTTATTTTTTCCCTCTTTTTTAAAAATTGAAGTAGGGACTTCCCTGGCTGTCCAGTGGTTAAGACTTCATCTTCCAGTGCAGGGGGTGCGGGTTTGATCCCTGGTAGGGGAGCTAGGATCCCACATGCCTTGCAGCCAAAAAACCAAAACACAGAACAGAAGCAATATTGTAGCAAATTCAATAAAGACTTTAAAAATGGTCCACATCAAAAAAATCTAAAAACAAACAAACAAAAAATGAAATATAGTTGATTTACAATGTTGTGTTAGTTTCAGGTATACTGCAAAGTGATTCAGTTTTATATATATATATATATATATATATATATGTTTTTTTCAGATTATTTTCTATTATAGGTTATTTCAAGATACTGAGTATAGTTCCCTGTGCTATACAGAAGGTCCTTGTTGGTTATCTATTTTATATATAGTAGTCTGCATATGTTAATCCCAAACTCCTAATTTATCCCACCCCACTTTATTTTATTTTTAAAAAATGTTCAAAGGCAGGTAGATGCACATGTGTAAAAAATGTTGCTGGGGATTGAAGCTGAGTGATGGTACAGGGGGCTCATACTTTCTATTTTTGTGCATGTTCAGAAACTGCAAATTAAAAGAATATTTTAACACTGACAGGTTTGGATTTGGTACATTGATTTTACAACTCGCTAAGGGGTCACAACCCATAACTGGAAAAATTTGAATTGCCCTAACACCGTGCAGAGAATTCACCTGGATGTAATCAACAGATGGAAAGAAGGAAATGCTTTCCCACTGCAGTTGACTATCCCCACGATGGCCACCACCAAGGTCTCCCCTCCCTGTAGACACCTGTCATTCCCACATCAAGAGGTGAAGCCTATTTCCCCGCCCCTTGAATCGGGGCTGGCCCAGACCAGTAGAACGCACCAGGAGTAATGTTCTGGGACTTCTGAGTCCAGACATCCAGAGAACCAGAACCTTCTGATTCCTATTGCTTGGAATGAGCTGCCATGTTGTGAGGAAGCACAGTCATGGGAAGATCCATGTGGAGGAGAACTGAGTCTCCAGCTAACAGCCCCACTAGCGCCAAGCCAGCCACGAATTTCCCGTACAAGCCCTTAGGTTCCCAACTCAAAAGGTTGCCAGCTAAAACCCAGGACACCAGATAAATTTGATTTTCAGATAAACAATGAGTCCTTCTCTAGTATGTCTCAAATATCGCACGGGAAATACTTATACTAAAAATCATTCATTGTTAATCTGTAGTTCAGATTTAACTGGGAAGCTTGTATTTTTATTTGCTGCAGGCAGCAACCCTGCACCTCGAGCACCTGAGGGCTTTCTCTGGCTGCCAGAGAACACTCAGCCCAGGTGAAAGGCAAAGCAGCAAACGTCATCCGATGAGGACAAACGCCACCTCTCGCAGCCCCTGGCGGATGACTCTGGGGTGAGCTCTACCTGCCCCCTGAGGAGCAGCTGCCTGCAGCAGGACCCGCTCCTTTGCTCTCCTCCCATCCCCACCTCACTTCCCATCTCCCTGCAGGGGCTCCTGAGGGTCACCTCCAAAGAAACTCCTTGCTCCCAAATTCTTGTCTCAGGGTGTGTTTTAGGAGACCCAAACTGAAACAGTAGAGCTCAACCAGGGTTAACTGTCATAATAGCTATAATTACTCACAGTTTCTCTCGCAGCGGAGGGAAGCAAACTGAATGTAACAATCACAGCTAACATTTATTGAGCACTTACTGCATACATGCTCAAGATGTATTTTCTCACCAATATGCCTCTGAGGCGTCGCTAAGTTGATATTACAGATGGAGAAACTGAGGCTTGGAGAACCTCAGTCCCCTGCGGCTTTTCACTGCTGTTCCTTATGGCTTGAACACCCTCATCCTCGTGATCACCACTTCTCAGTCTCAGGTCCCAGGCTCGGGGGCCTCCCAGGAGGCCCTCATCTGATCACCTGCACTGCTTCCATCTCAGAGGGCAGGGTCATGAGAAGGTTGAGTAGGTGAGGGGAAGGGTATCACCTTAGATAGGGTGGTGAGGGTAAGGCCTCACTGAAGAGGTGATACTTGAGCAGAAACCTGAAGGAGGCGAGGGAGCCACAGGAAGACCTGGGGGAGGAGCATTCCAGGCAAAGGGAAGAGCAGGTGCAAAGGCCCTGCGGTGGGAGTGTGCCAGGGGTTTGAGGAGCAGCGGGGAGGACAGTTTGGCAGGAGCTGGGTGAGGGGTGGGGGGTGAAGCCAGGAGGCGACAGGCAGGTGGATGGGGGCAAATTCACCAAGAAGCTGACAAGGCTTAAGCTGCAGTCCCCTCAGCTGCCCAGGTGTCCAAGGCACTGGCAGGGACCTTGCAATGAGCTCACGTAGTCACAGCTTTTGTAAAATGTGCAAGTGCCTTTCCTGGAGCTCCGTGTAGTTCATAGCAAACCATTAAAAAAAGGCAATTTAAACATTTTGCAAGAAACCCAGGTTGGAGATGTAATATGTTTCCTTTGATAATATTTCGTTAATTTCCCATATTTAATTCATTTTATCCTCTTAGGAAACGTTTCTACCGAAGTAGCATATGCCTACGGGAAAGGGCCCACGTCAGAAATGAGGGGCTCGAGGAGTGTCCACAGAGGCCCAGCTCCCTGCCCGCCTCCTGCTTCTGCCAGCACGTCCCCGGGGTGACCACCCTCCTCACTCCTCACAATGCAGATTCTGCTTTCCGAAGAGCCTGTACCAGACAAGCAAGCTATCTTCATCACAGCTGGTTAAGACCACTCTCTGCCACTCGGACAGGAGGCAGGTGAGGAGGGCACTGCGTAGTCCAGGTGACGGGCATTGGGGGTGGGGAGGGGGCCAGGGTCAGATTCCAGGTACCCTCTACTGGTAGCCGATGGGATTCGCTCGTGGACCCGACGCAGGGAATGAGAGAGAGTTCTTGCCCTGAGCGATGGGCAGGACAGAGGTCTTAGAGATGGAGCAGCTGGTGGGTGGAAAGACGGGGAGCTTGTTTCCAGATGCGGGGGTGTTGGATGCATGAGCCTGGAGTCCAGGGTAGAGGCCAGGTCCGAGGATGATATTTTAGGAAATGTCAGGGCATAGCTGGTGCTTAGAGACTCTGGACTGAGGTCACCCCGGGGAGTTAGGGTAGACAGAGAAAAGGCCCAGGGTGGGCCAGGGGCGCCCCGACGTGCACAGACCAGCAAGAGGAGGAGGAAGCAGCCGAGGAGCCCAGAGAACTGGGAGGAGAGAGGCTGCAGGCAGTGAGGGACGCCTGTGCTACACACTGCCATCCACGACAGCCCGAGGCGGGGACACCACTGTCCTTCCCTCCCTCTGAGGCCGCCCCTGGCATGCCCCACCCGAAACACCTGCTCGGCCACGCTCGGTCCCCCTCCTTTCTTTATAGCGCACCCTGTGCGGCTTGACTGTCGTTAGGCCCTGTCTGCGTCCTGAGGCGGTGACTTTGCTCATCCTCGGATCTGCCGAATCCCAGGGCCCAGCTCAGCACCGGCACCCCGAGGTGCCGAGGCTGCGTCCCCTGCCGGCGGAGGGCGCTGCGATCTGAGAGTCGCCGCCAGAGGGCGCCCGGAGCTGGAGGGCTGACCCCGCGGGAGAGGGCCCGAGGGTCCTCACGGGGTGGGGCGGGGAGATCCGGCCGGATCGGGCTTCCCGGAGCAGGAAGACCTTTACCAGCCTGTGGAGGGAAGCAGGATGAGGGCAGGCTTCCCAGGAGGTGACTTTTTTTTTTTTTTTCTTTTTGCGGTACGCGGGCCTCTCACTGTTGCGGCCTCTCCCGCCGGGGAGCACAGGCTCCGGACGCGCAGGCTCCGTGGCTATGGCTCACAGGCCCAGCCGCTCCGCGGCATGTGGGATCTTCCCGGACCGGGGCACGAACCCCTGTCCCCTGCATCGGCAGGCGGACTCTCAACCACTGCGCCACCAGGGAAGCCCCCAGGAGGTGACTTTTTAACTGTCCTGCAAAATGAATGGGCGGCGGGCTGGAGCAGGACCGGGGGTGCCGGGGGTGCCGGTGGAGCCGGTGGAGGGGCGGGAAAGCCCTGGAGGCCCCCGAGACTGGGGAAGCGCGCAACTGGCGGAGCGCGGCGATCTGGGCGGATGGCAGGAGTGGCCCCCCGGAGCTGATGCGTGCTCAGGCCCCAAGGGGTGGAGGCACGGGGGGAGGCGCAGCGCTTAGCTTTTCCGGTGCCCGTGGACATGGGCACATGGGTGCTCCTACGGGGGCGCCCCCCTGCTGGCACCCCCCCAGGCCCCAGCTCCCCCTCCCGGGGAAGGTCTGGACAATGGGGTCCACCTCCTGCCAGGGAGCGTCCCCAGGGCCCATACAGCGCCCTCTCCCCTGCTCCGCATGGAGGGGTGATGAGAGCAGAAGCGTTGCTCGGTCACAGCCTAAGGTCAGAGCCTGGAGTCCCTGCGGGTCAGAGGTCAAAGGGCTGCCTGCATGTCTGGAAGGTCTGTGGTCACTGGGGGAGAAGCTGAGGTGACCTCATCCTGAGAGCCTGGAGAGATGGGGGAGGGGTGGCAGGGAGCCAGGCAGGAGGGGGCCTGGGGGCCCGGCAGGGGGGCGCCTACAGTACCGGTACCGGTACCGGGCCTGCCTCACCGAGGCTGCCTCTCCCCAGGCCTGAGTCTGATCCCCTTAGAACAGGGTGTCAGGGGGTGGCCTGAAGCCCCTTCCAGGTCCTGGGTCCAAGGCCAGCAGGAAGGATTGGCTCCTTGGGTGACTTTCTGCTGCAAGAACTTCCAGGGACAGTGTTGTCAATGATAATAATAATAATAATAAACTTTTTTTTGATGTTTCTATATTCCAGGAACTTTTCTAAGTGATGAATATATTTATTAGATAAGTTATCCCCCAACAATACCATGACTGAAGAGCAATTTTTGGTCCCCTTTTACAGATGAAAAAACTGAGACTCTGAGAGGGAAGTGACTTGTTGAAAGCCACGCAGCTGGGATGGAGCAGTCTGGCTCCAGAGCCTCTGGGTCCCTAAGGTCACCTGAGTGACCCAGCCCCATACCACGGATAAAGAGACCCTGAACCTCGCCTGCTCTGAGCACAGAGACAAATGTGGCTCCAGACGTCTCCCCCCAGGCAGAGTGACCTGGAGGACCCCCTTCAGCCTGGGGACTGCTCATCTAGATGTGGGCGGTCAGCCCTGGGTCAGGGGATGGTGCCCAGCTGCCTGGGTGCTGGCACTGGAGGGGCAGCTGGGGGTTAAAATCCTAACGGTACCACTCTGCTGTGTGATTCCAGGCAAGTCACCTAGCTGCTCTGTGCCTCAGTTTCCCCCTCTGTAGAATGGAGATGATCATAGCGCCTCCTTTAGAAGATTGCTGTGAGGATTAGATAAAACAATGTACATAAAGCACTTGACTGCTGGTTTTCCATGGGCTCCCCTTGGGTGCCTCTGACTCTCCTGGTTCTGGAAACTCTCACCTCACATTCAGCAGGGTGGGCAATAAACCTGGTCTCCCAGACTCAGAGACGTCATAAACCAATGTTTCTGAATTCTCCCACTGGTCCTCTGGGGTTGGTATTATTTATCAGACCCCCTCTATGAAGGAAGAAACAGAGGCTCAAAGAAGGGGGAGGGGGACTTGCTCTGCAGCCAGAAAAAGGAATGAAGAGGGTGGCTGTGTGTGGATAGGAAGTGATCTCTCTTTTTTTTTTTTGACCCTGATGCTTGGCATGTAGGATCTTAGTTCCCCGACCAGGGATCAAACCTGTGTCCCCTGCAGTGGAAGCACAGGGTCTTAACCACTGGACCACCAGGGAAGTCCCAGGAAGTGATCTGTGATATTGTTAGATATTGTAAATTGGGGGGAAACCAAGTGCAGAACAATGTGTAGTATATGCTCACATTTGAGTGAAAAAGGGGTTGGGGGATGGGAAATATAGGTAGATTTGCCTGTATGTGTATAAAATATCTCTAAAGTTTTAAACAAGGTATTGATTATTTATCCCTAAGGAGAGGAACTGGGTGCCTGGGGTGTGTGTTGGAAAGGAAACTTTTTTTTTTTTTTTTTTTTTTTTTTTTTTTTATTTAAAAAATGAAAAAAAAATTTTTGCGGTACACGGGCCTCTCACTGTTGCGGCCTCTCCCGCTGCGGAGCACAGGCTCCGGACGCGCAGGCTCAGCGGCCATGGCTCACAGGCCCAGCCGCTCCGCGGCACGTGGGATCCTCCCGGACCGGGGCACGAACCCGTATACTCCGCATGGCAGGCAGACTCTCAACCACTGCGCCACCAGGGAAGCCCCGGAAAGGAAACTTTTTGCTGCACACCTATGAAATACCTAAAAGGATGTTTTTGTGTGTTATTTCCCTGAAATAAGGTCAGGGAGGGGGAAATGAATATATTAATTCAGGGTTGCAAATTCCAACACCAACAAGAGCTAAACAAGAAATATGAATACATGTGAGACATTAGGGAGTGGTGGAGACTGAGGTGAACAGTCATGTCCTACCTAACGGGGCAGCCCTGCTCAGCGTCAGCAGATTGCTGCCCTTCAGAAGTGCAGGCAGACCCAGAGTTGTCAGAGCTTCCAGTTTCCAAAGAGAAATGGAAATGGGGTGGCCACTGGATTAGGAAGACGGTCAGGGCGACTAGGAGAGCACAGCCTAGGGAGTGGCCGAGCTAGAGGGAGATGGAGGGAAAGTGTGGCAGCCACATCAGCTGACTGACCTATCTATCTGCCATCCCCAACCCCCCCTCCCCTGCTGCCTTCCACTTAAGAGACTGGAGAGGAGAAATGACTCACCTTCCCAGTCTCCCTTGCAGTTAGGAGTGGTCATGTGACACAGTTCTGGCTGATTAGATCTAAGGAGTCGGTGGGGTTGGGGGGTAGGGGTAGGTTCTGGGAAATTATTTCTCTTGATGATAAAAGGGACAAATGCTTTCAATTCACCCTAAACTTAACCATTCCTCTTCCTTCCTGTCTTAAATGTGAATGCAGATGCAACACCAGGTGCACTAGCAGCCATCTTGCAAACAAGAGGGAAAAGCCAAGAAATTGCAGCGTTATGAACCCTGACATCACTGGCCTGGTAAAGCAATGCCAGCCATAGCTGATCTCCAAGCTCATTGGGATAGGGGAAAATGCACTCCTATTTGTCTGAGCCACTCTGATCTGTTTTCTATTTTTTGTAGTCAAACACATGCTTAACTTTATAAAAGATGTGTATTTGATAGAACTCAGAAGACATGGGAAAAGGAGAGGCTAGGCAGGAGTCTGTGGAGGGTAAATGTCAAGGGGAGAGGCTTTTTGTTTGGAGGTGGGGGAGGCCTGATCATGTTTCTGTGATAATAACCGGCATTTACTGAAAACACACTATGTGCCCTACACAGTGATTTACACAGATCAACTTATTTCTCACTGCAGTCCTCGGAGCCAGGCCCCGCTATATCCCCACCATAGGGGAGGGAACTGCGGCTCAGAGAAGCAAAGCAGCTTGTCCAGCCCTATGGCTACAGGAAGTGCAGCAGGATTTGAGCTCAGGTAAAAGCTGTCCAGCCCAGGATGGACTCTGACTCCTCCACCTGCCCCTCTTGGGGCCTCAGTCTCCGTGTGAAATGGGGCGCGCCGGGAGCCTGCGATTCTGTGGTCCCGGTGGGGGCAGAGATGTACCAGCTCAAGGAGCTGGCCTCTGCTGGCCCAGCAGGGCAGGGGTCAGCCACGCAACTACCAACCCTTTCACCTCCATGTCTGGTCCGTCCCCGCTGGTGGGATGAAGGGGCTGGGACTGACGCAGCCCTGACCGGGCGCGGGGGGGCGGTGCCTGGAGGGCGCAGCCTGGGCCTCTGGGCTTCAGTTTCCTCTCGTCTGTGAAGGGCACCGAACAACACGCCCGCAACACGCCCGCGGCTGCTTGGAAGGCTCGCAGTGACCTAAGTTCGGCTGGCGTGGAGGGAGGGTGTGGACCTCCCCGGCCGCCCCCTCTTGGGGCCCCAGGTCGGCCCCAGGAATTTCCGGGCGGCCTCAGGAAATACCAGCGCCCCCCCACCCCCCAACGCGGTCCGCGGGCCTGACGCCACCACCGACCTCCCCGCCCCTCCCCCACCTCCTTCCGGCCGCGGGCCTTAATCACTTCTCCACTCCGGGGCAGTGCCTGGCCACCCGCGCCACCTCCTACACAGTCTGCGCCTCCTCCCTCCTCCCCCTCCAGCTCTCTCTTCCTCGCTTGGAGAACGGGGGATGGGGGGCGGGCTGGGGTCCCGGTAACTGGGCGGCGACGCCTGCCAGGCTAGGCGACTGTGATTTGGAAAAAGTTTCGGGGGATTCTGAAAACCTAGAAAAGGAATCACGGAAGCAATCAGGGAAGGCTGCCTGGAGAAGGTGACATTTAAGTCTGGTCCTGGAAGACCAAGCCATTGACCAAGGACAGGTGTTTCAGACAGTAATTCACTTATTTGATGAGCATTTGTTGAGCACTTGCTGTATGCCAGTCCCTGTGCTAGGCCCTGAGGTCTGGCAGGAGGCAAGATAACTTTGTGCTCTCATGGGCTTTGCAGTGGGGGAGTCAGAGGCTGCGAAGGAATAAGCACTACCTCACAACCTGGGCTCAGAGCTACTGAGGGAGGGTAGGTGAGGGGAGGCGAAAGGTGCCGAGCTAGTCTGAGGAGGGTGGCCAGTGGGGGCTTACCCCCCCACCCCTCAAGGGCATTTCACGACTGACAGGAAACAGCAAGTGCAAAGGCTGAAAGTCAAGAGGATGCAGGAGGCTCGGCTGCCGGACAGTGGACTAGATCAGGAGGCCGCTGAGGATCAGGGCAGGGAAGTGACTGGCCCGAGGGCACAAGTGCTGGAACGCAGGGACGTGACCTCAACCGCAGGAGTGTCCGTAACTTTTTAAAGCGGGCCTGCAGCTGCACAGCCTCCGGAACAGCGGCCAGCCTCCCTTGGTAAGGCTGCCGGGCCACCTGGGGCAGGTGCTGATGGAGGGGACAGCTAACTTCCGGGAGGAGACGCTCCCTGAGAGAGGCAGCAGCGGAAGTCGCCGTGGGATGGTGGAGGCTGTGGTGGCTGTGATGTGGTTTCTCTGCAGCCCCTGTGGTAACAGCCCGGGCGCTGTGCCTGCCCTCCTGTGGCTTCTGCGCCCACACACAGCCCTCGCTGGGGCACCCTCTGTTTCCTGGAGCTTGGACTGGGGCTGGGAGCCCAGCTGGGACCCTTCTCAGTCCCGGGAGACCTCCCACTCTTTTATTTCCTGGGTGGCTGAGGCCTCCTTTATAGAAGAGGAAACTCGGGTTCAGAGAGGGATGGTGGCTGGTCCAGGACCACACAGCAAAGGGCTGTTTCAGGCACCCACAGCTGTGGGCTCCTCCCCTTCCCTGTTTCATTTCCCCACGCCCCTAAAGGTGTTTCCTGGGGTCACATCCACACAAACAGCTTCCGTTTGAATCCTTGTTCTAGCTGGGCTTCTGGGGCGCCAAATGCAGACATTTGGTCAGTGAGTCTTCAAACGTCATTGAAGGTGAGCACAGTTCCCATGCACACAGGACAGGCTCTAAGTGCTATTTACAGCCCCCATTTGTGGAGGGAGTGGGTAAGGACACAGACTCTGGGTTCCAAGCCCCAGGCTGCCGCCTCTTAGCTGTGTCACTTTGCCTTCCTGTGCCTCAGTTTCCTCACTGGTGAAATGGGATCATGAGGGTTACTTCCAATTGGATTGGTGCGAAGGTTAAAGGAGATAACAGGGAAGTGCTTAGGAGAGGGGCCCGCCGTGCTGGTGTCCATGTGGGTGTCACACCTACTGTGTGCAGTGATCCTGCCCAGAGAAGGTGACCTCCCAGACCCGCTCCATCCTTGCAGTCGCCCTGCCAGGCAGTGCTTCACACCTCACTTCACAGACTCGCAGGGTGGGTTTGGAGGTCGCCCAGAGTCTCCCAGCTGGTGAGGGGTGGTGTCGGGACTGGAACCCAGGCCAGGCTGACTCAGACAGCCCTGGAGTCCCCACCGTGGACAGGGCAGGCTGTGACTCAAGTCTGCAGGAACGTGGGCAGGCGTGTAGGGTAAGTGGGCTTCGGGGTTGGAGGTGAGGAGGGGACCCTGTTTTAGTGGTCGGGGAAGCCCGCTGGGGAGACGGACTGAGGGGATGGAGCGCGGGGCATCCGGGTGTGTGGGGAAGGGCATTCCTGGCAAAGGGAACAGTGAACAGTGAGGGGAGAATGGGGCAGGGGCAGGGTGGGCAAGGCCTTCTAGCCGCGGTGGGGCGGGGCAGTGGATTTGATTCTAAGTGTGGTGCAAAGTCCTTGGACGGCTTGGGAGGGGTGACGCTATTCGGTCTCCCCAGCAGCCCTGCCAGCAAGGCACGGCGGCCCCGCCCCCGAATTGTGGTGAGGAAGCTGAGGCTCTGAGGGTCCCTGTGTGCTGCCGTGGTCTGGGGTCACCAGCACAGAGCAGCGGCTGGACCCTGGCTCCCAAAACTGCGCTTTGTGTGGGGTGCCGGGTGCGGCTACAAGCGCCCCCCACCCCCTGACCACAGTCGGATACCACTGGGCTTGCGGAGTGCCTTCCCCCAGGGACGGCCTGTCTTCCATCGTTTACTCTCAACAAACATACTTAGACATTATGTTCCATCTGAGCATAATTATGCCAGAACTGTGCAGGGGGAGGAGACACAGGTAAGGAAGGCCAGTCCCAGCTCCCCCTCTCCAAGAAGCTGCTGCACCACAGGGTGCAAAACCTCCACTGTCACCATCCAGGAGGCAGGTGCCAGGATGCCTGTGGCATCCAGGAAGGCTCCCAGGGCAGGATGACCACTGGATCCTAAAAGCCTATGGGCACTCAGCCAGGCTGACTTCTAGAAGGATCCCGAAAGATGGAGAGGGGGCTCCAGGCAGAGGGAACAGCACACACGGACGCTCAGAGGCCAGCAAATGCAGGCCATCTGGGGAACCCCGGGTGATGGGTGGGGCTGCAGTGCAGGATCGGGGGAGCCGTGCCCACAGAGGAGCCTGGAGAGGGCAGCCTCTCCCCCACCCTGGAGCTCAGTATCCTCGTCCACCCGGTGGGGAGCACAAGAAAACAGAGAGACCAGCGATGGGGAGAGGCCTGGGAGGGCCCAGGCTGGTTGGCAGGTCCCAGCTGGCCGACTTGTCCCTCCCGCCCTTGTCTGGGTGTGTGGGCAGCTCACAACCCGCCGCTCAGATGAGAATGAAGATGCAATTTTATTCTCATCTTTCTGCTCCGTACCTCTTAGGCACATTTACAAAAATTGATAACAAAGTTGCTTTATGTACCCGACTTTTTTTTTTTCTTATAAGAAATTAAAGAAAAAAGTGGAAGGAAGGAAAGAAGGAAGGGAGGGAGGGAGGAAAGGAGGGGAGGAAGAAAATAAGGAAGAGAAAGAAGCAGAAGAAAGAAAAGGATTGGGAGAATTTTTTTTTTTTTTTTTTTTTTTGGCCTTTTTCTGGTCTAAGTGGCCCCTATATTTGCATTGTCTCACCCTTTGGAGTCACTGGCCTCCTGCCCTCTTTTTTGGGACCCCTCTGTCCTGGCCTTTTAAATGCTGTGTCTGTGTCAGCCTCTCCACAGCCTGGCAGCCCTGGCACAAGCCTGCTTCAGCTCCAGCCCCAGCTTCACTAGGAGGAGCCCAGAAAAGGACGGTTGCATGAATGAGCAGAGGTGAGCCGGAGGAGAGGGTGAAGGGAGAACCAGTCTGGAGATGTGTTCCCAGGTCTCTGGATAGACTGGTAGATCCGGACACTCCACTCCATCAGCCCTGGCCCAGGGCCCCTTCCAGAGCCAAGGCCAGCCCTCTTGGCATTCTTCCAGCAATGCTGAGTCCTGAGCGTATGAGGACCCACTCTGCATGTGGCCCTGGACTAAATGCCTTCTGTGCATCATCTCAGTACTGTGAAGCAGGTATGATTGGGCACCACATTGCATTGAGTTGTCCTGTGTTCTTAGTCTCCTCAAGTCTGTCTTTTTAGTCTTTCTTGTGTTTCACAACCTTGGCAGTTTTGAAAAGTACTGGCTAGGTATTTGTAGAATGTGTGCATGCATACATTTTTTAAGGATTATTTTAAAAGATGTTTATTAAATAAAAAATAATAATGAAGAAAGAGAGAGGAACAAAGAGAAAAAGAGATGTGAAAAGAAAGAAAGGAAGGAAGGAAGGAGAGAAGGAAGAGAGGGTGAGAATAAGTGAAAGAAGAGAAAAAGGAATGAAAGACTGAGGTTTCTGTCAAAAGCAAGCTTTGCTTGAGGCAACAGTGGAGATATCCTTTAAGAAAGCTAGGATGACGCCAGCCTGAATCAACAGCTCTTTTTTCTGGGCTGGTCTGAACTGGTCTGAACAATTAAGAATTGTGTCTGTGAGGTGACAAAGAGGGCTCCTTGCAGCTCCAGCTTTTATGGTTCCTGGTGCTCACAATCTCAGAAGCAGAGAGGGCCACTTTTCTGATGGTTTTAGCTAAAATCCTGGGGATGGCTCTTACTGGCTGGGCTTGGGTCACATGCCCAGCTCTGAACCAATGACTATGGCCATGGAGATGCGAATTCTCATTGGCCAGCCAGGGATACGCCTGCCCCTGACTGCTAACAGAGAAGGCTGCTCTCAGCAGCTGCAGAGTTAACAGAAATAACACGAAGCCAGGCTCCTTCCAGCCATTCTCTCCTGACTCACCCCCTGCTGCTTTCTTCTATGCATCCTGCGGTCCAGCTAAATTGCACCACTGGTCCATGATTTCCTGCCTCTTGGTCTTTTGCTCAGCCTTGCCCCTCCCAGGGTTGCTCTCCTTCCTCTCTGCATAACCAATAATTAGCCACCCTTAAAGTCCCAGCTCAAATGCTGCTGGCTGGGCAGATGTCTTTGAGTTATAGCTTTGGGTGATTATGTTTCAACTCTTGATCCAAGCTGAAAGCTTTATGAAGGTGGAGGGCATCCAACTCATCCAGAAATTTTCTGAGGAAGGAAAAACAGCACCTTTCTGAGGCCAGAGAAGAGCTATGGCCTCTTCAGGGCACTCAGCCAGTCTCTAGCAGAAAGATATCATGCACATTTCCAAGGAAGGGGCGCTCTGTAGGAGATGCCAGTCCCTGACTCCCTTGGACTTGGGTGAAAATCTCAGCCCTGGCCTTCCCTGGTGGCGCAGTGGTTGAGAGTCCACCTGCCGATGCAGGGGACGCGGTCGGGGAAGATCCCACATGCCAGAGCAGCTGGGCCCGTGAGCCATGGCCGCTGAGCCTGCGCGTCCGGAGCCTGTCCTCCGCAACGGGAGAGGCCACAGCGGTGAGAGGCCCGCGTACCGCAACAACAACAAAAAAATCTCAGCCCTGCCACTCCTCAGCTGGGCCAGCAGTTATTTTTCCCCTCTCTGTGCCTCACTTTGCTCTTCTGTAAAATGGTGATAACAAGAGTGCCTACCTATCTCATGGGGCAGTGGTGACTGTTTACTGAAATAATGCACGTAAGATGTTTCAGTCTGTGTAGATTCAAGAAAACAATTTAAAATGATCTGTTGGGACTTCCCTGGTGGCGCAGTGGTTAAGAACCCACCTGCCAACGCAGGGGACACGGGTTCGAGCCCCGGTCCGGGAAGATCCCACATGCCGTGGAACAGCTAAGCCCGTGCGCCACAACTACTGAGCCTGTGCTCTAGAGCCTGCATGCCACAACTACTGAGCCCGCATGCCACAACTACTGAAGCCCGCGCACCTAGACCCCATGCTCCGCAACAAGAGAAGCCACCACAATGAGAAGCCCATGCACCGCAACCAAGAGTAGCCCCTGCTCGACGCAACTAGAGAAAGCCCAAGCACAGCAACGAAGACCCAACGCAGCATGCTCCCCCCACCCAAAAAAATGGCCTGTCTTGGACTTCCCTGGCCGTGCAGTGGTTAAAACTCCACGCTTCCAATGCAGGGGGCGCAGGTTCGATTCCTGGTCGGGGAACTAAGATCCCACATGCCACGTGTGGCATAGCCAAAAAAAAAAAAGCCTGGAGCCGTCAAAAAATTAAATGAAAACTCTTTGGAAATGGAGTTGATGACTGTTATTGTCAGGAATCTGGGTACCAAGTCAACTGGCCGAGGGAGAAAAGAGAATTCAGCCGAGTGGTGGTCGTGCTGTCCACCTCCCCAGTGTGTGTTCCCCTCCCGTAACTGCCCCCCCAACTCCAGAGGGGAGCCCTGATGGGCCTAAGCCAATCACCCTGATTCCTCATCGAACTCCCCACAGTTGGCTCAGGGATGGGCAGGTGATCCAAGTTCTTCCAGTCAGAGCAAGGCTCAGGTATTAGTTTCCTGGTTTGGAGAGAGAGACACTGTCTTATCCTGGCTACAGATGTGAGGCATGGGTCTGCTACAGCCAATTTAGAGCCAGTCAAGACACCAGCCTAGGAAAATTATGACATGCCTAGGAGGTATATGTCAAAGAAATGGAGCCAGAACCTTGATCACCTGAAGCTCTAGCTCTGGAGATTTTAGTTAAATGAGCCAATTAAAACCGATGATCATTTAAGCCAGTTTGAGCTGGGTTTTCTTTTGAAATAGTTGTAACTGATGTATTGGCTTATGTGCTAAAAACTCCAGGGTTAAAACTTCAGGCATGGCTGGTTCAAGGTGTTCAAACAATGTCAGCAGAAATCTGTCTTTTCTCTCCTCCCTCACCCGCTCTGTGTTGGCTTCATTCTCAGCCTGGCTCTCCCAGTGGGAAGCTGCTCCAGGCTTACATCACACTAGTTCAGCAACCTGACGGGGATGGGGGCGATGGGGCAGGGGAACAACCTCCTCTTTTTCAATGGTTTCTGTGGAAGTCCAGGGCTTGAGTCCCACTGGCCCATCTTAAGTCATGTGCCCATTGCTGAATCAGTCACTATGACCAGGAGAGATGCTCTGATTGGCTTGGCCTTGATAATGTACCTGGAGCTGGAGGGGAGAGGGGATCTCTCCCTTCCGTCTACTCAAACTCCTCTCAAGAGTTTGGCTTTTGAATCAGGCCTGACTTTTCTAGCATTGCCACTTTTTAGCTGTGTGATTATGGGCAAATCGCTGAATGTCTCTGAGCCTCAACTGTGAAGGATAACGATGGTCTAAAACTCAGGCTTGTTATGAACAGGAAATGAGATAATCCATGCAGGAAATGAGATAATCCATGCAAAGCATTTGCACAGTGCTTGCTGCTTTGGTGTTATTGTTACTATTATTTCCTAGCTCCAGTACCTCTACTTCAGGAAGTCTGCCTTGATCACTCCTTCTCTCCAAGAGAGAAGGAAGTTTCCTCTTCAGCTCTCACAGCCCTTTCTCTTATGATTTCCTATGTGACTTCAGTGTTTTAGTTTCAGTTTGTATTCCTGACTCCTCTGCTGTTTTAGACTTCCAGCGCCTGGAGGGACCAGGATAGCTTTATCTCTGTATCTTAATAAGAACCACTGCTAACACCCATCTATAGTTTCCAAAGCATTTCCTACTCTGCTTTTTCATTATGAACTTTAATGCAATTCCTCAAGGTGGGAGGGATTATTACTCTTCACAGATGGGGAACCTGAGGACTGGGGGGGAGCAGTGACAGGCCAAGGTCAAGCAACGAACTGGTGAACAGGAAGTTAGCTGTTGTGGGGCTCCCGGCATAGGCTCTTCCTGCTGGACAAATGGTTTTGAATCTAGAGTTCAAACCTTGGTGGAAGATCCCTGAGACCCGCTGCATCTTCATTAGGAGAAGGTGCATGCTGTCTTCACAGCATGCCATCTCTCTCTGCCCGTAGTGCCTCCCCCTTGAAGCCCTCCTTCCCCAACCCCAGAGACATCCCCGTCTGCACAGCCATCTCTTTCCGCTTCTGAAACACACCACCCTGACCAGCCCCCATCACTGTGCCTCATCAGGCATCTGAAACGGACCTCCAAACCCTAGGAAGGGCAGATGAGTGTGCCTGCTCCAGCCTGTGCCCTGGGACAGCTTTGGCCTTGGACAAAGCATATGGCTTATCCTGCATCCTCCTCTGCAAGACAACTTACATGCTGTGAATTCGGCAGAACCTGGGTTTGAATCCCAGCACTGCTGTGTCCTGCCTCTGTTTCCTCATCTGTAAAATGGGAATAGCGCTGCTGGCCTTAAGGGCTCCTCACGGGGATGAATCGAGAGAGGGAAGTGCAAGAGGGCGAGGGAAGTGCAAGAGGGCGATAGGCTTCAAAGGGGGTACAGGAAGGAGAAATGTCTTCGAGGAATGCAGGAATGTCCCCTCTGACCTTGCACGTGGGAGATGGTCTTCCGGCCTCAGGAGGCCCTCCCCTACTCCCCAGCCTGGCTTGATCCCCTGAATTGCTCTCCAGCTCACTTCCTGGGCTGTGGTTGGCTCATCATCTCTTTATCCGTATCCAGTTCTCTCGTTCCTAAACCTGCATCTTATCTCTGTGGCGGCACAGACTTGCAAGCTGGGTGGGGAAGGGATTGGGCTCTGCCTGGGTGACCCAGCCCAGCATCTCTCCAAACCTCAGTTTCTTCCTATAAAATGCGAACAGTAAGAAGACTCACCTTGAGGGGTTATGGTGAGGTTTGGGGCCAGTGCTGTTCCATGTGGCAGCATCTAGCCACATGTGGCTATTTAAATTCATCAATAAAAGTTAAATAAGGTCTTAAAAAAGCAGTTCCTCGGGTGCACTGGCCACATTTCAAGTGCTTACGTGTGGACGGCACAGCTGGACAACACTTCCATCTTCCCAGGAAGTTCTAGCGGCAGCGCTGGTTTGCGCAATCTATGGAAAGCACTCAAGCCTGCACCAGGCACCCTGTACATGTTGGCATAAGTTCATCTGGAGCTGCAAACTCTTAGGGCAGGGGCCGTGATTTCAGGGAAAGTTCTGCTCTCCTGCAGACCCAGGAGGGTCTAGCAGAGAGCTGGGGCTCACAAGGAGGGTTGGACTGGCAGAGGGGCTTCTCCGGGATGGGGGTGGACCAAGTTCAAAATGGGGAGCTCAGGTTCCTGCCTCAAGGCAGGCACGTAGGGCTTAATTCACTGTCCTGGTGGAGAAAGGGCACCGAGCACTGGGATGGGGCAGCAGACTGCAGGAAGGAGTTTCTAGCCTTTAGAACTACCAGCGTTGGACTTTTCAAAGGAATAATGGCTATGGGTTTGCACATGTGTTAGTGTCTCTCTCTCAATCTCTCCTCTCCCCTCCCCTTTCCTCTCTCCTTCCCCCCATCTTCTCTCCCTCTTACTTGTTGCCAGAGAAGGGAAGTCTAGATCCCAGCTTGGAGAACAGAATGCCTTCCTGCATCTGGCTCCCTCACAGGGAGCAGGAACACGAGGCTTAGAGAAGTGCAGTGACTTGCCTTAGGTGTCTTTGTAAGTGAGGGCAGAGTGGGACTTCTGGAAACAGCCTCCCTGAAACAGGGCCTCCTTGGAACACAGGCCACAGGGATGGTGCTGTCTACCAACCTAGCAAGCCCTGATCTGTCCCCAGACCCTGCTGTGAGGGGGTCTCTGCTGACCCCACCCTGACTGGAGCAGGTTGGGCAGCTGTGGGGTCCTGGGCACCTCTCCAGCGTCTGCCCCTCCTCCAGCATGGTGCTCGGGACATAGGAGGTGTGTCGTGGGCACTGATTGAACCAAAGGGAACAGGTGGATCCTGTGTGAGAGCCCAAGGCCCTGTGAAGGGGTGAGCCTGAATCAGGGGGTCTATAAGCCCCTCACGGGAGGATGGTGACCCTAGAGCCCCACCTTTTTAGTGCCACAACTCCTTTAGCAGTCTAGCAAAGCCTGTGCACCATCCTCAGAATAACTTTTGAGTGTGTTTTATTGAAGTAGAACACGTACGTTAAAGTGACACATCTAAAGTGTACATCAGTGAATTTTCACAAAGGGAACGCACTTAACCCAGCACCCAGCGCCCTGGCAGCCCCCGCTCGTCCAGCTCCACCTTCTGCACCTGGTGATGTTTACAAGTGCACACTGCACGGGGAAGCGTGTTTTAGCTCAGGCTGGGGGCTCTATGCGTGTGTGGGGGGTGGAGAGGATGTGTGGAGCTGTGGGATGTGCCTGAGGCGTGGGGAGATTTGTGGGGTCTGAGTGAAGTTTGCCGTGTGCGTGGGTTCAGGTATGAATTTGCCAGGGTTTGTGTGGTGGTTTGGGGTCGTTGGGACGCGTGTGTGGGGTTTGGGGGTTATTTATAGAGTATTGGGGCATAGGCTGTGGGGCGCGGTGGGAGGGCTGGGTAGTCTGCCTAGGGTCGTGGGTACCCGGGTGGAGGCCCTGGGGTCGGGGAACGAGGGGTCTGTGCGGGCTGGGCCGGCGTGGGATACCAGCGGGCGCGGGGCGGGGCCAGAGGGCACCGGGCGGAGTCTTGCGTGGCCTGGGCTGGACGGAGGGGCGGGGCCTCGGGAGCGCGAGGCGGGGCTTCGGCGGGGCTTGGGCTGAGCGGAGGGGCGGGGCCTCGGGAACACGGGGCGGGGCCTGCGGGCGCGCGCACGCAGTCGGCGCGCCCCCTCCCGGCCGCCATGTTGGCTGGTGTGTGGGTGTCAAACGGAGCTGGAAGCGCCGGCGTCTCCGCTGGCTCCCCTCGCTCCCGCCTCCCCAACGTTACTGGCGGCCGCAGCCGCGCATCCGGGTCGGCCCGGAGGAGCGCAGGTGAGCTGGGGCCACGGGGCTCTGGGGCCGGAGCGGGCCCAGGGCGCGAACCCTGCCCCTTCCCGGGCGGACGCCCCCAGAGCGCTGCCCCCCCAGCCGTCCCCCAGAGCATGCACCCCCGCAGTCCCAGCCGGGTCTCCACCTCAGGCGGGACCCCTTCTTACCCGCCCCACGAGGTGGAGCACGGCCCCCTCCCCATCTGGATCCCTCGTTCCGTTGCAGGGACCCCCCCATTTCCCCGCGGGGAGCTCTTCCTTTCATATCCTCGGAGCCTGGGGCTCTCCCTCCTCCCACCCGAGATCTGGGAGCCCCTCCAGGCCTTACCATCTACCTTTAAGCCTAGAACAACCCCGCGCCTCCTCCCCGGGGCACTTTGCTCCCCTCTCCGGGCCAGGCGGCCCTTCCCTCCGGGAGTCGGGGGAGGGATCCCCCGTCCAGGATGCCGGCCGTCCCTCTCTGGGCTGCCGCGGGTCCCCTCCCTTCCCCAGGGACCAGGTTCTCCCTCCCCGCCCCCGCCCCACAGCCCAGCGGGGACGGGGGCGGCAGAGCCAGGCTCCAGCTGCCTTTTGTTCCGCGTGGGATGGCAGAGACCCCGCCCGGCGATTCTGCCGGCCTGGTCGGGTGGGTGACTGGGTGTGTGGGGCCGCGTCTTCCAGGAGACCCTTCCTCTCTCTCCCCGTGGGGCGGCTCCCCAGGAGCCCAGCGCCTTGGGAGAGGCCGGCCCTTCCTAGAGGAGTCCGTGCCAACAGGTTTTTGTTTGCGATCAGAGTTGGTCCGGTGGCTTGGCGGGGGGGGGGCGGGGGAGGTGCAGCTTGCTCCCCCAGAAACCCCGGCAGGGGTCTGTGGAAACCCATTCCTCCGCCCAGGGGCTCCGTCTGGGGCCCTTCACTGTTTTGCTGCCCTGCGGACGCATCTGAGTCTGTGCTGCAAGGAGGATGGGGCTTAACCGTCGTGAGGGTTCAGATGGGGGAAACTGAGGCCCAGAGAGATTGGCCCAAGGTCATGCAGCGATACAGTGTCAGTGCCAGAACTCGGTGCTTGGGTTCCAGGGCTCTCTCCGGGATGTTTCAGAATTTTTTTTAGAGAGATGTTCAGGGTTATCCCCTTCCTCTTTTCAACGTTCACGTAAGAAAATGGACAGAAAAAGATGAGAAGTGTGAGTTCTTCCTTTCCATCTCAGGAAATGCCCTGTGAAAGAAGGGATTGGAACAGGAGTTTAAAATGATTGAAAAGGTGAATTTTAGTTTTTAATTGTCCATGCGTTCCCCCAGTTATGTAGGATAATGAAGATTTGGCAGAAAACTTGTGTCTCTTGTAGCTCTAGATATGGATGGTAGGTGCTGACCAATCATATACCCAATCCCTCACAGCAGTGATTGAATTTGCACTGATAATCGTTTTCATCTGTATTTAAATGAGCATCCAAAGGGCCTGCAGGTTTCTGAATGGTACTTGTTCCAGCAATTGTCTTTGGGACAGGTGATTGTGTCAGAGAAGTTGCCAAGATCTTCTCATATTTATCTGTATTTTTTTTAATATCTGTATTTTTATTTTACATTTTTAAAGCTTATTTGCTTCTTGAGTTTTTTTTAAAATTAATTTATTTTTGGCTGCATTGGGTGTTCGTTGCTGCGCACAGGCTTTCTGTAGTTGCGGTGAGCGGGGGCTATTCTTTGTTGTGGTGTGCGGGCTTCTCATGGCAATGGCTTCTCTTGTTGCAGAGCACGGGCTCTAGGCACGCAGGCTTCAGTAGTTATGGCATGCGGGCTCAGTAGTTGTGGCTCGTGAGCTCTAGAGTGCAGCCTCAGTAGTTGTGGCTCACGGGCTTAGTTGCTCCGTGGCATGTGGGATCTTCCTGGACCAGGGCTCGAACCCGTGTCCCCTACATTGGCAGGAGGATTCTTAACCACTGCACCACCAGGGAAGTCCCCATTGCCATACTCTTGTGAAGCGTGTTAAAGTTTTCAAAGCTTTCTGAGAGCTGTTCTCACTGTTCCCCAGAATCTTCCTGTTGGATTGGTGGGGTGTGGATGAATGTGGTCTGTTTATCCCCATCTGCTGAGTTTTTGAAAATTGACACGCTTTCTGATAAGTTTGTCAATGGAATTTTCTTTGGTCTTAGTTAGCTTGTTCAAGGTGTCTAAAAATAGAAACTTAGAAAAACAAACACAGTGAAGTAAGTGTCTGTGAAGCTGAGAGGGTGTGTTGAGTAGCATCTGTCCACGGGCTGTTTGACCACACCTATCTTCCAGGTTTTTGATGTCTTGAAATACAAAGCTGTTTGAGCAGACTTTGTTGTTGCTGTTGAACATAATTTCATTTTGTCTTTACATCCATGTGTAACACAGGGATTGTCACCCATCCATGAATGGAAAAACTGAGGCCCAGAGAGGTTAGGTAACCTCTGAGGAACTGACCCAGCCAGGAGTCAAACTCAGGTCTGTGTGGTTACCAAACCTGGGTCCCTGCTACTCCACCAGCCACTGCAGAAAGCAGTGATGATGAGTACTCATTTAAGTTGTAGGATAAGCTTATGATCTGAAAGTCATCAAGTTTGTTTAGAAGGTTGGGAGTTGTGAATGAGGAGATGTCTGTCTTTTTCCTAACTTTAGGATCTGTGAAGGTACTGAGGTTCGAATATCAAGAGTTTCATGGACCGCTTGATCAAGGCAAAATTTAGGGTTTGGTTTTAAAAATTGGCCTGGCTCCTTTGAAGCAGACCTGTGGCACTGTTATAATACCCCCTGCACGTGCATGGGATTCCTTCTGGTGACTCAGCCCTGGCCCACCCAGGTGCTGGAGCTGCTTTGTGCCTTCCTGTTGGCCCTGGTCTGGGCGGAATGCGCCAGCTCTCTAGAGACAGAGAGGGTAGCTTCTTGCACTCTCTGGTCAAAGCAGTGGTAGAAATTGGGGCACAGAGGTCAGTGGAGGGACCCCTGTGTCCTCTTCGTGGCACCCAGCTAACAAGTGGAGCAGGGAGAAGCAGGCTCGCCCTGCGGGGTGGCTGACCATCCAGGGCTGATGCATGATGTGGATTTAAAGGCATCTATAATTCATCACTTCTGAGCGCAGGCTTCGTCCCGCCTCTCACTCCCACCCTCCCCTCTTAAGGAAGTGTCATCGTCACATCTCGGTGGCTCTGTAGCTGAGGACACCAAATGGTACAGATAGTTTGGCTATAAAGGCCATGTGACAAGTAGCTTTGGAATCAGATGTGGGCGCAAATTGGCCTCCTGGCTGGGTGGCTTCGGGCACTTTAATCACTGAGCTTTGGTTTCCTTGTTTCTAAAGAGGGCCAATAATAACCACTTTGCAGATAGACTGGTGGTCTTTCTCAGACGCTGGTGCACATCGGCATTGCTCAGAGTGCTGGCCCCTCCCCCTGAGTTTCTCATTCAGTGGGTCTGGAGTGAGGCCCAAAAATGGGCATTTTCAGCCAGTTACTGGTTGTTACTGATGCTGCTGGTTCTGGGGCCAGATTTGGGAACCGTGGCCCAGAGGACAGAGTGAGAAGGCATGTGGGGAGCCTGCGAGGGCCGGCTGTGCCAGAGGCTCACCAACAGCGGCTCCCTTCTGCCCCCCAGGTGCTTCTGTATGTCGCTCAGATGACGGCATGACGCTTGGGAAGGGAATTTGGTTTCTCAAAGCGATGTTTCACTTGTTCTTACGTGATTGTAATTGGGCTGTGGTCACAGGCGTGGTGACCCTGTGGGTTAGTTGGGATGTTTTCCTTCATGAAGGGAACGTAAGATGTCAGTGCCCTTCAGAGGCAGTAAATCCAGGATCCTGTTTGAAAAGCCGGTTCTTCATTCCCACACATCAAGCGAGATGTTCACTGTCGAGGCCCTTTAGAAATGCAGCTGGGAAAGGGCAGGGGGTGTGGCGTTGGGCACGGAGCAGACTCCCACGGGGCCACTGGGGAGGCCACTGGTGTTAATGGAAGTCACTCCTCCCTCCAGCAATTCCGAGTGATTCCATATTCTTTGGTGTTTAGAGTTTGGAAAAAAAATTATTTTCCTCCAGTAGGTAATTATCAGCTTGTCCATCAAAACCAAACACGTGGGTGTGTGTGAGCCCTGATGGTCTTTGAGTGTCTCCTTTGTGCCAGGCCCTATGTGACTCCTTTTATGCCCAGTAGTTAATTTAATTTCCATTGTGATCCTCCAAGACCTGTCACCACTGCTGTTTTTGCCTGTGCAAAAACTAAGTCTCAGAGAGGTTCTGCAGCCTGCCTCAGGCCACACAGCCAGTCAGCGCCCCAGCTGATATTTGCCGCCGCCAGTGTCAGATTGAAAACCACACTATTTCCGTGGCCTCAGCCCGCAGCCGTGTCAGGTGCTCCCACTACCTCGCTGTACGCTTATGGCAACCCCGCAGGCATTTCGCAGGGGAGCAGAGCTGGGGCTCAGAGGGGTTGGGCTTGTTCACATGCACCCACCCAGTGTCCGGCAGGACCTGAATTCAGTCCCATGCCTGCCTGAGTTTGGAGCTCGGGAAGCTGTTTCTATGGCAACACCTCCCCTCCCTGCCCAGGGCTGCAGAAGTCAGTTCTAAGACCCAAAGCTGCCTGGGTGTGTAGAGCACGGCCCTGGGGGAGCCCCAGCTGGGCTTGCGGGAGGAAGTCTTTGTGGCTGGTAAGGGTTTCTGGGTTTGCAAAGCTGTGATAAAATCATTGCCCAGATTGCTCTTTGAGAGAAGGGGCTCTTTCTCTTTACTCTGTAATCGTGAAGCTCTGCACATTTGTTCTGTAAACATGACACATGGGAATTTAGGACTAAAAAATGGTCTGGTAATGCTGTTAAAATGTGATCAAATTCATGCTGAAGAACTCGATAGTTTTAAGACGTTTTGTATGAGTAAAAATATGAAGTATCTCCTTCCTCAGCAGGCAGTTAATGCATGACTTCTAGCAAATGGGTCATTCTTCTGGTCGGACCATGGGTGAGGAGGCTGGGGTGGGATCACTTTCCCAAGGTTTGAAAATTGCCTGCAGCTCCCAAGTCAAGGGGTGATAGACAGCTATGTGTCAGTACGTGCCCTGTGCTCTTGGGAGGCCCGGGAGGTTTGGACTCGAATTTGTTGTTCTGTAACCTCTTTAAGGCTCTGAGGTGACTAAATCATGACAGCGAAAAGTTGCTATCCAGAGTCTGTCCCCTTCTCTGTGTCCCCCTCCCCCAAAGTCATGGCAATAAAGGAATACTGACGGGCTGAGGAAGTACGTCCTCCCTGAGTGCCCGTTTGATACCCAGAGCTGTCATGGGGTATAACGAGTGTACTTTGGATCCAAAAATTTGGGAAATGTATGGTCAGAGAAATAATTTGGGGGCCACTTTAGTAGAGGCAGTTGGTTGATGTAGAAGTATGGGCATCAGATCAAGGGCGGTTCCTTGACAGTAGGGCTGACATTTGAGATCAGTGTCAGCCTTGGGGGTACGCGGCGCGTAGTCTCTAGGGTCAGAGTGCTGGGTGTTCGAGAGGTGCCATGGCTCTCGCCACCAGGAGCTCAGTCTAACTGAGAAGACAGTTAACGTCAGTGAGACAGAAGCTGGTGGTTTGTTGAGTTGTGATTTTGATTCTTGGTCAGGGAATCAGGAATGGAGGAAAGTCTGGAAGAGTCAGGGAGAAGGTAGGATTGAAGCTGGACCTGGCAGGACAGGGAGCTGCGTCTGGGAGAAGGCGGCAGAGGGCGCGGGCGTGGCTGGGTGCCTGGGTTGGGGGTGCGGCGCAGGCTCCGGAAGCAGCTCTGCTGGGCCGATGCCTGCTGAGAGCAGCGAGCACCGAGGTGGCCAGGCGGCCACTGGCTGTGACGAGGCCGCGGCCTTGGGACTGGGGGGTGCGGCAATAGGGACCTGAGCGAGGGGGCCTCTGGCGGGGCCTGCCGCGTGGCATAGCTCCCGTGGGTGAGGGCCTGGCCAGGTTGGCTTCCTGGGGCTGGATGGGCTCCACCCTGGAGCCAGCCCCAGGGTGTGTGTCAGAGCGAGTGGGGGAGGCAAGGACCTCGGGGCCTCCCTGCCGGCCGGGAAGGTGGATGCGACGCCCTGCAAGCCTGCGGTTCGTGTCCTTGGCTGCACCTGCAGATCGCATGGCCTGGAAAGCTTTTCCAAAATGCCTGTGATGGGGCCCCACCCCAGACGGTGGAGTGGGAGCCAGTCGTTTTTTAGAAGCGCTTCAGCTGATTCTGATGCTTTGTGTGGGCTGAGAGGCTGAACTGTGTGCTCAGAGAGCTTCTGGGAGTGTCAGGGATTAGGAGGTGGGAGGAGGCTGGAGCCAGAGAGAGCAGGAGGCCTCTGCAGTCGTGGGGTGTGGGGTGCTGGGGCCCTGGGCTACTGTCGAGCTGCTGCGGAGGGGAGGGGAGGGCAGGGGGCAGGTTAGGTGGAATGTGCCAGAGGAGGATGGGCAGGATGACCAGCAGGCTGCCTGCCGGAAGTTTGCCTTTGAGCCACCTTGGGAAAGCGGGGCTGGGTTAGCAGAGTGCCAGCAAGGTGAGGGCAGGAGAAGAGACTGTGGCCCACCGGTCTGGTGACCTCCTTCAGCCTGGCTCTTAGCCACGTCTGTGGAGCAGGCACCACCGGTCCTTAGCTGCCCGGTCCAGCCTGGGAGCCAGGTTCCTTCCTGTACCCCTGCTTGTAATAACTGCAACAGACACTACTTGTAAAATGTAAGACTACATTTCTTTAAAGTAACTACAGTAACAATAGTTGTAATTTAGGGTTTCTAATTTAGGTAGATTCACTTTATTGACTAAAGATCAGAAGTGAGGTTTTACCTGGTGTATTTAACACATACCACAATGTCATCATTTATGGTATTTCCAGAAAAGATTAGTTTACAGTCCAGTTCATTCAGTCTTTATTCAGTGTGTATTGAACACATATATGTTATGCACTATAGGTTGGCAATACATACACGATGTAAGTTCCTGGGAGGATAAATTAGGAGTTTGGGATTAACATATACACACGACTATATATAAAATAAATAACCAACAAGGACCTACTTTGTAGCACAGGGAACTATACTCAATATTTTGTAATAACCTATAAGGGAAAATAATCTGAAAAAGTACATACACACACACATACACACACACACATATAACTGAATCACTGTGCTGTTCACCTGAAACTAACATGATATTGTAAATCAACTATACTTCAATTAAAAGAAATAATAAGTTCCTGCCTTCATGTAGCTGATGGTCTGCAGAGAGTGGCTCCTGAGATGGGACAAGTAGTGTCAGCACCGAGAGAGACGTTTAGAAAGTGGTGTCAGACGCTGAGAATGCACCTGGGTGTCAGAGAGGAAATGGTACATAAGTAGAGTCTCGAAAGAAGAGCGGGAGTTCTGGAGGACAGAGGGCCCCAGGTGGCGGGAGTGGGCTGGGAGCCCGCCGTGCTTCTCACACAGCCTTGGCAGTGAGCGGCCGGGCCTTGGGTGCTCAGAGCAGCTCTTCTCTGTCTGCGCCTGGGGAGCTGAAAAGGCTCCTGTGAGAAGAGGTCCTCTGTGGTTTGAGACAAGCGAAGGTGATGTCATTGCTGTGGTGCCGGGGTGGGCCGGGGACCCGAAACGTCCACACTCCTTTCTTTTGCTGCAGCAGGTGGGGTTGGAGAGGGTTCTCAGCCACCCCACCTGTACTGGAGGCTGGTTCCTCAGGTCCCGGGGCGGGGGGCGGGGGAATGGCCGATGTAGCGCCCTCATGCGTGGTGAGCAGGTCCCCTGGGGAAAGGCCTCCTGACAGCCAAGCAGCTCTGTTTTCCAGAAACCCCTGGAGACCTTTGTGACCAGATTGTCAAGGTGAGGGACCCCGGCCGTACCTTGGGGTGCGTGTGAGAGGCTGCTGTGTGTCAGGCTTGGTGCTGGGTACCCAGGGATGGCCTGGCCCTCAGCCCTCCCACTGTGCACTCGGCAAAAGTGGTCCCTGGGCCCGATCCAGCCCACCGATGCTTTCTGTCTGGGTCGTACTGTGCGTCTTGCTAAAAATTAAACTTGGTTGCTGTATTGGTTTCCTATGGCTGCTATAACAAACTACCACACACGCAGTGGCTTAAAGCAACACGGTTGTATGCGTCAGAAGTCCACACGGCTCTTAGGGGGCTAAAGTCACGGTGTAGGCAGGGCTAGCTGCTTCTGGAGGCTCTAGGGGAGCCCCGTTCCCCTGCCTTTTCCAGCTCCCGAGGCCGTCCACCGTCTGTGCCTCGTCGTCCCTTCTCTCTTCAAAGCCAGCAGCAGCCAGTCCTGTCCCTCTCACCCCGTGTCACTCTGACACGGGCTCTTCTGCCTTCCACTTGTACTTTAAGGTCCCTTGTGGTTACACTGAGCCCCCGGATCATACAGGATCCTCCCCCTGTTTTAAGGTCAGCTGATTAGAAACCTTAATCACATCTGCTCCTGTAACTCCCCTTGGCCATGTAACTGGGATCAGGATTGGGCATCTTGGGAGGCCATTATTCTGTCTACCCCAGATGCTAACGTGAAAATCAGGAGATCTTACATAGCAGTCCAGACTTGCGGCTTCATTGACAAATCAGAACACTTGGCAGCCGGGGGCCTGCACTGTTGCCTGGCAACCCTGGGTCAGTGCCAGGGTCGGCGCCATCTCTGGATGGGGTTGCATGCGCCAGCTCTTTGCAGCCCCCGCCCGTCTCGTGGTGCCCACTTGTCTCCCTTCGTTGCCTGGGCCCTGCTCTGGGGACCCAAGGCCTCACACAGAATCCCGTCACGGCAGGCCCGTGCTCAGGGTGGTGGAGCTTCCTACCTCCCTCTGCCGTGTCCTCTTCCTTGTCCCTGCGAGACTCCCCTCCCCCACCTCCATACCCTGTCCCGCACCCTCCTCTGCCCAGCACACCCCCCCCTCCTCTCCACGCCCCCCCCACCCCAGGCTCTACATTCCAGAGCATCTCTGGTGCTATTTTAGGTGGTATTGTTTGTACCCTAACTCCTCGGCTCCTGCCCCTGCTTTTCTGGCGCCCAGCGCTGACACATCCTGTGCCTTCCACCCTATCTCTTGCATTGGCGTTTGTGAAAAGCAAGTATTTCCAGCGCACCTTCAGAGCCGTATCCATTGAGTCAGGACGACACAGCAGCATTTAATTGAACATCTGCTGTGTGCCACGTGCTTTCCTAGACACTGGGAATACGATGGGGGATGAGGTGGAGGGAGATACCTGCCTTGCCTCCCCTGCAGACCTAGTTCTAGAAGAGGGAGAAGGAGAGACAAGTATCAGCCTCCTCCTGCATCTCGGGAGGGAGGTCTGGCAGCATCCTGCTCCTCGGGCCCTGGCTTGGAGGCGAGCTCCGTCCGCAGTGCTGCGCGGTGCTGGGGCTCTGGCAGAGGCATTTCAGTGGAAGCTCCCCGTGTTTGCAGGCGTCACCTGGACCCCAGCTGACAGCTGAATTGGGGCAGGCATTTCAGAGGCCCAGATGGTATGTTGGGTGGCAGTGTGAAGGACCAGAAGGGACGCCTCCGTGTGCTGCTGCCCGGTGGTCTGACCTGGGGCTCTGGTTGTTTTCGGGGAGCGCTTTGTGTGACCTCTTGTGGCCAGGCCTGCCCCCAGCTGACCCCGTGCTGTGGGGCCCAGGTGGAGGGTGCTGGGTTGAGCCCCTGGGGTTTGACAGCTTAGGGGCATCTAGTTCTTTTGTCTACACAGAATATGATCCAGCAGGTCAGAGATCTTTGGAAATTTGCTTGAAAACAAAGCAAGACTTACTGTTATGGAGGATTTCCAACTTATAAAAATAGAGTAGTTCAGTGAACCCCCATCACTCAGCTGTGACTGTTTTAATCTAGGCTCTTCCCCTTCTCGGCTGCCCCCAGATTATTTCAAAGCAAATCCCAGACTTGACTTCATTGATAAGTGCCTCAATGTGTATCGCTCACAGATGTGGACTCTTTGGAAACTTATTTTTATGTGAGGACTGACCACCAGCGGTCCTAATTCTGATGTTCATACTCTGTGAGTTTGAAGCTGTTTTTTTTCAGTTGTAGAGTAACAATCATCTTTATACAAAATCTTGATGTGGGTTGAATTTTTTTTTTTTTAAGGTTTTCCTTTTCTTTTTTTTTAGATGTTGGGGGTAGGAGTTTATTAATTAATTAATTAATTTTTGCTGTGTTGGGTCTTAATTTCTGTGCGAGGGCTTTCTCTAGTTGTGGCAAGCGGGGACCACTCTTCATCGCGGTGCGCGGGCCTCTCACTATCGCGGCCTCTCTTGTTGCGGAGCACAGGCTCCAGACGCGCAGGCTCAGTAGTTGTGGCTCACGGGTCCAGTTGCTCCGTGGCATGTGGGATCCTCCCAGACCAGGGCTCGAATCCGTGTCCCCTACATTAGCAGGCAGATTCTCAACCACTGGGCCACCAGGGAAGCCCGATGTGGGTTGAATTTTATTAGCACTTCTATTAAGGTAAAACAATGAGAATTTTGCTATTTTAGTTTTTTTTTTTTGTAAAATACATATAACATAAAATTTACTATGGTAACCATTTTAAAGTGTAAAAACTCAGTGGCATTAAGCACATTCCCCGTGTTGTGCAGTCATCACCACCATATAGTTCCTGAGTTTTCCGTCACCCCAAGGAAACCTGTGCCCATCAGCAGTCATTCCCTCTCCCTCCCCTCCCCGACCCGGCACCCGTGGACTTGCCTGTGCTGGACAGTTCACATATTTGGAACCATGCAGCATGTGGCCCTCTGCATCTGGCTTCTTTTCACTCAGCGTAGTGTCTTCCAGGGTCACCCCTGTGGTCAAGTGTCAGTGGCTTCATGCCTTTTTATGGCTGGATGATATTCCATTGTGTGCATAGACCACGATTTGTTTATCCGTTCATCTGTCGATGGACACTTGGTTGGTTTCCACCTTTGGCAGTTGTGAATAGTTGCTGCTTCAGCTTTTCAGTACTTAATTTGAAATGTGGTGACGTGGTGTGTGGATCAAAAAGAAAATGTCATCTATGAGGGGGCAGGAGGGTGACTTACTCGTGACTCCATTGATTTTAACACACACGTTTAAAGGAGCTCACTGCTGAGCGTGATGCACGGATCGGGGAAGCGCACCGCACGCAGCGTCATGCTTGGGGCAGCCAGGCCCGCGTGGCCGTCTTCTGCTTCTGGTGGCCTCGAGGCCCGCTCAGCAGGCTGCCGTCCGAGGACAGGCCCTGCCCCTCCTGACCTGAGTGGCCACAGCCACGGGTCTGGGGGTGGACGGTGGCCTCTCTGAGCACGGCGGTGAGGGGAGTGCTGGGCAGGCATGGGACTTGCCCCCCGAGTGACGGGGACAGACTGGGTGTTCTCATGAGAGCCACTGGCATGGGGATCAGCACCTTTCCTTATGTTCCTCAGTGAGATGGTCAGAGTCGGTGCCCATGCGTCTTCGTGACCACGTGCTGAGCTCAGGATGACTGGTTACGTACCCGACGGTCGGCTGGACAATGCAGTGATTCGGTAGCATGGTGTACATATGGGTGCTGATTCCTGGTAGGAGGTTATTTCCGGCAAGGAGTCAGTGGGCAGCCCAGCTGCTGAGTGTGGGTCAAGGGCTGCTGTGTTGGGTGCAGAGGGACCCTTGGCCGCTCCATAGGTGGTTCCGGTCCTGGTGCTGCGAGCACGCCTTCATCTCCTTCATGCTGTGTGTCTGCTTTTGGAAGACGTGAGGGAGGTGTTCATCTCAGGTCCCAGGACAAGGAGAAGCTTCTCCTGTGAATCTGGTTTCTTTCTATCTTGTGGGCAGTGTGAATCATTTTTGCTCTGTCCACCAGGAAGCTCAGCTCAGAGCCAGTCATTTGTCCCAGCTCTGGTGTGGTCTGCACTTTGGGTTCTAACCTTGCCTTCTGGCCCAGCTTTTTTTTCCTCCCCTTCTACTTCCCTATTGCCTGGGTTTCTTCATTTACTAGCTTTTCACTATGTTCCCTGGCTTTCTCTCAGCCAGTAATTCTCAAATGCTGGATCCCCACCGCCTTCTGTTTTAACTGTGCTGGATGGGGCCTGAGCATAAGTGTGTTTCCAAAGCTCCCCAGAGATTCAAGCCTGTGGCTGGGCTTGGGGGCCACCGCTGTTGTCCGTTTCACATCTTTTTAGCAACAAGGCAGGATAAATAGACAAAAAGGATGGAGCCGGGGAGGAGAGCCGACCCAGAGGTGGTGGTCTGAGCTCAGAGAAGCCGAGTCAAGTGGATTATGTTGTTCTCTTGCCAGTGGAACCAGTGGGAAAGCTCTCCTTGGCCAGCGCTGCAGAAGCCTCAACTCCTGGACAGGCTGGGGATGAGCGACTGGAGATCTTGCTCTGAGGACCTTGGGCCTGCCTGGTGGGAGCACAGCTTCATGACAACGTCTACAGGCCACTCAGGACACAAGCCCGTGCATGGGACCCAGTCATGCTTAATACCATTTGCTATAAAATGTAGCTCTAGAAAAGACCCAGTGTATAAGGAGAGCATTTAAAACATGGTCTTCGCAACTAATCTGACCCCACCTGTGTGTTAGAGGAGCAGTCTCCCTGCTTTAAAGAGAAACAAGAAATTATGAAAGAAAATACATTTTTTCTTGATTTAAAAAATACACTTTATTGGCAGAAGAAAAGAATAAAGTAAGTAGCACAAGAAATCACTATCTAACCTGACTGCAAGATGTTAAGTAGGGTTTAACATTTGGAGGAAGAGAAACAAATGTTTCTTTAAACAAAACAAAACAAACCTTTTATTATTTCTTCCCCCTCCCTCCAAAAAAACCCAGTTTTTTTTTTCATTTAGTTCTTTTAACTTTGAACAAAAATCTTGGTAACTTTTTTTCCTCTTTACCATCTGATTATCAGTAGTTTCCAAAGACTAAAATGAGCTCTACCAAAATAGATGATACAATATAGGATTTCCAAGCGGGGTGTCTCTTCTGTACCAAGTCTCAGGGGGAATGTTTAGGACGCCTGTTTTAATGGTCATGGAAGGAAATTTGGAAAGTTCGTGTAAGTAGGAAGGACCAAACTAGAACTAGCCTTGTCACTGTGATCGCTATTAATATTTTGTTTTATTTTCTCTGAGTCGCTGTTTGTTTAGTGCCCAGGGGTCTCTGTGGCCTGTGTAACCATCACGGGGTGGCACAGAGCTTACCCTTGAATGGCCACGCTGGGAAGAGGCCAGCTGCCCCTGTGGTTTGTCCCTTCCTCCCTTGCTGTGGGTGGTGGGGTCTGGAGGGCAGGAGGGAGAGGCTGTGGGGAAGAGGGGCTTATTCAGCAGTCGGATGTTGGGGGGAGGAGGGCACCCTGACGGGGAGGGAGGGAGGGAGGGATGGGGCGTGTAGGCGCAGCGGCCTGGTGGGGAGGAGGACTTCAGGGCTGGACAAAGGAGCCCAACACCAGGGGCGAGGCCCCCCAGGCAGTCACCTGCTGCTCTCTGGGCCCAGGTTCCCCTTTATGATGTAGATCAGAGAGTGGGACTGTGTGACATCCAGGGCCTCCCAGGGCCGGAATGCTGGGGTGCTGTGTCTTTGAGAGCAACTCCCGGGCCGGGCTGCAGTCGTTCTTGTGTTTCTGAACGAACCTGCTCATGCATCTCCTTTGGGGAGTCTCCAGGGGAGAAAACAGGCCAGTTCCTCAGGAATGTGTTTGCCGAGGCTCACGGGTTCCCCCTGCTCCAGTCCAGGCTGTGTGTCCACGGGTCACTTCAGGGTGACCCAGGACAAGTCAGTGCCGAGTGAGCTCCCTCTGGGGCCCTTGGCGTGGACGCAGCTGGTGCCCAGCCATAGGCCCTGTGAGCAGCTCTGCCGCGCTGGGGAGAGGTCCCCACTTCCCTGCCAGCCTGGCTGGTCACAGAGTCACCGCAGGAAGGAGATGTCAGCCTGCCCCCGAGGCCGCCCATCCCAGGAGGGCGGCAGGCCTGCCGCGTGAGGGCCAGCACAGCGCCGGGCGGGGGGAGGCCTGGCGCGCTTGTCACACGGAGGTGTGCGTCGATTTGAGTGCTGCGTTGCTCTGCCAGCCGGTGGATGGTGAAGAAATCCTTGCAGTAGAAATTTAAAGGCCGCTGCAAGGGAAGAAAGAGAAAATTGGTTTCAAACTAGGAAGAGGGAAACAAATACTGTCTTCTTTAAAAAAAAAACACAACACTTCTTTAGCACACTGCTTCTGAATCAAGCTCTCAGAAATGACATTTAAAAGAAAAAAAAACTGCCCCGCGAGGCTCATAGAATGTAATCTGGAGTTGGTGACCCTAAGGTGTCCCTCCTTGCAGGAGGTGATGTGGAAGGAGCACAGCACCCCTTGATTTGGCGTCTTCTGAGCATCAGGTCACTTCAGAGGGAAGTTCCCCGACCAGTGCTGTCATCCTCTGAGGGCCTCTCCTTCTCCCCGCAGCTCTGTGTCTCTCAGTTTCACTGAGGCCAAGGGAGGGCCCCTTGAGAGGGTGCAGTTCTGTCGCTGGCCTCCAGGGCCGACCCCGAGTGCCCTCTCTGTGCTTTCGGGCTGTGGTCAGAGCTGTCCTGCTGGGAGCGGGCTCCGTCCGCACGCCTCCCCTGCCTGGCCCGGAGGCTCCTGCCCAGGGCGCCATCCATCTGTGTCCACACGAGCACTTTGCAGCCAGGGGCTGCATCTGGCGGTGCCCGGCAAGTGGCAGGTGCGGAGGACACAGGTGCCGCACCTGGTGGTGGGCGAGGCCAGACTGGGCCACGCTGGGGAGAGTGGGGAGAAGGGCCACTCCAACCAGCCGGATGGCGGGGAGCGGGTCGGGTGGGCTTGTGGACTCCGAGGGTGGGAAGGGGGAGACGTGAGCCTGTATATGTGGCCTCCAGCTGCCCCGGCTGGCGGTGAAGGGCTGACAGCTCACCGGGGAGGACGCAGCCCTGGCTGATGGCTACACTGGTGCTGTCCCAGCACTGGCCAAGGGACCTGTTGGCCAAATGAGGATGGGGCTTATTTTTCTTAAATATATTATGCGCTTTTGAATAGGCGATACATCCACTCAGTTCTGAACTGAGATGGTGTTAAAGTACATTCCGAGCAATCCTACCCTTTACCTCTGACCTCCCCCGCCCCACCCCCTTCTCCCTAATAGCAACCCCTTTTAGTATCTGAATAGCCTTCCAGTGTTTTTTTATGCAAATAAAGCAAAAGCAAATTTATATTCTTATTTCCCCCTTTGTGTTAAATCAAAGATAGCACCCTGTACACATTCAACCCTTTGCTTTCTTACTTGTGGCGTAGCCTAGAGACTTTCCATGTCGCTACGTGGAGAGCCGCGTCCTCTCTGTGAGCGTAGTGCCGTGATGCTCTCCTCCTGTACTGTTTTAAATCCCATCCCCTATACGGCAGCTTCCGGCTGTTCCTCACGTGCTGTTACATAACATTCCTGAGAGGATCGATCTTACCTACGTGTCCTTCCCCATGTAAGCAGGTGGATCTGCAGGTAGCATTCTCCAGGGACAGTGCTGGGTCCGAGGGTAATAGTCATTTTCATAGATTTTGCCAAAGCCGTCCACAGGGGTTATCGCGTCCTGCCCTCCCACCAGCCCGTTTCCCCTCGGCCTCACCAGCAGAAGGTAGAGTCAAATATTTGGATTTTTGCCAACCTGACGGGTGTAAAGAGTATCTCGATGTACTTTTTTTTTGATTTATTTATTTTGATTTATTTATTTTTGGCTGCATTGGGTCTTTGTTGCTGTGCGTGGGCTTTCTCTAGTTGCAGCGAGTGGGGGCTACTCTTCATTGCGGTGCGCGGACTTCTCATTGCAGTGGTTTCTCGTTGTGGAGCATGGGCTCTAGGCACGCGGGCTTCAGTAGTTGTGGCCTGTGGGCTCAGTAGTTGTGGCTTGCAGGCTCTAGAGCGCAGGCTAAGTAGTTGTGGCACATGAGCATAGTTGCTCCGCAGCATGTGGGATCTTCCCAGACCAGGGCTGGAACCTGTGTCCCCTGCATTGGCAGGTGGATTCTTAACCACTGCACCGCCAGGGAAGCCCTTGAGGTAGCTTTAATTTGCATTTTTCTGAAATGTGAGCTGATCATTTCATATGCTTAGGGACCACTTACATTTTTTTTGTGGACAGTTCTTTTCCCATTTTTCTCTTGAGTTATTGGTTGCTTACTTCTCAATTTCTGTGAGTTCTTTATATTTTTGGAAGGTTGGTTCATTGTGTAATGAGCTGTAAATATTTTTTAAAATTTTATTATTTATTTGTTTTTGGCTGCGTTGGGTCTTAGTTGCGACATGCAGGATCTTTCATTGCGGCGCGCGGGCTCTTCGTTGGGGCGCTTGGGCTTCTCTCTAGCTGTGGCGTGCAGGTTTTTCTCTTCTCTAGTTGTGGCACACAGGCTCCAGGGCACGTGGGCTCTGTAGTTGTGGTGCGCAGGTTCTTTACCACTGGACCACCAGGGAAGTCCATGTAACTATTTTTTCAGGCTAGGAATTATTCTGATCTAGCCAGATTCTTTTAAGTACCCCTCCCCCATCTCCTCTTAAAGATTCAGACCGTGGCCTTGGGATGGAGTCTGGTCCTATTGGGACAGAACCGTGACCTTGGCTTCCTTCCAGGACTTTAAGTTAATTGGACACAGACAGGTTTTCAGCATAAGCATACAGTGGTGTGGATGTGTTTGCATCTGTGCGGAGGCTGCGTGTCCAGGGTGTGTGGTCACCGTCATCATTTGTGGAGCAGACTGATGGAAGGCCATTGTTTTGTTTTTTTTTTGGTTGTTATTCACAGCTTTATAGATATGTGATTTATGTACCACACAATAAGGTTCACTCATTTGAAATATATAGTTCAAAAGCTTTTAGTATATTTAGCGTTGTGCAACCATCCGTGTAATCTTACTTTAGAACATTTCATCACCCCCAAAAGAAACCCCGTACCCATTAAGCAGTCACCCCCTTCCCCCTCGTCCCCCAGCCTCTGGCCACTGTCGGTCTGCTTTCTGTCTCTGGACTTGCCTGTTCTGGACGACTCGTAGAAACGGAGCAGTGTGTGGCCTTGTGTGTGTGCTCCCCTTGGCGTGTTCTCACAGTTCACTGTGTGGAAGCAGGTGCCTGCACCTCCTTACGTGTTCAGGCTGAATGCTGTTCTGCTGTATGGATGTACCACGCTTTATTATTCTATTTACCCATTCATCTGTTGAAGGGAAGCTTTTTCCACTTTCTGGCTGTTACGAGCGATGCTGCTGTGAGCTCCGTGGGCACCGTGTCCTTTCTCTTGGGTAGAGACACAGGCCTGCACCACCCCCACGCTGGGGAAGGATTGTGGAGAACTGCACACTGGCCTCTAAAGTGTTGGACACAAAGCGACACACGTCGCTTCTGCCACATTTTACTGGCCAGGGCCGTGGCTGACCCAGAAGCGGGGTGGGGAACGCAGTTCTGTCCCAGGCCCTGGAAGCCGCGGACTAGAAATGTTTGGTGCACAGAACTAATGACTGCTGAGAGGGGGAGCGGGCATCCGGGGGCCCAGGGGAGGGATCCTGTCTGGAGGGGTCACTAGCAAGGTGGAGCTCCAGGGTGAGAATTACCTGCCACTGATGGGTCCGCCTTGAAAGCTGGTTGGTGGAGAGACCTTGAGTCTTCCAAGGAGCAGCTTAGAGGTGTGTGGTGGTCTTAGAGAGGACAAGGGCAGCCTCATGGAAGGAACGTCAGGCTCCCGGGCTGAGGACTGGGCTCCCTGAGCTTTCCCGGCAGGTGCTGGGGCTCAGCAGGGGCAGCGCAGGGCTCACCCACTCTCTCTTCTCGCCTGTAAAATGCCTCCTTTGCGGGATGTGGCACACAGTGGGCTGTTATGAAAGGCAGCTGTCACCTTGGTGAGTTTGGCCAGCAGCAGTGGAGCCTGCGGTCACTGAGTGAACGGGCCTGGCCTCCCCGGGTCTTGGTCCATCTTCCCTGGGAAGCACGGATGTGCCGAAGGACCGCCCTGTCCTCCCCCTGGTGACCCCGGGCTGGCTGAGGGGGGAGGAGGCTGGTGGCCAGTGAGTATTCTGGGGCAAGTAGACAGCTCTCCCCTAAAATGCAGTGTTTTCTGGACAGACCTGCGTATGCGCTGTCGTCCGTGCTGGAAGCGCACTCCTTTATTATTATTTTTCTAAACAAAGTAACACAAAGGCAATGTAAACATTGTTTGAACAAAAGCATTTGGCTAATGGAGATAAAACCGAAAGGAAAATAACTTTAATTTCTTTTTGGCTTTTGTGTTTTGACATTTAGCAGCGTACTTCTCATCTTTTAAGAATTTGAAAAAATCATACGGTATGGAAACCGCGGTTTGCTTCTGCTTGTTCACTTAGTGTGAAACGGACTCGGCGCCCACCTTGCCCGAACTTGGCCTCTCCTGGAGGGTGTGGCGGGGGACCGCGGGGCCGAGGAGGGTCCGACAGAGGCGCGCTGCGGACCCCGTAGGAGGGGCGGAGGCTTCCATCTCCGTCCACGCGGCTTTTTCAGGTCGTCATCTGTGGGGCCTCGAAGGCCGCCACTGCGCTTCCCGGACGAGGTGACCACCCGTGACGCTGGGGCCAGCCATCTTTGCGCTCCGACCAGCTGTTGTTTTTAAACCGCATCAGTATCGTAGGCCGTGTGTCCTGCTCCGCAAGACGCCTGTGGGTCCTGGACTTGGCGTCAGGTGAGGGTGGGGAGAGCCGCTGAGATCGGGGGCGGCGTGTGAGCAGGTGGGGTTGAGTCGTTCCTTCCTGCGGCAGATGTGTGCCCGGCTCCGTGCCAGGCCCTGTGAGGCAGCCCAGTGTGCAGACAGTCGGGGCCTCTGTCCCCCGAGAGCCCGCAGTCTAGAGGTTGGGGGAGGAAGGAGGGAGAGGCGGGGGAGGGCCGGAAGCCGGCTGCGCGGGCGGGGGGCGCTCAGGGAAGGGGAGGTGGTGGCGCCGGGCTCAGTGTCCTGCCACGGGGGCCTGGGCCTCCACGCAGCAGGCCTGGGCGGGCCGTGCGCTCCCACACAAGGGTGTCTGAGCTGTCGGTGTAACTAGGACACGTGCATCTCTCCCAGCCTGAGGCTGGCTTCTTGCCACATCCTCTGGACTCCCTGCGTCCCTGTCAGTTAGCACCGCTCCCTGAGACCCTCAGCTCTAGCCTCCCGTACACTGGATGGTTCTCCTGTGTCTCTGCCCCGCTCCTGGCCCTTCTTGGACTTCACTGATGGCCACTCGCCTCCTCTAACTTGCGCCCTCATCCCCGCTCTCCTGGGCTCCTCCAGCGCCCCGCCCAGCCCTCGGCACCAGCTGTCCCTTGGCCGTCTCCATCCTCCGCGCCTGTCCTGCCAGCACCTCCAGCTACGTTCGTCTGAAATAAAACTACTTGCTCTGCCTCTTTCCTTCTCCTGAAACCGGCTCACCCTCCGCACCTTGACATCCTGTTAAAGGTGCCTCTGTGTCCCTGCCATTCCCGCCGGCCTCTGGTGTGGGCGTCTGCGTGCTGCCACCCCCGCCCCGCAGCCTGCCTGCTGCGGCTCCATCAGGACTGCAGAAGCCCCGCCTCCGCGGCGCCACCTCTCTGCCCCCAGACATGCAAACCGACTCCAGTAGCTTTGACTGCAGCAGTGTATCTTAAAATAATTTTAAGTGGTAGCAGTTGAACATTACTCATCTTAATAGTTTTTTATCTACAAAATGCCATGGTGCCTTTGGTGGTTCCTCAGAAAGTTAAACAGAGAGCTACCACGTGACCCAGCAGCCCTGCTCCTTGGTACCTGCCCTGGAGAACTGAACACACACGTCCACACAAAAACTTGTATGCAAAGTTCACAGCAGCTTTAAGCATAATGGCCAAGAAATGGAAACAACCCAGGTATCCTCCAGCTGACAAGTGGGTAAATAAAATGTGGTCTATCCATACGATGGAAAATTACTCCTCCGTAAAAAAGAATGAAGTACTGGTGGATAGTGCAGTGTAAATGAACCTTTAAAATATGCTAAGTGATGGGGCTTCCCTGGTGGCGCAGTGGTTGCGAGTCCGCCTGCCGATTGAGGGGACACGGGTTCGTGCCCCGGTCTGGGAAGATCCCACATGCCGCGGAGCGGCTGGGCCCATGAGCCATGGCCGCTGAGCCTGCGTGTCCGGAGCCTGTGCTTCGCAACGGGAGAGGCCACAACAGCGAGAGGCCCGCGTACCGCAAAAAAAAAAAAAAAAAAAAAAATATGCTAAGTGAAAGGAGCCAGACACAAAGGCCACATACTGTGTGATTTCATGTATGTGAAATGTCCAGAATAGGTGAATCCACAGAGACAGAAAGCAGGCTGCTGGTTGCCTGCTGGGGGCTGAGTGAAAGGAGGAGTGGGTGGTGACTGCCGACATGCAGGGTCTCCTTGGAGGGATGAGAACGTCCACCATGGCCACGGTTATCCAACACTGTGAGGGTGCTAAATTGAGTGTGAATTGTACACTTTAAAGTGGTGAATTTTATCTCTAAAAACAAATAGAAATATAAAAACAAAACAATAGAAAAACAACCCGTCCCCTAAATGCCGTAATACCTGATCACCCGTAATACGGTGGTACCTAATTTCATGTACGTTATTACTTACCGCAGGTATTTGAGTTTAAAAGTAAATTGATTTAGGGACTTCCTTGGCAGTCCAGTGGTTAGGACCCAGCACTTTCACTGCCGAGGGCCTGGGTTTGATCCCTGGTCCGGGAGCTAAGATCCCACAAGCTGTAAGGCGTGACCAAAAAAAAAAAAAAATTGAAGAAAAATATTAAGCAAACAATAGTGCAGCTTACAATAGAATGAAGGAGAGAATTCCTAAGACAGCACCTGGCACATTGGAGACGCCCTGTGAGTGTTAACCATTATTACTGTTACTTGGAGGATTTGGCAGAAATCTGGAAGGTGAGTGACCGAGGTCGGCAGGTCCAGATTCCTTAGCGCGCCGAGTGAGGCCCGCAGACGTCCCCACACCTCGTCACTGCCTCCCTCGTGCCCTGCGGTCCCCCCATTCTCCCGCGGCTCTGCCTTGGTTGCGTGGATGTCCCAACCCAGATGAGGAGCCGCATCGTACGTTTGTTTCCCCATGAGCACCGTCCTTTAAGCACCGAGTGTGTGAAAAGTGCTTGTTGAATCTAGTATCAGCTAAACCGTTCATCTCTCTTTGCGCTGTGATGATGAAATGATGTTATAAGAGCAAAAGTATTTTAAAAATACAGTTCAGAGGACACTTGTACACCCTGTGGAGTAGTTCTGCTCCCAGGAACGTGGTCTAGAACACTTGGTGCACGAGTCCCAGGGGACGCATGTGCACACACGAGCACTGTTCATGGTGGCGAAAAGGTGAACTCGGTCTAGGTGTCCACGGACAGGAGAGCGAGTGGGGAGACTCTTACACGTGAGCACAGGCAGCTGCCATACAGCAGGGACGCGGATGAGCCACCCCAGGCCCGCAGCCACATGTGTGGACGAGTCTCAGACACTTAGCATCGACGCCGGAGCAGGTTGTGGCAGTGGTACAGCATGTGTGGTAAGGTCATTTTCTTTTTTAAAAAGCGCAGGACGGAGGAACTCAGAACCCGAGCTCTTTGCTGGGGTGGGCGAGGGGGAAGGGGCCTGGGTGACGGGTGCCTCGTCTGTGCCCCACATGTGGTTGGCGCTTCTGCTTTTGTATATGCCAACAGCATGTCACAAACACTTAAGAGGACAGAGGAGCGGCTGGAAGAGCTTCGGGCGGGTGCGCCTTTTCTGGGCCGACCGTGATATTTGAGATCCTGGTGAGCGTTGCAGAGTAGCACCCTGGGCAGGTCTCCAGCAGAGGGGAGGGAGGGGAGTTGCACTTTTATTCTGAACCAAAAGAGGAAGCTTACCTTTCATCACTGAGACCCGGTTTTTCCTGGTGGTGTTTCAGATGGCGGCTGTTTTAAAGGAATAATCTGTGTTCTTGGGTTGTTACAGCTCGTGTGGCTGATTTAGTAGAAGGCATGGTTATAGCCAAAGAGGTACCATTTCTTAAGGGTGTGAGTTCTGAAGGGCTAATTTTTAAAAAAATAAATTTATTTATTTATTTATTTTTGGCTGTGTTGGGTCTTCGTTGCTGCGCATGGGGTTTCTTTAGTTGCATTGAGCCGGGGCTACTCTTTCTTGAGGTGCGCAGGCTTCTCATTGTGGTGGCTTCTCTTGTTGCGGAGCACAGGCTCTAGGTGTGCGGGCTTCAGTAGTTGTGGCACACGGGCTTCAGTAGTTGTGGCACGCGGGCTCAGTAGTTGTGGCACGTGGGCTCAGTAGTTGTGGCGCACGGGCTTAGCTGCTCTGCGGTATGTGGGATCTCCCCACACCAGGACTCGAACCCGTGACTCCTGCATTGGCAGGCGGATTCTTAACCACTGTGCCACCAGGGAAGTCCTCCAGAAAGGCTAATTTTTAAATCGTTTTGGAGTCTCTGGTACCTGAGGCTCCTACCCTGCCGGATTTCGTCATGTTGCCGTCTGTGGGACCTGACATGTCCCAGGGTGAAGCTTTCTTGGGAGAGCGTTAAAGGCCCCTTTCTTTGTGGGCTGCAGTGGAAGAAGCTGGGAGCGCCAGGGCCCGATCCCGGGACAGCACCACACTGCTCAGAACTAGCGTCCGCACGCGGGCGGGGCCTGGGCCCCTTCCAGTTCCAGCATCTTTGCTCCTGCCCGCTTGGTTTGGTGAGCTGGACAGGACGTCCTGTGGCCAGCTGAACAGGGGGTAGGAAAACATTAGCTTCTCTGCCATCTTTTGGCCTCTTCAGCACCTAGACAGGAGGGGCCCTTCTAGGCCTCCGGATTCAGTGAGTAAAAATTCATTGTTCTCTGTGACTTTGAGCCTTGGATTTGTCTGAAGCTAAACAGAATAAGAATAGAGATTAAGAGGGTGGGACCAGAAGCCAGAGGTCTGGGATCAAATCCTGGTCCTACCACTTGCTGGCCTGTAGCTTAGGCCAATTACTTAACCTCTCTATGCCTCGACTTCCTCGCCCATGAAATGAGGGTAAGAAGAATAATTACTCCCCGTAGAATTCTTACAAGGTTCAGGGAGTAGGTACGCCTGGCATACAGTCAGGGCTCAGTCAGGATTCTCCAGTTTCTGTTTAGAGAGCGTCTTCTATTTTCGGTTTCTATTCTAAGCCTGTGCTCTTACGATGACTGCTAGTATCAGAGAGTTAGCACGTCTGAGACCTTGCTTGGAAATGCCAGCCACACAGGGGAAGAGCTGGAGCCGGTGCCCGTGCTTAAAGGTTGTGCGTGTGGTCAGGCACCTTCTGCCCAGTGCATTCTCCCTGGGCCCTTGATGCTTCTGTAGGCTTGTCCCCCCGCCGTGGACGCTGTCTCCAGGCTGTCCTCGGGGGGCTGCTGAGAAGCACCCTCAGAGACACACTCAGCTTGGCACAGCCGGGAGCAAGCAGGTGTCTGGACCCCTGTCACACAGTGCTGAGCAGTGGCCATCCTCACTGCGTCCCCTGGCCTCCAGTCACTGCTGGAAAGGCAGGGTGTAGGTCCCTGTGGCTAGACAGGAGACGTCCATCCTTTCCTTGCACGCTGCCCAGGCTGCTGCTCCTGAGCCCAGGCTGGTGGGGCTTCGGGGCCTCCACTCCCCTCGGAGTGTGCTCGGTGCAGGCTTGTCCATCCCTGTCCTCGGGTCTGGCGTCGTGAACTTTTAACCATGTAGTTTGGTTTTGCGTGTTTGGTGAGTGGAGCAGCTGTTCTGCCCCGAGTGACAGAGATCCTGAGGGAGACTGAGTGGGAGACTGGCCCCAGGTGTGAACCCCGGTGTCTGAGTAGGGAGGGCGGGGGTGCTGTTTTCCTTTCTTTCCCTCTGTGTTCATTCACTCAGTGCACGTCAGAGCGCTCCCGGGGTCGGGCTCCATCCTCGGCGCCGAGGACACAGTGGTGAGGAGGGGCAGGGCCCGGCTCTCGCGGGGGGGGGGGTGTGTGTGGGCAGACGAACGGGGCAGAAGCAGGAAGCTGTCCACCAGAGAGAGGGGCTCCGCCGCACATGCAAAGTGGTGACTGGAGAGAGTGACGCGTGGTACCGGGGAGGCAAGGTCTAAGGTCTAGCGGCAGTGCCGGGAGGCGGCAGGTGGAGGAGACGGCAGGTGGAGGCAGGTCGTTCCAGGGACCAGGGACATGACGGGGAAGAGGGCACAACACGTGGGCGGCACATGAAGAGCTCACCCTCCCAGTGCGCCCGTCTTCTGGTCTCTGGGGCTCTGGTGCACCCCCCGCGCGGCCTGGTCTGGGCCTGTGAGGACCCGTGGACATCAGCCGTCACTCCCTGAAGCCGTGGGAGCCCCCTTCCTGCACGGCCGCGTGGGGAGAGTCAGACGTGACCTCCCGGCCCTGCTGGTTTAAGGGCCGAGGTGAGCAACTGCCCCTTCTTGTCACGGCCTTGGTTTGCACTTACACAGCATGCAGGCACCTGTTCCTTACCCGCGCGGGCTTCCTCTGGGCGAGCATCTTGAGCTCCTTTTGAGAACAGTGTCAGGTCGCTGCTGAGCCTGAAACCGGGTCTGTGGGATTCTGGCTGCGGGGTCCACAGCCCCCCCCTTTGGCTTCCGCTCTCCCGCGGGCTCCTCAGGACATGGCGACAGCCCAGCACTTAGCGCCACCGCAGTGACCAGCCAGATCTAAATTAAGCATGAAATCATGGGAATTCTAAATTTTCCCATGTAGCCCTTTTTTTTTCCCAAATGGCTCAAGCTGGAAAATTCTACTGATCAAACTGTAATCCATCGCTGGGCCTGCCCGGTGGGGTGGGTATGAAGCCCTCAGTTGCCGCCCCCCCCAGTCTCTGGGTGGCATTGCCACCTACCATTAGTGGGTATTTCTGGTAGCAGAGTCACGGCATGTTAGAATGGAGACTCTGGCCCGGGGGTCCCATGTGTGCAAGCTGCCTTCCTTGGAGGGGGGCCGTGTTGTGACAGCTGCCCTTCATACTCCACGGTCCCCAGGAAGCCGCACAGGCCAAAGAAACATCCACCACTAGGCTTCTTGCCGGAATTCTAGCCTCTGTGGCTGACCTGGGGCAGGGGCTGCCCGTGACACCACGGAGACAGCAGGGAATTGAGCCACTTGTCAGAAAGAGGGCCTGGGGACGGGAGGGTTGGGCAGGCCGTCTGGTCTGGTCTGCCCCGCCACTTTAGGAGCAGGAGGCCAGGCCTGGCCTGATCCCCGCTTTCCCAGCTTCTGGTTCTGTGTGCTCTACCGCTCCACGCTGTTTGCTTTCTGGCTGGATTTTTTTTTTTTTTTTTCTCCTCAGCTCAAGTTTAATAAAACTACAAAAGACCAAAAGCGATACCCTACTACTATATACATCAGTTTGCTTGCCCCATAATACAGCTCAGGCTGTTCCCTCCAGAGGAAGAAAGGCTGGCCTCCCCAACCCCTGCCGGAAAGGCCTGTCCTGCCCCACACCACATCTGGGCCGAGTGTAAGGCCTTGTGTTTTAAGTGTGACAGTAGTACAAAAGAGGTTTTGTTCTCATGGCCACCTATTGCAGCCTGGCCCTAAAATGGCCCAGTGCTCCCTTCTGCTTAGAGAAATATTCTTTGCTCTTCTGGACATCAGGCTTGATGGTATCACTGCCAGGCTTCCAGCCAGCTGGGCGCACTTCCCCATGTTTGTCAGTAAACTGGAAGGCCTGAACTCGTCTCAGTGTCTCGTCCACAGAACGGCCAACAGGAAGGTCACTTATGGTGATCAGTTGAAGGATACCTTTATCATCAATAATAAAAAGGCCCCCGAATGAGATGCCTTCATTGGCCTTTAAGACCCCATGGTCCTGAGCAACGGTGCGCTTGGGGTCTGATATCAACCGAATGTTCTTGGGTCCCAGCCCTCCTTGTTTCTTGGGTGTGTTGATCCATGCCAGGTGACAGAAGTGAGAATCCACAGAAGCACCAATCACTTGGCAGTTGAGTTTCTTACGTTCCTTTGCCCCATCACTGAAAGCAGTGATCTCTGTGGGGCACACAAAGGTGAAGTCAAGAGGGTAAAAGAAGAACACAACATATTTCCCTTTGTAGTCAGATAGGCTGATATCTTTGAACTGACCATCTGGCATTACAGCAGTTGCTTTGAACTGGGGGGCACGGTGCCCGATTTTGGCATTTCCTGAAGACTTATTGCTATCAGCGGTTCTCACAGACAAACCACAGAGGACAGTCAGGAAGGAGACACGCTGGCCGGATTTTTTAAGAATATTGTCTGTGGTTGGTCATTTGCAAAGCTACTCTGAGGAGTGGCAGAGGTGGGGGAGCGTTAAGGGACTCTTTGTCCTCTGTGGCACGTTTGTGCATCCACGTGGTCCAGCCGTCAGGGTGTTTGATCCTCTACCCTGTGAGGGAGGTGCAGCTTGTCACATCCCCATTTCTAAGTGACTGCGTTGTCAGATGGCCAGAACCACGTCTCCTGACCCCGGTCCTTGCTTCACATCATCTTTTAAAATGACCACGTTTCAACACCTGTGTAATCTGCGCCCAGGACCGCTCTTCCCAGAGACTGAATGATTGGCCACATTGGTAAAGAAAAACGAAATTCCTCATGTGTGTTTTCAGTACTGATTTCTACTTTTAGAAAAATCAAGAACAGGTAAAGTCATAGGAGAATGTCTGACGTTGAATTTTCCTGTGCTTGTTCCACGACTGTCTTGTCTTGGGAGAAGCCCCCAGGTGGCTCTTTGGGGGGGTGGTTAGAGGTGGCAGGGGTCATCCAGCATGGGGGCAGGGCCGTCAGACCCCACTACAGCCAGTTCACTGGCACCCCAGGGCTCTTCCTGTGTGGGCGGTTTCACTGTACCTGCTTTATCATCTAGAAGTTAAGTCTCATGTTCGTTTTTGCAATTCCTTCAGTATATGAATGCAAAGTTTTCTTGAAGCCCACTTTTGGGATAGAGATATGAAATTTGATTTCTCTACCCAACGAGGAGTCGTTGGGATATGGATGCCATGTTCAGTGAGTGAGGAGGACATTTCCTTTTCTGGCTGGCCCTCCGCTTCCTACCCCCGTGGGTGTGAAGGCTGTCACCTGCCTTGAGAAAGTCGCAGGAGGCTGCCAGGTGCAGATAGTGTGAGCTGCCGTCTGGGGGGCATTCATTCAGTGGCATCTACTGCTTGTGACTGGCCTGGCCTGTGACTGTTAGGTCTGGGGAGGCGAGGGGCGTTTTGCTGCCTTTCCCTCACAGCTGGTCCTGGTCCCTGATAATGATCCCTGATCCCTGAAAAGCCCCCAAAATCTCTGTGGGGGTTTGGTGGAAACCCCGACCAACTGCGTCTTCTTCGCGCCTGGCCAGCCATGCCCCATCACAGAAGCATGATAGCAGAGGCACACGTGGGCTTTGACCAGGGACCCACCTGGACTGCAGGACCAAGGAGAGCTTCTCCCTCCCACAGTTGGTCCGGGACTCTAGATTTGGAAGGAATTTCCCCACCCAGCTGTGCAGGCCCTCGGAGCATGTTTTTATGGAATTCTTCTTGCCTCCAGGGGCATCACTCTAGCCTTGGAATTTTTTGTTTGTTTTTTTTAGTTTTGTTCTATTTGCTGTTTTATTCAGTCTATTTCTAGTCTCCAGTGTCTGTCGAATTCTGGTCGTGTTTTCAGATATGCCGGAATTTTTCTGCCCTAGCCTGTCCTTGGCAAATGTGATCCAGTGGTTACTTTATGGTCACCATTATAAGCTGCTCTCGAAAAAGAGTGGTGATCCCAGAGTTCGGCTGGGATGCCTGCGTGTCGAGGACTAAGGGATGCAGCTCCTCTGTCGGCCTGGGCTGTGGGTCAGCTGTGACCGGGGGCCTGGTTGGAGTCCCTGCACCTGTCTTGGAGGCTCTGAGTGTGCTCTTTGGCTGTTGCCCAGGACGGAGCACACAGGCTGCAGCTTACACGTGGCCGCGAGGGCTCCTGCAGCTGTGAAGCACAGGGTACGGGGCTTCGGGCCCAGGTGGGCCCACAGGTTCAGGCAGTGTCCTGTCCTGCTCCGGCTCCATCCCTGGCTCCTGCTTGCTGCTGTGCAGGCTCAGCAAGCTGGAAACGGAAGGCAAATTGAGGAGGAAAGTTTGGACAGTGGAGCCTGCGAGCTGTTCAGAAAAGAGCGAGAACAGAAGAGAACTCAGGTCTGGGTGTGCACTTGGGGAGGGTCGTGGCTTTGAGGGGAGCCCTACCAGGTGTTTGCTGTCAGGAAGATGTCTGGGCATTTACAGTCAGTCCTGGGGTTGAGGGGGGAGGTTTTAAAATGGGAAAACGAGGTCTGAGGTTTGCGGGGCGAGTGGGATGGACCCACAGTGCCCGCATCCTCCGTTGAGGGCCCAGGAGGCCCCTCACAGCGTCAGAGACTCACCTGCAGTCTCAGGTGAGGCAGGCGTGGAGCAGGTGGGCCCTGAGGATGGTTCCTCGGAGGCACCTTTGGGGCCCCTTCCCCTTCAGGAATTGCTTACCCCCATCTCGCCCTTTCTGTAGCTTTAGGAAAACAGCACGCAGCTGTTCACAGTACATTCCTATGCTTTCTCTGACTGTAACAAGTATTTCATTAGCTTTTCCCCTCTCAAAGCCAAAGTATTTCAGAGAGACTGCTAACAGGTGTCCTTGCAAGTTGGGCCGTAGCCCCTCTTTCTCAGCTGTCCGGGTTCCTTTCCCAGCCTGGGTCCGGGAGGGCGGAGGCACCCAGCCCGCGCTTGCGGGAACGGCTGCCTTTTCTCTGCCACCAAAGGCCTGGGAGGCTCGGGGGGTGCCCTGGCCGGGCCTCGCGGCCTCCCCCGGGAGGGCACCAGCCTAGAGGACGGGCAGCAGAGCCCGACGCAGCATCTCTCCCCCAGGACGTGGTTTCTTTTCATTACATCTTTAACCATTTGAGGCCTGTTTACCAGGACCGTCGCTCACGTGCTTCCTCGGAGTGCCTCCTGACCTGGAGGAAGGTGGCCAGGGTCTCTCCAGCCCACCTGCTTCTCCGAGGAGCAGGGCGCTCGTGCCTGCCGAGGCCCCAGTGGGTGATAGACAAAGTGCCGGGTGGGCCTGGGCCCTAGGGACTTCGGGTGACTGCTGTGACGTTGGCGAGCGTTTGCTCTGGGACGTCGGAGCCCTTCCCCTTGGAGGCCCGTCCTCTCGCCGGTGTGGACGGCCAGCCTGGTCACATCACGCACGCGGGTCCCCATCAGAGCACCTGGCCCTGGTCCTGGGACACACGGCAGAGGGCTTGTGAGAGCCGGTCGGTCAGTGAGGGGGCAGGCTCTGCCCACCCACGTGGAAGCCTGTGCGCTCTGTGGCTTCAGAAGGAAGCAGGCTTCCTTGCCTGCTGAGGGGCACGTGTGCGACTGTCACTAGGGTGGGCTTCTGTGCTCCCCCTGTCTGCTGGCTCCCTGTGCGGACTGGGCATTTCCTGCGGCTTCCCCTCCCGACACTTCTGTTCCCTCACTTCTGAGGCTGTGGATGGGGCCGGTGGGGGCCGTCCGTCATCCCTCTGGCAGGAGCAGCCCAGCGTAGGGGCCGCGGCGAGACAGCGGGTCCTCCCAGGGGGCCCGGGCTCCCTGTCTGCACCAGGGCCGGAACGATCCTTACCTGGAAGGCTTTTTGTGGCCTGAGGCCACCCGGCTCCTTCCCAGGCCAGAGGCCCAGAGGCAGCTGGGGTGGGGTGGAGTGTGGGGCAGCTGCTGGCTTTGTCGCGGCCCGGCTGCACTGCTCTGTCCTTGGCGGCCCCTGTGGGCTCTGGGCCTGGCTCCTCCTTCTCGAGGAGAGGAATCACCCAGCAGCCACTCCCCTGCCGCCTCCCGGAAGTCTCCCCCTCTGAAGACCTCCCTGAAGGTTACTTCTGCAGAAAGTGCTTTCCGTGCCTGCCTTTGTGGCCCCCAGCAGCCAGCTGAGTTGTTCTGGATTTGCATCCTCAGATGCCTTGCGCTCACCTCTGTCCCCTGCCAGACTGTGCCTTCCTGAGGGAAGGGACACTGTTTCTATCTGTTTCATAAATCTATCAGCAGTGTTTATTATCCACGTCAGGCACAGTGCTGGGTGCTCACTGGTGACCAAGCCAGGTGGGATCCCCACACTCTGGACCAGAGCCCGTGGCCAGAGGAGTGGCCCTCACTCCAGCTCCGCAGAAGTTTCTTCCCTGGAGAGGTGTGTTTGTGGCAAAGGGCTGGGTGTCCTGTTAATGTGTAACCCTCAGTTTTCTCCTCTGTGAAGTGAGGAAATTGGGGTAGAACCAGATTATCTGTAAGGTTGTACTGCACAGCTTGGGCCAGATGCCGGAGGCTTTTGAAAGCCTGGTGGAGGGCCCGAGCCCTGCTCTAGAAGGGGAGTTGGGAGCCTTTATAAGAAGTCAGAAGAGGTGGTCACGGAGAATCCCCCACAGCTAGAAGCATGGTGCCCAAGCCAGTGTAGACAGGCATTAGATTGTTCTAGCTGGCTTTTGCCTGGCGGTGGAAGAAAAATACAATCAAAATACAATCGGGGAAAAAAAGAAAAAAAAAAAAAAGTACAATCGGGGACTTTCCTGAGAAGCCACCACAATGAGAAGCCTGCGCACTGCAACGAAGAGTAGCCCGCCCTCTCCACAACTAGAGAAAGCCCGTGTGCGGCAACGAAGACCCAATGCAGCCAAAAGTAAATCAAATCAAATAAATAAATTTATTAAAAAAAACACAATCGCAGCAGAGCCGATCCAGTGGAAGTGTTTTGAAAATAGAACAGTAGTTACAGTGTTACTGCTTTCCTTCCAGAGGCTTAAACTTAAGTTTAAACTTTATTTCTTTTTTTTTTTTTAAAGTTAACCATTTTTAAAATTTATTTATTTTTGCTGTGTTGGGTCTTCGTTGCGTGTGGGCTTTCTCTAGTTGCAGTGAGCAGGGGCTACTCTTCATTGAGGCGTGCGGGCTTCAGTAGTTGCGGCACAAAGGCTCAGTAGTTGTGGCTCACGGGCTCAGTAGTTGTGGCTTGCAGGCTCTAGAGCGCAGGCTCAGTAGTTGTGGCGCGTGGGCTCAGTTGTTCCATAGCATGTGGATCTTCCTGGACCAGGGCTCGAACCCATGTCCCCTGCATTGGCAGGTGGATTCTTAACCACTGCGCCACCAGGGAGGTCCCAAACTTTATTCGTTTTTAACTTGTAATATCGATCTCATCTTAGTTTTGAAGGGAAGATGGCGTCTCTTTTGTCCTTGAGGGCTGGAGGACGTCCACTCACCGCCCCGGCTGACCAGCGCCTGCTGTTTGCAAAATGCTTGCCGTCCCGGGGGTGGGGGCTCGTGCACAGTAACGTTTGTCTTCTTTCTCTAGGTCATGGCTTCCGGCTTCTCGGACCTGAGGCTCCAACAGAGGAAATGACCATCAGGGACCCTGCTCCAGACCCATTACGGAGACTGAACCTTCACGGGGTGCGAACCTGCCTGGGACAGGGAAGCTTCTCTCTTTGAAGGGCTTTACATTTGTCACAGAAAAGTAAAGATGACGACTTCGTCTATCAGACGGCAGATGAAAAACATCGTGAACAATTACTCGGAAGCTGAAATAAAAGTCCGGGAAGCCACCTCCAACGACCCGTGGGGCCCGTCCAGCTCCCTGATGACGGAGATCGCGGACCTGACCTACAACGTGGTGGCCTTCTCGGAGATCATGAGCATGGTGTGGAAGCGGCTCAACGACCACGGCAAGAACTGGCGGCACGTGTACAAGGCGCTGACGCTGCTCGACTACCTCATCAAGACGGGCTCGGAGCGCGTGGCCCAGCAGTGCCGCGAGAACATCTTCGCCATCCAGACCCTGAAGGACTTCCAGTACGTCGACCGCGACGGCAAGGACCAGGGCGTCAACGTGCGCGAGAAGGCCAAGCAGCTGGTGGCCCTGCTGAAGGACGAGGAGCGGCTGAAGGCCGAGCGGGCCCAGGCGCTCAAGACCAAGGAGCGCATGGCCCAGGTGGCCACTGGCATGGGCAGCAGCCAGCTCACCTTCGGCCGGGGCTCCAGCCAACCCAACCTGTCCACCAGCTACTCGGAGCAGGAGTACGGCAAGGCCGGGGGGTCGCCAGCCTCCTACCACGGCTGTGAGTAGTGGCCGAGAGCTGGGCACCGGGGCTGAGCCACAGCTCGTGGCCCCTCCGTTCTCGCTGCTGGCAGCCGACAGCAGTGCCCTCAGTCCGCCTGGAATTACGGTCCCAGAGGTGCTTTGGGCCCCTGGGCCGCTCTGGCTCGGGGGTCCTGAGACCCTCTGCTGCTCTGGACTCTGACTCTGTTTGCGTGGGCAGGGCTGGCCCTGGGGGGGGGCGGGCGGGAGGCGGGTGTGGAGGCCAAGGGGCAGGTCTGCAGCGAAGGGCCTGGCCTGCTCCTGTGGCCTAGCAGTGGGGGTTGGCCGTTCTGGATAACCTGCTTTCTTTAATCTCATATTCACTGTCTTTCTAATGACTGGGCTGTGGGTCTCCTGACTGGCTCAGTGTCTGTTCTGCTTGAGCATCTTGGGGTGAGGTGGCGTGTATCTGCCTCACTTGTAGAGGAAGAGGGCAGAAGCCTCTGCAGTAGCCGGCGTGGGTGAGGCCTTCCCTGCCTGTGGTCGAGAGTGGTTTGGTCGCACGGCTGGGTCCGTGCTGGCTGGGGCTGCTCTGTTTTCTCGTTTTTGCACGTCGATGACTCTGGGTCTTTGCCCAGCGTTTGGAAGAGACCTCAAAAAATAGAAGTGGGGTTCAGGGCCTGTCGGAAGCTGGTCCGGGAGCCACGTTGGCATCCTTGTCATTCGCTGACGTGGTCCCTGGAATGGCGCCCCTCTGCTTTCGCAGTGTGGTGGCCAGGCGAGGGTCCTGGCAGCCTGTGGGCTGGGGGATGCAGAAACTGTCTCTTCCGGCTGTGAAAACAAAAGTGCAGGTCACTGTACCCATTGTTTTTCGAATAAGTAACACTGTCAGCATAAAACTTTTTTTTTTTTTTAAGGCAGTTGTTTGCAGTTTGACAAAGTGCTGTCGACCTTGCTTAGTTCATCAGGTTTCAGTAGCGTTTTGAGAAGCGTCAAATAGGAGATTTGCATAGTAAGGTCAGACTCCCTGCCTCTAAGAATTCTCAGTGATTGTCAAGCTCAGAGAGGCCAGCCTTTCTTGTCCCACTTCTGGTTCCTGTCGTTTTCCCACTTAGTTTGAACTGCTCTGCTTAGGCAAAGTCTGTGACCTTCGTGAAACCCCTTGAAAGAAATGGAACCTGCACCCCAGGGGCTCTAGGGGCTGCCCCTGCGCTAGGTTGCACCATAAAAGGAAGATTGCCCTTAAGAAGCGAAGTGGTGTGTTTCCCTCAGGGAGCCCCTCTCCACCCAAGAAAGGCCCCTGCAGGTGGGCTGAGTCCCGGGCCCCAGGCCTCCTCTTGGGGAAGTGGCCGTGTATGGGCGCTGGGGGCTGCTCCTCTGGCGTGCCTTTTGTGGTCATTGTCGTCTAGGTGAGGTGGCGGCCCGTCCATCGGTCCGAGGGTGTTCCCGGGCAGGGAGGAGTGGGTGGGGCCTCGGGTCCGGTCCTGCGGGCCTTGGCCTCCCCCGCCCTTCCCGTCGCTGCTGTGGTCCCGGCTCATCCCCTGAGACCCTGAGCTCGAGCTGCATGTTCAGGGTCCATTTGCTGGGCTCGGCCTCTGCCGCTGCCTGTCCCTCTAACAGCCTGTCACTGTGTGTTTGTGTGTGTCCGTGCCCCACAGCACCGGAGGCCTTGCTGTGTCCCCAGCACCGCACAGAGGCCCTACAGGGTCAGAGCAAGGAGCTGCTGCTGCTGAGCCAGCACCCGCCCTTCCTTCCCTGCCCGCCCGTCCCGGGGCTATCCTCCTGCTGCGCTGGAGCTGGGGCCCAGCCCTGCCTCACTTGGGCCCGGTGGCCTGGCCTGCGGCTGTGTGCTCTCCCCGCCTCTCGAGGCCCTGTGCCCTCCCCTCCCCCAGAGCCCGGCCCTGCACTCCCTTGCCCCTCTCGCCCGGAGTCCTGCCAGGGCCTCGGGGGTGGGGGGGCTGCTGTTCACCTAAGGTCTGGAGGACCGCTGGGCTCTCCCTGCGTCCCGCTCCCTGAGGAATTGGAGGGGGTCATGCTGGCCGCAGACCCGGGCGTGGGGAAGACCGGGCCGCCTGGCCGCAGTGTGTGGTTCCAGCCTCACCCCGCCAGGCACACCCGGGCCTCGGCACCGGTGGCTGGGAGCCATCTCTGCAGTGCGGGGACACGTGCTGGGTGTAGGACAGAATGGGATGGTTTTTGCTTCTCGGCGAACTGCCGTCCTTCCTGAGATGCCCGTGACCATGGGGAACAGAGTCAGCTGTGCTGCGATTCTAGGTCATGGTGTTTGAAGGTCCCTAACTCAATGGGTACCGAAAATGAGGCTTCTCTTTGGATTGATTAATGGTGTATCCTGGCCAGTCTCCAGCTGGTGCAGGTTAAACTGAAAACAGTTCTCAGTGTTTCCCACAAGGAAGTGCTCTCAGTCCGATCTGCCTTCAGTCCCCAGGGGCCCCGCCTCAGAGAAGAAAGTCTTCCCTTCTCTTCTTCTTTTACCGGAAGGAGCGCCAGCGAGGCGCTTCCGTGCCGCTCCCCGACGACCTGGAAACGGTTCCCGCTCATCGTGCCTCACACACATCGCCCCCCACCCCGGCCCCCAGGTGCCCATGTGATCGCCTTGTTGAGCTCTGGATGTTTCCTTCGCGCCTGTGCTCCCCTCACGCTCTGTACTGGACTCTGCAGGGAGGACCAGCTTTGCGCTGTCGGGAGATGGGCAGGCGTGTTTCAGAGGCTCCCCGGAAGGCCCGCTGATGCGCCCGCAGGTTCCCAGTGCCCCCAGGGCCTACCCGTTGAGTAACTGGGGGGGGTCTGTTTGTCTCCCCCTGGCCCCCAGCTCTCCTGGGATGCTTGCACGTGAAGCCCAGGCCCGGGCCTCCCCATGCCTGGGCCCGTGGGTCCCCCCGCTCGGCGCCCTCGCACACGCACGTCGGCAAGTTGCTCGGCCCGCAGCCCACACGGAGTTCTCTTTTCCTTCAGCTCTGGAGAAATTAAGGGTAAAATGGGTGAGCGAGTTTGTTTTTAGACAGTTTCTCAAACCCTGAATGAGTTTTAGGCAAACCCGTGCTTCGTGGTGTCACCCTTTTGAGTGCTGTCCTCCCCGTATCTCACACCCTCCCCATTGCGGGGCTGCTGGGCTGTCCCATGACCCCTTGCTGAGCCCTCACCTGACTGCCACGCATAAATGGGGGCTTGACGTGGGCCCATGGTGGCTCTGCTTTGAATACACTGGCTTGGAATCCAGCATGGAGAGTCCCACTGACCTGGCTGTTGGAAACTGGTCTCGTGAAATGTGGGCTGTGATTCAGGGCAGACTTTCGTTGAGGGGCCCAAGTTGGACCCCAGGCCCCGCAGGGGAGGCCTGGTGGGTGTGGTGCCGACTCTTGGCCCCGGCTGCTGCTCTGCCCACCGCGATCGTGTTTGAGGAGGGCTTCCTGTCATGAGCTGTGCCCGTCGGATCCTCTCCGGGCCTCCTCACTCCTTCCGGTCTCCCGCACACAGCTGTAGAGTTCTTTCCTTCCTCTGCAGCCCATGGCTGCAGTTCAGTGCCCGCTTTCAGATTGCTTTCCTTGCTCTTAGCCTCCCCCGTGCTTACCCACCCCCCTCTTAGAAATGACGCCCTGATCCCGGCTCGCGGAGAGCGCCCTTCCGTCCCAGGGGTCCCTGTAGGGTCCAGCGCAGAGCCCTGGACGCACAGACAGCTCCCCCTGCTGGGTTAACCATGCTGCTGCCGGCCTTGGGCACCCACAGTCCCTCGTTCCCTCAGCAAAGGGGGTTTTGAGCTCCCACCACGTGCCTCTGTTGTGTGCCCCCATCCCACTAACGGGGAGAGAGACGGTAAATGGTCGGCGTTATACTGCACGCTGCACCATGAATGCTCTGCAAACCCCAAACCCAACACAGCCCAGCGTGTGAGGAGTGGGGGGGGGGGGGTCCGAGTGCTGGGAAGGCCCAGAACAAGCCTGGACTGAAGGAGGAGGGCTGGGCTGTGCAAGGTCTGGAAGGGCGTCCCAGGCAGGTGGAGGGTGTAGGGCTGGAGCAGTGGGCAAGGCTGGGCCTGAGGGACGGGGAACGGCCACACGTTGGTAGATGGGTGGAGGGCCTCCGGGTCATTGGAAGCCCTTTGGCTTTTACTCAGTTAGCTGGGAGCAGGGGAGGGATTGGACCCTGCTGATGGGTGGGAAGGTTCACGAGGACCCTCTGGCTGTGTGGGGGGCCAGGCGGGCCCAGGGAGGCTGGTGGGAGACCCCTGCCTTTCCCCAGGTGGGAGATGACGGTGCTGGACCTGATGGGGCTGAGGAGGCCTGGGCACACTTTAAAGGAACGGGGTGGGTGCGCCCAGGGCTGAGAGGTGGTGGCTGCCAGCCAGTGGTCCCCGGTATCGGGAAGGCAGGGCCAGCCAGCTGGCGGGGAGTGTGCCCAGACCTCCGGGGCCTTCCACCCGGCTTTGGGCCCCATGTCGGCTGATTGCTCCCAAAGGGGTTGGGCGAGGAAGTTGGCCGGAGACGGACTCACTCGGGAGCCCGTCTCGCCGGAGCCGGTGTGTTCTGCACGTCGCGGGAGCCCTGATCTTCGGTGGCAGCGAGTGTCCGGCAGAGGCCGGCGCCAGCTGTCATGTCTTCAGGTGGGAAATCAAATCAAGAGGAGGCTGGTTGGTAGCGCCAGCAGACCCTCGGAGGTGACACTTTTAGTGACACGTCTGTCCAGGCGGCAAATGTCAAAGGTGTTCGTTCTTGCCTCTTGGGCTTGGGCCCCCAGTGGGGTCTGAATGTGCCGTGGCGAGGCCTCCGCGTGGCTGGGCTGCTCGGGGCTGCAGTGCCTGCAACAGCCGGAGGCTGACGGTCCCCGTTCACTTCCTGTAGGAGGCGGCGTGGCGGGGGTCATTGGCAAGGACACAGATGGACTCGCTCCCCCAGATCCACTCGGTCATAGCAGTGAGGCCAGGATCTGAACCCAGAGCCCTGACAAGTTTACGGTTGTGTGGTCCACCTCGTGTAACGCTGGTTACTCCACAGGGCCCTGTGATTGTCAGAGAGGGTGAGGTTGAAACAGTTGTCAGAGCTGCTGATGGGTGTTGTCAGGTAGGCTATTGATGTTGCCGTGTGCCAGGGAAGACGGAAGGTGTGGCTGCAATAGCTACATCTGTCCCTTTGTCTTTAAAGCATCCTTCGTAAAAGTGTAGGTACACAAAGTGTCATTTTATAGACTGTCAGTAGTGGACGTGAAAAAAGCAAAGGGGGGGTTGAGTCACGCTCAGTAAGAGTTACACAGCAGGGCCATGTCTGATTCATGGCTGCTTGGTGGCCAGATTCCAATGGCCAGCTGGAAGGAAGGGGGCATTTGAAATTATAGTATAAATAAAAATAAGAGGGAAGGTCTAAGAATAATTTTTCTTTGTGTTGGAAAGTAGACCCCATAATTTATGGATAATCTCTGTATATCGCGTATTCTGTGTTTGTCTTCAGAGTACGTTTCTCTTTTATCTTCTGTCCCCTTGCACTGACAGAGCAGGAGCCTGTGCTCAGGGCCGAGTGCCTGACCCACGAGGTGCTCAGTAAGCAGTGAACGAACGAATGCTAAATCGACCTGAATTCTCTTTCTCTTGGTGGTGTTTTGATGTGACGTGCTCATCTCCATTGGTGTCTGCCTCTTTTAGCCTTTTGCAAATACACTTTGTGGGCTTTTCCAGAAATGTGGAAATGTTGTACCGTATCTTGAGACTTTGAGTTTAGAACAGTGTGATTCCTAGCTGTTAGATTTTGTCTGGTAGTAAAATGTGGTTCCCGATTTTGCCAGCTGCCCTTTCTCTGTTGCCTAAGCCACTGGCTCCTGCTGACTGCCCGGGAGCTTTTAAATCTCCCAAGGCGTCCCAGAGCCCCGGCGCCATCCGGCAGGTCGGAGCCTCGGGGCGGGTGCGGGCAGCGTGGCGCTGAAGCTCCCAGGAGGCTCTGGGCCTGGTCAGCGTGGGCCCTTCCTCCCGTCGCTTCCGCTGACCACCGGCGGCCACGCTGTTTCAGAGAGTCACAGTCAGCAGGCGACTCGCCAACTTTCAGCAGCTCAAAATGGGTGTTGCAGCAGGATGAGCCTCCTCCCGTGGCCTGCTGGTGGGGAGCGTGGTCCAGCTGGCGGTGTGGTGACCGGCCCGTCGGGCCAGTGCCCCCGTGGCCCACTTCTCCAGGTCTAACTGGTAAGCGCGGCTTGGGCGGCAAATAAGAACTCTGCTAGATCTTTCATTATAAAGATAATGCCTGTCCATTCCCAGTGGTGTAGAAAATGCAAAAAGAAGACGGACACACTCCGTAATCTTGTCACACAGGCAGCTGTTGTTCCCATGTGGGTATATGTCCTAATGGACATGTTTTCTAAGCATTTTCTTTTCTAGGGTTGCAGACGTGTTGTAAATGCAACTTTGCATCCCTGCTTTCTGTATCATGATGTCGTCACCCCCCAGCTGCCTGGCCTGTGGGAATGGGTGGTTGTTCGGCTTTGTCACGGCCGTCTGTCTGTGGGCAAAGCCAGTGGGTTCTTACTCTGAAGAGGGAGCGAAGGCCAGATCAAGACCCACATCCCCGGAGGCAGCTGTATGGACAGATCTGGATCACAGGTCTGAAGTGTGTTCCACGAGAACAGAAGGAATCTCATGCTTCATACCGTGCAGACAGTAGAAAAGTATTACACGTGTGTTGTTCCTAACCACGTGACCTTTTCAAAGCTCATTTTTCAGAAGGTGAGTGCATTCATTCGCTCACTTCATAAGCCCGAGGGTGCCGGGGCCGGCGCTGGGCAGTGAGGGCTCACGGTCGGCAGCTGAGGCCTGGCGCTCCGTGGGCTTACAGTTCGGGAGAGGCGGACACCTTCACGGTGCGACGTGTAGTGCTCCGAGGGGGCCAGGCAGGCAGGTCCGAGGCTGTTCTAACCCTGCGTGCGGTGGGACGGGGTGCAGTGGCCCAGAGGTCACCCCTTAAGCTGACTCCTTACCACCAGATTCCCAGGACAAATACTACAGTCACTGATTTTTTTCGCCTCACTTCCTGCGTGCATTTTCCATGTTGCTACACAGCTACACTTGGCTTCAAAGGTTAAAGTTTGGGTAGGTTAGACGTCCATACGGTGGGGACGAGGCAGTGCTCTCTCTGGGTTCCTATGTGTCCCCTGTGCTAATGTGGGAGCTGCCACACACTGCCGTGCCTGAGGGAGCCGCCCCTCACAGGAGTCGCTCACCATTCCCACCCCAGTCACAGTTGTTTCCAGGTTCTCACAGTGTAAATAACCACGTGGTAAGCGTCTTTGGGCAGAAAGCCTGCTTTTCTGAGGATTCTTCATTGTCTTCAATGTAGAATTCCCAGAAGTGAGAGTAGTGGGGAAAATGTATGAACATCATTCTGTCTCTTGAAATTGGCAAATGCTTCCCCAGCAGACCAGGCCCAGGTGCAGTGCCGCCAGCCGGGGGCTGACTGTGCTCAGTTGATGGTCCCTGAGCCCAAAATGGGTGCTGAAATTTTTTGAAAGATCATTTCTAGTTTAATAGATGGAAATTTCCATCAAAACACTCATTTTAAAAGTGAGTTTCCTGTCTGTAAGTATTACCCTAAGAAACTGATGTAGGCATTTAACCTAAGTTTACGATTGAATTAAGAGAGAAATGCCGTCTTTGTTGAAGTTCCGGTGTTCGAAGCCCTCTCCTCCCGAGCGCCTGCCTGGGGAGTTGTGGGTGCGGCCCTCGCCTCAGTGCTCCCCCTGAAGGTCGACTTTCCCATGGGTGTAGACAAAGCACCAGAAACCATGGGGACCCCCGGGAAAAGGGTGAGGAGAAACAATCCCTTCCTGTTTTGGACAAGCCCTCCCTTCCCCACCTCACCAGCTGGTGATCTCGTAATGGAGAGGGTTTCACCTGCAGCCCAGAGAGAGCAGCACAGACTCCCTCTTTTCTCTCAGGCAGAGGATGGGCCTTAAGTCCTGCCAGCAGATGACAGGGCAGCCTTTTGTCTCTGCTCCGCCCGCCCCGTCCGTACCCACTGTCTCCCGCGCTGGCTCCTTCCTCCCTGGGCTTTGGCTTCCGCGTCCGTGGGCTGCGGTGGCAGCAGCCATGTCTCAGGGTGGTGGTGACGCGTGTGTGAGCTGTGCCCTTGGGAGTCACAGCTTTGTGCTCGCTGGAAACTAAACTAGAAAATGAACACACAGGGGCCTGAGCTCCTGCTCTGTGCCTGGAACAAGCCAGGGTGGGGAGGTTCCTGGCCACAGGCGGGTCTGGGGTGTAGAAGGCATAGGTCCCCATTCTGCGGGCTGCGGACGCGGGCCTCGGGGGCCGCAGAGCACCTGCCCTGCTCTAGGTGTCCAAGAAGAACCCCTGCCCACAGAGCATCCTGCTGGGGTGGGCGAGCTGGGGCCCACGCGCGCACGCTGGGAGGCCCAGGCTCTCTTTCCTCCCTGAGGGCGGGGCAGGGGGGCGGGAGTGGGAGTGTGGTCTGAAGGCAGGAAGGAACTGGAGGACTCTAGGGCCCTCTGCGGCCAGCGGAGCAGGTGCCAGGTGTGGGGGAGGGGCTGGTGAGCCACCCTGGGGAGTGGAGGTCTGTGTGCAGGGAGGCGGGGCCTGAGACTTGACACTGGGAGAGGCCCTGACCTGGGAGCCGCCCACCAGGGCTTCAGTGCCAGAGGTGGGTCCTGTCAGCTTTGGGGGCCGGAAATCCCAAATCAGGGTGTCCACAGGGGTGTTCCGTCTGAAACCCGCAGGGGAGCGTCCTGCCTTGCGGCTTCCCTGCTTCTGCTGGTGGTGGCCCTCCTTGGTGTCCCGTGGCCTACGCTGCTGCCTTCCCCTTGTGTCCACTCCTGCGTCTCTTCTCTGCTTGTGAGGACACCTGTCACGTTGGATGTCGGGGCCCACGGGCTCCAGTGTGACCTCAGCTTAACTGTTAACAAATGAATCTGCAACAGCCCTGTTTCCAAATAAGCTCTCATTCCGAACCCGGAGGTCAGGACTTCACAGCCCTGGGGCCCAGCTGTGCCCCAGCCCCCGGTCAGGGGAAGGCTCTCTGAGGGCTGAGTCTCCACTTGGGCGGCAGCACAGGCCACTTGTGGTGGGAGGGTGAGGTTGGGCTGCTGAGGGTCAGCATCATCCAGGCCAGGCCGGGCCCCAGATGTTCTCTTGTGACCTCGGGCTGGATGGTCCAGGAACATTGCCAGGTGTAATAGAATCTCAGTTAAACCCATCCAGAAACCAGCTGCTTCTCAGCTCCTTCACAGCTGCCATCCTGGCCCAAGCTCCCACCATCCTCCCTGGACTGGTCAGGTGGCATCGCTGCTCGGCTTGCACCCTCCTGAAGGCCCTCCGAGAGCCCCCGGCACCGCCAGGGCCCTTCCGTCATGGCCCTCTGGCTGCTCTGCCTATGCCAGCCTCTCCCCCTGCACCCAGGCGAAGCCCCCACCTGCTCTCTGCCTGATGTCCTTGCTGCCACCCAGGCCCCTCTGCAGTGTCTCTGTCAGACCTGAGCACAGGGCAGGCTCTCCCCACCCCAGCCCACCTCCCCTGTGTGTGTGTGTCTTGTTCCCCCTCACTGGGACACAGGCTCCGGGAGAGCAGGGACTGGCCTCAGGCCTGGAGAAGCGCCAGGCGTGGCGCGTGCGAGTGTCAAGGACCCAGCGCACAGAGCACCTCAGGGCTCTGGGAGGGCGTGGCATGGGCTCTGAGACTGGCTCTGAGTTCTCCTCCTGCTGTGAGTGGCCCTGTGACCTCTCTGGGCCCCCGTTCCCTCCTCTGTGGGAGGGACTGATGATGCAAAGCAAGGCCTTAGGTCAGCCTTCGTCCCTCGTGGCTGGGGCGCCTTGGCGAGCCACCTCACTTCCGGGCCTCAGCCCTGGCCTTCGGGGGTTGGGGGGCAGGACCCCGCCTGGACTGAGGGTCCAGCGAGGCGCCAGGTGTGGTACACCTGTCACGTGCCAGGCGCTCCCACAGGAACTGGTCTGATCCTCATGACAGCCCGAGGTGGCGGGGACCCTGTCTCTGTCCTGCAGGCGAGGAAGCCCAGGTGTGGAGGGATGAGCAGCAGCAGGGCCTGGATCTGGGCCCATGCTCACAGACGCCCCTCCCCCGGGGCCGAAACACCAGCCTGGGTGGGGCCCACGCACAGCAGCGAGTGGATGGCCCGTGGGTGAGTGCCAGGAAAGAGCACGTGTTTATGTTTTCTGGGTGGAATCACAAGAAAATGTCAACAGCTGTTTCCTCTGGGGAGAGGAGTGGGGGCAGGAAAAGAGGGCAGCCCTCACTTCCTTTTACGCTGAAGGATTTAAAACAGGCTCTGGCATCTCCCCTTCCCCCATCAACGTGGCGGTGAGGACAGGCTGTCATCCTACCTGGCAGAGTACACAGCAGCCGTCAGGCCCGTCTCACCCCAGCCCGCGTGCCTGTCTGCCCACTGTCCTGACAGCGACTTACAGCCGACTGTCTACACTGAGACCACCAGCAGCACGGTTGCTCGGAGGTCCTGTCCCTGCAGTCTTACTGTGCTCACGACCCTGATGTGCTGAGATGCTGGGCTGGCCATCTTACAGAGTGGCCCGAGGTCTGGGTTTGTCCACCTGCTGCCTCAGTCCTCGCCCTATACTTCTGTGAACTGGAATCAGATGTGGAGTCTGCACTGAAAAAAGTTGGGGGGTTTTGCCAGGGCCGTCAGGTGGTGGGCGACGGGCAGGGCTTGGCCACGTCCCACCCTCCGTTATGAAGTCACACGCCCCCCTCTCGTCCTGAAGGTCGCCTGGCTGTGGTGGTACTTTAGGCTCTTCACATCTTTCAGCTCTTTGGCTTTTCCGCGATGTATTTATGTTTTTTTTCTCTTTCAGCGTTAACCTGGGGTGATCTGAGCTTATTTTCTCCTAATTTGCCTTGCTTGACTAAAAGCAGTCTTTCCTCTACTGCCTGTGAGCTGGGAGAGGGAGGGCCCTGGAGGGTCTCCCTGGGGAACGGGCTCAAAAGCCTCCGCTCTGCGTGGAGTGTCCTTGGTGGCCAAGGGTCATCGGTGACTTAGGAAACGGCTGGTGGAACACAGGAGGTTGTCGCCACATTGAGGAAGACCCAGTAAGCACTTTGCTGCAGTTCAGTAACGAGGAGGGAACTTAGCTGGACCGGGGAGCTGGTCACTGGGGGGCAAAAGCTGGCCCTGGGCTCAGTGCCGGCTCCCCAGCCCCTCCTTCAGAGACCGGCAGAAAGAGGAGGGCGGAGGCCCCGGCCACCAGAGCCGCAGTCCTCTGCCCATGGAGGCCCGGGGCCAGAGCGGGTACCAGTTTCTGGTCTCTGCCGTGTGAGATGGAGGGGGGCGTCTGGTGGCTGTGGGCAGAGTGGAGAGCAGTGACCTGGGCAAGGCCTGGCCCCCAGGTTGGGGGGCCGCTGTGTCTCAGGTCCTCCTGACCCCCCCTCCCTCCCCCACACTTCGTAGACGTGGAAGCAGAAGCCCAGAGAGGTGGCCATTCGTGTGCGGTCCCCCTGCTGCTATAGGGTGGGGACGGGACGGGAGCCCTGGCATCCCCGTCAGCTGTCGGGCACGGGGTTGTTAGGGTGGTGGCAGTGCTTGGACCCAGATGGGGTCTTCTTGGAGCCCCGCTGCCTGGCGACCTTGCATTCTTGCCAGGTTGTCAGACATGCCTCGTGTACCCGGCGACAGCCTGCATGCTAGGGCTTTACGAGAAGTCCCCGTGCAGAGCCGCCTCTGGGCCAGCTGGGTCTGCAGAGTCTGTGCCCTTCACTCTGCGTCCGTGACTGCAGACACCGCTTACGTGCTTTCTAGGAACACTGCAAAACGTAGCCAGTGAGAAGAAGCAATTTCCTGTTTTTCTATTACCTTGACTGCTTTGCTTTCTTCTTTCGAAATTCCCCGACCTTGCCCATCTGAAGCGCCTTTGTTTTAGGGGCGCGTTTGGGGACCAGTGTGGGTCAGCCGGTCCCTGGAGCAGGCAAGCGAGGTGAGGTCGGGAGGCCCTGCAGGAGACGCCAGCGGTGTTTCTGGTTCTCCTCTTAGCCTGTATTTTGCGGGAACTGTTGGGCTTGTTCAGGCTCCCTGTTCAACCTCCCCTGCCCTGAGCTTTCTCAGCCAGGGTAGCAGACTGCACAGGGAGAACGGGGGGCCCACTGAGCAGGTGAAGGCTTTGTTCTTCTCCCCATGGGCCCGTCTCAGCTGCAGGAGAAGGGTGGTGACACGCTTGCTCGTGGAGTGATTTGCTTGTGTGCACGGTGCCGGTCTTCCCTCGAGAGGGTGCTGGGTCAGAAAGCAGCCTGAGGCCCGGGAGCGGCCAGCCCCTTGAACCCCTGCTTCTTCCACTGTCCCTGTAAGTTGTGGACCCTCAGATCGTCAGAGTGGGGTGAGGGCCAGGCTCCGGGGGTCAGAAGGGCCCATTCAGACCCCTCTCACCACCACGTCTGTGTCCACTGCCCTGTCCTCGGGCACAAGAGGCCCTTTGTGGGGACGAGATGCTGTCACTAAGGCAGGAACGTCTCCGCCGGACGCCTCCCTCGCAGCTGAGACCGCCGTGTGCAGCTCAGCTGACGCTCTGGGCTGTTGGCTGTGAATTCTCCCAACTGCGTGACCGAGAGCCGTGCCTCCTCTTATGAAAACCACAGCGTTTAGGGGAATACCCTTTGTCTAATTTCCATACTGATGTGGTGAGCTGTTTCCGTGTGTGCCGGCCACACGTTATTCCAGCAGCGTCAGCTGTGTGGGGTGCAGACGTGCACGTTTGCATTTGAAGCTGGGCCGGCCTCGCAGCTGTGCTGAGAGGCTCGGAGGACAGGGAGACCTCACGTCTCCGGCAGGCCCTGCGCAGAGCCCGGCCCATTCATCCCGGTCCCGCCAGGTTAGGCCAGGTTCAGCTTTCCCTGCCAAGATGGGGCTCTCTGTTCAGGGGGCTTTTTGGGGTGTGGGATGGGGTCTGAGGTCTTCTCCTTTCTTCACTCCTGGTTTCCATTTGGGAGTAAACGAAGGGTGTCAGATGTGCCGTGCTTGCTGTAAGCCGAGGGTTTTGTGAAGCAGCCTCAGAGACTCTTACCAGGAAGGAGGCTGGGAACAGGCGGCCTGAGTGGCTGTGACCTGGACGGGAGAGCCACGTGCGTCACAGGAGTCCCCCCACACTGTCCCCCACGACTGGCCAGCTTCCTTTGTTCCCACCAGTCTGGGTGGTGATGTTGCTTCTAGAGCATGAGGAAGCCAGAGCTGCCGCCTGTGATGGGCAGAGGTGAAGTTTGGAAATAAACCAACCAAAAATGTGCTTTTGTTTTGGTATATTGTTAAGAAATCAAATTATTAAGGTAGATTTGAGGACATTCTGTTACCATCTAGCTTTATTTCTTAAGAAATGCTTTGGAAAATATAATTGGGGCGATGTACTAGGCTGGGATTTGACTTGATTTTATTTAGAAAAATATGTTTGTGTTTTTTGGATAACTGCAGCATTTTGCTGTTTGACCTGTTACTAGCTTAGAGTAGACATGAGGCAATTGATTGCTGGCTTTTTTTTTTTTTTAATGTTTCTCTTGGTTGACAGTAAATCACAGTGGACACACTGTGCTTCAGGCCACGTGATTGTTCCAGATGAAGTCTCACTGCCGTGTGTTTTACGTGCCTTTCCTAAATTGTAGGACAGAGTGATGCCAATTACAGCCCCCACCCTGCACTGCCTCTGCAGCCTCGCCTGTTCTTCTGTGGGTTTTTCCAGGACCCTAACTGCATCTCGCCTCTTCTCCCATTTTACTCACTGTAGCCAGAGCCCAGCCATCTAGAAACCTCAGTATCAGGCATCATTCCCCACGGTTCACTTTCTCCCAGAGAGGCCGATCCTAAGAGGCGAGCTTAGGTTGGAGATGTAGGCAGAGGCAGCATTTGCATGAGTGCTGGGGGCTGGGTCTGCTGGAAGGGATGTAATGGAAGAAGGGGGCAGACGAATATACAGTCAGAGCCTCTTTAACAACTACCCCTCGGCCATGCAGTGGCATCCTCCATCTGCCTGTCCATCCATCTGTCCATTTATCCACACAGCGGGTGTTTGCCAGCTGCTTTGTCAGACTTTGCGGATGGACGTGATGGTGGGAAGACGAGCCTGGGCCCTTCCCTAGGAGCACCTTCTGACATGACCCACCAAACTGCAGAATAGGGGTGCTGGGAGAGAGGGAGTGCTGACCCAGCCCTGGTGGGAGGCCAGCCCTGGAGGACCAGCCAGGGAAGCCGAGCTGGAGAGCTGCGGAGGAGCAGCTCGCACAGAGGCCCAGAGGGAGGACAGGGCAGAGGCATCCAAGGCGGTGGCTCCACACCTCTCCGGGTGGCAGGGCTCGCGCTGAGAATTCCTGTCCTGGGGGGCGGCGGGCAGGGGTGGCGCACTCTTGGGCTGCTGCTCCTGAAGCTTCACGTCTGGTTTCTGCGGGCACCCAGGCTCCCTGGCGCAGGAAGCGTAATGGTGCGTAAGCCCAGCGTTTTCCACGTGTGGGGCCCAGCCTGGCCACAGTGGGGTTGTGCGAAGACCCCTTTCTTTGGGAACCAGCTGGGAATTCACATCTCATCCCTTCATCAGAATTGCTTCATCAAAGCTGGTGCTGCTTCACATGTTTAAACTAGCTAAGTACTTAAGCAAACAATGGCTGTGTATGGTTTTTTTTTCAAGTCAATGTGCAGTTTTACTTAAAAAACAAAAATTTTCAGGGTTACTGCAGAAATGTTTGGTCTTCATTTTCCACGTCCTTAGGACCGGGAGATACGGTGAGATTCTTACACATGCGAGGGGGTTCTTGAGAGGAGCAAGCCCTTAGTCCACAGAGGCCTTGTACTTCTTTGAATGATCTTTGACCCAGCTTTTCAAGAACTGTGCTCTCGACGTTGTAAAAACTCAGCCCCGCTCCTTGAAGCCGTGCAGTGGAGATAGGCTCTGACCCCTGAGAAGCCTGAACTGGCCACCCAGGGCGTTTGTCCTGGCGAGCGCTGCGTGGCTGGTGTAGTTGTGACGTTCCTTGGCTGTGCGCGCAGCGTATTCGCAGAGCCCCGTCTCCCAGCCAGGGTGGCCCTGTGGGTGTGAGATGGGAGCGGGCGGCTGGCCATGGAGTGCTGGTCCTTCACTGTGACTTTGCCTCCCCCGCAGCCACCTCCCCACGGGTGTCCTCAGAGCTGGAGCAGGCACGGCCGCAAACGAGCGGGGAAGAGGAGCTGCAGCTGCAGCTGGCGCTGGCCATGAGCAGAGAGGTGGCCGAGCAGGTGGGTGCCAGCAGGGATGCGCGCCCCCGTGGGGCGGGGCCCAGGCACACTCACACGGAGGAGGGGCTCTCGCTAGGTGGTCCTGGGGACGCATCGGTCAGAGGTGCTTCCCGGAAGTGCTCCCGCGCGCTTGGCTGGGCTCCAAGCCAAGTGTCCACAGCCCCTCAGCGCCGAGTGCGGACCACGATCTGCAAGGTGGGTCGAGAGCATCTGGACCCAGAAAAGGATGAGACAGAGGCTGGGAGGAAATGCCCAGGAGATGAGAGTCTGACATTCAGACGTGGTCATGTGTGCAGTTTTTCTTTTATAAGCACACGTTACGTTAAGATGGAGAAAGAGAGGGTCTTCCCTGATGGTCCAGTGGTTAGGACGCCGTGCTCCCAGTGCAGCGGGCCTGGGTTTGATCCCTGGTCAGGGGAGTAGATCCCACATGCATGCCATGCGGAGCGGCCAAATAAATGAATGAATGAATAAATAAATAAACAATAAATTAAAAAAAACAAAACAGGTTTTTACAAAAAAGATGGAGAAGAAGGGAAAGGAGCAGCCTTCAAAGGGGTCGGCCCTTGGCTGCCGCTTTCAGGCCGGACTTGCTGCCCTTTGGTTAAAAAAGGCGAAGGAGGGCTTCCCTGGTGGCGCAGTGGTTGAGAGTCCACCTGCCGATGCGGGGGACGCGGGTCCGTGCCCCGGTCCGGGAGGATCCCGCATGCCGCGGAGTGGCTGGGCCCGTGAGCCATGGCCGCTGGGCCTGTGCGTCCGAGGCCTGTGCTCCGCAACGGGAGAGGCCACAACAGTGGGAGGCCCGCATACCGCAAAAAAAAAAAAAAAAGAAAGAAAAAAAAGGCGAAGGAGTGCACTGAGGCCCGCACCCCCTCTCGCTTGGCAGTGCTGTTGAGAGACAGTGGGGGGTCGGATGGAAGAGGCAGGTGTGGGTCCCACGGTGACTGGAATATCCCAGAGGTCCATATAACGGCCAGCTCCCGGCAGGGCCCCTCTGTCCGCTCAGGACGTGCGGCCTGCCGTCGACAGGACGTGCAGAGCGCTCACGGGGAAAATGGGGCAGATGGACGGGCCAGGCCGTTGTAGTTCCTTGCTCCTGTCTTATGGTAAAGAAGACGCAGTGAGTGTGTTTACTTATGTTTAATCATTGTATTGTTTTTGCGGTACGCGGGCCTCTCACTGTCGTGGCCTCTCCCGTTGCGGAGCACAGGCTCCAGGCTCGCAGGCTCAGCGGCCATGGCTCACGGGCCCAGGCGCTCCACGGCATGTGGGATATTCCCAGACCGGGGCACAAACCCGTGTCCCCTGCATCGGAAGGCGGACTCTCAACCACTGCGCCACCAGGGAAGCCCGGCTCAGTCTTTTTATATATGCTGACTGTGCCTTGAATGAATATAAATTAAATATAACGAATCATTTCTGTTAGAAATCATAAAATATAAACACTCATTTTCTGGACGCACACACAGTGGGGGCAGGGTGCAATGACCTGTGATTTGTCTTCTTTCTAATTCCTTTCTGGGTTGTTTGTGTTTTATAAGGAGACATATTGCTTCTATAATTAGAAAGAATTTTGATGTCATTTTCATTTTGAGAAAAAGTATTTTACAAGTATTTCTCTTCCCCCATCCGGGTGGGGGCCCCCCCCCCCCCGGGCGCACCTTGGGGTGGGAGAGGCTCGATGTCCACGTCGTCCCCAGACCCTCCTTTGAAGTGACGTGCGATACAACTTTGGTTTCCGGCTGTGGCCAGGAGGGCCTGGCTCGTGGCGATGTTGTTGCCGTGCCCACCAGCTTCAGGGTCCATTGTCCTCTACAGGAAGAGCGCCTCAGGCGGGGAGATGACCTCAGGTTGCAGATGGCCTTGGAAGAAAGCCGCAGAGACACAGTTAAATTTCCAAAAAAAAAAGAGGTGAGTGCTTCACGGGCCGGGCGTGGGGGGCAAGTCAGTGTGTGAGACCCTCCTGAGCCCAACCCCCGGCTGTCACAGCCAGTGGCAGTGAGGAGAGGGTGGGTGACACACATATCCGCCCGAGGGGCTGGGCCCTCCCCTGACCCCACCTCAGTTCCGTCCCCCCGACCCCCACCCCGTGGAGCTCCGGCGCTGCTCCATAAGCCGCTAAGCGTCAGGTACTTTGGGACAGTTTCCTGGCCCAGGGTAAGCCGGCGTCCTCCTTACTCTACGCCGGGCTTCCTACCTGGGACCTAAAGGTGAACTGGATGTGGCTCTGCCCCTGACAACCTCGTTATCCCGTTGGGAGACAGACCCTCCCGCAGGGCCAGGGCTCCAGTGGCCTCCCTGTTCCAGTGCTGCAGGGTCCCTGAGGGCAGCCGGGCTGGCTGTGGGAGCAGGAGGGTGTGGCGGCCCCCTGGAGAGGGCCCTGGATGACGCTGGCAGCTGGGGGGCCGGGTGGGTCGGTGGGCCGCGTCTCGGAGGGAGGCAAAACCCCTGTTCTCCTGGGAAGCCCCAAGGACCTGTCGACAGATGGAGGGCGCTTGGCATGCAGCACATAGCCTGTGTGGGTGGAGCCTGGTTGTTACTGAGAAGCGTTGATGTGGGGCGGCGCAGTCCCGGGTCCTTGGGCCCCCCAGAAGCCCTCTGCACTGGGAGGGACACGGGCGGACATCGGCCGCAAGGGCAGTAGGGTAAACCTGTCCTCTTTCTTTGGTCCTCGTCTCAACAGCATGGCTCCCACCCGCAGCAGACCACGCTGTTGGACCTGATGGACGCTCTGCCCAGTGCGGGCCCTGCTGCCCAGAAGGCGGAGCCCTGGGGCCCTTCCGCATCAGCCAGCCAGACCAACCCCTGGGGTGCTCCGGCAGCCCCCGGCAGCACTTCGGACCCCTGGCCGTCATTCGGTAAAGACCTCCCTCGTACGTCTCCCCTGCCTGCCTGCTGGACGGGGGAGTGGCTGCAGGGCGCACGGCTCCCTCTCACCTGGCAGTGGTGGGAGTGGGTCTGGGTGGTGGGGGTGTGTGTCCAGACCTCCGCAGCCCCCCACAGCGCCCCCCTGAGGACTGCGGTTCAGGGCTCTGCTTCGTCCTATTGTGAGTGGTTTTCTGCTTTGGGAGATTTCTTCTCCGCTGCCCACACGCCTCGGAGAGGGCTTGTCCCTCCTCCGGGACATGCGTCAACTCTCTCAGCCTCAGAACTGCACCCCAGGTTAAGAAAATGTAATACACAGAGTCTATCGTCTAAATCACCGTGCTGTAATTAGCCAGAAATTACAGCATGCTTAAGTGATCGCTAATGAAAAGGGGACACGTTTACTGTAATTCTTACCTGTCATATAAGCAATAGCAAATCAGTTTACGAGGCTAAATGGATATTTTAAAGTTCTGTTTAATGCCAAATGTAAGGTGAACTTGTGATAGGTGATTCAGACAGGAGTGTGCTGCCCTCTGTTTAATTTGGGCCGAGATCTTGGGCACATGGGCTTCTGGATCGCTGGGCACAGGGCTTGGCCTGCAGGCTTTGGGATGGTTTCCCACCCAGCCTGCCGCTCTGGGAGGCCCCCGGGTGCTCCATCAACCCTGCTGGCCACGGCTGATCCGTGGGCTTTCTGTCTTGCAACCTTGAATGTATATTTTGTGCCAGTTTGCTTGTGTCTCTTGGGGCCTCTGTTTCCCCAAACCAGAACCATCTTTTGTATCCGGCTCGGTTCCCTGGAAGTTTGCCAAAGTGCACCGAATACCAGGCTCTGTCCTGCCGTGCGGGGACCCAGACAGGAGCAGGTAATGGCCCTGCCCTCCAGGCCCTGGCAGGTGTGGGCGAGTCAGCCCGCCAGCCTAGTAGCAGTGCTATGTGGGCAGGGCCCCGGGGGCTGTCTTTGCGTCCATCCTGGGGAAGGAGTCCAGCGGGCGTGAGGCGTGCGCCTTGGAGGAGTCTTCAAGGAGGATCAGGAGTGGCCGGGCCCCGAGGAGGCGTGGTGTTCCCGCAGAAGGCTCGGCTTGTGACAGGTGTGAGGCCGTGCGGTGCTGTAGTGGGCCCAGGGCTCGGGCCCTGCTGGTGTGAAACAAGCAGCAGGGGTGGGTGTGGGGAAGGGGAGGGCTAGGCCGGCGTCCCTGGACTTGTCCTTGGGGGATGCTGTTGGTCTCAGGGCTGGGCAGAGCCCCACACCTGCTTTGGTGGGAGCCCTCTGTGCCTTGGGGCAGACCCAGGCCAGTGCCCCAGAGCTGTCGCCTACTGGAGGCCACAGCAGCCCCGCCTGTGTGCTGTGCCCCCCGCCCCCCCCCGGGAGCACGCGTGGCCACACGAGGCAGGTCTGCTGGAAACGCCCCTCGGCTCTGCCCATGGGGACACAGGCCCTTCCAGGCAGTGGCTCGGACTTTTCTTTAAATCTGAAAACAGTTCTTGTGTAAAGTTACCGGTGGGGTGTTCTTCAGGAGAGACTCTCAATCCCTTTCAAAGTCGTATGGGGTCAGTAAGCAGATGGGTGGCCTCAGTGCCCGGGAGAGAGCGTGGTCCCTCCAGGAGCTGGTGAAGCCAGCAGGCTTGGGGAGCGCTGAGTCCAGTCAGCGGCTGCTTTGGGGAGGGCTTTGGGGGTCTCAGTGGTGGGAGAGAGACAGACTTTTCCCTCTCTACCTTTTTTTTTGGTTTAACTGTTGGACTTATTTACCAGGGGTAAGTATTACCTGGTCAGGAGAGAGGAAATACATATTTTTTCAACCAGCAAGTTTGCCCAGCCCTCCCATTGGCTGGGCCCTGGAGCTGGGTGTCCTGACTGACCAGGCACCTGACCCTCGCGGGGAGCTGGGGGGGTCTCCTGCGGCTGGGGCAGGACCACCTCCAGTGGTTGGGGTTCTCACACCTGCAGGCGGCGGAAGCCAGCAGCTGGGGAGAGGCGGCTGGTGCCCAGAGGCAGCTGAACATCACATGGGAATTCTGCCCATGTGGTTCTGCTCTTCTGAATTTTTTTTAATCAAGATAAAACTTACACGACATAAAATTCACCATCTTACCCATTTTCAAGTGGACAGTTCAGTGCTTCTTAGCCCTTCATGATAGTGTGTGGTTATCAGTACTGATCCCAGGACTTTCCGTCGCCCCAGAAGGAAACCCCTTCCCATTAGGCATTCATTCCCTGTTGCCCCTCCCCCACCACCAGTCTGCTTCCTGTCTCTGAAGCTGCCTGTCCGGGCGTTTCGTCTGTCATGGGATCACACAACACGTGGCCCTTGTGACTCCCAATTAGCATGTTTTCAGAGTTCGCCCATGTGATAGCACACATCCCTCCTTCATTCCTTTTTAATGGCTGAATAATATTCCATTTTATAGACATAGCACATTTGTATAACCATTGAGCAGTAAGAGAAGGTTGAAACCTGAAATTTTGAAATCAAATTTTTAAATGTTGACAATGAATTTTAAAAATTAAGAACGTGGTTGGAGCTAATCAAAATGCACCTGCAGTGGCCACATGTGGTTGGTTCATGGACTGCCACTTTGCCATCTTTTGCTACTTGCCCAACCCAGGGCCGTCTCCTTGGTTCTGATGCACTTGGCATTTTTACCAGTGACTTGGGGTAAACAGAGCATCAAAGCCCAGAGAGGCTGTTCGTTCCTCTGAGGTCACACAGCAAGCGAGGGGCAGGCTCAGTGCTCACGGCCCCCAGTCCTGGAGTCATCACGCCATCCTGGACTGCCGCTAAGGCCTTCTGTGGCCTCTCATGTTCGGGAAAAGTCCCCTCAGACTGCAACAGGGAGCGAGAACTGGTGTTAAAATGTTAGCTTGTCTGCTTCCTGCGTCCCCTGGGCCTGTGTGTTTTCACGTGGTTGGGGTCATATCATGGGTACGTGTAGACATTTCTTTCTTCCATACACGGGGAGGCTTTCCAGGCATCAGTCGAAGCTCTAGACCTCGGCTCCCGTGGGCAGTGCTAGCGCTCTGCCCTCAGCAGCACTGCAGGACGCGGCCTCAGCCCCGCTTCCAAGCTCACTGGACCGTGGTGACCGTGAACTTGCTTCCTTCTTCTAAGACGCTGCTCCGGAGCGAGACGCAGTGTCAGGCTTACTGCTTAGTCTGTGGTAGAATCTGCCGGTGTGTGTTTGGGGAACACTCCACCACCCCGAAACAGCTAGAAAGATCAGAGTCTCTTCCCCAGCACTGTGGGATGCGCCCTCTGGATGAAAGAAGCGCTGTTGTGAAAGCCGCCCTTGGTAGCGAGCCCTGCCTTTACCAGCTTGTGCCAAGGGGCCTCGGGAGGAAATGCTGGGGGCTGGGAGGAGGGAGAGCGGCGCCTGCCAGGTCAGCAGGGAACTTCCTGCACCTGCCCAGACACAAAGCAGCCGCCTGGGACAGCAGGGCTCACGACCTGTGATTCCGATGGCCTTGACTGGCTCAGCCCCCGCCCTGGCTCACTCCATGACCCGCCATGTGACTGCTTCCCTGTCCCTTGGAGACTCGTCGTGGGGCTCGGGGGGAGCCGGATGGGGGGAGCCAGGCACGCTCCCTGTGAATGGGCCCTCGGTCCTAGCCTCCCCTCCTCTCGGTCACTCAACAAGCGCCTATTTGTCGGGTGTGTGGCCCGGCTGGGCCTGCTGGGGCTGTGGTGGGCGGCGCACAGTGGGGTCCATCGTGTCCCACGTGCGGTCAGGAGGGCAGTGCCCGAGGCCCGGGGCGGTGGGAGGCCGAGGAGTTCCAAGATGGCCTCTGCCTGGCAGGGCAGCCTGGCCCCCCTTAAATGCCAGCTCCTCACATGATGCTGTGTCCTTCTGTTTGGCTAGTGAGCGCCTGCCTGTGCTTGAAAACATGGCTTGGGTGTCCTGCTCGGGGAGACGGGGTCACACTGTCCTCAGGACCCCTCCTTCCCCGTGGTCGCCGGCTGCCCGTGACCCGCATGCTAGGTACAGTCACTGGGGCCGTGTTCCTCTTGCAGGGCAGGGCCTGGGCCTGGGCCGTGCGGGCCAAACGATGCTCAGAGGAGCGAGGTGGTGCCGAGGGCCGCCTGTCTGTGGCAGGGTCCGGCCCCACCAGATGTCTGTCTGTCCATCCGGCCTGCGACCCGAGCGGCCCAGGAGCGGGGTGGTTCCCCTGCATCAGCTGCCCATCCTAGCCTCTCGGGGAGCCTGTAAAAATGCACATGCCCAGGCCCTCCTTGGCATCTGTGTGTGTGGGGGTCAGTATTCTACTCACGCCCCCAGGGGATTCCCAGGGGCCACAACTGAGCACTGCTGGCCTGGTGCCCCCTGAGCTGCGTGGTGAGTGGATCCCTCTGAATCAAAGGCGTTTGCAGACTCTCTGCGTGGGCTGTGCAGAGTTGGGGCGGCTCTAGCTGTGTGTTTCTACACCTGAGTCAGACATTTACCCGGAACCTTCCAGAAGTGCTCTCCAGCGTCGACGGTGCCCATGGTGGGAGTCGGGGTGACCGCAGGGTCCCCGCAGCCCTGAGACTCTGTGGGTCCCTCAGGCCCCATCATTTGCCAGCACCTTCGTGTGTCAGGTCCTCTCTGAGGCCCGGGAGAGCGGCGTGAGCTCAGCCCCCGTGAGCAGGTGCCTGTGAGGGGGCTGCAGGGTGGGGACCGTGCCCCCGAGCGGGCCGGGAAGGCCGTCTGGTGGGCAGGACGCCATGTTGTACCCAGTGGGGACGGGTAGCTCTGTCCTCAGGCCAACTCGACCCAGTGGCTGAGCGGCGTCACCAAGACCCAGGCCCCCTGCTCTGCCCCCACCCAGTGGGCCCCTCCCCTCTCCCTTTGGCCTCAGAAGCTCAAGGCCTGGCTGGTGGCTCTGGGTGCTCCCAGCCCAGGGATGGAGAGGGTCTTCCTGGACCTCACGGACTGCTCTGGGATGCAGGAGTGGGGAGCTGGGACGGGGGGTGGGCTGGTGAAGACCCTCCCCTGTTGCAGCGCAGGGTCCACCCACTCAGACCGGGACTAGGGAGTGGTGAGGGGACAGTTCTCCCGAGGAAGATCAGGGGATCCCTCCAGAAGAGAGGAGGTCGGTGCTGGAAGGTGACCAGGGAGCGTCTCCTGATGGGGGCGAGTCTGCCCAGCGGTCAGGCGCAGGGGAGGAGTGCAAGGCTCCCAGTCCGAGTCCTTGGGCACGGACGCGCTGGGACGTGAACTGGGAGCCTGCAGTTCTCGCGGGCGCTGCTGAGCCGGGGAGGTCGAGGCCCCACGGGAGCCAGAGCAGCCTGGCACCGGGTCCGGGTTCTCTGCAACCTCCCCATCCTGCGTCCTCTCCGTTGTGTCTCAGTAGCTCTGAAGACACGTCCCAGCTCCTCTAACCTGCAGTCCAGCCCCCTCCAGTTGAGACGGGAAACCGAGACCCCCGAGGTGCTGTGTTGGGGGCAGAGCGAGGGTGCACCCCAGCTGTGTGACTCCAGCCGGGACCAGGTGTCCCGCTGGCCCAAGTGGGTCCGGGAGAGTGGGGTCCGTCCCGGGGGAGGTTCTGCGTGAGACACTGGGCGGACGGGAGTGAAAGGTCGGAGGAGCTTCTGGAAGCCTCAGGAGGGCTGTGGGCTTGGGGGCGGCGGCTGGAGAAGCCCCAAGTCCACACCAGAGCTGGCCAGCCTCCAGTGGGTGACAGGCGTGAGGCTGCCCTGGCTTGTCCGTTGTGGTCGCCGTGGCAAGCCTGGGGGGGGGCCGGCCGGCGGCGGTGCGTCTTCTTCAAAGCCAAGGAGCCCCTTTCACGGCCGGGCCCCGTGCAGTGCCCTGCCTGGGGACGGGCCCCGGGCGCTGAGTCCACGGGGGTCAGGGAGCAGTGCCCGGTCTTTTCACCCCGCCTAGTGCCCCCAGGAGCTTGCTGTCCAGGGAGACTCCTGGTAAACGAGTAGCCACGGAGCTTTCTGGAGAATGCTCCGGAGGAGTTGGGGGCGCGTGCAGGCAGAATGGGGACACAGCTTTTTGGAGTTCCAGGAAAGTAATGTTTGAAAAGATAGTGACAGGGGGCTTTCAAGAATTGTGGCGAGGGGCTTCATCTCAGAGCTGGGGAGCCTAGTGAGCTCTACACAGGGTAATCAGAGAAACCCACACCCAGACGTGCAGTCAGGAGACTGGAGAACAGCAAAGGGAGAGGACATCAGAGATGACCCCCCAGGAGCAGAGAAGAACGGCAGTCAGGCCGGCGGCCGAGTCCCAGCAGTGATGAGAACGTCAGGGCGGTGGGATGACGTCCTCAGGGCCCACCGGGAGAACGTCCTTCTCCTGAGAACAACGGTGAGACAGAGAAACCACCGAAAACCTCACCCACCAGAATCCTGCATCTGGTAAAGGTATCCTTCAGGAATGAAGGTGAAAGGGTACCATTTCCAGCCCCACAAAAACTGCCAAGGGAAGTTCTTCCAGCTGACAGGGAAGACAACCAGATGGAAACTCAGATCTCTGGAAGGAATGGAGAATATCAGGAATACAGAACTAGGCAGGAGAAGATGTTTAAAGTAATAAGAATATAAGAAAGTTGGAGCAGCGTGATTCATAAGCCTGTGAAGGTGTTGTCTCAGCAACTGGAGAGCACGCGTTCTTTCCAGTTGCACCCGAGATGCAAAGCATCAGTTGTGTGCTAGGCAAAAAGCCTCTGCCAAGTCAGAGGATTGGATCACACAGAACGCACCTTCTGACCACAGTACACTCAAGTTTAAAGTCGGTAGCAAAAAGATAAGTAGAAAACTCCATACACCTGACATTTTAAAAACACTTCTACATTCTTGAGTCAAATAAGAAATTATAGTGACAGAAATATTTAGAACCAAATAATAACGTAAATATTTTCGTATCAGAATACATAGGACAATGGAAGTGATAGTAAGAGGAAAATTCAGAGCTTTAAATGTTTGCATTAGTCCAGAAGAAAAGCACAAGATTGATGCGGTGTTGAGGCTTGGATGGTGTCACACCCGAGTCAAGTGGAAGGGATGAGATAGTGAGGACAACAGAAGCTAACAAGTTAGAACACAGACGGAATAATATCCACAAGCACAGAAGTTGGTCATTGAAAAGAGTAATAAAATAGAGAAATCTCTGGCAAGAGTAGTTCTGAAAAATAAAGAGGAAAGGCCAAACAGTGTAGGTGCAGGTCCTGCCGAGATTCCACATAGAGTAAGAGGTGTTTGATCAACTCTGTGCTGACAGATCCGAGAACTTAGATAAAATGGATAAATTAAAAAAGAAGACTCAGCAAAGCTGGCGGAAGAGCAGTAGGACACCTGTAAGTAGGGATAGTCCTATAATCATTAAAGGAGCCGAGTAAGTCACTCGCCTCCCTCTCGTTCCCTAAATCACCCAGAGGGCTTTGCTGCAAGTTCTCAAGCCATTCAAGAAACAACTCCAGGGACTTCCCTGGTGGTCCACGCGGTTAAGACTCCACACTCCCAATGCACGGGGCCCGGCTTTGATCCCTGGTCAGGGAACTAGATCCCGCATGCCGCAACTAAAAGATCCGGCGTGCTGCAACGAAGATCCCACGTGCCGTAACTAAGACCCGGCACAGCCAAAATAAGTAGATAAATATTAAAAACAAAAAAGAAAGAAACAACTCCACTTTATACAAACTCCTTCAGGGGGTGGGAAAAGGGAGTATTCCTACTCATTTTATGGGCTAGCATAACCTTAACACCAAAACCAGACAGAAGATGCACAGTGTGAAAACAAACACGTCAGGCCAGGCCCACTTAGGAATATAGGTGCAAAAACCCTAAGCAAAGAAGCAACTGTAAAACCAGAACGAGAAAAATATAAAAATGATACAGTACCTCATGAAAAACATTGTTTGCAAGGACCAAATCACTAGGAAATGTATTAATGTACCATATTAACAGGCCCAAAGAGAAAAAGCATGCGATCATTCTATTAGAGGCAGAAACAGGCTGACAAAATTCACCAGCTCTTTATTGCAGAAGTCTTAGCAAACTTGGAATAAGGGGGAACTTCCATAACCTGATAAAGAGCTTCTGAAAGGAAAAATTACCTATTACGGTAAATGGTGCCATTTAATGGTATACGGTTAAGAGCAAGACGTGGACACAGTCCGTTCCCCTGCTCTGCGTTGGGACGGGTGGTCCCGGCCAACAAAGCGAGACGGGAAAATGAGGGACTTGGAAGAACTAAGCTGTCATCGTTTTCAAGGGATGTGACCGTGTACACAGACTCCCAAAGAGTTTCTGCAAATGAGGTGATTGGAATTAAGAGTTATTAGAATTACTGTAAGAATAAATAGGATGCAACTAACATAACAATGTAAAGCAATTATACTCCCATAAAGATGTTAAAGAAGAAAAAAAATAAATAGGATGAATTTCAATGATTAGAATTAAGAGTTTAGCAAGATTGCTGAATACAAAAATTAGTATACGAAATTAAATTGTTGCTCTGCGTAGTAATAAGTAACCAGAAAATGAAGTTTCAAAAATATGCCGGTCCCTAAAGTTGTATAAATCCCTTATGGAAATAAAGGATAAAGTAAAAAGTATTTATCCAGGCCATGTGCGAGGGCATGTGGAGGTGGAGTTCCTGCGTGTCCTGAAAAGCACAAATTAGAGGAAAATCCTGCTGCGTTCTACTCCATGCAAGTGAGAACTTCTCTGTTCATCAAAAGATTCCATGAGGAGAGTGAAGGGAAAGGCCACAAGTTTGGAGAAGGTGTTTGTAACTCAAGGAAGAGAATCAGCACCCAAACGTGGGAGGACCCCGTCAAATCAATGAAAACAAAAAACCCAAGGGAGGTGGGTAGAGACGGGACCAGGCCCCTGGTGGGAGAGGAGGCGTGAGGGGCCTGGGAAGGAGCGAGCTGATGCCCGTGTCTGCGGTGAAGGGCCGCGTGTGCAGCACAGTGACAGCTACACCAGCCGTGCCTTCTGTCACAGGATGAAGTATTAGACAGCCATAAACAACACGTTTCAGCTGCACACCAACGCAGCTCAGTCTCCCGGATAAACCTCTGCGTGAACACAGCCGCCCCCGGGAGCACCCCGTCGGTGTGTCTGGTAGCACACGGCTCAGGGCCCCGGCACCGCTCGCCCCCTCGGCCCCCTCCGTGGCGAAACCGGAGCTCGTGGAGGGAGGTGTGGACGACTGGGGTGGGGCGTGGGGGCCTCGCAGTGGTCGTCTGAGATGCTTCGCAGGGAGAGGAGGTGCATGGGTGCCCTGTGCACGTGGACGGATGCACACGTGCATGCACGACCCACTCCCCACCCCGCACAGGCCCGGGCGTTGGAGTCTGTCCCATCCTTTAGGGAGTGGATGTGTTAGCGCACAGCTGTTTGTTTGATGTCTCTCCATGCCGCACCGCGTGTCTGCTGCGTGCAGGCAGGGAGGACGCTGCCGGGCAAGCTCTGCCGAGGCAGAGGCCACGGGGGCTCCGTGCTCCCTTCCCCGGGCACTCCCCCCAGCGTGCTCCTGTGGCCCCAGGTCCTCTCCCTCTCACCCCGGCTGCCCAGCCCTTTCTGGGAGCATCTCTGAACCGACCCCGCCTTCCCACAGGTGCCAAGACAGCCACCTCCGTCGACCCATGGGTGGTGCCCACCGGCGCCGGCACACGCTCCGTCCCCAAGGGCTCCGACCCCTGGGCCGCCCCGCAGCAGCCAGCCCCCAGTGCCGGGAAAGCCGCCGACCCCTGGGCCGCAGCGTCGGCCGCCAAGCCCGCGTCCCCCTCTGGTGAGCACACACACACACACACACCCGCCCCTTGGCTTCGGTTTGGGGAAGGGGAGGCGGGGCATGGGCAGCCGAGCGCCCTGCTCTGCGTGGGGAGGCCCCTCCCGGTGCCCTCCTTGCCCACCCAGGGACCCCACACCCCCGCTGCCCCCCGACTCTCCAAGTTCTCCCCCATGAGGGCTACAGATGCCGGCCCACCTCTGGTCCCCCGCGATGGGGAAGCACAAGGCAGAGAAGTGGAGACACCGCACAGTCACTGCCGCTCTCTCCCCAGGGGCTTTTGATCTCTTCAGTAATTTGAATGGTACAATTAAAGATGACTTTTCTGAATTTGACAACCTCCGAACTTCAAAAAGAGCAGGTACGTAACGGCGTTGGTGGTTGTGGTTTCGTGCCGTCCCGTGCCCCTGACTAGCCCCGTTGCTGCAGGCATCACAGTCAGGAACCTGGCGACTCCACGCATGTGCCCGTGTCTGACCCGGGAGCCGGGGGTCTGACTCAGGGATTCTCGTTCACGGGGCAGCGGCGGCAGGAATGCCCTTGAGCTTTCTGTCACCCTCTCCTCTTCTCCAGCCACCTCTCTTCCTCGGCCTCGCGCCCTGGGCCCTGTGACCACTGGCGGAAGCCCACTGCCCTGGCTCCCCAGCCGGCCCAGCGCGGCCCTGCCCCATCTCCACCAGCCTTCCTCTTCGCGGCTCCCCAAAGGCGCCCCCTTCCCAGACCACCCGGCTCTCTGTGTGGGCAGGCATCTCCGACGCACACACGTGCACGCACGCACGCACATGCACGCTCTGTAGAAGACCCTGCTCCTCCCCGAGCGCCCCTGGGCTGGGAGGGGTCAGGGTCAGGGGGAGAGAAACTCGGCCCCGAGGGGCAGAGAGAGGGGGCTGGATGTCCTCTTCACACAGCCCTGTGGGGCTGGGGACAGAGCCAGGTGCCTCCTGCCTTCCTCAGGGCCACCCCTCCCAGTTGCACCAAGCAACTTTTCTCCTTTCTCTCTCCTCTCCCGGCTTCCCTGCTCCCCGTTTCCCACTGCCCCCGCACACACACACCCCGCCGCCTTCCCCAGCAGGCAGGGCTGGGCTGGCCTAAGGTAGGAGCAGCCTGGCACCCCTCACCGCACCCCCTGAGGCCGTCTCAGCTCCAGGGGCCCAGAAGCAACGTAGAGCTGCTGCTTCCCGGGGTTTCTTTTGCCTCACTAAAAAAGCAAGATTCCGTGTGTCTCTTCCACAGGCCAAAGTACAACCTAACTGTCCTTGCTCGCTCCCCACCCCTCAGGGAGAAGCCTAAGCACCCTTCCCTGGGCCTGTGAAGTATTTACCCCAATTCTGGAGGTGTTCCCATTGTAGAAAGTGTGGGAAAGTTTATGGAAGACAATGAAAATCACCTGTAATTCTTCCATCTACACGTGGCCACTGTGCCCCCTCCCAGCACTTTCTCTGAGCTCTTACGGACAGCCTTTGTTGTTGAGCTCGTACTTGCTGGAGGGAGTTGAATCCTGCCCCCACCACTTTTATGGAAAAGCAGATTGAGAACATTTTCTTGCAACATTACAAATTCTTTAGAAATAGCTTTGTAGTATCTCTCTGTAGGGCTCAGCGACAAGTTACTGGGTTCTGTAAGATGTTACAGAAAAACCCGAACTTTTTGGCCAACCCAATATTTAATCGTTAACTTTGGGGAGGGCGTTTTAGGTTGATTTCAAGTTGTGCTAAAATAAATAATGCTGTAGTGAACATCTCTGTGCTTAAACCCCTGCTCACACTTTGCATTATTTCCTGAGTCTGGGTTCCTGGGCGTGGGGCTGCTGAGTGCAGAATCAATGGTTCTTCGGGACCCGTGTCCCCATCACCATCTCACAGAGCAGAGCAGCCTAGCAGAGCAACCACATTCCTGCCAGCCTGCCTCAGCACACCCTCTGTTGGCTGAATTTTTTAAAGTCATTTGCTTTCTTCTTACTGTCAAGCAATTCATGTTCACTATAGAAAATTTAGAAAATGAAAACATTTTAAAAAATGTGAACTTCTCATGTGTAGCCACCAACCCCAAAGGCCATCTTAGTATTTGTGGAGATTGTGCTGCACTCTTCTGTCCCTGCTCCTTCCTCATTGCGCCTCTGTCCCTGGACTCAGGTCTGGTTGTACGTGCCCTGCCCTGTGGCTGACCGTGGCTCCAGGTTGGGGCTCTTGGAAACAGCACTGCAACGAACGCCCCATTCCTTGGGCAGCTGCGCGCGTCCCCGGCAAGTCGGCGTCGGGGGACATCGGGGTTTGCTCTGGACGCTTCGGGGTTGGATGAGCCCTCCAGGCTCATCAGCCCATGTGTGTCCTTGTCTTGCAGCCAAGGCGGCGTCTCCGCCGGCCCAGAACAACGGAACTACCAGCCCCGACCCCCTTGAGTCCCAGCCCCCGACCGTGGCCTCAAGCAAGCCCAGCGGCACCCGGAAAACCCCCGAGTCCTTCCTGGGCCCCAATGCGGCCCTGGTGAACCTGGACTCGCTGGTGACCAGGCCAGCCCCGCCGGCACAGTCCCTCAACCCCTTCCTGGCACCAGGTAGGCTTGCTTCCCGGCCTTCCTCTGGCCGTCTGCCCGTCCTGAGAGCGGCTCTGGGGCAGGCCTGTGGGCGCTGACCTCCCCTCCACCTCTGCGGGGGACTCTTCCCTCGGGGACCGCAGGTGGGGACCAGGCTCAGGGGCGTGCTGGCCCCGGCTGAGCAGTAGTGGAGCGCCGGGCATCCTGGACCAGCACTTGCGCCTCTCCGGGACTCGTGGGGGGCTGGAAAACAAACCCTGTCCTCTCAGTTGAGACCGCTGAGCAGAAGCTGCCCCTGACTTGGTGCCCCAGCCAGGGAGACCCTTTAGCGCGCGCCAGTTCTAGGTCAGCTGGAGGCGGATAGTGCTGGGGCTGAGGGAGGGAGCCTGGGTTTGCTGCCCAGCACCCCCTTTTCGGGTTGTGGGTAACTGGGCCCTCTGCTGGGCCATGCTCCGGGGACCCCAAGAACCCTCACTTCGCCCCTGCTGTGGGATTCTGCCTCATCTGGGGCTGGAGCTCACCCTTGCTCCCAAGCCTGTCCTCCCTACCGGTGGGCTCTCCACCCTCAGGAGCTCCACGTGGGCTGCAAGACGAGCCCTAGCCCTCGAGTGAGTGGCCAGGGCCCCCGTGTTCCATGCCCCCACCCACCCCAGCCCCCTGTACGCTCAGACCCTCAGCTGCGTGAGCTGCTCTCTGTCCCCTGCTACACGTTCTGTTCCCTCTGCCGGGACATCTCCCTCCTCTTCTCCGGGGGTGGGGATTCAGACCCACCCTTCGGTTCTCAGTCCGGGCAACCCTCTTCCTTGAGGAAGCCCCCGCTCTTCCCCAGAGTTTTCCCAGAAAGGCCTTGGGCTCCCCAAGGGCAGGAACAGGTCACGTTCAAGGTGTTTGGCCTCAGACCTGAGGACTTACAGGCTGAGGTCGGGGACCCTCTGGCAGAAGTGGGGTGTGTGTGATGCCTGGGTCCTGCCCAGCCGCGTGGTCCTGAGGTGGGTAGGGAATGTGGTTGCCCGCAGCGGGGGTGGCTCCAGGGCAGAGCTGGCCGACAGCCCGGGGTCTGCCCCGAGGGCCCCTGCAGGAGCTCCACTGCCAGGCCATGGGGGGCCGGTCAGGGCCTGGGGGCTACAGCCAAGACGCAGGAGGTTCCGGCAGCCCCCAGCCCTCCAGGGCCATCCTCCTGGCTCTGCCCCTTCCTGGTCCTGCTCTGCAGTCTAGTCTGCTCATCTCCAGCTGCGGTGATCTGATCTGCACAGCCCTCTTCCTAGGGCTCCGAGCAGCGACTGATGCAAGAGCGTGGGGGTGCCCTCGTGGAGAGCAGGCGACATCTCCCCTGGTGACCTGGGGGTGCCCTCCTGGCAGCCTTTGTGAGCAGGGGCTGGGCCGCGTTGGAGAGTCAGTGCCGGCAGCGCCCGTGGTTTTTGGCCTGGGTTTCAGTAGATGTTTCTGCTGAACGCGGGGAAGGGTTTCTGGTATGAGAGGAATTCGGGAAACACTCTTCTAGACTGCAGGACTTCTCAGAGCCGTTATTATGCCAGGGTCCCCAGGTGCAGGCCGCCCTGCACTTCCCGCCTCCCCCGTGGCTCCCCTCTCTCCCTGCACCTCTCTCCTCTCCTCTCCCCTCTCCCTCTGGTCGCAGAGCTCGGCTGGCTGGCTGAGAAAACAAGGGAGGGCGCCCGGGGTGCCAGCCCGGAGGAGGAGCTGGGCCCCCGCGAGCCTGGCCCCTCGCTGGGCTCCTCACGGCCTGAGTGTCCCGGTCCCAACACCGAGCCCAGAGTGGCGGGCAGACTGCCCTGGTGGCCACTGTGCCGTGGTCGTCCAGGCCCGGTCGTCCAGGCCCGGGTGCGCTGCTGCTCTGACCGCGGCCGCCCTGCCCGCTCTCTCCCCAGGTGCCGCCGCAGCCTCAGCCCCGGTCAACCCCTTCCAGGTGAACCAGCCGCAGCCACTGACGCTGAACCAGCTGCGGGGGAGCCCGGTGCTGGGGAGCAGCGCGTCCTTCGGGCCAGGCCCGGCTGTGGAGCCCATGGCTGTGGCCTCCGTGACGTCCGCAGCCTCCCACCCAGCCCTGGGGGCTGGCGGCTCCTCCCTGCCGCCGCTGGGCCCCGCCGCGGTGAACATGGTGGGCAGCCTGGGCGTCCCCCCGTCGGCAGCTCAGGCCACCGGCACAACCAACCCGTTCCTCCTCTAGTGCCCGCGCCGGGACCCGCAGCAGAGCATCCGTGCTGAGGACGCCGGGCAGGGGCTCTCGCCTGTGGAATGGGGTCTGAGAGTGGGGTGGGTGTGCAGAGGGTGTCTTTGCGGCCCTGGCCCTCAGCCTGAGGGTCGAGAGGTGGCGGGCTTACTGAGGCGTCATCACGCGGCACGTGGGTCCCCGAGCCTGTGTCAGGCGGGAGGGCCCCTGCCGCGGGCCCAGCCCCCGTGGAGATCCGCCGGCCCTCGGGGGCCTTGGATGAGGAGGTGGCAGTGCTCAGTGCTGGCCCAGCCTCAGCCCCGGGCCTCTGGGAGCCCCCCTGCCCAGGACCTGGCCCCCACCCCCAGCCCTGGCAACCCCCCCCAGGCGTGGACAGGATGGAGTGCGGGCTCCCTCAGACACTGACCTTTGGGGGACGCGGTTGTGCATATTTTACTTTTCTTTGACTCGTGTGTGAGTTCAAAGTAAACGCCACCACCGTGGAACAACTCTTGAATTAAATCCACTAGAGCAAGCTTTAAACTAACCTGAGCATAACCCTGTCACGTGCTCCATGCTTGTACACATTTGCACAGATTTTGTTTAGTACAGTTTCATATTTGTTTGCAGAATTATGGAATAGTCTTTTTTGGCTAATATTTTTATAACGTCGTTCTTATTTAACTGTCTAGTTTTGATAGAATTTACCAGGTCTGGCTGAATTAAGATATTGGCAGTGTCATGTTAGTGGTGTAAATCCTCTTATTTATGGTTTTAACTCTGTAAGAAAATTTAAATAGGAAGAGACAAAAAAATGCCTTATGGAAAAACTAAAGCAAATTCTTTATAGGAAAACATGGGAATTTGATTATGCATAAAAGATGTTTATTTAAAAGGAAAAAAAAAAGAAAACTACAACAGTAACAAAAAATCGTAGCCTCCAGTTGCCTTTCCCTTTAACTCCTTTTTTTGGTGGATTACCAAACTGATTGACTTTCAGCCTTTTTGGCTAGATCCTAAGAGAGGCTATTTTTCTTACTGATGAACCAACGTGAAGAAAGTTAAAGACAAAAAAATCTAACATATGAATGTGACTCACCAGGTTTTATCAGCTAACTCCTTTTTGTGACTGAAGGCATGCACAGTTAACAAGACTTCGTTTACAGTGGGAAAGTGGGAAGGAGACTTCTGGAACCCTGTGTCTGTGACCCCCTCTATCTTACTCCACACTCAGGGTAGAGGTGGGGACAGCGGGGGGGCGGCATGTCGGGGGCAGCCCAGGCTGACGGGGAGGGCCCAGGGCTGGCCCCAACCTACGCACCCGCCCTCCAGACACCCGTTGCAATGTAGAAGTAATCATCTCTTACTTGACAGAGGAAGAAAAATCATTCTCACCCAGAAGAGTTTTTTAGCGAAAGTGCACTAATCTTACCTCCCTCTCCCCTGCTTTCCTCGCCCCACCCACCACTATAAAAAAGTATTAGGTAAGTCACAAATGAAAGACCAGAAGAGACTTGCTTCTCCCCAGGGAAGGGCCATTTCCCCCGAGTCCTGTGTCTGTCTGGTCAGCCGGCCTGGCGGGCACCTGTCTCACTCTAGGTGGCGGACGTCTCACCTCTAGCACCAAGGGCAGCTGACGGCTGGGGGGTCTCTCCTGGGGGATGGGGCCCCTCCCCCCTCTCTGGTTCCAGGAGCTCTGACCCTTGGCGCTGGGCACGGGAGGCTGACTCACAACTGCCTGCTCAGGCCACTCCTGTTGCCATGTAGAAGAGCTCACCTGTGCTCCTCCCTGGGGCTACCCCCGGCCCAGAGCTCCTGCCCAGCCCCTGAGACCTGGGGCTGGACCATGGGCTCGAGTCATCCACGAAGGCCCGTCCGGCCTCTCCCAGCAGCCTGGGGGAGGGTGGGCCAGGGCGGGGCTCGGGGCAAGGTGCTCCCCCGGGAGGTAGAGGCCATGATTCCTCGTGAGAGTGAGGGGCCCTTCCCGATGGGACTTTAAGGCCCCGATGTCACAGCCGGCGGCCCACCCAGGCCCAGGCAGACTCCCGCCCAGCTCCCAGCTCAGGCCCACCCCAGGCGCCTTGTCCGTGGTGCCCGCTGCACTGATTATGAAGCCACTGGTGCTGCCACGCGTGTGGGACACATGCCATCAAGCTCCCTCCTGCCCGGCACCGTGGCAGGGGTGTTGCCCAGCCTTTTTCTCAGTCCCAGGGGCGGGTGGCCGGTTTGGAACTTGTGTTGACTGTTGATACTTATTTACTGTATAAATATAATTTATCATTTGTATCACGACGCGGTTTCTGGCTGTGTCCTTCCCCCGCCCCCACCCTCATCAATCCCGAGGCATCGGGAGACGCGCGCTTGGGAGCCGGTTCCTGCCTGGAGTCCAGCTTGGCCTGCGGTTCACAAGGCCACCGACCCGGTCTCGGTGCCTGTGTGAGCCTGAGCGTAGGGGAAGGAGGGGGCTGGGGGCTGCCGCGGGCACAGGCCAAGATCATTACAAGGGAGAGGGAGGGGGCTAAGGAAGAGGCCATGTCTCGGGAAGGGCTGTCCATGTGGTTGGTGACGTGCCGGGGCCGCTGGACGAGCAGACAGCGGTGGAGTCTGTGGTGGACATGGTGTGGTCTGTCGGCCGGGGCGTCAAGGGAGCTGGGACGGGGATGCGAGAGATGCTTCTGCAGAGCAGAGGGGCCAGAGGGGGAGGGACAGTTCCACGTAAGGAGGGTCAGGGTGCTGGGGACTGGCGGACGGTTCCAGAGTGCGCAGTGAGCTGGGGGCCCTGAGTTTATGGGGGAACTGGTACAAAGCAGGTCTCCGTGACAGCCGGGCAGTGGGTGGTGGCTAAGGTGGGCTCTTTCAGGCTGCGGGGCTCCCCTCAAATCCTGCTGAGGGGAGGACCCTAAGCGAGCCCGGTGTTCTGGCCAGAGGGCTCCCCAGAAGCTGCCAGTGGGGGTCAGGCGGCCCAGGGGGCGCCGAGGGCAGGCGGGGCTCTCCCGCCGTGGCGCTGCCCTCCCGCCGTGGCGCTGCCCACCTTGGGGAGGCTTGCAGCCCATCCTCTGGGCTGCCGCGGGCCTCTCCATCCAAGGGAGGTTCTGCCCAGCTCGCCTGTTTGGTGGACAAGCGTGTCGAGGTGTGAGGGCTGCCCAGCCGTGAGCCCAGGATCAGGCCGAGCCAAGCTGCTGGCTTCTGTCCTGGTGCAGCTTCCGCCCTGGGCTGTGCCCACCGAGGCCCGTGCCGGCCCCGGGGCCCTGCTCCCAGGGCAGTTGCTGTGGGGAGAGGAGCTGCCCCAGCCTGGGCTCTGTGAAAAGGTGACACTTTATTACACAAACACCGGCCACCCCCGACGCACGTCAGGCAGGTGGGTCGCTGGGCTGTCCCAAGGAGCCGATGCCTTCACCGGGGGAGGCCCTGGGGCGTGCTGGGCCCCGAGACCCCCTGTGTGTCCGGAGGCCCGGTGTCATAGCCCAGCTTCCTCATGTCCTTGGTCACCACATTGAAGAGGAGAGTGACGAAGCCCTGGGAGCGGACGCGGGTCACTGAGGACAGAAGGGCAGCGTTAGCTGGGCCCGCGCCCCTCACCGGGAGAAGGGGCTGCGGTGGGGACAGGGGACGGACAGACGGGCGTGGCAACCCCTCCAGGCTGGGCCCTGCCCCCGTATCTGTGTGCTGGCGGGTCCCTGGCATCCAGCCATCTGACTGCCGGGGGCCCACCTGGTCCCACCTGCCCGGGGGATGGGGGGTCAAGTTTTACCTTCCCGGCCTTCCCCCTGAGCCACCACCTTGGGGTCTGTGTACTCGGGCCGTCGTCCCATGAACCAGCTGGGAAGACAGGAGACTTGGCTGAGCAAGGGCCCGCCTGGGGTCCCGCGGGAACTAGGCGTGGGCTGTCCCCTCCAGCCCTTCCCCACACCACCCTCCTCCTAGGCCGGACGCCAGGCCTTCCCATCGAGTCCTCCACAGCTGGGATTCACTGCGGATGAAAGCGGAGGGAGACCTGGGGCTGGGAGGGTGCACAGCCTGAACCCAGACAAATCCCAGAAAGATGACAGTAGCCGAGGTGGGGAAGGGGGGTGCCCTGGGACAGTGTGATCCCCCATCCTCCTGGGGAAGGAGGGCCCCAACCCAGAGCCCAACAACCAGCCTTGGGGTGGGCAGAGGGGCCAGATCTGGGCTCTCCACTGTCCTCTTAACAGAGCAGGATCCAGGATGTCACTTCCGTTTCTGAGCACCGGTGTTCTCACCTTAATGGGGACGTGATAATGGTCCCTACCCCATGGGGCTCCAGCCATAAAGCATTAACCTCTTGATGTCTGAGCCTCCCACCCAGGCAGAGGGTTCTCCGCACCTCAGAGCAGGCCACGGACACGCAGTGAGCCAGCAAGGGGCTCGGGGGGCAGGGAGGGGTGCGGGGAGGGCAGGGGGCGCGGAGAGGGCAGGGGGGGCAGGAGGGGCGTGGGAGGGGGCATGTGGGGCACAGGGGGTCAGGGAGGGAAGCCTCGCCACCTCCCTGCACCTCGGTTTCCCCATCGGAGGAGCAGGGCTACGCGGCACCTGCCCCCAGGCTGCGCTGAGGACCAGCCCGGGAAGCAGCCCCCAAGGGCCGGCTCCACCCCGCCAGCCTGGACGCTGCTGCAGGGGCCCTGCGGGCGCCTTGAGGTGGAGATGTGCCTGAGTCGCTCGTGCAGCGGTGTCTCAGGGAACCCTTTCTGCCGTGTGAAGAGCAGATTGGAGGCTCTGCATGATGGCCCCAAAGAGACTAGGTCCCACTGTGAGAAAGTTAATTTCTGTGGTTTTAAGCCAAGTCCGTGGTAACTGGTTGCGGCGGCCACAGGAAGCGGCCGCAGGGAAGCAGGCAGCCAGCAGGCCAAGGAAGGACGCCGGAGGCGGAGGCCCAGCAGAGGGGACGAGAGAAGGGGCTGCTGGAACACGGACCCCTCATCTGGGACGACTGTCCATCCAGCTGCCTTCCCCCATTTCCGTAACCCAAGCACACACGGCCCGGCCCAGGCAAGAGCCCCTCTGAAGGGCGGGAGACAGCCCCCTGCTACCGCCCAGCGGGCAGTGAGGGCTTTCCCAGCAAGGACCCCCTTCCCCAGGGAGACCTCACAAGGGAGCCCGCAGCCCTCCCTCGGAGCTGTGGGGCGTGGAGCAGTGTGGACACTGGGGTGGTGGTGTCACCTCCAGCCGACGCTGGCCCTTCCCATTACGGTGGCTTCTGGAGGGCTCCCAAGGGCAGCAGGTGCCTCAGAGCCCAGGAAGCGTCCTCCCCCGAGCAGGGTGCCGGCCAGGGGGCCCAGGTGGTGCTACACGTTCCCCTCGGCCTGGCCCACCACCAGGGAGCTGAGCTGACCCAACCCGAGTCGGTCAGCCAGGCCCAGCCAGCCCTCCAGCTCCTACTTGGATGAGGGAAGGGGCCAGAAGCCTCAGGTTTGGTCTCCCTGCAGGCCCGTGTGCGGGCCCCGCCGGCTGCCCCACCAAGGTCACCACCTCCCCGAGACCATACTGCTCCCTGCGCCCCGAGCCCCGCCGGCCCCGCCCTCCGCTCTAGTCCCTGCTCAGCTGTCACCTCCTGGCAGAGGGCCCTCGTGTGAAGGCGTCCAGCACGACATGGCACAGGGGACGTGACAGCCCTCCACCCAACCACTGAGCCCAGGAGTGGCTGGGGGACGGATGTGCAGAGACTCACCTGGTAAACTTTTGCAGTTTAGACACAGATTCTGGGACAAACATGGGGATGGTCTTTTTGTGCCTGAAACAAATATTTTCATAGACAGCTGTGCTGAGTCACAGAAAAGTGGCAGAGCCTTCTGAGCCTCCAGCGAGAGACAGCAGTGCCAAGTCAGAGCCGGAGCCCCGCCCCCAGGGCTGAGTCCTCTGAGAGCCTTGTTTCTTTTGAAGGGTCGGGAGGATGCTGAGGGCTACAAACACCAACCCTGGCTCAACTGTGCCCCTCACAGGGCCCTTGTCCTTCTCCAAATATCCAAACGCGCTGCCATCCTCCAGGAAGCCCCTGACAGTCCCCTGGACCGCAGCCGGCTGTGGTCCCCCGTCCCCCTTCCCTTTGCACCCTGCACGTCCCGTCTCAACACCCCTCAGAAGTTTGCCCGCTGGGCCTCCTCCCTCCACCTGCTCTGGTGGAGTCCTCGCCCCTTAGGGTCGGCTGACCCTGGCCACCCACACCGTGCCTATACCCTGTCGCCGTGCTTGACAAGAGAGAGCGGCGTCTCCGTCTGTGCCCACTACTCGGGGGGCCGCCGAGGGCAGGGTCCCGTGGACACACATGTCTGACACATCTGTGTCCTCAGGCCAGCAGCGGGGGAATGAGTGTCTGAACTCCGACCCCAGCTGCCCCGAACTCTGGCTGGACCCACCCCTCTCGATGCCCCAGGACACCCCCTCCCGGGTGTGGGCCACGCCCCCGCCCCGGGGACCCCGTGGGCACTCCCCGCCTCAAGGTGAAGCGTGCCCCGGGGAGAGCCTCCGGAGGGTGCCCGGGTCCCGGGCCAGCGTGGCCCGGCAAGGGACCAGGTCAGAGGGAGGACCTACCGTCCGGGTGAGAAGGGCACGTGCACCGCCCCGTAGCCTCGGACCACGTCGTTCCCGAATACATCCGGCCCGTACACGCTAAGCACGATCTGCGGCCCTGGCGAAGGACAAGGCTGGGGTCAGCCCGCGGGCGAGCTCAGGGAAGGGGCAGGGCGGAGAGCGGGGCAGCGGGCCCGGGGCCCCCAGGTGTGGGCCTGCAGGGAGGTTGGGGGGCAGGGCCTGCTGGCTAGGCCCCGTGCTGCCCCCATCCTACCACTGGACAGGCCCAGGGGGTGCACGGGGACCCGGCTGTGACGGGGGGGGGGCTGCTCCCGGGGGTGTCTGCGTGTGGCTCAGGGAGGCCCCACACCCCCTTCCTCTTGGGTGCTGCCAGTTCCCACTGCTCCCTGTTGGCAGCTCCATTGGGATACATCCTCGGGGGGCGGGGAGGCCCAGAGCCGGCCTGCCCAGCTTGGACCCGCGGCCACCAGACAGGCCTGTTTCTTCGTCCTCCAGACGCCCGGGCTCGGGCCTGACGCAGAGGAAGTGCTCCCCGGTGCTGGGGGACGTCTTTTCCCTCCCCGTCACCGCCTCGAAGGTCATCTCTCCTTTTCCGTAAGGTTTCACCGCCAAAGAATGCACCCCACATGTAGTCCTTTGGTTCTGCCCATGTTGTGAACTTTGTATGAGTGGAATCGTATGGTATGTAGATTCCTGCATCCAGCTTCTTGGATTCAGTGTTTATGAGACACATCCAAACCGAGTCACGTCTCCAGGGCAGGAGAACTCGGTCCTGTCTGGCGCCCATGGACGCCCGGACTGTGTCTCCTTCTTGGGACAGTGCGACCTCTCGTCACACGCGCACCCGTGTCTGCCCAGGGCCATGCATTCACTCGAGCTGCTTCCCTGGGGGCACCGCACCCACACGCCCACCTCTTTCCCGTTCCCGATCAGCTCGGCACCGCACCAGAGCTTGGCGTCCTCAAACTTCCTAACTGGGCTGTTCTGGTCCTGAATCATGGCCGCTCACTTTAGCTTTAATTTGCATTTTCCTAATTGTAATTGTTCTTCCTAAAATAAAGTTGAGACCTCGTCCTGTTTCTTGGTCACTCGGACGTCCTCTTTTGTGCGGTGCCTTGCTCAAGCCTCTTGCCCAGTTTTCAACTGGATGGTCTTTTCCTCACTGATTTGTAGTGTGTGTGTGGATTCCATGGCTTGTTTTTTCACCCTTAATCATGTCTTTGGATGAACAGAAGCCCTAAATTTTAACAGTGGAACCCGCGGATCTGCTCCTGTGAGGAGTCCTCACCCTGATGCCACGGTTCCCGCCTCCGTGGAATCTTCCTGAAGCTGTATCATCGTGCTGTTCACACTTCCGTGCGTGTATCCATCTGGGATGGACTTTGTGTGCCTGATACAAAGCAGGGATCAGGCTGCACTTTTCTTCCTGCTTGTATCCAACTGCCCCAGGACCACTTCTCAAGACCCCCTTCCCCTCCTGCTCTGCCCCTTTGTCATGAATCAACTGCACATGTTCAGTTCTGCCCTGGGCTCCCTACAGATCTGTCTGTCCTGGTGCCAAAACTGCTCTTGTGATTGTGCTTTATAATAGCAGCTTGATATCTGGTAGAACAGGTTATATTTGATATTACCATAAACAATTTATTTTTAAAATATCAATTTCTACTTTTTATACAGAATAGAAAACACGTTCTATTTATTTTTATACAGAAAGCAACTGATTTTTAAAATAAATTTATTTACTTATTTATTTATTTTTGGTTGCGTTGGGTCTTCATTGTTGCACGCGGGCTTCTCTTGTTGTGGAGCACGGGTTCTAGGCATGTGGGCTTCAGTAGTTGCAGTGAGCGGGGGCTACTCTTCGTTGCGGTGCGTGGGCTTCTCTTGCTGTGGAGCATGGGCTCTAGGCTCGCAGGCTTACAGCAGTTGTGGCACGCGGGCTGTCGTTGTGGCTCGTCGGCTCTAGAGCGCACGCTCAGTAGTTATGGTGCACGGGCTTAGCTGCTCCGCGGCATGTGGGATCTTCTCGGACCGGGGGTTGAACCTGTGTGCCCCGCGTTGGCAGGCGGATTCTTAACCACTGCGCCACCAGGGAAGCCCGCAACTGATTTTTGTATACTGATCTTATATTTGGCAGTCATGCCCCCTTATTAATAATTTACTGTAGGTTATTTTGGAAATGCTACATAATCATGTCACCTGTGAATAATGACAGGTGACATGATTCTAATTCTTATACCTTTGAATTGTACAATGTTGGTGGTCATAACAAGCATCCTGATCTGAGAGAGAAATCTTTCAACATCTCACTAAAATTAGTGATGTCTGCTCTGAGTTTTTGTGGATAGCCTTTATCAGATTAAGGAAGTTTCCCTCTACTCCTGGTTTGCTACAGGTTTGTCATGAATGCGTGTTTAATTTTATCACATCTTCTTCATCGATGGGGATGATGGCGACTTTCTTTTTAACGTAGTCTCACTGGTTGACTTTAGATGTTGCACAAACTCCTTATTTCTGGATTAAACCCTCCTTGCTCACGACAGATCACCCTCTGGTGTCCTGTGAGGCGCAGTTTGTGGATGTGTGGCACCACGGCCAGGGCGGGCTGTTCTCGGGGCTCTGAGGTGGCAGGACCTTCCTGGCTCCTGGGTCCCCAGCCCAGAGCGGCCGACACGTCTCGATCACCTCTGCTGGAATCAGCAAATACTCCCAGGGGAGCTGTGGCTGGTGGTGTCTCTGCAGCTCTGCTTTTTTCCTGGGTCTCGGCCTCCTAAAGTGCCACTACTTTGCTACCTATCTGACGCCTTCAAGTAGTTTGTTTTCTGGTTTTGCTTTTTAATATTTTATTCACCTTTCCTAGCTGTCCTCAGCAGGAGGAGATTGGTCCTTTATCTAGTGCCCTGTTCCAGGAAGCCTATGGAAGTTTCTCATGGATGATGACAACAGGATGGCAGTCCCCGCCCAGGAGGACAGCCAGGCAGCCTCTGCTCCAGACCCTCTGCGCCCTGTAAGCCTGACTCCCCCCAAATGCAGCATAAGGCCTGGACCGTGAAATCAGATGGACCTGAAATCAAATCCATGCTCAGCTACTCAAGGTAAAGCTGAAGGCAAATGATGTCACTTTTTTGAGTCTCAGTTTCCTAGAAGTGGAGAAGAATCTACCTACCGGATAGGGTTACAAAGCCTGGCCAAGCCCACATAGGGAGGGTATTCACGGCCCCTGTGGAGCGAACCCCAGGCTTTGCACACAGTTGGCGCTTATTAAGTGAGAGTGACTGGTAACTGCCAGGTAAGGGAGAAAGCAAACACTGCAAACACTGCAGGCGAGGAGGGCTTTGGGAAGGTCAGAGGTAGGATGAGGGCCAGGTCCCCGGGGCAGAGAGAAGGGCAGGGGCAGAGAGGAGCAGGGGCAGAGAGGAGCAGGGTGCTCGGGTCTGGCAGAAGCACAGCTGTGACAAACAGGGGAGAGCTGTCAGGGCAGGCCTCCTGGCCAGACTGCTGAGCCAGGCTCTGCCCTTTGCAGGCAGGCGCCACCCAAGGCTTCAGGCTGGGCCTCACTGGCTCCGTCAGAACCTCAGAAAGGTCAAGTGCACACAGATGAGCAGGAAGGGGGCGGGGAGGAGGGGGAAACAGCCAGGTGGCTGAGAGCACGTGACAAGGCTGGTCGAGGGCTCAGGGGAGGGGCAGGCAAGGTCTGTGTGTGGACACGGGGGCAGGACGAGGCCCGTGGACTCACAGCCGTAGGGGTTGGTGCTCTTAAAGGTGACGTCGATGGGGAAGTTCCACACTAGCGCACGCCGCGCATCCTGGCTCTTGGATGTGATCTGTGAGATGCCCTCCTCCAGCCCCTGCGAGGACGACAGTGACGGCCAGTGTCCCAGTTCCAGGCTACCACGCCCCTCCCCTCCCTGGGCAGCAGCTGGGAGAGCTGTTTCCTTCACTATCTTCTGCCAAACGAAGGGACCTGAGACGTAATGGAGGGGCCCCCAGGTCTTTGAGGGTTTTCATCCTTGAGGGCCTGGAACCTCGAGGCCCCAGCCCTCCCCCGGTGCCCGAGCTCCACCTGCGCCTCAGCCTCACTGAGGGGACGGTGTTGCCCTCTCCCGTCACCATTGGCATGCATGTGCGTGTCACTTTCTTGGTCACAAAGCAAACCCCTTGGCCCTACGCCCCCCCACCCTTTGTTCCCAGCCAAGCTTCTTAAAAGACATGTCCACACTCACCAGCTCCAATTCCTTCTCACTTTGCATCCCTGAACCCACCCCAGTCTGACCTCTGGCCCCCACTCTACCAAAGTGTTTCTGTCAAGTCACCAGTGGCTCGGCTGGCTGTGCTGTGGTCCCTTCTGTGTCCCCATTTCACTGGCCCCCCGCCTCCCAGGTCAAACATGCCAGGCACACCCCCCCGCCTCAGGGCCTTTGCACACTCCACACCTTCTGCCTGCCTAGTTCTTTCCACAGCCTTCCACGCAGCTTGTCCCCTCGCCTCCTTCAGCTCTGCGCTCAGCTACCGTCTCCATGAGGCCTTTTCTGGCCTCTCATCCCTCCCCTTCTTGCCTCTGCTTTCCCCCAGCGTGTCACCAGCCAACAGCCTGGAGTGTTTACTACCCCGTGTCTGTCTCCCCCTCAAGAACGTGCACCCAGGAAGACCGGGGCTTGACTGCCTTTGTTCACCACTGTGTCCCCGTCACCAAGAGACTCGGCAGTTATCGCTTAGTGGGCGCCTGGAGGACGAGCACTATGGTCTCAGCTGCACAGAGGAGGGACCAGGCTCAGAGTGGCTGTGAGGGTCGCCCCAGTGCCCTGCAGGCAGTAACGTGGTGCGGGCTGAAGAGGCGTCATCGTCCCTCTCCTGGTGGAGACAGACCATTCCTCGGGGACTCCTGGAAGGAGGGCTCCAGAGTCTCCCCACAGGCTGAGGAGACCGGCAGAGCAGTGAAAGGACCAGCCCAGAGTGTCTGCAGCTTGGCCGCCTCCAGGCCGGCTCTCTGGGGTCTGCCCACCCGCGCTGCCCAAACATCCCTACTTGCTGCTATGCGCCAGCTCCCAGGACAGGGCACGCGAGCGAGCGTGGCCTCGGGGGTGGGTCAGGGAGCATCGCGGCGCTGCATTCTCTGCCCCGGCTTCACCAGGAACAAACTTGCATGCGGGTCCCCCCTGAACTCAGTGTCCACCTCTCAACTGGTTCTGAACTGGGAGGGGAAAGGGTGTGATGGAGCCTTCAGACACCCCCCCAGTCACAAAGGCCGAGAGTCTGGGAGGCCAAAGGGCCCAGCTTACCGCCGTGGGGGCCCAGTCCTGGCCATACACGAAACAGTACTTGCAGTAGAGATCGTCATACTCGGGAAACTGTGGAAATAAGTACACACAGCTTCTGCTCACAGGGACTCACGCTGAGACTGACTGCTGGCCAGGCAGGTGCGGCCACCAGTAACTCCGAACATGAGGCACCTGGTGAGGGGGGGCGGGGGCTAAGAGACAGCAGGGGGTGTGGACGTGGCGTTCAGCGGAGGGTCTGGGGCCCAACATGTGGGCGAGTCCAGGGCCGCTACAGCCCCTGGGCCTTTGCTCAGGCTCTGCCTTCTGTATGACATACCCCTCCCATTCCTTCACCTGGAGTTTTCCTGCTCACCCTTCAAAACTGATCCTTCAGGGAGCCTGCCCTAACTTCCGGGCCGTCTTGGGGCCACTCCCGCAGCCCCTGGTGCTTCCCTCCATCACAGCACTGACTGTTTATTTCTCTCAACCCCATTAGACTGTGAATAAGGGACAGGTGTGTGAGCTTTCTGTGTCCCCAGCACCCGGCACAGGGGCAGGCACAGGAGCAGCTCTAAGGAAATGGTACTGAAGTGAAAGGTCTGAGAAGGCAGGGTGCTATTAGGACACAGAGCAGCATATGCTTGGCCTGCTAGAGGAGGGGCCCCGAGCAGAGGGGGAGGAAAAGTGGGGATGAGGTGGCTGCTGAGAGCACAGACACATGTGACCCAGCCCAGCTGAGGCCCCTGATGGGACAGCAGAAGAGGGGAAGCGGGTCTTGGGCACTGGGTCAAGGGGGAAGTGGACAGAGTGGGAGACCGGGGCAGCGTCCCTGATGAAACAGGAAGGCGGGAGGTGCCCACCAAGAGTCAGGCCCCAGCAGAGCTTTACCTAAACCATCTCAGTTAGTCCTCACAATATACTCATAATAGTTTAAAAACAGCCTGGAAGGGCAAGTCCAGCAAAGCTCTGACATCAGACCAGGTTTCAAATTCCAGTTCTGCCACTGCTTTTGGGCAAGTTTTCCCATCTGTAAAATGAGGGTGCCAGTAATACCTACTTCACAGGTTGTTGTGAGGATTGACTGAGCGGGGCTGGGCATGGAGTCTGGCATATACTATGTCTTTTTTTTTTTTTTTAGTTTCTTCTTTATAACAAAGTGAATCAGTCATACATATACATCTGTTCCCATATCCCTTCCCTCTTGCGTCTCCCTCCTTCCCACCCTCCCTATCCCACCCCTCCAGGCGGTCACAAAGCACCGAGCTGATCTATGTCTTATACACAGAAATAACAAACGGTTCTTAGGACGTGCTGGGGACTGGAGGGTAGCGTCCCCTTCCGTCCAACAGACACCGCCCCGCCCCCCCACCCCCCGGCCGGAGCAGCCGCCACCATCGCTGCATCAGATCAAACAGATCACCTCCCTTCCAACCCGCGCCCGAGAGCCTGAGAGTCGCGGGCGCGGGGATCGCTGCGCACGGACCCGCGCGGGTCGCGTGGGGTGGAGGCCCCTGCCCGTGACTCCACGCGGGCTCGGCCGACTGTGGCCTCGGCCTCGCTCAACCCCCCAGGCCTGTTTCCACACCGCACATGGGGCGGAGGGTTCGCGAGACCTCGCGCCAAGCCTCTCACACGCTGGTTCCCTCCCGCGAGGCTCGGCCCTGGGGGGACGGGTGCGGCCCCGCGGGGTCCACGGCCGCTCACCTGGGCGCTCTCCACCTGCCCGTTGACCATGAGCAGGAAGACGCTGGGACCCGCGGCCGCCATAGCAGGGCTGCGCGGTTGCTGGGAGGAGCCGGGTTGCCCTGGAGACGGATGGCGTGGCGCGAGGGACAAGTTTCTTGGAAACGGGATCTTCGGGAAAGCGAGCGCATGCGTGAGGCGGCGCGCATGCGTAGTCGGGGCGGTGCGGCGGGAGGCGGGGCTTCCCGGGGACAGTTGGCGCGAAATCCGCGGCTAGTTTGTGTCTGGTGGTGCGGGACTCAGCACATCCCTGGTTCCGGTTACCCCACGGGAAGTGTGTGTCCACTCAGACCCGGCCCCGCCAGGCCCGTGGGAGGTCCTGAGCCGGAGGCGACGACCACCGCGCGTGGGGCTCAAGAGCGAGGCCCCCGACAGTCGGGGTCCTGCCCCGGTTCCGAGAGTCCGCGTGGGACCAGCAGCTGCCTGCATGGGGTCAACGGATGCTCCCTTGGGCCTTCTGAGACCCTCGCCTCCCAAAAGTTTATTAGACAAACCTGGGAGGGACCTGGAGAATCCTTAAACCCGCGCCGGTGCTCCTCCGCGTGGGGCGGGAAGCAGGCTGCGGAGGGGCCGCCCGAGCACCCCCAGTCGCTGAGGGGCGAGCCCGAGCGCGGCCCCGCCAGGACTCTGGCCTCAGGACGTCACTGCCTGGCCGCCGGAGTGGGTCGTCTGCCTGCTCTCAGCTCTCAGCACGGTTCGCATTTGCACATTTATTACTGTCCCAGCTCCGGCCAATGCTCGCCTCTCCCGACCCCCAGACGCCGTGAGCACAGGGGCCGCGCCCACCCCGTGTCACGGTCGCCTGGCACAAGTGAGCACCGGTGGCAGCCTGTGGAGTGGATGAATAATTGAGTACGTCTCCGTTGCACAAAAGAGGCGAGGTGACTGGGACACAGTCACAGCAGCTGGTAAGGAGTTGAGCCGGGATTCAAACCCAGGACTCGGCGGGCTGGCGACCCTCACTGCTTCATTGCCTGGTCCTGGCCCAGCACCAAGGGTGCCTCTTGGCCGGGGTGTCAAAGGTGGCGTTGGAGACCTTATCCCGGATCCAGAAAATGAAGGGATGGACAGGTGTGAAGACTTCAGGGAGGCTGAGCACCCAGCAGGGCCCCCAGGTCATCACACCCTGCAGTAGCCAGCTGCCAGCTTGGGAGCAGACCGGGGGGGGGGAGTCCCACGGGACACCTGTGAGGGAGAGGGAAGGAGGGGTCACAGCCAGCCCGGGCCCACCGACCGTCCCCCCACCCGCCTCAGGTGAGCAAAGATACTTGACAGGGGAGGGGGCTTGGGCAGCCAGTGTTCACACCTCTGACAAGAGAGGCTGAGGCTCGGGAGGCCGGGTGGGTGGGCCGGGGGCTCAGGTGGGAGTTGGCCATATCCCGTCCCCCACCCCTCACACCCTCCCAGTTACAATGCATCTTCACAGATGCTACCACTCTCGCCCAGCTCTTTCCTCTTTGTGGCTCAGTATTACACAAAGGACAGTTTTCAACAAAATGCTTGCTATTATCAAATAACCAGGGGCTCCCTGTAACTGCAGACCTGGCCATGTCCAAGGCTGCCCCACGTCCGCATAGAACCTAAAGGGGGAGTCTCCCCAGGGGGCGGGGTCTCTGGGATGGCCATCAGGGTGCAGATCAGTGGTCCCCCCCGGAGTGTGGGAGGTGACCAGGCCTAGTGGCCTTAGGAGGGACCGTGGGGACGGGTGGGGCACCTCTCGGGGCCTGTGCAGGGCCAGGCTGGAACCCACACCACCAGGTGGGGTGGGCTGGCGTGGGGTCTGGCCCACTGGGCGCCCTTGGGCAGGCTGGCCTTTGGGTCAGGACCGTCAGACTGGAGGCGGAAGGCCTCTCGGCAGGTGCTGGTGTGCAGCAGCCTCAGCGGGATGCTGCACAGCTCTGGGGGCGGGATATAGGGGTCTGCGAGGTGGGGCGGGAGGGGACCCTCAGCAGGTTGGCACCAGTCCGGCCACAAAACTTCCTGCCCTCCTGGACATCCAGTTCTCCCCGTCCTCTCTTAGTGGACCCCCAAGTCCCACTCAGTGCAGCTCCGTCATGTCATCCGTTGGACTCTCACAGTCTCCCCGGGGCCACGCCCACTGAAACTAGGGACACACTGTGGCCCAAGGGAGGGGGCGAGGAGAGTGCCCAGGGCTGCCCTCCAGGCTGGGTGGGTCTGGAAGCTGACCCGGGCATAGCAGGCGCCAGTGCCACCCTCTGCCCCGAGGCCCATGTCCACGTGCCAGCCAGCAGCTGGCCAGAGCTGGGCTGTGCTCGGGGCTCAGGGACTCTGGGCATTTCCGGCTGTGCAGGGCCCCAGCTCCATCCCAGCTGTCTGTCTGGCCCACCCTCAGCCATCTCTGGCGTCCGTTCCCATCCTTACCAAAGACAGGCTCAAACCCCTGCACCCAACAGGGCTGCCCCTGGAAAAAACGCCAGGACCGGGTAGCCAGAGGGACAGGCTGAACAGCACTGCTGAGAGGTGGTGGGCTTGCCAGCTGGGCCAGGACCAGGCCCCCAGATCTGGAGGCCCTGGGCCCTCCTGGGGACAGGAGCAGCTCCTCCACACTGGACTTGCTCTCACAAGTGTCCAGCACCAGTCAGTCTGGGCCCAGGGTCACGCTGAAGTGGGACTGGGGCAGCTGTGGAAAGCGGGGGGTGAAGAGGCTGGGCGCCCCCTCCTGGGGCCCCTCTCCATCACCCTCCCTGGCCGCTGCACCCACCTGCCAAAGCAGTTGGCACCTGTGAGTACCCACTCTTGGGAGATGAGGGCCCCCTCGCAGAGGTACCGGCTGTCCAGAAAGATGCCGGCCTGCCAAGGCCACGTGGCTGGGCCCTCCCTGTTGCGGGCGTTTGCCGGCCTGGGCCCTGCACCCTGGGGAATGAGCCGTCACAGCTGAGCTCTGGGTCCCAGAGTGCTGACGTCTGCTCTCTGTCCCCCACTGATCGTGACCTCCTCTCCCCATCCCTTGATCCCTTGATCACAATCTGCCCCGGGGGAGGTTTCCTCCCTTTTCCTGCCCAGAAACTCATTATAGGTGTGTGCCCAGCTCTGTTTGCATTTCTCTTAAGACAGGGTTAGCTGGCTACTGACTAAGGCAGCTGGGCTCCTGGCACCCTGCCCTGTTAGCTTGGTTCCACCCTCGCGCAGGCCCCCCTGCCACCTGTCACCATCTCTGTCCTGCACAGCTTCCTGTTACTTGAACACAAGTCTGGACTGCCAGTCTTAGGAGAGCCTTGACTCTTGGCCCTCGAGGGGTGGGTGTCCCCCCTGCCCGCAGCTCCCTGTCAGCCCAGGACATTAAACCTCTGCAGCAGCCCCTCCCCACCACCGCCCTGAGGCCCAGGTCGGGGCAAAGAGGAGCTGGCCTGGGGAAGAGGACGTGGCGGGGCAGGGCCTGCCCCAGGGTGTGCTGCTGACAACCCTTGGCCCCTGCGGCGCGGGGGATCCCCTAGCCCTGCCCTGCCCCCGTCTCAGGTGAGAAGCAGAGGCCAGCGGCGCCGCCAGCACCCACGGTCATCCTCCCCCTCCGCCACCGTACACCCCACGGAGCTCTGCGGCACCCACGTCATAGCAACTCCGTGAGAGCATGCTGCTCCTCCTCCAGGGGGGAGGCCGGGCTTCCCAGGGCCGCGGGGAGTAGCGACAGGGCTGCCATCTGAACCGGGGTCCCTTCCTCTCACAGCCCTCGTAGGTCTTCCTTCCCAGCCCACCTCACAGCTCTCAGTGGAGGGCGCCTGTCAGCTCCGTGCAGAAGGGGGCACAGGCCAGGCCCACAGCTGAATGTCACCGGGGACCAAGTCCAGGTCCTCTGGGGCCTGTCGGGTCCCTCTGGCCCCCCCGCCGCTGCCTGCCTCCCCCACCCCTCAGCCTTGCGGTACTGGATGCCCGCACACATACACCACCTTCTTTATTTATTTTTCTATAAATTTATTTATATTTGGCTGTGTTGGGTCTGCTTTGCTGTGCACGGGCTTTCTCTAGTTGCAGCGAGCGGGGGCTACTCTTGGTTGCGGTGCGCGGGCTTCTCATTGTGGTGGCTTCTCTTGTTGCGGAGCACGGGCTCTAGGCGCGCAGGCTTCAGTAGTTGCGGCACGTGGGCTCAGTAGTTTTGGCTCACGGGCTCTAGAGCGCAGGCTCAGTAGTTGTGGCTTGCAGGCTCTAGAGCGCAGGCTCAGTAGTTGTGGCTCGCAGGCTCTAGAGCGCAGGCTCAGTAGTTGTGGCTCGCAGGCTCTAGAGTGCAGGCTCAGTAGTTGAGGCACACGGGCTTAGTTGCTCCGCGGCATGTGGGATATTCCCAGACCAGGGCTCGAACCCGCGTCCCCTGAATTAGCAGGCGGATTCCTAACCACTGCGCCACCAGGGAAGTCCCCAACTTCTTTAAAGTTGCAAGTGCCTCCTTTGTATTGAGGTAGAATTCACAGAACTTCAAACCAACCCCTTTTAAGGGCATAATTCAGTGTATCATGGCGTCTTTGCACATGCTGTTCCTTCCACCCTTTCCGCCTGACCTTCCTGTTGAACTTAGAGCTCCAGATGACCATCCTGTCCTCCAGACAAGCCCTCGTTGGGCAGGGGCATTCTCCACCATGGAGGGGCTGTGGCCTGACCGGGTCTCCTGGACCACACTCAAACTCCCCGAGCGCCCACTCAGTAAGCGCTTGTCGAATGACTGTGTCAGTGAGTGAACAGGTGAGCAGAGGACTTCGGGGGGTGCTGGCGCTGGGACCTTGTGGGCCAGGGCTGAGCCCTCAGGTTCCAGCCAGAGGGAGGCTCTAGAGTCGGGCAGGAGGGGACCCCAGCTTCTAGCAGCACAACAGAATGACCCGGTCTGGGTCAGGGCAGCTGCCCAAGGCAGGATTCCTCTGTCTCCAGCCTGTCCCCAACTTGCAGTGTGGTCCCGGGCAGGTCATTGCCCCTCTCCGGGCCCCAGTGTCTCACTAGGAAGATGAGGGCATGGCCTGGACTGTCCTTTTCCCACTGAGTCACTTGAAGGGCTGGGGGAATCCCTGACCTCCAAATCAGCCCCAGGAGCGGGCTTGCTCCCTTTACCCTGAAGTTCAAGGGGGAAGTGCCGGGGGCAGCTTCTTCCAAGGGTTAACCAGCAGGGGGAGCTGGGTTCCAATCTAAGCTCTGCCCCTTGCTAGCTGTGTGACCTTGGGCTGATGGCTCAACTTCTCTGGGTCTCAGCTTACAGGAAACTGGGGATCATAAGACCTCGACCTCACAGGGCTCAGCAAATGGGAGCAATGGTCTCCACGGTGAAGGCAGTAATGCAGTCGGAGTCCAGCTTGCTTGGAGACAGGCAGGTTGAATTGTTGGCCAAATTCTGGAAAGTACTGTAGGTCTTTCAAAACCGTTCATTTTCAATCCATTGGATATAAACTCAATGTCAGCCAAAGCCAGGCAGATAAGTGAAGCTTGCCAGGAGTTTACATGTTGGGCACATGGCATGACAGACTGCGTGTGACAGAAAAGCCAATTAGGGCATAAATACATAAGGTTCGTTTGTCTCAAACATCAAGACAGCCCAGAACTGACGCAGGGGATGGTAAAAGAGGCTCCCTAGGAAGAGTAACAGCTGAGAGCTAGGAGCATTTAGAATGACATCATTTTTAAATGGATTGAAGTCCCCAAGGGTGAGAAAGGGACAACGGAAGGATGATTTTTTTTTAAAAATGTCCCAGATGAGACAGAGCCACATAAGTGTCTCCACGTGGCTGTCGAGAAGTGGAGATGGCATCGTTAAAGTCACTTCCTCAGTTTTCTACTTGATGAAAATGGGTGATTTTTTAAAATGCTGTTGCTGAGTGAGTTATGCTTTTACATCATGTGTAGCTGATTGTAAGGACTTGTGATAGTTCTGGGATGTTTCTAATAACTACAAAATTTCTTCCCCTCTGAGAAATAGTGGGGTGGATGCGGGTTCCTGAATTTTAGGGGCTGTAGGCTGCAAAGTGCTTTCCCATCCATTGAGCCACTATGGTCCCCACAGTAGTTCAGGAGGTGGAAGTTAAATGCTCCCTCACAGGGGACAAAACCACGAGGCTCAGAGATGGAGAGAGCCTCACCAAGGCTGAGGGAGGCTCAAGAGCGGCAGTGGAGCTGGGCTGGAATCTGTCTGTGTCCAGGCGGCTCCTGTGGGGGGTGTGTGGCCAGGAGGGGGTCGGGGCAGAAAGAAGGAACACCTCTGATGGGACGCTGGGGGCGGATTGAATTGCTCCAACCAAGCATCAAAATGAGCACCAAGGGCTTCCCTGGTGGCGCAGTGGTTGAGAGTCCACCTGCTGATGCAGCGGACGCAGGTTCGTGCCCCGGTCTGGGAAGATCCCACATGCCGCGGAGCAGCTGGGCCCGTGAGCCATGGCCTCTGGGCCTGTGCGTCCGGAGCCTGTGCTCCGCGGCGGGAGAGGCCACAGCAGTGAGAGGCCCGCGTACCGCAAAAAGAAAAAAAAAAAAATGAGCACCAAGGTCATGGGGACCAAGCTCGCTGAGCCAAGAGTTATCGCTCGCTCAACAGGTATTTATTGAGCACCTACTGTGTACCAGGCCCTGGCTAGGTGCTTGGAGTAAAGTGGAAGACAAGACAGGCACAGCCCTTGCCCTAATGCACTTGACTTTCTGGTGGGGACACAAGCGTGTTTGTGATAATTTGGGACAGTGGTAAGTGCTATGAAGAAAAAAATAAAGCAGAGAAAAGGGCTGGAGAGTGATGGGGGAGGTTTATGGTAGATGGTAGATGCACAAGGAAGCATCTCTGAGCAAAGTCCCGAAAGAAGCCTGCACAGATGTGGAGTAGGCATTTCCACAGCATAGTGAGAGCACAGTAAGTGCACAGGCCCTGGGCAAAATGTGCTTGAACAGAGAGGCGGACTGGCGCCTGCTTGCACGGCCTTGTGCTGACACACCAGAGACACCTGTGCAACTCTGCCCCCAGTGATGTGCTGGGGGCTTGAAATCAGCCACAGAAATTGGCAAATGCTAAAATTAGGGCTTTCAGTGCTTTACGTTTTATTGACATTTTTTTTTTCAGAGAGCATTTTCCCAGCACAGCGCTGGGGTAGGAGAAGGGTTGAGAGTGCCCCGGGCCCAGATCACTCAGGGCCTCAGAGTCCTGGAGGGTTTCGAGCCGAGGGGGGATGTGAAGCAACTGGTGTTTTAACTGGGCTCTCTGGCCACCATGTGGGGCTGAGACTTGGGACCAGGGAAGCTGGGAGGCCGGTGCTGCCAGATTTAGCAAATGAAAATACTGGACATCCACAACTAAAGAACCATTCATTGTGTATCTGAAATTCAAACACAGCTGGGCATCCTGTGTTTCATCTGCAGCCCACCCATAGGTGCCAGGCCAGAGGAGGTGGAGGGCCACAGCTGCTTCTGAGAGGTTCGCCGAGGGCCATTCCTTCCTCCTGCGGTGATACTGACCACTCCCTCCCCGCCAGCCCACACCCCAGCCATCCCTGGGCCTGCACACACCTGTCTGCTGTTTCCGCGGGGCTTTTCCAGCAGATCTGAGAGAGGAAATCAGGCAGATGAATGCAGGGGATGACCTCATAGGAACCAGACAGCTGGGGCTGCTGCCACGCCCTGCACTCGGCCTCAGGGCAGCTGGTCCCTTCAAGACGGCCACCTCCTCCATCTGCCCCCCACTCTCCATGAGCAGGGCCTTATCCCAGGAGATGGGGACGTTGGGACCTATCTGTGTTTTTCAAAAGATCACCCTGGCTGCTGTACAGGGAATTGGTTACAGGAGCGAGAGGAGACCAAGAGGACAGTGACTCGGAGATGACAGCAAGTGTCCTGGCAAGAAATGATGGCGGCTGGGACCAGGCAGTTAGCAGTGAAAACGGTGCTTTTCCTACCCTGTCGCCCCTACTCAGGCTGCTCCAGCTGCAGCTTCCTCGCTGATTCTCAAACAGGACAGGCACACCCTGCCTCAGGGCCTTTGCACTTGCTGTTCCTTCTGCCCAGAATGCTGTTCCCGCTGCCCGATCTCCACAGGGCTCGTTGCCTCTCTCCCTTCAAGTCCTTGCTCCAATGTCACCATCTCCACTGGGCTTCCCTGACCATCCATGTAAAATCATCACCTCCTCCCACCGTCAGCACTTCTCAAGTCCACACCTGGGGCCTGTCACCTGAGAAGCTGTGTAATTGAGTGGCTTTGTTGCTCTCTCCCAACCCAAATCCACATTCCTCAGGGGGGGAGATTAGCACCTGTCGTGTTCACTGCCAAATCCTCAGCACCCAGGATACCGTCTGGCACAGAGTAGGTGCTCAGTGAGGTGGGGTGAGTGACTGAAGTTTTGGACTCGGGGCTGCTGTGCAAGTGGTCGATCAGCGTGAGGGTGAGATGGGGGGCCTGGGTGGGGTGTTGGTGAGCGTGGTAGTGGTCACAGGTCCTGGGGGCTTTTGAGGCGTCCCCTGGAGACGTTTGGGGAGCACCAGGTGTTGGATGGGCGCTCAGGGGAGGGAGGGAGAGCCAGGCTGGAGCAGGGTTGACAGCGCTCAGTGCAGAGCTTGGGGAGGAGTTCTGGTTGAGGAGAGGGCCCCGGGCCAAGCCACCAGGAGGAGGGGCCAGGAGAGGCATGAGCGGTGAGGGTGGCATCCTGGTGACAGTCATCCCCGCTCACGGAGGACAGAGAACAGACCTGGCTCCACCCTCACATCCAGGCAGGCCCAGCGCAGGCCTCGGGAATGCTCGGGGAGGGGCAAGGTCGTCCAGCGTTTGCCCAGCCACTGGGCCCTCGGGACCACAAGGACGGCACCCTGACGGCGCAGCCACAGGTGCTGGGACTGAGCGTGGACCTGCCCCCAGGGTCCTGGTCGGCCTGGGTGTGCAGGTGGTGGAAGCAGGGCGGAGGAGAGGGTGCTGAGAAGCCACAAGTGGCCCAAGGCAGAGCCACCGGGCCCTGAGGTCAGCCCACCCACGCAGGCTTCCTGCTGTCTCCACGCACCCACAGGCTGGCCTTGGGGAGTATCCCCCGCCTCGGGGGACTAAGCCGCAGCACCGACCCCTGCCCGGCTCCGAGTCCTGTGGGCAGGTCTGCCCTGCCCCCCGGCCACCGGCCTTGCCGCTGGGCCCCCGCAGCAGCCCCCTCCTTGCCCATCCTGGCTCCCCTCACGGCAGCCCCCCAGGCTCAGCTCTCCCAAGGGGTGGCACGTTCAGGCAGAAACGTTCCCTCCTCTTTTCCCTACAACCTGTGGGGATGGAGCCGGCCTGGCTGCTCTGGGCGCTGAGGCAGAACAGGCCCAGCATGCGCCCGGAGGGAGTGTACGTCCCAGTAGTTTGTGTGTCTGTGTGTGTCCCTGTGTGCCCGCGTGTGCAAATCTGTGCGTACATGAATGCTGTTGCGTGTGCGTCCTTGTGTGTGAATGTGTGTGCACAGTGGTGCCCCGTATTCTGTGCGTCCTGGGTGGGCATGAGCGTGTCTGTGATCCGGCAACCTAAGTGGACCGCGTGTACACGTGAGCACTGTGCCGTGACTGTGCCAGCGTGTGTGTGTCACAGTGTGACGGTGTGGCCCGGAGGGTTGGGCAGCACTGGAGGAGATGGCAGGGGCAGCTGAAGCTGCCGCCTAGCACCTGCCTCACACCCACCCCTTCCCCTGCACTTCCTCTGGCGGCAGAGGGGTGCACATGAGTGGGGCACATCTCATTCCTACTGGCATCCATCCGTCCTTCCTTAAAGCCCAGGTTTCCTTTGGGAAAATGACCGTCGGCCGCTCGCCCTTCCAGAGGTGGACAGGTGACTCAGGTCTGGCCAATCAGCATGCTTCCTCCCACGCCCCCCACTAGCCTGTCCAATGAGAGGCCACCCCGAACCTTTGCTGAGACTATCGACAAAGGGGGGGGGGTCCCTGGAGGTTGTTGGAAGGAGTCCGCCATCCGGGGCTCCCCGATACCCCCAACATGACGAGGGTTAAGGCTCTGCAGCCCAGGAGGTCTTCTGGGGCTGGGATCAGAGACGGGGCTCACCAGGTGCTTGGACCTAGCTGAACGGCCTCACCCGCATCCACCACGCAGCTCAGGGGTCCGGATCTTGGTGACACCCCCATTGTCTCCCCAGAAGCTCTGACACAACCCACGCTTCCTGCTCTCACCTCCCTCCACATCCGTCTTCAGGGATACACTGCCACTGCTTGGTCCAGAGCCCCGTCAGGGCTGTCACCTGGACGGCATAATAATCTCCTTTTCTCCAGCCTCTTCTCAAGTATGCCTTCCACACCATTTGCCAGAAATATTTCTCAGGAAGGCAGTTCTGAAGGGCGTCCTACTCAAACCTCTCCAGAGGCTCCCGGTGGCCTAAATCGTGAACTTGGATGTGCATGTGGCCAGGCAGGAGGCAGGGCCAGGAGGGCTGAGCAGTGGTCTGTGTCACAGGACCCTCTTCATTCCCACAGCTTAGTTGCTGCTTCTCCTCCTCCCTGCTCCCTCCCCTCCTCCCCCTGCCCTCCCCTCCCCCTCCCCCTCCCCCTTCTTCTTTTGGAGACATGTCTCCTGGGCCTCTTTCATTTCCCTGCTTTTACTAAGGTGTTTCTACGCTGGTACAAGCACATGATGAATGGCATGTGACAGTCGGCCTGTGCTGGGGATGCAGTCGGGGAGTGGTGGGGACTGGTGAGCAGGAGAGCCCCCATTTCAATGGCGAGGCTACCGCTCTGGTACAGTCCACTAACGCTTTGTGGAAATGCAGCTTCAACGCTGACAGATCTTCCAACTTTCCAAAAGAAACCAGAAACCGGGATTTTTAGGGGACGTCTCCCATTGTCAACATAGGCAAACAACTCCAAGCTTTTAAAAAGCACCGTGTGACTCCTTCTCTCACACTGCTGGTGGGAGCCTAAAGTGATATAATCTGTAAGGACAGGGATTTGACACCGTTAAAATCACAAGTGCAGTGCTCTTCAACTTGGCACACACCCGCTTCTGGGTGGCTTAGACTCACAGCGCACGAAACGATGTGTTCAAGATACTTTAGCACTACATCGTTTGCAATAGCAAAAAGTGTCCACCTATAGGGTCTTGGTTAAATAGATTATATCTGTAAAGTGGTACTATGCAGCTATAAAAAAGAATGAGATGGGAATTTCCTAGCGGTCCAGTGGTTAGGTCTCTGTGCTTCCACTGCTGAGGCCCCGGGTTTGGTCCGGGGTCCAAGAACTAAGATACCGCAAGCTGCACGATGTGACCACCAAGAAAATAAATAAGTAAAAATAAAAAATGAAAAACTTTAAAAATAAAAAAGAATGAGATGGTTTCTTAGGCATGACATCAAAAGCACAAGTGACAAAAGGCAAAATAGATAAATCAGAGTTAATTGCAATTAAAAACTTTTGTGCTTCAAATGATACCACCAAGAAACTGATAAGACAACCCACAGAATGGGAATAACTATGTAAATCATACATCTAATAAGGAACTTATATCCAGACTATATAAAGAACTCTAGGGGCTTCCCTGGTGGTGCAGTGGTTGAGAGTCCGCCTGCTGATGCAGGGGACACGGGTTCGTGTCCCGGTCCGGGAAGATCCCACATGCCGCGGAGCAGCTGGGCCCGTGAGCCATGGCCGCTGAGCCTGCGCGTCCGGAGCCTGTGCTCCGCAACGGGAGAGGCCACAGCAGTGAGAGGCCCACGTACCACAAAAAAAAAAAAAAAAAAAAAAAGAACTCTGCAACTCAATAATAAAAAGGCAAATCACACAATTCAAAACAGAAAAGGAACTGAATAGACACTGAACAGACATTTCCCCAAAGAAGAAAAATGGTCGATAAGCACATGAAAAGGTGTTCAACATCATCAGTCATGAGAGTAATGCAGATCAAAGCCACAGTGACCACTTCACAGCCACCGGGATGACTACAATTTAAAACAAACAAACAAAAAAGGAAAATAACAAGTGTTGGTGAGGATGTGGAGAAACTGGAACCCTCAAATATACTGGTGAGATTGTAAAGTGGTGCAGCCACTGAAGTAAACAGTTTGGCAGCTCCTCAAAAAGTTTACCATATGACCCAGCAATCCCACCCTTAGGTCTGTACCCAAGAGACCGGAAAGCCTAGGTCCACACAAACCTCGTCCGTGAGTGAATGTCCAGAGCACCATTATTCACAATAGCCAAAAAGTAGAAACAACCCAAATGTCCATCAACTGATGATGGGATGAACAAAATGTGGTCTATCTCTACGGTGTAATATATTCAGCCTTAAGAAAGAATGAAGTTCTGACACATGCCACAAGGGTGAACCTGGAAAACATTATGCTGAGTGAAGGAAGTCGGACACAAAAGGTCACACAGTGTATAATTCCATTGATCTGAAACGCCCAGAATAGGCAAATCCATACAGATTAGTGGTTGCCAGGGGCTGGTGAGGGGAAATGAGGAGTGACTAATGGCTTTCTTTTTGGAGTGATGAAAATGTTTTAAAATTAGGCAGTGGTGATGGTTGCACAACTCTGTGAACGAACTAAATTCATGTACTGAATTGTACACTGTAAATGTTTTATAATATAAATTATATCTCAAAAATGCTGTTATAACAAAAAAAGAATGAGAGATCCGTCTGGTTTTTGATACTGCATGATCTGCAGGGAAATTGTAAAGAATTTGTTACCTTTTTGTAGAGTAAAGGGGAGGTGGGTAAGAGTGTGTATTAGTATTTGCTTGTGTTGAATTTATATTGTTTCTTCTTACTTCCAGTAGGAAACTATAACATCAGCCACCTGGCGTGAGACCAAGATTTTTCACTTGAACTTTTTAATTAAGATTTGAGTTTTGAGCCATATGAAACAACTTTTTCTTGAAGTAGTCAGTTGTGTCAAATGCAGCAAGGTCATAAGGCAAGGGTGAGAATGTTAGATAATTGATGACTATTCCAGGACGGAGTCAGGGCCTAGTAGGGGCAGGAGTAAAGCAGCTCATGGTGTACTCAAAAGTAAATGAGAATCAGGGAGTTTTTGCCAAGGAAGTTGAAATATCTGTAACTTGTATACCGATCCTAGCTGGAATATTTATAGAGAAGTATTTAAAGGATTCGCAGTTTATGGGTCTTTTCTGCTATTTTATGCTTTATTCCCACAGCAGATGGGACCGTCACAGAGCTGGCCATCAGTTTCCCTGAGAAGACGCATTTATGGGTCCTGCTGTTTTACGCCCTCTCTTTTCACTGACGGGCACCGCAGAACTCACCCCGCACATATTTCAGAGTTAGGGAAGGCTGTCTACTGTCACCTAAGGAAAGGCCATCACGGAAATATTTTCAGAACTCAGGGCAGAAAAGGTCCACTTCCCATGAATGCGGTTTATTAATGTTCAAGGCTAATCACGTAAGAGAGAATTTGGCTTTTTGCTGTGCTGTCAGGAAAATCAGAAACAAATGTATAGTTCAGCTACCTCAGGAGGCCCATGTGATTTTTCCACGTCTAAATACGAGGTATCTATTTGTTCTGGGGCTGACCTTATACTCCTAGACGTGTTTCCTTATGTCGTGTTGTTAAGAACGCAGTCTCTACTTTTCCATCTTAATGTATGGGTCCTAGTGAACCTCTTAAATTTCAGTGCAAAAAAACCCACAAAGTATGGAAGAGTTAACAGAAATAAACTGTCACAAGAAAAGAGAAGGGGCTTCTGAAGGGCTGGCAACGTTCTGTTTTTTTGGTTTTCTCCATTTGAATTCTATACACTGAGGTGTTAGGTTTGTGAAAACTGATTGATACACTTATGTGGAACTTTATGTATGTTTTAGTAAAAAATAAACAACCACAACAGTGGGGAATGTAAACGAAATTCCTTTCTGGTCTGGATCTACTCTTCGGCCACCAGTTGGGACGGAAGGGATGGACCCTCGCCGAGGCGCTCAGGTCTAACTCCTGGGCTCCCGATCCCGGACCCTTCCTCCCCCGACACTGGTGGACACGCGGCCTCCAGCGAGCGGGCGTTGCTGACTCCGCGGCCCCGCCCGCTGCCCCGCAGGCAAGGCGCGGGAGTCGCTGGACGGAGCCGCCCCACGGAGGCGTCACGCCCGAGACCGGGAAACCGCGAGCCGAGGCCCGGCGACGCCGGAAGCTGAGAGGAGAGGACCAGCCACCGAAAGTCAGTGGAGGCTTCGGGCCGACGCTCTATAACCCGGAGGACCAGGATCTCCGTGGTTGGATGTGACGGATCACCGTCTACCTGGGATGACGCTTTCCCAGCGCCGGGCTCCCGGGGCCCATCGGGAAAATGGGGGGCGCAATCCCCGGGGCGATAGGGGCTGATAAGGGAAGAGGGGCCTGAAGGAGGGGGACTGCGTGATGCGGCCGCCAAGGTAACATCTAGTCACCTCAACCCTCCAAGCTCCCAGGACCAGCAGCAACTGACTGCAGGACACCTGGTAAATCGGAGTGGATGCGCGCGCCCGCGCACGCAGGGGCAGTGCTTTCCAGTCTCGCGGCGCCCGGGGCTGCCAGCGCGCATGCGTCCGAGGAGGGCACCAGGCCGCAGAGCCGCTGCAAAAGCCGAGCGCGGGTTGGGCGGCTCCCGCCGGGGGACTGGACAGCGGCGCGGGCGCGGGTGGAGGCGCGGCTTCCTTGGCCTGTGGGCGCGGATTGGGCGCAGCAAGTGGAAGGGGTGGGCACCTCCGCGGAGACCATCCACGGATTGGCCAGAGCCTGCGGAGGCGTGGTCTTAGGGGGCGGGGCGGGAGACAGCGCGCTGCTGAGGTGGTGGTGGTGATGGTGGTGGTGGCGGCCCGACCCAGTGAGCGAGTGGGTCTTCCGGTCCCACCCCCGACCCCGACCCGGGGACTGAAAGCCGGCGACGCCGGGGAGTCGGGGAGCCGGGACGCCGGGACCTCCGAGGGTCTGGGTGGCGTCGGGGTGAGGCGCCATCCGCCGACCGAGGAGAGCGGGCGCCCCGCCCCTCGCTTTCTTCCTGGACCGCGCCTCGCTGCGCCTCCCCCACCGCCGACCCCGCGTCCCGCGCGGGCCTGAGCTCCGGGCTCCCGCGGGTGCGGGACGCGGGCTGCGTGTGCCGCCCGGCCTGCGGGCCTGGAGGCTCCAGGGGGCTCCCTGAGTCCGGGGCCGGGCCCCTGCTCGCCCGCGTCCCCACGCAGACGCCATGGCTGAGCCCCTGAAGGAGGACGACGGCGAGGACGGCTCCGGAGAGCCCCCCGGGCCGGGGAAGGCGGAACCCACCGGCCCCGCCGCCTCCGTGGCGGCCAAGAACCTGGCCCTGCTGAAGGCGCGCTCCTTCGACGTGACCTTCGACGTGGGGGACGAGTACGAGATCATCGAGACCATTGGCAACGGGGCCTACGGGGTGGTGTCCTCCGCGCGCCGCCGCCTCACCGGTGAGCGACCCGCCCGGCCTTGCTCGCACGTGTGGAAACCGGTTCCCGGGGGCTGAGACCAGCCCAGTCCCAAGTAGCCAGCGGGGACGCTGGGATGTGAATGCTGGGTCAAGTCAGCAAGCATAGGTTGGGTGCCTCTGGGGGCCGGCCTCTGTATTGGGCTCGGGTCTCTGAAACTCTGGTGGCTTTGCCAGCGCATCAGCCTACTTCCTCCTTAGGTGACAGTCCGGGTTAGACCCGAATAGAGGTTCTCCAGAGTGTGTTCTGGAGCCAGAGACTGCCGCTCGGGGTTGGTGGTGGGATGGATGAGGTCTGAGATGCAGAGTGTAGGGAGGTAGAGAGCACAGGTGTGAGAGTCTAGAGTCTACCACTAACTAGCTGTGCAACGCCCAGCAAGCTGCTGAGCCCAGGTCTCCACATCTCTAACTTTGAGCTATGAGTACCTGCCTCAGGAAGGAGAAGGGGAAATCTGATAACGTGTGTACTATGCTTAGCACAGAGCCTGGCACAAAGTAGGTACTCTGTAAGTGGTAGCTGTTGTCACTTGCATCTGCAAAGGGAGGTATTGAAAGGGGCCTTGTGCTACTCTGCAGCTAACCAAGGTACCTGGTGGCATCTGCTTTTCCCCTGTTCCCCAGGCCAGCAGGTGGCCATTAAGAAGATCCCTAACGCTTTTGACGTGGTGACCAATGCCAAGCGGACCCTCAGGGAGCTGAAGATCCTCAAACACTTCAAGCACGACAACATAATTGCCATCAAGGACATCCTGCGGCCCACTGTGCCCTATGGCGAGTTCAGATCTGTGTAAGGAGTGGGGATGCAAGAGGGAGGCCGAGCAGGGACCTTTTCTGAACGCTGGGGCCATGTTGCTGAAGTTCTAGAAAGGTAGCTGAACCTAATGTAGGGCAGGCTGGGAAAATTCCTGCGATTCCGGGATCAGTGCTCCCTTAGGGCTTTGCCAGGGATACATGTGATTCCTCAAGAAGAGTGCAGAAGTAACAGTTTTATAGGACCTCAGTATGTAGCTTGGCAAACGTAGGACGTTCATTCTGTATCTGTACCTGCCTATTCCCGTAGCAGACATCACTAGTCAATCACAGAACACTGTCCTACAGAAAATGGAGAAGACTTGACAGTTTTCATCATAGTCTTTCAAGCAGCCACTACCAAACAATGGAGAGGGCTCCCGAACAAAACATGTTGGCCGGCCTGGTTTAGTCCAACCCGACCTTTGCTCTGATGGTGAAACTAGATCTGGAGAGAAAAGCGATTTCACTTCACTTAAGTTAATGGAAGAGTTGTAGAGAATCTAGAATTTTCATACCCAGTGGGTGGCCCCTACAGAGTCTGAGAGTAAGGCCATGACCTTTCTGGAGCGGGAGGGCGTGGTGAGGCTGGGGCTGGAGGGTGGGCAAGACAGCCCCTGCCTGTCTCCCCTGCCCCTCAGCTATGTGGTTCTGGACCTGATGGAGAGTGACCTGCACCAGATCATCCACTCCTCACAGCCGTTGACGCTGGAGCACGTGCGCTACTTCCTGTACCAGCTGCTGCGGGGCCTCAAGTACATGCACTCGGCTCAGGTCATCCACCGCGACCTCAAGCCCTCGAACCTGCTGGTCAATGAGAACTGCGAGCTCAAGATCGGGGACTTTGGCATGGCCCGAGGCTTGTGCACCTCGCCCGCCGAGCACCAGTACTTCATGACCGAGTACGTGGCCACGCGCTGGTACCGTGCCCCCGAACTCATGCTCTCGCTGCATGAGTACACGCAGGCTATCGACCTGTGGTCCGTGGGCTGCATCTTCGGGGAGATGCTGGCCCGCCGCCAGCTCTTCCCAGGCAAAAACTATGTGCACCAGCTGCAGCTGATCATGATGGTGCTGGGTACCCCGTCGCCGGCCGTGATTCAGGCCGTCGGGGCCGAGAGGGTGCGGGCCTACATCCAGAGCCTGCCGCCACGCCAGCCTGTGCCCTGGGAGACGGTGTACCCGGGTGCCGACCGCCAGGCCCTCTCCCTGCTGGGGCGCATGCTGCGTTTTGAGCCCAGTGCCCGCATCTCAGCGGCTGCCGCCCTTCGCCACCCCTTCCTGGCCAAGTACCACGACCCCGATGACGAGCCTGACTGTGCCCCGCCCTTTGACTTTGCCTTTGACCGCGAAGCCCTCACACGGGAACGCATTAAGGAGGCCATCGTGGCCGAGATCGAAGACTTCCATGCACGGCGCGAGGGCATCCGCCAGCAGATCCGCTTCCAGCCTTCCCTACAGCCTGTGGCCAGTGAGCCCGGCTGCCCCGATGTTGAGATGCCCAGTCCCTGGGCTCCCAGTGGGGACTGTGCCATGGAGTCCCCTCCGCCGGCCCCGCTGCCGTGCCCCGGCCCTGCGCCCGACACCATCGATCTGACCCTGCAGCCGCCCCTGCCGGCCAGTGAACCAGCCCCTCCAAAGAGGGAGGGAGCCATCTCAGACAACACCAAGGCTGCCCTCAAGGCTGCCCTGCTCAAGTCCTTGCGGAGCCGGCTCCGAGGTGCCTGGCAGAGGCCGCGGCTGGCTGGGGAGCGAGAGGCAGCGGGGCCCCAGGCCTGGACAAGCTCTTACCGTCACCCTCCCGTCTTCTCTGCAGATGGCCCCAGCGCCCCCCTGGAAGCTCCCGAGCCTCGGAAGCCGGTGACAGCCCAGGAGCGCCAGCGGGAGCGGGAGGAGAAGCGGCGGCGACGGCAGGAGCGGGCCAAGGAGCGGGAGAAGCGGCGGCAGGAGCGGGAGCGCAAGGAGCGGGGCGCTGGGGCCTCCGGGGGCGCCTCCGCCGACCCGCTGGCCGGGCTGGTGCTCAGCGACAACGACCGCAGCCTGCTGGAGCGCTGGACTCGCATGGCCCGGCCCCCGGCCCCCGCGCCCACGCCGCCCCCCGCCCGGCCCCGCAGCCCGCCCGTGGGCCCTGCAGCCCAGCCCGCGGGCCCCCTGCCGCAGCCCGCCTGCCCGCCCGCCGGGCCTGCGCCCGCTCCGCCCCACACCGCCGCCTCCTCCGGCCTCCTGGCCCCCCGGCCGCTGGGGCCCCCCCCTGGGCTGCCTGGCCCCAGCGCCCCGAGCGTTCTGCCTTACTTCCCCTCTGGCCCACCCCCTCCAGACCCCGGAGGGGCCCCTCAGCCCTCCACCTCCGAATCTCCTGACGTCACCCTGGTGACCCAGCAGCTGTCCAAGTCGCAGGTGAGGGGAGAGGGCTGGCCGTGGGGATGCCTGGATTTGAATCCAGGGGAGGTGAACTTGGGAGGTCGTTGGGGGCAGGAGAGGCTGTGCTGTGTCCTGGTCCCATGGAGCGGAGCGGCAGACGGGGCTCGAGCTCTCCTAGCCTGCCTGCTCACTCGCGAAGGAGCGTAGCGCTGATGAGCCGGTCGTTGGAGACCCCAGCCCACACTCAGTGTTTGTTGAGGCTGGGGCTGTCACCACAGGTGTCCAGGCCCGCTCAAGGGCAGTGTCAGGGTGGGGTGCCCTGCAGACCTCAGTTGGCGCTGGGTGGTTCCCGCGTTGTAAGCTGCCACCATCCCCTGCAGGTGGAGGACCCCTTGCCCCCCGTGTTCTCCGGCACCCCAAAGGGCAGTGGAGCGGGCTATGGCGTTGGCTTTGACCTGGAGGAATTCCTAAACCAGTCTTTCGACATGGGCGTGGCTGACGGGCCACAGGACGGGTAAGAGCTGGGCCGGGACTCCGGAATGGGCTGTGGCTAGGGGCTCCCAGCACAGGAGGAGCCCCTCACCCCGCTCTCCCCCTTGCCGCCCTCAGCCAGGCCGACTCAGCCTCGCTCTCAGCCTCCCTGCTTGCCGACTGGCTCGAGGGCCACGGCATAAACCCTGCCGACATCGAGTCCCTGCAGCGTGAGATCCAGATGGACTCCCCCATGCTGCTGGCTGACCTGCCTGACCTCCAGGAGCCCTGAGGCCCGCAGTCTGTGCCTTGCTGCCAGGGGCAGACCCAGCTCCAAGATCCGCAGGACCGTTCCCGAGGGCTGGAGCCCCGGGCCTGACGGGGGAAGCTCAGCTCGGATTATTCTGCAGGTTCATCTCAGACCCACCCTGCGGCCTTAAGCGGCCACCTGAGCCAGCACGAGCCACGGCAGGAGGGGCAACCCCTACCCCCCCGAGCGATACTTTTCAGTATTGTATTTTTATTATTATTATTATTACATTATTATTATTACACAATTTTTTTTGCCATCGAAACGAAGCCTGTGAAATATAAGGTTCCCTTTAGCGCCTGTCTCCAGGGCGTGTTTCTGGAGTTAAGGGCAGGGTGCCATCAGTGGGGGAACCAGAGCTTGGGGGCCAAGCAAACGCATCTGCGTGCACAACAGCCAAGGCCAGTTCATTCAGGTCCTGAGGTTTATTAAGACCTCCACTCCCCACTTGCTCCCAGCCCCACAGAGGTTGCCCTCTGCCACCTCGCACGGTCAGACTCACCCCCGGGGCGGGTGGGGGGACCTCACAAGCTGTGCCTATCTTGGCTGTGGCTGTTCTAGTGTGGCTTGCGGTAGCCGGGGTGAGACACGGTTTGGATGTCGAGCTTCGGGTGCCTGGGACGGGCAGGCGGGGGAAGCTGAGCGGGAGAGTTACACGGGGCTGGGGGCCTGTGGTGCTCGCCGCTGGGAGGGAGGTGAGGGGTGGGAGGTTCTCTGCTGGCTGGCGGGACTGCTAGGGCGTGGCGGTGGCGGCCACACGCAGGTGGCGTGGCGTGTGCCGGGAGTGGGTCGGACTGCGCCGCCGGTCTCCCGGCGCAGGGCCCTGGCGGAGGCCGCAGTCGGGAAGCCGGCTAAGGTGGGACACCGGCCCGCAGCCTTCCGGACAGGGTCCGAGTCCAGGCCGGGTGGCGGTGCCTTCCGGAGGTCTGGGAGGCCGCCGACGTGTAGCCGTGTGGAGGGGAGCGGAGGCCCGGCCGAAAGGTGGGCGTCGTGGGTGTGAGGGGAGCGGTTGGGCTGGAGCCACAGGGCCCCCGGGAGAGGCGGGCGCTGAGGGCAGCGGGGCGGGGCGGCAGAGAGGGGGCGGGGCCGCGAGGCGGGGCCGGCGCCTCAGGCCCGGCGGATCTTCATCTCGGTGCGCTTGAGGGAGTAATAGAAGCCCTTCCACTGGGCCCAGTTGATGCCGTTGGCGTAGGAGAGGTGGGAGCCGCCGAGGTAGAAGCCGTTGAGGTTGGCGAAGTGGCAGCTGCGGAACCAGAAGGCGCCCGACGAGAGGGCCGCGCAGTTCTGCACGAAGAGGTCCTGGTCCCGGTCGAAGGTGGAGAACTTCTGGCCGCTGTGGTAGGACAGGGAGTCGCCTGGCGGAGGGGAGGGGCAGCCTGGGGACAGGGCCTCTCCCGAGCCAGACGCTGGGTAACTGTGCGTCCGCAGCTCGCGGGACCGCCTGGGTGCGGGGGCAGCCCGGCCTCCCCCCAGCCCCTCCGCGGCTGGCAGGAGCGGGTACCTGCCCCGCCGTCCTCGAAGCCCGACACGTGGAGGCTGTAGCCGTCCTCCTCGGCGCTGACTGCGTTGGGCGAGATGGAGAATTCGGCGTACTTGGCGAAGGCCGTGTTGTTCTCGAAGTCCTCCAGGTCCACCCGCAGCTCATACTTCTGCTTCAGTGTCAGGAGGTGCAGGTTCTGCAGCCCTGGGAGGGGGCGGGGGGCGTGCCAGTCAGCGGGGACCTGGCTCTGGGGGCCCCCAGCCTGCCGGGCCCCGCCTTACCCAGCCAGTACTCCCCATCGGCGCGGCCAAAGCCCAGCTTGTAGTCGTTCCAGCCCCGGAAGAAGCTCACTGAGCCGTTGAATCTCTTCTGGAAAACCTGGAGCAGAGAGGATGGGCCTGGACGCTCGAGGGGCCAGGGGGCTGGGGCCTCACCCGGGTGCGGACCCTGTGAGGCTGAGGCGGTTTGTGAGAGGACTAAGCCGGGAGCCGAGGTGAGCCGCGTGCCGGCACCAGCCGGCACCAGGACCCTCGGGGAGCGGCTGCCGAGAGCAGGAAGAGGTGAAGGGGGCGTTCTAGAATTGAGGCGCCTGGGGTTGAGTCCGGCGCCGGCTGTGTGACCTTGGGCAAGTTACTGCACCTCTCTGGGTTTTGGTTCCTCATTTGTAACCTTGCTCCCAGGATTATTGTGAGGATTACAGACACGAACCTACCTTAAGCATCTAGGAGTCTGTGGTGGCAGAGGCGCACACACTGTGCTGTATCGTCCCTGCTTTAGGGACGAAGTCACAGGCTCACAGCCGTGCGGCTTGGCCTCCGTGCCCCCCCCCTCCACTCACCGTCCACTTTCCACCCTCGGTGGTCATGTCACAGAAGACGGGCACAGGCACGCTGGGGCCCGAGGGGTAGATGAGGTACACGCCGTCCTCCTGGTAGCCCTGGGCGTAGATGTCGTCACAGTCCAGGGGCTGCTGTAGGCATGACCTCTCCAGAGCTGAGGGCGGGGTGAGGAGAAGGGGCCTGAGGCACACCAGCCACCTCCGCCCCCCCGGCCCCCCCTTCACCTCCCTCCCCGAGCTGGGGGCGCATACCGTCTGGCCCACCTGCCCCATCTTACAGGCTCAGCCCTGGGGCCCGACTCCCAGCTGCGATGCTCAGGACAGCCCCCTCGCCCAGCCCGTGGGCCGTGCGAGTGCAACAGCTTACCGTCTCCCCGGATCCCCAAGACCTGGGGGACGCAGGGGCCAGTGCAGAGAAGCAGCAGCAGCGACAGAGCCAGAAGAGCCTGACGACAGGAGAACGGGGTCACCCGCCCGGCCCCAGAACCCCCGCCGCCTCTGCATTTGCCCCTCAGACAAACCAGCCCTGCCAGGAGCCCCTGGTCTGCGTTTCAGCCTCCACACCTCCCCTGGACTGAGCCCCGTCCCTTCACAGCCCCCCCACCTGGCGAGGGCTCTCTGCAGGGTGGGCTCAGTCCCCTGTGGCCCTGAGGCCCCCGCCCCGGCCTGGTACCTTCATGCTGCCAGCTGGGCTCCAAGCGTCTGGGTGTCTGCTGCCCCAGACTGCGCCCCAGACTGCGCCGGCCCAGAGTTATGTGCTGGGCCCCCAGCCAGCCGCTCCAGCCCCGCCCCTGTGGCTGCAGAGCCCCCTCTCCCCCTCCCCCGGCACGGAACCGGCATCCACTTACACTGTCAGTGGCGCGGGAAGTGGGCCCCGGCCAAGGGACCACCTGGGCCTCATTAGGCCTGCGGGGCAAAGCAGGAGGAAGTCCACGCCCCAGGGCTCAGACCGGCCCGGACTCCCCCCACCCGGCACCCCCAGCCCCTGCCCCACCTCCTGACGGCCCTCCTGCCCACGTCTGTTTGTTTTCTCCCTCTCCTTCCCTGGCCTGGGTTTCATTATCCGTCGTCGCTGGGGAAAGGCTGAGGTTGGGGGGGTATGTCTGGGTTCTGGGGAGCGGAGGCCCATTCTGGGGGAGCGGAAGGTGGGGTGGGGGACAGCTCCAGAGCTCCTGATGTGGGACCGGGGGCTGGGGCTGGGGGGCAGGGGCAGCGGCCAGGCGTATCCTGGCAGGCCCGGGACATTGCTGAGCCGTGAGCACAGCCTGCAGGCATCCAAGTGCTCTCCGCCAGCCTGAGCCAGGGCCCCTTCCAGCCCCTTCCAGCACCCCTCAGGCCCCCTCCTTCCCCCTCCCCCAGAGGCCTCCTTTGTTTTTCTTCCCCTAGCCGCAGCCCCTTCTTCCAAATGCCTTCACTCGGCTCCCGTCCCACCTCAGACTCCCCTCGGCCCTTCTCAGTCAGTTTCCTCAGCCCTGAAAGGCCGCCTCCTCCTGCCCGGCCCCCTCAGCCTCCAGCCACCCTTTCCCTGCCCCAGTCCGGCAGAGTCCTATGCACAGGCTGCCAGGATGGTCTCCCCTGGGGGCCGCCCTGCCACCCCCTGCTTCGAGCCTCCCTGTGACCTCAGGGCTGAGCCTACACTTCTCACCTTGGATTTGAGAGGAATGCGAAGTGTGGCTGAGGCCTACCTCGAGGGTCTTACCCCTGAATGCTTGTGACTCACAAAGTACAGCCCGGGCCTCACAAGGCTTGTCGAATGGGGGCCCCGCCTGAGCCGGCTCTGTTCCCCGCGCGGCCGCCTGCCATCTCCTTACTTGGCCTTGAGCGCCAGAGGGCAGGGGCTGCGTCTCGACCCTGCGTGGAGCCTGCGTCCACTCACAGGTCAGGTGTCTTCGGAGCACCTGCCATGTGCTGGCTGCCCACGGAACCGCAAACACAGGCACCAGGCAGTTCATCGCACACGTCATGCGTGTTGGGGGCGAGCATTTGTAGAGTGGATGAGACGTGCAGAGGCTCAGAGTAAGAGAGCAGCTCTGGCCCCGGGCCCCCTCCTCACTCCTGCGTCCGCGGCCCCTTGGGTGCTCCCAGCTGGCCCCGGTTCTGTAAGTGCTGGTGAGAGTTGTCACTTCATAGTTGTGTGTGTCCTGGGGGATCTGGAGCCAGCTGCCTGCATTCAGATCCAAGTTGTGCCACCTGTTAGCTGGGTGACCTTGGACAAGTCACCTAGCCTCTCTGTGCCTCGGTTTGCTCCTCTGTAGAACAAGTATGGTCATGGTCTGTCCTTCAGAGGCCTGTGTGAGGATTGGGTAACAGATATGAGGTGCCTAGCACAGGGCCCATAATTGGTAACTTCAGTAAATATGTGCTGTCATCATCATAAATGTAGTAATTGTTCTTCCGTGAACGGACTGCCTTCAATGTGATTTTTATCCTTGTCTGTGGAAGAGATGGTAGCCTTCCTCTCGATAGCCATTCTTCCCTTAGTCCTGAGTAGTGAGGTCCTGATTCTTAGCTGGCCTGATTGTCCAGCTTCCCTTGGTGAGGCCACATGTCTGAATTTTGGCCAAGAAGATGCAAACAGATGTGGTGCAAAGGCAGCAGCTATTCCCTCTTCTTCCAGCCCTCTGTCCTGTTCCTGGGCATGATGGCTGGCACTCCAGCTGCCACCTTGGACAGTGAGGAGGAGGCCCCTTCAGGGCGTGGTGGGAGGTGATGAGGGAGGATTCGTGGAGCAGGTCCAAAGCCAGCTCTGGACTGCCCTTCTCTAGCCCTCTTTTATATGGCAGAGAAAGAAACTTCTATCTAGTTTAAGCCTCTTTGGTTGTTTCTTGTTACACACAGCTGGATCTAATCCTAAAACATCTCTCTTTTCAGCAAATGCCAGCTAATTTTAGCACAGGCTACAGAAAGGAAAATAATGAAAAATCAGTCATCAAAACAAATAATAAAACATGTCCTAAGTCAAGTATCAAAGACTTCTGCTGAGTACAACTAATAAACATAGGAACCCCTCCCCCGCCAAAACCAAAAGAACACAAACCAAAACAAAAAAGGAAAGAGAAAGAATTAAGCAATGGTGTCCTATCAGTCATATTTTGCCTATTAATTTTTTCTTAAAAACTTAATGTATGTGGGTGTGCGAAGCAGGCACTGTGCTTGCTGGGTGTGGTTGAGGCTTGGTTTAACTCTTCAGGGAAAGAAATTTGGCCACAGGTACCGTGAGTCAGTCCTCCCTCTGAAGACAGTGTCTGAGGGAAACCCTTGGACGCACTGAAAGGAGCCCGTATCAGTGGGCACGTTTATTGGCTGCCCAGCGTGGAAATTTCTTCCCATGTCTTGGGGGTCCCCCTGCCTGGAATGAGGGTGCAGTTGGTTGGTTTAGCTGATCCAATGCACGGCCCTGGGCTCCACTTTGGGAGGGGCTAACTCAAGCAGGGGCAGGGGGACTCCGTTCTTGAGGTGCTGGTCACCCAGAGGCATCTGGTCCCGGGCCCCAGGCTGGTTGGCGGTGGTGACCTTGCAGGCGAGGTGCTGAGTCATGTTGGCTCTGCTTGGGCCGCAAGCCCTGAGCTTGGGTCTCGGCCCTCCTGGCGCCTGGTTCGCTCTGCCCATTGTTAGGGGTCTGAGGAAGATGCCCCTGTGGTAGGTGAGGGGCTTCTCTGACCGGCGTTGTCGGGGCAGGCGGCTGCCTGAGCGGGGGTGGGTGGCAGTGAGGGGCTCCGAGGCTGCGGAGTGGTAGGCACGGAGGGGACGGTCTGTCAGGAAGCTGCTGCCCGCTGGGCAGGCCCGCCTGCTGCAGAGCTGGTTCCAGGAGGTGAGGGCTCCCATCCCATGGGCCTTGCATGGGTCTCTTGCCCACCTCCTTGGCGTTTGCCTCTCCGCTCCACCTTTCTCTGTCCTGCTCTGTCCCCAGGGCGCCACTGTTCCTGTGGCCCCAGCTTCCAGCAGGATTCGGCCAGTGGGAGGCACTGGCAGGACAAGGGGGGAGGGAGGTTCGGGTGTTCCCCCCAGGCCCTGTCCTGCCCAGGACCGCAGTCTGCTCATGGCTGTGCTCCCTCCACACCCCCAGGGACGGCTCCCCGCCGTAACCCCCTCACTGGCCCTGACAGCCCATCTCTTCCCCTTATCCCTGCAGCCCAGGAGGGCCCCGGGTACCTCGACGCCCCCCATGCTGGTTTCCTTAAGGCCCACATCCAGGTGACCGTCCCTTCATGGAATGCTCTACAAAACAGCTGAGTCTGCCTTAGTTTCCAGCCAGGACCCTGGTTGACAAAGGTCTTTGGTTTTGTCCTGAAAGCCCAGCAGCCTGTGGAGTGTCTCAGACCACAGCTAAGGACGAGACGCCCACGTCTCCCACAGCAGGGGGTACGTCCCCCAACCCAGACGGAATGAGCGGCTCCGAGGGAGACGGGTCTGCCTGTCGGAAGGAAGGAGGGGTCTGGCTGAGCTGCTGGCCCCGGGCCCCTCCCCAGAGGCCACGGGAAGGGGCAGGGCCCTGGTGGTTACTGCAGGACAAGGGTGTGGTGTCCCTTGGGGCGTCAGGTCAGACCGCATCAGGCCCGCCCTGTGGTCGGCTTCAGCAGGTGACTTTCGGGGGACACAGGCCAGCCCATAACCCCCGTGCAGGCAGCGGTGAACAGACACACAACCTCACCCGTCCTGGGGCCAGAGGGGAGAATTTGAGACGGTGCCGTGATGACAGGTGTGTGGTGGGCAGAGGGGGCCACGCGGGAGAGGTGTCGCCAGCATGGGTCCCGACGGGTGGGGGCCATCCGGGGTGTGGGCTCCTTCCCTCCCGTGTTTTCCTTCTTGAAAGGGGGGAGATTAGGAGGGATTTGGCGTCGTCCCCCCCTTCACCTTGTTCTGGTTTGGGGCAAGTTCAGTGGACGGAGCTCAGAATGTGGCCGAGAGAAGACGCGTCGGGGGCGGGGGTGGGGGCGGGGGCGGATTGGTGCTGGGCTCAGACCTTCGAGGTGGACCCGGAGGCCTTTGGGGTTGGGGTGTCTGGGGCTCATGTAACCTAGGAGCGTGGCTTCATTTCGGTGTGTGAATTTTGTGGATGCTGCGTGCTGGGAAGGAAACACATGGAGGTTTTGGGGTTTTGGTTTTAATGTAATCAAATGAATGGCTGCACATCCTCGGGGGAAAAGGGTGCTTGAAGGCCCTTTTTGGAGAGCAGCAGCGTCCACCCTGGTGTCGGAGGAGTCCGATGGTTCCTCCTGTTTCGCCGTGTGGCCACTTGGTGGCCCTTCCACACGGGGAGGCTTGTGTCCTCCTCCTGGGTAGGTTTTTCTCTGTCACCTCTTCATTCCGTTTTCTCTGTTCTCTTCCCGATTATTTTATTAGTTGATGCTGGGTCTCCCGAATGGATCCTTACTTGTCCTTACCTTTTCTCTGACATTTTCCATCTCCGTTTTTAATTCTAAAAATGATTCATGGGGGTGGTACTGAATCAAACTCAGGTGTGCTCGCCCACGAGTGTTAAAGCCGACCTGCTGACACCAGGTTGTGGTGAAGGAAAGTGCAGCGTTAACTTCAGGGCCACAAGGAGAACCCGAACTCCCTCAGGGCTTTCAGGGAGGGTTTATAAAGACAGAGTGAGGGAGGGGGTCGAGCGGTGTGTGGTCAGCTCTTGGACATTATTCTGATTGGTTGGTGGTGAGATAACAGAGTGATGTTTCCGGAATCTCAGTCAACCTTCTGGTTCCAACCTGCCTGGGGTCTATGTGCTGGTGGTCAGCATGTAGTTAACTTCTTCCACCTGGTGGGGGGTTTTCAGTATCTGCAAAACAGCTCAAGGATATGGCTCAGGATGTTATCTACAGCCCTTGAGGAGAAACTAAAGGTCCTTGACTTTGCTTTATGGCCAAACTGTTATTATTTCGTCTTGCTTGACTTTTTTCCTTTGTTTCTGTATTTTCTCACTTCTCTGATTAAATTTATTCTTTGGAATTCAGGGAAAGCCCAGGAGGCTAAAGTTTTTCTGCAAACAAGAGGCAGGCAGAGGCCATAGTCTTGGACGGTCTTTCCTGGGAAGGCCCCATAGGGTCCTTGCTGCTCGGTTGCAGGGGTATAACTTACAGGTCGTAAAATCCATGCGCTATAAGCACACAGTTCAACAATTGCTCCTTTAAAAATACCAGACTTTGTTTTTTAGAGTACTTTTAGGGTCACAGCAAAGCCGAGAGGAAGGCACAGGGGTTTCCCGTGTACCCCCCCGCCCCGAAGCGCACACGGCCCCCCAGCAACGATCCCACCAGACGGGACCTGCACCCACACCTTGTCATCCTCACCCAGAGTCCATAGTTGACGTGAGGGTTCACTCCTGGTGCTGTACACTCTGTGGGCTTAGATGAACGTATAATGACGCGTGTCCACCATCGAAGCATCGTCTAGAATAGTTTTCCTGCCCTAGAGGTCCTCCGCGCTCCACTGATTCATCCCCCGCCCCCGCCCCCCCAGCAGCCAGGCAGCCACCTTGAGGTGCTGATGCCGGGGCAGGAGCAGCTGTCTGCGCAGGTGCTGGCCCCCGCTGGAGGGAAGAAGCCTGGGTTCTGGGGCCCAGCACCCCAGAGGGGGTGCCGCTGGGGGGCGATGGTGGGAGGAGAGGCAGGGCAGGTGCAGGGGGTCTGCACACAGCACGGGGAGGCCGGCAGGCTGGAACAAGGGTGGTGTTGCTTTCTGGAAGCACCCTGCACTTCACACTCCTTCCTGGAGATGATTTAGTAAAAACCGCAGAGTGGAGGAGCGTGGGGTTGGAATCCCAGACTCTCGTCCCATTCCTCCCGACGGGAAGGACCGATGGGCACAGAATTCTGTTTAGCAAGGGTCCTCGTCACCACTGTCAGTTCTGAAGAAACACAGACATACACACACGCACACACACGTCCTTGCGCATGTGCACCCCTGCATCCCTCAGTGTTTATGGGGCGCCTGCTCCACGCCAGTCACCACGCGGAACGGTGTGCCCCTTCCCGGCGCTCACGATGCGGGAAGTTTAGGGGGACGGAAATAGCGGGACACCCGCGCTCTCCGCATCTGTCTCCAGGGCCTGGCGCACTTCTGCCCCGGGGTGACCGGGATGCACCCAGGAGCAGACCCAGTGGACCACTTGCCCACATCGGGGAGGGGACGCACAAGACGACAAGCAGGACGCAGGGGTCGCCTGGCAGCCTGCTGGGTGGGGGCAAACATAAAGAGGGAAAACAAGACGCACTTGAACTGGTGATTGAAGGTGATTGAAGTTAGGGAAGTTGGGGCCAGGAGGGCTCAGTGAGAGGCCAGGAGGAACTAAGTCTGGGTCAGCAGCTTTGTTCTGTAAACCACCAAACACGAAACATTTCAGGCTTCGGGAGCCATGTGGGCTTGGACGTGAGTCTTCAGCTCTGCCCTGAGGCTGTCTATAGACACGAGATGGGTGGGCCCCGATAGAGACTCACTGACATGCTGGGGAGAGGGGCCAGTTGGAGCGCCGACCCCTGGAATGAAGACCCGTGGGGTGGGGGCGGGGGGCAGAGGGAGGGAACTGCGAGGATATTCGAGTGAAGAGCAGTCTGAGTGAAAGAGGCAGCACGTGCAAAGGCCCTGGGGTGGGAGTGTGCAGCTGCATTTGAGGGACGGGCGCCAGCTGGCCAGCCGGGCAGAGAGGACAAGTGGGGACACAGGAGAGGGTCAGAGGAGTGTCGATGCAGGACGGACTTTGGCTTGTGTAATAGTAAACAGTGGGAAGGGAGGGCCGTGGAGAATTCCAAGGCCCAGTTCCTAATTGTCTTTTTGTGGTTACACCAAGTCTGCTTCTTGCCTGAGGCAGAAATAAGAGCCCGTTCTTCTTTTTTCCTACAAAGAGAGCTGGTCTTGAGTCAAAAGACAGACTCACTGGGGGAAGAAAATCCCCAGCTGATTGTCATGCCCCTGCCCGATCCAGACCCAGTGAGAGCGCAGGGCAGGTGCCCTGCCCAGCACCCAGCAGAGCGGGGCCAGGAGGGGTGGGGGAGGGCTGTGTCACCTGGGCCCCTGGTCTCCCTGGTCCAGCGGTGGCCTTGCCAGTGGGTGTCCCGTGACCTCCCAAGTCTGCCCTGGCTGCACCAGGGTGATCTTGGCTCTAATGGGGAGTGGGCATGCCCTTGGGGCCTGGGACCCCCACAGGTGGCCTCTGATCCTTACAAACTGAAGAGTGGGCACATCCTGGCATTTCTAATGAAGCTGAAGCTGAGTCCAAGGCGTATCAGCCTGCTGTTACAGTTTTTCTTTTTATTGAGGTTAGCGATCACGTGGGCAGGGGTGCAGCTCGACCAAGTCTTACCTGGGTGAACCACTGTGTCACCGCCCCCAGGTCGGGAGACAGAAGGTTTCCAGCCCCCAGAAGGTCCCGATTGTGCATCCCCCTCCCCAGCCCGATGGAGATACTATTCTGACTGCTCTCATCTTGCAGTGGTTTTGCTTGTTCCCAAACCTCCTATGAATGGCATAATTCAGCGCATGTTCTTCGGCGTCTGGTTTTTCGCTCAACAATAGCTTGTTGTTGTTTTCTAGTTCTATGTAGTGGTTCTCAAGAGTGTCATCTGGGGTCCCTGAGGGTCTCCCAGGCCCCTTCAGGGCGTCTGAGAGATCGGAAGGATTTTTTTTTTTTTTTGGCTTTGTTTGGGTCTTTGTTTCTGTGCGAGGGCTTTCTCTAGTTGCAGCGAGTGGGGGCCACTCTTCATCGCGGTGCACGGGCCTCTCACTGTTGCGGCCTCCCTTGTTGCGGAGCACAGGCTCCAGACGCGCAGGCTCATTAGTTGTGGCTCACAGGTCTAGTTGCTCCGTGGCACGTGGGATCTTCCCAGACCAGGGCTCGAACCCGTGTCCCCTGCATTGGCAGGCAGATTCTCAACCACTGCGCCAGCAGGGAAGCCCCCATCGGAAGGATTTTTGCAGTAAAAATGCTAGTGTGTTATCTGCACTCTCTGCCCTGGTTTTCCAGGGAGTGGGATAGAGTTTGCAGAGCCTGCGACATGAGGCTTCTCAAGACTGAACGAAGAAGACGTGAGAGCCCGGCTGCTCCAGTGCAGGCAGGGTGCAGAGACTCGCAGTCAGGCGAGCTGGCACCATCCTTCTCACTGTTTTTCTGTGTTGGGAAATATGGTTATTTTTATGGAGATATGTTATTTATGTAAGCACATGATGATTTATTATTGTTATTTTAAGTGAATTGATGAATACATGTTTTTGTGGGTTTTTTTAAATTTTGTCTTGTAGTAGGGATACTATTTTATTTTATTTATTTATTTATTTATTTTATTTATTTGGTTGTGTCGGATCTTAGCTGCGGCAGGTGGGCTCCTTAGTTGTGGCGTGCATGTGGGATCTAGTTCTCGGACCAGGGATCGAACCCAGGCCCCTTGTGTTGGGAGCGCAGAGTCTTACCCACTGCACCACCAGGGAAGTCCCAAATACACATTTTTGGATGTCAGATTTCCTTTCTCACCTGGTCAGAGTCATTGGATGTGACCGCAGAGATGAAGCTCCGTGTGCTCCTTGGAGACCACGGGGACCCTCACGTCTGAGCTGTGCTCCCTGGGGCCTCACTGCATGCGGGCCTCCCCCCACCCCCCGCCTTTGCTTACCCACTGTCCCGTGGTGAGCAGGCCACGTGGGGAGGGAGCATTAGACTACCCTACGGGCAACAGAAAGCCGGTGTCCAATTTTAAGCAGGAAGGGACACCCTTCCTTTAGATTGTTATTTACTTTTATTTTTAACTTAGACTTTTACTCCTCAGATAATGGTAGATTCACGTACAGTTGTACAAACTGATACAGAGAGAGCCCAGGTATCTTGTACCCAGTTTTCCCCAATGGGAACATCTTGTAAAATTGTCCTTCAGTATCACAACCCGGATAACGACATGGATGCAGTCAGATGCAGGACGTTTCCAGGACAGCAGGGTCCGTCCTGCGGCCCCATGATGGCCACACTCACTTCCCTGCACCCTGACCCCCTCCTTAACCCTCCCAGCAACCACCAACTGGTCTCCATTTCTGTAATTTGTCACTTCAAGAATGTCATATAAATGGAATCATACAACATCTAACCTTTCAGGCTTGGCGTTTTTCATCCAACGTAATTCTCTGGAGATTCATCCAGGTCACTGTGTGTGTCACTAGTTCTTCCCCCTTTATTGCTGAGCTGTGTTCTCCATTTGGACCTGCTGCTTTGTTTAATCATTTACCTGTTGAAGGACAGCTGAGTGGTTTCCAGTGTTTTGCCATAAACTTTGTTTATAAAGCTGTTATAAACATTCATGTACAGGTTTTTGTGTGAACATTTTGTGGGAGCATATCTCTGGGGAAAACGCCCGGGAGTGCAGTGGCTGGGTCATAAGGTAGTTGCATGTTTAGTTTTTTAAGAAATTGCCAGACTGTTCTCCAGAGTGGCTATACCGTTTTATGTTCCCCCCAGCTAAAGCCCACGCGCAGCAACGAAGACCCAACGCAGCCAAAAATAAATAAATAGATAGACAGATAGATGAAAAAAACCCCCCAAACTGGCCTGGCTGGGGTGGGAGGGTGGGTATGTGAGAGGTGGGGGAGGGAGGGGTGGCTGAACCTCTCAGACCCTGGTCTGTCCCTGGTGGCCACTGTGGATGGGCAGGGCTGGCCTGAGCTCCGTGGGCGGCTCCCAAGCCTGCTCAGGCCTCTCAGCTGACCACCTCCACGCCTCTGGCAGCAGGATGGCCACAGGGACCGAGCAGTCTGGACCAGCTGCTCCGACCTGGGTGGGGACTCCTGCCCTTTCTGCTGCCAGATTCATTGTCGGAAAGCAGAAGCAAACTCCAGCCTTTGGACACCCTCCTTCCTGACCTCAGGGTCAGCTGGTCATTTCCTGTTACCTAATCTCACTCCACACTCATTTTGTCAGCAGACAGACTACATGGTGGATTGCTGAGCTCCTGGCTGCTGCTTCTGCCCAGGGAGAGGTTGAGAGAGGAAGGAGGAACATTGTGTGTGTGAGAGAGAAAGAGAGTCAGGGAGGGAGGCCAGCAGAAGGCGGGCGTGGCTATGAGCACCTGGGTAGCCTCAGTTTCCTCATCTGTAAAGTGGAGCAATGTCTCCACCTTTAGAGGAAATCGGGGAGAACTGGAGAGTCTGTTGTTTAAAGGACTCAGCATATTTTAGGAGCCCAGTAAATATGTGCGATCATTTTTATCAGCAATAAACTGCTGAAATAGTACTTTATCTGTGGGGCATCGTCCTCGTGACCTAAGTACCCCGGAAGGTTCTGCTTCTGTAGGAATCTCTTGGCTTTTTATTTCACAGAGGAGGGATCAGGCCCCAGGAGGGAGACCTGAGAGCCCAGGCAGGGGGCAGGCGCCTGGGGAGACGCGGGCACAGTGAGGTGAGCCCAGGCTCGCCTCCACGGCTCATCAGCAGCTGGCATTTATTGAGCGCCAGCTGCATGCCGGGCTCTCTACAATAACCCCACACGGGAGTGATTATCTTTAGTTTTACTGCTGAGACACTGAGCTTGAGTGAGGGGAGTGACCGGGCCCGGCGATCCGGGCAGGGTTGGTGTTTGAGCCAAGGCCTGGGTGCTGTCCAGGGCCCTCCAGCTGGTCCGGCCCATCTGGGGGGTGGCCTTGGTCTAGGCCACCTGGCCAGTAGAGGTCTGGATACAGAGGCCTGGACTGCAGGGGCCCCGGCCCCATTCAGTCTGGCTGTCTGTCCAGCTGCAAGGCGCTGCCTCTCACCTTGGAGGGGTCTGGGGGGCTGGGTCCAGCTGGGCAGAGTCTGGTGGAGAGTCTGCTCCTCGGGGCCAGGTGGCCTTGTCCCTCAGCGTCCTGGCCCACTGCCTGGATGTTCCAGACCTGGTGGGCGGCTGAGAGTCTGAATGGGGTGGCGCGGGGGGAGGGGCCGGGAGCCAGGTCTGGGCTCGAGTTTGGAGGGAGATGGTGTGTGAGGGCTGGTTGGCCGCCAGCCACCAAGGACCGCCCACCCACTGGTGCAAACCTCAGAAAGGCGCTGGGGGGGGGGGTGCTTCCAGCTTTACCGCTGTCACTTGCTGTCACCACATCAATGAGTGCCCCCGTCTTGTGTGTCCTGCCCCTGCAGCCCACCTTCCTGTCCCCCGTGTTGGAATTTTGGCTTCTCTACTCCTTTCCTGACATTCAGCACATGTCATTGGGCCGCCCCAGGCCGTGGAAGCTTCTGTGTGATTATGACTGCTGTCTGTTACAGAAAACTTAGCGATGCTCTGGACGGCTGTCCCTAGGGATGGGTTGCAGGCCCAGTTAAATGCCGCCCAGAGCAGCCAGGTCTCCTCCAGTCTGTCTGTGTGGGCAAAGCGATGGTTCCAGAACACAAATCTGCTCACACACCTCCTGCTTAGAATCGTTGACGGTTCCCATTGTCATGCAAGGAAAGTCTGAAATCTGCCCCGTGTCCCTCGGATGTCTGTGCTCTGCTGACCGCCACCTTGGTCCCCGGACCCTGCCCTACTCCCCAGCGCTGACCCCAGCCCGACCTCTGCACAGGCTGCTCCCCGTGCCTGGAACACCCATCCTCACCCAGCACCTTTCACGAAGGGGGGTTAACTCCCACCCATCCTGCAAGACTGAGCCTCAGCGGCCCCAAGTCTGGGTGAGACCCAGACTTGGGGCCTCACCCAGTTGGACGGTCGCCCCGCGCCCAAGCCTGTTTCCCAGCTCAAGATGCCAGGCTGTCTCTGTGCTGTGGGAATCAGTGAAGGCAGCTCTTGGCAAGACATCGTGACCCTAAATTGCTAAGCAGGTGTCGGATGGTTGTTCTATTATGAAAATTATTTCAGGAAGCCAGGGATGAATTGATGCTGGGGGCTCCGAGTCCCTAGCCTCGGGACTTTCCTGCTGCGATGGGAAGTCCCTGGCAGCTGGCAGGAGAGGGAGTGGAGCCAGGGTCAGGGTCAGGGTCCTAGGCAGCCACAGTGGGCCTGGCCCCGCCAACGCCTGCACTGTGTCCTGCCCAGCATAGGGTTCAGGGCTGGCCTGGGTGCCCCTCTGCTGACTGCCCCCCACCAGCTCTGAACACAGAGGTGGAAACTACACACCATGTGTAACCATGGCCAGCGGTGGGAGGGGAGGCGTGGAGGGGGCCTTTCAATACCAGCGGCTGTCTCAGGGCAGGGTGGGGGCCACCTTGATGGGCGGGGACTGGTGGCTCTGGGAGGGACCATCCAGGAAGTAGAAACCTTGTTTTCTCTCCACAAAAGCAGGAATTCCACACCATGCTTGGCTTCACCTTGGTCTTTATTCGAAGCTAGAAGGTGGCAGCCAAACAGGGCACCTCCCTCCAGCTCTGTCATCCCACGGCTCCAGCACCCGGTCCTCCTCCCCCGACGGCGGCCCGACCGGGTCTCTGATGCTCCCACGAGGCGGCCTGGCACAGACGCGCCTTGGTGAGGCCTGGGTGAGAGCAGGGGTGGAGGGTCCTGGGCATGAAGGCAGCTAAGTCCGGGGCTCAGCACAACCTGACAGCACCCAGAGGCCTGTGGCTCGACAGGACGGTGGCCTCCTGGGCCCAGTGAGAGAGCGCTGCGGGGCAGGGACTGGGGGTTGGGACCGCAGGCGGGGGTCCCGCGTGCCCCGCCCCCCCGCCCTCCCCTCCTTCACCTCTCCGGTCTCCCTGCCAGAAACGTTGTCCTCCCACCCGCCACACCTTTGCCTGCTACTCTGTTCATCCTAAAGGCCCGACCTCCCCACGTGTCCAGACCCAAGTGCCCTGCCTTTGCTCTGTGCTCACAGCCGCCTCTCCCCACAGCCCTCGGCAGAGAGCATATCACTCAGGACTCGACTAGTGACCCTTCTTCCTCCCCCACTCGACTGGAGGCACCCCAAGTGTTCAGCAGCCTGCACTCAGGGCCTGTGTCCTGCCAGGTGTAATGTGCTCAGTAAATACCTGTCCTCTGGACGGAGAAGCGTAAGGACGGATGACTGGATGGGCAGACAACGCTGGAGGCTGATGGATGAGAAGATGGACGGATACAGGGGTGACTGGATGGCTAGGTGGGCGGACTGACGGCCTGGGTCGGGATTCCAGCACGTCACTCACAGCTGTGTGACCTTGGAAAGAGACTTAACCTCTCTGGCCTCAGTTTCGTCATCTGTAAAATGAGAGTGAAACAGTACCTCCTCATAGGTTGTGAGGTTGAGGGTGAGTTCGTGTGCCTGTGGGTACGAGTGTGTGTGTGTCCCTGTGGGACTGTGAGCTCGAGTGTAAGTGTGCACGAGCGTGAAGGCCTTGGTGCACACACGAATGTGTTTGCTAAGCATTCATGAGTGAGCCTATGCATGTGTGTGGAGGTTCGTGTGCAGTTGTGAGTCTAAGTGTGGCGTGTTCATGTGTGTGCATGATTGGGGTCCACAGGCGAGGGAGGGCAGTGAAGGCACGTGTGCGCAGCGCGGGTGAAGGGGAGTGTGCCGACTGCGTGTGTGTGAATTGACGTGAAGGGCACGTGTGACGGTGTGTGTGCACATGTATGTGTGTGTGCACGTATATGTGTGCGTGCATGTGCACCGGGGTCGGTGAAGCAGCTCCTGCCTGCATCCGGGGACCCCGGCTGGAGACTGGATTTTTGGCTCCACCCCAGCCCCCTCCTCCCAGCCCAGAAGCTGGAACAGAGGTCAGGAGGTCAGGGGCTGGAGCCAGGCCACCAGGGGCCTGTCCCACAGTGGGACATGTGCCCTGAGGGCCGGGTGCCCAGGGAGTGTTGCTGGGGGAAGGCTGGGTGCCCGTCTGCTTTACCACATCTCTGCCTGGCGATGAGAAAACGGAGACGCCCAGAGGTCGGTCCCTTCCCGGGTCTCACGCTGGGACAGGGCAGGGGTCGGAGTGCACGTGAGTCTGGCGCCCAGGCTCTCTCCCCGCATCTGTCTGCCAGGGATGTGAGGCCATGTGACCGAGAAAACCCACTTGGCCTCGAAGGAGAGCAGTGGACACGGCCCTGATCCCCGCCCCCCGACCCCGCCCAGTGAGGCTTTGCTCTCAACCCCTTGAGGGCTCGAGTCTGCTTTGATTAAGAGGCCCTCTGGTCCCCGGGAAGCAAGACCCAGCCCGGGCTGCAGGGGCATCCCCGCCTGCTGAGGGTGGTCTCGCCTGACCGCCTCCAGGGTAGGAGTCCAACCCCACCCCCCTGCATCCTGGTTTAAGAATAACTCTTAGCCCCGGGCAAGTGGCTTTCGGTATGTAATCGTGACCCCTCAGAGCTCAGAGAAGTGAAAGGCAGCACCTGGGGCCCGGCTCGTAGGGGTCAGCTGGGAGTTGAGCCGGATCAGCCCGGCTCCAGAGCCCGGCACGGGTCAGGTCCACAAGCCACAGGCCACCTGAGGGCAAGATCACGTCCAGGCGGGAGGGACGGGCCCTGAGCTGGGCCTGCGAGGGTCTCAGGAAGGATGGGGGCCCCACTGCAGGCACAGGGAGCACTGGGCAAAGGTGTGGAGGTGGGGGAGGGAGGGCTGCCGAGGAAGGTTCAGGCAGACCAGACACTTTGGCTTTCGACCCGATGGGAGTAGAGGGAGCCATGGCAGGTGTGTGAGCAGCGAGGGGTCCGCTGTGCTCAGGGCTCTGGGCTGGCCGCGAACTGGGGGGCGGATGGCAGGAGCCCAGGTGAGAGGCAGTTAGAAGGGCCAGGGGTAACCGTCACAAGCTTGAAGGAGGGTGAAGGTCACTGGGGGAGGAAGACACCAGGGGACATGCAGCCGACGTCAGAACAGCCCAGGGTGCTGAGGAAAGCTGCAGCTGGGACAGCCTGAGGGAGGGACGTGCAGGCCACAGGCAGTGGAGTGGCATCACGGGCCCCACACCTGGCAGGTGCCCACTACAGAGACCATCCATGGGAGGAAGGAGGCCATCGTGGCTCTAGGTCAGCACAGGTCATGCTCTCTCCCCGTTCCCACAGCTCTGCCTTCTGTACCCCCTGCCCGGTGGCCCCGGAAGAACCCCGCGGAAGCAGTGCCAGCCTAGTCCCGTGTCTACCGCGCACCCATATGGCTTCCTCTCCATCCACCCTCCCCCTCCCTGTCCTTATCTTTCCCTCCCGTCTCCATGGCGACTCACCACCCCGGCTTGCCTGCATCCCAGCCTCTGCCAGGGATTCTGGGCCCGGCTCTGTCCCTCCCTCCGGAGCCCTGGTTCCCGCAGTCCTGTCTCCTCCCCCTGGGGTGAGTCTAGAGGCAGCCTCCTCTTTCCCGACTGTCACATCCATTTTCCAGCCCTGCCGACTTGTGTCGTCTGGGGAGACCACCCCCCAGCCTCCACTGGCCACAGCTCCGCCAGCCCTTCCGGGAGGAAAGCCATCCTCAGCGCCGCCAAATCTCTCCTGGGTGTCCTCCCTGCTCCCGGACCCTCTCCCCACGCCAGCCTCCCATGCCGAGGTCTGCCTTGTCAGTCATTTCTTTTTGTCACCGGCTTGGCAAACAGGCGAGTCTTTGGTCCTGAGACCTGGGGGTGGGGACTGGGTCTGCAGAGGGAGGATGGGGGCGCCTGGAATCCAGGATGAAGATAGAAGTCTGGATTCCCTTCTAAATAACATTTTTGGGATTTTTTTTCTCCCCAATTTTCTCTCCAAGGAGAGAAAACAGAGCTTCATGGGCAACAGCAGCAACAGTTGGTAAGTGGCAGGGCCTGGTGGCCGGACTGGGGCCTGGAGGCCTGTCCCAGGGGAGGGAGCACGAGGCTGGGTCCGCCAGGCTGTGGAGGGAGGGACAGGAAAACCAGGTGGGTGCTGCAGCGAGGCAGATGCCAGCTCAGAGCTGGAATCTTCCGAGAGCCGCATGCTGCCCCACGGGAGGCCTCTCCTTATGGTCCCCGCTGCCCGAGGGAGGTAGTAGAAGGGATCCCCTTGGGGTCTGGAGAGGTCAGTGACCCGTGGAGGGACACCCCCCCCCCTCCTCGCAGCAGGAGGCCATGGGGGAGGATTTCCGTGGGCGTCTGTGCCAGGCTCCGGGCAGGGTGCACCATCTTCTCTGTTCACTCCATCCTTCCCTCTTGGACCATTAGAAACGGGGCAGACCCGGGCGGGAACTTGCCCAAGACGGCTCCCTCCAGGCTTCCCCGTCTCAGGCTCCCTCTGACTGCTGCCCTGGGGTCCCCGTGCCCCGCACACCGCCCCCAGGTCCCACGCACCGTTCCCCAAGTTGGACCTGGGGCTGGGGTCCCGGCCTGTGGCGCCCCGGGAGCCGCCCGCCTGCTCCATCTGCCTGGAGAGGCCGCGCGAGCCCATCTCTCTGGACTGCGGCCACGACTTCTGCCCGCGGTGCTTCAGCACCCACCGTGTCCCCGGCTGCGGGCCGCCCTGCTGCCCCGAGTGCCGCAAGACCTGCAAGCAGAAGAAGGGCCTCCGGGGCCTGGGGGAGAGGATGAGGCTCCTGCCAAGGAGGCCACTGCCCACCGCGCTGCAGGTGCACAGGCCTCCTCCCGGCCGGCCAGGAGCTTTGACCTCACACTGGGATGTCAGGGAGGGAGGTGGAGCTCGGGTGGACGCTCCCCAGCCTGGGTGCTCAGGGAGCCCTGTCTCCGGGCCCAGGAGACCTGCGCGGTGAGGGCCCAGCCGCTGCTGCTGGTGCGTGTCAACGCCTCCGGGGGCCTCATCCTGAGGATGGGGGCCATCAACCGCTGCCTGAAGCACCCGCTGGCCAGGGACACCCCCGTCTGCCTCCTTGCTGTCCTGGGAGAGCGGTACTCGGGGAAGACCTTCCTCCTAAACCACCTGCTTCAGGGCCTGCCCGGCCTGGTGAGGGCGGGGCTGGGCCGGGCCGGGCCGGGGGCTGGGGACAGGGGCAGGGACCCAACCTGGCTTGGGGAGGGGAGGGGGCCAGATGGGCCAACAGATGCTTTGCTTCTCTGCCCCACAGGAGCCCGGCGAGGGCGGCTGGCCGAGGGGAGGGTGCTCCGGGCAGGGCTTCCGGTGGGGAGCCAACAGCCTCACCAGGGGCCTCTGGATGTGGAGCCATCCCTTCCTGCTGGGGAAGGAGGGGAGGAAGGTGAGGGGGGAAGGGGCGGAGGAGTCCGGACCGGCTCACAGAGAAGGGAATCAGGCAGGAAATCTCTGGGGGCGGGCAGAGGCACCTGGGGGGCACGGCAGGCTGACCCCTCAGTGTGCACCCCTGCCTCCACACAGGTGGCCGTGTTCCTGGTGGACACGGGAGACGCCATGAGCCCTGAACTGAGCAGGGAAACGAGGACCCGGCTCTGCGCCCTCACCTCCATGCTGAGCTCCTACCAGGTGAGGCCCCCCAGCCCCTCTGCCTGCCCTGCTCCACTCTCGCCACCCACACTAGGGCCATCCCAGCCAGGTCTGGCCCTCCAAGCCCCGGTGACCATCCCCTTTATCCAGGAGGCTCCTGTGTCTGGGGTCCCCGCAGGTTCTGGGGGTGCCCCTGCAAGGGGGTGCCCCCAGTCAGTGTGAAGGTCCTAAAGGTGGGTCGGAGGTCCCTGGGGCAGCTGAAGGTCTGTGGACCGTTCCCCTGCCTGCCCCCCACCCCTCGGGCCAGGCCAGCCCTGCCCTGCAGGCTGCGGGGGGACCCTCGGGCTGGTCCCTCGCACATCCTGAGCCCCACGGTCTGCCTGGGGATCCTTCCTCACCGGGGTCTTCCCAGTGTCTCTTTGCCTTCACAGACCCTCTTCCACCTTGTTCTCCTTGGTTCCAGATCCTCACGGCCTTCCAGGAGCTGAAGGATACAGACCTGGAATATCTGGAGGTGAGGAGACAGCTGCTCTTGGGGCTGCACCCTGTCCCTGCCCTGCCCATGAGGCCAGGGGTGCCTTTCAGCTCTGGCCCAGGATTTTGTGACTTGGAGCAGGATTGGGGGTTGGGGGCAGAGGGTAAACCAGGAGGTGCCTGGTTGGGGAGAGGTAGGAGGGTCCTGGGGCCAGGAGCCGGGAGGGTGTCCTCCAGTGGCCCAGGGGGAGGGGAGGCACAATGCTTGGAGTGGCCCAGCCATGACCCCTGTGCCCTGTCCCCAGATGTTTGTCCACGTGGCCGAGGTGATGGGCAGGCATTATGGGATGGTGCCAATCCAGGTGAGATGCCCATTTCTGGACTTGTCACCCCAGACTCCGACACCCCGGCTGCTGCTATCAGCACCCCTTCTCTTCCAGCACCTGGACCTCTTAGTTCGTGACTCATCCCACCCCAGCAAGGCGGGGCAGGGGCATGTAGGCAACATCATCAAGGTGAGGGAGGGGATGGGGCGGAGGTGTAGACGGGGCAGAAGGTCAGTTAGCCGGGGAGGGGTCCTGTCAGCGAGCCCGCTCAGAGCACATCCCCACTCCTCTCTAGAAGTCGTGCGGCAAATACCCCAAGGTTCAGGGGCTACTCCAAGGAAGGCGAGCCCGCTGCTGCCTCCTGCCAGCTCCCAGGAGGCAGTGGGCAAGCAAAGGCCACGGAAGCCCGGGAGGTGAGTGTCCCAGGAGCAAAGCCTCCCCGACCTGCCCTCTTCCTCCCCCTCCTCCCCTCCCCCTCCCCCATTCCTCTCCTCCCCCTCCTCCTCCCCCTCCTCCTCCCCTCCTCCTCCCCCTCCTCCTCCCCTCCCCCTCCTCCCCCTCCTCCTCTCCTCCCCCTCCCTCTCCTCCCCCCTCCTCCTCCCCCTCCTCCTCCTTCTCTCCCAACACCCCTTTCTCTTCCTGAAGCCGGTCCTGCTTACCAGGCACCTCTGCATGAGGACTCTCTTCCTCAGGCACAGATGATGATGATGGCCACCTCCGCGCCTACGTGGCCGATGTGCTGAGCGCAGCCCCCCTGCACGCCAAGAGCCGCTGCCAGGGCTACTGGAGCGAGGGGCGCCCAGCGGCCAGGGGGGACAGACGCCTGCTCACGGGGCAGCAGCTGGCTCAGGAAATCAAGGTGTGAAAGCTCCCTGGAGCCCCAGGAGACCCGCTGGCCCCCGCACCCCCTGACCCCCCGACGCTGTCTCCGCAGAACCTCTCGGGCTGGATGGGCAGGACGGGGCCTGGGTTCGCCTCTCCGGATGAGGTACGGGGCTATGGGGAGGACGCGGGTGGGAGGCGAGCCGGGCTCCCCGAGATGGAGCGGGGGACCCGGCAGCGCCCAGTGGGGGAAAGGAGGGAGGCAGCCGGGTTTTGCCGTGGACAGATGGCTGCCCAGCTGCACGACCTTCGGACGGTGGAAGCTGCCAAGAAGGAGTTTGAGGAGTACTTGCGGCAGCAGGTGAGCTTCGGACCCGGGAGGCCAGGCGTCCTGCAGGAGAGGGGCCGGTCTTTGGGCGGTTTTGGGGGGGGGGGGCGGCGTCCGGTGGGAGGCACCTGGGCTCCAGGTCAGGGCCCCTTCTTTCTCGTCCATCACAGGACGTGGCCACCAAGCGCATATTCTCTGCGCTCCGGGTGCTACCAGACACCATGCGGAACCTCCTGTCAGCCCAGAAGGACGCGCTCCTGGCTCGGCACGGGGCGGCCTTGCTATGCACGGGGAGGGAGCAGACCTTAGAGGCCCTGGAGGCCGAGCTGCAGGCCGAGGCCAAGGCCTTCATGGACTCCTACACCGTGCGCTTCTGCGGCCACCTGGCCGCTGTGGGCGGCGCCGTGGGCGCGGGGCTCATGGGCCTGGCGGGGGGCGTGGTGGGCGCCGGCATGGCCGCCGCGGCGCTGGCCGCAGAAGCTGGGATGGTGGCCGCAGGAGCTGCAGTGGGGGCCACGGGGGCGGCCGTGGTCGGGGGAGGCGTGGGTGCCGGGTTGGCGGCCACGGTGGGCTGCATGGAGAGGGAGGAGGACGAGAGAGTGCAAGAGGGGGACCGGGAGCCCCTGCTGCAGGAGGAGTGACCGCCCGCCAGATGCTCCAGGGAAGGAGAGCTGCCGGGGGGAGGGGAGGGATGGGGGCCGCTGTTCCAAGGGCCCCTGTGTGCCACACCACCCTGGTTGAACGACCCATCTGGGTGGTGACCGGTGACCGAGAATCGAGGAGGCCTCAGGGCCGGCGGCAGAGTGTGAACCTGAACAGAGTCTGGGGCTGTTTCTGTTGCAGACGACTGCTAAGCTGCCTCTCTTCCCAGATAAACTGGGCCCCAGAGTCTCCCGCCAAGACTGTGGCCCACCCTCCCCGCCCTGGCTTATTTCCCGGGATGGTAGGGGTGCTGAGCAGGCGCCATTCTGGAAGTCTCCCCTTCAGAGATGGGAGCAGCCCCAGGACGGGTGACCTAGGTGTTCAAGATTGGAAGCCCTGATAGGAGGCTGGGGAAGGAACAGGAGGGGCCACCGGGCAAAGCCAAAGAGTCCGGGTGGTGCACGGTGGCCTAACCCCCCGAGTGGAGACTCTTTCCAAAGCTACCCCAGCAGGACGGGGGCCACCCCCTTCTCCCGCAGCCCCGGGGAGCCCACATGTGCACCGGGAATGGAGTTCCCTTACGTGTCCCTCGTGGTTGTGCCCTTTGTCCAGCCTGGTCAGTGCCCAAGTTCTTTGTGGAATGCCATCCCAGCAACGGGTCAAAAGCCAAAGAAAAACACCTGTAGTTGCATTCTGAGCTACATCGACAGCCCTCATAGCAGATCCTATGAAAGTCCTGGGGGGACACATGCATGGAACATGCCCACCCCCCTCAGCCTAGGGGAGACACCTCTGTCCATGTTAGCAGGAGACCTGGATGCAGCCCCCAGGAGGACAGGAAAGCCCCACAAGGAAGGCTTCTAGGCTATTAAACTGCAAAGGATTAATGGGCGCATCATACGAAAAATAAAATGTGTGTGCTTGAGTGTCAGCTTCCCAGTAAATCATTGAAACATCTCCTGAATCAGCCTACATGGGGCTTTGGGGTCGGGGACGGTGAGCCAAGGCGCTCCATGACGGGGACCTGTGGACAGGAAGAGGGACTGAAATTCCAGAGATGTGGGATCCGAGGGCAGGAGGGCTCAGGCCAGAGGCTGAGGGCGTGGCCATCTGCTCAGGCTTGTCCACCAGGACTTGGGGTCCTGCTCCCCTGGTCTCTCCTGCCTCAGCTGACCCTGTGAGAGGTTGCCACCTGGCATCTGTCCCAGCAGAAGGAGAGAGTGGAGGTTGTTGGGGGGTGGCTGGGGAGCCGAAAGCAGGAGGAGCCCGGACTGCTCCCATGGGCTAGCAGCTGGGCAAGCACCCCAGGTCGCCGTCTCAGCATTACAGACGCAAACCCAGGGAGGGGGAGTCTCAGCTCGTGCTCCCCAGCTGGCTGATGGCAGACGGGGAGCCTCGAACTCCTGATCCCCCAGATGGTGTCCCCCTCAGGGTCAGTTGTGCTGAAATTGAGACGCTCCCCTCCAGGTACACTCTGGGAAGCAGTGTTGGGAGACAGAGGCAGAAGGACGTGGTCTGGGACACACGGGTCAACAGTAGAAGCTGCAGCCCGCAAGCTGGGGACAAAATAACGATGCAGAGAAATCCCAGAGCCAGGCTGGGGATGGGTGGGGTGGAGACGGAGGACTGACGGTGACTGTTGAACTTCTGGGGTTGGGGTTAGAGGTGGGGACAGGGCCCAGACTTTGTGTGTTTGTCAAGAAAGGTTTTCTGGAAGCATCTCTCTGGGTTGTTCCCTTGCCATCTGGCAGACACATGAGCTATACAAGCTCCCAGACTTTGGGGCTGGCAGGCTCAGGAATGTGGCAGAGCCTCAGAGGAGTCAGGGAGGGAGGGTGCTGTCTAGCTAGAACCCGCACCCCGCCCCCACTGCCAGCGCTGGATGGGACTGCAGTGCGCTGCTTGCCCTGCTCTTTGGACAGAAGGGGAGACGGGCCCAGCGGGCGAGTGCTCTGCGGAGGCCAGATGAGTCGTATTAAGTCGTACTTGTCCTGTGCCTTATAGCTCTCAAAGCATCTTCCCAAACAGCATCTCCCTAAAGCCTGGAAACCACCCCGTGCAGTACATCGAGTATCCGTTTTTAACAGAAGCTCAGAGAAATGATGTATCTCCATTGAAAAAAACTAGTCAGGGGTGAGCTGGGACTTGAACACACGGTCTCTGATGCCAAATTTCTTGCTCAGGTGAGCCTTCACCCCACAGCCTCCCAGATCCCGAGAAAAGGCCTCTGGGTCCCAAACCTGATGTTTCCGACACTGGTTCTGTAGTTCACGAGAGCCCAGGTGACTGTGCCGAGGCCTTGCAGCCTGGCTGGTGGCTCTCCTCTCTGGCGAAGGTCACCAACTCCAAGGTCCCGGTTAGAGATCTGGTGACTTAGCCTGCAGTTCCTGCTTCTGAGGCCTCTGTGACACTGACAATGGCAGTGACACGACGCAAGGGAAGCTGCATCCTTAGCCCCGCCATGGGCTGAAGTGTATCACCCCTGCCCCCTTCCCCCCACCGCCATGCCCCAGTTCATATGTTGAAATCCTAGTGCCCAATGTGATGGGACTGGGGGTGGGACCTTTGGGAGGTAATTAGGTCTTGAGGGTGCAGCCCTCGTGTATGGGATTAGTGGCCTTGTTAGAGATTAGAGACCCCACAGAGCCCACTACCCTCTTCCACGTGTGAGGACCCAGCCGGCTATGCACCAGAAAGTGGGCCCTCACCAGCCACTATAGTGCGTCTGCTGGCCCCATAATCTTGGAGTTCCAACCTCCTGAACCATGAGAAATAAATGTTGTTGTTTACAAGCTGCCCCATCTGTGGATTTTGTTACAGCAGCCCCTGACAGAGGGAGAATTTACAAATAGTTTTCTCTAGGAAAAGTCCTAAGAAAAAGGAGGGGGGAGAAAAGACCTCTTTCCTTTTAATAACAAGGGAAAATTCAATCTTATTTTTATTTACCCTCACAATTTTCCCTTTTGTTGCTATTTTATTTTATAAATTTATTTATTTATTTGTTTGTTTGTTTGCTTTTGGCTGCGTTGGGTCTTTGTTGCTGCACACGGGCTTTTTCTAGTTGTGTCGAGCGGGGGCTACTCTTCGTTGAGGTGCGCAGGCTTCTCATTGCGGTGGCTTCTCTTGTTGCAGAGCAGGGGCTCTAGGCACGCAGGCTTCAGTAGTTGTGGCTCACGGGCTCTAGAGCGCAGGCTCAGTAGTTGTGACGCACAGGCTTAGTTGCTCCGTGGCATGTGGGGTCTTCCTGGACCAGGGCTTGAACCCATGTCCCCTGCATTGGCAGGTTGATTCCTGACCACTGCACCACCAGGGAAGCCCTTGTTGCTATTTTATAGTAGTGTGATAGGCTGGGACCTGGGACTCTACTGGAGAGCTTGCACCTGGATAAACATCTCCTGGAGCAGCAGATACAGAGGATCTACACTGGACTAAAAATAACTGTGTGGGGCTTCCCTGGTGGCGCAGTGGTTGGGGGTCCGCCTGGCGAAGCAGGGGACACGGGCTCATGCCCTGGCCCGGGAGGATCCCACATGCCGCGGAGCGGCTGGGCCTGTGAGCCATGGCCGCTGAGCCTGCGCGTCCGGAGCCTGTGCTGCGCAACGGGAGAGGCCGCAGCGGTGAGAAGCCCGCGTACCGCCAAAAAAAACAAAACAAAACAAAACAAAAAAAAACTGTGTGCATGCTCAGCTGGGGGCAATTCTGAGCAATAAGATACAAAAAGGCCACAAGCCAACTGCCAGTGCTGAGGTGCTGGGAGCAAAAGCAGGGAACTGCGCGTGCCCCCTGCACACGGCACCAGCAAGGGGGTGGGCAGACCACCTGAGCCGCCCCTCCAGCCCCTCACACCAGCCCGCCCCTGCCCCCCACCCCATTTAAGGGACCAGCCCGCCCACCTAAGGAGCAGCACCTGTTACTTGTTCTCACTCCCTCCTGCTGCAGCACAAGCCCCAGTAAAGCCTTGTCTGAGTTCCTGGTCTGGCTGCTTATCAATTTCTATTGATTAAAGAGTCCAAGGACCCGGGTCAGTATTATACTTTGTGATGACTCTGGCGGGAAGTCCTTGGGGCCTTTTACAGCCCCCCCAGGAGAGGATGTAGGCCCCTTCGGGGCCACCGAACGCAGCTTCCCTGCAGGTGACGAGCACCGGCCTAGACCTCTTGCTTCAGCTTCTCCGCGTTTGGTAAGTCTGCCTTCGTCGCCCTGAGGGTCTCAGCACCCTTGCTCAGGCATTGCTTGCCCCTCGCCTTGGTCCTTTCCCTCTCCTGATCTCTCTACTTCTCTTTTTCTCTCTGCCCTCTCCTACTTCTGTCCTCTCCTTCCGAGGGAGTGGACGTTGTGCAGCTACAGCATGCCTCCTCTCAGCTGTGAGACCTGCTCCTGGCTGGCAGCAGTCACCTTGACAGGTGAGAAACAGGTGGGAGATGTACAACTGGCTGGTTTCGGGTCTGGGGCACCCCAGGGGACAGTGGACAGGGTGCTTGGCGGTTTCTGGATGCAGGTTGACTGGTGCCTGAATAGACACCTGCAGGGGCGGGTTGAAAAGGTAACCTCTGTCTCTCTCTCTTTCTCTTTTTCTCCTCTCTTTCCCTCTCCCTGGGTCCTCATACCTACGCTCCCGTCCATTTCATCTTGGAGACTTCCTGTTAGGTCACCTTTTTCACAGCTCCCCGCCTCCCCCCAGTACTTTTCTGTTCTCTGTTCCCAGCTCCAGCTGGCAGGAGGCCACCTCGTGGTGACACCATTTCTTTGCTTCTTGTCTGAGTCTTTTAAGTTTCTGTCGTTGGTACATGTTGAATTTTAAAGTGAATTTTAAAGGATCTATGTTTTACGTGGTTTTTGTCTGTCCAGCCGCTTCTGCGAATCTCTGCCGGGCACAGGTCAAGCACTTAAGCCTTAAAATACAAACACAGTCCACGTTGCCTGAGACTCCAGCCTTGCGATACTTAGTAGGACTTTAAAAAATTAACCTACTGATTAAAAAGAGTCCAAGGACCTGGGTCGGTAACAGTAACACTACAATTTCTAATGATCTCCATTGCTGTTTCTACCTTTCTCTTAGTATTTTGCAGCCATTGAAATATTCAGTGATTCTAGAGTAAAGAATTATCAGAATACAATGGGATGAATTAGAAAATTCAGTACAATCGTGGTGTGGGGAGAAATCTTTAAATGCATACCAATGTCAAAGACAACGGTCCCCAAAATGGAGTCATGATGCTGAGCCCCATGTCACCAAATTTCACTTAATTACAGTTTCAGCCTCTCCCAGAAATGGAATCTTAAACCAGGGAATCGGGAATCCCCTGATCAACACCAGTGAGGTTATCTGCCTGGTGGACCCCCGCATCCCCTAAAGGGAAGTGACCTTGCAGTAACCAACCCACTTTTTTTGCCGAGTATAACTTCGTGTTTCCCACTCCTTCTGCCTGTAAAAGTCTTTCGCTTTGTACAGTTCCTCGGAGCTCCTCTCTGTGTGCTAGATGGGATGCTGTCCGATCCATGAATTATTGAACAGAGCCAATAAGATCTTTGAAATTTACTCAGTTGAATTTTGTTTTTTAACATGCTCTTCTAAATTCTCAGTTGGGGCCCATGTAACAAAAGCCAGATTAACAAGAGAAAAGCACACAGGTTTATTTAATGTAAATTGTCTGTGACATGGGAACCTTGTTAAGGAAATTAAGGCCTGAAGAGGTGGTCTCACCTGCGTGTTTTCATGCTGGGCTTGATAACAAGTGGGAAGTCGTGGGGAAATGTTCTAGAACAGGAAGGGTATGATCTACGTGGAGTGAACGGGGGAACTTGACAAGGCCTGTCCATGCAGTTTTCTCCCCTCTTCCCTCCATCCTTGGAGATAGAGATGCTTCTTTCCTCCGGGTATGGGAGGGGGTCACCTCTCACATGACAGTTTTATGACTGGTTTCACGGGAAGGTCAGAAAGTTCTTCCTGAACCTCCCATTTCTCAAATTCCTTCAGCTTAAAATATTCAGGGATTTCCCTGGCGGTCCAGTGGTTAGGACTCCGAGCTGCCACTGCAGGGGGCGCAGGTTTGATCCTTGGCTGGGGAACTAAGGTCCCATAAGCCACACAGCACAGCCAAAAAAAAAAAAAATCAGCATGCCAAGGCATCAAATTTTAGGACAGTGTGTCCCAAACCCCACTGACAAGTAATGTGCAAAAATTCCTCTTCTGCCATACATTAATTTTACAAACTGTGTTCACTTTGTTGCTTGCATGATGAACTATTGGAGTATCATTTTGTTGCTCACAAAGACTCACCCAGTCTTAGCCTAAGGGATAGAGTATCTCCAGGGCTCAAACGTTCTAAGAGTTTTTCTTGTAAGACCCAACGCATTTGTCCTGAGTTCCCTCCAATCACACAAGTAGCCTCACACTTATGTGATAACTTAGGCCCTTCAGTAATTGTTCTGCCATCCTAAATAATATTTCCCAGACACAAAAGGCAAAGGCACCCATGGCTGTTATCTAGTATCAAAGCACCTTGTGAGGGCTTCCCTGGTAGTGCAGTGGTTAAGAATCCGCCTGCCAGTGCAGGGGACAAGGGTTCGAGCCCTGGTCCAGGAAGGTCCCACATGCCACGGAGCAACTAAGCCTGTGCGCCACAACTACTGAGCCTGCGCTCTAGAGCCCACGAGCCACAACTACTGAGCCCACACGCCACAACTACTGAAGCCCGTATGCCTAGAGCCCGTTTTCTGCAACAAGAGAAGCCACTGAAATGAGAAGCCCACGTACTGCAACAAAGAGTAGCCCCCGCTCACCGCAAATAAAGAAAGCCCACGCGCAGCAGCAAAGTCCCAACGTAGCCAAAAATTAATTAATTTTTAAAAATTATATATTAAAAAAAAGCACCTTGTGAGGTGCCCTTGGGAGGTTCAGATTCAGCTCCCATGGCTCTGGAGGCTCTAAGCGACGAGGACAAACCCTCCCCAGAGGCCATTTTCCACATCCATGCAGATCAACAGTTGTATGATTGCAGTGGGTGTGGCAGCTGAGCTAGCGATGGTGTCTGGGAGCTGCGTGGTACTAAAACTCAGCTACCTTCCTGCTGAGAGGCCTCTGAGATCTTGTGGGGTGTTTTTGGTCCAGTTTTAAATTATTCCCAACTATCCAATTCCACATTTCCCCCATTTCCATTGTAATTGTGTTTATATGTTTTCGTAATTGTCTCCAAGCACTAAGTTTACTAGTCCAAGTATTAACATCAAAAAAGCATCAGCTAGGGAATTCCCTGGTGGTCCAGTGGTTAGGACCTGGCGGTCTCACTGCCGAGGGTGCAGGTTCAATCCCTAGTCAGGGAATTAATATCCTGCAAGCCGCATGGTGCGGCCAAAAAAAAAAAAAAAAAAAAAAGCATCAGCTAGAACTTGCCTGCCCTATTCCTCCAAGGATTGGCTTCTAACAGCTCTCTTTTTGTCCTTGGATGGCCCCAAACAGACCCCTTAATAAACAGATTCCATAGAGGGCAGGCCCAGGGCCGACACGATTCCACTTGTAAAGGCTCTTAGCCTCAGACATCGGGCATCACATTTAGGGTTTGAGTGTTGACAAGGATCCTCTCCTTGACCAAATCCAGGATCTTCTGAACTCTTCTCAATCAGGCCCTGACTTTTCGGCTTCCATGTTCCTCTCTGCGTTGCCCAGTTTTAGCATAAGTCAGTTTAGCCGGAATCCCCTCTCTTGGTATCTGATCACCCCGGATATCTGATCAGGTTCCTCCCCCCACCCCCCAGGCGATGTCCCATCACCCCAGCCAGCCTTCAGCAAGAATCCAGTGAGCTTGGTTCAGCCAGGATCCCCCCGTTCCCTGGTGTCTCCTCTGAATGATTTTCTGTCCACTGACTGCCTCCACCCTGCTCCCACTGTTCCTTGCTGTGTTTGGAGTTGAGCCCAATCTCACCTCCACCGCAAGACTCCTACCCCTACCTTGATGTCCCCTGGAGGACAGTCGGCCTTGTGGTTCTTTACCAAGGGCCATGAGTGTGTTTTTCTTCAAGAGTAGCAAGCTGCATGTTAGTTACTTTCACTTTAGTATTATCACAAATTACTCACAAAGAGGGTCCCAACTTCGCTTTGCGGATAATTGGATTGTTGGACTTCTGCGCCCAGACCATGTCTATTTGGGAAAACTGAGGAGACCATCACTGGGACAGAGAGAAACAGTGGTGTGACAACACGTTTGTGGCCAGTGAATTGAGAGTCTTGGAGCAGCTGAGGCATCGCTGCTGTGAACAGGACAGTGGGGCTCCCTGCAGTGATAACTCCCCCGGAAAAGCTGTTCTCTGTTGAGTTCAGCAATGTCGGTCATTCAAGGAAACTTGAGTCCAGTCCTTGTGGGAACCTCCTTCACCTGGGAAGCACGGATCCAGCTGGGTTTTTCTCTCCTGTGGGGAGCCAGGTCAGGGCACGTGAAAGGGTCCCTCCCAGGGGTGACAGCGCCCGAGTGCATGTGAAACTTCCTCTGGCCGGTCCCTCCAGGTCCTGTGACCTGAGGTCTCAGGGTTTTCAGGGAGAGCAACCCTTTTTGGCATTGGACCTGGTTATGAGAGGGGCAGGCACAAGCATCCTGTGCCCACGGGATATGGTCTCAGATCCAAGGTCACAGGCCCGCCAGACTCCAGTTTGTAAGTTCAGAGGGGGCAGTGGTGCGCTGGGAAGGTCGCTCCAGGCCGGTCCCACCCGGGAGATGGCAGGACGAAGCTTCCAGGGCTGGGCTCACCTCCACCTTGGAGGGCCAAGGGGACAGGGCGTACGCAGCACGATTCATGAACGATGGTGGACATCAAGCCAGCCGGACATCCTGCAAACCGCGTGCTGAAACCTCTCACCTTCCACAGGCCTGGATTCTACGGAATCCACTGCCTGACGAAGCCGGTGCAGGAAACGTCCTGTGCTTTCCTGGCAGCAGCCTGACAAGCAGCACGTCTCTGGTGCGTGGCAGACACTGTCATCTGTTTGGTAAGAGCGTGGGGACTGTCAGTCCCTCTCGGACGATGGACTCACGTGATTCTGTGATGACACATCTCACCAGGCAGATGGGAGGTGTGGCACAGCAGTTGTTTTGTTGGCTGCTAACCAGAGTTTGGTCTCTTTTATTTTGGCCCCTTTCTCAACGCATGCGTCCATTTCCTTTCATGAAGCGTATTTTTGAAAACGAACAGCAGTTACCTCTAGAATTACAAGGGGGAACGTCCACGATTCAGCAGGGGCTTCTGCAACTGCGTCAGCAAAACAGCTTCCCCTAGAAACCGTTGTCAGCCTCACGTGGGTGCTGCCACACCTGCTGATACACGAGCTGTGAAGCCCCGAACAACTCAGCACTTAGTTTCCTGTGAGATATTTTAGTTTCCACCACGGTCGAGAATGCCCTGTTTTTCCAAATTTTCCCTGTTGCAAAACAGGCCCTAAAGAGATGTTTACAGATATTTACTGTCTATAGATTTGCTTTAAGTCTTTTTTTAATATTTATTTTTATTATTATTTATTATTTGGTTGCACGGGGTCTTAGTTGCAGCAGGCGGGCTCCTTAGTTGTGGCTTGCCGGCTCCTTAGTTGCAGCACGTGACCTCCTTAGTTGCGGCAGGCGGGCTCCTTAGTTGTGGCATGCGAACTCTTAGTTGCGGCATGAATGTGGGATCTAGTTCCCTGACCAGGGATCGAACCCGGGCCCCCTGCATTGGGAGCACAGAGTCTTACCCACTGCGCCACCAGGGAAGCCCCCCTGCTTTAAGTCTTGAATTGAGAATGGTGGCCCCAGTGACTGCTAATAGTTAACCCGGCTTCTGCTGATTTAATTCCAGGCAAAACATAAGCTTCTGAGAGTTCCTGGCCACCCACCACCTCACAGAAGTCTTAACTCAGCCATTTTCATCCCAACACCTGACCCAGCTGGGGACGTGATCGAATCTGAACTTGGAACAGCATCGTCAGGTGAGTCAGACAAGGCCTATCATCGTCCTTGGTTGCCATTGTGTCGCCTGCCTGGCTGCTGACCAGGGTCTGGTTAGAGAGCATCGGGGCTGGATAACAATGCTCGTCCACAGCTAGTGGATGGCACGCCTGCAGTGCTGGGTGTCATGCACTTGAAAGAGGGCTGTCGGGGCACGTGGGACATGCAGATAAGTCCAATGACCCAAAGAGGGCTTGAGCCCTTTCAACCCATGTGTCTACTGCCACCACAGCTCTGAGGATAAACCCAGAAGCACTGGGAAGCAGGCTGTGGGCCTGGAGCCTGATGCCGATTTTGGAGTTAAATTCTGCTAGCAGTGCTGCCTTTGTCTTCATGGCAGATCACGCAGAATATTTTTTCAAAATTGGGAATTCTCACAGCTGGCGAGAGACTGCAGCCAACTTCAGTCGTTCAGAAGCTTCTTCAGATTCTAGGAATGGAATCAGAGGGTCTAGACTGTTATCAGTCAGTTGCTCCATCAGAGCTTTTTGCCTATTCTTGTATAAGCTGGAATCCACCATGGAAAATATCCTACTAGTCCCCAAATTATCTCAGTTGCGTTTTCTGTCATAGGTCATTTCATCTGCAAAGTTGACCAACTCCAAATGCTAACCCTCTGTGGCCTTCCACGGCAACTGCCCTGAGTATTTGATCTCAGTCTGAGAATCCTTCTCTCTCTGCCGGGGGAGGGAATGTAGCAAACCAAAGTATTTGCGTTACTCTTTAGTTTCTGAGGCTGCCAGCAAATCATCTACACTTGAATAATTTTAGATCCCTCCGGCAGGACAGATTTCCCTAAGATTTGTTGTAAAAGGTGAGACAAAATAGTAGGAGTCCTGAAAAACTCTTGAGTCCAGTGTTTTGCTGTAAACATGGGACTCTTTTACAGGTAAAAGCAAATGAAAATTTGGACTCAGAAGGACAGGAAAAAAAGAAAAAAGAAAAACACAGGTCCACTGCAGCAAAGAAAAAGTTTGCAGATGACAGAATCAAGTCAGAAAAGTTGCAGAGGGACTTCCCTGGTGGTCCAGTGGTTAAGACTCTGTGCTCCCAATGCAGGGGGCCCGGGTTTGATCCCTTGTAGGGGAACTTGATCCCGCGTGCTGCAACTAAGACCCAGCATGCATGTGTGTACACATGCGTGCATGAATGAATGAATAAATGAACGAATAAATAAATAAATATTGCAGAGTTAGGGATGGGCAACAGGGGTGAGCAGTATAGCGAATTCACTTGCCTCGCTAAGGCCTGGTACAAATCTCCACGGTGGCCAAACCTCGCTCTCAAATTTACCTCCCCTCCTGACTATGGAAGTGTGGGAGTGTGACAACATGAGGATCCTTTTAAAAATTGTCCCTTGGGACTTCCCCGGTGGCACAGTGGTTAAGAGTCCGCCTGCTAATGCAGGGGACACAGGTTCGAGCCCTGGTCTGGTAAGATCCCACATGCCGCGGAGCAACTAAGCCTGTGCGCCACAACTACTGAGCCTGCGCTCTAGAGCCTATGCGCTGCAACTGCTGGGCCCGCGCGCCTAGAGCCTGTGCTCCGCTACAAGAGAGGCCACCGCAATGAGAAGCCCGTGCACCGCAACAAAGGGTAGACCCTGCTCGCTGCAACTAGAGAAAGCCTGCGCATGGCAACGAAGACCCAATGCAGCCAAAAATAAATAAATGAAATTATAAAAAAAAAATTCAGAGAAACGAGGGACAATTTTTATTTTTAAATTGTATTTATTTATTTAGCAGGGGCTACTCTTTGTTGCAGTGCCTGGACTTCTCATCGCAGTGGCTTCTCTTGTTGCGGAGCACGGGCTCTAGGCGCGCAGGCTCAGCAGTTGCAGCACGTGGGCTCAGTAGTTGTGGCGCACAGGCTTAGTTGCTCCGCAGCATGTGGGATCTTCCCGGACCAGGGCTTGAACCCGTGTCCCCTGCATTGGCAGGTGGATTCTTAACCACTGCACCACCAGGGAAGCCCAGTACTTGTCCTTTTGTGACTGGCTTATTTCATGGGGCATAATGTTTTCAAGGTTCATCCATGTTGTAGCACATTTCCGAATTCCCTTCCTTTTTTAGTCATGCCTATTGATTTTTAGTTGGATGCTTGACACTGTAACTTTTATGTCTTTTGTTCCAAGATGTTGTTTAATTCCTTTAAAGAGTGTGGAGTTTTCTGGGAACAAATAGCTTAAAAGGATCAAACTTATCCCTAGTAGCTTAACTGTGTTCCAGAAAACATGCAACAGTCTTTCAGGGAAAACAATATTCAGCCTCATATATTACAAGGTTTTTCCGTGCTGGAATTCTTCTCACACTGTGTGAGTGCCAATAATTGTTCAGTCTACAAGTTCCAGATCAGATTGCTGGGTGAAAAATCTCAGAGGCACTAAGCAAAAGATCAATTTGAAATACCATATTGGTATCAGTGAAGCCTGAAAACCATAAATCTAAAAACACACAAGTCCAATGGACTCACTCCTATTATAATAAATGCTGTTTATACTCCCAATATAATCCAGGCTCTGCTAGGATGTTATATCTCATGTGGATATTCTAACTTATCCTGTGTATTCTGAGTAATTGTTAGAGGTATCCAGACACTTAAAACAACCACCCCTTCAGTCAATCATATGTCCTAAAAAGAATATCTGGAAGCTTCTAAAACAAAATTTATACAAGTCATTTAAAAAAAACTTCCAGAAGGGATAATTGATTCCCTTTTCATGCATACTCCACAGAATACAATTCCCACGAAGGGAATAAAACAACTGGAAAAAGTGGTTCAGACTTTTCTCTAACCTTCACAAAAGTCATAAATGGTGCCACATGTGTTCTGAAGAGCCAACAGACTGATCTAAATGCATTCGCTAAAGCAGTCACGGATGATGGGATAGCCTTCGATTTGCCCTTAGCCTGCTGTAGCAAATACTGCTTGTGATGCCTACATAAGTACAACAGGGCAGACAGAACAGTGTGTGACGAACCTGGAAGGAAATGGACCTGACTGTCTAAAGCAAACCCAACTAAATTCTGGGCCCTATTGGCTTTGAGACCTATAGGAAGCATTAAAAGTCATTTTGTTTGTGTTAATTGCCTATTTTACTGTTGGTTTACATGTCCTGTCCAGAGATTTTTTTTCAACTGAAGTGTAGTTGATTTACAATATTGTGTTAGTTTCAGGTTTATAGCAAAGTGATTCAGGTAAATATATATTTTTTCAGATTATTTTCAATTATAGGTTATTACAAGATATTAAATAGAGTTCCCTGTGCTATACAGTAAATCCCTGTTGCTTATTGATTTTATGTATAGTAGTTTGTTATTCTCATAATCCTAATTTATCCCTCCCCCCACCTTTGGTAATCGTAAGTTTGTTTTCTACGTCTGTGAGTCAGTTTCTGTTTTATATATAGATTCATTTGTATTATTTTTTAGATTCCACATGTAAGTGATATCAAATAGCTTTTGTCTTTCTCTGACTTCACTAAGTATAATATTCTCTAGGTCCATCCATGTTGCTGCAAATGGAAATATTTCATTCTTTTTTATGACTAGCATTCCATTGTGTGTGTGTGTGTGTGTGTGTATGTGTATGTGTATATATATATATATATATATATACACATACACATACATACATACCACATCTTCTTAAGCCGGTCATCTATTGATGGGCACTTGGGTTGTTTCCATGTATTGGCTATTGTAAATAGTGCTGCTATGAACATTGGAGGTGCATGTATCTTTTCAAATTAGAGTTTTTGTCTCTTCCAGTTGTATACTCAGGGATGGGATTGCTGGATCATATGGTAGCTCTATTTTTAGTTTTTTAAGGAACCTCCATACTGTTCTCCATAGTGGCTGCACAATTTACATTCCCACCAACAGTGCAAGAGGGTTCCCTTTTCTCCATACCCCCTCCAGCATTCGTTATTTGTAGACTTTTTAATGATGGCCATTCTGACCGGTGTGAGGTGACACCTCATTGTCGTTTTGATTTGCATTTCTCTAATAATTAGTGATATTGAGCATCTTTTCATGTGCCTGTTGGCCACCTGTGTATCTTCTTTGGAGAGATGTGTATTTAGGTCTTCTGTCCATTTTTTAAATTGGGTTGTTTGTTTTCTCAATATTGAGTTGTGTGAGCTGTTCATAAATTTTGGAGATTAAACCCTGGTCTGTCGCATCATTTGCAAATATTTTCTCCCATTCAGTAGGTTGTCTTTTCATTTTGTCGATGCTTTCCTTTGCTGTGATACATGTGTGTCCAGAGTTTTAAATGCTACTGCACGGCCATTGTCACATCAGATGTTTCAACAATGCATCCTACAACAGAAAGAAAAAAGAGATTAACCTTGAATCAACCAGAGGGTGTGTGTAATACACATGCTTCTGATCTGAATCAGCAGAGTCTTGACAAGGGTTAAAACCTGGACGTCATGAATTAATGTCCTGCTGCCTGATGTCAACCGTCTTTGTCCAAAAGAGGAACCGAGAGAGAAAAAAAAGCAGCCCCTGACATCCGGAGCTGATCTGACACTTACAGCTACATCTCAGTATGACCTACTCACAGGCTCACAGCCAGGCCGTCTTGTTCTGCGGGACATAAAAGCCCTCATAGACAATCAACCTCAGAGGTTACTGGGGTTACTCAGAGACCAGGACAAAATGAAACAAGACAAGGCTGCTTCATAATTTTGTCTAAGAAAAGACATAAATGAGGTCACCCACAAAGCACCCAATTGTAGAACTGTCCCTGCTTCCTGGGAGCACTGCAGCCAGAGCAAAGCCGGGCTTCCTTAGATGCTACACCAAACCACCTGCCTGATGCCCAGTCCTGTAACAGGCTCTTCCTCCCACCCTCCCACCAGCCCTCCCCTGCTGCCCACTGTCTGCCTCTTCCTTCCCTCCAGCCAGTGAAATGCCAACGTGGTCACTTACATGTATGTTCCTGGTGCACTGGCTGAAGGGCAGCGGGCAGTGGATGTGCCCACAAGTGCCAGGCCTGTGGAGCAGGTGCAGCCAGGTTTCCCCTCTGCCACTTACCTGCTATGCTCCCCTGTCCACTCACTGCCATTCTCTGTGCCTTGGTTTCCCCGTATGCAAAACACAGGAACGTTCTGTCTCCAAGGGGGCTTGTTGAGGATTAACGAGAAGAGGCCCCCAAATAACAAGAGATAACAAATGGTGACTGTTACTGCCCTTAACTGTCCCTGTCCCTGTCCTAAATTATCCCAACCACAGCTCAAGACTTGCCAGTCTTCCCAGGACACCAAACTAATTCACCAAACTAATTCCATGGCTGGCCAGGAACGCTACTGTCCGCACTCAGCCGGCCCGGTGCCCATGGTCCTCATACTTCTTCCTTGGTGTGGACTGAGCAGAGCCGGGCAGCTGGCAATGTGGTCCAGACAGTGGGGAAGGGCAGGCCGTGCTGGCCACAGCCCTGGAGGCTCAGACACAGCTCCTCACAGGGCAGGCCCCCAAGGTCCACAGCCACCACTGCAGCTCCCCAGGCCACCCAGGTGGACCACGTTAGCTCAGGGCAGGCTCACCTGCCAGGTGTGGCACGGGGCCTGCAGGCTAGCCCCCGGCTCTACCTCACTGGGGAAAGCAGCCTCCCCAGCACCCCTCACGCCTCCCCTGGATGAAAGTATTGCCATGAGCTTTAATGTCTATAGGATCAGCCCCTTCTGGGAGCTACAGATGATTTCCTAATTCCACAAGGGCACAATTGTTTGTAAAGGAACAGGTGGTCAGACCCCACCTTATACTTGGGACTGAAGCCTGTCTCTAGCCCATTCTCCCCTTGGCAGAAGAGAGGGGAGAACCCCATAACCTTCACCCATGACCCGGTGATGGACTGCAAGTTTTAATTCATCCCACACCATTTACAATTTTATTTCAGTTAAAAAATTAATTTATTAGTTGTTATTGTGATAAGATATACATAGCATAAAGTTTACCACTTTAACTGTTTTTCAGTGTACAGTTCAGTGGCATTAAGTACATTTATATTGTTGTGCAACCATCACCACCATCATCATCTCCAGAACTTTTTGATCTTCCCAAACTGAAACTCTGTCCCCATGAAACACTAATTCCCTGTCCCCCACTCCCCAGGCTCTGGCAGCCACCATTCTACTTTCTGTCTCTACAACTTCAGTGACTCGAGATGCCCCATATAGGTGGAATCATATGGTATTTGTCCTTTTGTGACTGGCTTATTTCGTGGCCTAGGGTATTCAAGGTTCACCCAGGTTATAAAGTGTGAGAATTTAATTCCTTTTTATGGCCAAATAATATTCCATTTTGTGTACATACCATGTTTTATTTGTCTATTCGTCTGTTGATGACGTGGATTATTTCCACCTTTTGGCTATTGTGAATAATGCTGCTGTGAACCTATGTATACAGATACCTGTTTGAGTGTCTGCTTTCAATTCTTTTGAGTATATACTCAAAAATGGAATTTCTGGGGCTTCCTTGGTGGCGTAGTGGTTGAGAGTCTGCCTGCCGATGCAGGGGACACGGGTTCGTGCCCCGGTCCGGGAAGATCCCACATGCCGCGGAGCGGCTGGGCCCGTGAGCCGTGGCCCCTGAGCCTGCGCATCCGGAGCCTGTGCTCAGCAACGGGAGAGACCACAACAGTGAGAGGCCCACGTACAGCAAAAAAAAAAAAAAAAAAAAAAAAAAAGGAATTTCTGGGACATATGTTAATTTTATATTTACTATTTTTTTTTTTTTTGTATGCGGGCCTCTCACTGTTGTGGCCTCTCCCGTTGTGGAGCACAGGCTCCAGACGTGCAGGCTCAGCGGCCACGGCTCACGGGCCTAGCCGCTCCGCGGCATGTGGGATCTTCCCGGACCGGGGCATGAACGCGTGTCCCCTGCATCGGCAGGCGGACTCTCAACCACTGCGCCACCAGGGAAGCCCTATATTTACTATTTTGAAGAAACATCACAGTGGCTGCAGTATTCTATATTCCCACTGTCAGTGCATAAGTTTTTCAGTTTTTCCACATTCTTACCAACACTTGTTATTTTCTGGTTTGTTTGTTTGTTTGTTAATAGCCATCCTAATGGGTGTAAAGTGGTATTTAATTGTGGTTTTGGTTTGCATTTCCCTGATGACTAATGATCTTGAGCATCTTTTCATGGGCTTATTGGCCATTTGTATATCTTCTTCAGATAAATGTTGATTTAACCCCCTCCCTTTTTCTTTTTCTCCCCTTTTTTAATTGGATTATTTGTATTTTTGTTGTTGAGTTGTCAGAGTTCTTAATATACTTTGGATACTAGACCTTTATCAGATATATGATTTGCAAATATTTTCTCTCATCTGTAGGTTGTCCTTTTACTTTCTTAATGATGTCCTTTGATGCACAGAAATTTTGAATTCTTATGTAGTCCAATTTGTCTATTTTTCTTTTGTTGTTTGTGCTTTTGGTGTTATATATAAAAACCCATTGCCAACTCCAATGTCATGAAGATTTACCCTGTGTTTTCTTCTAAGAGTTTTATGATTTTGGCTCTTATATTTAGGTCATTGATTTTTTTTTTTTTTTTTTTTTTTTTTTTTTTTTGTGGTACGCGGGCCTCTCACTGTTGTGGCCTCTCCCATTGCGGAGCACAGGCTCCGGACGCGCAGGCTCAGCGGCCATGGCTCACGGGCCCAGCCGCTCCGCGGCATGTGGGATCCTCCCAGACCGGGGCACGAACCCGCTTCCCCTGCATCGGCAGGCGGACTCTCAACCACTGCGCCACCAGGGAAGCCCTAGGTCATTGATTTTAAAATTACTTTGTAAATCAGTTAAGAAAGAAGATGAAATATGCATTTATATCAACTTTTATAATTACAAACTATCTGTACACATTTTCTCTCTCTTCCTTTCTGTTTATGTGTGCTGTGTGTGTGTGTGTGTGTGTGTGTATGAATTTCTATCTGGGTTTCGTTGCTTTCAGCCTGAAAACCAGTGTGTCTTTAAGGTGTGTCTTAAAGGCGGGTCTATTAGCAATGATTCATTTTTAATTTTTCTGAGAATATCTTTATTTTATCTTCCTTCTTGAAAGATACTTTTGCTAGATAATAAGATTCTTGGTTGACAAATTTTTTTTCCTTTCAACACTTTGAAACTGTCATCTCACTGCCTCTGGCCTCCACTGTGTCTGATGAAATGTCATATTAGGGTTCCCTTGTATGTGATGAGTCATTTTTCTCTGGCTGTTTTCAAGATTTTCTTTTGGTCTTTCAGTAGTTTTACTATGATATGTCTGGGTGTGGATCTCATTGTATTTATCCTGTTTGGAGTTCTTTCAGCTTACTGGATGTGTAGATTAATGTTTTTCAGCAAATTAGGGAAGTTTTCAGTCATTTTTTTTTCTGTTTCTTTCTCCTCTCCTCTGGCACTTCTACTACATATATGTTGGTACACTTAAGTGTATTCCATATTTTTCAGGAACTCTGTTCATTTTTATCCACTCTCTTTTCTCTCTATTCTTCAGTTGCATGAACTCTATTGATCTATCTTCAAATTTGCTGATTCTTTCTTATTACAGTCCATATCTACTGTTAAGCCCCTTTAACAAAATTTTTTTCACTGTACTTTTTAAATTTCCATATATGTTTTCTATGTTTTTATTATTATTTTCTATTTTATGAGACACTGTCTTCATATCTTCCTTTACTTCTTTGAGCTTCCTGGATATAAAGTTTATTGTTTTTCAATAAATTTTGGAAGTTTTCAACCACTATTTCTTCAAATATTTTTGTCTGCTCCTTTCTCTCTCAACTCTCCTTCTGGTACTACCATTACATTTAATGTTGTTTTGAAATTCTTTGAGGTTTTGTTCAGTTTTCTTCGTTATTTTTTCTTTCTGTTTTTTGGCTTGCATAATTTCTCTTCTCTTCAAAATCACTAACTCTTTCTTCTCCCAGTTTGAATATATTGTTGAGCTCCTCTAGTGAATTTTTTTTCAGTTATTGTAGAATCTCCCATTTAGTTGTTTTAAAGTAATTTCTCTCTCTTTATTGATATTTCCTATTTGGTGCAACGTTTTCATCATACATTCCTTTACTTCTTTAATTATGGTTTCCTTTATTCTGTGAACTTATTTATAATGACTACTTTAAAGCCTTTTTCGGTTAAATCTAACATCTTGTCACTCTAACAAGCAGTTTTTCTTGCCTGCTTTTTCCTGGCATATGGGTCAAACACTGACATCAGAAATGATTCCTTCAATGGAGCCAAAGTTTCATTGGATTTGTTTGTAGAACAGTTTATGCCTCAGAGCATTGTGGGAAACAATAGAGCAATCAGGTCTTTATATTTTTGTACAGCTTCAAGTTATTGTGAGCGTCCTTTCACTTCAACTTGAAGGGCTTCCTTTCCCATTTCTTGTAGGGCAGGTCTAGTTCTAATGAAGTGCTTCAGCTTTCGTTTATCTGGGAATGTTTGAATTTCTCCCTCACATTTTAATTTTAATTTTTAAAAATTTCAGTTATGGTAAAATTTACCATCTTAACCATTCTAAGCATACAGCTCAATAGTGTTAAGCAATCTTCCACATTTTTTTTTTTTTTTTTTTTTTTTTGCGGTACACGGGCCTCTCACTGCTGTGGCCTCTCCTGGTGCGGAGCACAGGCTCTGGACTCACAGGCCCAGTGGCCATGGCTCACGGGCCCAGCCGCTCTGCGGCATGTGGGATCCTCCCGGACCGGGGCATGAACCTGCATCCCCCGCACTGGCAGGTGGACCCTCAACCATTGCACCACCAGGGAAGCCCAATCTCCCACATTTTTGAAGGACAGTTTTGCTGCATATAGAATTCTCAGATGACAGCTTTTCCCCCCAATACTTTAAATTTGTCATCTCACTGCCTTCTGGCCTCCAAGAATACTGCTGAGAAATGACTGATAATCACACTGAGGATCGCTAGGGCTAGCAGCTTCCTAATCTGCCATTTTGCTCACACATGTAAGCCTTTAAAACAGTGTTTTAATGTGTATCACTTAAGAGTAATGAACTACACTCTTTCCCACAATGTTTCACAGAGATAATGCTGTGCTCATTTACAAAGGCACCTAGTTCAGCTAACAAGGAATCTAGGCATGTATCAAATGAAATATGTGAACCACACACTTCTAAACACAAATTTTCAAAGATATAACACTATATTCATTCATTCACATGCTTCATTCTGTTAAACACAGTGATTAAATATATATTGCTGAAGAATGGAGCATGTGAGCCACACCCATGGCACAGCATTCCACACATAGCATCGTACTTCTTCACTTATCCACTTGTCTCAATTCAATCATAGTTCAAACGTGTATCCTGTAAGAATGAAGCACTTGAACCACACACTTCTACTTGAGTATCATCATATACTTACCAACCAGCTTGTTAAACACAGTGTTCAAACATGGATCACAGAATAACAAGCTACCTGAACCACATACTCTGTGACACAGTCTCAGCTCACGTCACTACAGAAAAGAGTGTTTGCACCACACAGTGACTGACTCAGTGATAGAGACAGCTCTACAGGATCAGTCACGCACCCAGTTCAGTTAAACACGAGTCTCAACACACATCACTAAGGAAAGCAGTACACACAGCACACGTTGCTAATCACAGGGTGTCACAGACACATCTTGCACTGAAGGAGTAACTGCACCACCAGCTGATAAATACAGAATTCTCAAAGATACCACCATGCAGAGTCATTCACACTCATGTCTCTGTTAAACACAAGCTTCAACATCTGACACTAAGCGAATAGTACATGTACTGTGCCCTGCTGACCACAGCACTTCAGAGATATCCTAACGACATACATCAGGAAGGAAAGCAGTTTGTGCATTGTACACGGGTAAAGGGTTTCAAAAGATCACCCTACTGAGCCTTTCATGCCCCTCACACTGTCAAAAAAGTTTTCTACAAAGGTCACTAATCAAAGTACTGCCTGCGGGACTTCCCTGGTGGCGCAGTGGTTAAGAATCCACCTGCCAATGCAGGGGACACGGGCTTGATCCCTGGTCCAGGAAGACCCCACATGCCACAGAGCTACGAAGCTCGTGTGCCACAACTACTGAGTCTGCGCTCCACAACTACTGAAGGAGCCCACACGCCTAGAGCAACAAGAAAAGCCACCACCATGAGAAGCCCACACACCTCAACAAAGAGTAGCCCCTGCTTGCCGCAACTAGAGAAAGCCCACGTGCGTCAATGAAGACCCAACACAGCCAAAAATAAATTAAATAAATTAATTAATTTTTTAAAAAAGTACTGCCTGCACATCCCAGCATCTCACAACTATAGCATAACCACAGTAACAGTGCACCTAGTTCTATTTTTATTGGTGTTTCAACAATATCACTACACTAAAAACATACAACAAAGTGCACAGTACAAGATCAACACACAAAAATTAGATATATTGCTATATGATAACAGTGAGTAACCCAAAAAGGAAATTAAGAGGACAATTGTAGTTAACATAGCATCCAAAAGGATGAAATGCTTGGGAGTACATTTAACCAAGGAAGTATAATAGTCATACTTTAAAAAGTACAAACATTGCTGAGAGCAATTAAAGATCTAAATAAATGGAAAGACATCCTGTGTTCGTGGACTGGAAGGCTTAATATTGTTAAGATGACATTCTTCCCTGGCGACTTATTGTTTCAAGACAATCTCTCTCAAAACCCCATCAGCATTGTTGCGCAAAAATGGAAAATCTGACCCTAAAATTTATACAGATCCCTGTTTTCCAGGATCACAGGGCTCAGACTGTCCCTACTGCCAGTGTGTGGGTAACTGTCACAAATACCCGGGAGTGATACTTGTGCAGGGTTATGAGAGCAAGAGGTACACAGTATAAAATATCATCCCTTCCTCTCTCCCCACCAAAAGGAGAAAATGTTTGAGAAGAGTGAGGTGAAAGATATGACAGTGTGAGGGGCAATGTGGACCCACTTGCCAGTGAAACTGGTGACAATTACAAAAGCATAACCATTTAAAGTCTCTAGATGGGAATTCCCTGGTGGTCCAGTGGTTAGGACTCAGCGCTTTCACTGCTGTGGCCTGGGTTCAATCCCTGGTCAGGGATCCTGCAAGATCCTGCAAGCCAAATAATAATAATAATAATAATAATAATAATAATAATAATAATAATAATAATAAAGTCTCTAGAATAGTTTAGGGGCATAGAGAAAATGAAGAAATATTCAAGAAAATCTACTAGAGCTCAACAAGCATGCCAGGAGTCGGTAGTGGGTTTTGGGTTTTTTTTTAAATATTTATTTATTTATTTGGTTGCACTGGGTCTTAGTTGTGGCAGGTGGGCTCCTTAGTTGCGGCATGCAGGTTACTTAGTTGTGGCATGTGGGATCTAGTTCCCTGACCAGGGATCAAACCCGGGACCCCCCGCATTGGGAGTGCGGAGTCTTAACCACTGTGCCACCAGGGAAGTCCTGAAGTTGGTGGTGTTTGAAACAGAATGCACTTCCTCCCTGATCTCAGCTCAGGGCTCCCTCCCACCCCAGCTCCCACCGGAAGGGCTATCTTCCCAGCAAGGAAAGGGCTTCAGCATTTCTCCATCCTGTCCTCAGCTACCTGCTGTGGAAGCTACATTCTGCACAAGTGTGGCCAAGAGGTGGGGGTCCCTTCTTCCCCAGGTTCCACTGGTGGGACAGGAGCTCTACCTTGGGATCAGTGCCACCAAGAACACTGAGGCCCCGATTGCCCTTGTCTGAGTTGGGAAGGTGGTACTTCCACATTTGGAGAGACAAGCCAAGAAGACCTGAGTCAACTGCCCTTCCCCTCTACTGAGTGCCCAGCTCCTCCTGGGGTGATATCACTCAGAAAAAGTGGGCCATTGTCCTCACCCTCAGCTCCAGACCCTGGCTCAGAGATTTTGCCTGGGGGGAGAGTCAGGCCATCAAGCAGATAAATCCTCATCTCTTCCCAGAGGAACTGACTTCATCTGCAGTAGAGTGTGGAGAAGTTCAATCCTAAGAGGGCTCTCAGCAGTGGAGGATGTGGTGAAAGGCAGTTGGAAGGAGATTGGTGAGATCAATGGACACATAAGCTAACTGTAGGCTGGCTGCTTTACCCCCAAACCAGGAAGGGAGACAGCTGGGAGGAGACCACCTGGGATGAGAACAGATCTCAAACACTGACCTCTACAAATATCCATTCAAAGGAGTGGGGGCTTGATGAGTTCAGGCTATGGAGCAAGTTATGCCCCCTGGGCATTTTTGAAAACAGTAGAGGAATCAGCACGCAATTAGTGGGGTTTAACAGCTGGGTGTACTCAGGGAAAGAGATAGTCAAAGAGAGCCCTGACAAAACCAGTGTCATTCCAAGGCAACAGCATGCACATCCAAGGCTGTGCCCCAGAAACCTTACAGGCTCAACACCACAGGGATGGAAATAGACTCCACTAAAATAATCCAGCCAGTCAAGAAACAGAAAGAGCTAATAATAATAACAAGCCAGGAGGAGGACCAGTATCCAGAGTTGCTATCATGTATCATCCAAAATGTTCAGGGTCCAACAGAAGAATTATGAGACATGCAAATAAACTGGAAAGTATCACCCATTCACCAGGAAAAAAAAAAAAAAGGAAAGCAGGCACAGAAACTGACAGCGAATGAGACCAGATGTTGCTTTGAACAGACAAAGCCTTCAAAGTAGCCATTATAAATACCATCAAGGAGTAAAGGAAGGCATGATGACAATGATGCATTCAACAGAGAGTAAAAACAAAGAGATAGAATTGTCTTTAAAAAAGAATCAAATGGGTATTCTGCAATTGAAAGGACAATAGCTGAAATAAAAAAATAGGGGAGCTCGGCAGTGGATTTTAACTGGCAGAAGAAAGAATTTGTGAAGTTAAGGACAAGGTCCATAGAGACTGTACCATGTACAGATACATAGTAGTAAAAATGTTGAAAGCCAAAGACAGGGAAACAGTTTTGAAAGCAGCCACGACTAAGAGTCTACATGCCGCAACTAAGACCAAGTGCAGCCAAAATAAATGAATGAATGAATAAATAAATATTTTTTAAGAAAAAGGATGCACGTGGTAACCAAATAACTAAAAAATATATAGTGAAAAATCATTAAATAAATTAAAATACTATATTAGAAGATATCCATGTAATGCAAAAGAAAGCAATTAAGGAGAAATAAAGGAACACAAAAGACATGAGACACACAGATACAAACAAAAAGCAAATGTCAGAGGAAAATCCAAGTATATTAATAGTAATATAAAATATAAATGGATTAAACAATCCAAAAATTAGGCAAAGATTTTGCACTGGATTTAAAAAAAAAAAGATCCAACTCTATGCTGTCTACAGGAGATACACTTTAAAGATACAGATTGAAAGTAGAAAGGTGGAAAAAGATGTATCATACAAACAGTAACCACAAATAGGCTTGAATGGCTATTACTAATATCAGACCAAATAAACTTTAAAATAAACAATGTTACTTGAGATATGAAGGGACATTTTATAATGATAAAAGGGTCAATCCATCAGAAGCCATAACAATTTTAAACATTCTTGTACTTAATAACAGCATCAAAATGTATTACAAATTTTGGGGGCTTCCCTGGTGGCGCAGTGGTTGAGAGTCCGCCTGCCGATGCAGGGGAGGCGGGTTCGTGCCCCGGTCTGGGAGGATCCCGCATGCCGCGGAGCGGCTGGGCCCGTGAGCCATGGCCGCTGGGCCTGTGCGTCCGGAGACTGTGCTCCGCAACGGGAGGGGCCACAGCAGTGAGAGGCCCGCGTACCGCAAAAAAAAAAAAAAAAAAACAAACAAAAAAAAATGTATTACAAATTTTGACAGAAATGAAGAGAGAAGCAGACAGTTCAATATTAATCACTGGAGATTAAAATGAACATCACCATAAACCAGTTAGACCCAACAGACAGCTATGGAACACTCCACCAAACAACAGCAGAATACACATTCTTCTCAAATGCCCATGGAACATTCCCCAGGGTAGACCATATGCTGGGCCATAAAACAGATCTAAGATGGCTAGAATAAAATAAAAAGTTAAATAACAAACTAAAAAAGAAGGTACCTAGCCTTACATCCTCCTTACCTTTTGACCTACTAACATCACCATAATCTTGATAATCTGTATACTTTTAAAAATCCTATACCAGCATTTAAAGTGATTTATGGGACTTCCCTGGTGGCGCAGTGGTTAAGAATCTGCCTGCCAATGCAGGGGACATGGGTTCGAGCCCTGGTCTGGGAAGATGCCACCTGCTGCAGAGCAACAAAGCCCGTGCACCACAACTACTGAGCCTGCGCTCTAGACCCCGCAAGCCACAACTACTGAGGCCACGTGCCACAACTACTGAAGCCCGCACGCCTAGAGCCTGTGCTCTGCAACAAGAGAAGCCAACATAATGAGAAGCTCGCGCACCGCAATGAAGAGTAACCCCCACTCACCACAACTAGAGAAAGCCTGTGCACAGCGACGAAGACCCAATGCAGCCAAAAATAAATAAACAAATTTATTTTTTTAAAAGTGATTTATATATCACCATTACAGTATTTCAGGATTCCCTATTTGTCTAAGTATTTGCCTTTACCAGAGAGCTTCATATTTTCATATGCTTTCATGTTCCTCTCTAGCATCATTCATTTCAACTTGAGGGACTCCCTTTAGCAATTCTTATACAGTAGGTCTAGGGGTGATGAACCACCTCAGCTTTTGTTTACCTGGGAAGGTCCTTATTTCTCCCTCATTTTTAAAAAACTTTATTTTTTGGCTGTGTTGGGCCTTAGTTGCAGCATGTGGGATATTTTTCATTGTGGTGTGGGCTCTTCATTGTGGCACATGGGCTTCTCTCTAGTTGCGGTGTGCTGGTTTTCTCTCTCTAGTTCCAGGGCACATGGGCTCTGTAGTTGTGGTGTGCAGGTTTTCTCTCTCTAGTTGAGACACACTAGCTCAGTAGTTGTGGCATGCAGGCTTAGTTGCCCCATGGCACGTGGGATCTTAGTTCCCTGACCAGGGATTGGACCCACGTCTCCTGCATTGGAAGGCGGATTCTTTACCACTGGACAACCAGGGCAGTCCCTCTCCTTCATTTTTGAGAGATAGTTGTGTCAATTATAGTATTCTTGGTTGGCAGGGTTATTTTTCTCTCATTACTGGGAATATGTCAATCCACTCCCTTCTGGCCTGTAATATTTCTGCTGAGAAATCTGCTGATAATCTAATGGGAGCTCCCTTGAATATGACAAGTCACTTTTCTCTTGCTGCTTTCAAGATTCTCTCTTTTACTTTTGACAGTTTGATTAAAATGTGTCTCAGTGTAGGCTTCTTTGTATTTATCTTATTCGGAGTTTTTTGAACATCTTAAATTTGGATGTTCATTTCCGTCCTCAGAGTTGGACCATTATATCCTCAAGTAAGCTTTCTGTTCCTTTCTCTCTCTCTGTCTTCTCCTTCTGGAACTCCCATAATGTCTATGTTGTCACCTTGAAGGTGTCCTATAAGTTCCTTAGTCTTTCTTCACTTTTCTTCATTCTTTCTTTGTTTTGTAACTTCAAATGACTTGTCTCTGAGTTTTCTGATTCTTTCCTTCGCTTGATCGAGTTGGCTATTGAACTCCTCTACTGAATTTTTTAATTCAGTTATTGTATTCTTCAGTTCAATTTGGTTCTTTTTTAATAGTTTCTATCTTTGTTGATATTCTCATTTTGTTCATGCATCATTTTCCTGATTTTGTTTAGTTGTCTCTCTGTGTTCTCTTGTAGATCATTGAGCTTCTTTAACATAATTATTTTGACTTATTTGACAGGTAATTCAGAGATTTTTTTTTTTTTGGTTTGGTTTGGTTTCTGGACATTAATTTTGTTCCTTTGATTGGGACATCTTTCCTTGTTTGTTCACGTGCCTTGTGATTATTTACTGAGTTTTATGCTTTGAAAAAAGTCACCTTTCCCAGGCTTTATACAGGGGAATACCCTCACCAATTAGCCCAGCTAAATATTCTGAGGCCTCTGAAATCTTTTGATGGTAGAAGGGTAGGTGCACATTCCCTGGGCTTGTGCACATAACTTCCCAATTAGGTTTGCCAGGTTCTTTTTTTTTTTTTTTTTTTTGTGGTACACAGGCCTCTCACCGTTGTGGCCTCTCCCGTTGCGGAGCACAGGCTCCAGACGCGCAGGCTCAGTGACCATGGCTTACGGGCCCAGCCGCTCCATGGCATGTGGGATCCTCCTGGACCGGGGCACGAACCCATGTCCCCTGCATCGGCAGGCGGACTCTCAACCACTGCACCACCAGGGAAGCCCTGCCGGGTTCTTTTTAAGGAGTACAAAATCCCTTGATCCCTCTGGTGCCTGTCTAATGTACTGCATGTTCCCTAGCTCTCCTCTGTTCTCAGCAGCCCCCAGGCATCTGAAGCATGCCAGCCGCCTGTCAGCTCCCCAGAGCAGGCAAGATAGATACCAGTCCTCAGGCGCATCTCCAAAAAGCCAGAATGCTGTACTCATGCTCTGCCCTTCTCTCTCCCTCCTGGGGGAGAAGCTACGAAGTTAGGCATCTTCTGATCACACCAAGCTGCCCTGGCCTCTGTCTGCAGTACCACAGGCCCTCTGGTGCTGCCGAAAGCTGCCCTCGCTCCTCCTTGCTTTGGGCAGCCTCCAGACATCCAAACTGCATTGGTTCTGTTAGCCCTCAAGTCAGGAGAGACAGAAACCAGTGCCTTGGGCAGCCCTCTGAAAGCTGGAATGATGACACACATTTCATGTTCTCTTCCCCACACCCCACCCCACACCCCAGGTACAAGCTGTGCTGGCCTGGGGGTGGGGGTTGGCAATCACAGATAAAGTGAAATGGCTCTTCTTACACTTTTCAATGTGGCTGTTCTTGGCTTTATATTTGCCTGGGGTACTGCAACTTCTTAGTTGGTTTCTGGAGTTCTCGTAAAGATCTTTTGGTATTTCTAGTGTTACTTTGATGTCCCTGTTGGGGATGAGGGCTGAGACTTCCTATCTTGCTGTCTTGCTGGCATCACCTTGATTACTCTGTTCTTTACCCAAAAGATCACATGAGGTGTCAAGATATATAGAGACCAGTGTCTAAAAGGTGCTCAACAAAAATGCATTGAATACAAGGCTGAGTGAGTGAGGCAGACCAGACAAAGACCATACCTCCTTTAACTAGTGAGGAAACTAAAGATCAGGAAGGCTATGGAATATGCCCAAAGTCGAAGTCTTAGTCTGTAGCAGGATGGCAGTCAGAGACCCAGGCCATCTGCAAGCAAGAGATGGGTCTGTAAGAGGTTGAATAGTGTCACCCAAAAAGACATACCCACCATGAACCTCAGTTGTCACCTTATTTGGAAATAATAGGATCTTTGCAGACATAATCCAGTTAAAGATCTCAAATGAGATCATCCTGGATTTAAGGTAGGTCATAATTCCATTGACTGATGTCCTCATAAGAGAAAGGAGGGGGAGATTCGAGAAAGAGGTGCAAAACTGAGGATGTCTCATGAAGATGGAGGCAGAGATGGGAGGGATGTGGCTACAAGGCAAGGATTGCTAGCAACCCTGGAAGCCGGGAAAGGGGCATGGAACAGACGCTCCATCAGCGCCTCCAGAGAGGACCAACCCTGCTGCCACCTTGACTTTAGACTGCTGGCCTCCAGGACTGTGAGAGAATAAATTTCTGTGTTTTGAGACACCCAGTTTGTGGCTCTTTGTTACAGCAGCCCTAGGAATCTAATATAGGATCTAGCTTCCCTCTCAGGGGTGTAACTTCTTTTTTTAAAGAATAAATTTATTTATTTTATTTATTTATTTTTTTGGCTGCGTTGGGTCTTCGTTGCTGCGTGCTGGCTTTTCTAGTTGCGGCGAGCAGGGGCTACTCTTTGTTGCGGTGCGCGGGCTTCTCATTGCGGTGGCTTCTCTTGTTGCAGAGCATGGGCTCTAGGCGCGTGGGCTCAGTAGTTGTGGCTCGTGGGCTCTAGAGCGCAGGCTCAGTAGTTGTGGTGCATGGGCTTAGTTGCTCCGCGGCATGTGGGATCTTCCTGGACCAGGGCTTGAACCCGTGTCCCCTGCATTGGCAGGCGGATTCTTAACCACTGCACCACCAGGGAAGTCCTATGATGCTTAATTTTATGTATCAATTTGCCTGGGCCATGGGGTGCCCAGATACTTAGTCAAATACTATTTGGGGTGTGTCTGCATGGACGTTTTTGGATGAGATTATAATTTGAATTGGTAACTGAGTAAAGCAGCTTCCCCTCCCCACTGTGGGTGGGCCCCACCCAATCTGTTAGAGGCCTGAATAGAACACAAAGGTGGAATGAGGGAGAACATGCTCTCGCTGACTCACGTTGAGATGGGTCTTCTCCAGCACTCAGACTGGAACTCGGGCTGGAGTTACACCATTGCTCTCCTGGGTTTCAGGCCTTTGGACTCAGACTGGATCTATGCCACTGGCTGTCCTGGGTCTCCAGCTTGCTGACTGCAGGCTTTGGGACTTCTAAGTCTTCATAACCACCAGAACCAAGCCCTTCAGTCAAATGCAGAAATTATGACACTGCAAGCACCTTCCGGTAAAGTTGGAGCTTGTGATATAGCCTCCAGTTTCTCTTCTTTAAAGGGCTTTCTTCAACTCCTCCACCCCTAGGCTGCAGATTTAAAACCACAGGGAAACTGAGACTTCCCTCGTGGTCCTGTTTGGGGAATTAAGATCCCACAAGCTGGCTTCCCTGGTGGTGCAGTGGTTAAGAATCCGCCTGCCAATGCAAGGGACATGGGTTTGATTCCTGGTCATGGAAGATCCCACGTGCCGCAGAGCAACTAAGCCCATGCCCGACAACTACCGAAGCCTGTGCATCTAGAGCCCGTGCTCTGCAACAAGAGAAGCCACCGCAATGAGAAGCCTGCACACCGCAATGAAGAGTAGCCCCTGCTCGCCGCAACTAGAGAAAAGCCCGCGTGCAGCAGCGAAGGCCCAACGCAGCCATAAATAAAATAAATAAATTTATTTTTTAAAAAATCACACAAGCCGCGAAGTGTGGCAGAAAAACAAACAAAAAGAAACGATGGGAGATCTAAGAAAATGGGGCCAGCCTGAGTGGTTAATCCAGTCCCTCACTTTCCCAAACCCATGAAAGACCTCTAAATGGAAACCATTTGAAAATCACAGACTTGGAGAGAGGCATTTTACTTTGTCTTCATTGAGAGAGGCCCAGTCAAAGGGGGACAACAACAGATGATCTTACAACAACAGATGATCCTGGTGCCTTAGAGTTCATGATCCAAACCCAGGCGTGGATGGACACGGACCGAGGGAGGCCTGCAGTGGTGGTTCTGAATTGTCCACCATGCGTTACTGGCCCTCACACTCCTCTGAACCTCCGCTCTAGCTGCACGTTTTTGTTTTTGTTTATAAATTTATTTTATTTATTTATTTATTTTTGGCTGCACTGGGTCTTTGTTGCTGCGCGCAGGCTTTCTCTAGTTGCGGCGAGCGGGGGCTACTCTTCGTTGTGGTGCGGTGGCTTCTCTTGTTGTGGAGCACTGGCTCTAGGCGCGTGGGCTTCAGTAGTTGTGGCTCGTGGGCTCTAGAGCGCAGGCTCAGTAGTTGTGGCGCACGGACTTAGTTGCTCTGCGGCATGTGGGATCTTCGTGGACCAGGGCTCAAACCCGTGTCCCCTGCATTGGCAGGAGGATTCTTAACCACTGCGCCACCAAGGAAGCCCTAGCTGCACGTTTTTGTCATTCATCTTCAAGTTCCCAGCTCTGTTCTCACTCGCCTGCTTCCCACAGGAAGTCCTCAGTCTGAGCCCACCACTCTCAGCAGCAGCTGCTCGAGTGAGTACATCTGCCCTGTCACCTCTAAAAAGAGGAAGATGGGCAAACGTGAACGAGTCCCGCTAATAGCACCTCTGAATGAAGACGTTGACAAGATGAATCAAGGGAGAAGGGCTGTCATTTGGCACAAAGTTGTGAACCCAGGGCTGTTTTAAATATTGCAGTAGATCATTAAAAAGCTGACAGAGCACAGGTATGTTCGGAGTGCTTTATTGGTTCTTACACCAACCTCCCAGTAGCCCTGAGTGAGGCTCCTTTTTATACGTAGACGGTGAGAGCGAGAGGGAGTTTAAGACACACCCTCGACCCACGAGAGCCAGTGACAGGTGGGGACTCCAGTCCAGGCAGCCCAGCTCCAAAGCCCCTCGATGACGCTTTCCGGATGTGGGCAGGAAGTCCTCCAGCTCAGTGCCTTTAGATGGATTGTGGCGGGAAGGAGCGGCGGGTCAGTCAGGGGGCGTCAGGAAACGTTTCCGTGACCACTTGCACCTCTTGCCCACCTCACACAGACCCCTTCGTGGACTTCGCTTTGGGAACACGGAGAGGGTTAGGGCCTTCGGGGGCAACATCTGTGACTCTCATCCGGCCTTAATTACTCACTCGGCAGGGACAGTGTTCACTCTCCACTAGGAGACAACATGAGCCCCGTTTAAGAGCTCACAAAATCCATGCTCAGCAAATAAGAGTGGACCTTGAGGCACAGCACCTCATTTCCTGCGCTCTCAGATTCCCCTTGCAGCTTTCCTCCTAAGTCAGCTCATCTGCGGCCTCAGGGGCAATAGGCCTCGATAAACTCAATGATAAGTTTAACAATAAACTGGTGACATCACCGCACTGGACAGAGGCAGAGAGTCCTCGGGATGCAGAAAGGAGGGCGAAGGGCAGGCTGGGAGGACTTCCGGGATGAGTCACGTGGGGCCGCATGACGTCACTGACGCCCCATTGTGAAGCATGTGGAGCCGCAGCGGGATTGGTCGGCCGGGCGCAGGGCGGGGCTAAAAGCGGAGCTCGTGCACCTGAGGCTGTGCTAGTAACGCAGGTGCCTCCTACCTGTGCCCAGGTGTCCCGGGTCCCAGAGCTGAGGCCAGTCCTCGCCCACCGCCCGTCCAGGCCCAGGCCGCTGCCTCCGGCAGTCAAGTCTCTCAGGCCCACCCTTGCCTTTGTACCTGCTCTTGCCTCCCTCCTGGCCTCGTCCGTGAAGGTCCGGGGAGCCAGGCGGGGGGCGCGGCCTGGAGCAGAACTGCCCTGGGAAGGACGGGTGGCGTAGGCACAAACGGAATAGCGGGCCAGCTCTAGAGCCTTGGAACAAATTTATTCTGGACCTCACTGAACCTCTGGAAATATCCATACAAGAAACAGTTGAGAGTGTAGGAAGTAAAAGAAGGGTCCCACCCTGTAGAGGAAAACTGAAGAAGAGAACCAGGAACTAGGTCTTGGGAGTGTCTAAAAGTTTTGACAGGTGCAGACAGGATGTCCTCCTGGATAAGAAATCTCAGAAGCTCAAAATAGGGCTTAGCCCCCAGCTCTCAAAGGCGTGGAGAGTGCAGTTCTTTCCCGAGGTACCCCAGGATTGGTTGGCTGGTGGTTGTCCTGAGGGAGATGGGGACCTCAGTCCTCGGCCAGACTTTCTAGAAGAGTTTGGGAGCCTATAGTAATTCCTATTTTATTCGTAGGAACACTTCCCTTCAGGAAGAGAAGATATCAACAGACTGAACAACAGATTAAACATTCGAAAGTATCTCTGTAAAAATGGCAGAGTCCTTATACTATCAAAATATGAATGGAAGCCCAAAGCAGAAAAATCTCTTTGGAAAACTTAAAAAATGGCACAAGGCTCTTCCAAGGGAGTTATTTCACGTGAGAAAGAATGGAGAACAATAAATAAAGACCATTGTTGGGCTGCACACCTCAGTCCTGCAGTCCTTGTAATTGCCCAGCAGTGAAGATGAAAGAAAGAGCCAGGAGACAGCCACAGAGACATCTGTTTATTGGACGGGGAATCTTACATGGCAGAGGCAAAGGTCCTGCAGTGACACCCCGCTGTGTACGGCACAGGGCAGGCAGGACACGGCAGCAGTCTTCACTGTGGGGAGGGAGAGCTCTCAGGTTTACGGAGCATGAGGTCAGAAACACCCCTTGGTCAATGGGGGAACTGCTTGAAGGAACAGGTCTCGCACAGCTCTGAGTGAGCAACCATCATGAGGGTCGATGTTTCCTGGTGATGACTGAACACACTGGAGCTGCTCCAGTCCGAGGGCTAGGACAGTCATTAGCTGGGGGTCAGGCTGATCACGCGGATAGTTACTGATTAAACTTTCAGATTAAGATGGGGAGGCAATCACGCGCATAAGGTAGGGGTGAGGCAGGGCCGGGTTGGGCAGGGGATGTACAGAGAGCAAGGGAGCAGCCATTTATGGGGCCTGACCATTCAACCATCAAGGAAGGCAAAGTTCAGTGAAGAATTCAAGAGCGTATTGGTTGTGAAGATTAAATGAAGTAACACATAAAATACCTACCACGGTGCCAGGGGCATAGTAGGTCCTCATAAAAGTGATAAAATTTGCAAAGATCTGAGGTTCCAGGCCACTTGTAGGTTTATGAGTCATTTTGTGGTGATGATTCCCCAATTTACACATCCATCAGAGAGTACAAGATCACACTGGCTATTCTGGGGATGCAATTAGGGTGATTTGGTTGGACTCCACTAAAGCCTAATCAGAGAAGAACAATACATATTCGAGAGAAAGGAGAGGGGGAAACAACAGAAGAAGGTAAAGTGGAAAAGGGAGCTGTGCCATAGCCATCTGCTGGCTTATGTGACTCTGCTGTAAGTATTGACAGCAGGCTTAGTTACTACTCGTGCTTAGACAGAGCCTAGAATTAGGTTAAATCACATCTTTCCCCACAGTCCTGGGCAGCCCTGACAACTCTGAAGTCCTATATTCTGACATGTCCGTGGAAGCCTAGGAGACATGCTAAGAATTAGGAAACAAAACATTGTGCTCTCTGGAACCCATTTCCAGAGGATTCCTTGGCTTATCCTTCCCAACAACCCTTTGAGATCGGTTATATCACAGTTTAGAATTGAGGACTCTAGGGCAAAGAAACGTCAGGTGACCTGTCCAGTGGCACACAGTTAGTAGGCGGCAAGGATGGGGCTGGTATGCTTGCCACCTGCTTGGTAGAGGGAATCAATCTTCCACAGTAATCCTTTCTTGTCTAAGGCAGTTTAAGCCCATATTTAAATTCTGATGAATAGGGACAAGGCTCTCCCTTTTATAGTTCTTCCATGTTGGAAGACAGCTGTTTTAGTCCCCAAAAGATGGCATTGTCTTCCTCTGACTGTTAATGGAATTACAGGGTCCTGTCTGCCATCAAAGCCTCTGTGCGTAGCCCCCAGTTGCCATCAGCGGCATCTGGCGGGTGACAGTAAGCAGGGCTTTTGGGTTTAGTAGAATGCCGAGTCAAGATCTCTAGGCTGAAAAACATCTCCAGAGATGAGTTTGGCCAACATTGTCACACGGGGCAAAGTTGAGAAAGTCACATTTATTGTCACATGGGGACCAGCTGGACAGGACCCTTGTCTCTCGCTATGTACACCCACAGCCAATACCCTGCAGACAGAACTTTCTGCTTCTGGCTCTCCATTTCTCCAAGGTAAAGGGCATCCACACTGCCCCAGTCTCTTCTGACCACGAACAAGTGTGGCAACCTTTCCATTAGATCATTGAAGACATTCGAGCCCAGCCAAACTTACTCGGGTTTATACTGAAGTATGTCCTCAGCAAAACGAAAACCTAATAGGGTCACAGAAACTTTAAAAGGGGAAGGACAGGCAGGGAGGTGCAGACTTTCCAACTGTAATCCTCTTGGATTTTCCCATCTTAAGGGAGGGTTTCTTTCCTAATCAAGGTTTTCGAGGCAGATAGCAAAGGAGGAAAACCTGGCATAAAACAAAATCATCAGGACTTCCCTGGTGGTCCAGTGGCTAAGACTCTGCACTCCCAATGCAGGTGGTCCAGGTTTGATCCCTGGTCAGGGAACTAGATCCCACATGCCACAGCTAAGACCCAGTGCAGCCAAATAAATAAAAAATATATTTAAAACCCCCAAAAAACCCAAAAATCTAAATGCCTGAAGTTCACAGACTCCCTGTTGACACAAATAATCAATAACCAAACTATAATGGGAATGGAAAAGAGTTTTATTTGAGCCAAAGTGAGGACTGTAGCCCGGGAGACAGGCTCTCAGTAGCTCTGAGGATCTGCTACAGAGAAGCATGGTTTTCAGTGCAGTTTTATATCTTGTCAGAACGAACAACATCAAACAAGTCAGGGACACACTCCTTCAAGGTTTCAAAAAAACGGACCAGCAAATACAAAGTGAGCCAGGGTGGCCTGGGCACCTGTGCAGGGAGTCTTACCATCAAAGGAGAAACCAGCACTGGCGTCCCAGAAAGGGAGGCCTTTCATCTTTATTTTTAACATGGACATTCTTTACTTCTGGTCAGTGCACCCTTTTCTTTACAGCAGATGTGCAGTATATGTTGGACAGCACACACAGGCTGTTTGGTTAGTATATAATTCGAGTTAGCTCATGTATAACCAGAATGACTTCCCCCCCACCTCAATATGTGAAAACTTCTTCCATTCTCCCCAAATCTGCAGTTTTTTTCCTCTCTGCAGCGGCCAGGGGCTTCCATCTCCCGTCATGGGCTGCGACTGGCCTTTCTTGTCAATCAGGAGGCCACAGCTTGGAGGAGTCCTGTCCTCAGCCTGGGGCTCTGGCTTACGCAACGCTGGCTCCCAGGATTTGTAATGAAAAATTTAAATGTTCCATCCCTGCATACTTGCTCCACAGCAGTTATTCCTAGAGTCTGAGTACGACATCCCTTTATTCGGGTAGCTCCTAAATGCAAGCACTTGCCAAGGCCAGCTCCCCTGCTCATTCGCATGGAAATCCAGACTGAGCTTGTAAAATGGAACAGTCCAGTTGCCTCCTGGGCTTCACTGTTACAAGCACAGCTTTGATGCGAACGACCTTGAAGGTACATCTTTGCCTCTAGCCTTAACTGTTTTAGTAACTATTCTCTAGAAGAGGAAATGCTTGGACAGAAGCATTTTTAAAACATTTGCCGCATTACGATCCAAACAGCTAGTTCCAGTTTATATTCTTTTCCAGTCCTGAGTGAGAGTATCTATTTCCCCACCCTCTTTGCCAGTGTTGGCACTCATCCTTTTTTTGTATTAACTGGACATTGACTGTTTTGTCATAAAAGTGATTTATGGGACTTCCCTGGTGGTGTAGTGGTTAAGAATCTGCCTGCCATGCAGGGGACACGGGTTTGAGCCCTGATCCGGGAAGATCCCACATGCCGCGGAGCAACTAAGCCCGTGCGCCACAACTACTGAGCCCGTGCACCACAACTACTGAGCCTGTGCTCTAGAGCCCGCAAGCCACAACTACTGAAGCCCGCACACCCTAGAGCCCGTGCTCCACAGCAAGAAAAGCCACCGCAATGAGAAGCCCACGCACCGCAAAGAAGAGTAGTAGCCCCCGCTCGCCGCAACTAGAGAAAGCTCGCGCGTAGCAACGAAGACCCAATGCAGCCAAAAATAAATAAGTAAAATAAGTAAATTTATTTAAAAAAAAAATTTTTTTTCGGGCTTCCCTGGTGCGCAGTGGTTGAGTCCGCCTGCCGATGCAGGGGACACGGGTTCGTGTCTCAACTCTCAACCACTGCGCCACCAGGAAGCCCTGTGGGGTTTTTTTGGGGGGGGGGTTGTTTTGTTTTTGTTTTTTGGTGTAATAGAGTTTAGTCCTAAAATAAGGAAGCAGTTCTTTACGATTTCTGGGCATCAGCAGAATTTTGGTGAGAAGCAAGGCCGGAACTAGGGTGAGGTGAGTGAGGCATTCTCTGGGGGGCAGGGACACCAAAAACCTCAGCAGTTAAGATAAATTTTTAAAATCCAGTATTTTGAAAAACAAAAATTGGGGGACTTCCCTGGCGGGCCAGTGGTTAACACTCCGTGCCCCCAATGCCCAGGGCACGGGTTCATGCTGCACAGCCCCCCCAAAAAAAACAAAAAGCAAAAAAACCCACAAAAGACGACGTGACCCTGCACAACTGCATGACCACTGCACTGCTGCACTCTGGTCTGTCCTGGCAGGCAGGGCTCTCACTTTTCAAAGGGGTCCCTGTACACTACCTGCACCAACTTCTTTAATCCCTATGTCCATTTGCGTCACCACACTGTCCTGTAGGGGTGCAGCCACAGCACAATTAAACATCAGGTTTTGCTTCCACATCCCAGGAGAAGAGGGGCCGGGACGTGTGTATCCAAAATTCTGAGCAGGATTTCAAGAGCGTCTCTGGTCTTTCCTTGTGGGTGAGGCATTCCTCCCAGTAGATTCTGGGCCCTTGGCCTCCATGGGAAGGGCACTGGCTCTTCCTCACAGTGACTTTGCTGTGCGGCCAAGGCTGGAGGGCTTGCGGGGGGAGAAGGGAAAGGAGTGTGTGATCAGCCTGAAGGTGAATCCAAATCTGGGGACTCCACCTCATTCACTGCCTCCACTCCCTTGGTCCCCCCATCCCTCCCCCCACCCCCGTCAGGGTCCACGTCACCCCTGGGCCACCAAAAGCAATAAAGAGGTGACTCTGGTCTCTGGCTACGTGGAATCCGGACAAGGCATCAGCAATCATGCTGTGAGCTGGCTGGCTCTTCCCTTGGGAGCACAGGGATAGAGCCTCCTGGCCTCTGCTTCTCTAACAGCCCTGGGGTCAATCCCAAATGCCTCTAGTGTCACACGTGGCCACAAACACAGAAGCTGGCCGCGCCTCCTTTCCTGTTAGACAGTAGATGCTCTGGCGGTCTCAGCTGCCCCCAACCCCAAGTTCACTGCGAGCATCAGACGACGGTTTCCCTTCCTCCGGCAAAGGCGGGTCGGCTCCATCTCTCCTCCTGTAAAGAACACCAGGCCCTGCGGGTGTTGTATTTATTGAGTTAATTGATGCTTCTTGTTCTTAAGCAGACCAGGATAGCGCTCTTTCTTACTTAGTAGCTTTTTTACTTAAAAGCATATTTACTCCCTTATTGAATAGTTTCATCTTTCTTATTTAATAAAAAGGAAAAAGTACTATCCAGAAGCAGGGTCTTAGGACTCCCATGAGATGGACAATGAACCCTTTAACATTATGCTAGAAAACATATCAACTAAAATATGCGGGCAATACAGTGACAAGTGAGAATATTAACAAAATGTTAGGTACAATATAATCTCATCTCAAAATTGGATTTGAAGCGACTGGAAGGGGCGGGTGCTAATGTCTTTCTCGATTTGGGCGCCGGATACACAAGTATTTGCCCTTTGTTAAAATTCATGGCTACTTTTCCGGATGTGTGCTGTCAGCTGAAAGTCCAGTAACATATTTGGGATGTGGATGTAGCCGTTAAAAATCTGCAAAAAGAAATACCGCACATGGAAGTATTAGCAGCGGTTATGTCTGGATGGTGGATGGTCAAAGATTCGAATTTTCTTCCAGGCGCTGTTCTGGCTTTCCTCAAAGACAATGTTTATTTTTATAGTTTAAATATAATAATTGTAAATCAACTATACTTCAGTTTTTAAAAATTGACAAATGCAGTGAGCTGATTTGCAAAGTGAAAAAAAATAGTGCAGTCCTTGCGTTTATCAAGCTCGTTAAGTCCTTAGTTTCCCGGCGATGGGAGATGCCCACCGCGCTTTCTGTTTTGGGGGTCTCTGGAAGGAGCCGGGGACCCGGCCTCGGCCACGCCCTGCACTCGCCCGCGGCGCCCCTCCCCCGGTCGCGCAAGCGCGTGGCGGCCGGCTCCTCCTCCGAGTGGGGGCGGGCGGCGCGGAGAAAGCGCCTGCGTCTCCGGAGCCTCGCGACGGCGCCGCCTCAGCGAGGTCTTTAATGACGCGGACGCTCACGCTCGCTGTGACCTCGTGGCGCAATGGTAGCGCGTCTGACTCCAGATCAGAAGGTTGCGTGTTCAAGTCACGTCGGGGTCAACTCGGCTTTTTTCCTCTGAAGTGCAGGGGCTCGTGAGGAGCGGAGTGGCGGCCCCACGCGAAGGATTTGGCCTCACGGAGGTTAATTGTCCTGTCAGCTGCTCGGAAAACTCACTCTTTTTCCTCCCAGCGGGAACATAGGGCTGATAGACGCGCAGCTCCTCCCGGGACCGACAGGGGGCGGTGCGTCGGGCCTCGGAGCGACCCCGCCCCGCCCCCACCCCTCCCGCCCCGCCCGTCTCCCCTCCCCCACCCCGCAGCCCCGGGTGACCTCGCCCTTGGAGGGTGTCCCGGCGGGAGGTGGACCCCCCCCGCCCCGGGAGGCGCCGCGCCTTCTGCACGTGACCCCGCAGGTGGCCCTCATCTGACCGCCCCGCGGGCTCGGCCGCACGTGGACGCGGCTGGACGTTCGCGTCCGCAGGTCTGGCCGCAGGTGGAGCCCGCACGGGGGCCTGGACGGCAGCGGGGGCTGTCCGTGCTCCCCCGGGCCCTGGGCGCGGCCTCGCAGACGCGGGGGGCGTCCACACCCGCCGCGAGGACAGCAGCCTCCGGGGGCCTCGGAGCGACGGCCGAGCTCTGCGCAGCCCCGCGGCCCCGAGATGCCCCGGGAGGGGGGAGCCGGGCCTCCCCGCAGGCGCTCCACGTCCTCGCCCCTGACGGTGGTCGCACCCACTCGGACGGCGAGTCCGCTCCTGCGCGGTCTTGCGCGGCTGTCCCCGGAGACCAGGACCGGACCTGTTCCTATGTGGGCAGAAAAGCCAGACAAGAAGAAGAAAGCGTTTGGAATCTTAAATGCCAGGAAACCCTTAAGCCTCCGGTGTTAGTATCTGTGGCTGCAAACTAGGCGCAGATCTGCTGAGGGGGCCTGCAGAAAATCAGGGGTCTCAGGAGCTGTATGGCCAGGCCACGCAAGATGGCTCTTCCCTTGTTGTCTGCATGTTCCCCTGCCCGGCCAGGGCCTGTTTCACCTACCCCTATGCCCAGGACCCAGCTGGTGACAGCTTACCATAAGGGCCCCTCCACTGGTTTCCCTGGTAACTAACGAGGCCACCTGATGTAATTCCCCCTAGAAAGGGCCCGCTCCCCTTCCCCTTGGGAGCCAAGGCTACCACCATGTCCTGCCTGCAGTTTGCAGCCCACCGTGGGGTGTCGCTCCAGGGCCTTGCTTTAGACGTGTAAGCTCCCCTATCCATTCAGCCATGAATGTCTCTGTTGCTGACTCCGGGCGCACACCTGTGCATTCAGAGAAGTCACACGTGGAAAGGAAAAACATGTCAAGGGGTTCCTTGAAGGGGACGGTGAGGGTGCAGGGAGCATGGCAGTCCTGGGTGAACACGTACGTCAGGTTGGGAAAATTGAGGGATTAGGTCCAAAGGGACCAGCCGCTACTTTTGTAAATAACGATGTAAAAAGACTCTTCTGGGTTCCTGCAAAAAGAGGAAACCCCCCAGGACCCACTCTTCCCCCACAGTTGTTCAATTCCCCTTGCCTTCAGAAGAGAAAGGAACACGGAAAGACAGACACAGAATGATCTGGTTACAGGAGCTAATCTTACGGAGGTTACTAGAAAACACGGTGAAGGTGATTCTCAAAATGATTTGCTATGCCACTTTGAATAATTTTTATTGCATATTGTCAGTGAAATTTCTGTACGTTATTACCGTCAGGTGTGAGTACATGAGCTGTGCATGAAAGAAAAAATTAACATGATTTTTAAATTTTTAATAGAATATCAAATGTATGCAGCACTATTGTATTTATTTTCTTTTAAAATTCTCGTAAATTAAAAACAACAGAAAACGAATTACTAAATAAAATAAAATTTTTTCTCTGAAAAAAAAAGCAAGTTGCACAAAAAGTTTATTTTTTTGTGATAAATAAAATGATTGCATTTAATGTCATTTTCTTGAAAAGCAAAATTACCAAATTCCTTAATGTTGTATCAAACATGAACAATGCCAGTTCAAGTTAGAGGAAATGTATGCCAACACCAGCTTCTAACAAAAATGAGAAGTTAAAGGTTTGTCTGACTTAGGTCAGGTAATCATGTAAACAAAAGAATATTTAAAGTAATTCATTTTATCATTATGCACATTGAAGGAAATCATTATAGACATGAGAGTTGTTTCCCACCATAAAATTATTTACACCCATTTATTAAGCTAGAAACACCAGCTTGAAAAGGTACTGATATATGCCATTTGTAATCATTTCTCTACAGCAAACAATTGTCTTACAGATGGAACATGTTGAAGGAAATATTGTCTCATAAGTCTTTTTTGTTCTTTGAGTCTCAATCACTAAGAGTTCAAGGGACTTTGAGAGATTCCTGGCATCCTGGGTGGCCTGATGAATGCCTTAAAGTCAAGCAGTGTATCTGTATTCTGAAAATACTCTTAGCTCCATGAGAATGTTGCTTGGGTTATGGAGCTCTTATTTCTCCCACTGGCACCATGACGTCTGAAAAACATTTGTTATGAAAGTTTCACACCAATTTTGTTTTGTTTCTTCTTCATTAGCCACTGTGCTTCCTTTTCCGTTTTCTTCCTTTGTTGTTCTGCTGCTCTCTTTTCTCTGTCTGCTATCTTCTGCTGCCTCAGAACTTCGGCTTGCCACATCGTCTTCTTCCTATGCATTGGTATTTTCCTGCCAGGTATCCATGTCACCTAATTCAGGAGATTGGTGAATAAAAGGCATATCTTGTGTAGCTGCTAGTCTATTAGAGAAACCTGTGCTACCATCTGGGATGCCGAAATTTAATGGTTCTCTCTTCTTAATAATGATTTTCTGAGTTTTCCTTAAAGTTGGTGTCATGTCCTTAAAATAGTCAGGTTCCAGTTTTTCTAAAGCATTTTGTTGTGTTGCACGTTCCTATTCCTTCCTTTAATCTTTACACTTGTGGGTGTATCTGCATCTCAAGAAGTCCACTCTTCCACATCTGTCTGTTTAGCAACTGATGAATAATCAACTGTAGCTGGGAAAGTTATTTAGTCTCCACTTAATTTCCATTCTCTGCCAGATCTGCATATTAATCTCTTCAGGAATGAAAATACTGTTGCTAGGCAGGTACAGACTTTAAATAACCGAAACTGTGTGATAGCCATGGTGGGAATCAAAACCTGAAATTGACTGATGAGAAAAAAAAAAAAAATCATACCCACTGTACAGGTGCAAAAAATGACAGGAGCGTTTTTCAGTTTACACAGTCTGATGCCATATGCACGGCGTTTGGTGAAACGCTCTCAATTGCTCCAAGTGGGTGCCTAGTGGGCTGGGATTTGGATTTTGGAAAAATCTTCCTGGGAAGGAGCAAGGCCTGCCCCTCCCCCTCTGCACAAAAACTTTAAACACACAAAGAATGTAAACACATACTATACATGTTAATGGATACATACTTAATATGTATACATGTTGGACTGTGCATCAGAATTACACACACCAGCTCTGGGAGAGTGGTTCCCACCCAGGGAATGAGGAGGAAGAGGGGACGGAAGAAGATTCTACTTTAAAAAAATTTTTTAATGAAAGTAGCCAAGATATTAATATTTATTAAATCTGGTTAGAAGTTCATGAGATCTAACTTTATGAAACATGAGTTTCAGGTCGGCGTTCACTCTACAGGCATAGTCCAAAATCTCCAAGTCAAGAAGTTAATGGATAATTCCCCAGTCAGTAGGGCCCCCAGCATGCTGGCAGAAGTAAATTCTCTCTGAAAAAAATACATCCTCAAAACAGGCCTTCTGGAGGGTGGGGGATGAATTGGGAGATGGGGATTGACATATATACACTATTTTTTTAAATTAATTTAATCTCTTTATTTTGGGCTGGGTTTTGTCTTTGTTGCTTCATGCGGGCTTTCTCCAGTTGTGGTGAGAGGGGGTTACTCTTCATTGTGGTGAGCGGGCTCTAGGCATGTGGGCTCAGTAGTTGTGGTGCACAGGCCCAGTTGCTCCACGGCATGTGGGATCTTTCCAGACCAGGGCTCGAACCCATGTCCCCTGCATTTGCAGACGGATTCTTAACCACTGTGCCACCAGGGAAGTCCCAACATACATACACTATTGATACTACTATGTATAAAATAGATAACTAATGAGAAACTACTGTATAGTGCAGGGAACTCTACTCAGTGCTCTGCAGTGACCTAAATGGGAAGGAAATCCAAAAAAGAGGGAATATATGTATCTGTCTAGCTGATTCACTTTGCTGTACAGTAGAAACTAACACAACATTGTAAAGAAACTATACTCCAATTAAAAAAACAAAAAAACCAGTCCATCTAGTTTTAGCATATAAAGTCCCAGGCAAAATGTGCTCATAATATATTTTATTTTATTTTTTCAAACCTAGGCTTGCTTTCTTTTTTAAAAATTATTATTTTATTTATTTATTTTTGGCTGCGTTGGGTCTTTGTTGCTGCGCGTGGGCTTTTCTCTAGTTGTGGCGAATGGGGGCTACTCTTCGTTGTGGCACACAGGCTTCTCATTGTGGTGGCTTCTCTTGTTGCGGTGCACGGGCTCTAGGTGCGTGGGCTTCAGTAGTTGTGGCTCATGGGCTCTAGAGCGCAGGCTCAGTAGTTGTGGTGCATGGGCTTAGTTGCTCCGCGGCATGTGGGATCTTCCCAGTGCTCGAACCCGTGTCCCCTGCATCGGCAGGCAGATTCTTAACCACTGCACCACCAGGGAAGCCCTCATAATATATTTTAAAAGAAAATAAATCAAGAGAGAATACCTATATACTGCATAAAGAAATGCACAATAGGGGCTTCCCAGGGCTTCCCTTCCCTGGTGGCGCAGTGGTAGAGCGTCCACCTGCCAATGCAGGGGACACGGGTTCGTGCCCCGGTCTGGGAGGATCCCACATGCCGTGGAGTGGCTGGGCCCGTGAGCCATGGCCGCTGAGCCTGCACATCCAGAGCCTGTGCTCCGCAATGGGAGAGGCCACAACAGTGAGAGGCCCGCATGCTGCAAAAAAAAAAAAAAAAAAAAAAGAAATGCACAATAGAGAAAGTAAGGATTTTAAAAACAACCAGAGGGGGAAAAAAGGATTAATTTAAAAAAATAACTAACACTTAGACTGAAGCAGAGTTCTCAGCAGCAACGATGGAAGCCAGGAAAAGTGCACTAATAATTCCAAACTACTGAAAGAAAGTAACTTCCAACCTACAATTATATACTTGGGAAATTATCTTTCAAGAACAGAGATATTTTCAAGTAAATGAAACCACCAGCATCCCTCCCTAAAGGACTATGTGAAGGATGTAATTCAGGAAGAAGGAAAATGACCCAAGACAATGGTCTGGGAGGCAAGGACTAGGACCAAAGAAAATGAAAAACACTGGGTAGAGCTAAAAGCCGAGACCATAAAGAAACAATAGCGGGGCTTCCCTGGTGGCGCAAAATGTTAGTTAAAGATTTGGGGAGGGGCTTCCCTGGTGGCGCAGTGGTTGAGAGTCCGCCTGCCGATGCAGGGGACACGGGTTCGTGCCCGGGTCTGGGAAGATCCCACATGCCGCGGAGCGGTTGGGCCCGTGAGCCATGGCCGCTGAGCCTGCGCGTCCGGAGCCTGTGCTCCGCAACGGGAGAGGCCACAACAGTGAGAGGCCCGCGTACCGCAAAAAAAAAAAAAAAAAAGATTTGGGGAGATTGGTTCAAGATGGCAGAGTAGAAAGACGTGCGCTCACCCCCTCTTGCGAGAGCACCGGAATCACAACTAACTGCTGAACAATCATCAACAGGAAGACACTGGAACGCACCAAAAAAGATACCCCACATCCAAAGACAAAGGAGAAGCTGCAGTGAGACGGTAGGAGGGGTGCAATCACAATAAAATCAAGTCCCATAACTGCTGTGTTGGTGACTCATAAACTGGAGAACACATATACCACAGAAGACCACCCACTGGAGTGAAGGTTCTGAGCCACATGTCAGGCTTCCCAACCTGGGGGTCTGGCCACAGGAGGAGGAATTCCTAGAGAATCAGACTTTGAATAGCAGGATTTGACTGCAGGACTTTGACAGGATTGGGGGAAACAGAGACTCCACTCTTGGAGGGCACACACAAAGTAGTGTGCGCATCAGGACCCAGGGGAAGGAGTAGTAACCCCAGGGGAGACTGAACCAGACCTACCGCTAGTGTTGGAGGGTTTCCTGCAGAGGCGGGGGGTGGCTGTGGCTCACCGTGGGGACAAGGACACTGGCAGCAGAAGTTCTGGGAAGTACTCCTTGGAGTGAGCCCTCCCAGAGTCTGCCATTAGCCCCACCAAAGAGCCGGGTAGACTCCAGTGCTGGGTCGCCTCAGGCCAAACAACGAACAGGGAGGGAACCCAGCCCCACCCATCAGCAGACAAGCAGATTAAAGTTTTACTGAGCTCTGCCCACCAGAGCAACACCAAGCTCTACCCACCACCAGTGCCTCCCATCAGGAAGCTGGCACAAGCCTCTTAGATAGCTTCATCCACCAGAGGGCAGACAGCAGAAGCAAGAAGAACTACAATTCTGCAGCCTGTGGAAGGAAAACCACATTCACAGATAAACAAAATGGAAAGGCAGAGGACTTTGTACCAGATGAAGGAACAAGATAAAACCCCAGAGAAACAACTAAATGAAGTGGAGATAGGCAACCTTGCAGAAAAAGAATTCAGAATAAGGTTAGTGAAGATGATCTAGGACCTCGGAAAAAGAATGGAGGCAAAGATCAAGAAGATGCAAGAAAAGTTTAACAAAGACCTAGAAGAATTAAAGAACAAACACCTAGAAGAATTAAAAAACAAACAGAGATGAACAATACAATAACTGAAATGAAAAATACACTAGAAGGAATCAATAGCAGAATAACTGAGGCAGAAGAACAGATAAGTGACCTGGAAGACAGAATGATGGAATTCACTGCCACGGAACAGAATAAAGAAAAAAGAATGAAAAGAAATGAAGACAGCCTAAGAGACCTCTGGGACAACATTAAACACGACAACATTCGCATTATAGTGGTCCCAGAAGGAGAAGAGAGAGAGAAAGGACCCAAGAAAATATTTGAAGAGATTATAGTAGAAAACTTCCCTAATATGGGAAAGGAAATAGCCACCCAAGCCCAGGAAGTTCAGAGAGTCCCAGGCAGGATAAACCCAAGGAGAAACATGCCGAGACACATAGTAATCAAATTGACAAAAATTAAGGACAAAGAAAAATTATTGAAAGCAACAAGGGAAAAATGACAAATAACATACAAGGGAGTTCCCATAAGGTTAACAGCTGATTTCTCAGCAGAAACTCTACAAGCCAGAAGGGAGTGGCATGATATATTGAAAGTGGTGAAAGGGAAGAACCTACAACCAAGATTACTCTACCTGACGAGGATCTAATTCAGATTTGATGCAGAAATCAAAAGCTTTACAGACAAGGAAAAGCTAAGAGAATTCAGCACCACCAAACCAGCTCTACAATAAATGCTAAGGGAACTTCTCTAAGTGGGAAACACAAGAGAAGAAAAGAACCTACAAAAACAAACCCATAACAATTAAGAAAATGGTAATAGAAACATACATATTGATAATTACCTTAAACATGAATGGATTAAATTCTCCAACCAAAAGACAGAGGCTCGCTGAATGGATACAAAAACAAGACCCATATATATGCTGTCTGCAAGAGACCCATTTCAGACCTAGGACACATACAGACAAAGTGAGAGGATGGAAAAAGATATTGCATGCAAGTGGAAATCAAAAGAAAGCTGGAGTAGCAATACTCATATCAGATAAAATAGACTTTAAAATAAAGAATGTTACAAGAGACAAGGAAGGACACTACATAATGATCAAGGTATCAATCCAAGAAAAAGATATAACAATTATATATGTACCCAACATAGGAGCACCTCAATACATAAGGCAACTGCTAACAGCTATAAAAGAGGAAATCGACAGTAACACAGTAATAGTGGGGGACTTTAACACCTCACTTACACCAATGGACAGATCATCCAGACAGAAAATTAATAAGGAAACACAAGCTTTAAATGACACCATAGACCAGATAGATTTAATTGATGTTTATAGGATGTTCCATCCAAAACCAGCAGATTACACTTTCTTCTCAAGTGCACATGGAACATTCTCCAGGATAGATCACACCTTGAGTCACAAATCAAGCCTCGGTAAATTTAAGAAAATTGAAATCATATCAAGCATTTTTTCCGACCACAACGCTATGAGATTAGAAATAAATTACAGGGAAAAAAACGTAAAAAACACAAACACATGGAGGCTAAACAATTCATTACTAAATAACCAAGAGATCACTGAAGAAATCAAAAAATACCTAGAGACAAATTACAATGAAAACACGATGATCCAAAACCTATGGGATGCAGTTCTAAGAGGGAAGTTTATAGCAATACAAGCCTACCTCAAGAAAGAGGAAACATCTCAAATAAACAATCTAACCTTACACCTAAAGGAACTAGAGAAAGAACAAACAAAACCCAAAGTTAGCAGAAGGAAAGAAATCATAAAGATCAGAGCAGAAATAAATGAGATAGAAACAAAGAAAACAATAGCAAAGATCAATAAAACTAAAAGCTGGTTCTGTGAGAAGATAAACAAACTTGATAAAACTTTAGCCAGTCTCATAAAGAAAAAGAGGGAGAGGACTCAAATCAATAAAATTAGAAATGAAAAAGAAGTTACAATGGATACCGCAGAAATACAAAGCATCATAAGAGACTACTACAAGCAACTCTATGCCAATAAAATGGACAACCTGGAAGAAATGGACAAATTTTTAGAAAGGTATAAACTTCCAAGACTGAACCAGGAAGAAATAGAAAATATGAACAGGCAAATCACAAGTAAGGAAATTGAAACTGTAATTAAAAATCTTCCAACAAACAAAAGTCCAGGACCAGATGACTTCACAGGTGAATTGTATCAAACATTTAGAGAAGAGCTAACATCCATCCTTCTCAATCTCTTCCAAAAAAATTGCAGAGGAAGGAACACCCCCAAACTCATTCTATGAGGCCACCATCACCTTGATACCAAAACAGACAAATATACTACAAAAAAAGAAAATTACAGACCAATATCCCTGATGAATATAGATGCAAAAATCCTCAACAAAATACTAGCAAACAGAATCCAGCAACGCATTAAAAGGATCATACACCATGATCAAGTGAGATTCATCCCAGGGATGCAAGGATTCTTCAATATATGCAAATCAATCAATGTGATACACCATATTAACAAATTGAAGAATGAAAACCATATGATCATCTCAATAGATGCAGAAAAAGCTTTTGACAAAATTCAACACCCATTTATGATAAAAACTCTCCAGAAAGTGGGCATAGAGGGAACCTACCTCAACATAATAAAGGCCATATACGACAAACCCACAGCAAACATCATTCTCAATGGTGAAAAACTGAAAGCATTTCCTCTAAGATCAGGAACAAGACAAGGATGTCCACTCTCACCACTATTATTCAACATAGTTTTGGAAGTCCTAGCCATGGTAATCAGAGAAGAAAAAGAAATAAAAGGAATACAAATTGGAAAAGAAGAAGTAAAACTGTCACTGTTTGCAGATGACATGATACTATACATAGAGAATCCTAAAGATGCCACTAGAAAACTACTAGAGCTAATCAATGAATTTGGTAAGGTTGCAGGATAGAAAATTAATGCACAGAAACCTCTTGCATTCCTATACACTAACAACGAAAGATCAGAAAGAGAAATTAAGGAAACAATCCCATTCACCATTGCAACAAAAAGAATAAAATACCTAGGAATAAACCTACTTAAGGAGGTAAAAGACCTGTACTCAGAAAACTGTAAGACCCTGATGAAAGAAATCAAGGATGACACAAAGAGATGGAGAGATATACCATGTTCTTGGACTGGAAGAATCAATATTGTGAAAATGACTATACAACCGGAAGCAATCTACAGATTCAATGCAATCCCTATCAAATTACCAGTGGCATTTTTTACAGAACTAGAACAAAAAATCTTAAAATTTGTATGGAGAAACAAAAGACCCCGAATAGCCAAGGCAGCCTTAAGGGAAAAAAACGGAGCTGGAGGAATCAGACTCCCTGACTTCAGACTATACTACAAACCTATAGTAATCAAGGCAGTATGGTACTGGCATAAAAACAGAAATATAGATCAGTGGAACAGCATAGAAAGCCCAGAGATAAGCCCACGCACCTATGGTCAACTAATCTATGATGGAGGAGGCAAGAATATACAGTGGAGAAAAGACAGTCTCTTCAGTAAGTGGTGCTGGGAAAACTGGACAGCTACATGTAAAAGAATGAAATTAGAACCCTCGCTAACATCATACATAAAAATAAAGTAAAAATGGATTCGAGACCTAAATGTAAGACCGGACACTATAAAACTCTTAGAGGAAAACATAGGAAGAACACTCTTTGACATAAATCACAGCAAGATCTTTTTTGATCCACCTCCTAGAGTAATGGAAATAAAAACAAAAATAAACAAATGGGACCTAATGAAACTTAAAAGCTTTTGCAAAGCAAAGGAAACTACAATCAAGACGAAAAGGCAACCCTCAGAATGGGAGAAAATATTTACAAACAAATCAATGGACAAAGGATTAATCTCCAAAGTATATAAACAGCTCATGCAGCTCAATATTAAAAAAAAATAAACAACCCAATCAAAAAATGGGCAGAAGGGCTTCCCTGGTGGCGCAGTGGTTGAGAGTCCGCCTGCCGATACACAGGACATGGGTTCGTGCCCCGGTCCGGGAAGATCCCACATGCCGTGCTGTGGCTGGGCCCGTGAGCCGTGGGCGCTGAGCCTGCGCGTCCGGAGCCTGTGCTCCGCAACGGGAGAGGCCACAACAGTGAGAGGCCCGCGTACCGCAAAAAAAAAAAAAAAAAAAAAAACTGGGCAGAAGACCTAAATGGACATTTCTCCAAAGAAGACATACGGATGGCCAAGAAGGACATGAAAATCTGCTCAACATCACTAGTTATTAGAGAAATGCAAATCAAAACTACAATGAGGTATCACCTCATACTGGTTAGAATGGGCATCATCAGAAAATCTGCAAACAAATGCTGGAGAGGGTGTGGAGAAAAGGGAACCCTCTTGCACTGTTGGTGGGAATGTAATTTGATACAGCCACTATGGAGAACAGTATGGAGGTTCCTTAAAAAACTAAAAATAGAACTACCATACGACCCAGCAATCCCACTACTGGGCCTATACCCAAAGAAAACCATAATTCAAAAAGACACATGCACCCCCAATGTTCATTGCAGCTCTATTTACAATAGCCAGGTCATGGAAGCAACCTAAATGCCCATCGACAGACAAATGGATAGAGAAGATATGGTACATATATACGATGCAATATTACTCAGCCATAAAAGTGAAAGAAATTGGGTCATTTGTAGAGACGTGGATGGATCTAGAGACTGTCATACAGAGTGAAGAAAGAAAGAGAAAAACAAATATCGTATATTAATGCATAAATGTGGAACCTAGAAAAATGGTACAGGTGAACCTGTTTGCAGGGCAGAAATATAGACACAGGTGTAGAGAACAAATGTATGGACACCAAGCAGGGAAAGTGGCGGGGGGGTGGTGTGGTGGTGGGATGAATTGGGAGATTGGAATTGACATGTATACACTAATATGTATAAAATAGATAAATAATAAAAACCTGCTGTATAAAAAAATAAAATAAAATTCAAAAATTCAAAAAAAGATATAAAATTTTGAATAATAAAATTAACAATGTTGATCAAATGGACACAGAACTCTGCATACAATAATTAGAGAGCAACGTTCTTGAGCCACACGGAACATTTTATAAAAATGTGATCACCTTCTAGATTATAAACTAAATCTCAACAAATTTCAAAGCATATATATTACTCAGGTCACTTTCTCTGAGCCAATTACGATGAAGCTAGAAATCAGTCAGAAAAAGCTTACCAAAATTAGGGTATTTAAAAACACTTCTGGGAGTTCCCTGGTGGTCCAGTAGTTAGGACTTGGTACTGTCACTGCCAGTGGCCCCTGGTTCAGGGAACTAAGATTCCACAAGCAGCGTGGCTCAGCCAGAAAAAAAAAAAGAAAACAGTTCTAAGTAACTTCCTAGGTCAAAGACAAAAGCAAGCGTACACTTAGACAATTAAAAAAAAAAGTATAGGGCTTCCCCGGTGGTGCAGTGGTTGAGAATCTCCCTGCCAATGCAGGGAACGCGGGTTTGAGCCCTGGTCTGGGAAGATGCCACATGCCACAGAGCAACTGGGCCCGTGAGCCACAACTACTGAGCCTGCACATCTGGAGCCTGTGCTCCTTAACAAGAGAGGCCACGACAGTGAGAGGCCCACACACCGCAATTAAGAGTGGCTCCGGCTTGCCACAACTAGAGAAAGCCCTCGCACAGAAACGAGGACCCAACACAGCCAAAAATAAATAAATAAATTTATTTAAAAAAAAAAAAGTATAAACATTGCAAAGGAGCAGATAAAACTACTGTCATTATTTACAGAAGATGTGATTGCATAACTGAAGGACCTAAAATGGCTGAAAAATTACTGAAAGCAAAAGACATCAGTTAGATGGTGAAATACGAAAGTAATGTACGGAAAACTGATAGTTTTTATAAAAGACACCAACAACTAGTTAGAAGGAATAAGGTCAGAGAGGGCAAAGGTGGGAACCAAATGCTTCACACGCATTTTTATGATGTTTTGATTTTTTGCCACAAAGTGAATATACTGTCTCATCCAAAAAAAGTTATTCACCCGGGTGGATGCTGTAGGACACAGGAAGACCTTCCCAAGGACACTTGGGCATGGACAGTTTTTAATGACAGGGTGGGCAGGCGGGAAGTGCAGACAGTAAAAAGCCTCAGGGACTAAGGGACCCGGGCACCTCAGGGGCACAGGCAGAGAAGACGTTTCTAGAACAAAACTTCTGACATCTGTGTCTAGGCTCTGGGATGGGAGGCCCCTGGCGGTGGCTTGTGTGGGGACAGGTGGAGCAGATGAGGGCTCCTCTGGAGGCCCCTGCGTGACCCCGTGGGTGACTTCCATATGTCACAGGTGTGACCTGTTGTCCCTGACCCCGTCCTAACGTGACATCTCTCCTGGGTCTCCCATTTGTGACGTCGACGTTCACAGCCCCCTCTGTGTCTGACCCAGTGTATGACCTTCCCATGTGATGCCTCTATGCACCGGTCACTGTGACCCTTGCCCTCTGGCTTCCAACTGAGTTTGGCTGGTGTGGAGGAAGGAACTAGAAGGTGTGAACAAAAATGCAGACCAACCAAAGGGGACCAGCAGAGGCTCTTCATGCCCAGCTGTGTGTGTGTGTGTGTGTGTGTGTGTGTGTTGGGGGTGTGTGTCAGCCACTAGCACTGGAATCTGTCAGAGACTCCAAGGTGGGTTGAGGAGAAGGAAGGATTCATGGCGGGACAGAGGGGAGGCTCAGTGCTGCCCTGCCGGAGGCTGCTGGCCTGGGGGTGCTGGAGGCCGGCTGACTGGAAGTGGGGTGTCCTGTGTGCTTGGTCAGGGGCCATGTCTGCCTTTCTCTGGCTGGTCCTGAGTTGGAAACAGGGACAAAAATTAGGGAAGCTGTCAGTTACTGATGGAGGCTTGGACATTTTGGGTCAATTATTGCAGAAGTTATTATTTAGCTTCTTGGATTATCCCTGGAGATAGGGATCTGGCCTCTCATGAGTCTGACATAGGCTGGCTCCTGGGTTGTTTATTATAGGTAAGGGGTTGGCTTTCTGGGCAGGTTGCTTTAGATTGTGGGTCAGAGTTCTATTTTTGTATATAGTCTGAGCACTGTGACCACTGTTCACGTGTATATTCAGGCTCTCCCAGCTTGGAGTTTCTGATTCTGCTGTGGGTTCACTCTTGGCCAAAAGAACTCTCGTCACCTGGGGTCTCCCTCTGGGTCCTGTGCGGGTTAATGGGGCGGAGTTTTTACGGTACTTTGAGACCGGCGAGGCTTCTCCCATCCTCCACTCCCACTCAGCCACTCCTGTGTAGTCACCTCTCTGGGGATAATCCTGCCCTGGGATCTACTGAAGTCAGAGCAAGTCAGGTCTTGCATGAAGTTCCGAGGGAGGGAGCATCAGTCCTTTACAGGGCTGGCGACACGTGCATTTTTGGGGGGTGGGGGGACGTGCCATGCGGCTCGTGGGACCTTAGTTCCCCGACCAGGGATTGAACCCAGGCCCTTGGCAGTGAAAGACTGCCGAGTCCCCTGGACCGCCAGGGGACTCCCAACATCTGCAGTCCCCTTTGGTGAGTAAAATGGGGCATAGTAGTTTGGAAGTACTGTTAGCAAGTATCAATAGTTTGTCTTTGAGTATTTCCTTATAATTGGCAGTTTTCTTTCTTTTTTTAAAATTTATTTATTTATTTTTGGCTGTGCTGGGTCTTAATTTCTGTGCAAGGGCTTTCTCTAGTGTGGCAAGTGGGGACCACTCTTCATCGCGGTGCGCGGGCCTCTCACTATCGCGGTTTCTCTTGTTGCGGAGCACAGGCTCCAGACACGCAGGCTCAGTAGTTGTGGCTCACGGGCCTAGTTGCTCCGTGGCATGTGGGATCTTCCCATACCAGGGCTCGAACCCGTGTCCCCTGCATTAGCAGGCAGATTCTCAACCACTGCGCCACCAGGGAAGCCCTGGTAGTTTTCTTAAAGCCAAATGTTATGGCCAAAAATAGCCTCTGAATGTTTGTTCTGAGATCCAGAAACCTGGAAGGTGGCCTCAGGGGTTTCTGGGCTTCCTGGAACCTTCTGGAAACTAACAGGGAGAGCAGGGTGGAGGTTTCTGGCTCACCATGGGCTCCACCTCAGCCATGAAAACAGATTCTCAGAAGTACTTAGGAGAAACACACCCCAGGGCGGCTGTTTTTCCACTGAATTAACCTCTATTAAATATTTCCACTTCCAGGTCTGTGGTTAGGGATCATCATCTGTGCTGTCTCTCAGGCTGTGTGTTTTCTAGGCTTTATTGCCCGGCTAAATTGGAAAAAAGCCTGTCAGCAGGTAACTACGCTCGTTGCTGTCCTCTCCTGAAAAACACACAGATCCAGTTTTACCTCTCTCTCCCTTATTTTGGAAGGTTCTTTTCTCTTTTATTATAAATGCTACTTTTTTGTCATTGTTGTTTTATTTTATTATAGTTGATTTACAATGTTGTGTTAGTTTCAGGTGTACAGTACAGTGATTTAGTTATACACATATATATACACACACACACACCCCATATATGTGTGTATATATATATATATATATATATATATATATATGGTGTGTGTGTGTGTGTGTGTGTGTGTGTATTCTTTTTCAGATTCTTTTCCCTTATACAAAATATTGAGTATATGTCATTGTTTTAACTGGACTTAATTCAGATGTGAAGGGCTGGTGACCCTGGCTTTATTCCCCTTTGTTTATTCATCAGATAGAAAAACAAGGGGCTCTTTTCTTGCCTGGGTCCTATGCTAAACTTCCGCCTCTGTTCCTGAAAAGCCAATTTCAGGACAAGCTTTAGACCTGGAGAGAAAGGTGGAATGCCATCACATTTATCCTGATATTTATCCTGTTTTTATGATCTCCCAGTGTTTCATTAAGATACCTGTGGGCATCTTTGTCTGTAAACTTCCTAGGGTCAGTGTAGGGTGTCAGATAGGTGATGGAGAAAAGAGGCAAAGGACGAGGAAGGGAGAATTCTACAGGATCCCGGTCCCCAACGTGCCATCATCTTTTTTCCATCCAACCTTCCCCACCCACTGACCCCACATCAATCGTTACAAAAGATGATCCTGTACTTGTTAACTAGAGAGGCTCCCATGTTACACATCAGTTAAAGAAAATGGCTCCACTGGGGAATTAAGCAAGTGTTTGATGAGCACTGTGGTGAAGCCTGTGGATTGACTTGTCTCATTTTCTAGGCTCAGGTACATGCCAATTTGAAACGAAATGTGGTCCAGGACAGGACTGCTGCTCTCTCCCAGGACCCACTTGGCCCAGGTATGACACAGCTGCCCCTGCTCTGGGGACAGGCCTGTCTAGGTGTTCACAACTAGATTTGCTGCACTGAGCTCCCACTTAAATAGGGCAATAATGTCTCAGAAACAAATGATAAGGAACACCTGATTTCAGGTAAACAGTTGAAGTCTGTTTGCTTTTTTTTTAGTTTTTATTTTTGGCTGCGTTGGGTCTTTGTTGCTGTGCGTGGGCTTTCTCTAGTTACGGCGAGTGGGGGCTACTCTTCGTTGCAGTGCGTGGGTTTCTCATTGTGGTGGCTTCTCTTGTTGTGGAGCATGGGCTCTAGGCTCATGGGCTTCAGTAGTGTGGCACGTGGGCTCTGTAGTTGTGGCATGCGAGCTCTAGAGCGCAGGCTCATTAGTTGTGGCGCATGGGCTTAGTTGCTCCGCCGCCATGTGGGATCTTCCTGGGCCAGGGCTCAAACCTGTGTCCCTTACATTGGCAGGTGGATTTCCAACCACTGCGCCACCAGGGAAGCCCCGGAGGTTTGTTTGCTTTAATTGCAGACACGGACACACTGCTACAGATCATTAAAAGCTGCTGGTGATCAATTCAGTACTGATGCAAGCATTTCGGGTATTTTCCTTATTGTTACTCTTCTGAGGCATCCTGAGACTAAATCTAGGTCTGGGTCACTATTCTGCCTGGTACTTAGCAGGCCCTCTGGTGGGAAGACTCGCATCTCTCCCCAGTGCTGTGAACGGCCTTGAATCATCTCTCAGGTCATCTTTCTCCTCCACTGGCCTTATTCTCTTTCTGAGATGCTAATTCGATGAGTGCTGGCCCCTTGAACATTTCCCCGAAGACTCTTAACCTAAAGAGCTACCTTATTTGTTGCATTACTTGGTGGGGCAGAGCCCCTGAGGACCCCAGCTGACCGCAGCGGGATCCAGTCCGTGTCTGTGGGTGAGTGGACAGCACCTGACATAGGATTTCCTTTTATCTCCATGGTAGCAATTGCTTCTTGAATTACCATTCTCCCAGCTAGTAGTGCATACACGCATCTCCTTTTATACAGAAGAAAAACACCCTTTTAAGGCACTGAGTTCCTTTTCATCTCCAGCAGGCCCTGGAAACCATGGAGCAATGTGGATAAGAGATGTTGAAAAAAAAGAGGAGGGGCTTCCCTGGTGGTGCAGTGGTTGGGAGTCCGCCTGCCGATGCAGGGGACACGGGTTCGTGCCGCGGTCCGGGAAGATCCCACATGCCGCGGAGCGGCTGGGCCTGTGAGCCATGGCCGCTGGGCCTGTGCGTCCGGAGCCTGTGCTCCGCAGCAAGAGAGGCCACAACAGTGAAAGACCTGCGTACCGCAAAAAAAAAAAAAAAAAAGAAAGAAAAAGGAAAAAGAGGAGATTCAGTCGGATCAGCAGACACGCCAGGAAAAGGGTCTTGAGGTTCATCCAAGGGCCGCGTGGAAATTGTCTGGGAGACAGCTGGTGCTGTGGCGAGGGCTTCTGCTTTTTGGGGTCATTGTCATCTTGCTGGTGGGGATTTTAGTGAGAGTCTATATCAGAATCCAGTGATGTGGCGAGACAGAGAGAGAGAGATAGAGGGAGAGAGAGATGGGAGAGAGGGAGAGAGGGAGAGAGGGAGAGAGGGAGAGAGGGAGAGAGGGAGAGAGGGAGAGAGGGAGAGAGGGAGAGAGGGAGGGAGAGAGAGAGTAGGCCAAGGGATGCTTCTGACCTTACCAACAAAAATTCATTGGCCTAAAGGTGGCAGTTCGTTTTCAGTTAACGTTATTCAGCTGTGCCCATGGAGGTCAAGAACTGAGAGTTCCAAGATATTATTTTCTGATGAAGAAAAGGAAGGAAGGGAAAAAGTACGTGCTAGTCCAAAACAACGTCTGGAAGATTACATCCACCACCATGTCAACGGAAGACCACTGTGTACCAGATGCATCGATGTATGGCTTTGTATATTTCTTCTGCTTACTGTTTTTTTTTTAGATACAAACCCATACACCAAGGACTTAAGGATTCTTACTATGTGAATTATTTAAAATACATTTTACAATGTATCTTCCCTTAGATTATTATTCAGCATGAAACGACATTTGTTAATATTCATTTGGTACCAAGCGTAATAGGCATGCTTAACAAACTTAAAAGGGGAGAAGGCAGATTACCAAGAAGAAAGGAGTCAGGTGGCATCAATTAGCATGCTTCCTGTCAAGGGCCTGTCTTTTTTTTTTTTCTTTTTTTTTTTTTTTTTTAATTAGTTTCTGCTTTATAACAAAGTGAATCAGTCATACATATACATCTGTTCCCACATCCCCTCCCTCATGCATCTCCCTCCCTCCCACCCTCCCCATCCCACCCCTCCAGGCGGGCCTGTCTTAACACGGGTTTGGATTGACATGTTGGCAGGCGCAGGGAGGCATGAAGCACCAGCACTTTGTTTCTGAGTGGTGGGCATCCCATAGAGAGAAATACAGGCTTTGAAGAGCTAATCCAGGCAAACTGGAGGGAAAAATCAGACCCTTTCCTATTTTGATAGAAGGAAGGGTTGATAAAGTTGGAAGGCAACAAAAATGAAAAGAGTGTTCTAGGAGAGGGGAGGATGGGGTCCTGGGCAGGCCCTGTTCATCTTGTTTGGGCCTGTCCTCGTCTTAAAAAAGCTGCAGGCTTTTAGTGGCAGAGACGCGGTATATCCAGAAGGTTTTGTGCGGCCCCATCTCAAAAAGATGAGGTTTTAATGAATGCGCTCTTCTCCTTGGCCTTGGCAATTATTGGGAAAGTCTTTGAAGCTGTGAAAATCCAATCACTACTAACTCCTCTTAGCGGGTGGGAGGGCGAGTCAACAGCGGCCTTGGATTAAGGGGTCATTCTTGCCTGCCGCCTTGCCGGGCTAGCTCCAGCTGTTAGTTTAGCAAGCCTTCCTACCTACTAAGCACGCTGCGTTCTGGGGTGGATACAAACTGCTAGGCATGGCGAACAGATAATGGAAAAAATGAGAAAAGGTAGCTCCTTTGAGTGAAAAACACCCCAGGGCAGATTTCGGCGCGGGGAGGTGGAGGTACTCGCTAAGGCATCTCCACCCTCAGCGCTTCATTCCTCTTGGGTCAGTTAAGTGGAGGGTCACCTTCCAGGGACCAAGACGAAGGCTGCACCCAAGGTGGCCCTCGCGGTGGAGCCCCAGCAAAGCCCCCGTCCCGGCTTTTCGTTCCCTCCCCACCGGGCACGGGGGCTCGTCCTACCCGCTGCAAATTGCGGGCGGCTGGGAGCGCAACACCCCGGGGAGTAAATTCTTTGACCCAGTCTGGGGGGAGACATCACCCGGAAACCAGCGAAGGCTAACTAGGCCCCCCTGCACTGTTCCCACCTGCTCCTTCCGCGCCCCCCTACCAAGGCCGCCCCTCCCCTGAGTCCCGTGGGCCACGGAAGGCGGGGGCCGGGTCGGCGGCGGTAGGGGGCGGGGCGGGGCCTCCCCACCGCCAATCCCGCCACCGCCCGCCGCCCCGCCCACCCAGCCCCTACCTTACCCGGCCCACCGCCCCCGCCGCCTCCCGCGCACTCCCGAAGTGGGCGCGCCCGCCGCCGAGCGCCTCCCGCGACGGCATGGAGACCCCCGCCGCCCCTGTGCCGCCCGCTGCCGAGAGCCCCTCGTCCGCCCGCGACGGCGCCCAGAGGCCCGGGACCCCCGGCTGGCGCAAATGCCTGCGGCCTCTGCGGGGCGCGCTGCCGCCCGACGTGGGGCGCGAGATGGCGGAGCTGGAGGCGCTCGCGGGCCCAGTGGTGAGTGCGCGGCCCCTTGCCGCCCTCCCCGCGGTCCCTCTCCCTGCGTTCCCCCCCGTCCCCCGCGGTCCCTCACCCCGTGGTCCCTCTCCCCGCGGCCCCCCCCCGTCCCCCGCGGTCCGGCCGGTGGACCAGTGCCGTCCCGCGCTGTCTCGGGCGGGAGGGTCGGTGTAATGCGCTGTCCTTCGCTTTCCTCACCCCAGTTCCTCGCGCAGCTGCTCATCTTTCTCATCAGCCTCGTCAGCTCCGTATTCTGCGGCCACCTGGGCAAGGTCGAGCTGGATGCGGTTACGCTTGCTGTCTCGGTAGGTTTTTACATTCTTTTCTTCTTTTTTTGGGGGGGGCTGAAGACTTGGAAAAGCCTGGAATTTGAGTTGTGTGATGTCTGACATCTGCACCTTCACAGGGTCGGAGCTTGACCTGGGGGTTCCATTACCCTATCGTTAGATTTGGAAGGAGACTGTGTCAACTACTTAGAAAAGGTATTCTCCGAACTCTCAAACCATCCCATGGTGACCGACCTCTAATTGGTCTGGGGACCAGGTATTGCAAAGAATTCGTAGCAATGAGGCAAACTCTGCTGGTAGAACTAAAAGAACTGCATTTTTTTTTCCTATTATGAAGTTAAACCAGATAACATATCTAGAACTAGGTTGACTGCTGTTAGTTTGAATTACACAGTTCATTAAGGTGGTGCTATTTCAGCCTTGTAATAAAGTGTCTCCCTTCCACCATGGATTGAAATTACACCCCCTTTGAAGTCCCTGCATTTTTGCTGGTGATGTAGTGGAAAGCTGCCTCTCTCCTGCGTTTCGTCCATGCTTTCAAAGAAGGTGAAAAGCTTCTCCAGCTGGTAATGGCAGGTGGTGTTTCCCAGTCTCAGAAAATGCCCCTCCTGTTCCCACCCAGGTGGGTAGAGCCCTAAGATCATGGCGGGGCCACAGAAATTTTCCTTATGGTTGAGACCACCTTGGTATATGGAATCATACATTTTATTTACAGGTCTATTATTGGGTGAACCCGTTTGGTAGGTTGCCTTTTCATTTTGTTGATGGTTTCCTTTGCTGTGCAGAAGCTTTTTAGTTTCATGTAGTCCCATTTATTTTTGCTTTTCTTGCCTCTGATTTTGGTGTCAGGTCCAAAAAATCATGCCCAAGACTTGTTAAAGGAGCTTACCGCCTAAGTCTTCTTCCAGGAGTTTTATGGTTTCAGGTCTTATGTTCAAGTCTTTCACCCATTTTGAGTTGATTTTGTGTATGGTGTGAGATACGGGTCCAGTTTCATTCTTTTGCATGCAGACTCTCCTTTCCCAGCACCCAGTTTTGGACAACCTATCTGGTACACCATCTGTACTTTTCCTTGTTGAAGATCTGTACGTGGCCTCTTCTGTGTTCACAGACAACCTCAGGACCTGAGTGCTTGTCTCCTTGGGTGTGTGGGTCCCCCTCCTTCCATCTCGCTGGCTTCCAGGACCCCCAAATGCACATCGGGCCCCACACCCTGCACATTTCCAGCCCTCCGCGTGCACCCACAGCAGAAGCTTTAAACTTTACACTTCCGCTCACCACCCTTTATCCCTGGAGCCCTGTCGAGTCCCCACACCCTTGCTGCCTGTCCTTTGCCCTCAAGGGTGTTTCCCATGCTGGGATCCCTCCATCCTCACTCGCTCTGCAGCCCCTGCTTGGTCCCCTCCCAGAATCCAGGGCCAGTCAGTGCCTGATCCTCACCCCCCTTCCTTCAGCCCTGCCACCTGGATCCCCATCACTCTTCTCTTTCTTTTTAAAATATTTATTTATTTATTTATTTATTTTTGGCTGCATTGATTGGGTCTTTGTTGCTGCGCGTGGGCTTTTCTCTAGTTGCGGCGGGTCGGGGCGGGGGCTACTCTTCCGTTGAGGTGCGCGGGCTTCTCATTGCGGTGGCTTGTTGCGGAGCACGGGCTCTAGGCGCGCGGGCTCAGTAGTTGTGGCTCATGGGCTTAGTTGCTCCGCGGCATGTGGGATCTTCCCGGACCAGGGCTCGAATCCGTGTCCCCTGCATTGGCAGGCGGATTCTTAACCACTGCGCCACCAGGGAAGTCTCTCATCACTCTTTTCTTTGAGACCAGCCTTCTACCTGGACTCAGAACCATCCTTTCTCCTCCAGCCCCTTCCCTTTCACTAGTGCTACTGAATTTAGATAAAGTGTCCAAGTCTCTCCTTGTGCAGCCCCCTCTCTGGCCTCTATCCACTTATGCTCTTTGCCAGAAAGTCTACACTGCGTCTTCATTTTCCTTTTCTCCCCATTGCAAACTGGCCTCTATTTCCCCACTGTTCCATTTAACCTACTCTTCCGAAAGCTGCCAGTGACCCACCCCCCGCCCCCAATCTCCAGAGAACTTGCCCTCACCTGGCCGCCTTTCCCCACCTCCCTCCTGGGAACTCTCCGCACCTGCCAGTCCTCCCTGGTTCCTCTTCTGGTAGTTGTGCTGCTTCTTCTCTTCCCCTACTCCTTTGTTTGTTGGGGACCATCCTGTCCTGGGAGCACCCTACACACGGCCCCGTCTGCATCAGTCAGCGAGCCCTGCTGCCTTAATTGCCCACATTTCTTAAAATCACTTTTTTTCTGTTTCCTGCTACTACACTCTTGCAGCTTGGCCTTCATCCCTCCTGCCAGCCGCAAGGCCTCCCCTCCTCCCGCCCTGACTGCGTCCTGCCCTCCCCCATCCTGCAGCTAGAGTCGCGCCCCTCCCGGCTTCTGATCTCCGGGCATCTCAGCCCCCTGCTTGTGGTGCCCACTGCTTTCTGTTAGCTGCATGCGGGGTCCGGGTGTGTCTGCCTAGACAGGGCTGGGTGACCTGCACAAAACTGTCCCTGAGGACTCCCAGGCAGCCAGAGCCCCCACCTCCAGGCTGTGCTGGTCTGTCTCTGCCTGCTTTCTTGTGATTGGCCAGCTCCTATTAACTTTTGCTGAGCCTGGTACCAGCAGAGATGCGGCCCCAGCAGACGTCTCAGAAATGCGTAACTTCGGAGACCGAGCAGCCAGCCGGCTCTCACCCAGGCGTCCCCTGAATGTATGTTTTTCTTCTCAGCTCTGCACCTTTATGTTTTCCCACCTGTAACATGGTGAGGGTTTAAAGCATGATGATTGTGTATGCCTGTAGAATCCCACGGTGCCTGTTTTTTCATTTATTTCACCAAAACTATTTTGAAACCTATCTTGGGAGGGGAATTCAGATTTTATATGTGTTTTTTGGTGATTCTTTCCCTCTTTCTGTTTTTCCCCTAAAGCACTCAATGATAAGAGGGTAACGGAAGAGTTCCTAGTTTTTGAAGTAAAAATAAAATAGGAATACACCCAGCAAGGACCTACTGTACAGCACAGGGGACTATACTCAATATCCTGTGATAAACCATAATGGAAAAGAATCTAAAAAAGAATAGATACATATACACATATATAAAACGGAATCACTTTGCTGTACACCTGAAACCAACACAACATTGTAAATCAACTATATTTCAATAAAAACAAAGATTTGGAAAAAAAATGAAAAAAAATAATAATACAGTAAATACAAACCTAAAATTATACAGACAGGCTTGAAAAGGGCATGTGGGAAGGTGGCTATGTTCCAAAGTCAGGCATTTGTGTGGATAAGGTCTTAGATAAGGGGGTCTGTGCCTGTCTTCTCGGGCAGTGGGTGGCCAGACTTTTGCTTTTAATCAGCTGTTAAATTGTAACAAATTGCTAGGGAGACAATAGGCTCATTTCAAGAAGACTCTATTTATGAAAGCCAGGCCCAGTTAGAAATATTTTTACCTTGTGAAAAAACTCAGTATATAGTATGAGAGGGTTTACAAAAGTGTTTGGTTTTAAAAGAAAAGAACATTTCTATACACCCACCTTGTTCCACAGAGCATTTGAGTTGGTTTATAAAAATACTTTCAAGGCAGATAGAGTCGGGTCCAAGACACATGGATGGAAGAAGACGCAAGGTGAGGTGGTGGTGACGGCATCTGAGGGGCTGCAGATCTGCTCCGAACTCCCCACCCATGTGGTTCCCCCAAGTGTTCCTGAGCCATCTCTCAGGGAAGAGCAGCTTTTCTTGATGCTGAGTCATAGGGAGTTTCTCTTGTAGAGTTTCATAAAGTGGACACCCTGATGTGGAAGCCCGTGTCCTGGATAACATGCTCTGAGATACAGTAGCAGTTCCTGTGCATCTTTTATCACACTGGCTGCTGGGAGGGGAAAGTGTGACATCAGGGCTGGGTTGGCAAAAGCTTGTTGACTTTAACCAAAGCCGTCTCTGAATAGTAACTTGACCCAGATGGACTTGAAGTTGTAGAGGAAGAATGATACCAAAGTGCATTCATTTACCCAAGAAAGGCTCACATGTGACATTGTTTTTCAGTACAAAACTCTTGAGAAATTGGCATGCTTCATCTTTCTCTCTTCCTGGAAAGCCGAGGTGTTCTGGGGCTTTTGCCCTGACGCTGTCCTGGGTGGACTCAGCAGAGAGCATCTTGGGGTGGATGCCCCTTCCTGCTCTGAGGGTGGCCTGTCACTGACTCCTGGGGGCTCAGCCGAGAAGGTCATCCTGAGGCTGCCATCACTGCTAGATGTGAGCCCAGGATGGAAACGAGGGTCTTCAGCTCCCCCCACCCAGCTCCGCTGGGCTCTGACCCTTACCTGCAGGTCACTGCTTGGGCCTTTGGTTGTCGGGGGCACTGGGTGGGGTCTGGGCGAGAGGCTGACACAAAAGTGGTGCCGTTCCTCACTGGAGGACCAGAGCCTGGGGCCAGGCTGCCCAGCTTCAGGTCGCCATCTGAGTGATGTAAACTTGCTGTGATTCAGATGACCCATAAGATGGGAGTAGTGATCGTAGCATTGTGTGTGTGAAGGGTTTGGGACGACCCTGCACGTAGCACGTGCTCAGTCTGGGTTTGCTGCTGTTATCATTAAATGTACACCGTAGATCAGGGGTATCACCTTCAGGTGTTAACTGCAACATTACTTTTATTAAATACAGAAGTTGTTAACGCACTGTGGGTTTACGAAAAACTAGGTTGTTGGCTCCCCTGGTTGATGCAGGTGACTGTGATCCTGTAGTCAGACTGTACGTTCTGTGCGACAGTGGACAAGGACAGGTGTGGACACCATGGGATCTGAGACACAGACCACCAGCTGCTCCCGCCTGGTCCCGGATGCGTGCCACACCTGCTCTGCTGTTCCTTGCAGGTTGTGAATGTTGCCGGGGTTTCCGTTGGAACTGGCTTGGCCTCCGCTTGTGACACGCTCATGTCTCAGGTGAGGACCACCCTGCCCCACAGACCTTGCTTTGTCAATGATCTTTCGTTGTAGAACCAATCTAGGGGACTGAGGACAGGCTGTGGTTTTGCGGCCTTATGTTTGTCGGATACCCCGCTGCTGATGGCTGTAAATGGAGTGGAGCTGGCTTTACTAACCCTGTCCTCTGGTCCATCTACTCAGGGCTGTTCTCCTTTTTCCATCCTGTCTGATCCCTCCCACCCTAAAACCATCCTCCTTCATCCACTGCCCCTCTGTCTCTCCTCTCCTTCAAACCAAGCTGCTTGAAGCTGTCCCTTGTGGTCCCTGTCTGGACACCGCCCTGGACTCGGCACCCATCACTGATTCCGTTCCTGTGCATCCCCCCCTACCCCCCACCCCCGTCCTGGTCCTCAACCAGCGCAGCCACCGCCGCTCTCCACCACTCCCTGGTTGCCACGGTTGCAGATCCTGCAATGGTCCAGCCACCTCTCCGGTGGCTCCTTCTCAGTCTGTGGTGTCTGTTCTTCTTCTTCCTGCCCCTTGGAGCCCCCTGCCCTCACCTACCTCCCGCTGTGGTACATCCTCCCCCGGCTGCTGTCTCCCCCGCCGCCAGCGGTGGTGAAGACTCACGTCGCCATCTCCTGCCTGACATCTCTTCCCAGAGGGCCAGGCTCCATTCTGTCCTCAGACCCAGCTCATCCAGGATTAAGCTCGCCTGTGTTCCCCTGTAGAGTTCCCTCTCTCAGGAGTACACCACCCGCTCGCTACTCAAGCCAGAAGCCGTCTGCTTCCTCCCCCATCTCCACACGTTAGCAGAACTGTTGATTGCTCTTGACTTTGACTCGTGGTGTTTCTTGACTCTGCTTGTTTCTCTTCATCCTTACTGCCTGTCCTGGGATTGGGAGCGCTGGGCTGGTGTACAGGCATCACCAGCGCAGAGACAGATGCCAGTCAAGGCCTTTTACTCCTGGCTCTGTCTCTTATCTCACCCACCTGATCTATAACCATAGTGGTTCTCCTTCTAGACTCTGAGCTCCTTAGGGAGAAAGGCTGTGTCCCTTTCAGTCTCTGAAGCCCTATGGTTCAGCATTGTGCTTGCTATTATAGCAGGTACCTTGGAAATTTGTTGAATGGGTGAGAAGGAGGCAGAGATGGGTGGATGGATGGATGGATGGATGGATGAATGAATGAGTGGCTGTATGATGAATGAGTGTGTAGATGAATGATTGGGTTGGGTGTATGATGGATGGATGGATGGATGGATGAATGGGTGGGTGGGTATATGATGCATGAGTGGATGAATGGGTGGGTGGGTGGTCAGATGGATGAATGAATGGCTGGGGTGGGGTGGTATATGATGGATGAGTCCTACCTTTAAACCCAAAGCCTGGGAGAGTGAGGACAGGGTTACATGCCAAGGAAGGAGCAGTGCTGAGTGAATGTAGTATCTCCTGAGCTGTTGCCCTCGGCTCCCATCAGGTAATGCATGAGGGTTTCCTGAGATCGTTTTTCCAGGCTAAGCTGAACACAGCTCTGAAGGACTTAATGTAATTTAGGCCAAAGCTAACTCTGGATTGGCGTGATATAGGATATGAAATTTTGTTTCAAAAGAGTTTTTTGGGTCCCTTTTTTTTTTTTTTGCACCATTTCAACATTTCAGTCATTTTTATTCATATATATATATACTTTTTAACAAAAAGGCTGTATCTTAATTTGTTTCCCCACTTATCAATATATAATGGACATCTTTCTGTATTGTTAAATGTACTTCCATAGTGGCACATTGTTTCCCAAATTTTAAATAGCTTTTTAAAAAGATTATAAAGGCCAAACACATAGAAATTTTAGGTTATCCAGAAAAGTATTTTAAAAAGTGGAAAAAATCACTAAAATTTACCCCCGCCCACCCCCCAGTTACCTCTATTAACTTTTTGGTGAATATCCTGCAAATATTTCAATCTGTGTACATTTATGCACCCACACAGTTCTAGCATTTACATATGGTTTTTTTTTTCCCTCCCCTTCAACAGTGTTTGGAGAATGTTCTGTTTCAATGAAGTCGGTGTATACTTTCCCATTTAATATTTGCATAATATTCTGTAATATGTCACTGGTATTTCCATTCTTTCGTTACTGAGTGTTTAATTTAGTCCCATTGTCTCTTTTAATGTGTGTTGAGGTCAGTCGCTTTTGGTTGAAGAAAGAGACAGTCATTCCGTTACTTGCAGAGAGAGGAGGCCTGGGCCGGGGCACTGGGGAGCGGCCTGTCCACCTCCCCGCTCTCTGTGCCCTGGCCTCCCACCTGCCCCTCTGCAGCTCGTGGGGTTCCTCTGCTTGGAGCTGTCCAGTGACCCCTCCCCTCCCCACTCTGTTCCAGCCCTGCAGCGCCCTCAGGCTGCTCCCGCTCATTCTCTTGCCATCAGCCCCTGGGTGAGGCACCCCCATCACCAGGTCAAGAGCTGTGCTCACCACCGCCCTAACACTCCATCATCTTCCCCTTCCCGGATTGATTTTTTTCCTATGAGAGCAGGGAATTTGCTCCCTGCTGAGTTAGTTCCCAGGCCTCACGGCTGTCTGGCACATAGTAGGTGTTCTAGAAGTATCTGCTGAATGAATCCAGAAGGCTCCAACATGCGCCCAGTTCTTCTCACACCTTTTAAGCTCAGCTCTTTCCTGCCCGGTTCCCTGGAGCAGGGGACCAGTCATCCTGGGCAACCAGCTCAGCAGCTGGGGTGGGAGCAGATAGCAGGAAGCACCCAGCAGGGCTGCTGGTGGCGGGCAGGGCACTTGCGGTGGGGCTCTGTTGGCGGGGCAGGCGGCCCAGGCACTGCATTCTCCAGCACTGTATTTGTGTTCCCAAGTCCTTGGAGCCAAGAACCTAAAACGTGTGGGGATCGTCCTTCAGAGAAGCATCCTCATCCTGATGCTGTGCTGCTTCCCGTGCTGGGCCCTCTTCCTCAACATCGAGAGCCTCCTCCTGTTCCTGAAGCAAGACCCCGAGGTCTCCAGGTCAGCTGGATCTCTAGCATCACAAGCCCAGGGTCACAGTCAGTGGCTGGCTGGTTATCTTGCCTGTGTTGACATTTTCGGTCAGTCACCTGGACTTGAACCCTGTGGAAGGTGGAAGCTGTGACTCTGGCCTGTGGGACCCTGGGCTGGTGGGGACCCCCTGATGCGGATGCACGGGGACCCTGCCCTCCGGGAGACACGGCCCCGCCTGCCCTTCACGGAGTTTCTCCGTTTGGCGTTTTGCACACGCACAGAGTGTCTTTCCCCAGCGCGTAGAAGAGGGCAACGTGGCCGCCTCACGTTTGTTTTTAGAGTCGGGATTTTTAACCCTCAGTTCTAGGAGGCCCCCCAGTGATGTTGGGGATGCCGGATGCAGGGAGAGAGACTGTCCTTTCTGGAGATGCAGGCTGTCCTTTCTGGAGACTGTTGGTCGTGCTTCCTTGTGAGGTATAGCTGCAGTCCTGGCTCTTCCAAGAGGCTTCCGAATTTTGCCCAACTCTCAGTTCATTTGGCTGTGTTCCTTCCAGCTTTTCTGCCTAGGATGACCTGAAAAATGTCAAGTCCAGCGCCCCTGAGTAAGCAGACATTTAGCAGGCCTGATGTGATGTCGACTTACGTTGCAAAGAAACAGTCACTTACAAGTGTTATTAACTTTCTCCCATATAAATTATCTTTAGTTTTAGTTTTAATTTTTAGAAAATACTCTGTGGATTCAGCTTGAAGACAGCATGACCAGCAATTGTTTTAATATTAACTGGAGGCTCTTCTGTTGTCTGTTTTAGGATAGCCCAGATCTATGTGATGATTTTAATCCCTTCTCTTCCGGTAAGTGTCAAGAACATCCTTGCATTTTGGTACACGAAGCAGCTCATGAACACGGGCCTCCCCCCTTTTGTTTGTTTATTTTATCAAAGTGCTATTCATGCGACAGGTGGAAATTTCTTGGACCTGTCATCCCCACCCCACTGATCCTCAGGGCTTGTGCCACTTTGATGTCCAAGAGCTTAAATTAAATATAAACACTGATAAGGGGAAGACATTTCCTTCCTTATTCTAGAGTTACTTTTTTTAAAATTAATTTTTATTGGAGTATAGTTGCTTTACAATGTTGTATTAGTTTCTACTGTATAGCGAAGCAAATCAGCCATATGTATACGTATGTCCCCTCTTGTTTGGATTTCCTTCCCGTTTAGCTCACCAAAAAGCACTGAGTTGAGTAGAGTTCCCTGAGCTATACAGTAGGTTCTCATTAATTATCTATTTCATACACTATTTTATATCAACAGTGTATATATGACAATCCCAACTTCTCAGTTCATCCCACCCTGTCCTCCACTTTCCCCTCTTGGTGTCCATACGTTTGTTCTCTACGTCTGTGTCTCTATTTCTGTTTTGCAAATAAGATCATCTGTACCATTTTTCTAGATTCCACATATATGCATTAATATATGGTATTTGTTTTTCTCTTTCTGACTGACTTCACTCTGCATGACGGTCTCTAGGTTAGGATTACTTTTGATTCCAAATTAATCAGGATGCTTCCTGGGCTCCGCCTGCATTTGGGGAAGGACCGCTAGCTGTCACCCTCGGAGCCATTCAGATGTCAAGGCAGCGAGTGGTGGTTTCTCCTGAGCTGGTTAGAATTCGCTTTTGTCCTCACGGAGTCCGCTCTGGGAAGATCCAAATAGTTAGCATTTGATTATCCTAGCATTTGGTTAGTGCGGGTCCAAGTCTCTGAATTTGAGGTCACAAAACAAGATTAAATATCTTACTAAAAACCAGAATCGACGTAAACTGTGGGAATGAGACTTTTTTTTAATCAACGAGAGCTGTTTTTCTATTTTATCTTACAGGCCACATTCCTGTTCCAGCTGCAGGCAAAATATTTACAAAGTCAGGTACGGATTTTTTTTTTTTAATTTATTTATTTTCGGCTGTGTTGGGTCTTCGTTTCTGTGCGAGGGCTTTCTCTAGTTGCGGCAAGTGGGGGCCACTCTTCATCGCGGTGCGTGGGCCTCTCACTATCGCGGCCTCTCTTTGCAGAGCACAGGCTCCAGACGTGCAGACTCAGTAGCTGTGGCTCATGGGCCCAGTTGCTCCGCGGCATGTGGGATCTTCCCAGACCAGGGCTCGCACCCATGTCCCCTGCATTGGCAGGCAGAGTCTCAACCACTGCGCCACCAGGGAAGCCCAGGTACAGATTTTTTAATAGTTTTACTCCATAATACTGGAAATGTGTAGTAAATATTTTTCCCCTAACTCAACGTGGTATTTGTTTTATTTATTAACAGTAATTTGTCTGTTTACTCTGTGCCAGATACTGTTCTAAATGCCTTATAAATATATTAACTTAATTCTAATAACAATGTGAGTAGGCTCTATCTTTTCCATTTTTAGATAAGAAAACCAAGATATGTAGATGATGTGACTTGCCCAAGGTCATACAGATTGTAAGCCAAGGGGCTGGGATTTGAACTCAGCCTGGCTCCAAAGTCTGATCTAAAGTTTTCAATATTTAAAAGTCTGTATTTCTGAGGCGGGCTTTTCCCTAGCTTTCCCTAGTTTGGGTTTTAGGCAGACATACCCAACAGCGTGCTGAGAGTAATTTCTCGCGATCTTGCAAGAAAGTAATTATTTTACCCAGCTTCACAGAAGAGGAGAGTTAGGGCTGAAGAGGGTAGGGTCTGAGTTGGCATTCAGAACTAGATTTTCTTCTACAAGCTATCCTGCCTTAAGGATCTGCTTCGAGTATTTCTCTTTCCAACACGACAGCCCAGTGCTGGGCTAGGCCTGAGGGTTACGGTGGAAGGCAGGCTGCAAGGTGGAATGGGCTGGGGGTCTGAGGCTCTGGACCCTGGGCCATCCCAGCTCACACCGCCCCTTCCCCCAGGCTCAGTGAGACTCGGGAGCCAGACCAAACCAAACGTGTGGCTCCTCGAAGTGGGGGCCACCTGGGACCTGTCCCCCACCGGGTTGCACCTTCTCCATCCGGGCCGCACCTGCAGCCCCACCGTCACGCGTCCATCTCGCCCATCCTTAATGCTCCCCTTCCTTGCTCTGCGCCCCGACCCTGACTGTGCTTAGACAGAGGTGCACTCGAGTGAGAACACTGAGGCTCCAGCAGAGGCCTTGTGGCGCTGAGGTCCCCAGGGTAGCGGCTCGGGTCCAGGCTCCAGCCTGAGCACTGTCACCACCTGCATGTCCACAGCCCACGTTCTGGCCCCACGGGACTGGCCAGAGTGCCACGCTGCCAGCCGGGCCGCCACCCACCCATCCCGACCCCCTGGTAAATATCTTAGGGAATTTTCCATAAAAGTAATGGACAGTTTTTTCCGAGGTTCTACCCGAGCTCTGTCTGGGTGGAGTCTTGTGGATGGATGTGCTCCGCCCTAGAGAGATGATGCCCGGCCCGTCACATCCTCTAGGCCACCTGGTTTCTGGCTTTGCACCGGCCTCAGACTGACTCTGGCGCCTGTTTCAGGGGAGGAGGACCCAGTGTCCCACGGCCACCACCGCAGCCGTGTGCAGGGCCCCCCAGGGCCTCGTGCAGCACGGGGCAGGGTGGATGCGGGCAGAGTTGAGAGGCGCTCCAGCCCACCGAACTGAGCCTCCAGTGCCTGCGTGTCACCGTTTGTCCACGAAGCCATTGCACTTTGACAGTGGTCAGCCGTTTAAATGCAGGGGGAAAATGCAGAAGTCTTACTTAAAGAAAGTACCGGTGTCGTGTGGGCAGCAGATACAAACGAAGTGAGTAAAGTAAGAATAAAGGGATGAGCATTCGCGGTACCCCTGCTCCGCCGCGGGCATCGCTGGGTACCCTGGATGCGGTGACCTCGTGTGCCCCCAGCCTCGGTCCTGGTGCCCCGCAGGTGGTCTTTCCTTATAGACCTCACGCCGGGACCCGGCTGGCTCTTGGTGTGGTTGTCCCCTCTTTTCTCTCTGTGATGCTGTGGCCTGTGATGCTGTCGTCATGCAGAGGCAGTTACCCACTGGGCTGGTCTGGCTCAGGCGGCACCAGTGGGGGAGACGCCCCGTGGTCCTGATCCCTGCTGTTGTTGGTCTTGGGTTACTTCGCGGTCATTTAAAATTGGCGCCTGTTTAACTCTGAACGTTCATTTCATCACCTGTTCCGGAAAACTTCAGTCTTCCTCCTGCATTTGCCCTTCACTCTCACATGACTGCCACGCTCAGAAGTGACATCAGACGTGGGTTTTTTTTCCCCCACACCAAGCAATCCAGGGCACCAGCTGGGTGCCGTACAGTCACTCTGACACTGTGTACCTGGAGATGGCGTCCGATCCCATGGGTTAAGGGCTCAGTCCCACGCGCCTGCTCCCCTGACCCCCCAGATGCTCACTGCAAGTCCAGGTCGTCACCTGTGCTGACCAGTTGGCTATAAATCAGAGGTTCCCACGACCTCCTCTTGGGTTCGATTAATTTACTAGAACTCCTCACAGAACTCGGGAACACTGTTCTGTCACTATTCACCGGTTTATCATAAAACGACATGATAAAGGATCCTGGTGGGCATCCGGGTGGAAGAGGTGCGTGGGGCAGGGCATGGGGAGGGGCTTGTGCCCGTGTTCACCCGCCTGGAAGCTCCCCGAAGCCCGCGCTGTTGGGACTTTATGGAGGTGTCCTCACAAGGGCGTGCTCGTTCATTAGCTCCATTTCCAGCCCGTCCCCCCTCTCGAGAGTGGGGGTGGGGAGCCTGAAAATCGTGGTGACCGGCCCCCATCCCGGAGCCCATCCTGGGTCGCCTCATTAGAACAAAAGATACTCCTGGTACTCTTATAACTAAGGAATTCATAAGGCTTTCAGGAGATCTGTGTCGGAGGTGGGGTCAAAGACCAGATATAAGAATAAGAGATGCCCCCGGTGCTCTTAGCACTGAGGGAATGGCAAGGGTTTTAGGAGCTCTGTGCTGGGAACCGGGGGGCAGAGACCCATGTATATGTTTCCTGCTCGCTCTCGCCACCCGACTGATGGGCTGTTGAAAGTGCTCATGTTTCCTGTTTGCTCGGGGCTCTTAGGGCATCATCATGCCTCAGGTGGTTACCGGCATTGCAGCGAACGTCCTCAACGTGGGCACGAATGCCCTCCTGCTGTACGCCCTGGACTTCGGAGTGGTGTGAGTAGTGACCCCTCCATTCCCCATGTAGAGTGCCGGCTGGGATGCAGGGGAGGGGGCAGCCCAGTGGGGAATGCCAAGCTGTGCTCATGGGCAGCAGATGCCCTGGAACCCGGGAGGGAGGAACGTTGGGGCTTAGTCTGGGGAGAGCGGGGAGCTGACACCTGCCCGGAGGAGGGTGACCCCGAGCCTGGGCAGACAGGGAGGGGTGACCCCAGCAAAGGCAGGAAGTGGGCAGAGGCCTGTAGGGATTTTCCTGTTGTCCCTGGATTGTAAGGAATGGAGCCAGATTCTGTCTCGAAGAAGCTCGAGCAGGCGGGGGTCACACAGAGTGAGACCTCCCTGGGCGGGTGCCACGTGCTGGTCCCCCCCTCACTTGAGGCCCTCAGAGCCTGCTTCCTGCGCGTGGCTGGCGTGATCTCACCAGGACTTGTGGACCGGGCCCCGGCAGTTTTGAGGTGCTTTAGGGCAGTGTGTTCTTTCCTTTTTTCGGCTGTGCTGCACAGCTTGCGGGGTCTTAGTTCCCCCACCGGGGACTGAACCTGGGCCACTGCAGTGAAAGTGCAGAGTCCTAACCACTGGACCGCCAGGGAGTTCCCTAGGGCAGTGTGTTTCTTTATAAATGAAAACTGGTTTCGTGGGTCATGACCAGCACTTTGAAAAATTAAATATATTATGAATGAAATAAGATGAAATAGAATAGGAAATAGAATGTGGCCTGGGGGTGTTTTTCATGAGACGTTTGCTTCTATGGCATGTGGGTACTGGATAGTGACGGAAATTTAATTCTTACTGGTGGTTGCAGTAAAAAATACATACAAAAGCATTTAATTGAAGGATTGTGCAGAGTTGGAACACAGACCAATCAATGAAAAAACATTTGTAACACCTTCCAGAAAACCGAAAGAGGCTTTGGCCTTGGGGAAGTGAAGAGTCAGGGGCCAAGTTTGAGAAGCGGTGACATTGACCCACATAAGCATCTCAGCAGGCTTCTCTGAAGATGAACCTCAGAGACTGTCTTTTAGAAGGTTTTTTTAAACAGATATACAGGGCTTCCCTGGTGGCGCAGTGGTTGAGAGTCCGCCTGCTGATGCAGGGGACACGGGTTCGTGCCCCGGTCCGGGAAGATCCCACATGCCGCGGAGCGGCTGGGCCCGTGAGCCATGGCCGCTGAGCCTGCGCATCCGGAGCCTGTGCTCCACAACGGGAGAGGCCACAACAGTGAGAGGCCCGCGTACTGCCAAAAAAAAAACAACAAAAAAAAAACAAACAAAAAAAACAGATATACAGAGGGCAGTTTGGGAATAGGTGGGTAAGAGGAGAAAAACACAGGGATGGACTAAGAAGTGAAAAAATGTGAGAACTGGTCAGGAGAGTGAAATGAAAAAATAGAAGAGAATTCAGAGTTCCTGGTTCTCTGTGCCAGAACAGGGCACATTCTATTTGTGGGGATAAAATGTCATCCATTGACGATGCTCTCAGGTTATTTCCCAAGACAAAACAAATTTATTATAATGCTGGGAAATAAAACTGCTATGACCTTAGACCAGTTGTTGAACACAGTAGCTGTTTGCCATAGCCTTATTTATTTATTTATCATCTGTCTTTGCTGCACTGGGTCTTAGTTGCAGCATGCATGTGGGATCTAGTTCCCCGACCAGGGATCGAACCCAGGCCCCCTGCATTGGGAGAGCAGAGTCTTACGCACTGGACCACCAGGGAAGTCCCTGCCATAGCCTTTGAACTAAGTATGTTTAAGAATTTATTTGATGGTTTATTTAAGGCTATCAGAACAAGGAAGGGTGATAAGTCTTTATGTGCTTTTGCTTTTCTAGTAGTATTGGGTTCTTCCACAAAAATTCAATCTTGATGAAAAGAAAACAAGTCTATTATAAGTGGATCTGGTGTTTAAAAAGAAGGTAGTCCAGGAGCTATGGGCTCATCTAATAACTGTGAGAGCGAAAGCTTATTATTTGGGAGGAATGTACTCACGGGTGATGATACCTTTTTCTCCTTCAGAGGACCTGCCTGGGCGAACACCACTTCCCAGTTCTTGTCTGCTCTTCTCTTCCTGTACGTGTGGTGGAAAAAAATCCACGTCAACACCTGGGGAGGTATTGAGGACATTGATTTCTTATGTTATCTATTGTTCAGAAAGATGTGATTCTGGTCTCTAAATTTTTTTTTTCCTCAGACTTTTTTTGTTTTTATCTTTTGGGAAATTTAAAAATTCTATAAAATATTTAAGTTACTGAAAATATAAAAGTTACAGGTTCAATGTGAGAATTTTTTTTTTTATATCTACGAAGGCAGCTTTTGTTCATAGAAACCTACTGGCTTGTAAGAATTAATATTAAGTGAGTTAAAATTGCAAATACAGAATCCTAGCTGTTTCTTGCAAATCACTCTGCTCTGTTAAAGTGAAGTTTGATTAATGTCTTATCAAATCACATGAACAGATGGAACTCTTAACAATCAGCACCACTTTCAACTTAGCTAAAGTCCCTTAAGTATCCTAACATCCATTTGTAAATTTAGTAAAATAGATTTTGTGTGTGTGTATGTGTGTGTTATGCAGGCCTCTCACTGTTGTGGCCTCTCCCGTTGCAGAGCACAGGCTCCGGACGCGCAGGCTCAGTGGCCATGGCTCACGGGCCCAGCCGCTCCACGGCATGTGGGATCCTCCCGGACCGGGGCACGAACCCGTGTCCCCTGCATTGGCAGGCGGACTCTCAACCACTGCACCATCAGGGAAGCCCAATAGATCTGTTTTTGTTTTCTATTTTTTGAATTGTGGTAAAATATATGTAATGTAAAATTTGACCTTTTAACCGTTTTTAAATGTACAATTTAGTGCCCTTAAGTACATTCACAGTGTTATGCAACCATCACCACCGTCCATTTCTAAAACATTTTTCTCTCTCCAAATAGAAACTCTACCCATTAAGCAGTAACTTCCCATTTTCCCTCTGCCCAGCCCTGGGTAACCTCTAATCTACTTTCTGTCCCTTTCTGTTGATCTTGTACCTGACACTTTGCTGAAGTGATCTGTTCTTTCTGGGAGCTTTCTTGTGGATTCTTTGGGTAGGTATAGGATGATGTCATGTGTGAAGAGAGAATTTTACTTGTTCCTTTCCAGTCTTTTTTTTTTTTTAAAGGATTCTTTTTTGTGTGTGGTTTTTTAAAAAAATTTGTTTATTTTATTTTTGGCTGCGTTGGGTTTTTGTTGCTGCACGTGGGCTTTCTCTAGTTGCAGCTAGCAGGGGCTACTCTTCGTTGCAGTGCGCAGGTTTCTCATCGTGGTGGTTTCTCTTGTTGCAGACCGTGGGCTCTAGGCACGCAGGCTTCAGTAGTTGCAGCACGCGGGCTCGGCAGCTGTGGCTCATGGGCTCTAGAGCGCAGGCTCAGTAGTTGTGGCTCATGGGCTTAGTTGCTCCGCGGCATGTGGGATCTTCCCGGACCAGGGATCAAATCCGTGTCCCCTGCGTTGGCAGGTGGATTCTTAACCACTGTGCCACCAGCCTTTGCCCATTTTTTAATTGTTGTTGCTGTTGAACTGTAGGAATTCTTTCTATACTCTGGATATTATGATATCCAGATATCCTTTTCAGATAGAATATTTACTAGTATCTTCTCCTGTTCTGTGTGTTGCCCTTTCACTCTGTTGATTGTGTCCTTTAACGCCCAGAATTTTTCAATTTCGATGTAGTTCAGTTTATCCAGTTTTACTTTAGTTGCTTGTGAGCACAGTGGAGTTCAGATCTAATCATACTGCCACGTGTACGCCCAGTGTTCCGCTCTTCCCTGTAGTATCCGTCCATCGTATTTTACTTTTCTAGCTCCCTAGTGATTGTATCCTTGATGCCCCCATCATCCCACAAGCACACCGGCCACAGGGATACCTATGTGGTTTCTTATGGGACTCTGCACAAATTTCTCTGCTGTGTATAACGGGAGTGAAACGTGTGGGTCATAGGGCATATACAGACTTCAGTTTCACTACATTTTGTCAGGTCTCTTCCCACCATCTCAAACTCTGGGCTTGTTGACCTCTTTAAAATATATTGTTTTTCCGGTGAACACTGGTTCCTCCCAGTCTCTGAGCTTTTGGTGGAGGCACGCGTGTGAGATAGAATTGTTGGTATCAGACTGTGGAAAAGTAAATGCTGTGTTCTTCCCTGTCCTTCAGGTTGGACCAGGGACTGTTTCCAGGAGTGGGACTCCTTCATCCAGCTGGCCATCCCCAGCATGTTTATGGTGTGCATTGAGTGGTGGACCTTTGAAGTCGGAACCTTCCTTGCAGGTTGGTCAGCAGTTCAGTAGAAACCTGTCAACAGCCTGGTTAATCATGTCTACAGAGCTTTTCAGGAGACCCAAGTTTGCTTCTCCTTCCTCTTGGTTTCATCCGGCCCTCATGGAAGATTTCAGTACAGGTTTCACTGCTCATCGAACCATAAGCACGCTATTCAAGTTGGGTGAGGCTTTGTGCTACCCCACTGCCTTTCATTTTGTAGCTTTGAAAGGGACGTTTGCTAAGGTCATGGAGCGACCTGCCAAGGTCACGGAGCAGGAGAACAAAGCCTGAGTCCAGGTCTCAGGACTCTGGCCATCCTGTGGTTCAGCTGACTTTTGCTAGGCATTGTGCCAAGATCCTAGGGCATTTACAGAGTGACTGATTTTGCTCTGTTTTAGCCTTGCTCTGTTTCTTTCCGACCTAGAACAATTTTGGTCATGGGCGTTCACCTTAGCCATCCACTGCTAGTGAAGGAATAGAGAAAACAGCAGAGACAGAGGGTAATAATACTTGATCTGAAAGTTTCTGTGGACACTGGAATGCGTTAATCGTCCCATCACTTCTCATGGAGTTCCACTGCCCTCTGTCCTTCCCTCCACACTGTGGTCCCCCGTCTCCCTGAAGGATGACCTGCACCCCCGGGCACCACATGGTTTTCTACTTAAGCCCTGTGTTTTGTTGCCTGGTAAAGTGGGGGCTTCTGGAATGAGCCTGTATCCCATCTTAGCTGCTGAAGTTATTGGATGCTTCCTGAATGGGGTTCTCCTTGGCACAGATAGTGAATTCTGCCATTGGATTATGCTTCTGGGGGCAATCTTGGCTTGTTTTTTTTTTTTTTTGCGGTACGTGGGCCTCTCACTGTTATGGCCTCTCCTGTTGCGGAGCACAGGCTCCGGACACGCAGGCTCAGCAGCCATGGCTCACGGGCCCAGCCGCTCCGTGGCATGTGGGATCTTCCCGGACCGGGGCACAAACCCGTGTCCCCTGCATCGGCAGGCGGACTCTCAACCACTGCGCCACCAGGGAAGCCCTTGGCTTCTCTTAAATTACATTAGGTTCTAGTTTCATAAGGAAAATGTTCACTTTACTCCACTTTTTGAACATTTCAGGATTGATGAGCGTGACAGAGCTTGGAGCCCAGGCCATCATTTATGTACTGGCTTCTGCAGCCTACATGGTAAGGCGATGCCGTGCTGTCCACGCGGAGAGTTAGATGGTACGAGGGGGGAGTGCAGCTGGAGAAGCAAGTGTGGATTTTGGAGCCAGACACACCGCTGGGTGTGGGTCCTGGCCGTGCTGCTTCCCAGCTGTGTGATGCTGGGCTCGTTATGTAACCTTTCTGAGCTTTACTTTCCTCATATACACAGTGGGAAAAAATAATACCTACTTGGCAGGTGCAAATTAAGACAAAGCTTATACAAAATACTTAGCACAATGCCTGGCATGTCTATTGGAAATAACGGAGTTTACTGCAAATAACTTGGTGCTGGGATATGGTGGGGCATAAGGTGCAGACAGTCCCTATCTCTCGTGGCTGGTGGGCTGGCATGGAGATAAGCGAGCAAACAGATGAATAAGAGCACGATATAGACATATAATATGCACCATAGGGCTTCCCTGGTGGCGCAGTGGTTGAGAGTCCGCCTGCCGATGCAGGGGACACGGGTTCGTGCCCCAGTCCGGGAAGATCCCACATGCTGCGGAGCGGCTGGGCCCGTAAGCCATGGCCGCTGAGCCTGCGCGTCCGGAGCCTGTGCTCTGCAATGGGAGAGGCTACAACAGTGAGAGGCCTGCATACCGCAAAAATAAAAATAAAAAAAGCACCATAAAAGAAGCAAACAACAAAAACAAGTCTAAGATGTATGAAAACAGAGACAGACACCTTTTTAGATAGGTGTTGAGGAACGGTCCTCCTGAGTTGCTGTGTAAGCGGAGACGTGAAGGGTGAGAAAGTGCCAGCCCGGGAAGCCCACAGTCAGGGCTGACCACACAGGCCCTGAGATGCAGGGATGCAGGAGAGCCCTTGCATGTTCAGGGACCTGGTACGAGCCCGGTTGAGGGCTTAGCGAGGAGAGAAGCTTCTTGCAGCTGTGTAGAAGCTGGCTTGGAGGACAGGTGTGGGATGGGAGGTGGGAAGGAGGCTGTTGGAATCGTCGAGGGGAGCAAGTGGAAGGCGGCTGGTGGTGGAGGAGGGGCAGAGAGGCTGAGTTAGTGATGCCGTCGGGCAGAGCGGAAGTGACAGAACTAGGGTTTGGATGTGGGAGGCTCGGCAACGCACGGGAAGAATCACAAATGCCTCCAGGGTTTGGGGCTGGAACGACTGTGTGGCGTCGTGCCTTTTACCTTCTGAGGCTTTCTGAATATTCCAGTTCTGCACATATAGGCCCTTTGTTCGTTGTTTTTGAAAAACAGATGCCATCTGGGCAGTAGGATGAGGGGCCATTTTTGTTTCTGTTTACATATGTTTCTTTAGTCTTAAAAATGAAAGAAGGACTTAGTGGGGATTGATGTGGTCGTGTAGGAGTGAGCCGGGAGGGTGTCTAAGGGCAAACCCCAAGACACAGAAGTCAGCAGCAGAAGGAGACCTCCACCAAGAGCCAGGCCCAGGCAGGTGTGGAAGGGGGGCGACCCCGAGAACAGGTCGTGGAAGAAGCCGGGTAGAGGGTGGGAAGGGTCCCTTGGATTTAGGGTCATCGGAGACATTTTGGAGTGAGGAAGAGCAGGAGCCAGCTGTGGGCACTGACCTTCTTGGGGTGAGGAAGCAGAGGCTGCTGGGAGTCAGTTCTGTCTAGAGGATTGGCTGTTGAGGGGGGAAAGATTCCATCAAGGCACAATTTGGTTTTGCTTCTGTTTTTGTTTTTTTAAATTAATTAATTTATTTATCTTTGGCTGCATTGGGTCTTCGTTTTGGTGTGTGGGCTTCTCGTTGCAGTGGCTTGTCTTGTTGTGGAGCATGGGCTCTAGGTGCGCCGGCTTCAGTAGTTGTGGTGCACGGGCTTAGTTGCTCCGTGGTATGTGGGATCTGCCCGGACCAGGGCTCGAACCCATGTCCCTGCATTGGCAGGCAGATTCTTAACCACTGTGCCACCATGGAAGTCCTTGCTTCTGTTTTTAAATGGTGGCCCTGGAGTTTGTTTGGTTTTTGTTTGTTTGTTTGTTTGTTTGCGATACGCGGGCCTCTCACTGTTGTGGCCTCTCCCATTGCGGACCACAGGCTCCGGACGCACGGGCTCAGCGGCCATGGCTCACGGGCCTAGCCGCTCTGCGGCATGTGGGATCTTCCCGGACCGGGGCACGAACCCGTGTCCCCTGCATCGGCAGGTGGACTCTCAACCACTGCGCCACCAGGGAAGCCCTGTTTGTTTGTTTTTAATATTTTTATTTATTTATTTATTTGGCTGTGTTGGGTCTTAATTGCAGCATGTGGGCTCTTCATTGCGGCATGCGGGCTTCTCTCTAGTTGTGGTGTGCAGGCTCTAGAGCGTATGGGCTCAGTAGTTGCAGCACACGGGCTCTCTAGTTGTGGCATGCGGGCTCCAGAGCATGTGGGCTCTGTAGTTGCGGCAAGCAGGCTTAGTTGCCCTGCACCATTTGGGATCTTAGTTCCCAACCAGGGATCAAACCTAAGTCCCCTGCATTGGAAGGTGGATTCCTAACCACTGGACCACCAAGGAAGTCCCGTGGAGCTTGTTTATAGGTGTGCAGTAAACTGAAGCTATCTGCCAATTCTACCTTATTGTCAGATCTTCTGTTTTTCTACCTGTTCTATCACAGGCTTCATTTTTTTAATTAATTTTTGGTTTTAATTGTGGTAAAATACACATAACGTAAAGTCTACCATCTTAACTACCATTTTAACTGCCCAATTCAGTAGTGTTAAGCATATTTTGATTGTTGTACAACCAATCTCCAGAACTTCCTCCTGCAAAACTGAAACTCTGCCCATTGAATAATTCCTGTTCCTCCTGCCCTCAGCCTCTGGCAACCACCATTATCGTTTCTGTTTCTTGTCCCAGGCTTCCCTTTGTTAGAGACTGTGAAGCAATAAGTGTTCATTATTTTTATGGAAAAAAAACAAGTCTCCTTAGTGGGGAACTTAAAATAAAAATGATAAAATACAGAGAAATAATCCACCAAGAGCAAGAGTTAACAGATACAGTAAACAGGAAAGTTAGAGTTTGGAGTTTGAGATGATGGTATAATAATCAGAGAATAGAAAAGTCGTATGTTCAAAATCATTCAACATAAAAGAAGAAATTGAAACCCAAAGAACAATATTTGGAAAAGAACCAAGTAGGATTTTAAAAAATTGAAAATATAGCCACAGAAATGTAATACTTCATAGATTACTTAAAACTGAAAAATCAAATAATGAACTTGAAGATAGATCTGTGGAAATTCCCATAATAAAACAAAGGCATATAAATAGATGGCGTTAGATATGCAGACCAATGAAATAGAATAGAGAGCCCAGAAGTAAACCCTCACATGTATTGTCAAGTGATTTTTGACAAAAACAAATGTTCCTGGGAAAACTGGATATCCACATGCAAAAGAATGAAGTTGGACCTTACCTAACACCATGTGCAAAGATCAACTCAAAGTGGATCTAAGACTTAAAACAATAAAACTCTTAGAAGTATATACATAAGGCAAAAGCTTCACAACATTGGATTTGGCAATGACTTCTTGGATATGACAGCAAAGGCACAGGCAACAAAAGAAAAAATAGACAATTGGACTTTATAAAAATTTTATAATTTTGTGCATCAAAAGACGGTATCAACAGAGTAAAAAGGCAACCCACAGAATGGGAGAGAATATTTGCAAATCACCTATGTGATAAAGATTACTAATCAGAATATATAGACAACTCTTAAAACTCAGTAACAAAAACCAAAACATCCTGATGTTAAAATGAGCAAAGGACTTGAATAGATATTATCTCCAAGGAAGATATACAAATGGCCAATAAGCATGTGAAAAGATGCTCAGTATCACTGATCATTAGGAAATGCAAATCAAAACTACATTGAGACACCTCTTCACACCCATTAGAATGGCTACTCTTGAGAAAAAAAAAAAGAAAAAAGAAAAGAAACAGAAAATAAGTGTTGGCGAGGGTGTAGAAATATTGGAGTGTTGCATTGTTGGTTGGAATGTAAAATGATGCAGCTGCCATGGGAAAATAGAAAAATGGTAGTTCCTAAAAAATTAAAAATAGAATCACCATATGACCCAGCAATTCCACTTTTGGATGTATACCCAAAAGAGTTGAAAGGAGTATCTCAAAGAGATATTTCCAGTCATGTTCACAGCAGACTTATTCACAAGAGCCAAAAGGTGGAAGCAACCTCAATGTCCTTCCACAGATGAATGGTTAAACAAAATGTGATACATACATACAATGGGGTTATCATTATTTTAAAAAAAGGAAGGAGATTCTGACACATGGAACAGTGTGGATGAACCTTGAGGACATTATGCTAAATGAAATAAGCCAGACATAAAAAGACAAATACTGTACAAGTCCACTCATATGTGGTATTTAGACTAGTCAAAATAATAGAGACAGAGTAGAAGGGTGGTTGCCAGGGTCTGGGGGAGGGGGGAGTGAGGATTTATTGTTTAATGGGCACAGGGTTTCAGCTTTAGGAGATGAAAGGAGTTCTGGAGATGATGGTGGTGATGGTTGCACAGCATTATGAACGTATTTAATACCATTGGAGTGTGTACTTTAAAATGTTATAACGGTTAAAAAAAATACACCACATAGTAATCACTGGAATAAGAAGGGAAGAAATGGCTAACACGGTAAATTTCATATTGCGTGTATTTTGCCACAGTAAATACAAGTGAGAAAAAGTAGAACTGGAACATGTGAAAGATGGAGACCCATTATATATCTTATATCTTGTAGGAATTCCACAGGGAGAGGATAGAGACTGGCGGGGATGCCGTATTCAGAGACGTTTGATGAGAGACAGAGACCATTAGATATCTGAAGTAAGACACAAACCTTAATATTCAACAATTATAATGAACATTTTATTGGAGATTCGAGCCTGTGCAATTAGGCAAGAAAAGGAAAATGCATTGATTTATAAACTAAATGGCTGACATGGCTTTCCTGTCCTATTGTTTGTGGATTTTTCTCCAGCAGACCTCTCCCCTGCGTGGGAAGGATCAGTACAGAGGTGGGATCTGTCACATGACATCTTCACTTAAGGGTTTATGCCTGGCGAGGAGGGAGCAGCAGTCCTGACCTCCCCCACTGCCCCACCCCACCTCCCATCCCCCAAGACGAGAAGGGCCTGGCTCTGAGGCACTCACACCACCAGTTGCTGTGCAGTGAGTCTGAGAGGGAGGGCCGGTCGGCAGTGGGGTCTGGCCGTGCTGTCTGTGACCCTGTCATGAGTCCACAGGACTGCTCATCATTGCCTCCTGGGACCCCTGTGGGAAGAACGAGTGGGATGTAGCCTCTTCCTCTTTCTCATCTGGACTTTGGCTTCCTGTTGTCCTTTCCCTCTTCCAGAAGCTCATCAGCTCGCTTAGTCTCAGAGTTGTTAATGAGTTTCTTCTCTGTTAAGCATCTTTACTGACATTTTAGTGGCATTTGGGGAAGGAAGGGGGTTAAGCATGTGAGCTGGCCATTCATCTTGAGCTGAAGCCAATATGTATACTTTGAGCCCACAAGTCTTGTAAACTTTTATATTGTCAGGTCCATTGTTTTTCAAGTTCTTAAACTTAACAATTTTTAATACATATTTTTTATCAACTTCACTTAGGCTGGTTCTCAAACAGCAACAAATTAGACGGCTCTCAGGAGGATGCTGCTTCTAGTAGGAATAAGAAGTTAAAGCTGACATATAAATTATTAAAAGCAGACCTGAGAACTAAAATCAGGTTACTACACAACCCGTGTTTCACAAACAGCCCCTGAAGGCATCACTGCCGTCACAGGAGAACAACCGACATGACCCTGCAAGTTGAATAATGGTCTATTTAAGAAGCAAGCAAGCGTATAGCTTCAGATTTCCATAATCAGTAATTAAAATAAAGTTTGGACATCTACTGTGAAGGGCCATAGTTCGATTTAATGGGTAATTAGACATAGGAATGTTGGACATATAACGTATGGTGGAGTCAGATTGCATCAGCTTTTGCAGAATTCCTACAGTGTGCCAGGCTTTGTTCTAAGTGCTTTTTTCACGATTCATTTCATTTTTACGAATGATTTATATATTTATAGTTCATTAAATCTTGTAGAATGTAGCAAAGTTGAATTGACTCTGATAGTATATGTTTAGCTAATAAGGGAGGTGCTTTGCCCTCAAATCCAGCATCTTTAAGAGGTTCTACTCTGATGCCTCTGATGGGGGCAGCAGTCAGGGCAACTGTTACACATCTGTAACAGTGGGCGAGGCCAAGCCACTTGTTTCCAGTCACACAGCAAGGACGTACTGGAACCGGGTCTAGAACCCGGAGCTCTGACTCTGTCCTGGGTTTCCGCGCAGGTAGACTCTAGTGCAGTGATACTCTGATTTTCAGACCCTCTGACTCCTCCTCGTGATTTTGTGATCATTCATTTCTAGGTGCCTCTAGGCCTTGGTGTGGCAGCCAACGTCCAGGTGGGCAGTGCCCTGGGGGCAGGGGGTGCCCAGCAGGCACGACACTCCTGTGCCACCATCCTCCTGTGTGCAGGTGAGTGTGGCACTGCTGCTCACTGGCCGCAGCTGTATCTAAGTTTAGAAATATATATCATAATTTCTCTGGGAATTGACTTACATGTGTAAACTCAACTGAAATCTTTCTTCTTTATGCTGACTCCTGTTTACTCAGTTAAATAAAGCTCCTAAATATGATTTTCTGTTATTAGGTACCAATTAAATACTGTTCCACTTGGTACTAACAGGAATCATTTCAAAGGCAGTTGTTATCATGTGCAGGCTTATTTCTGACCAGAATCTGTGTGCCCAGCTGTCCAGGTTCCTGGATCACTGACCCTTAGGCAGTTTGAATGTTCTGGAATCTGAGCAGTTAGAGAAGATTCTGATTATGTTGTCATCTTATTGAACATCTTTTCTATGAGTCTCCCTTAGAAAAAGAAGTTAGAATCATCTGACCTTAGGTGCTCTTTTCCTAGACAGTAAGAAGAAACACTTTATTACATTTCTTAAATCATTGACACAAATAGCTCATGAGAAGTCAGTACGAGGATTTATCACACTCGGGAGCATTTTCATTTCCTGTTGTTTCTTCTGTATTTTCCAGGTGTTTGCGCACTTGTAACGGGTATCTTACTTGCTGCTTTAAAGGATGTGGTTGCCTATGCATTTACCAGTGACAAATATGTACCATATTCTAGGAGAACATTTTTAGTTTTATGCTTTCTTTCTTCACTATACTTTTCTGACTCTGAGAGGTGAGTAGCATTTTACTCCATAGGAAAATCTGTAGTGCAGCTGGGAGTAAATTTGAACACATTTGAATGAAGGAAGCCCATGGAAACCCCCTCCACCCCTCCAATACCCAGTTCATTTATCAAACACAAGTGGGCTTTCTCTTATGCTCAGTGTGTTTTTGCTCAGAGATGCACAGAAAAAGCACGTGGAAAAAAACCTCATCCCCAGAAAGGCACCTCCCCCCGTCCAGGGCACGCTGGCAGCAAGCACCCCTGAATCATCTGGGCAGTGTTTGCATAAACCACTGACCCAATGTTAGGTTGAATTTTACTGCATTTTCTGTAATGATGTGTTTGCGTAATTATTTAGATGCAATAAAGTGTCTTGAGTAAACCAAATCCTTAGGAAAAAGCTTCAGTAATTTGCACCAGTTGCCTCAGATTATGCTTATGGAGAAATTCGGTTTTATTACTTTTAAGTGTACTCTTCTAGTTTCACCCAACCCCACTAGTCTTAGACCAGTGCTTAAATATATTCTTGTAAAATCTTAGGGCTAGGGAGGTGGTCAGATGGAGGCACAGAAACTAGATTTACCCTCCTGCCTTAAACAACTAAAAAACTGGACAAAATCTGTATTTCAAAAAATGGCTTTCAGACATTGGACCACAGGCAGCCCAGATAAATCCCTGAGGAGAACCCCATGATTGCCCCAGCTTACTGTGAGGGAGTTTCCAGGACAAAGTGCAGACGGGGGCCCTGGGAAAGACCCCCCATCTCCTTGGGTTGGGGAAATGGAGTTGGGAGTGGGGAAGCTCTGTGGCAAGTTCCCAGGCAGAGTCCCAGAGCAGGGAGAGCACCTGGAGGGCGCCCAGAGAGCACTTTGGAGTTGTATGGAAGCTCTCCCTCAAGTCTTCAGCCGACCGCTGAGCCGATTGTGCGTGTAAGGGTCCCAGGGGAGTGGGGTGAGGGACGGAAAGGAACACCCAAAAGGAGCAGGCAGAACAATCCCTGAAGCTCATAAAGGGTCGGGAAGAGTTTGTGTTCCCACTATGTGGAATGAACAAAACCTCGTCATGCATGGGATGGGTGGTGGAGTTCTCAGAAGGACCTTGCCTCAGTAGAAGGAAAATTAGCCCTAGAATGAAGCCTGCTCTGGTCCCACCTAACAAAGCTTAAAAGCAGACTTTGAAAGGATCAAATTGTATCTAAGAAATTTAACTGTATTACAGCTCAAGAGTACTTAAATTATTACAAGAACATGCAGTATTCGACAAACTAAAATTCACAATGTCTGCATCTAATTAGAAATTACCAGGCATACAAAGGAGCAAGAAATTAAAATCCACAGAAACATCAATCAGTTGAAACCAACCCAGAAATGAAACATATGATAGAATTAGTACACAGGGATATTAAAAATTTTAATAACTATGTTTTGTATTTTCAAGAAGATAGAGGAAAACATGAGCATGCTAAAGTAAGACATCAAAGATTTTTTAAAAAACAACAAATTGAACTTATAGAGCTGAAAGGAAATGTCTGAAATGAAAATATATTGGATGAGAGTAACAGCAGATTAGAATAGTGTAGAAGAAAAGATTAGTGAACTTGAAGATAGAGCAATAGTACACATCCTAAATGAAATGCAGTGAGAAAAAAGACTGGAAAAATATGAACATCAGTGAGCTGTGATTGGCCTAAAAAGGCTGTAACTAGAGTTCTCAAAACAGAGAGGAGAGGGGACAGGAAAAAAATTTGAAGAAATAATGGCAAATCTTTCTAAATTTGGTAAGATCTTAGAATTAAAGAGATCTAAAAGGCTATTTGATGTAATCACTCATCTTACATCAGGATTCCTCCAAAACATCCTTGCCAGGTTGTCCAACTTACACTTTCATAACCTCAGTGGGTGAGGCTCTTGCTACCTCTGAAGGCAGCTTTGATTCTCAGGATACCTTCCTTTCTTTTTTTAAAATTTATTTATTTATTTATTTATTTATTTATTTATGGCTGTGTTGGGTCTTTGTTACTGTGCGCGGGCGTTTTCTAGTTGCGGTGAGTGGGGACTACTCTTTGTTGCAGTGCATGGGCTTCTCATTGCAGCGGCTTCTCTTGTTGTGGAGCACGGGCTCTAGGTGCGCAGGCTTCAGTAGTTGTGGCTCGCAGGCTCAGTAGCTGCAGCTCATGGGCTCTAGAGTGTGGGCTCAGTGGTTGTGGCACATGGGCTTAGTTGCTCCGCGGCATGTGGGATCTTCCTGGACCAGGGCTTGAGCCCGTGTCCCCTGCATTGGCAGGTGGTTTCTTAACCACTGGGCCACCAGGTAAGTCCCAGGACACCTTCCTTATTTTGAGCTGAAATGTACCCATAATTTTCACCCACTTATTCTGGTTCTTGTGCTTGTAGGAATCTAAATCCATTTCTGAGTTACAGCCTGAAGATATTTGAAGGCATCTCTCATGCTCTCTTCTCCATGGTAACCGTCTGAAATTCCTTCAGACATTTCCCATGGAATGTGATTTTGAGTCTCCACTGTCAAATTCATACAAACCTGAAGGCAGTGCTCTTAGCTCCATTTAGAGCAGAACTGTGTCCATTGTACCTCATTCTACATGATGGACTTCTGGTGAAGTATTAGGTTTTTGGTGGCTGCACCACACTATGTCTGACCAGCCCTAGCATCCACATTCTGCCCTCCTGTGGTTATCTTCTTGAACCCAAATGCAGATCCTACTTTTGTACCCATTAATCTTTATTTTCTTATTTTTTGACTCATCTTGACATTTTGGGTTCCTAATTCTGTCAGTGACAGTATTTCCTATCCTTTTCAGCTTCTGGCATCTGTACATGTGATACATGCTTGTATATCTCAATTTCCTCCTCCTTTGCCTAAAACTCTGGCATCTTCATTATAGTGTTCTCACCCCCCAGACCCTAGCAGCATCCCGGCTGAACTCAGTATCCACGTGGATGAGCCGTGTAGTGCCCCAGTAATCTCTGCTCTCCGCAGGCACACTCTCCCGTGGTCATGCCTGGGGCTTTGTCATTACGTAACTGTTCCAGCTCCAGTCCTCAGTTGGCCATAACTGCAATGCTTCCAACAGCCATGTCTACTGAGGATTCTTCAGCTGCTTGGGCTCTCTAGTCTGTTGACTCCTCTGGTCCTGCACTCTTTCTCAGTCCATCATGACATTCCTGCCTTTACGCCTTCCCTTATGTAGCGTAGGTGCCATGGCTTATTGTTTGAGGAATTCCTGAATCCCTCCTGTGTGGCAGAACCCCAGCCTGGAGGACCCCATGTGCACACTGTCTGTGTCAGTAGGCATCACTTTTGGAAAAGTCACGGAAGAGGGCATGTTGGTTCCACTAGAAACTTATGGCCACAGTTAGACCCTCAGCATTGTCCATCTTGCTTTTCTTTGGCCATCTCACTGTCCATCATTGCAGTCCATATTAGACCTTCTCCACTCTCCTCAAACCACTGACCCCACTGTACCACCCTCAGCCATCACTCTCAGCAAATGACTTGCCTCCCCCTTGAGTTTATCCTGTTTGGAGTTTGTTGAGTCTCTTGGATTCATGTCTTTTATCAGATTTGGGAAGTTTTCAGCCATTCTTCAAATATTTCTTCTGTCTTTCTCTCTCACCTCTGGCACTCCCATTATGTGTGGGTTGGTATATTTGATGGTGTTCCAACAGGTCTTCATTTTTCTTCATTCCTTTTTCTTTCTGTTCCTTAGTCTAAATCTCAATTTGCTTACCTTAAGGTTCACTGATTCTTCCTTCTGCCAGCTCAAATCTACTGTTGAGGCCCTCTAGTGAATATCTCATAATTATTTTTTGGATTTTTCAACTCCACGGTTTTTATTTTTTATAATTTCTGTCTCTTTATTGATATTATCTATTTGGTGAGGCATCATTCTCATACCTTCCTTTAGTTCTTTAGACATGGTTTTCCTTAACTCTTTGAATATATTTGAAATAGATGATTTAAAAGTCTGTTTTAGCGAGTCCAAAGTCTGTGCTTCCTCAGAGACAATTTTTATTTATTCCTTTTTTCACCCTGTACATGACTCATATAATTTTTTGTTGAAAACTAGACTTGGGTTTTTTTTTAATGGAAGTCTAGTTGATTTACAATGTTGTGTTAATTTCTGCTGTACAGCAAAATGATTCAGTTATACATATATAAATATATTCTTTTTCAGATTCTTTTCCCTTATAGGTTGTTACAAAATTTGACTATAGGTCCCTGTGCTCTACAGCAGGACCTTGTTTTTTATCCATCCTATATAGTTTGCCTCTGCAAACCCCACACTCCCACTCCACCCCTCCCCCACGGCCACCGCATGTCTGTTCTCTATGTGAAACCTAGACATTTAAAAATATTATAATGTGGCAATTCTGGAAATCATATTCACCCCCTCCCCTAGGTTCTTGTTGTCGATGCTCTTGTTTGCTTAGTGACTTCTATGAACTATTTCGGTAAAGGTCTGTATTCTTTGAGTGTGGCCACTGAAGTCTCTGCTGCATTAGCTTAGAGGTCAGCTAATGATTGGACAGTCTGCATCCCAAACATCCCCCAGTCTTTGCTGACGGGCTCTCTACATGCGTCAGGTTCACCTTCAACACCCAGCCAGGCAGTTTACAGCTTGGTCTTAACTTTCACTTCCTGTTCGTGCAGAGTCTCAAGTTCAGCCCCAGGTGAGAGCTTAGGCCCTTCCTGGTCTTCCTTTTTTTTTTTTTCTTCCCTGACCTTTCTTGAGCCTCTGTGCAGCCCTAGGCGTGTGCATGGCCTTCTAGATCCCCAGTAACATGTCAGAGCTTCCAGAGCGAGCCCTGATACACCCCACATCCCCAGTCTTTCCTACCAAGCTGGTTGGTTAGTCTGTTGTTTGTCCTGTTTCCACTGCCTCAGGAAGCAGCAACTAGAACATTTGCCTGTAAATTTTTTTTCTTTAAATAAATTTATTTATTTATTTATTTATTTTTGGCTGCATTGGGTCTTTTTTGTGGTGTGTGGGCTTCTCATTGTGGTGGCTTCTCTTGTTGCGGAGCACGGGCTCTAGGCATGCAGGCTTTGTAGTTGTGGCTCATGGGCTCTAGAGCACAGGCTCAGTAGTTGTGGCGCATGGGCTTGGTTGCTCCGCAGCATGTGGGATCTTCCCAGACCAGGGCTCGAACCCGTGTCCCCTGCATTGGCAGGTGGATTCTTAACTGCTGTGCCACCAGGGAAGTCCTGCCTGTAAATATTTTTGACAAACAACCTTCTAAAGGTCAACTTCTGCACTGGGCAGTTGGAGCCTGATGAAATAAAGACAGCCTTTTGGGGGGTCTTCTAAGGAGCCACCAGACAGGTGGCCTTTTGTGAATTAGTAACTATAATTTGGGAATGAGCCTTAAAAAGAGTTTGACCCACTCTTCCACCTCCAGCCTTGGAAGTATGTGTGGGCTGTTACTTTAAGCTTACTGCTGAGCTGGGAGCAGGGGATGACACCACAGAGCTGTCATTACCAAGATTCAGCCACTTTTCTTGAATATGGGCTCCCCAAGTAACTGCAAGCCTTTGGTTAATTTCCATAGTTCTGAGAAAGTCAACTCTGACAATATTTGCCAGTTGTGACAATCTCCTTTTCCCTACTTTCCTGTTTCTCTGTATGCTTTGTAAATTTTTAAGAACTGGACGTTTTTAATATTGTACTGTGATAACTCTGGAAACCAGGCTCTCCTCCCTCCCCAGGCAGTGCCGTTCTTGCTTTTTGTCATTGCTCGTCTGCAGTTCTCCCATTCGTTTGGTGACTTTTCTAAACCAGTTTTTACAGAGACTGTGTTCCTTGTCATGTGTGGTGTCTGCTATCTCCGCAGTCAGCCAATGCCCGACAGAGTTTTTTTTTTTTCCTTCTTTTTTTTTTTTGGCCACACAGCTTGCAGATCTTAGTTCCCCAACCAGCGACTGAACCTGGGCCACAGCAGTGAAAGCACCAAGTCCTAACAACTGGACCCCCAGGGAATTCCCAAAGAAGAGTTTCTTAAAAGTTTATGTCTCCTTAAATTAAATTACTCAGCAGGCACTGCCTGGGAAGGCACTTCGGCCCAGAGGGGTTAAGACAATGGGCCTGCCTCTCTCTGTCAGTCCCAGAAATTTTATTTTTCTGGAAATCTTTCAGATATTCTTTTTTCTTCTATAAATTTATTTATTTTTGGCTGCGTTGGGTCTTCGTTGCTGCGCGCGGGCTTCTTCTAGCTGTGGCAAGTGGGGGCTACTCTTCGTTGCGGTGCGTGGGCTTCGCATTGCGGTGGCTTCTCTTGTTGTGCAGCATGGGCTCTAGGCACGCGGGCTTCAGTTGTTGTGGCGCACGGGCCCAGTTGCTCTGCAGTATGTGCAGTCTTCCTGGACCAGGGCTCGAACCCCTGTCCCCTGCACTGGCAGGTGGACTCTCAACCACTGTGCCACCAGGGAAGTCCCTTTCAGATATTCTTTTTGTCCTTGGCCATGCTTAGGTGCAGGTGAATCTTTGATTCTGCCTGGCACTTTGTAGACTTTCAGTCTCAAGCAGTGGATTTTTCTTTAGCTCTAGGAAATTTAGATATATGATAGAATTTATGGATTAATTTGACATTTGTCTTTTCTGTGGTTACCTGTGTTTTGGGATATTTCCTCAGATTTACCATTAAAATTTAGTCTCTAGCCATGTCCATTTCATTACCCAGTCTTTAAGTGGAATGCTGTATTTTAGTGTTCATATTTTTCATTTCCAGTTAATTTTCCCAACTGCTCTTTTTCCTTAAATGCCTACTGTTTATGAATATTTCTAAGAATAGGAATTATAATTTTTAAAAGTTTCTCTCTTTGTATTCTTTCTGTTTCCTTTTGCATCAGCTCTTCTGCCTGCTCATTTTGGTGTTTTGTTTGTGTTGTTGATTTTCTTCAGTGTTTGGTGCATGTTGGTTTAATGTTTATACTTGTGAAGGAAGGACCACGTTTTCACTTTGACTAGTAGAGACAGTGCAGGGTTAGCTGACGCTGCCGTCCTGGGTCTGCTCCGCGGAGGTCACTGCTCTGGTGAGAGGGTTACCTGCGGGCTCTGCCTGAGTTGGTGGCACCTGCTGGCTAACGGTTTTCCCCTCAGGCCGAGGGGAGAGAGGCCAGAGCTCTGGGGGGAGCACTGCTGTCTGTTGTGTGTTTTGCATCCACACTGGCTCCATGGTGTAGGCCTGCGGTCACCGCCACTCTGCTGAGTCGTTCTCCAGGGCCCCTGAGCCCCACGCAAGGCCCCCAAGCCCCACGCGAGGCCCTCGCCAGACAGACCTTCCAGCACAGCCGCCAGAGCTCAGGGCATCCCTGAGGAGGCAGATGTTTTCTCTACCTTGAACACTGGCCTCCAGCTGCATTTTTGAGGAAGACTCCTAGCCACAGGGGAAGATTACCCTTCACAGGCTGAAACCTGCTGCTTTTTCTTCCCAACCCTCACTTTTTTTTTTGAATTTTATTTTATTTATTATTTATACAGCAGGTTATTACCTATTTTATACATATTAGTGTATATATGTCAATCCCAGTCTCCCATTCATCACAGCACCCCCCTGCCCACCACCACTTTCCCCCTTTGGTGTCCATACGTTTGTTCTCTACATCTGTGTCTATTTCTGCCCTGCAAACCAATTCATCTGTAACCAACCCTCACATTTTTATACTCATCAACAGAACTTTTAAGAATTAGGCTCTGTCGTGGCAGCCTAGCCCACGTCCCTTTCGACCTAAATTCTAACTGGTGACATTGAAGTTAGTGAGGTTTTATCGTGTCCTCATTTTATCAAATAGGAAAGTAGTATGTGGACTGAGTTGACTGGTCGGTCACTCTGGCAGTTTCGTCCAGCCAGCAGGTGATTAGTGCTACACTTAACTGTAAGTTTTGGGTCACTGACTCTTTTTCTCCAACAGAGATATTGTGTCCCTTGTGAGCCAAGTGATGCCCATTTTTGCTCCCTTTCATCTGTTTGATGCACTTGTGGTGAGTATTTGCAGTGATTTTACCTCTGTGTACTATATGCAGCACGATCTTGTTTTGTGTGTCTAGTTTTTGTTCTGTTTTGTTTTTTGCGGTACGTGGGCCTCTCACTGTTGTGGCCTCTCCGATTGCGGAGCACAGGCTCTGGACGCACAGGCTCAGCAGCCACGGCTCACCGGCCCAGCCGCTCCGTGGCATGTGGGATCTTCCCAGACCGGGGCACGAACCTGTGTCCCCTGCATCGGCAGGCGGACTCTCAACCACTGCACCACCAGGGAAGCCCTGTGTGTCTAGTTTTGAATTGAATGCCCATGGTTACATTTCTGAAAAGAGGGAGCTCTTGCTTCGAGCAGTCACAGCCACTTGAGGGACAGACTGGTTAATTAAGAGTGTAGCATCTCAAGTGGGGGAGGCCTGAGTTAGCCACCCTCCCCTACTTCATCTGGGGCTGGATGCTCTGTGTGACTCCTGGCTACGTGGTGACACCTCCAAGGTGGGCCGTGCTACCTCGGAGTCCACTCTGACCTCTAGAAGGTCCATCTCCTGGCTAACCTTCTCTAGGTTTACAGGTATTTGAAGACTCTTGTGCTAAACCCTGGAATCATCCCTTGAGGCTTCTTCCTGGTTTCAGCAATTAGTCCTCATGACATGATTTTTGGGTCCATTTGCCATCTTGCTTTTCTTCCCAAGGGATTCCTTCTACTGTGTCACACTCACTCTGAAGATGTGGTGCCCATGACTGGACACTGGCCGTGGCAAGAATGTGACAGAGAGCAAGACAGTCATCACCCCTCTGGCTCTGGGCATTTTTTTTTTTCTTTGCGGTACGCGGGCCTCTCCCATTGTGGAGCACAGGCTCCGGACGTGCAGGCTCAGCGGCCATGTCTCACAGGCCCAGCCGCTCCGCAGCATGTGGGATCTTCCCGGACTGGGGCACGAACCTGTGTCCCCTGCATCAGCAGGCGGACTCTCAACCACTGCGCCACCAGGGAAGCCGTCTGCGCATTTTTGAAGCCTCACTGGATTAATATTTTTCAGCCATGATATCAGACTAGTTTCTGCTGAGACTTCCATCAATGAAACCTCTACATTATTTAAAACTATGCTTTTATGAACTATTTTTAAATAGAGATTTAAATGTTGTTACTTGTTGGGTTTCTGGATGAAAACTGCTGTAGTTGTTGTTAACGTAACTTTTTAAAAAAATTATTTATTTGGTTTTGTGGGGTCTTAGTTGCAGCTCACAGGCTCCTTAGTTGTGGCCCATGGGCTCCTTAGTTGCGGCATAAGAACTCTTAGTTGTGGCATGCATGTGGGATCTAGTTCCATGACCGGGGATCGAACCCAGGCCCCCTGCATTGGGAGCGCAGAGTTGTATCCACTGTGCCATCAGGGAAGTCCCTTAACATAACTTTAGAATGCAAATGTTCTCCTTTATCTCTTACGTAAGGTGTGGTCCCTGTCTTGAGATAGGGTATGTGACTGTATTCAGAGCTGTGAAATACCAGGTTGTGTTCTGACCTGATGTGATGATGACACCTGAATGACTGCAAGACTGGTTTTGGTCCTGAGAGGTGCAGGAAAACAAAAGATGTGTGCTTTCCTGAATGCCATTGGTTATTATGTTTTTAGTTTTCCCCTTGGAGCATCTCTGATGTTTGCTGCTAATCATGGGATAATAGATATGTATCTGATTCCTTGGTGACTTACCTTACATCTCACTTGTCCTGTTAGGATAAACTGCTTGAGATACAAAGCAGTTGTCTGGAAAGTGACCCGTGTGGAATAGGAAAAATGATTTTCTCCCTTTGGTATATGAAAACAATTTGTGTATTCAGTATACAAAAACACTGGAAATGTCAACTTGAAGAAAATAAACATGACCCTGCCCTCAGGATGAGACCAAGATTAAGTAATTACACAATTATTCCATTTGGGGTAAGTACTGTGAAAGCTGTGATCCCCTATGATGGCTTGGAACAGCTCCTTGAGGTCGTAATGCATTAGCTTAGTCCTGAGCCGTGACTAGAATCACCTAGACAAGGTGACCGCAGTTTGTTGAAAAACTTCTTTCTCTGTTGAATGGTCTTGGCACCCTTGTCGAAAATCAGTGGACCAGAGACGTGTGGGTTTATTTCCGGACTCTGTTCTGCTTCATTGGTCTCTATGTCCAGCTCACGCCAGTACTGCACTGTTGGGATTACTGTAGCTGTGCGGTAAGTTTTTGTTTTTTAAATTAAATTATATTTTTTTATACAGCAGGTTCTTCTTATCTATTTTATACAAGTTTTAAAAAATTTTTATTGAAGTATAGTTGATTTACAATGTTAATTTCTGCTGTACAGCAGTGACGCAGTTATACACATATAGACATTCTTTTTCATATTCTTTTTTTTTCATTTTTAAATCATTTTACTGCATATTACCATCGTCACATTTGAATTGGCAGAACTGTTTCCATTGAAAGACAAGACAGACCTGTTATTCAAGGAAGAATAAGTGAAGGTTTTCATAATGTTTGAGAAGTCCCACAGTAACTAACACAAGGATGGTTGCAGCAGTCTCAGACAATGGTGTGCAAGTAGGAACAAAGGGTGTTCCAGCAGTAGCTGGCCTACATGTGTAGGCCTGAGACCACTGCTGTTTCCTAAGGGGAATTTCTTAATATGTTGGTAAGCAGGTCACTTGCAACAGACATGTAAGTGGAGTAGGGTGACACTTCGCAGAATAAATTCTCTAAGTTTCTGGGCAGGTTCTACAAATCTCATTGGTGATAAATGGTTGCTGAATTATGATTCTGCAAAGGTAATCCCATAAACAGACATCAGGGAATTTTACAACTGGTGAAATTCTTAGGCCAAAAATTAAATAGCCACACACACCAAACCTACACACCGTGAATTAAAATGATGCCATGTTAGGCCTTCTGAAAGAATCAGAGCAGGAAAGATTATTCAAAGAGAAGATCCTCATCCTTCTCTTCAGCCAGAAGATTAGCAGGTTCCATCACCTCTCCAGCTGCTCTCCGTTGTTCCAAGTCCTCAGACTTTTCCTTGAGAATCTTTTTTTTCTCCTGTATTTTCTTTAACCTATAGAACTCTCTCTCTCTCATCCAGCTCTGTGATGATATAAGCAAGGGTACGTTCAATCTGGGGAATGATGACATGTTCAATGGCATTTACATGCCTGTTGGTTATCTTAATAGCTTCATCCAAAGTAACAAAGGAAGTCTGCACCGAAGCTAGTTCCACCAGTAGTTCCACTGCTTTGGCGTAATTCCTCTTCAGTTTAGCCAACTGTTCGCCACCTCTGGCTAAACCAGTCAGTTCATAACTGTCAGTTCCTTCATGGTACTGTTCAAATACTGGCAAAGTAACACACCTGCTACGTTATCTTTCTTTGCTCTAATCTTCACTTGGGCTTTATTTACATTTTGGATTACTGTGGTGCTGAAGTCCCCTGCTGTGAACTTGGCCTCAGCAAGTGAAAAGGCAGCTTCTCTCATCACTTCACCCATCAACATTTTAGTCTCTATTATCTTCTTAAGGATCTGTCGAAATCGAAGAGTTAAGGCGTCAGATTTTTTCTTTAGGAGGTTTCGACCTGTCTGTGCTCCTTTTAACCGAGCCCTCATGATGGTCTGTGCCATTCTCGAGGGAAAGATTTCAATTCGGTCTTTGCCCGACGTTCTGATGATGACTGTTCGGACCGGGTCCCTGGCCAGGCAATCGTCCATATTCTTTTCCATTATGGTTTATCACAGGATACTGAATGCAGTTCCCTGTGCTCTACAGTAGGGCCTTTTTTATCCATCCTATATATAATAGTTTGCATCTGCTAATCCCGGACCCCCAGTCCATCCCTGCCCCGCACCCTGGGAACCACGAGTCTGTTTCTGTTCCTTGATATGTTCATTTTGTTCCTTTGTGTATTTTAGATTCCTGTGCAGTAAGTTTTGAAATTAGAAAGCGAAGTATTCCAAGTTTGTTCTTTTCCAGTTTTTTTGTTTTGCCCATTTAGGGCCCTTTCCAGTTCCATATGACTATGAGGGTTAGATTTTCCATTTTTGTAAAAAAGGCCGTTGGAATTTTTTAGCGGGACTGCACTGAACCTGTTAGACTGCTTTGGAGAGAATACTGCCATCTTAAAAATATCAAGTCTTCCAATCCATGAATACAGAACGTCTTTCCATTTATTTGGGTCTTTAATTTCTTGCATCAGTGTTTTGTAGTTTTCATTGTACAAGTCTTTGACCTCCTTGGTTAAATTTATTCCTAGATATCTGATTCTCTTGGATGCTACTGTAAATGGAATTATTTTCTTAATTTCCTTTTCAGATTGTTCTTTGCTGGTGTATTGAAACACAGCTGATTTTTGTGTGTTGATCTTATAAGTTTGCTGAATTCATTGATTAGCACTAGTATTTTTGTGTGTATGAATTCTTTAGAATTTTCTATATACAGGGTCACGTCATACATAAATAGAAAGTCTTACTCCTTTTCCAATTGTAATGGCTTTTAGGTCTTTTTCTTGCCTTATTGTTCTACAATAGGGTTTTAACATTTTTCTGTATTCTCCTGCAGTACTTTTATTTTTATTTTTTTAGTCTTTATTGGAGTATATTTGATTTACAATGTTGTGTTGGTTTCAGGTGTACAGCAAAGTGAATCAGTTATACATATACATATATCCACTACTCCCATATGTCATTACAGAGCAGTTTTATTTTTAGTTAAAAAATAATGTAAAGCTATAGTTTACAGGATGTGAGATAATTTTCATGAAGGGCTTTTGCAGAAATACGCTAACCGTTTATGTAAATTAAGTCACTCAAATTTATGATGACATCAGATGCGATCTCCTGTTAGCTCCGTTTTACACTTGGAGAAGCTAAAGCCTGAACAGGTGAAGTAATGTGTCCCGCAGACAGTACGTGACAAGACAGGATTTGAACCCAGATGCCCCCAGAGCCTCTCTTTTACTGCAATGCATGTCTCTTAGGTTTATGATTCCCTCATTCATCCTGAAGATTCACTGCGCACCTGTGTGCATTGGCCCTGGGTGGTGCTGGAATCTGGGGAATGTGAAGATAAACAGGCCAGATCCCCGTTTGTTGTGAGCTCACCCCAGGCTCTTGGGTTTTATTCCTCTCTGTCCTTTGGCACCCTTTCCATCTTACACTCTTGGGATGCAGGCCTTGCCCGAGGGTCCTCTTGCTGACCTGTCCCCACTCTCCTCCCTGGAAGGCCCAGGGCTCTCAGCTCTCATCTCGGGGCCTGACTTGGAGCCTGAGCCCTTGGCTGCCCAGGTGTTCCTTGTTGGTCACACCATCACCTCTGGTTCCTGGCCCCTTCCTGGTTCAGTCCCCTGGTCAAGAGCCCGGCCCCAGTCACGCTACCAAGTCTTACCAGCTCCGACTCTGTAATCTCTCTCGTCTTGTAGAAAGTGGGGTTTATCGCACTTTCAGGGGAGAGGAGTTGAGAGTGTGTGATGGCTGTGGCGTTTATCTGAGCGTTCATCATCTCCAGCAAACTCTGCACCCACTCAGGTGCTCTTTGTTACACTCATTAAGGGGGTCTCGCTCAGCATCCGGTTTCCTGTTGTTGGGGGTCAGTGAGGGGACGTATTTGAGGCAGATTCTGTTTTCCAGACACCTTGTTTTTTCCTCAGGGAAATTCTTCCCTCCTGGGTTTCATCTCAAGATAGGACCAGTAGGAGCCGGAGGAAGATGGCGGAAGAGTAAGACGCGGAGATCACCTTCCTCCCCACAGATACATCAGAAATTCATCTACACGTGGAACAACTCCAACAGAACACCTACTGAACGCTGACAGAAGACCTCAGACCCCCCAAAAGGCAAGAAACTCCCCACATACCTGGGTAGGTCAAAAGAAAAAAAGAATAAACAGAGACAATAGGATATGGACGGGACCTGCACCAGTGGGAGGGAGCCGTGAAGGAGGGAAGGTTTCTACACACTACAAGCCCCTTCGAGGGCGGAGACTGCAGGTGGCGGAGGGGGAAAGCTTCGGAGTAGCGGAGGAGAGCACAGCAACAGGGGTGTGGAGGGCAAAGCAGAGAGATTTTGGCACAGAGGATCGGTGCCCTCAGGCACACACCAGCCCGAGAGACTTGTCTGCTCGGCCGCCAGGGCGGGCGGGGCTGGGAGCTGAGGCTCGGGTATCGGCTTTCAGTCGGAGCGCAGGGAGAGGTCTGGGGCTGGCGGCAGGAAGAGACCCTGAAGGGGTTAGTGCTAGCCCGGAGGGAGTCCGGGGAAAGGGTCTGGAGCTACCGGAGAGGCAAGAGACTTTTTTCCCTTTTGTTGCCTGGTGCACGAGGAGAGGGCATTCCCCTCCCTCCCCTCTGCCTGAGTGAGCCAGAGCCCCCGAATCAGCGGCTCCTTTAAACCCGTCCTGTCTGAGCGAAGAACGGACGCCCTCCGGCGACCTACGCGCAGAGGCGGGGCCAGGTCCAAGGCTGAGACCCGGGAGCTGTGAGAGCAGAGACAGGGAAATCTCTGCAGCCTCCGAGGCAGCGGATTAAAGCTCCACGGTCCATTTGATGTGCCCTGCGTCTGTGGAGTGCATGAATGGACAGCGAATCATCCCAAATTGAGGAAGTGGACCTTGAGGACAAGATTTAAGACTTCCCCCCCTTTTTTTTCCTCTTTTTACAACGAATAATCTCAAATTAAGGAGGTGGACTTAGCAAGATTTCAGACTTTTCGCCCTTTTCCTCTTTTTACAACGAATTATCCCAAATCGAGGAGGTGGACTTGGAGAGCAAGATTTTTGATTTTTCCCCCTGCTCTCTTTTTGTGAATGTGTATGTGTAATCTTCTGTGTAAGATTCTCTCTGTATAGCTTTGCTTCCACCATATGTCCCAGGGTTCTTTCGGTCCGTGTTTTTTTTCAATAATTACTTTTTAATTTTAATAACGCTACTATATTTCATACTTTATTCTATTTTACTTTACCTGCTTTTTCTTTTTTTCCTCCCTTCCCTTCCTCCCTCCCTCCGCTCCTCCTTTCCTTCTTTCTTTTTCTTTCCTCCATCCCTCCCTCCCTCCCACCCTTCTTCTTTCCACTTTCTTTTTCTTTCCTCCCTCCCTCCCTCCCTCCCTCCTGTCTTTCTTTCTTTCATTCCTCCCTCCCTCCCTCTCTTCTTCCATTCACTCTTCCTTTTGCTTTCATTCCTCCCTCCCTCCCTCCTTTCTTTCCTTTCTTTCCATCCTTCCTCCCTCCCTCCTTTCTTTCTTCCTTCCTTACTTCCCTTCTTCCTTTCTTTCAATCTCTCTTTCTTTCTTCTACTAATTATTTCTTTCTACTTTTTCTCACTGTTATTCTGAGCCGGGTGGATGAAAGGCTCTTGGTGCTGCAGCCAGGAGTTAATGCTGTGCCTCTGAAGTGGGAGAGCCAACTTCAGGACACGGGTCCACAAGAGACCTCCCAGCTCCACATAATATCAAGCAGCGAAAATCTCCCAGGGATCTCCATCTCAACACCAGCACCCAGCTTCAGTTAACGACCAGCAAGCTACAGTGCTGGTCACCCTATGCCAAGCAACTAGCAAGGCAGGAACACAACCCCACCCATTAGCAGAGAGGATACCTAAAAACATAATAAGGCCACAGGCACCCCAAAACACACCACCAGACGTGGACCTGTCCACCAGAAAGACAAGATCGAGCTTCAACCACCAGAACACAGGCATTAGTCCCCCCCACCAGGAAGCCTACACAACCTACTGAAACAACCTTAGCCACGGGGGACAGACACCAAAAACAACGGGAACTACGAATCTGCAGCCTGCAAAAAGGAGACCCCAAACACAGTAACATAAGCAAAATGAGAAAGCAGAAAAACACACAGCAGGTGAAGGAGCAAGATAAAAATCTACCAGACCTAACAAATGAAGAGGTAATAGGCAGTCTACCTGAAAAAGAATTCAGAATAATGATAGTAAAGCTGATCCAAGATTCTATTTCCCAGATCCAAAATCTTGGAAATAGAATAGACAATATGCAAGAAACAGTTAACAAGGACCTAGAAGAACTAAAGATGAATCAAGCATCGATTAAAAACACAATAAATGAAATGAAAAATACTCTAGATGGGATCAATAGCAGAATAACTGAGGCAGAAGAACGGATAAGTGAGGTGGAAGATAAAATAGTGGAAATAACTGATGCAGAGAAAAATAAAGAAAAAAGAATGAAAAGAACAGAGGACAGTCTCAGAGACCTCTGGGACAACATTAAACGCACCAACATTCGAATTATAGGGGTTCCAGAAGAAGAAGAGAAAAAGAAAGGGACTGAGAAAATATTTGAAGAGATTATAGTTGAAAACTTCCCTAATATGGGAAAGGAAATAGTTAATCAAGTCCAGGAGGCACAGAGAGTCCCATACAGAATAAATCCAAGAAGAAATACGCCAAGACACATATTAATCAAACTGTCAAAAATTAAACACAAAGAAATCATATTAAAAGCAGCAAGGGAAAAACAACAAATAACACACAAGGGAATCCCCATCAGGTTAACAGCTGATCTCTCAGCAGAAACTCTACAAGCCAGAAGGGAGTGGCAGGACATAATTAAAGTGATGAAGGAGAGAAACCTGCAACCAAGATTACTCTACCCAGCAAGGATCTCATTCAGATTTGATGGAGAAATTAAAACCTTTACAGACAAGCAAAAGCTGAGAGAGTTCAGCACCACCAAACCAGCTTTACAACAAATGCTAAAGGAACTTCTCTAGGCAAGAAACACAACAGAAGGACTATACCTACAATAACGAACCCAAAGCCATTAAGGAAATGGGAATAGGAACATACATATCAATAATTACCTTAAATGTAAATGGACTAAATGCTCCCACCAAAAGACACAGAGTGGCTGAATGGATACAAAAACAAGACCCATATATATGCTGTCTACAAGAGACCCACTTCAGACCTAGAGACACATACAGATTGAAAGTAAGGGGATGGAAAAAGATATTCCGTGCAAATGGAAATCAAAAGAAAGCTGGAGTAGCAATTCTTATATCAGACAAAATAGACTTTAAAATAAAGACTATTAGAAGAGACAAAGAAGGACACTACATAACGATAAAGGGATCGATCCAAGAAGAAGATATAACAATTGTAAATATTTATGCACCCAACATAGGAGCACCTCAATACATAAGGCAAATACTAACAGCCATAAAAGGGGAAATCGACAGTAACACAATCATAGTAGGGGACTTTAACACCCCACTTTCACCAATGGACAGATCATCCAAAATGAAAATAAGGAAACACAAGCTTTAAATGATACATTAAACAAGATGGACTTAATTGATATTTATAGGACATTCCACCCAAAAACAACAGAATACACATTTTTCTCAAGTGCTCATGGAACATTCTCCAGGATAGATCATATCTTGGGTCACAAATCAAGCCTTGGTAAATTTAAGAAAATTGAAATTGTATCAAGTATCTTTTCCGACCACAATGCTATGAGACTAGACATCAATTACAGGAAAAGATCTGTAAAAAATACAAACACATGGAGGCTAAACAATACACTACTCAATAATGAAGTGATCACTGAAGAAATCAAAGAGGAAATTAAGAAATACTTAGAAACAAATGACAATGGAGACACGACGACCCAAAACCTATGGGACGCAGCAAAAGCAGTTCTAAGGGGGAAGTTTATAGCAATACAATCCCACCTTAAGAAACAGGAAACATTTCGAGTAAACAACCTGACCCTGCACCTAAAGCAATTAGAGAAAGAAGAACAAAAAACCCCCAAAGTTAGCAGAAGGAAAGAAATCATAAAGATCAGATCAGAAATAAATGAAAAAGAAATGAAGGAAACGATAGCAAAGATCAACCAAACTAAAAGCTGGTTCTTTGAGAAGATAAACAAAATTGACAAACCATTAGCCAGACTCATCAAGAAAAGAAGGGAGAAGACTCAAATCAGTAGAATTAGAAATGAAAAAGAAGTAACAACTGACACTGCAGAAATACAAAAGATCATGAGAGATTACTATAAGCAACTCTATGCCAATAAAATGGACAACCTGGAAGAAATGGACAAATTCTTAGAAATGCACAACCTACCAAGACTGACTCAGGAAGAAATAGAAAATATGAATAGACCAATCACAAGCACTGAAATTGAAACTGTGATTAAAAATCTTCCATCAAACAAAAGCCCAGGACCAGATGGCTTCACAGGCGAATTCTATCAAACATTTAGAGAAGAGCTAACACCCATCCTTCTCAAACTCTTCCAAACAATATCAGAGGAAGGAACACTCCCAAACTCATTCTACGAGGCCACCATCACCTTGATACCAAAACCAGGCAAGGATGTCACAAAGAAAGAAAACTACAGGCCAATATCACTGATGAACATAGATGCAAAAATCCTCAACAAAATACTAGCAAACAGAATCCAACAGCACATTAAAAGGATCATACACCATGATCAAGTGGGGTTTATTCCAGGAATGCAAGGATTCTTCAATATACGCAAATCAATCAATGTGATACACCATATTAACAAGTTGAAGGAGAAAAACCATATGATCATCTCAATAGATGCAGAGAAAGCTTTCGACAAAATTCAACACCCATTTATGATAAAAACCCTGCAGAAAGTAGGCATAGAGGGAACTTTCCTCAACATAATAAAGGCCATATATGACAAACCCACAGCCAACATTGTCCTCAATGGTGAAAAACTGAAACCATTTCCACTAAGATCAGGAACAAGACAAGGCTGCCCACTCTCACCACTCTTATTCAACATAGTTTTGGAAGTTTTAGCCACAGCAATCAGAGAAGAAAAGGAAATAAAAGGAATCCAAATTGGAAAAGAAGAAGTAAAGCTGTCACTGTTTGCAGATGACATGATACTATACATAGAGAATCCTAAAGATGCTACCGAAAAACTACTAGAGCTAATCAATGAATTTGGTAAAGTAGCAGGATACAAAATTAATGCACAGAAATCTCTGGCATTCCTGTACACTAATGATGAAAAATCTGAAAATGAAATCAAGAAAACACTCCCATTTACCATTGCAACAAAAAGAATAAAATATCTAGGAATAAACCTACCTAAGGAGACAAAAGACCTGTATGCAGAAAATTATAAGACACTGATGAAAGAAATTAAAGATGATATAAATAGATGGAGAGATATACCATGCTCCTGGATTGGAAGAATCAATATTGTGAAAATGACTCTACTACCCAAAGCAATCTACAGATTCAATGCAATCCCTATCAAACTACCACTGGCATTTTTCACAGAAGTAGAACAAAAAATTTCAAAATTTGTTTGGAAAAACAAAAGACCCCGAATAGCCAAAGCAATCTTGAGAACGAAAAACGGAGCTGGAGGAATCAGGCTGCCTGACTTCAGACTATACTACAAAGCTACAGTAATTAAGACAGTGTGGTACTGGCATAAAAACAGAAAGATAGATCAGTGGATCAGGATAGAAAGCCCAGAGATAAACCCACGCACATATGGCCAACTTATCTTTGATAAAGGAGGCAGGAATGTACAGTGGAGAAAGGACAGCCTCTTCAATAAGTGGTGCTGGGAAAACTGGACAGGGACATGTAAAAGTATGAGATTAGATCATTCCCTAACACCATACACAAAAATAAGCTCAAAATGGATTAAAGACCTAAATGTAAGGCCAGAAACTATCAAACTCTTAGAGGAAAACATAGGTAGAACACTCTATGACATAAATCACAGCAAGATCCTTTTGGACCCACCTCCTAGAGAAATGGAAATAAAAACAAAGATAAACAAATGGGACCTAATGAAACTTCAAAGCTTTTGCACAGCAAAGGAAACCATAAACAAGACCAAAAGACAACCCTCAGAATGGGAGAAAATATTTGCAAATGAAGCAACTGACAAAGGATTAATCTCCAAAATTTATAAACAGCTCATGCAGCTCAATAGCAAAAAAACAACCCAATCCAAAAATGGGCAGAAGACTTAAATAGGCATTTCTCCAAAGAAGATATACAGACTGCCAACAAACACATGAAAGAATGCTCAACATCATTAATCATTAGAGAAATGCAAATCAAAACTACAATGAGATATCATCTCACACCAGTCAGAATGGCCATCATCAAGAAATCTAGAAACAATAAATGCTGGAGAGGGTGTGGAGAAAAGGGAACACTCTTGCACTGCTGGTGGGAATGTGAATTGGTACAGCCACTATGGAGAACAGTATGGAGGTTCCTTAAAAAACTAAAAATAGAACTACCATATGACCCAGCAATCCCACTACTAGGCATATACCCTGAGAAAACCATAATTCAAAAAGAGACATGTACCAAAATGTTCATTGCAGCTCTATTCACAATAGCCCGGAGCTGGAAACAACCTAAGTGTCCATCATCGGATGAATGGATAAAGAAGATGTGGCACATATATACAATGGAATATTACTCAGCCATAAAAAGAAACGAAACTGAGCTATTTGTAATGAGGTGGATAGACCTAGAGTCTGTCATACAGAGTGAAGTAAGTCAGAAAGAGAAAGACAAATACCGTATGCTAACACATATATATGGAATTTAAAAAAAAAAAAAAGTCATGAAGAACCTAGGGGTAAAACGGGAATAAAGACACAGACCTACTTGAGAATGGACTTGAGGATATGGGGAAGGGGAAGGGTAAGCTGTGACAAAGGGAAAGAGAGGCATGGACATATATACACTACCAAACGTAAGGTAGATAGATAGTGGGAAGCAGCCGCAGAGCACAGGGAGATCAGCTCGGTGCTTTGTGACCGCCTGGAGGGGTGGGATGGGGAGGGTGGGAGGGAGGGAGATGCATGAGGGAGGGGATGTGGGAACAGATGTATATGTATGACTGATTCACTTTGTTATAAAGCAGAAACTAATAAAAAAAAAAAAAGGGAAAAAAAAAAAAAAAAAAAGATAGGACCAGTAGACCTCTCTCTGCAGAGAATAAATGCACTGTTGCCAAAAGACTCGGGAGCCAACTCTGAAATCCACCTGCCTGGTGGTCTACGGCCTGGAGGCCATCTGTGTTCTTATAAAATGGGTGCTCCTCTGACATCCTCAGCTTTTTAAAAAATATATATTTATTAATTTATTTGGTTGCACCGTGTCTTCTTGGCGGCATGTGGGCTCTTTAGTTGTGGCATGTGGGATCTAGTTCCCCGACCAGGGATTGAACCCGGGCCACCTACATTGGGAGTGTGGAGTCTTAACCCCTGGACCACCAGGGAAGTCCCACCCTCAGCTTTTATGTTCAAATACTGGACGAACATTTTGGAAATGTTAGCCTCTGCTCAGTATAGTTTTTATCATTTTCCTTGTAAAGCTTTTGCTCATTTCTTGTTAAGGTTATCCCCATTTTATCCTCTTGTGGCCATTGTAGACAAGGCCTTCCCTTCCATCCTGTAATCTAAGTGGTTGTTGTTGGTATATTTGAGGGCTGTTAATTACTGTCTGTGAATTTTGTAGCTTGTTAAAATTCTGAATTCCTCTTATTTGAGTAGTATACAGTTGATTCTCACGGCTTTTCCAGGTATACAATCATATTGTGTACAAATAGCTTTATATTCTCCTTATCAGATGTTACACCACTGGTTTTTTTCCTGCCTAAAGCCTCCAGTAGAATAATAAATTGTTGTGGTAATAGTGGAAATGCTTGTCTTGTTCAGGACTTCAGAGATTGTGCTTCTGATGTTTCTCTACTAAATAGCATGCTGGATTGGGGGCTGACATACATATATACACACAATGTAAACACACATACATTAACAAACATGTGTGCATGTCTTCTTAAATCATGTTCAGGTAGTATCCATGGAGTCTGCTTTACTGAAAGTTCCCAACAAAAATGGTTGAGAGTTTTGCCAAATGTAATTGCATGTCATGTAAGTAGAAATAGTTCTACTCCTTCCTTTCTAGTGTTTTTGCCTTTTTCTTGTTGTTCTGGCAAGAACTGCTACAATAGGATTTTAACGTTTTTTCTATATTTTCCTCTAGTACTTTTTATTTTTTAACATCTTTATTGGAGTATAATTGCTTTACAATGGTGTGTCAGTTTCTGCTTTATAACAAAGTGAATCAGTTATACATAGACATATGTCCCCATACGTCTTCCCTCTTGCATCTCCCTCCCTCCCACCCTCCCTATCCCACCCCTCTAGGTGGTCACAAAGCACAGAGCTGATCTCCCTGTGCTATGCAGCTGCTTCCCACTAGCTAGCTATTTTACATTTGGTAGTGTATATATGTCCATGCCATTCTCTCACTTTGTCCCAGCTTACCCTTCCCCCTTCCCGTATCCTCAATTCCATTCTCTAGTAGGTCTGCATCTTTATTCCCATCTTGACCCTAGGTTCTTTTTTTTTTTTTTTTTTTTAGATTCCATATATATGTGTTAGCATATGGTATTTGTTTTTCTCTTACTTCACTCTGTATGACAGTCTCTAGGTCCATCCACCTCGCTACAAATAACTCAGTTTCTTTCCTTTTTATGGCTAATATTCCATTGTATATATGTGCAACATCTTCTTTATCCATTCATCTGTTGATGGACACTTAGGTTGCTTCCATGTCCTGGCTATTGTAACTAGAGCTGCAATGAACATTTTGGTACATGACTTTTTTTTTTTTTTGCGGTACGCGGGCCTCACTGCTGTGGCCTCTCCCGTTGCGGAGCACAGGCTCTGGACGCGCGGGCCCAGCGGCCATGGCTCACGGGCCCAGCCGCTCCGCGGCATGTGGGATCCTCCCGGGCCGGGGCACGAACCCGTGTCCCCTGCATCGGCAGGTGGACTTTCAACCACTGCACCACCAGGGAAGCCCCATGACTCTTTTTTTTTTTTTTTTTTTTTTTTGCGGTACGCGGGCCTCTCACTGTTGTGGCCTCTCCCATTGCGGAGCACAGGCTCCGGACGCGCAGGCTCAGCGGCCATGGCTCACCGGCCTAGCCGCTCCGCGGCATGTGGGATCTTCCTGGACTGGGGCACGAACCCATGTCCCCTGCATCAGCAGGCAGACTCTCAACCACTGTGCCACCAGGGAAGCCCTGTGTCATATTTTAGATTCCACATATAAGTGATATAGTATTTGTCTTTCTCTTTCTGACTGACTTCACTTAGTATGATAATCTCTAGGTCCACCCATGTTGCTGCAAATGGCATTATTTCATTCTTTCTTATGGCTGAGTAGTATTCCATTGTGTATATGTACCACATCTTTATCCGTTCCTCTGCTGATGGACATTTAGGTTGTTTCCATGTCTTGGCTGTTGTGAAGAGTGCTGTTGTGAACATTGGGGTGCATGTACCTTTTTGAATTACACTTTTGTCTGGGTATATGCCCAGGAGTGGGATTGCTGGATCATGTAGCAACTCGATTTTTAGTTTTTTGAGGAATCTCCTTTTTTCCATAGTAGCTGCACCAACTTACATTCCCACAAACAGCGTAGGAGGGTTCTCTTTTCTCCACACCCTCTCCAGCATTTATTTGTAGACGTTTTAATGATGGCCATTCTGACCAGTGTGAGGTGGCACCTCATTGTAGTTTTGATTTGCGTTTCTCTAATAATAAGCGATGTTGTTAAGTTGCTCCTTTTTTAAATAACATTGTGACGAGCATCCCAGGTCTATGAATATTAACGACATTCCTGAGTCTCTCCTGAGGTTGGATTCCTAGGAATGGAATCAGTCCATCAAAGGGTATAAACTGTCCATCCATCTGCTTTTCAACTCGTGAAATGGCCAGGAGTCCATGGGAGGCCCAGCCTCAGTGACCCCTTGCCAATGTGGGGCCCCAGACATGTGAACAGGTTAGCAGACTAATTCCCAGTTTATACTGGGTTCCAACTCAAGCCTCGACAGCTGGCTTTGTAGTGCAGTTATTCATATGTGAATGGGTATTTTATATCCACTTTGTTACACAATGATATTTAAGTGGTTTAAATAGTTTCTTCTCATGAGGAGACAGGCAATGTTTACAATGTTTCTTAGTCATCTCTTGGACACAGCAATTGGAGAGATGGTTCTCAAAGTGGGCTTCTAGAAACATCAGGCCTCACAGGTACATGCACACGCCCATCTAAAGCCTTCCAGTGGGTTCCCACTAGAGTTGGAATCAAACCTGGTCAGTGGTAAGCTTGAGTCTGATCCTGGTCCATAATTATCTAAAATTTTAGGGTAAGCTGCAGTCTACGCTGTGGATACAGTAGTTACGGGGGAATGTTAGTGATGCCAGGAGGGGGACTGCAGAAAATCTGAATGGATACTTGTTTCCCACCCACAGGTCTCTGGTCCGGACTGACTCTCTGTGTCTTCTTTCAAACCCTCTTCTACTTGGTGTCCATCTATCTGGAGGATAATCTGGAACAGAGTGGCAGAGCAGGTCAGAGAGGGCGGGTCCTCTTAGAGATGGAGCCTGTTGATCCCAGGGCAGGTAAGGAGTCTTCCAGGGTGAAAATGGTAAGAAATCCATTGGCAGCATGACGCACTTTGTTTAGTGAAATGCATCCAACGTGAGAGTTGGGGGCAAAAGGAAATCCTGTGTCAGCACATTTTCCTCTTAATGTGGAGTTAATTTAATATCTACTAAGCAGGGCTCAGCCAGAAAAAAAGAGAATTAGCTTAGAAACTATTCTGCTGTTTTGGTGTGGTAGTCTTAGAAAAGCAGTAGTGTTTCCTGTTTTTCCTGATCTGTTGTCTAGTTTTAGGCGTCTTAAAAAGCATGTTTTGGTCCATGGTTTCCTAAGAAATGCAAAATGCTAAGTGCCTGTGATCAGGGAAGTTCTTGGGGGCAGAACCTGTCCTGCGGCCTGAGGACCGGGATCCTGACCCTCTGGGCATCTCTGTGTTGAAGTGTGAGCCCTGCTGACTGTGTCAGGGTTTGAGAGGAGATGGGTGGGAGGTCGGCCGAGCGGAGGTGTCCTGGACAAAGAGCCGTGAGGAGGAGCTGAGGTGTGCAAACCGCCACTGTCTGCGTCTTGACCACCCTCGAGTTTCGCAGCTCTTCTGCCTTTCCTTACGGTGACGTATCATGTCCTCCCTCCCTTCAGTGTGATTGCTGGAGTGAATGAAGTGTACAGGACGTTAAGTTGGACCATAAACTACCCCTTAGGCGATTGCACCATTTATCTTTAGACTTTGTTCCTTTTATCGGGATTTAGGCGCAGTAAAGGCCACAGTGCAAAAAATATGTTTGCAACTATGGCAACAAGTGGCTTTTTATGCCATGTTTGTGAGCTGATATTGGGGCGAAGAATAGTGGTTTCTAGTGTGGTGTTCTGTCACTGGCATTTTCAGGACCAAGCAAGACCGCGCACGATGCTGTCACCTGTAGTGTAGTTTCCGAGGGAGCTTAACCACAGTTTAACAGCAGTGAACTGGCCTCGCTTGACCGCACTTGCTTTACCTCTGTGACGCTTTGTTTAGGCACAGGTTTGAGCTGGGCTGAGAGGGACGAAAGAGGCCGTGCCCACCGCAATAGGTTAAGTTTACGGGGGCTGTTCTCCAGGGTCCTTGATTCCTCTGGTTCTCACGCCCGGAACTCGGTGCATGAGCTTCTGCTTCCCTGCACAGTGTAGCTTGTCTCTGCCCTTCTAACTGGGAGGCCAACTCTGTGTTCCCCTCTGGGACGTGCTTAATTAATAACCCCACATGTAACAAACCATTTACAACGTAGGCTCGTGTCACCTTCAGGAATGCCCTTTACTCAGGGAAATTTCTCTGCAAACAGATCTGTCCATCCTAGACAAAGAGGTAGCCGATGGGGTGATTCTACCTGACGTCATCCGACCTGAGAGCCAGACCATGCAGCTGGTGGAGGAGAACAGCTCGTGTGGGGTGGCCACCATCAGGGAGGTCTTGACGGGGACCCAGCTGATTTTGTATCGTGGGGCGGCTGTAGTTTTAGCTTTTGCTGTCCTGGTAGCAGGACTTTTAATAAGAGTTTTCACTGACCGTGGCTGAAACAGAATCACCCCAGCCAGCCCACAAACTAGCAGTGACAACGACATGCCACACCACACAGGAAGCATGGGAATTGACCCTGGTCACCGGGACAGTGGTTTCGCTCTCAACTAAGTGTGGAGAGGATACCAGTGATGTGTGCTTAGCTATTCTGAGAGTTTGCACGATCTTAATGCTTACTGAAGATCAAGAAAAGAGTTATAATTTTAAGTGAACTCTTCTCCCAAACGTGAACTCTATCATGGTTTTTAAATCTGCAAATTTGGTTTTCCCGGCTCGAAGTGTTCTTTATGCCGTCGTATATTTAATATCTTTCGCTTTCCAGGAAAGCAGGTCCTCTAACATTAACCGCTGGTCACGTTGTCTTTGTGTTTCTCTGTTACGTGTTCCGTCTTGTCGGTGAGTTTGTACGAAGTGCCGTCTAGTCCAGTCCCAGGTAGTGCCGTGTAAGCTTTTATAAAATAAACACTTCAAAATGTGTGCTCAGACTATTTCTACCTATATGATAACTTGTAACTTATTGCCTTTTAAATTTTCGTTAAACTTCTGTATTAATTAAAAAAGGAATCTGTGTTCTCTCCTGCAGCTCAGCCCCCAGATGCCAGCAGGTGTGGCTGCACCTCTCGATGGAGAGTTTTAGAGCCTTTTATAGGGAATTGGACCAACCCAAATAGGAAATCCTAAAATGACTGACATTGGAGCTTCCCCAACACAAAGCCCACCCGATGACCTGGAGAGCAGTGTTCCCCTGGGCCATCTCCGCCCCCCCCCCGCCCTGGGGAGGCAAGCGGGCAGAGCTGGTACAGACCAGTCAGAGGAGACAGCGGCTGCAAGGTAAATACTGTCACCATGCTACAGAATAGGATGCTGTGGGATAAAACACCCAGGAAAGTTTTGAGGTGAAATTCATATAATATAAAATTAACCTTTTAAAGTGTATAATTCAGTAGCATTTAGTACATTTAGTGATTTTTGTTTTTTTTTAATTATTATACCATCTTGGTGTGAAGTGTCTGTCATTTTAGTTTGTAGTTCTAATGCACATTACTAATGACATCCATCATCATTGCATAGGTTTACTGGCCATCTGTGTATCTTTTGGAGAAATGTGCCCATGTTTACATTGAGTTGTTTGTTGCAAGAGTTTTTAATACACTCTGGGTCCTTATCAGTTGGGTGGTTTGCAGTATTCTCCACCCCCAATTCTGTAGCCCATCTTTTCACTTTCTCAATAGTGTCTGCTCTGTGAACAAAAAGTTTTTAATTTTGATGAAGCCCAATTTATTTTTTCTGTTGCTTTCATTTTTGTTGTCATATCTAAAAATCCACTGCCACATTGTCAGAAAAGAAATCAAGAAGAGACTGTGTTTCCAGTGTGACTTGTAAGTTCATCACTCTGTCCTAAAAAAAAGAGCAGCATGATTCACTTCTATTCTGCCACCAAACGTGGGGGGTTTTCACGCCAACAACCAGTTCTCCAAATCTTCCAACAACAGCAGGATGTCCAGTGATTCCATTCAACTGTGACACTAACCATGTGTCAGACCCCATGGGTTAAGGGCTCAGTCCCATGAGACTGCCACCCATGCTTTTGACTGACTGTCTATAAATTGGGGTTCTTGTGACCCTCTCCTTGTTCAGCAGTTTGCTAGAACAGCTTACAGGGACTCAGGAAAACACTTCACAGGATTACTCATTTGTTATAAAGGATACAACTCAGAAAGAGAGGCACAGGGTAAAGTACAGAGGTGATGGTGCTCAGGTGGTCTTTCTGATGACCAACTGCCCTCCTGAAGCTACGTAGGGGCCCCCCGTGAGTCACGTTATTAGCATTAAACCCTAAACCTGAAACTTCTGTACAAAATAGTCTGTTTTTAAAATGGGCACAGGATCTGCATTGACATTTCTCCAAAGATGATGTACAAATTGCCAGTAAACAAATGAAAAGATGCTTAACATCTTAGCCATTAGACAAATGCAAAAGAAAACCCCAAGGAGATACCACTACACATGCACTAAGTGGCTGTAATAAACACAGATACAAGCATTGGGGAGAAACTGGAACCCTTATACATTACTGGTAGGAAGTTACTGACCACTGTGGAAAACAATTTCACAGTTCTGGAAAAAGTGAAACATAGAGTTACCATGCGACTCAGCAACTGTACTCCTGGGTATATACCCAAAGAACTGAAAACATGTCCACACAGAAACTTCTACATGAATGTTCCTAGCAGCATTATTCAAGACAGCCCAAAACTGTTTAATGAAATTATAATATTCAAAATGGGTAGTTTTCAATACAAAATTACTGTGCATGCAGAGAATCAAGAATGTATGGCCATTTACCAGGAAGAAAAGATTAATAGACACTATCCCCGAATGAATATGCCCAGACAAGGGACAAAGAAGTAAGGGAACCAGGAGCATGATCTCTCAACAAAGAGAATGCCAACAAAGAAAGAAAGTACAGGAACCAAACAGAAAGCCTGGAGCTGAATAATACAAAACCTGAAATGAAAATGTCACGGCAGGGGTTCTGCGGCAGATTGGGGCAGGCAGAAGAAAGCCGGGGAATTTGAAGAAAGGACTGATCTGACACCAACTGGGTGTTTACAACTCAGCTCAAGTCTGACACTAACTAACTGGGGTTGACATCAGGTCCCACAAGTTGAAGAACCACACCTCCAAAAAGACTGCCCTTCAGATGTCAGCCGCAAGTGGGGTCCCCAGGCCAGCCACAAATAGCCAATAAGCACAAGATGCTCCACATCATTAGCCATTTAGGAAATAATGCACATTAAAACCACAATGAGATAGCAACTCACACCTATGATGATGCCTGTAATCACAAAGTAAAACAATTTTAAATAAGTGTTTGTTGGTAAGGGTGTGGAGAAATCTGGAACTCTTGTGCATTGCTGGTAAGAATGTAAAGTGATGCGAGCTACTGCGAAAAACAGTTTGGCGGTTCCTCAAAAACTTAAACATAGAAATACCATACTATCCAGCAATTCCACTACTAGGTTATACCCAAAGGAATTAAAAGCAGGGACTCAAACAGATACTTGTACACCAGTGTTGGACACAGCATTACTCATGATAGGTGATGGAAACAACCCAAGTGTCCATCACAAATGGATTTATATGTATACAAAGGAATATTATTCAGCTATAAAAAGAATGAAATTCTGACACATGCTACAACATGGATGAATCCTGAGAACATTATGCTAAGTGAAATAAGCCAGATACAAGAGGACAAAAATTGTAGGATTCCACTTACATGAGGTACCTGGAGTAGGGAAATTCATAGAGACAGAAAGAATAAGTTCCCAGGGATTGGGGGAGGGGGAAATGGGGAGTTATTATTTAATGGGTACAGGGTTTCTGTTTGGGATGATGAAAAAGATCTGGAAATGGACAGTGGTGACAACTGAACAACATTTTGAATGTACTTAATGCCAATGAAATCTACACTTAAAAATTATGAAAATGACAACTTTTATGCTATATATATTATAGTACAATAGGAAGGATGAAAGGCAGAAAAATTAATGCTAATATATCAATGTGCACTGCTGTTCTTGGAAAAAGGAACAGAAGAAGTATTCAAACAAGTAATAGCATGAAGTCTCGCACTTTAATGGGTACTCTGTACCTAAAAAACAAACAAAAATCAATACTAAGATAGAGCTTGATGACAATTCTGTTCTCGGATGACAAGTAATGTCTAGATCTTTAGGAAGAAAGAGCAAATCACCTACAAAGCAGAAAAAAAAATCAGGTGGTTTCGCAATTTCTTCTACACAGCTGCATTAATTTCTAGCAGACACTACAGCAATGTCTATAAAGTTCTGAAGCAAGAAAAATGTGACCCAGGACCATCTGTCCCTCAGATGCTCAATAAAGCCAACAAACACATAAATATCCTCAAGCATGTAACAACTCGAGTGGCAGATATAGCACCCCTGGCTATTAAAAAACAAAACAAAACAACTGTTTGCAATCAAAATAATTCAGGAATTGGACTCTTTGGTAGAAGGATGGGCAATATGGAAATAAGGAAGTAAGGCTTAAGAACAATGTGAGTTGTGATCATAGAACAGAATGTAAATGTAAAAATAATGTTTTTTAAAACATCAGGAGACAGGGAATGCAGAGGTGGGATAAAGCATAAATTCTCTAATTTTTATGTTTTCATATCAGTAAATCCTATGGAAGGTTGAAAGCTGGAGTCTAAACAAGCTTCAACTTCTTTTTTTAAATAAATTTTTTACACTAAGATATTTTAATTAAATACTGTCTCATTATGAAACCTCACTTGAAATTCAGCAATTCAGTTTCACTTTAGTCTTTCATTGAATTTAAGAGTAAATTTAATTGCAATAAAAAATAGTACTACAGTGGGAGGAAGGGAGACGCAAGAGGGAAGGGATATGGGAACTGATGTATATGTATAACTGATTCACTTTGTTATAAAGCAGAAACTAACACACCATTGTGAAGCAATTATACTCCAATAAAGTTGTAAAAAAAAAAAAGTACTACAGATAATCCCATTGTTATCAGCTTATTTACTTTCTATCCTCACGTGTATGTATGTATGAGAGAGATCTGGAATGACATCCACCAAATGTCACAAGTAGTGTTATCTCTGAGAGGAGGAATCTGGAATTATTTTATTCCTCTTTGCTTTGTATAATTCCGTATTACTTAAATTTTTAAAACTAATGACTAATGTCATTTTTACAAAACAACAGGAAGTTATTTCTTTACAAAGAACTGGCCCCTTCACGCACTAAGGCCATGAGATATTCAAGAACTTTTCAGGGCAGCAGAGACAAGGACCCCGCCAGACACCTCTACCTCCGCTGACCCCCAGCAGGGGCCCACAGCCTGGAGAAGGTCCCTGGACACTCTGAAAGATAGACTGTCACAGTGTGATCTCAGATTCCTTTTTTTAAAAGGGTGTATGACAGAGAGGTTCCCAAACTTTCCTGGTTAATGGCACCGTTAGTGCCTTAGCAATATGTTTTTCATGGCGCCCTGTGGCCAAAAGACATACCTATTCATTAATTAGTTAAGTTGCTAATTACTCATAGCCTAACAATTTAGTAGCTATTTTAAAAATAATACACATAAATGGAAAAAAATAATAGCCTTTTTTGTCTCATTCTTTTTTTTTTTTTTTTTTTTTGCGGTATGTGGGCCTCTCACTGTTGTGGCCTCTCCCGTTGCGGAGCACAGGCTCCGGACGCACAGGCCCAGCGGCCATGGCTCATGGGCCCAGCCACTCCGCGGCATGTGGGATCTTCCCGGGCCAGGGCACGAACCCATGTCCCCTGCATCGACAGGCGGACTCTCAACCACTGCGCCACCAGGGAAGCCCTTTGTCTCATTCTTAAGTGGACGCCTGCACCTGCTGGGCACTGAACAACTTCTCAGGCCCTGAGGTCAGGTTGGACGCTGCTACCCTCATTGCCTTTTTCACACTGACTTTCACACAACTTTTTATCACAGCAACTGCTGAGATAAGTTTTGCAAAGATACGATGACATCATTAAAAAAATACATGATGCGTTCTAATGTTAGAGCTGTGAAATGCCTTCAGCTGATAGCTTGTGTAGTATATAACAGGCATTAAGCCTCATTCTGTTTCCCTTGAAATTTTAAAATACTCTGAAATGTGCCTGTGGATTCACTGCTATCCCCATAGCACCTTGGCCCAGAGTTTGGGAACCAAACCGTGAATACATATAAGAAAAAAGTCTGAAAGTATACAGCACATTAGCAGAGGATACTTCTGAGTGATGGTATTACAGATAGTTTTTACTTTTCTATACTTCTCTGTATTTACTGGAAAAAAAATTATGCATTGCAATCAGGACAAGCAAACAATCAGGCAGCCACCAGATTCCCAAACATTAAAAATAAAAGCAATATCAAGAGTTCCGTATGATCCAGCAATCCCACTCCTGGGCATATATCCGGAAAAGACGAAAACTCTAATTTGAAAAGACACATGCACCCCAATGTTCATAATGGCACTATTCACAATAGCCAAGACGTGGAAGCAACCTATATGTCCATCGACAGATGATAAAGAGGATGTGGTACATATATACAATGGAGTATTAGCCATAAAAAACAATGAAATAATGCCATTTGCAGCAACATGGATGGACCTAGAGATTATCATACTAAGTGAAGTTAGAAAGAGAAAAACAAATATCATGTGATATCACTCATGTGTAATCTAAAAAAAATGATACAAATGAACTTATTTACAAAACAAATAGACTCACAGACATAGAAAACAAACGGTTACCAAAGGGGAAAAGGGGGCAGGGATAAATTACAAATTTGGGATGAACAGATACACACTACTATATATAAAGTAGATAAATCAACAAGGACCTACTGTATAGCACAGGAAACTATACTCAATATGTTGTAATGACCTATAATGAAAATTATCAGTTATAATGTACATATATATATATATATAAAACTGAAACACTTTGCTGTACATCTGAAACATGACATTGTAAAATCAACTGTACTCAAAAAAAAAGGCTATGTCAAGTGTCATCAAGGATGTGAAATAACAGGAACTCGTATACACTAGTAGTGAGACTGTTAACTTGTAGAACCACTCTGGTTTTTAAAAAATTTAAAAAAGGGCTTCCCTGGTGGCGCAGTGGTTGAGAGTCCGCCTGCCGATGCAGGGGACACGGGTTTGTGCCCTGGTCCGGGAAGATCCCACATGCCGCGGAGCGGCTGGGCCCGTGAGCCATGGCCGCTGAGCCTGCGCGTCCGGAGCCTGTGCTCCGCAATGAGAGAGGCCACAACAGTGAGAGGCCTGCGTACCGCAAAAAAAAAAAAAAAAAAATTAAAAAAAAATTTTTTTAGGGCTTCCCTGGTGGTGCAGTGGTTAAGAATCCGCCTGCCAACGCAGGGGACACAGGTTTGAGCCCTGGTCCGGGAAGATCCCACGTGCCTCGGAGCAACTAAGCTCGTGTGCCACAACTACTGAACCCGCACACCTAGAGCCCGTGCTCCACAAGAGAAGCCACCAAAATGAGAAGCCCGCGCACCACAACGAAGAGTAGCCCCTGCTCGCCACAACTAGAGAAAGACGGCACGCAGCAACAAAGACCCAACACAGCCAAAAATAAATAAAATCAATTGAAGAAATTAAAAAAAAATTTTTTTTGGCCATGCCACATGGCATGTGGCATCCTAGTTCTCCCATCAGGGACTGAACCTGTGCCCCCTGCATTGGAAGCGTGGAGTCTTAACCACTGGACCACCAGGGAAGTCCCATGTACAATCACTTTGGAAGACAGTTTGTATTATCTAGTAAAATTGAAGATAGATAAAGCCTATGATTAATTCCACTACTAGGTGTACTCTAGAGAAAACTGTTCACATGTGTGTGATGGTACCTGTACAGGAATATTCACTGCAGCACTGTTTGTAATAGCCCCAAATAGAAACCACCCAAAAGCTTGTCTAAGGTAGAACAGATAAGTATGGTGTCTGCATTCAATAGGATCCTACACAAAAGGAAACATGAATGAATTACAGATCCATGCACTGACGTGGGTGAATTTCACAAACGTAAACCTAAGTTAAAGAAACAAGGAACGAAGGCATATGTAAGAATGGCTCAGTTCAGAAAAGAGAAATGAACATGAAAAACCAAAATACAAAATAGGTTGTTTATGGAAACATTTATAGGTGACAAAACCAAGAAGAAAAAAGAAAGTGTGAGGTGGGCTGGTCCAGGAAAGGAAAGGAAGGAATGGGTCATAGGACTCATTCATAAACATTCTACATATTTTCCATATCCTTTGCCCATTTTTTTCTATTAGGCTGTTGGTCATTTTCTTCTTGATTTTTAGAAGCACTTAATGTGAGGGAAATGTCAGTATACAGGGGCTTATCCACTAATAAATATGGCTTCACCAGGGTCCTGGAATCCAACCCGCTTCAGATGAATGACTGTTCCTTTGGGTGAAGAGATAGAAGTGGAAAAGGGCGGGAGATTCTGCTTCCTCTTATGTCTCAGATATGGTTCAAGAAGCAGTAATTATATGCTGTTTTCAAAAAACAGCTAGGGGCTCCCCTGGCGGTCCAATGGCTAAGACTCTGTGCTCCTAATGCAGGGGGCCTGGGTTCGATCCCTGATCAGGGAACTAGATCCCACATGCATTGCCGCAACTAAAGATCCTGCACGACACAACTAAGAGCCAGCGCAGGCTAAATAAATAAATATTTAAAACAAACAAACACAACTAAAATGAAGAAGGAACGTTAACAATTTAAAGGTAGGTTTAAAAATTAGATCAAAGTGCAGACTAAACACCTATATCACTCTTCCTCTTGCTTCAAATACCATTAGTGAACTGGACATTTTGAGGAATTCCTAGCTGACGAAAAGCTGATGGAGTCAGATTGACAGAAAACTTAAGTAGGAGAAACCAGAGCCCAAATTTTAAGTAGAAGGTTACTATAACAGGAGTTTCCAACCAAACGCCAGAGGATCACCAAGCCAAGTGAAATGCAAACAACAGCAGAGGTCTCCGGACCACCATCAGGATAAGGGATGTAAGTTCCATCCGGAGGAGCTGGGACGACCAGGGCCCTCTCCTTCCTCAGGATATGGAGGTGCTGGCAGCTGCCACGACTTTCTCAACAGAGCACACACTCCACCCGAGGAGCTGGCAGGCTAAGTGCCAGCACTGGGAATGGGGCAGAGCAGAGCTCAGGGGACTGGAAATACGCAGAAGCTGCCAGCACTCGGGCTCTGCAGCCTGCCCGGTGCAGTCACACAGGGAGAACATGTGAGGTGCACACACCGAAGGAAACAGACAAGAACCCCATGATTTACGCTCGACAAGATCACCTACCCAGAAAATAGAGAAGCTGAGAAATTACTGGAGCAAATCAGGTTTCAGAAAACCTGTAAGAGACAAGGTCAGCTTTCAAACCAATAGCTTTCCTATATGTCCTCAATTACCAATTAGAGCTTGGTTAAAGATCACATTCAAAATAGCAAAAACACACCTACAGAAAATCTAAATACCTATTAATAAGGCCTGGCGAAAAGCAGGCAAAACGCCCGGGAAGACACGCGTATTGATGCTGGTCTCCCCTCAGCAGGAGCAGCAGCTGCCCTACCTTTCCTCGGTTCCTCCCCAGGGCCCCCTGACTCTGGAGCCAGGCCTGTGTGCTCAGTTCCCTGTCCCCAAGGTCAAAGACAGCAGGAACCAACAGACGCTCCCATCCCTCCCAGCCCGCCTTCCACCTCCTCCCTGACAGCTGCCCTGTAGACGTGAGGCTCCAGCGGCCCCTGGGGTAAATGGATCTGAAGCGGCCCGCACACATCTGCTGCTGCTTCTGCTCCCTGGCTGAACCCTGACACACAGTACATTTCTAGGAAATATATTTCAAGGAAAACACTGAATTCTACTGCTCGGGCAGAAGTGTGCTCTCAGGAAACAGGTGGCTGCTGATTGGTAGAGCCAGAAATAGATTTCGAAAAATTACTGAAAATTTTGCTGCCTCGATGAGTCTTATCAAGTGTTCTAGAATTATAAATGTCAATATTCTAAACTTCATAGCCTATGTAGAATTACCTGAAATGTTAGCTTCTTTTCACCCAATTTTCTTTTTTTTATCTCAGATAGTACAGTCAGTAAGTAAACAGTAAGATTTATCCAGAATTTGGTACTTGCACTCAGAATAACATTCAAAATACTGACCCCATCTTAACTCTGTCTTTAAACGAGTTCCTTACTTTTCTCCATTTGCTCGACTGTAAAATGTGGACAATATATTCCCTACCTCATAGAATTATAGGGACTATACATGAGATGATCCTGGGAAGCTGTTTAGCAAAATGCTTACTACAAAGCAAAAATAAATGTTAGCAATTATTATTTTGGTCATTCGTTACTAAAAACGTATTTTTAAAATGGACAAATGTTTGAGGTCTGGTGTCCCTGGGGCAGAACAGGCAAAATGCACATCCACACCCCCCAGAGCCTACGTGGGTGTCTGTGAACACTAGTTTTATACAAGAGCAAAGAGGAGATTCCCCGAGGGTGTGAGACATATCACAAGTTCCCTTCTACTCCTATTTTGTTGAGTGTTTTATCATAAAAAGGTGTTGAATTTTGTCAAGTGCGTTTTCTGCATCAGTGAAGATGATTGTATGGGTTTTTTCCTCTTCATTCTATTAATGCAGGTGTGTGTGTGTGTGTATTTTTTTCTTTATCCCAGAGACCCTGAGAGCCTCTCCCTTTACTTGGTGGTTCTTAATCTACAAGCCAACAACCTTGGAAAGGTCATTTCAAGGTTGGGTTTCCAGGCACTTCCTGAGCCTTCCAAGTTTTTTTTTTTTTTTTTTTTGCGTTACGCAGGCCTCTCACTGTTGTGGCCTCTCCCGTTGCAGAGCACAGGCTCCGGATGCGCAGGCTCAGCGGCCATGGCTCACGGGCCCAGCCGCTCCGCAGCATGTGGGATCTTCCCGGACTGGGGCACGAACCCGTGTGCCCTGCATCGGCAGGCAGACTCTCAACCACTGCGCCACCAGGTAAGCCCCCTCTTTTTTGATTAAAAAAATTTTTTTTAATTTTTTTTGGCCACGCTGTATAGCATGTGGGATCTTAGTTCCCCAACCAGAGATCGAACCCACGCCCCCTGCAATGGAAGCGTGGAGTCTTAACCTCTGGACCACCGGGGTAGTCCCTAATGTGATATATTATATCAATTAATTTTTGTATGTTGCATTTCTGAGATAAATCTCACTTGGTAAATGGTGTATATGCTCTCAACATGCTACTGGATTTAGTTGGCTAGTATTCTGTTGAGGACTTTTGCATCAATATTCGTAAGGAATATTGGTCTCTAGTTTTCTTGTGATGTCTTTGTCTGGTTTTGATATCACGGTAATATGCTGACTTCATAGAATTAATTAGGAAGGATGCCATCCTCTTCCATTCTTTCAAAGACTTTGAGAACGATTGCTGTTAATTCTTCTTTAAATGTTCGGCAGAATTCACCAGTGAAACAATCTAGTCCTTTTTTTTTCTTTTTTTTAATGGACGTTTGTTTTATTACTGATTCAACCTCTTTAATTGTTATAAGTCCTTTCAGATTTTCTATTTCTTCTTGAGTTAGTTTTGGTAGTTGATCTGTTCTAGGAATTTTTCCATTTTATCTAGGCTATCTAATTTGTTGGTGTATAATTATTCATAGTATTCTTTTACAATCCTTTTTATTTCTATAAGGTCAATAGCAATGTCCCTACTTTCATATCTGATTTTATTAATTTGTGTATTGTCTCTTTTTTTTCATATTCAGTCTAGCTAAAGGTTTGCCAATTTTCTTATCTTTTCAAAGAAACAACTTTTGGTTTTGTTGATTCTAGTTTTTCTGTTCTCTATTTGTCTATCCTGGCTCTAGCCTTTACTATTTCCTTCCTTCTGTTGGCTTTGAATTTAGTTTGCTTTTCTTTTTCTAGTTCCTTGAGGTGTAAAGTTAAGCTGTTGATTTAAGATATTTCGTCTTTTTAATAAAGATATTTACAGCTATAAAGATCTCTCTGAGAACTGCTTTCATGGCTTTCATGCCATAAGTCCTGGTGTGTTGTTTAATTTGTCTCAAACTATTTTCTAATTTCTCTTGTGTCTACTTCTTTGGACCATTGGTTGTTTAAGGCTGTGTTGTTTAATTTCCACATATTTTTGAATTTTCAAGTTTTCCTTCTGTTATTGATTTCTAGGTTCATTTCATTGTTGTCAGGGAAGATACTTTGTATGATTTCAATCTATTTAAGAATTGTTTGCGGGCCTCCCTGGTGGCGCAGTGGTTGAGAGTCCGCCTGCCGATGCAGGGGATACGGGTTCGTGCCCCGGTCTGGGAGGATCCCATGTGCCGCGGAGCGGCTGGGCCCGTGAGCCATGGCTGCTGAGCCTGCGCGTCCGGAGCCTGTGCTCCGCAACGGGAGAGGCCACAACAGTGAGAGGCCCGCGTACCACAAAAAAAAAAAAAAAAAAAAAAAAAAAAAGAATTGTTTGGGGCTTCCCTGGTGACACAGTGGTTAAGAATCTGCCTGACACGGGTTCGAGCCCTGATCCAGGAAGATCCCACAGGCCGCAGAGCAACTAAGCCTGTGCGCCACAACTACTGAAGCCTGAGCACCTACAGCCCGTACTCCGCAACAAGAGAAGCCACCGCGATGAGAAGCCTGCGCACCGCAATGAGGAGTAGCCTCCACTCACCACAACTAGAGAAAGCCCACGCACAGCAATGAAGACCCAACGCAGCCAAAGATAAATAAATAAAATAAAAATAAAAAAAGAATTGTTTTAAGGCCTAACTTATGGTCTATCCAGGAGAATATTCTATGTGAACTTGAGAAGAGTGTATACTCTGCCATTATTGGGTGAAGGACTGATGCGTCTGTCAGCTTTAGAGTGTTGTTCAAATCCTCTATTTCCTTACTGACCTTCTGTTTACCTGTCCCATCCATTATAGAAAGTGGGGTATTGCAGTCTCCAAGTATTATTGTAGAACTGTTTATTTCTTTCTCCAGTGATGCTAATTTTGATCAGGCTCTGTTGCTGGGTGAGTATATGTTTACAGTTGTTTTACCCCCTGACGGATTGACCTTTATCAACATATAGTGTCCTCATTGACTCCTGTACCAGTGTGACCTAAAGTCTATTTTGTCTGATGCTAGTGTAGCCACTCCAGTTCTCTTTTTGTTGCAATTTGCACGGAATATCTTTTTCCATCCTTTCACTTTCAACCTATTTGTCTTTGTACCTAGAGTCTCCTATAGGCTGCATATAGTTGGATCATGTTTCTTTATCCATTCTGCCAATCGCTGCCTTTTAATTGGAAAGTTTAATCCATTTACATGTAAACTAATTACTGATAATAAAGGACTTCTGTTATTTTACTATTTGTTTCCCATATGCCGTGTGTCTTTCTTGTCCCTCAGTTCATCCATTACTGCCTTCTTTTGTGTTGAACTAATTTTTTCTTCATATACTGTTTGATTCCCTCTTCATTTTCTTTTTCTGTAGATTTTTTAGTTTTTTCTTAGTGGCTACACTGGGGCTTACAATTAACACATTAAATTTATAACAATCTAGTTTGAATTAATACCAACTTAGTTTTTAAAAATTAATTAATTAGGGCTTCCCTGGTGGCGCAGTGGTTGAGAGTCCGCCTGCCGATGCAGGGGACATGGGTTCGTGCCCTGGTCCGGGAAGATCCCACATGCCGCGGAGCGGCTGGGCCCGTGAGCCATGGCCGCTGAGCCTGCGCGTCCGGAGCCTGTGCTCCGCAACGGGAGAGGCCATAACAGTGAGAGGCCCGCGTACTGCAAAAAAAAAAAAAAAAAAGAGTCATGTACCAAAATGTTCATTGCAGCTCCATTTACAATAGCCCGGAGATGGAAACAACCTAAGTGTCCATCATCGGATGAATGGATAAAGAAGATGTGGCACATATATACAATGGAATATTACTCAGCCATAAAAAGAAACGAAATTGAGCTATTTGTAATGAGGTGGATGGACCTAGAGTCTGTCATACAGAGTGAAGTAACTCAGAAAGAGAAAGACAAATACTGTATGCTAACACATATATAAGGAATTTAAGAAAAAAAATGTGATGAAGAACCTAGGGGTAAGACAGGAATAAAGACACAGACCTACTAGAGAATGGACTTGAGGATATGGGGAGGGGGAAGGGTAAGCTGTGACAAAGCGAGAGAGTGGCATGGACATATATACACTACGAAATGTAAAATAGATAGCTAGTGGGAAGCAGCCGCATAGCACAGGGAGATCAGCTCGGTGCTTTGGGACCACCTAGAGGGGTGGGATAGGGAGGGTGGGAAGGAGGGAGATGCAAGAGGGAAGAGATATGGGAAAATATGTATATGTATAACTGATTCACTTTGTTATAAAGCAGAAAGTAACACACCATTGTAAAGCAATTATACTCCAATAAAGATGTAAAAAAATAATAATAATAATAATAATGCCCCCCCCAAATTTAATAATTTACCAAATTAATTAAACCCATATCACACTAGGGTATAGATTAATATCCAGCTTTACCTTTCTACCTATTTACAAATTTATAAATGCAGAAAGTTATCTATGTTAGACATATTCATATACTGTAAATATGGCAAAATACAGTTGCTTAATTTGTTAAATATTTTCTCCATGTTAAGGAAATAGTATGTTAGGTATGTATCATTTGTTTACCATTACTTATTTCAAATGTAAAAATATGATTTGACTGAAACAATTTCCATCTGTGATGAAAAAAATAAATAAAATATACAAACAGCTCATGGAGCTCAATACCAAAAAAAACAAACAATCCAGTTAAAAAATGGGTGGAAGACCTACAGGAAGACATACAGATGGCCAAGAGGCACATGAAAAGATGCTCAACATCACTAATAGAGAAGTGCAAATCAAAACTACAATGAGTTATCACCTCACGCCAGTCAGAATGGCCATTATCAAAAAATATAGGGCTTCCCTGGTGGCGCAGTGGTTGAGAATCTGCCTGCCAATGCAGGGGACACGGGTTCGAGCCCTGGTCTGGGAAGATCCCACATGCCGCGGAGCAACTAGGCCCGCGAGCCACAACTACTGAGCCTGTGCGTCTGGAGCTTGTGCTCTGCAACAAGAGAGACCGCGACAGTGAGAGGCCCACGCACCGCGATGCAGAGTGTCCCCCGCTTGCCCCAACTAGAGAAAGCCCTAGCACAGAAACAAAGACCCAACACAGCCAAAAATAATAAATTAATTAATTAATTAAAAAAAAAAATATATATATATAGAAACAATAAGTGCTGGAATTCTAGGGTGTGGTGAAAAGGGAACCCTCCTGCACTGTTGGTGGGAATGTAAATTAATACAACCACTATGGAAAACAGTATGGAGGTTCCTTAAAAAACTAAAAATAGAACTAAATATACCCTGAGAAAACCATAATTCAAAAAGAGTCATGTACCACAATGTTCACTGCAGCACTATTTACAATAGCTAGGACATGGAACCAACCTAAATGTCCATCAACAGATGAATGGATAAAGAAGACGTGGCACATATATAGAATGGAATATTACTCAGCCATAAAAAGAAACGAAATTGAGTTATTTGTAGCGAGGTGGATGGACCTAGAGTATGTCATAGAGTGAAGTAAGTCAGAAAGAGAAAAACAAATACTAACACATATATATGGCATCTAAAAAAAAAAAATGGTACTGATGGACCTAGTAGCAAGGCAGGAATAAAGAGATAGACATAGAAAATAGACTTGAGGTCATGGGGAGGGAGGGTGAAGCTGGGGCAAAGTGAGAGTAGCATCGATATACATACACTACTGAATGTAAAATAGTTGGCTGGTGAGAAGCAGCAGCATAGCACAGGGAGATCAGCTCTGTGCTTTGCGATGACCTAGAGGGGTGGAATAGGGAGGATGGGAGGGAGGCTCAAGAGGGAGGGGACATGGGGACATGTGTATGCATATGGCTGATTCGCTTTGTTGTGCAACAGAAACTAACACAGTACTGTGAAGTAATTATACTCCAATGAAGATCTATTAATTAAAAGAAAAGAAGATTTAATACTGGGAAAAAAAATAAAGTGTTCTTTCTGTTATAAAGTTTGGATACCAGTCCTTTTTCAGATATGTTTTTTAGAGATTTTTTCCTAGTCCCTATCTTATCTTTCCATTCTATTAACAGTGTTTTTTGCAGAGCAGAAATTTAAAACTTTAATGAAGTTCAACTATCAATTTGACAATGTCCTTACTGTCTATATAATCAGTCATAATTCCGATTATTATTTTTAAATTCTCTATGTCACAGAAATAATCAAATTTCCTTGTCAACTGCATCTTTTTTTTAATCGTCAAATCTCACCAAATCTTTCACCATGGCTATTTTTACATCTTTTGCCTTGCACAGTTATTATTTTACCTTTGATTCTTCTCTGAAAGCATTTACAATCAATTACAGGGGAAAAAATGCTTCATCTTCAGGGAGATTCATGGATAGGACCCTGACAAGTACTCCAGAATACAGTTTTTTGACAACTTTAAGATCATACTACTGAACTGGGTAAGAATTTTTAGAACTCTAATGAAAAAATTGATTCATAAAACTGCTAACCCAAGATATAGCAAAACAAGATTTAATTACATATGACTGAAATGAACTGATGCAAATGATTATAATTTTTGCACTTTTTGTTTGAAGCATTCTTGGTTCTTTAATGTTTTGTCTTCCAGATTTAAGGAAATCTTTTCTCTTTCTCTTAAGCTACCTATAACTTACCACAATTTAATAGATTATACTTTTTAAAATAAAAATTAAAACATGATCTTTTCTCTCTACGTGATCCTTGCAGAACTCAGATACTCTTAGTTTCTCATTTTCATGGCAAAATACTTATTTGCATAGGTTCGATAAGAATCTCTTCTTCCTATAACAGCACAGATTGGAAACACTGGTTTATTACTGAGGCTTTGTCTGGATCATCCTATTTGACCTACACGTACATAGAATCAGATGTGATCAGACAGATTTAAGGAACTGATGTTGACTTTATGGAGCCAATGCTTATGGAGTCCTTTGAAACACTGGCCTGGTACCTTACTTACACTTGAGTAAGGATGGTCATTTTCCAGCTGGCCCAGGAACCTTAAGATACATTAGGGACCTCAAGAAGAGAGGAATTCACCCAAATCTATAGGTACTGCAGGGGAAGTCTGATGGCAAATTCTTGGCTTGGCTTCCTAGACTTGAAAGACTTTTAAAGGTCCACTCTAGAATTCCTTATTAAAAGTTCCAACAAAGGTGACTTGAAAAGGACCTATATGATAAACCACTATTCTTGCTGTGTTTATACGAATAATCAGGCCAGGATAAGACAACTTATTTTACAAACAAATTAGTCTTACTATAATGGCATTTGAGAAAAATAGGGTAACTATAGAGAGAAAATTATGTTTCAATGGAAAACTATCACACACCCCTGTGGTTATTAGATATGCCCCTATTCGTTTTCTTTGAGGTTTTGTTATCTACCTGTAAACTGGACTGGATCCTGAATTATTCTAGTTTCCTCCAATATCTAGTTACAACTGCTCAAACTAACAATAGCAAGTTTTGTCCCACCATTGTAACTTGGAATCACTAAGAATTAAAACTATCCTTTTCCTGAAACACTATAAGCTAAAGCTGGATGACACGATATAAACTTCAGAGAAACCACCACAACAGATCACGTATGGACAACCTTCATGCCTGCTGTTCTGCAGGCCACTAAGAAAATTCACGGGAACACTCAATTCCATAAACAGAGACATTCAAACTGCAAACCAGGAAATTCACCAAATTACAACTGCCATCCTCATTCCACCATCTGAAGATACTCTGAGCTCAAATCCAGAAATCTTCTTGACTGGATGCCCTCTGGACTCAGAAACTAGGTTTCCAACTATGAATCTTTGTTTTTCTTTTGTTTCCTCAGAAACTCCTCTCATAAATGCCTGACTGCTCACACCACATAGAGACCTAACTTAGATGGATACGGACACCCCCCTGCACCACTGCCTCTCGAAACAGACAGAAGAGTTTAACTGCACTGACTTATTCTCAAGACTAAGACACTAGTTTGGTGAGCTATGAAACAAGGTACCTTAGCTTCTGGGCTGTGAGACTTCTTGTGGAAGTTTCAAAGTGGGAGTGGAGAGGAATGAAGGGTGGCAGAATATGCCACCCCCAAATATGCCACTTTAGCCTAAGAATTATTTTGAACTAAAGGCACTGAAAAAGCCAGCAGATTTTTGTTGTTGTTGTTAGAAAGGCGGTTAGAAGAGCGTTTTAATCTCTGCTTCTCTTTTTGAAAAGAGGACATAGAAACTCCCATGTGAAAGATGCCATCATCCCTGTACTGGGAGAAGAGAAACATTCTTTGCTGGGGAGTCAGAGCTGAGAGAATTCTACACAAACAGACCTTGTTAAAATAATTCTTACCTTCCTTTAGCCTCTGTACATGGCTCAGTTACTCTCCCACAGCTGCCACTCTTTACATGCTACAGGCCAGTATAAAAGCATGTAGATTCTGCCACATTTTTGCATCTTCACTTCCTTACAAGGGCTCCTGTGTCACATAAAACTTACATAAATGCATATGCTTTTCTCCTGGGAATCTGTCTTAATGTCAGTTTAATTCTCAGGTCCAGCTGAAAAACCCTAAGAGGGGAAAGGTAAAGTTTTGCCTCCCCTACATGTATGACGACTTCTGGGCTACTTACATGTCAGACTGAAAACTCAACGTCTTCTACTTAGTTTTTTATTTCTTCCATAATATTTCTATATTCCAACACCACTTAATTTTTTTGACAGTTTGGAAATGGACCAAAAGCACAACAACAACAACAAAAATAGATAAGGTGGATTTCATCAAAATGAAAAACTTTTGTGCAACAACTCAATAGCAAAGAAATAAACAAGTCACGGGGATATGATGCACAGCATGGAAACTAGAGTTGATAACATTGTGCCGTCTACTGGAAACGTGCTAAGAGAGAAAATCTTAAAAGTTTTCATCACAAGAAAAAAATTCTTGTAGCTATGTATGGTGATGTATGTTACTAGACATTGTGGTGATCATTTCACAACATATACAAACATCGAATCACCATGTGTCCACCTGAAACTAATATAATTTTATATGTCAGTTTTATCTAAATTTTTTGAGAAGTTTGTGCAACAGAGGGCACTATCAAAAAGTGAAAAGACAATCTACAGGATGGAAGAAAATATTTGCAAACCATACATCTAATAAGAGTCCAGAATATATTAAAACTTTCACAACTCAACAGCAAAAAGAGAAACGACTCAATTACAAAATGGATAAAGGACTTGAACAGACAAAAAAAGGTATATAGATAGCCAACAAACTTATGAAAATATGCTCAAGATTAATTTGCATGAAGTAAAGGTACAAATTAAAACCACATTTCACACCAACTAGAATGGCTATAATAAAATATAGTAAAATAATGAATTAAATAAACCAAAAGAATTAAATAAGTAAAAATATAATAAAATAAAATAGAGAAAAGTAATAAAACTAAAATTGGTTCTTTGCAAAGAGCCACAAAACTGACAAACTTTTATTCAGATGGACTAAGAAAAAACAGAGACTCACATAACTGAAAGCAGAAATGAAAATGGGGGCATTACTACCAATTTTACAGAAATAAAACAGATTATAAGAGAATACTATGAACAACTGTATGGTAATAAAGTCTATAACCTATTAGAAATGGAAAAATTCCTAGAAACACAAAACCTGTCAAGACTAAGTCACGAATAAACAGAAATTCTGAATAGAGCTATAACTAGTAAGACTGAACCTGTAATAAAAAATCTCCTGACAAAAGACACTCCTGAACTTAATGGCTTCACTGGTGAATTCTACCAAACATTTAAAGAGGAACCAATATTTACAGACTTTTCCCAAAAAGTGAGGAAGGAAGACTTCCTAATTCATTCTATGAAACCAGCATTATCCTGGTACCAAAGCCAGACAAAGACACTATAGAGAAGAAAACTACAGACCAATATCCCCTGTGAACACTGATGACAAAATCTCCAACAATATACTAGCAAATCAAACCCAGCAGCATATACAAGGCTTATACACCATGACCAAGTGGGATTTATTGCTGGATGATTCAACATAGGAAAATGGATTAATATAAAACACATTACAAAATGGAGGGAAAAAACCTCATGATCATCTCAATTGATGCAAAAAAAGGATTTGACAAAAACACAACACCCTTCCATGATAAAAAACACTTAACAAAATAGGAATAGAAGGAAAGTACCTCAATGTAATGAAAGCCATATATGAAAAACCCACAGCAAACATAATACTCAATGGTGAAAGACTGAAAGCTTTTCCTCTAAGTTCAGGAACAAGGCAAGGATGCCCACTTTTGCCACTTCTATTCAACATAAGTATGGGAAATTCTAGACAGAGCAATTAGGGAAGAAAAAGGAATGAAAGGTATACAAATTGGAAAGGAATAATTTTCTCTGTTCAAAGATAATATGGGGCTTCCCTGGTGGCGCAGTGGATGGGAGTCCGCCTGCCGATGCAGGGGACATGGGTTCGTGCCCCGGTCTGGGAGGATCCCACATGCCACGGAGCAGCTGGGGGCGTGGGGCCATGGCCGCTGAGCCTGCACACCCGGAGCCTGTGCTCCGCAACGGGAGAGGCCACAGCAGTGAGAGGCCCACGTACCGCAAAAAAAAAAAAGATAATATGACCTTATGTATAGAAAACCCTAACAATTCCACAAAGAAACTGTTAGAGCTAATAAATGAATTCAGTACTGTCACAGAATACAATGTCAACACAGACAAGACACAGTTGTATTTCTGTTCTATAGACTAACAATGAACAATCTGAAAAGGAAACTATGAAACAATCCCATTTACAATAGCATCAAAAGGAATAAAATAACTTAAAAATTAACTTAACCAAGGAGGTAAAAAACTAGTACAATGGAAATTTCAAAATACTGCAGAAAGAAATTAAAGAAGACATAAATAAATGGAATTACACCTCATGTTCAAGGACTGGATGCCTTTTCATTGTTAAGATGGCAATACTACCTAAAACAGTCCACAGATTCAATGCCAATCCCTATAAAAATCTTAATGACATTATTTGCAGAAACAGAAAAATCCATCTTACAATTCACATGGAATCTCAAGGGACCTGGAATAGCCAAAAAAATCTTGAAAAAGAAGAAAAAAGCTGGAGAACCACACTTTCTGGGCTTGAAACTTACTGCAAAGCTACAGTAATCGAAATGGTGTGGTACTGGCATAAAGACAGACATATAGACCAATGGAAGAGAACAGAGGGCCCTTGAATAAATAAACCGATGCATATATGGTCAAATGATTTTTTTTTTTTTTTTTTTTTTTTTGCGGTATGCGGGCCTCACACTGTTGTGGCCTCTCCCGTTGCGGAGCACAGGCTGCAGACACGCAGGCTCAGCGGCCATGGCTCACGGGGCCAGCCGCTCCGCGGCATGTGGGATCTTCCCAGACCGGGGCACGAACCCATGTCCCCTGCATCGGCAGGCGGACTCTCAACCACTGCACCACCAGGGAAGCCCCTGGTCAAATGATTTTTGATAAAGATGCTAAGATCATTCAGTGGGGAAAGGTCTTTTTTTTTTTTTTTTTGTGCTACACGGGCCTCTAACTGCTGTGGCCTCTCCCGCTGTGGAGCACAGGCTCTGGACATACAGGCCCAGCGGCCGTGGCTCACAGGCCCAGCCGCTCTGCGGCACGCAGGATCCTCCCGGACCGGGGCACGAACCTGCATCCCCTGCATCAGCAGGCGGACTCTCAACCACTGCGCCACCAGGGAAGCCCAGGACAGTCTTTTTAACAAATGTTTCTGGGAAAACTGGATATCCACATGCAAAAGAATGAAGTCGGATCCTTACCTAACGCCACATACAAAAATTAACTCAGGGACTCCCCTGGTGGTGCAGTGGCTAAGACTCTGTGCTCCCAATGCTGGGGGCCTGGGTTCGATCCCTGGTCAGGAAACTAGATCCCACATGCATGCTGCAACTAAGAGTTTGCATGCCACAACTAAGGAGCCCTGGAGCTGCAACTAAGAAGCCCACCTGCTGCAACTAAGGAGCCTGTGAGCTGCAACTAAGGAGCCCGCTTGCCACAACTAAGACCCGGTGCAACCAAATAAATAAATAAATGTTTAAAAAAAAGCACAAAAACAAAAAAACTAACTCAAGTGGATTAAGCTTAAATGTAAGACCTAAAACTATAAAACTCTCAGAAGAAAACATAAGGCAAAATCACCACAGCACTGGATTCGGGAATGATTGCTTGGATATGACACCAAGGGTACACACAATAAAAGAAGAACAGACAAATTAGACCATGAAAATTAAAAACTTGTTTATCAAAAGACAATATCAGGGGCCTCCCTGGTGGCGCAGTGGTTGAGAGTCCGCCTGCCGATGCAGGGGATACGGGTTCGTGCCCCGGTCTGGGAGGATCCCATATGCCGCGGAGCGGCTGGGCCCGTGAGCCATGGCTGCTGAGCCTGCGCATCCGGAGCCTGTGCTCCGCAACGGGAGAGGCCACAACAGTGAGAGGCCCGCATACCACAAAAAAAAAAAAAAAAAAAAAAAAAAAAAAAAAAAAAAAAAAAAAGACAATATCAGGGCTTCCCTGGTGGCACAGTGGTTAAGAATCCGCCTGCCAGTGCAGGGGACACATGTTCAGATCCTGGTCAGGGAAGATCCCACATGCCGCCGAGCAACTAACCCTGTGCGCCACAACTACTGAGCCCGTGTGCCACAACCACTGAAGCCCACGTGCCTAGAGCCCGTGCTCCACAACAAGAGAAGCCACCACAATGAGAAGCCCGCACACTGCAATGAAGAGCAGCCCCTGCTCGGCACAACTAGAGAAAGCCTGTGTGCAGCAACGAAGACCCAACGCAGCCAAAAATAAATAAATTAAATAAATAAATATATATATAAAAATTTAAAAGACAATATCAAAGAGTAAAACGCAACCCACAGAATGGGAGAAAATATTTATAAATCATTTATCTGATAACGTACTAATGTCCAGAATATATAAAGAACTCCAAAAATTCAACAACAACAAAACCAACCTGATTAAAAAATGTGCAAAAAAACTTGAATGGAGGGCCTCCCTGGTGGCACAGTGGTTAAGAATCCTCCTGCCAATGCAGGGGACATGGGTTTGAGCCCTGGCCCGGGAAGATCCCACATGCCACAGAGCAACTAAGCCCATGCACCACAACTACTGAGCCTGTGCTCTAGAGCCCGCGAGCCACAACTACTGACCCCGCGTGCCACAACTACTGAAGCCCATGCGCTTAGAGCCTGTGCTCTGCAACAAGAGAAGCCACGAGAATGGGAAGTCCGTGCACTGCAATAAAGAGTAGCCCCCGTGCACCACAACTAGAGAAAGCCCATGCACAGCAGTGAAGACCCAACACAGCCAAAAATAAAAATAAATTAATTAATTAAAAAAAAAACTTGATTAGATATGTCTCCAAGGAATACATTTAAATGGCCAAGAAGTACATGAAAATATGCTAAACATAACAGATCATTAAGGAAATACAGATCAAAACTACACTGAGATACTACCTCACGCCCATTAATGAGCATGGCTATTATTAAACAAAACAGGACAAAACCCAGAAAATAACAAGTGTTGACGAGGATGTGGAAAATTGGTCTCCTGTGCAATGTTGGTTGGAATGTAAAATGGTGCACCCACTATAGGAAACAGTACAGCGGTTCCTCAAAAATTTAAAAATAGGGCTTCCCTGGTGGCGCAGTGGTTGAGAGTCCGCCTGCCGATGCAGGGGACACAGGTTCGTGCCCCAGTCCGGGAAGATCCCACATGCCGCGGAGCAGCTAGGCCCATGAGCCATGGCCGCTGAGCCTGCGCGTCCAGAGCCTGTGCTCCGCAATGGGAGAGGCCACAACAGTGAGAGGCCCGTGTACCGCAAAAGCAAGAAAAAAAAAAATTTAAAAATAGATTACCAGATGACCCACCAATTCCACTTCTGGGCGTAGAGTGAAAAGAACTGGAAGCACAGACTCAGATCTCTGTAGTACACTCATGTTCACAGCAGCATTGTTCACAACAGCTAAAATGTGAAAGCAACCCAAGTTTCTATCAACAGATGAACAGATAAGCAAGATGTGGTACATACATATGATGGAATATTATTCAGCCTTAAAAAGGAAAGAAGTTCTGGCATATGCTACAACATGGATGAACCTTGAGGATATTATGCTAAGTAAAATAATGTCACAAAAACACAAATACTATATGACTCCACTTATATGAGGTACTTGGAACAGTAAAACTCATAAGGAGAGAAAAGTAGAATTGTGATCTCCAGGGCTTGGGAGGAGGGGAAATGGACAGCTGTTGCTTGGTGGGCACAGAGTTTCAGATTTACAAGATGAAAACATTATGGGGATGGACGGTGGGACGATGGAACAACATTATGAGCATATGTAGTACACTGAACTGTACACTTAAGATAGTCAATTTTATGTTGTATTTTACCACAATAAAAATTGAGAAAAAGAAAAAGCTGATATGACATCACCAGTGGTAGAGCTTGAAAAGGCCCTTACTACAAACTCATTGACAGGATTAAATCCATTGAGAGGGAAATACAAACAAAACTACATCAGCAATTAATATTTTATAGGAAAGTGACCTGCTTCCATGGAAGAAGAAATATTCCATATGAGAAAGAGTAAGAAACCTACAAAAGGGATAATCAGATTAATACATTGAAAACCCATGACGGAGTTAACATCCGGGAGAAATGTTTACATAAAATTGGGCTCCTTTTTTCATCTCCAGTAAGATACTGCAGATCTTCCAAATAACTTAGAAAACATCAGTAATATTTATCCATACACAATTGACAGAAAACCATGACAAGGTTAGTTAACACGCTTCATAAACGGTATAAAATTATCATTTCCAGTCTGTGGCCTGGTGACAATTCTTCTGTTTTAGTTATGGCATTTGAAAACTCTTATTAAAATTTATATTAAAAGTACAGCAACAGCCAATGCTATTCCACAATGGAAAATTACTTGTTGCCATAGTTGCAAACATAACATATTTTTGCACTGTGGCCTTTACTGCGCCTAAATCCCGATAAAAGGAACAAAGTCTAAAGATAAATGGTGCAATCGCCTAAGGGGTAGTTTATGGTCCAACTTAACGTCCTGTACACTTCATTCACTCCAGCAATCACACTGAAGGGAGGGAGGACATGATACGTCACCGTAAGGAAAGGCAGAAGAGCTGCGAAACTCGAGGGTGGTCAAGACGCAGACAGTGGCGGTTTGCACACCTCAGCTCCTCCTCACGGCTCTTTGTCCAGGACACCTCCGCTCGGCCGACCTCCCACCCATCTCCTCTCAAACCCTGACACAGTCAGCAGGGCTCACACTTCAACACAGAGATGCCCAGAGGGTCAGGATCCCGGTCCTCAGGCCGCAGGACAGGTTCTGCCCCCAAGAACTTCCCTGATCACAGGCACTTAGCATTTTGCATTTCTTAGGAAACCATGGACCAAAACATGCTTTTTAAGACGCCTAAAACTAGACAACAGATCAGGAAAAACAGGAAACACTACTGCTTTTCTAAGACTACCACACCAAAACAGCAGAATAGTTTCTAAGCTAATTCTCTTTTTTTTCTGGCTTAGTAGATACTAAATTAACTCCACATTAAGAGGAAATGTGCTGACACAGGATTTCCTTTTGCCCCCAACTCTCACGTTGGATGCATTTCACTAAACAAAGTGCGTCATGCTGCCAATGGATTTCTTACCATTTTCACCCTGGAAGATTCCTTACCTGCCCTGGGATCAACAGGCTCCATCTCTAAGAGGACCCGCCCTCTCTGACCTGCTCTGCCACTCTGTTCCAGATTATCCTCCAGATAGATGGACACCAAGTAGAAGAGGGTTTGAAAGAAGACACAGAGAGTCAGTCCGGACCAGAGACCTGTGGGTGGGAAACAAGTATCCATTCAGATTTTCTGCAGTCCCCCTCCTGGCATCACTAACATTCCCCCGTAACTACTGTATCCACAGCATAGACTGCAGCTTACCCTAAAATTTTAGATAATTATGGACCAGGATCAGACTCAAGCTTACCACTGACCAGGTTTGATTCCAACTCTAGTGGGAACCCACTGGAAGGCTTTAGATGGGCGTGTGCATGTACCTGTGAGGCCTGATGTTTCTAGAAGCCCACTTTGAGAACCATCTCTCCAATTGCTGTGTCCAAGAGATGACTGAGAAACGTTATAAACAATGCCTATCTCCTTATGAGAAGAAACTCTTTAAATCACTTAAATATCATTGCGTAACAAAGTGGATATAAAATACCCAACACATATGAATAACTGCACTGCAAAGCCAGCTGTCGAGGCTTGAGCTGGAACCCAGTATAAACTGGGAATTAGTCTGCTAACCTGTTCACATGTCTGGGGCCCCACATTGGCAAGGGGTCACTGAGGCTGGGCCTCCCATGGACTCCTGGCCATTTCACGAGTTGAGAAGCAGATGGATGGACAGTTTATACCCTTTGATGGACTGATTCCATTCCTAGGAATCCAACCTCAGGAGAGACTCAGGAATGTCGTTAATATTCATAGACCTGGGATGCTCGTCACAATGTTATTTAAAAGAGGAGCGGGCTTCCCTGGTGGCGCGGTGGTTGAGAGTCCGCCTGCCGATGCAGGGTACGTGGGTTCGTGCCCCGGTCCGGGAGGATCCCGCATGCCGCGGAGCGGCTGGGCCCGTGGGCCGTGGCCGCTGGGCCTGCGCGTCCGGAGCCTGTGCTCCGCAATGGGAGGGGCCGCAACGGTGAGAGGCCCGTGTACCGCAAAAAAAAAAAAAAATAAAAAAAAAATAAAAGAGGAGCAACTTACAACATGGCTAATCATTAGAGATACGCAAATCAAAACTACAGTGAGGTGCCACCTCACACCGGTCAGAATGGCCATCATTCAAACGTCTACAAATAACAAATGCTGGAGAGGGGGTGGAGAAAAGGGAACCCTCCTACGCTGTTTGTGGGAATGTAAGTTGGTGTAGCTACTATGGAAAACAGTAAGGAGATTCCTCAAAAAACTAAAACTAGAGTTGCTACATGATCCAGCAATCCCACTCCTGGGCATATACCCAGACAAAACTATAATTCAAAAAGATACGTGGGGCTTCCCTGGTGGCGCAGTGGTTGAGAGTCCGCCTGCCGATGCAGGGGACACGGGTTCGTGCCCCGGTCCGGGAGGATCCCATATGCCGCGGAGCGGCTGGGCCCGTGAGCCATGGCCGCTGAGCCTGCGCGTCCGCAGCCTGTGCTCCGCAACGGGAGAGGCCACAACAGTGAGAGGCCCGCGTAATGCAAAAAAAAAACAAAACAACAACAAAAAGATACGTGCACCCCAATGTTCATAGCAGCACTCTTCACAACAGCCAAGACATGGAAACAACCTAAATGTCCATCAACAGAGGAACGGATAAAGATGTGGTACATATACACAATGGAATACTACTCAGCCATAAGAAAGAATGAAATAATGCCATTTGCAGCAACATGGGTGGACCTAGAGATTTTCATACTAAGTGAAGTCAGTCAGAAAGAGAAAGACAAATACTATATCACTTATATGTGGAATCTAAAATATGACACAAATGAACTCATCTACGAAATAGAAACAGACTCATAGACACAGAACAGACTTGTGGTTGCCAAGGTGGGGGGGGGGGCGGGTGGGGGAGGGATGGATTGGGAGTTTGGGGTTAGTAGATGGAAAGTATTACACATAGGATGGATAAACAACAAGGTCCTACTGTATAGCACAGGGAACTATATTCAATATCCTAGAATAAACCATAATGGAAAAGAACATAAAAAATGTACATATATGTATACAACTGAGTCACTTTGCTCTACAGCAGAAATTAACACAACATTGTAAATCAGCAATACTTCAATTAAAAAATAAAAGGGGGGCTTCCCTGGTGGCGCAGTGGTTGAGAGTCCGTCCGCCTGTCGACGCAAGGGACACGGGTTCGTGCCCCGGTCCGGGAAGATCCCACATGCCGCGGAGCGGCTGGGCCCGTGAGCCATGGCCGCTGAGCCTGCGCGTCCAGAGCCTGTGCTCTGCAACGGGAGAGGCCACAGCAGTGAGAGGCCCACATACCGCAAAAAAAAAAAGATAATATGATCTTATGTATAGAAAACCCTAACAATTCCACAAAGAAACTGTTAGAGCTAATAAATGAATTCAGTACTGTCACAGAATACAATGTCAACACAGACAAGACACAGTTGTATTTCTGTTCTATAGACTAACAATGAACAATCTGAAAAGGAAACTATGAAACAATCCCATTTACAATAGCATCAAAAGGAATAAAATAACTTAAAAATTAACTTAACCAAGGAGGTAAAAAACTAGTACAATGGAAATTTCAAAATACTGCAGAAAGAAATTAAAGAAGACATAAATAAATGGAATTACACCTCATGTTCAAGGACTGGATGCCTTTTCATTGTTAAGATGGCAATACTACCTAAAACAGTCCACAGATTCAATGCCAATCCCTATAAAAATCTTAATGACATTATTTGCAGAAACAGAAAAATCCATCTTACAATTCACATGGAATCTCAAGGGACCTGGAATAGCCAAAAAAATCTTGAAAAAGAAGAAAAAAGCTGGAGAACCACACTTTCTGGGCTTGAAACTTACTGCAAAGCTACAGTAATCAAAATGGTGTGGTACTGGCATAAAGACAGACATATAGACCAATGGAAGAGAACAGAGGGGCCTTGAATAAATAAACCCTTGCATATATGGTCAAATGATTTTTGATAAAGATGCTAAGATCATTCAGTGGGGAAAGGTCTTTTTTTTTTTTTTTTTTTTGCGCTACACGGGCCTCTCACTGCTGTGGCCTCTCCCGCTGTGGAGCACAGGCTCTGGACATACAGGCCCAGCGGCCGTGGCTCACAGGCCCAGCCGCTCTGCGGCACGCAGGATCCTCCCGGACCGGGGCACGAACCTGCATCAGCAGGCGGACTCTCAACCACTGCGCCACCAGGGAAGCCCAGGACAGTCTTTTTAACAAATGTTTCTGGGAAAACTGGATATCCACATGCAAAAGAATGAAGTCGGATCCTTACCTAACGCCACATACAAAAATTAACTCAGGGACTCCCCTGGTGGTGCAGTGGCTAAGACTCTGTGCTCCCAATGCTGGGGGCCTGGGTTCGATCCCTGGTCAGGAAACTAGATCCCACATGCATGCTGCAACTAAGAGTTTGCATGCCACAACTAAGGAGCCCTGGAGCTGCAACTAAGAAGCCCACCTGCTGCAACTAAGGAGCCTGTGAGCTGCAACTAAGGAGCCCGCTTGCCACAACTAAGACCCGGTGCAACCAAATAAATAAATAAATGTTTAAAAAAAAGCACAAAAACAAAAAAACTAACTCAAGTGGATTAAGCTTAAATGTAAGACCTAAAACTATAAAACTCTCAGAAGAAAACATAAGGCAAAATCACCACAGCACTGGATTTGGGAATGATTGCTTGGATATGACACCAAGGGTACACACAATAAAAGAAGAACAGACAAATTAGACCATGAAAATTAAAAACTTGTTTATCAAAAGACAATATCAGGGCTTCCCTGGTGGCACAGTGGTTAAGAATCCGCCTGCCAGTGCAGGGGACACATGTTCAGATCCTGGTCAGGGAAGATCCCACATGCCGCCGAGCAACTAACCCTGTGCGCCACAACTACTGAGCCCGCGTGCCACAACCACTGAAGCCCACGTGCCTAGAGCCCGTGCTCCACAACAAGAGAAGCCACCACAATGAGAAGCCCGCACACTGCAATGAAGAGCAGCCCCTGCTCGGCACAACTAGAGAAAGCCTGTGTGCAGCAACGAAGACCCAACGCAGCCAAAAATAAATAAATTAAATAAATAAATATATATATAAAAATTTAAAAGACAATATCAAAGAGTAAAATGCAACCCACAGAATGGGAGAAAATATTTATAAATCATTTATCTGATAACGTACTAATGTCCAGAATATATAAAGAACTCCAAAAATTCAACAACAACAAAACCAACCTGATTAAAAAATGTGCAAAAAAACTTGAATGGAGGGCCTCCCTGGTGGCACAGTGGTTAAGAATCCTCCTGCCAATGCAGGGGACATGGGTTTGAGCCCTGGCCCGGGAAGATCCCACATGCCACAGAGCAACTAAGCCCATGCACCACAACTACTGAGCCTGTGCTCTAGAGCCCGCGAGCCACAACTACTGACCCCGCGTGCCACAACTACTGAAGCCCATGCGCTTAGAGCCTGTGCTCTGCAACAAGAGAAGCCACGAGAATGGGAAGTCCGTGCACTGCAATAAAGAGTAGCCCCCGTGCACCACAACTAGAGAAAGCCCATGCACAGCAGTGAAGACCCAACACAGCCAAAAATAAAAATAAATTAATTAATTAAAAAAAAAACTTGATTAGATATGTCTCCAAGGAATACATTTAAATGGCCAAGAAGTACATGAAAATATGCTAAACATAACAGATCATTAAGGAAATACAGATCAAAACTACACTGAGATACTACCTCACGCCCATTAATGAGCATGGCTATTATTAAACAAAACAGGACAAAACCCAGAAAATAACAAGTGTTGACGAGGATGTGGAAAATTGGTCTCCTGTGCAATGTTGGTTGGAATGTAAAATGGTGCACCCACTATAGGAAACAGTACAGCGGTTCCTCAAAAATTTAAAAATAGGGCTTCCCTGGTGGCGCAGTGGTTGAGAGTCCGCCTGCCGATGCAGGGGACACAGGTTCGTGCCCCAGTCCGGGAAGATCCCACATGCCGCGGAGCAGCTAGGCCCATGAGCCATGGCCGCTGAGCCTGCGCGTCCAGAGCCTGTGCTCCGCAATGGGAGAGGCCACAACAGTGAGAGGCCCGTGTACCGCAAAAGCAAGAAAAAAAAAAATTTAAAAATAGATTACCAGATGACCCACCAATTCCACTTCTGGGCGTAGAGTGAAAAGAACTGGAAGCACAGACTCAGATCTCTGTAGTACACTCATGTTCACAGCAGCATTGTTCACAACAGCTAAAATGTGAAAGCAACCCAAGTTTCTATCAACAGATGAACAGATAAGCAAGATGTGGTACATACATATGATGGAATATTATTCAGCCTTAAAAAGGAAAGAAGTTCTGGCATATGCTACAACATGGATGAACCTTGAGGATATTATGCTAAGTAAAATAATGTCACAAAAACACAAATACTATATGACTCCACTTATATGAGGTACTTGGAACAGTAAAACTCATAAGGAGAGAAAAGTAGAATTGTGATCTCCAGGGCTTGGGAGGAGGGGAAATGGACAGCTGTTGCTTGGTGGGCACAGAGTTTCAGATTTACAAGATGAAAACATTATGGGGATGGACGGTGGGACGATGGAACAACATTATGAGCATATGTAGTACACTGAACTGTACACTTAAGATAGTCAATGTTATGTTGTATTTTACCACAATAAAAATTGAGAAAAAGAAAAAGCTGATATGACATCACCAGTGGTAGAGCTTGAAAAGGCCCTTACTACAAACTCATTGACAGGATTAAATCCATTGAGAGGGAAATACAAACAAAACTACATCAGCAATTAATATTTTATAGGAAAGTGACCTGCTTCCATGGAAGAAGAAATATTCCATATGAGAAAGAGTAAGAAACCTACAAAAGGGATAATCAGATTAATACATTGAAAACCCATGACGGAGTTAACATCCGGGAGAAATGTTTACATAAAATTGGGCTCCTTTTTTCATCTCCAGTAAGATACTGCAGATCTTCCAAATAACTTAGAAAACATCAGTAATATTTATCCATACACAATTGACAGAAAACCATGACAAGGTTAGTTAACACGCTTCATAAACGGTATAAAATTATCATTTCCAGTCTGTGGCCTGGTGACAATTCTTCTGTTTTAGTTATGGCATTTGAAAACTCTTATTAAAATTTATATTAAAAGTACAGCAACAGCCAATGCTATTCCACAATGGAAAATTACTTGTTGCCATAGTTGCAAACATAACATATTTTTGCACTGTGGCCTTTACTGCGCCTAAATCCCGATAAAAGGAACAAAGTCTAAAGATAAATGGTGCAATCGCCTAAGGGGTAGTTTATGGTCCAACTTAACGTCCTGTACACTTCATTCACTCCAGCAATCACACTGAAGGGAGGGAGGACATGATACGTCACCGTAAGGAAAGGCAGAAGAGCTGCGAAACTCGAGGGTGGTCAAGACGCAGACAGTGGCGGTTTGCACACCTCAGCTCCTCCTCACGGCTCTTTGTCCAGGACACCTCCGCTCGGCCGACCTCCCACCCATCTCCTCTCAAACCCTGACACAGTCAGCAGGGCTCACACTTCAACACAGAGATGCCCAGAGGGTCAGGATCCCGGTCCTCAGGCCGCAGGACAGGTTCTGCCCCCAAGAACTTCCCTGATCACAGGCACTTAGCATTTTGCATTTCTTAGGAAACCATGGACCAAAACATGCTTTTTAAGACGCCTAAAACTAGACAACAGATCAGGAAAAACAGGAAACACTACTGCTTTTCTAAGACTACCACACCAAAACAGCAGAATAGTTTCTAAGCTAATTCTCTTTTTTTTCTGGCTTAGTAGATACTAAATTAACTCCACATTAAGAGGAAATGTGCTGACACAGGATTTCCTTTTGCCCCCAACTCTCACGTTGGATGCATTTCACTAAACAAAGTGCGTCATGCTGCCAATGGATTTCTTACCATTTTCACCCTGGAAGACTCCTTACCTGCCCTGGGATCAACAGGCTCCATCTCTAAGAGGACCCGCCCTCTCTGACCTGCTCTGCCACTCTGTTCCAGATTATCCTCCAGATAGATGGACACCAAGTAGAAGAGGGTTTGAAAGAAGACACAGAGAGTCAGTCCGGACCAGAGACCTGTGGGTGGGAAACAAGTATCCATTCAGATTTTCTGCAGTCCCCCTCCTGGCATCACTAACATTCCCCCGTAACTACTGTATCCACAGCATAGACTGCAGCTTACCCTAAAATTTTAGATAATTATGGACCAGGATCAGACTCAAGCTTACCACTGACCAGGTTTGATTCCAACTCTAGTGGGAACCCACTGGAAGGCTTTAGATGGGCGTGTGCATGTACCTGTGAGGCCTGATGTTTCTAGAAGCCCACTTTGAGAACCATCTCTCCAATTGCTGTGTCCAAGAGATGACTGAGAAACGTTATAAACAATGCCTATCTCCTTATGAGAAGAAACTCTTTAAATCACTTAAATATCATTGCGTAACAAAGTGGATATAAAATACCCAACACATATGAATAACTGCACTGCAAAGCCAGCTGTCGAGGCTTGAGCTGGAACCCAGTATAAACTGGGAATTAGTCTGCTAACCTGTTCACATGTCTGGGGCCCCACATTGGCAAGGGGTCACTGAGGCTGGGCCTCCCATGGACTCCTGGCCATTTCACGAGTTGAGAAGCAGATGGATGGACAGTTTATACCCTTTGATGGACTGATTCCATTCCTAGGAATCCAACCTCAGGAGAGACTCAGGAATGTCGTTAATATTCATAGACCTGGGATGCTCGTCACAATGTTATTTAAAAGAGGAGCAACTTACAACATGGCTAATCATTAGAGATACGCAAATCAAAACTACAGTGAGGTGCCACCTCACACCGGTCAGAATGGCCATCATTCAAACGTCTACAAATAACAAATGCTGGAGAGGGGGTGGAGAAGAAGGAACCCTCCTACGCTGTTTGTGGGAATGTAAGTTGGTGTAGCTACTATGGAAAACAGTAAGGAGATTCCTCAAAAAACTAAAACTAGAGTTGCTACATGATCCAGCAATCCCACTCCTGGGCATATACCCAGACAAAACTATAATTCAAAAAGATACGTGGGGCTTCCCTGGTGGCGCAGTGGTTGAGAGTCCGCCTGCCGATGCAGGGGACACGGGTTCGTGCCCCGGTCCGGGAGGATCCCATATGCCGCGGAGCGGCTGGGCCCGTGAGCCATGGCCGCTGAGCCTGCGCGTCCGCAGCCTGTGCTCCGCAACGGGAGAGGCCACAACAGTGAGAGGCCCGCGTAATGCAAAAAAAAAACAAAACAACAACAAAAAGATACGTGCACCCCAATGTTCATAGCAGCACTCTTCACAACAGCCAAGACATGGAAACAACCTAAATGTCCATCAACAGAGGAACGGATAAAGATGTGGTACATATACACAATGGAATACTACTCAGCCATAAGAAAGAATGAAATAATGCCATTTGCAGCAACATGGGTGGACCTAGAGATTTTCATACTAAGTGAAGTCAGTCAGAAAGAGAAAGACAAATACTATATCACTTATATGTGGAATCTAAAATATGACACAAATGAACTCATCTACGAAATAGAAACAGACTCATAGACACAGAACAGACTTGTGGTTGCCAAGGTGGGGGGGGGCGGGTGGGGGAGGGATGGATTGGGAGTTTGGGGTTAGTAGATGGAAAGTATTACACATAGGATGGATAAACAACAAGGTCCTACTGTATAGCACAGGGAACTATATTCAATATCCTAGAATAAACCATAATGGAAAAGAACATAAAAAATGTACATATATGTATACAACTGAGTCACTTTGCTCTACAGCAGAAATTAACACAACATTGTAAATCAGCAATACTTCAATTAAAAAATAAAAGGGGGGCTTCCCTGGTGGCGCAGTGGTTGAGAGTCCGTCCGCCTGTCGACGCAAGGGACACAGGTTCGTGCCCCGGTCCGGGAAGATTCCACATGCCGCGGAGCGGCTGGGCCCGTGAGCCATGGCCGCTGAGCCTGCGCGTCCAGAGCCTGTGCTCTGCAACGGGAGAGGCCACAGCAGTGAGAGGCCCACATACCGCAAAAAAAAAAAGATAATATGATCTTATGTATAGAAAACCCTAACAATTCCACAAAGAAACTGTTAGAGCTAATAAATGAATTCAGTACTGTCACAGAATACAATGTCAACACAGACAAGACACAGTTGTATTTCTGTTCTATAGACTAACAATGAACAATCTGAAAAGGAAACTATGAAACAATCCCATTTACAATAGCATCAAAAGGAATAAAATAACTTAAAAATTAACTTAACCAAGGAGGTAAAAAACTAGTACAATGGAAATTTCAAAATACTGCAGAAAGAAATTAAAGAAGACATAAATAAATGGAATTACACCTCATGTTCAAGGACTGGATGCCTTTTCATTGTTAAGATGGCAATACTACCTAAAACAGTCCACAGATTCAATGCCAATCCCTATAAAAATCTTAATGACATTATTTGCAGAAATAGAAAAATCCATCTTACAATTCACATGGAATCTCAAGGGACCTGGAATAGCCAAAAAAATCTTGAAAAAGAAGAAAAAAGCTGGAGAACCACACTTTCTGGGCTTGAAACTTACTGCAAAGCTACAGTAATCAAAATGGTGTGGTACTGGCATAAAGACAGACATATAGACCAATGGAAGAGAACAGAGGGGCCTTGAATAAATAAACCCTTGCATATATGGTCAAATGATTTTTGATAAAGATGCTAAGATCATTCAGTGGGGAAAGGTCTTTTTTTTTTTTTTTTTTTTGCGCTACACGGGCCTCTCACTGCTGTGGCCTCTCCCGCTGTGGAGCACAGGCTCTGGACATACAGGCCCAGCGGCCGTGGCTCACAGGCCCAGCCGCTCTGCGGCACGCAGGATCCTCCCGGACCGGGGCACGAACCTGCATCCCCTGCATCAGCAGGCGGACTCTCAACCACTGCGCCACCAGGGAAGCCCAGGACAGTCTTTTTAACAAATGTTTCTGGGAAAACTGGATATCCACATGCAAAAGAATGAAGTCGGATCCTTACCTAACGCCACATACAAAAATTAACTCAGGGACTCCCCTGGTGGTGCAGTGGCTAAGACTCTGTGCTCCCAATGCTGGGGGCCTGGGTTCGATCCCTGGTCAGGAAACTAGATCCCACATGCATGCTGCAACTAAGAGTTTGCATGCCACAACTAAGGAGCCCTGGAGCTGCAACTAAGAAGCCCACCTGCTGCAACTAAGGAGCCCGCTTGCCACAACTAAGACCCGGTGCAACCAAATAAATAAATAAATGTTTAAAAAAAAGCACAAAAACAAAAAAACTAACTCAAGTGGATTAAGCTTAAATGTAAGACCTAAAACTATAAAACTCTCAGAAGAAAACATAAGGCAAAATCACCACAGCACTGGATTTGGGAATGATTGCTTGGATATGACACCAAGGGTACACACAATAAAAGAAGAACAGACAAATTAGACCATGAAAATTAAAAACTTGTTTATCAAAAGACAATATCAGGGCTTCCCTGGTGGCACAGTGGTTAAGAATCCGCCTGCCAGGGGCTTCCCTGGTGGCGCAGTGGTTGAGAGTCTGCCTGCTAGTGCAGGGGACACGGGTTCGTGCCCCGGTTCTGGAGGATCCCACATGCCGCGGAGCGGCTGGGCCCGTGAGCCATGGCCACTGGGCCTGCGTGTCCGGAGCCTGTGCTCCGCAACGGGAGAGGCCACAGCGGTGAGAGGCCCGCATATCACAAAAAAAAAAAAAAAAAAAGAATCCGCCTGCCAGTGCAGGGGACACATGTTCAGATCCTGGTCAGGGAAGATCCCACATGCCGCCGAGCAACTAACCCTGTGCGCCACCACTACTGAGCCCGCGTGCCACAACCACTGAAGCCCACGTGCCTAGAGCCCGTGCTCCACAACAAGAGAAGCCACCACAATGAGAAGCCCGCACACTGCAATGAAGAGCAGCCCCCGCTCGGCACAACTAGAGAAAGCCTGTGTGCAGCAACGAAGACCCAACGCAGCCAAAAATAAATAAATTAAATAAATAAATATATATATAAAAATTTAAAAGACAATATCAAAGAGTAAAACGCAACCCACAGAATGGGAGAAAATATTTATAAATCATTTATCTGATAACGTACTAATGTCCAGAATATATAAAGAACTCCAAAAATTCAACAACAACAAAACCAACCTGATTAAAAAATGTGCAAAAAAACTTGAATGGAGGGCCTCCCTGGTGGCACAGTGGTTAAGAATCCTCCTGCCAATGCAGGGGACATGGGTTTGAGCCCTGGCCCGGGAAGATCCCACATGCCACAGAGCAACTAAGCCCATGCACCACAACTACTGAGCCTGTGCTCTAGAGCCCGCGAGCCACAACTACTGACCCTGCGTGCCACAACTACTGAAGCCCATGCGCTTAGAGCCTGTGCTCTGCAACAAGAGAAGCCACGAGAATGAGAAGTCCGTGCACTGCAACAAAGAGTAGCCCCCGTGCACCACAACTAGAGAAAGCCCATGCACAGCAATGAAGACCCAACACAGCCAAAAATAAAAATAAATTAATTAATTAAAAAAAAAACTTGATTAGATATGTCTCCAAGGAATACATTTAAATGGCCAAGAAGTACATGAAAATATGCTAAACATAACAGATCATTAAGGAAATACAGATCAAAACTACACTGAGATACTACCTCACGCCCATTAATGAGCATGGCTATTATTAAACAAAACAGGACAAAACCCAGAAAATAACAAGTGTTGACGAGGATGTGGAAAATTGGTCTCCTGTGCAATGTTGGTTGGAATGTAAAATGGTGCACCCACTATAGGAAACAGTACAGCGGTTCCTCAAAAATTTAAAAATAGGGCTTCCCTGGTGGCGCAGTGGTTGAGAGTCCGCCTGCCGATGCAGGGGACACAGGTTCGTGCCCCAGTCCGGGAAGATCCCACATGCCGCGGAGCAGCTAGGCCCATGAGCCATGGCCGCTGAGCCTGCGCGTCCAGAGCCTGTGCTCCGCAATGGGAGAGGCCACAACAGTGAGAGGCCCGTGTACCGCAAAAGCAAGAAAAAAAAAAATTTAAAAATAGATTACCAGATGACCCACCAATTCCACTTCTGGGCGTAGAGTGAAAAGAACTGGAAGCACAGACTCAGATCTCTGTAGTACACTCATGTTCACAGCAGCATTGTTCACAACAGCTAAAATGTGAAAGCAACCCAAGTTTCTATCAACAGATGAACAGATAAGCAAGATGTGGTACATACATATGATGGAATATTATTCAGCCTTAAAAAGGAAAGAAGTTCTGGCATATGCTACAACATGGATGAACCTTGAGGATATTATGCTAAGTAAAATAATGTCACAAAAACACAAATACTATATGACTCCACTTATATGAGGTACTTGGAACAGTAAAACTCATAAGGAGAGAAAAGTAGAATTGTGATCTCCAGGGCTTGGGAGGAGGGGAAATGGACAGCTGTTGCTTGGTGGGCACAGAGTTTCAGATTTACAAGATGAAAACATTATGGGGATGGACGGTGGGACGATGGAACAACATTATGAGCATATGTAGTACACTGAACTGTACACTTAAGATAGTCAATGTTATGTTGTATTTTACCACAATAAAAATTGAGAAAAAGAAAAAGCTGATATGACATCACCAGTGGTAGAGCTTGAAAAGGCCCTTACTACAAACTCATTGACAGGATTAAATCCATTGAGAGGGAAATACAAACAAAACTACATCAGCAATTAATATTTTATAGGAAAGTGACCTGCTTCCATGGAAGAAGAAATATTCCATATGAGAAAGAGTAAGAAACCTACAAAAGGGATAATCAGATTAATACATTGAAAACCCATGACGGAGTTAACATCCGGGAGAAATGTTTACATAAAATTGGGCTCCTTTTTTCATCTCCAGTAAGATACTGCAGATCTTCCAAATAACTTAGAAAACATCAGTAATATTTATCCATACACAATTGACAGAAAACCATGACAAGGTTAGTTAACACGCTTCATAAACGGTATAAAATTATCATTTCCAGTCTGTAGCCTGGTGACAATTCTTCTGTTTTAGTTATGGCATTTGAAAACTCTTATTAAAATTTATATTAAAAGTACAGCAACAGCCAATGCTATTCCACAATGGAAAATTACTTGTTGCCATAGTTGCAAACATAACATATTTTTGCACTGTGGCCTTTACTGCGCCTAAATCCCGATAAAAGGAACAAAGTCTAAAGATAAATGGTGCAATCGCCTAAGGGGTAGTTTATGGTCCAACTTAACGTCCTGTACACTTCATTCACTCCAGCAATCACACTGAAGGGAGGGAGGACATGATACGTCACCGTAAGGAAAGGCAGAAGAGCTGCGAAACTCGAGGGTGGTCAAGACGCAGACAGTGGCGGTTTGCACACCTCAGCTCCTCCTCACGGCTCTTTGTCCAGGACACCTCCGCTCGGCCGACCTCCCACCCATCTCCTCTCAAACCCTGACACAGTCAGCAGAGCTCACACTTCAACACAGAGATGCCCAGAGGGTCAGGATCCCGGTCCTCAGGCCGCAGGACAGGTTCTGTCCCCAAGAACTTCCCTGATCACAGGCACTTAGCATTTTGCATTTCTTAGGAAACCATGGACCAAAACATGCTTTTTAAGACGCCTAAAACTAGACAACAGATCAGGAAAAACAGGAAACACTACTGCTTTTCTAAGACTACCACACCAAAACAGCAGAATAGTTTCTAAGCTAATTCTCTTTTTTTTCTGGCTTAGTAGATACTAAATTAACTCCACATTAAGAGGAAATGTGCTGACACAGGATTTCCTTTTGCCCCCAACTCTCACGTTGGATGCATTTCACTAAACAAAGTGCGTCATGCTGCCAATGGATTTCTTACCATTTTCACCCTGGAAGACTCCTTACCTGCCCTGGGATCAACAGGCTCCATCTCTAAGAGGACCCGCCCTCTCTGACCTGCTCTGCCACTCTGTTCCAGATTATCCTCCAGATAGATGGACACCAAGTAGAAGAGGGTTTGAAAGAAGACACAGAGAGTCAGTCCGGACCAGAGACCTGTGGGTGGGAAACAAGTATCCATTCAGATTTTCTGCAGTCCCCCTCCTGGCATCACTAACATTCCCCCGTAACTACTGTATCCACAGCATAGACTGCAGCTTACCCTAAAATTTTAGATAATTATGGACCAGGATCAGACTCAAGCTTACCACTGACCAGGTTTGATTCCAACTCTAGTGGGAACCCACTGGAAGGCTTTAGATGGGCGTGTGCATGTACCTGTGAGGCCTGATGTTTCTAGAAGCCCACTTTGAGAACCATCTCTCCAATTGCTGTGTCCAAGAGATGACTGAGAAACGTTATAAACAATGCCTATCTCCTTATGAGAAGAAACTCTTTAAATCACTTAAATATCATTGCGTAACAAAGTGGATATAAAATACCCAACACATATGAATAACTGCACTGCAAAGCCAGCTGTCGAGGCTTGAGCTGGAACCCAGTATAAACTGGGAATTAGTCTGCTAACCTGTTCACATGTCTGGGGCCCCACATTGGCAAGGGGTCACTGAGGCTGGGCCTCCCATGGACTCCTGGCCATTTCACGAGTTGAGAAGCAGATGGATGGACAGTTTATACCCTTTGATGGACTGATTCCATTCCTAGGAATCCAACCTCAGGAGAGACTCAGGAATGTCGTTAATATTCATAGACCTGGGATGCTCGTCACAATGTTATTTAAAAGAGGAGCAACTTACAACATGGCTAATCATTAGAGATACGCAAATCAAAACTACAGTGAGGTGCCACCTCACACCGGTCAGAATGGCCATCATTCAAACGTCTACAAATAACAAATGCTGGAGAGGGGGTGGAGAAAAGGGAACCCTCCTACGCTGTTTGTGGGAATGTAAGTTGGTGTAGCTACTATGGAAAACAGTAAGGAGATTCCTCAAAAAACTAAAACTAGAGTTGCTACATGATCCAGCAATCCCACTCCTGGGCATATACCCAGACAAAACTATAATTCAAAAAGATACGTGGGGCTTCCCTGGTGGCGCAGTGGTTGAGAGTCCGCCTGCCGATGCAGGGGACACGGGTTCGTGCCCCGGTCCGGGAGGATCCCATATGCCGCGGAGCGGCTGGGCCCGTGAGCCATGGCCGCTGAGCCTGCGCGTCCGCAGCCTGTGCTCCGCAACGGGAGAGGCCACAACAGTGAGAGGCCCGCGTAATGCAAAAAAAAAAACAAAACAACAACAAAAAGATACGTGCACACCAATGTTCATAGCAGCACTCTTCACAACAGCCAAGACATGGAAACAACCTAAATGTCCATCAACAGAGGAACGGATAAAGATGTGGTACATATACACAATGGAATACTACTCAGCCATAAGAAAGAATGAAATAATGCCATTTGCAGCAACATGGGTGGACCTAGAGATTTTCATACTAAGTGAAGTCAGTCAGAAAGAGAAAGACAAATACTATATCACTTATATGTGGAATCTAAAATATGACACAAATGAACTCATCTACGAAATAGAAACAGACTCATAGACACAGAACAGACTTGTGGTTGCCAAGGTGGGGGGGGGGGCGGGTGGGGGAGGGATGGATTGGGAGTTTGGGGTTAGTAGATGGAAAGTATTACACATAGGATGGATAAACAACAAGGTCCTACTGTATAGCACAGGGAACTATATTCAATATCCTAGAATAAACCATAATGGAAAAGAACATAAAAAATGTACATATATGTATACAACTGAGTCACTTTGCTCTACAGCAGAAATTAACACAACATTGTAAATCAGCAATACTTCAATTAAAAAATAAAAGGGGGGCTTCCCTGGTGGCGCAGTGGTTGAGAGTCCGTCCGCCTGTCGACGCAAGGGACACGGGTTCGTGCCCCGGTCCGGGAAGATCCCACGTGCCGCGGAGCGGCTGGGCCCGTGAGCCATGGCCGCTGAGCCTGCGCGTCCAGAGCCTGTGCTCTGCAACGGGAGAGGCCACAGCAGTGAGAGGCCTGCCCGCGTACTGCAAAAAAAAAAAGGGGAGCAATTTAAATGTCCACTGTTAGGGAAGCATTAAATAAACGATAGAAGGAAATACTAGAGAATTACTAAAAACCATGTCTTTAACATGGGACCAGGGGAAATTACATATTCAGAATAACCCCACTTTTGTGAATAACAGAAAAAATACTGGGAGAAAAATAATTTTAAAAGGCTGGAATAAAATACATTGAAATACCTCAGATTTTATATTTGAGGAGTGAACTAGAGGTAATTTTAATTTTCATCATTATATTTATATATTTTCACAAGATTTCCATGTTGTTAATGTATAATTAATAGTTTAAAAGTGTTATTTAACAAATCTGAGTACCTGCTAAATAAGTCCAATAGTGAGAAGCACTTTTATGGACAAAGAGCGAAATCTGACGTGTTCTTATTCTAAAGAGTTTAGTGTCTAATAGAGTAGAGGTTTTTATGTTTTTTGCTTTTTTAAAGTAAAGCTGAGTTGTGAAACCCCAGCAGCTCATAAGGCAGAAGCTCTGGCTATTTGGTTAAACGGTATTTCCCTGGTGTTGACGACGGTGCTTGGTAGGGATGAGACCGTAATAAATACTTGGCAGTTCTGTGTCCCAAACAGAGAAGGACGAAATCCTGCTTGACACTGATCAAATACCCCACAGGCTCCCAGCCTGAACCGGTCATCAAAAGAGACAGGACATTGAGGACAGTTACTCATTAAGCAATCACATGACAACATTTCCAAAAAGTCAGGATAAGAAACTAAGCACCTCTGTTTGTGTGGACACAGAAGGCTCTCACGACAGCTGCAGGATTAAAATTTCACAGAGCAGTGGGGACAGATTCAAAATTGTTTACACGGTAAAAATATACTGGTTGACACAGAACAAAAGGAGCTACTTGAATACATACTACAGCATTCAGTCAGTCCTCGAATCAGACTAGTTTCTGCAGAAAACACAACTCATCGTTACTAAGGAAGTCCATAGAAATTGCAGATGTGGATATAGATGCAGAACACACATAAAACAACTTACCAAAAAAGCACATGACCAATTGTTTTGCACAATTCTATACATTTAGAATCTTGATAAAATGGATAGATTTCTCAAACTATGTATAATTTGCCAAAGTTGATCCCCTGCGAAAGATATAAAGTCTAAACAAACTGATTTCAGGGAAGAAGTCGTAAAAGCTGTAACAAAGTCCTCCAAAACACCCAGCATGACAGTTTCATAGAATTTAGCCAAACCTTCATAATACAGATCATTCCTATACTATGTAGATTGTTTCAGGGCATCCAAACAGGAAATAATTTCAATTCTGTTTATGTTATGAATGTAACATTAATGCTATTAATATCAACCCTTAGAAAGATTACATACAAGATAAAGCTACAGACCAATCTTCCTCATAACTATCATTGCAAAATTCTTGAATAAAATATTAGCAGACTCCAGCAGCTTGCTGGAAGAGTAGCACACAACAACCAGGACTGTTTTATATGAGGAAACCAAGTGGTATCACTTATCATCATAATCGATCTAAGGAGAACAATGATAGAATCATCTCTATAGGCACTAAAAGGCCATTTGACAAAATCCTCAACCATCCTTGCTGGAAACATTCAATAAAGCAGACTCCATGGATACCTCCTGAACATTGTTTTTAAAAAGATGCACACATAAACTTATTTATGTGTGTCTTTGTGTATGCTTTGATGACATATTTAAGACCATTTAAAAATCGAGACAGGGGCTTCCCTGGTGGCGCAGTGGTTGGGAGTCCGCCTGCCGATGCAGGGGACACGGGTTCGTGCCCTGGTCCGGGAAGATCTCACATGCCGCGGAGCGGCTGGGCCCGTAAGCCATGGCCGCTGAGCCTGCGCGTCCGGAGCCTGTGCTCCGCAACGGGAGAGGCCACAACAGTGAGAGGCCCGTGTACCGCAAAAAAAAAAAAAAAAAAAATCGAGACGGAGTAACTGTGGTTCAGGCATGGAGCTGGGTGGCCTTTGGGGGTGTGGTTTCAGACACATTCCTGCATCATCGAGAACTTGAATTTTCTGCACTGTATCAGACTCAAGGACACCAACAGCCGTTGTCAAAATAATCTCTGCCAGCAGCTGCAACCTTATGATATCAAGGTCTCCCCTTGTAACTATGCAACCACTTCAACCCCAGCCAATCCTTGCTTAACAAGCACCCTTACTTCTCGCCAGCTCCAATACTAACCCTTGACAAACAGCTTACGCAGCTTTGTGTTTTTTGCCTTTATAAGCCTCCCCCGTTTTGTAGTCTGGCAGAAAACAAGAACAGCTTCTTGAATCTGTGTCTCCCAGTCTATAGTCCTCATCTTGCCTCAAATAAAACTCTCTTCTGTTCCTTAATACAGATTGTTTATTGATTATTGGCGTCAACACTGTGTATGTCAGCCCCAAATCCAACATGCTATTTGGTAGAGAAACATCAGAAGCACTATCTCTGAGGTCCTAAACAAGACAAGCATTTCCACTAATACCATGACAATTTATTGTTCTACTACAGGTGTTTAGGCAGGAAAAAGAAATCAGTGGAATAACATCTGGAGTGGAGAATATAAAATTATAAGATTATTTGTAGACGATATGATTGTATCCTTGGAAAATCCGTAAGAATCATCTGAAAACTACTGCAAACAGCAAGAGGAATTCAGAATTGTAACAAGATAGAAAATTCACAATCATTAACAGCTCTCTACATACAACCAACTTTTAGATTATGCAATGAAAGAGAAGGCATCCAATGGCAACAAAAGGATACAATGTCGAGGATACTCTTTACAAGGGAAATGACAAAAGCATGCCTGAGCAGAAGCTAGCATTTCTCAAATGTTCATAAGATATTTGAACATAGAAGCTGAGACTGCCAGGAAAGCACCTATTTTATGAAAACACAGATGGCCTCCAGGTCTTGGACCGAGATAATAACAAAGAAAATTTTATTTCTTCCTTTCTGATTTGGACCCTTTTTAATTCTTTTTCTTGCCTAACTACTCTGTCTCCCACTTCCAATACCACATTGGATAGAAAGAGCAAAAGCAGACATCCTTGTCTTATTCTTGGACCGGGGGAAAACATTCTGTCTCAGCACTGAGTGCTATGTTAGCCATCAGTTCTTCATGTATGGCCTTCATCATGCTGGACAATCTTTCGTCTTTTGTGAATCACTTTTACATATTTTTCTCTCCCATTTCATTTTTTTTAACGTGGTAAAATGTACATAACATAAATTTACCCTTTTAAGCATTTTAAAATGTATAATTCAGTGGCCTTACATGCATTCACCACTATCCATGGACAGAAATTTATCATCATCCCAAATGGGAACTGTGCACCCATGAGCCCACTGCCCTCCAGACGTTAGTAACCACCATTCTGTTTCTGTCTCTATGCATGTGGCTGGGTACCTTGCATAAGTGGAATCACGCAATATTTGTCTCCAGTTCATTTTACGTGATTTTGTCAAACTTCCCCTTTCATATCTCTGCTTTATTCTACCTTTGGTTGTTTCTAAAGTGGTCTTCATTTCTGTTCAAGTGTTCTTTGTCTTTTCCATTTCTTTCCTAAGTTTTAATTACTGGTTTGTCCTCTCCTTATTGTTTTCTCATCTATTCTTTAATCTTCTAAAGCATTTCTTTGGGCTTTTTCTTTTCCTTCAAAGATTATGTTTCGATCTCTCAAGAAATTGTGAGAATTATCCATCTGGATGTTCATTATTTCATATAAGGTTTTATCTCCTCTTCCTTAGAAGTGTATGTGTGTACACATGTGTGTAGTGTCTGCATGGGCACTGGGTTTGTTCTTTTCTGGCTAATACTGATCTGTGGACACAAACAGCTCTAGCGGGCAAGTATTTGCTGAAGAAGAGCATGGTGGTTTAGGGCAGGTATCCAAGGCAGCCTGAGGCTCTAATTCAGATTTACCGCCTTAACATCTTTCGTAAAATCTGTTTTTTCTTGCCATCGAAATATATGCAAATAGTCATAAACATATGAAAAGGTGCACAGCATCATTAGTCATCAGGGAAATGCAAGTTAAAAATCACACTGAGAGGGCTTCCCTGGTGGTGCAGTGGTTAAGGATCTGCCTGCCAATGCAGGGGTCACGGGTTTGAGCCCTGGTCCAGGAAGATCCCACATGCCACGGAGCAACTAAGCCCGTGCACCACAGTTACTGAGCCTGTGCTCTAGAGCCTGTGAGCCACAACCACTGAGCCCGCGTGCTACAACTACTGAAGCCCACACGCGTAGAGCTCGTGCTCCACAACAAGAGAAGCCACTGCAATGAGAAGCCCACACACTGCAACGAAGAGTAGTCCCCGCTTGCCGCAACTAGAGAAAGCCCAGGCACAGCAACGAAGACCCAACACAGCCAAAAATAAATAAATAAAATTAAAAAAAAAAATCAAATCACACTGAGAAACCACTACACAGTTACCAGAATGGTTCATTTTTTTAAAACTGACATCATCAAGTGCTGGAGAGGCTGTAGAGCTAGTAGACTATCTCACACACACACACACACCCCCCACACACTCTACACATGCACCCCCCCACACACATATAACACACATACACACTCACACACACAAAACACTCTACACACGCACCACCACACACACACGGGGACTGTGAATTGGTACAAGCACAATGGAAAGTTATTTGACTACTGAAGTTATGCATGTATCTGCTTCCACGTGGAAATTCTCTAGCAGTGACTAGATATAGGGGAATAAGGGGGATGCTGGTAACCTTCTGGGTGGTAGATATACAGGTGGGTTACCTTTGCCATAATTCAGTGTACACATTTATAATTCACGCACTGTTTTGTATTTATATCATATCCAATAAAAATGTAGTGTTTTATTACCCCCCAAAAATATGCTAGACTACATGCAAGGTTCAAACGTGTGATCTGTTCAGCAGTCAGCAGGGAGAGCTTTCCTAAAGGCAAGTGGGAAATAAACACCTTAATTCTCTGAGTCTCAGGGGACGAAGGTTGCTGAGTGTATGCCCAGGACTCCTTCCTTCCTTCTGGCCCTAATCTGGTCTCCTAGAAAACTGGATGATTTGCTCATAACTTATGCCACACTGCAAGGAATATATTGACTGCATACATATTTTTAAAAATGTTAACATCTTGTACCTCCTTTTACCCCATCGTGGATTAGTCTGAGGACATGGATAACAGAATTAAGTGCCATGTGGCACGTCTCTCTATCATGTTCAGGTCTCTTGGTAGCAAGTGGCAAAAAAATTCAATTCAAACACTGGGTCCCTGACATTTGGAAATTGACTGGTTTATGACAGGAACTGTGAACAAGTCCTTCACAGAGGTGCTTTTAGCTTCAAGCCTTAACTGAACACAAACGATCTTATCAGGACTTGTCTCTGAGAGCTCTGCCTTTGTATCAGCTTTATTCTCAGTGAGTCATTTCCCCTGGGGTGCCAACAAATTAGCTACAGGTGGCTCTAGGATTCTACCATCTGCATAGCTGGCGAGCGCATGGGGAAAGCATGTCTCTGTCATGATAGTTCTAAGCAAAGTTCTGGGAGGGCTGAATGGTCAGGCTTGGGTCACACGCACCGGGGAGGGGTCACAGAGTGGACCACCCACAATGAAGAAACTTTAAGGACAAAAAAGGGGTAATGGACTAGGAAAAGTATGGTGGCCAGGCGTACTATATTTCCCCAAAGAAATAGCTTGTAGGCACTCATCCCACAATCCTGTACCTGCAGTGGTAATCTCACTCGCCCAGAGATACTTAAATCCATGGGCACATCTTAATCAAAAGCTGGAAGGGGAGCGTTTCAACTTGGGGGTGAAAGAATCCCCAGTCCACTCTTCGGTTTCATAAACACACCACCTTGTTCTGCTGAAGAATCTGGACGTGCGTTTCCTTAGGTCCATCTCCCAAGGTAACAGAAATAAAAACAAAAATAAACAAATGGGACTGAATTAAACTTACAAGCTTTTGCACAGCAAAGGAAACCATAAAAGAAAACAAAAAGACTACCTACGGAATGGGAAATAATATTTGCCAACAATGCGACCGACAGGGCTTAATTTCCAAAATATACAAACAGCTCATAATACTCAACAACAAACAAACAACCCAGTCGAAAAATGGGCAGAAGACCTAAACAGACATTTCTCCAAAGAAGAAATACAAATGGCCAATAGGTACATGAAAAGATGCTCAACATCGATGAGTAACAGAGAAATGAGGGACTTCCCTGGTGGCACAGGGCTTAAGGCTCTGAGCTCCCAATGCAGGGGGCCTGGGTTCGGTCCCTGGTCAGGGAACTAGATCCCACAAGCATGCCGCAACTAAGACCTGGCGCAAAAAATAAATAAAATAAAAATTTTTTAAAAAGAGAAATGCAAATCAAATCTACAATGAGGTATCACCTCACACCGGTCAGAATGGCCATCATTAAAAAGTCTACAAATAACAAATGCTGGAGAGGGTGTTGAGAAAAGGGAACCCTCCTACACTGTTGGTGGGAATGTAAACTGGTGCAGCTACTATGGAGAACGGTATGGAGGTTCCTCAGAAAATATACTACCATATGGTCCAGCAATCCCACTCCTGGGCATATACCTAGACAAAACTCTAATTCAGAAAGATACATGCACGGCTATGTTCACAGCAGCACTGTTCACAATAGCTAAGACACAGAAACAATGTAAATGTCCATCAGCAGATGAATGGATAAAGAAGATGTGGTATATATATATACACAATGGAATACTACTCAGCCATAAAAAAGAATGAAATAATGCCATTTGCAGCAACATGGGTGCAACTAGAGGTTATCATATTAAGTGAAGTAAGTTAGAGAGAAAGACAATATTATATGATATCACTTATATGTGGAATCTAAAATACGACACAAATGAACTTATCTATGAAACAGAAACAGACTCACAGACATAGAGAATACACTGGTGGTTGCCAAAGGGGAGTGGGCTGGGGGAGGGATGGAGTGGGAGGTTGGGATTAGCAGATGCAAACTATTATATATAGGATGGATAAACAACAAGGTCTTACTGTGTAGCACAGGGAACTATATTCAGTATTCTATGATAAACCATAATGGAAAAGAATTTTTTTTAAAAAAGAATGTATATAGAGAATTCCCTGGCAGTCCAGTGATTAGGACTCTGTGCCTTCACTGCTGAGGGCCCAGGTTCAATCCCTGGTTGGGGAACTAGGATCCCACAAGCCGTGCAGGGGGGAAAAAAAAAAAAAAGGCTTCCCTGGTGGTGCAGTGGTTGAGAATCTGCCTGCCAATGCAGGGGACACGGGTTCGAGCCCTGGTCTGGAAGGATCCCACATGCCACAGAGCAACTGGGCCCATGAGCCACAGCTACTGAGTCTGCACGTCTGGAGCCTGTGCTCCGCAACGGGAGAGGCCGCGATAGTGAGAGGCCCGCGCAAGGCGATGAGGAGTGGCCCCCACTTGCCGCAACCAGAGAAAGCCCTCGCACAGAAACGAAGAGCCAACACAGCCATAAATAAATAAATAAATAAATAAAAATTTTAAAAAGGCAAAATTCCTTTAAAAAAAAAGTATATATATGTATAACTTAATCACTTTGCTGTACAACAAAAATTAACACAACACTGTAAATCAACTCTACTTCAATTTTAAAAATTACACACAAAAAAAAGAATTTGGATGTGGTTTTAAAATATGCCCCAAAAATGCCATCAATTGATTTATCCAGTTAATAAAAAAAAATGTTCAAGAGTTGGCAAAGAGTCAAACTCCTGGTTTTGTTGCCATTAGAATCACGACAGGTTCTTCTTAAGATCCTCCTGTCTAATCCTCAGCAGGAGAAGCAGCCCTTTGCTGCTCAGAGGCTAACTTGCCTTAGCTGATATTTTGACATGATGCCTTAGATTGCCTATTTTCACGTTGGAATTCTGTTCATTATTTACATTTTAAAAAATTGTGGCATGAGTCCTATGTCAGTTGACCTAGTCCCTTACATAACATTTATTAGCTCAGAGTTTAAAACGGTCACTCAATGAACTGTGAGCGAATTTAAACATCGCCACATGGTTCCAGAAACAGGTTTCCCCACTTTCTGAAAGTCTGCTTTACACCACTGTGCTTTTACTGAAGACCTACATTAGTACCTGTGTTTGCTAATGGAAAGAAATCCAAAGAGGATTTTCACTTTTAGGAGAGAAGGAGGTGAAGAGTGAAAATAGCATACAGCGTTTGTAACTGCTACTTGGCTTTGCTCCATTTTGGCTTAGGGACGGGTTCACGGGAATGCTCTCCTCTGGGACAGCGGGAGAATCCTGCACTGACCTTAGACCGTGGGCCTACTGTGCACAGGCAACGCTTGGGTATGAAGCTGGCTTAGACACCGGTATGTGCTGGAAGTTACAGCTTTTCCCGGTAAAGTAAAAGGCCTGCTCACCAGCAACCTCCCCTTCACCAGCAAGATCACCATGGTATCTCCATGTGGACTTCATGTTTTTGGCCAAAAGGCGGCAAGGAAGAAGGTGAAGGAGAGTTTGATGGTCATGCCACCTTCCTTCCTTCACCAAGAATCTCTTTAAATAACTCTCAAACTACTGTGGCTATTGAGAAAGCCACAAACGTGGACAGTGCAAGCACGGAGGCTGGAGTACTTGAGACTGTACCATTCCTTTGTTCAATAAATATTTACAGAGTATCTACAACCGACCAGATTCTTTGTTTGGTACTGACACTACGTTGAACACGAGAGACAGACACGAACAAATGGGTAAGGGACAGAGTGGCAGAGCCTGGTATTTCAGACACGGTGGTCAGTGAAGGCTTCTTTAAGGAGGTTACATTTAAGCAGAGATGGAATTAACTTAGCTGAGCACTCCAGGCCGAGGAAAGAGCAGAGTGCAAAAGCCCCGAAGTGGAGGTGTGCTTCCCGTACTGCGAACAGCAAGACAAGCACTCCACTAAGTGGGAGAGTCACACAAACTGAGGCTGGAGAGGAGGCTGCAGGCCAGGACACGTACGGCTAGTCGAGTATTTTGGATTTTGTTCTACGTGCCACAGGAAGCCACTGGAAAGCTTTGAGCAGGGAAGTAACAGCATCAAGGGTCTCGTGAAAGGATCACTGACAGCTGGGTGGAGAATGGCTGCAGCAAAGCGTATCAGTCAGGATCCAGCCGTGAAGAGAACCCACTCCAGTTACTGCAGGTGGAGGGGATCTGAAGAGTAAGAGAGGTCAGAGGGACGCATGGGCTGATACCACTGATGAGAAGCTGCTGAAAATTCCCCTGGCTGGAAGGAACCCAGGGGAGCTGCACCAGCACCAGTGCCACCTGGAGATGCTGTCACTGTCATCCTGTATCTCCTAGAAAGGGGCCACTTTGACCAAGGAAGGAATCATCCCAGCTCCTCTTCTACTACAGAAACACCCGGCAACTGCCACACTGCTGACTCCAGAAGCAGAAAGCTGCTTTCCTCCTCCACCTTCTGATTCCTGCTCACGCCTCCTACTAGTAGAACTCACTGGAAGCCAGCTGGCAGGAGAACCCGGGAAAACAGTTCACACACTCTGGGTGTCTGTGGGACAGATTATAAAAGGGCAAGTGGAGGACTGAGAAATGACAGTAAATAACCTTCACCGAGTCCACAGTAGAAGCAGGAAACCCAGTAGGATGCTACATAAAGTGCTGGTGAAAATGGTTATGGCTTGAACTAGGGCAAAAGTGGTTCAATTCAACCACTGGTATTTTTTTTTCTTCAATCACTGGTTTTTTTATTAATAATATGTATTTTATTCTATAAAGAAATAAACTATGTTCCAATGTGAGTTACTCTGATACGGTAATTTTCATAGACTTTTTTCCACGAACATAACAAATATAATAGAGAAAACTCAAACAACCTCAGCAACTATGATATATTTCTCTTTCTGTGACCAGTGTTGTAAAAATAGTCTCCAAAACTTTCTGAGAGTTTGTAACCATCCTGTTAAAATGACATACTATTATTTCTTTTAATTGACAAATACATACATGACCAGTTGTCCTTCAACTGGTAAACCACTGGTATTTTTATTATGTTTTGAAACTAGGGCCAAAGAGAAGAGTCAGGATGATCCTAAGGACTTTGGCCTGTGTAAATGGGATGAAGGACGGTACCACTTACTGAGACTGGGAACAGGTGGAGGCGTGCATTGTATTTGTCTCGTGGATGAAGAGAAACCAACAGTTCTATGTACAGCTACCTTTAAGATGCCTATTATGAATCCCAGTATGAGTGGGATAGAGTTGAACATACTGGTTGGAGTTCAGAGGAAAGGGTGGGACCAGATGGGATTTAAAACCTTCTCTGACCACCACGCACGGGATTAGATGAGGCTGTGACTGTGGAAAGAGAAGAGGTCCAAGGACTGAGCCCTCAGGCACCTGAACACATCAGGAGGCCTGGAAGGGGAGAAAGGTCCAGCAAGGAAAAACCCAGAGGACTTGGTGAGGGAGGGAAAAGAAAAACCAGAAGAATACAGGGTGATGGCGAACAAGCAAACACACTGTCTCCAGAAGATGGCAATGACTGCAGAGTGTGGAGGCCAAGTAATCAATAAACAACTTATCATAAGACTAAAAGAGGTTTTTTTTTCTGGCCAAACTGAGGACTATAGCCCAGGAGTGCAGTCTCCACCAAGGAGGAAAGCGCTCTGGCGAAGCATGGTTTTCAACACAGTTTTATATCTTGTCAGGACAAAGAACACACATCAAACAGGACGACAGGATACATTCCTTCAAGGTTTCAAAAGAGACAGCGAGCCAGCACGACCCTGGCGTCTGGGAGGGAAGCTCACCTTCGAGGGAGCATCAGCATCGGCGTCCCAGGAAGGGGACAGACAATCCCAACTTCAAAGTGGAGTCCTTCACTTCTGGATAACGCATTCTTTCCCTGAGTGGTGAAAGCAGATGCAAGAGGTAAACAACCACGTGACAAGCTGATAACGCCCAAGTCAAATCAGGTACAAGCCAGAAGGACTTTCTGCAATCTCTGAAGGTGCAGAAGAGAGCTAGGGGAGAACCCAGCAGCCGCGGGCATTGTCACGTGGGCGCAGGACGGGGGTCCGAGCTAGCTGCTCCTCTAGAGAGGGAGGGAACCCTTCCCTCCCAGGGACCTGGCGGGGGGGCCCGGAGAGCGGCTGGTAAAGGGTAAACGAGGGCGTGGGGGCGGGGCTGCTGAGGGGCACTCACCTGGGCGCCGAGTCCCCGCGGCTCCGAGCTGGATGGGAGCGGGCCGGGCGGGCCGAGGGGCGCCGCGGCGTAAGGGCGACACCTCCTGAGCCGCTGGGCGCGGGGCCCGGTCGGCGGGGTCGTGACCGCGGGCCCCGCCCCCAGCCCGGTCCAGCCCAGCCGACGGCCCCGGCGTCCTCGCCCCCTCGCCTGCCGACTCCTGGGGGCGGGGCCCACGCGGCGTCCGGCCTGCGGAGGTCACGTGGGCCACGCTGGCCAATCGGCGCGCGGCTCGGGGTCGACCCAGGCTCGCAGGGCGTTGGCCGGGTAGTTTGCTGCAGCTGGGCGAGCGCGTCGGCGGGACCGAGGTGCGGCCGGGGTCGCTGGGCCCGGGGACGGGGGGCGGGGATGGAGAGGCACCGCCCGGCGGCCCCGCGTCCGGCCCGCTCACCCCCCACGGCGCCCGATCTCCCCTGTCCCCGCAGGACTGGCCATGGAGCGCGAGGTCCAGCGGGTTCGCGCGGCGTTCGGGTCTGGCCGCTCGCGCCCCCTGACGTTCCGGCGGCGGCAGCTCGAGGCCCTGCGCGCGATGGTGCAGGAGCGCGAGAGGGACATCCTGACGGCCATCGCCGCCGACCTGAGCAAGGTGCGCCCCCGGGACCTGCGCTGCACGGCCTGCGCCTTTTCCGCGGGCAGCTGTGGCCCTTTCCCTTCCCCTGGATTTGGGTCATTCGTCCGCTTCGTGTATTGCAGGCCTCTTCCTCCGAGTCGGGTTCTTGTCTTTTAACTTTGCGGTTTCTTATGCAGACACAGGGTTTTGCTTGTCGTCGTTGCGCTCAGATTTCCCTCGATGATGTTAGGTGTCAGATCTGTGCACCCGCGAGTCACCCGGGGACCTTGTTACGATGCAAACGATGCTTCACTGGGTCTGGGGGGAGGGGGTCTGAGATCCCGAGTTTTTGTAAGAAGCTCCCAGGTGATGTACCAAGCTGCCCTGTTTTGGAACCACGCTTTGAATAGCAAGGCCTTGGGGGAGTGTTTCGGGTTTAAAAATAGTCCCCTATGTTTTATAACACCGTTGTTACCATTTTGTTTTTAATTTTTATCTTCATTTTAGGGGTAACAAGGCCTTGCTCTGGCTTTGCCAGGCTCCTTCGGCCCCTCCCCCCGGAAGATTATTTTGAGGGGTAGTAACATCAGTAGTAACGACAGGAACTCTAAAACTTCCTGTGGAGCACTTTTGGTGGAGAGGGACTGTGATGTCAAGTAGTCAAGGTGGATTTAAGCAAGATACCCCAAAAAGTCTGATTCATTCACTCTACAAGCATTTCTGTGGGGCGTTGGCTATAGGACTACTAAAGAAGTACAATAAATTCCTTGCCCTTGAGGGCTTTAAGTTTGGTTGGGAAACAAAACAGGCACAGATAAAGTGGGACTATAGTTTTAAGCCAGTGTATTAAGGCTAAAATGTTAAGATATAGGGGAAAGCATAATGACTGCGGTTTGTAAAGTGTGATCAAGGCACAGCATTATTAATTAGGGAAGTCTTTGTGAAAGAGTTAACATTTAAGCCTGACTTTAAATGGCTTGGATCAGTAAAGAAGGATTTAAAGGGACTGAATATATTAAGAGGGGAATTAACAAGTCCTTACTGTGGGCTTGGAGGACACACAGGAATCTGCATGGCAAACCAAGCTAGTCTGACAGGTGTGCCTGTCCTGATGCTTTTTTTTTTTTTTTTTTTTTTTTGCATTGCCGTAAGGCTTAGTTCCCTGACCAGGGATCAAACCCGTGTCCCCTGCAGTGGAAGCACAGAGCCCTAACTACTGGACCATCAGGGAATTCCCTGGCCCGATGCTTCTGACATTCAGGGCCAAGTGTGTCATACCCACAAAGGTTAACTGTGACCTTCTTGTAACAGAGTGAATTCAACGCATACAGTCAAGAAGTCATCACCGTGCTTGGGGAAATTGATCTCGCGCTGGAGAAGCTTCCCGAATGGGCTGCCGCTAAACCAGCTCAGAAGAACCTGCTCACCATGCTGGACGAGGCCTACGTCCAGCCAGAGCCCCTGGGAGTCGTGCTCATTATCGGAGCTTGGAACTACCCCTTTGTCCTCACCATCCAGCCTCTGATAGGAGCCATCGCTGCAGGTCTGGTGTCAGCTTCGGTCCTTATGCTGTCCTCGAGAGGCGTGTTCTCTGAAACTGGTTGTACATTAAGGATAGTGGTTAGTTAAATGCATTTGCTGTGGTGGCTTGCCTTGGTTTACACCAGCAGTGTGTTGAGAATTCATCAACGTTATTATTACTTGTTCAGTGGGCTCCAGGGGTTTGTGGGGTGACTGCTCTTTGGAGCCCTGGAGAATGAACCTGTGAGGGTGTAGGGGCATGCGCGAGTCCACAGGCCCAGGTGTGGGGTCAGATGTCCACGGCGTCATGTGATTTCAGTCGCCACCGCTGGCTTTGGATGAACCAGTTGATTCTGTCTGACCCCTTTCTTCATTCAAATAAGGGCTCTGGGAGTAATGCTTGCTTGGGTCTACAGCAAATGCTAAGGGACTCATTTCTCAGTTAACCTGGATCCAGACCAACAGCTTTATGTTGGCAAAGCTTGTTTGTGCAATAATCCCAGGGCAAAAGGAAAATCCAAGGGTGGCAGTGAGAGCTGTGAGAGAAGGCCAGGGGCCTGGGGGAGCCTGGCTGGGGCCTCTCGTCAAGGACCTACGTGGTGAGCACTGAGGAGTCAGCTTCTGGGAAAGAGGCGGTGGGACGAGCGCTCACGCTTGCGGTGAGGAAGGCAGGACGCAGAGCCAGAAATAACCAGAGGAGTTAACCCTTAGCCTATGCTCCCCACAGGAGCACCGTCTCGTGGATGTTAGAATCACTCAAGTACTAGACAATGTTGTCCTGCTTTTTGCTTTGTTTAGGAAATGCTGTGATTATCAAGCCTTCTGAAGTAAGTGAAAATACAGCCAAGGTCTTGGCTAAGCTCCTCCCTCAGTACTTAGACCAGGTAAGAGGGCCTTGCCCCTTCTCTGGCACGTCTGTCTGTCTGTCTAGCACATCTGTCTGTCGTGGGGAACACACTCTGCTCTTCATGCTGGCTTGCGTCATTGGTGGTCAGGCCTCCACACTCATTTTCCCTCAGCCTCCCACATCTGGCTTAACGAGAGAAGTTAAGTTCCAAAAAAACTGTGGAATAGTTCAGCTATTGTAGTTACACAGTTTGGTCAGGCCCATGGCTTTATCGGCACCCCTGCTATTAACAAAGCCTCCGCTCCGTTTGGCATTTCGAATTAACCTTTGATCTGACATGATTTTAGGTGTATCCTTTTAGTGAGTTATTTAATGAGGGACTGGTACCGTGCTGGGCGCTCTTCATGAGGTACAGTTACATGAGCACACATCTACATTTAAATGGGCATGTTTGTGGCCTGAAAACTGCAGAAAGAAAAAGACTCCCTGACCCAGAGTGTGGACCCTCACTCAGAGTTACAGTGCTGGCATTTAAGAGTATCAGAAGCTGGGACTTCCCTGGTGGTCCAGTGGTTAAGACTTCGCCTTCCAATGCAGGGGGTGCGGGTCCAATCCCTGGTCGGGGAGCTGGGATCCCGCGTGCCTTGCAGTCAAAAAACCAAAACAGAAAACAGAAGCAGTATTATAACAAATTCAATACAGACTTTGTAAATGGTCCACATCAAAAAAAAAATCTTTAAAAAAAAGAGTATCGGAAGCGGTGGAGAAAAGACGATCTCTAAAGCAGAGGTCTGGTGCCCCCCGTGGAGGAGATTGTGACGCCACGTGAACTGGGGCCATTAGCTCTGCGTGGAGGAGTCCTCGGTGCGTGCCAGGGAGACGCATCTGTGCAGCATTACACCTGTAGTCGGCCACGTTTTCTGACAGCAGTCTACAGGCCAACTCCGGCTCTTGGAGGAGCCATGCTCCCCGTGTTGGCACATCCCTGCCACAGCGGCCACGGAGCAGTGTCGTCCCAGGGCCTGGGGTACCCGGTGCAGAAGGGCGGTGAAGGCAGTGAGGCAGGGCAGATGCTTCACTGTCTCACTCTGCCCGGATGGGGGTCGTCATTCCGGCCCTGCCTCACTTGGCTTGTTGGGGACCAACGACACAGGCTCTGTGGATTCAGGCGGAGGCAAGCTAAAGCTTGAAACACCTGTCGGGCCGTTGAGCTATGAGTAGAGATGGAGGGGAAACATGAGGCCCACCAGCCGGCTTGTGCTTGGTGTCCCGCGGCTGCTCTTCACACCGTTACCATCCTCTCTCGTGCGAAAGCTGCAGACGGTCGCACGGTGCACGTGAGGGTTCAGTGCAAAGCCCTGTGACGTCCCCCCATCACAAGAGGAGGCTGAGGCTCGGAGGTGTCGGGCGGCCGCCAGCGGGCACATGAGCTAGAGGATGACGGGGCGCAGGTGCAGCCCGGACCTGCCCCTGGAAACGCTCCCCTGCCGGCCTTGGCACACGTTCGGGCAGCAGTTACTCGGTTCCCCCCATGGCCTGAGCCCCACGCTGAGCCGAGTGCAGAGAGGACGTCCGGGTGGACGCGCCTGGGGCCTGTCCTGTGGTCACCGACAGCGGCCACGTTCCCACAACCCTCCCTTCGCCCAGCCCCCATCTTGTGGTTTCCCGGGGCCAGTCTCCACCTTTTCCTGGTTTCATTGAATGTTACGTGTTTACGTCAGACAATAGGATTCCTTCGGTGATGCGAGCGTTTTTCTTTCTTTCTTTAAGGACCTGTACGCGGTTGTTAATGGTGGCATAGAGGAAACCACGGAGCTTCTGAAGCAGCGATTTGACCACATTCTCTATACGGGAAACACCACTGTTGGAAAAATTGTCATGGAAGCCGCCGCCAAGCATCTGACCCCGGTGACCCTTGAACTGGGAGGGAAGAGTCCGTGTTACGTTGACAAAGACTGTGACCTGGACGTTGCCTGCAGGTGAGACTGGTTATCTGGGCTCCCCCGGCAGGCTGGCACGCCCTGTGTGCCTCCTTGCTGGGCACTGCCGGCGATGTCCTCACAGGGACCAGAACTCTTTCACAAACCACGCTTTGGTGCCACAGCCGGGGGAGATGAACACGAGGTTGTGACATCACACGGTTGCCCTCAGGATGAGGAAAAGCTATTTCTGTTCTCTAGATAATAGACCTGGCAAGAAGTTTTACTGTTCTGCTGATAGCTGATCCAGGAAGTAGATAATGCTAAGGATCCTGTGTGCCTAATAAAATCTTTAAATTTCCGAAGAAAGGGCATTATGCTGATCTCTTAACTGAGTTCCTTTATTGATAAAACCAAGAATTCTCATCTTTTAACTAAGAATAATAGCATCTTTCATCTGAGAACTAGAAGATGCAAGGTTTCGGGTTGTCTCCACTAAATCAGTTCAGCTAACAGGAAGTGCCCAAACCCACAGCTGACTGTGCTGGCATGGCGTGGCTCTCCCTCCCTTCAGACAAGGGGAGCGGGGGTGGTGCAGGGGGCGTTGGCTGGGCTCTGGGTTGGCTCTGTAAGTAGACATCTACTTGCTGGAACAGGGGACCCCGGTTCGTTGGTTTCCATCCAAGCCCGGGCACAGCGTCCCAGATCGGGGAGGGCTTCTGGTCCTGCTTGTACCTGGCATCTTGCAGCAGGATGAAGCCACAGCAGGAGCCGTAGTGTCTGTGGAACCCCTGTCCTCCCAGATGTCCTCTTGGCCCGGGTGGGAGGAGGAGGAGGGTGTCAGGAGGCTGTTTTTCTCTTTTCCTGCCGCAGGCAGTGGCTTCCCTGCATATAAAGTACTGTTTCTCATGAACTGGCATGAGGCTTTCCCTGCTTTGTAGAATAGTCTACGCCAATTGAAAATGCGTTCTCAGTTCCAAACGATTTAGAGATGAGTTTTCAAAACATTTTTTTTTATCAAGATTACCAAATACGTTTATGTACTAGTAATCTTGACAGCTAGCTGAAAAACCTTCAGACAGTGCCGAAGTGTGTGACAGGTGCGTGGGGACTGAACTCTGGCTTCTCGTGCTTTTCCTAGACGCATCACCTGGGGCAAGTACATGAACTGCGGCCAGACCTGCATCGCCCCCGACTACGTGCTCTGCGAGCCGTCCCTCCAGGACCTGATCGTGCGGAAGGTGAAGGAGGCCGTGAAGGTTCGTGTTTCCCACCTCTGGGTCCACTGGTCACACTGGGATACAGAGTGAAATCAGATGTTTGCAGGGGGCATCGTCCCCCCTCCCAAGAACATTCCAGGAACACGTGACTGAACTAATTTCCTGGCTAATGCAAATTGCTCTGGTAGAATGTGGTAGCAGGGTGAGACTGGTGCTACACACGCTGACACTGTCTAGTTGATTTGTTGATGGCACAACTGGTTAGGTGTAGAACGGGCCTTAAAAAAAAAAGCTCAGTAGCTATTGTGTGGTTTGGGGAGAACGTCACGAGGCCTCTGCAGTGTGGCCAAGGCCCTCTTGCCACGGCTGCGGCGATCAAGGTTATCGGTTCTCGGCTGTGCCGGTGGTTTAGAGAGGCCAGCAGTTTCGAGGAGCGTGCACTCTTGACACGGCCATCAGTCTTTGAGGGCGTTTCAATGGCCATCTCTAGCGAGGGGACCAAGGAAGGCTACGCGGTGGTGTCCTGAGCTGAGCCGGAAGGAACATAAGACTGGGACTGGAAGAAAGGAAGGGATGAAGCTGTGACAGTTCAGCAGTGGGAGCCCCCTGGGTGGAGAAATTATTGAAACAACTGTTGTTCACTCGCCGGGTGCTGACCGAGCCCTGAAAGGAAGGCTCTGGAACACTCAGAGTGACGGAGGTGAGCAGCAAGTTGATGTGGACGTTGGACATTAGTGGCGGGACTGCGATGGGGCTGGACAAGGAGAGTGTGAAAGGGGAGCTTGGCCCGACTCTGGGAAGACACTGGGGCTCCTGGGGACGTGCTCGGGTGAGTGTGGTGAGGAACTGGGTTTCCAGGAGGCATGTGTTCTCTCGTCTCTCGTCACCGTGGCTCTCCACTGAGGGTCACTGGGAGCCGTTTAAGAAAAAGCCCCCAGTACCCCCCCTCCGAAGATGGTGGCTCAGCGGGGCTGGGGTCTCCAGGTGATGCTGAGGTGCAGCCAGCGCTGAAAACCACTCCTGTGGCTCCGGCGTTGGGGCCCAAGAACATGCATTGCAACACGCTGCCCGGGAGCTTCCTACCTCCCGGGTTCGAGGCGGGTGCGGGGGGTGGACCATGCTCTGTACCGCTGGAGAGTAGATTGAGAGCTCCTGCGGGGCTGACTGCTTGGCTGCTGAGGCTCTCTTACTCCGGTTGATTTACCAAGACTGTGTTTTGATCTTTTGAGTGGTTTCACAGTTATCTGTGACTGGTGGAAGTTCAGTCCAGAGAAGACCTAACACGAGGAAATAGCGCAAAGCTCAGCAAACCCTTTCTGCAAAAGGGGAAGAACACACGCGGTCAGTGTTTTAGGCTTTGCAGGTCACAGGGCCTCTGCCACCACCACCCAGTTCCTCGTAGGACAGCAGCCAGAGCTGTTAGGCAAGCGCACATGTGGGACTGTTAGGCAAGCGCACCCCCAGGAGGGACCCATGCCAACCCCCGAAACCGTGGAAAATGGGAGACTTGTGTGTGTGCTTTAACTCCTGTCCTTGACCTGCCAAAGAGCTTAGTCTTACTACTGTTAAAGGATTTGGGGGCTGGGGGGTTGGATTCTGTGAGGATACAAAACCAGATTTGGGGCCATGGTGAATTTTATAATTATTAAAGAAATTAAAATATGGGTCTTTGGTGACAACTAGATACTACTGTTTTAAACAGGAATTTTATGGAGAAAATATAAAAGAATCCCCCGACTATGAAAGGATCATCAACCTTCGTCATTTTAAGAGGATACGAAGTTTGCTCGAAGGACAGAAGATAGCTTTTGGTGGGGAGACCGATGAGGCCACACGCTACATAGGTAACGGAGACTCACCTCGTCCTATAGGGAGGGGCAACTGAACAGGTTTTATTGACACTCTTTACCGACACTGAATAAACTATTAGGTATAGAGTGTTTAATAAGCTATTAAATACTGCTTTCTGGTATACTGCTTTGTTACAAGCGAGTTAAAGATGATTTTATATATGTATACGCTGAGTAACTCTATTTAGTTGTTTGTATTTACACGCGTCTTTTATCTAATTTTTTCTTCCTGGCAACCTTGAGAAGCAGAACCAGACTCTGTAATTATTTCCAGCTTTTGGCTGGGAAAACAGCCCAGAGAAGGACATAGCTCAGCCACAATTGCACAGCTAGCCAACAGCAGTACTGTTCCAGAAAGAATGTTTTCACCTATCATGCTTGACCTCGCTATTTACTTTCTTGTTGTGTTCTTTGTTTTTTTGCCACGAGTATGTATCACTTTTGAATTTTAAACACACTTATCTAAAATAACACCTAAGATGAGAGAAGAGTCACGCATGGGGACTTCCCTGGTGGCGCAGTGGTTAAGAATCCTCCTGCCCATGCAGGGGACACAGGTTCGAGCCCTGTTCTGGGAAGATCCCACATGCCGCGGAGCAACTAATGCCATGTGCCACAACTACTGAGCCTGCACTCTAGAGCCCATGAGCCACAACTACTGAGCCCATGTGCCACAACTACTGAAGCCTGCGTGCCTAGAGCCCATGCTCCCAACAAGAGAAGCCACCGCAATGAGAAGCCCGCGCACCGCAACGAAGAGTAGCCCCCGCTCACTGCAACCAGAGAAAGCCCGCGCGCAGCAACGAAGACCCAACGCGGCCAAAAATAAATAAATAAATAAACTTATAAAAAAAAAAAGATCACACACAAAGTTGGCGAAAAAACTGCTCCACAAATCTGTTTACCTGTTCCCTCTCATTATCACCAAAAACCCCAACTTTTCAAAAACAGAACTTAAGGGACTTACACAGTACGGAGAAAAGTATGCTCTTGGCCTGTTAGTTCAGCGGCTCCGTAACACCCCCCGAGCTGCGGGGGTTCGTCTTTGGGTCCTGCCGGCCCAGCATGTTGACTGCCTGCCTCTACGCCCATCCGTGGTGAGAGGGAAAGTCAGCCGTGATTAGCTCAGACTAGTTAGGAGCTTCCGCCGACCTGGTTGGGGTCACCTCGCCTAAGCGCGTGGCTCTGCAGAGGGGGATGGACACCTCTCTGGCCCAGGGAGGCTGCGGGCGGCGGATCTGAGGCAGCGGCTTCTGTACCCCAAGGCGCGCTGGAGAGAGCCGTCCTGTGCCACGCCTCCAGGACAACCTGGTCGTAACCGTGGGTGGAGAGAGCACGCTTGTTCCATCAGGCGTCTTCTCCTGGAGTCGACCCTCCAGCCCATCCGCAGGGTCTCCCCGAGCACTGCGGCTTGGGCACTTCTTGGCGTGGACGCTGGACACCCCACGAAGCTCTTCAGGATCCATGTGGTCCTCCTGTCTGTGTCCTTCCCCAGAGTGGACGGAACACTGAGATAAGGCCTAGGGCATCCCACCATTTCATTCCATTTTCTGAACCTGACGCAGTTGTAATCAAGACCAAAGAGACCACAGGCAGGAACGCACTTCTATGAAGAAGCCGTACTGGTTCGATCCACCGAGGGGCCCTCTGTGCTCCCAGGAAGGCCTGTCCACAGAAAGACGTAGGAATGTGGTGCTGAAAAGGGTTAGACATGCACAGGATTTACTCCAGCCTGTATCTCCCCCTGGGTTTGCACAAGCATCCCCGATGCACTCGCGTGGAGATGTAATATTTGCACGGTTCACCCACGTACTTGGGACTTGTCTCAGTAGATGACACCTGGGCGGGAGTGGGGAAGGGATGGATGGGTGACCCAGTGAGCCAGACGTGAGGTGAGAGTTTGGCATTTCTGTCTTCTGCTTGAGCGTTTTCATTTTTCAGCCCCAACGATACTCACTGATGTGGATCCTGAAACCAAGGTGATGCAAGAGGAAATTTTTGGACCAATTCTTCCAATAGTGCCTGTGAAGAATGCAGATGAAGCCATACAATTCATAAATGAACGCGAAAAGCCCCTGGCTTTCTACGTGTTTTCTCATAACACTAAGGTAAACTTCCCAGCATGCAGCTTGCTCTCAGAAGCCATGCTCCTTCTCTGCTGTAAAGCAATGCTGATTATTTCGTCTGATGCCAGAGTCCCCCAGTCCTGGGTAATGAGGCCCTGGGGTTATCATTATGACCCTTCCCTTACTCCCTGGGGTCAGAGCTGAGTCTTCGGGGCAAGTGTCACAAGCCTGGTGACTCACAAACACCTGCCATGTCACTGGGAGACGTCTGAGCTCTGGCATCAGAAGCGCTTCTGCTGTTGATCCGTAGGGCGTCCTGTGGTAGAGCCCCAGCTCTCACCCACACAGCGTCTGCGGCCCGCAGGGCAGTGTCTCTGGCGCTGCTGAGGGAGGTGCTTGGGAAGCCTCGGACTTGGCTTTCTCCAGCCACGTGGCTTTGTGGTTGGAGTGGTGTTGCCGTCCCAGCCAGGCTGGCAGACCACACGCCACCCCAGGCCCAGCAGCCCTGCTGCCGCACTCCACACGGCCTGTCCGTATGCACCTCGAGGTGACTGGCTGCTGCTAAGGGACAGTGGCCTCAAGGTGGGCCAGTAGGCCAGGAGCCTGTGAAGAAAGGGGAAAACTCGGAAGGGAGGGTGCAGCCAGGTGAGGTCGAGGAGTTCCCCCGGCAGGTGTTTTCTGCAGAGCCTCTGCCGGGGCCACGCAGGGAGTTTCGGGGCAGCTTCTAGAGCTGGCGATGCTGGCGGTGCTGGCACGGTACCGATCTCTACAGACTGTCCAGGAAGACTGGATGTGCAGGGCTCAGCTAGGAATAGGTTAGTGGCACACAGCGGTCTGATGGTTGAAATGACCACAGGCAGTGGTGGATGGAGTGGAAACCGCGGTCTGCGGCCCAGGCGCGGGGCGGCGGGTCAGGCTCGGTCCCACGGTCAGCAGTGACCTTTGCTACAGAGGACTTGGTGGGTCAGCAGCCAGGGGAGGTGACATTTACCAGTCCAGTGTCATCATGCCCATTCAGGTCCTGGGCCACCCAGCGATTTCCTTCAAAAATAGGACGCTACCTCTGAAATCTTGAATGTTTTTTACATTTCATAGAAATGAAATGATACCCGTTAATCACATGCTATCCTTTAAAGCAGAGATAAAGAAATATTAACAATTTTTAAAACCTGGAATATTGCCTGAACCATCCCTGGTAAGAAAGGCTCTGGCTGTGGTCCCGGGGGTCCAGCGCTGGGGTGTGCCCGGGTGTGTGGGCCCAACTCTTCAGGTCATCTGGGTCACGCTCGCTGCCCCCAGCCTCGCGGAGGATGTGGGTCCCAGGCCAGGGGCGACTGACCCGGAGCCTCTGTTCCTTCTGGTCCTCAGCTCATCAAGCAGATGATCGACAGGACGTCCAGCGGGGGTGTCACGGGCAACGACGTCATCATGCACTTCATGCTCAGCTCCCTGCCCTTCGGAGGCGTGGGTGAGGCCCCCTCCTGGTCAATGCCCCTGCGAGCCGCTGCCTGGGGTCCACCTCTGTCCCGCCCCCTGCTCTCCATCCCCAGTCTGTAATGACTGGTCTTGCGTTGCTTCACTGGTTTATGGATCTTCTCCCAGATGCAGGGCATTTCTTAGGCCAAAAATCAGGTCTCAGTTGAACTGATAAATGCCCTCTGTCCTTTATCGAATGAGGTAGCACATGACAGGCTCACAGCGCCAGGAGCAGACAGCAGCCAAGGGCTTGAATGTCCCTTTGCTTTTTTGGGATGAAGGGGCAAAACCAAACAAAACACTATAGAAAGTTACAAGGGAAAATGTAGTAGCCTCCAAGGCATAAACACTGTTAATATTTTGGCTTGTTGTTTAGATTTTTTTCCTTAAAATGCATGTCTCTTGATACACATCACAGAGTCTCCCTGCAGCTTCAGCTGTCACCTAAGTGATGCCCCAGCGGCCCGGCCCCAGTAAGCTGCGTGCCGGGTGCCTTGTGCCACATGCTCGTCTGCCCGGCTCACGTGACCGAGCAGAGAAGTGAGCACGGTCCCGGAGCACAGGTCTTGAGAGGCCTGTTACCACCCAGCCACTTGACCCCGCTGTCCTAGCCCTGGTCACCTTCCAGGAGCCTGAGGGAGCAGTGGCTCAGGCACGTGCCACGGTGGGAACAGGCACATGCGGCTCTTGGACCTCTTGGAGTCCCGCTCGGGCCCTGCCCAGCCCCCTCTCCCTCTCAGGAGGTGGGGCTCTGGTGAGAATGAGCTTGGTCCCTGGCATCAGTGACAGCCAGCACCCTGGGAGCTGCCGGTCCCTGCCCTGCTCTCGGAGAGCGTCCTGTGCCAGGGCCCGCCGTGCGGGGGGCGCTGGGAGGACGTCCTGGAACGAGCCACGTGTGCTGGTGGAGGGGTGCAGCCGGGGCGCCGTGTGCACGGAAGGAGCGCCATCACCCACAGCAGAGCCCATCTCGTCTGTTCCTTTATTTCAGGGTCCAGTGGGATGGGAGCGTATCACGGAAAACACAGTTTCGATACTTTTTCGCATCAGCGTCCCTGTTTATTAAAAAGCCTAAAGCGAGAAAGCGCAAACAAACTCCGGTATCCTCCCAATAGCCAGTCGAAGGTGGACTGGGCAAAACTGTTCTTCCTGAAACGGCTCAACAGAGGAAAACTCGGGCTTCTGCTGCTCGCCCTCCTGGGCGTCGTGGCGGCAGTGCTCATAAAGGTGAGTCCCCGGGACTCGGGCGACCGGCGCCTCCAGGTGCACCTCTTGCGTCTCGGGAGCACCTCCAATCTTTCAAGCAGCTCTCTCCTATTAACTTCCAGAGTCTAACACTAAGGTCAGGGAGCTTCAGGCTGCTGGGCCACCCTGCTTTTCCGGGCATCCCTGGCTGCCTTTGTGCTCCGGCGGCAGGGACCGTCCAGCCCACAGGCCTCAGTCCTTACACGGAGCGTGTGGCGGCCTCTGGTCTAAGAGTTTACAGCCCCGTCGAGCGTGCTGCCGAAGTCCGAGCTGCCTAACCCTCTGATCCTCTTGCTGTTGGTGCTTCAGCATCAGTTTGGTTCCTGGCTGTGCAGGAACCCGGCGTGCGTGGAGGTGGAGGACAGCGTGTCGGGGACGGGGCTGGTGGGGAAGCAGCTGTGCTGGGGGAAGCTGGCCTGTAGCGTTTCTGTCTGGTGACTGGCCGTTCCGGGCGTGGACTTGCTAAGAGACCCTCATGACAGCCAGCATCCAAGAACAGTCCGTATCCTTGGGGTGAAGCCAGATTCAAGCATTTAGTGGAAACAGCTGTGTTCATATCTGTATTTTGTTTAAATGTTGAAAGGGGGTCGGCTCATCTTACGGTGTCACAGCTTTGGTGGAACTGGACGTACCAGTCACATCTGAGATCGTTTGGGTTTCCTCGGAAATACCAGGCTGTGCTGAGGAGAAAGGCCCTGTTGATATTTCTGGCAGTTCACAGATTGTGCTGTCCTGTGAGCCAGGAACGCCAGAACCCAGCCCTGTCTGTTGAGAGGAGGTTGGGCTGTTTCTTTCCTTTCTGTCAAGTGGGCCAGCTTGGGGTGTGTTCTCTTCCAGTCGTTTTGTTTTCCTACACTTGGAGGCTTAGGCGTTATCAGAAAAAGAATGTCTCCAGACTTTCTGGACCTTGGCCTAGAGCGTTGGAGTGTGAAAACTTAATTTGGCCACAGGTTTTCAAGGGTGAGGTCGGCTTGCTGGACTCTCGAGATTAGAGGTCGCGGCTTAGCTGGGTCTGGGTGAAGCATTCATTACTTCCAGAAAAGGATGGTCTCATGCACTCAGCTGTCCCAGAGGACGTGCCTGCTGACCCACTCATAGTCACCTTCCTTTGTTTCAGAATTTGAGAATAATCTTATAAAAAGCTCCAAGTCACTCTTTTGGTTTTGAGTTGTTTCTTTTTTTTTTTTTTAAACTTCGACTTTAGAATTCATGTAGCAGACTTAGTGAATCAAAACATATTGTGGGGTTTAGAACTTTCTGGGTTTTTTCTTCTGCTTCTTCCTGAGGTCGGAGGTGTACTTGGGTCTCTGGTCACTATCTGCCTACCTTTTTTCCCCGAGACGTGGGTACCCAGCCTGACAGGCATCTTCCTGGTCAGGATGGAGTTTCTTAGCCTCATGGAAAATTCGGAGGTGCAGGTGCAGGAATACGGTGCCCCGTATTCCCAGGAGGGCTCCCCCAGGTGCAACGCCCCGTGCCCCACAGGCTAGGGCAGGCCAGGTGGCCCGCCCAGAATTCCCAAAAGAGTTTGGCAGACAAGCCTTTCTCTGGTAGGGTCTAGAGAAGCAGCAGTGTATAAAAACGTTTATTCGGCTGGGAACAAGAAAATATGGCTTTGATCCCGGGCTCTGGGATCGACTTAATTATGGCTTCAGCCGAGGCCTCTTCTGAGCCCACAGAGCGAGGGCATGGGCACCCGGAGGTCCAGGCCGCTTCCAGCCCCACCTCTCTGCTCTCCTTACTGGGAGCCGATGGATGTGTTCGTTGTCTGATTGTTTTGGATTCAGCGTGAGATTGCGTAAAGATTTGGGGTTTTTCTCCTCTTTGCTGCTTCTCTGCTCTTCTCTCTGTGCTTTTACCCACTTCTTATCAAATCACCTTTTAAACAAATGACTCTGAGGCTAAATTGTCCATTTACTTGAGGAATCTACTGGTGGTAATTGCAAACATTTTTCTGAAATTGCTTTTTGCACTTAGTATTTTGTTATGTGCTTGGATGTGATTTTAGTAATTCACTTTACTAGAATTAGAATGGATTTGGAACATTTTAAAATGGGAAACTGAAAGCTGCAAAATTGTCCATCTAAAGGGAACATGTCAGAACCTCAGAGTGGGGGACTTTTCTCTGTGCATTTTACACAAAGTAAAGTTCCAATAAAGCTTAACATAAGCTATGGAAAGCATTTAGGGGTTTGTAAAAGTTGAGGAAAATAAAAGGGTCAAATTGAACGATGTCATCGGGCCTTTGAAGATTAAATCCAACGTTTGAACTCTGAGGTTGTGGCCGTGCTTCTTTAAGCCTCAGTGGGTATTGATGAAATTCACTACTGCTCTGGAATTTGAGAAGCAAAATTGTTCACCAGTTTTGAGAGTTCATGTGGACAGTCAGTGTCCTCCTTAGCCAGGACGGGAAATGAGTACTTTCACGTCCTGTCTCTGCCCGTCTACTTGACATTGGACAGAGTACCACCTCCAACACCACCTGTCTTGTTGTTGTCGTTTTGTGGGGAGGGCATGACCTGTCATCCTCAGCCCAGCCACAGTTTAAGACTCCTTAGGGATCTGTGGGCCTTGTTGACATGGTCCTTAGGACAGACGGTACGTGTCAGGGTCCCGATCCCGGGCCCACGTTCCAGGGCTGGTGGGGGCATTGTAAACCAGTGGGTAACCCAGATTCCTTTCTCCTCCCCCAGGCTGGATGCTACTGAAGAGTGATCCATGCCACCTCGTCAGCTTCTCTACTGAATTATTCTTCTACCAAATAGTTAATGAACCAGTAATTTTTAAATCCTACCAAAAATTGTAAGAAAATATGCAAATGCACCATCGCCAAACCTAAAAGTCATTGCCACTCACCGTTAATAAAACTCGCTGGGCTTCCCTGGTGGCGCAGTGGTTGAGAGTCCGCCTGCCGATGCAGGGGACATGGGTTCGTGCCCCGGTCCGGGAAGATCCCACATGCCGCGGAGCGGCTGGGCCCGTGAGCCATGGCCGCTGAGCCTGCGCGTCTGGAGCCTGTGCTCCGCAAAGGGAGAGGCCACAACAGTGAGAGGCCTGCGTACCGCAAAAAAAACAAAAACAAAAAACAACTCGCTGTTTCAGCCAAAGCCGAGCACTCGCCCGCCCAGTAGTGAGACACCTGGAGAACCCCCATCCCTAGAGCTCTGGGCTGGGGGAGGGGAGAGCTTGCTGGGTGAACCTGAGTTCGCAGAACCTGCTCAGCGACTCTCCTGCTCACGGGACATGGGACACCCTGCCCCTACCGCAGGCATCACCCTGTGGCCTTCCAGAGCCCAGCCCCGCCCCGGTTTCCAGGCCTCAGTCCAGAGAGGTGAGGTGAGGTCTCCCAGCCCCCTTGGGGCTCGAGGCACCTAGAACTGGGGTGGGGGGGTCCCTGTCCCTCGTCTATTGGGACTTGAAGGCCTGACCTCCGGGAGTCGGCCCTCCTCTCTCATCCACTGTCGGTCCTGTCTCGTGCTTGGTTTGTGATGGCCCGTGTGGCCATACACACATGGTTTCGTGACTGTAGTCACTCAGAGCATCTTGTAAATCCTAGGGCCTCCCGGAAGACAGCTGCCAATTTCATGCAAGTATCGGCTGTCATTCATAGGGTGCAGGAGTTGTAGAGTTCTGCGTCTTACAAAACCAACCTGGCATTTTTTACTGCTGTCCTGAAAGTACTCATAACAATACTTATCCTCGCATAATAGGCCCTTCAAGTTGCAAGTTAATGGCTCTTCAAGGACAAATCTATGTTTCTTATTTCTGTAGCACAAGGCAAGTAAATTTCCCTTTTTTAAACTTGAGACAGATGCCTTTCTGAATAGATTGCGTCCACAGAACTTAACGTGGGGACCATTTCCTGTCCTGGACAGGAGGCCTTGGGCATTCACGGCTCTGCAGCCCTGAAAGCCTTGGGGGCTGGTGAGGGGGCGTCTGGAGGAGGACCCTGAGCCACAGCAGCTGCCCCGCCAAAGGGGATGGAAGATGCAGGGAGACGACCCCCCAGCGCAGCCAGGACACTGCCTGGGGCACTTCAGCCAGATGGAAAGTCTGAAGGAGAGCCCTCAGGGCTGCACCCTCCCCGCCTCCAAGCTTGAGAAGACTCGGCCGCTCAGTGAGAGAGTGTAACTCACTCTAGGAACGTGTGATCCACCACTGAGTGAATTGCTCCGTTAGGCTGTCTGCAGTACGTTACATCTACATCACAGGACGAGGTGGCGAGAATCAATCACTAGGCTAGTTTAGGAAACAGCTGCTTAAACCACTATCAGAATAATCAATCATAAAATAGCTCAGACAGAATTTCAATACGGAATTTTCATTTGGTATATTGTACGTTACACATCTTTTTATATACAGCAGGTTCTTATTAGTCATGCATTTTACACACATCAGTGTACACATGTCAATCCCAGCCTCCCAGTTCATCACACCACCACCACCCCCCACCACCACTTTCCCCCCTTGGTGTCCATACGTTTGTTCCCTACATCTGTGTCCCTATCTCTGCCTTGCAAACCGGTTCATCTGTACCATTTTTCTAGATTCCACATATATGCGTTAATACGACATTTGTCTTTCTCTTTCTGACTTCACTCTGTATGACAGTCTCTAGGTCCATCCACGTCTCTACAAATGACCCAATCTTGTTCCTTTTTATGGCTGAGTAATATTCCATCGTATATATATGTACCATGTCTTCTTTATCCATTGATATGTCGATGGGCATTTAGGTTGCTTCCATGACCTGGCTATAGTAAATAGTGCTACAATGAACATTGGGGTGCGTCTTTTTGAATTATGGTTTTCTCAGGGCATATGCCCAGGAGTGGGATTGCTGGGTCATATGGTAATTCTATTTTTAGTTTTTTAAGGAACCCCCATATTGTTCTCCATTGTGGCTGTATCAATTTACATTCCCACCAACAGTGCAAGAGGGTTCCCTTTTCTCCACACTCTCTCCAGCATTGATTGTAGATTTTTTTTGACGATGGCCATTCTGACCGGTGTGAGGTGATACCTCATTGTAGTTTTGATTTCCATTTTTCTAATAATTAGTGATGTTGAGCCTCTTGTCCATCTGTATGTCTTCTTTGGAGAAATGTCTATTTAGGTCTTCTGCCCATTTTTTGATTGGGTTGTTTGGTTTTTTTTAAGATTGAGTTGCATGAGCTGTTTATGTATTTTGGAGATTAATCCTTTGTCCGCTGATTTGTTTGCAAATATTAAACATTCTAATTAAGCAGAATTATTGACTTGTCTACTAGTATATTCTGCTTCAGAATAAATACATTATATTTGGTAAAACTGGCATGAATTGTAATAATGTTCTTAGTTTTCAGATATCCCGTTGGAGACAATTCTTTGACCACAAGTTTTCTCCAACTATAAATCCACTTTTTTGCCTTTATCTATCAAAGGTGGTGTTGGTCAGCTTTCTTTAACTGATTTTTTCTCATTTTAAATTCTCAGCCAAGAAGATTTTTCTCAAGTTTTACTCTGTCATTTGTGGGTTGTTTTTTGAAATAATCTATAGAGTAGATAGGGGTTTTTTCCCCAACTATATCCTCCTTCCCCATCTGCTGACCCAAAACAAGTATTTCTGTAAGCATGTTCACGAGACACCAATCCCATAAGGTTTTACACAAAAACTGGCCCCACTGCCGACCCTGCCTAGAAGGGGTTTGTAAAGCACACCAGCATCTTAAAGATCCCAGGCCTACAGAACCTTTGAAGTGCCAGTGTGTGTTGTTTCCCAAACTTACTTGAGCATGGAGTCATTTTTCCTCAATACCTCTCAACCTTAGGACACATGACGTGACTTTTCTGTGCTCTCTACCTGGTCATTGTGTTTGGGTGCAGAAGCTGTCTTCGTGTCACAGATGAGGATGCAGGCTTCTGCCTTCCTGTGGGCGGAGGGCCTGCAGGAGGATCCATAGCGTGTTGACTCTTCAGAACCAGGGTTTGCACTCTGCATCCTTTTTTCCTATTGACCTTGATCAATAAATCTGTTTGTCTGTGGGTGTGTTTATAGCTACTGATGCTGAAGGGACTGACGATGACAGAGGCCAGGCTGCCCAGTGCGGCCTGGAGCCCAGAAATGGTCACCAGTCCCAGGCCTCAAAAGCATCCTAGAATTTGGATCAGCATCAGATTCCACCCTGAGGCCACGTGGCCTAACGATCTGGGTTTCGCTGCCCTTGTTTATATCTTATTGCTACTGTATGAAAGGTGTTTCTCAAGGTCTGTGATACGTGAAAATGCTGATGCCACGAGAGGACTGAAGGAAAAGTGACCAGCCCAGCCCTGGTCGGGGCCTCACGGCACCTGGATCTGCGGAGGGTACATGGGCAGGATGCAGATGGGGGTCTCCGCACGGGGCCTGCTGGCCCCCTTTCCAGAGCTTCACAAAGGCTTTGTGTACAGACTTGGGCAGCAGACTCAGCCTAGAAATATGCACTTCTTAATGTAACAGTGGCATGTGCCATTTTGTTTCGATTTGAAATCTCCAATTTGAAGCCATTTACGATACTGAATAATGGTAGCAGCCCCAGGAGCCTCGTCTTCCGGGCAGCTGAGGTCTTCTAAAGAGCAGTTAACCACAGTTCAGACCCGTTACGTCACACGAGGCACCGGCTAAAGGTCTATTTTTGAGGATGTGGGGTGGGCAGCCACTCTCTGCTTCCTTTCTTGCTAGGGCCTGGCAGTCAGGACCCTGATGACAAGCCCCACTACCAGCGTGCCCGTCGCTGCCCCCAGAGCAGCCCCCCGGCGGATGGCCAGCTGTTTGGCCGACAGTCTGCCAGGGGGAGCTGGCAGGGGTGGGGCTGCTTCTGGAGTCCCGAAGAGGTCCAGATGGGCCTCGGGCCTTGAGTACATTGTCAGGGTCACGCCAGGGTAGCTGCCCGTAGCCACTGCAGAGGCAAACGGGGCCAGCTTAGCATGGGGGTGGGGTGGGTGGTGGCTTGGAGGTGCATGATCGACGCCTGTCCCTCACAGCAGGAGACGCCCGCCTTTTTTCTACGGCACGACAGAGGAGAGAAGTACGTGGGATGCGCAGGAAAGGCTATCGCTAAGATGAGATCAGACGCGTGCGCCTGTCTGAGCCTGTGTGCTGCCTAACCTTCACCAGTGACCTCAGGGCACGTATGAAATGCTTAGTCGAGCTGCCTTTGCACGTTCCCTCGTGACAAGTGAAGCCCATAGAGTCTGCAGCTGGTTCCCCACCGCAGGACGAGGCACGGACACTGGGATAACCGGGGCTTTGGGCCGTGATAACCAGCGCCCGCCCCGGGACAGCAGAGCGGCCGCCTGGTGGGGGTCGGGGGGTCGGCGGGAAGCGCCCGCACGCTGCTGAGTCGAGCCAGGCTGACCTGCCCAACCCACGCCTGCAGGCTTCCCACCTGGGTTGGAGGTGAGTGCTGACGACACGCTCTAGGGTCCAACAGCCCGTGCTCCGACCTCATCCCCTGCCTTTGCAGTTGCAGGATGACGGGGAAGAGACCTAAGCGCTCAACCCGCTCCCTCATCTGAATGGAACCGAGGCTCACTGCCCCCCAGGCTGGGGAGGGACGGGGCCTGCTTCCCGGGGTCTCTTAGACAGTGGACGTTAGTGTCACCCTCCTGGCATTAGGACGGACGTCACTGTCACGCTGAGGAAGAAAGGCAGCTGGGGCTCGCGTGGTTCCCCGTCACCCGCGCACGCGGGGCAGCGTTACCTGAAGATACGACTGCTCTCTCAGGCCCGGGTCTGAGGCTGGGGGCTGTGGTCTCAGCGGCCTGGGGCGGCAGCCCCACACGTTTCTGTACCTGAAGGAGACAGAGTTGTCCGGTCGGCCTGCTGTCCACCCCGGCCTCAGCTGTGCCCTGCAGGCCGAGCAGGACGTGGTCACACACAGGCACACCTCGGAGGCTCCAGACCACTGCAATAAAGCGAATGTCACAACAGAGCCACTCACAGGGGTTTTCTGGTTTTCCGGTGCATATAAAAGTGATGTTTGCATGACACTGGAGTCTGTTAAGCACACAATACCATCATGTCTAAAAAAGCCTTGTCCCTGCCGCAGTTAAAAAGTGCCTCTTTGCTGAAAAATACTAACCATCACCTGAGCCTTCAGCAGGTTATCAGCCTTTTGCAATAGTGACATCAGAGATCAGTGATCACACCTCCCCATAAAGCAGATAATAATGAGGTCTGACATATGATGAGAATTAGCAAAACGTGAGAGAGACATGAAGTGAGAAATGCTGTTGGGAAAATGGCGCCGACAGACGTGCTCAATGTGGGCTCGCTCCAGACCTTCAACTTGTAGAAACCACAGCATCTACAAAGCGCAGTACAGCGAGGTCTGCCCGTGTTCACCCTTCTGGGGGACTTTACAGGGGTGGTGTTTTAGGGCTGTGTTAATCCGTTGTCTCAGGCGTCAGGAGGACTGGATCCACATGCGAAGGCAAACCCCCACTCTGCGGGGATTCGGTCTGAGAGCACCCCCTCCATGCTCAGCCTGCAGCCTAAGCTGTGGCTTTAATGCCTCTGACAAGCAAGTGCCAGTCCGCCCGGCTTCAGTTCTTCCGAGAGGATGGTGACGGGGTGCTGTCATTGCCTCTTCCAAGGTCACAGCACCCTCGGGGCTCACCCATGTTCAGACGAGTTCGACTGAGCCGTTGGCTTTAGTCTGGCCTTTGGCAGTCGGGCTGCTGAGGTTTCCTCTGTGGGTCTGGGGTGGTACCCGGATGGGGCGCCGCTGACAGCGCACCGTCTCCATGACAGGAGACGTTGAGGTGCGCCCCTGGCGTTTTGGGGGAGCAGTACTCACCTCCTCCGCAGCCTGCTTCCAGTCCATCCAGGCGGTGTAGGTGACGAAGGCCGTGGCGGCCAGGAAGACACAGGCTAGCATGCCCAGCCAGAGGCCTGCAGGACACGGGACAGTGGGAGCATCTGATGACGCCCGGGGCGCCCCGCCTCCCCCCACTCCACGTACCCGTGATCCCCAGCCCGACCACGAAGGTCAGCACGACGCCCAGCGGGAGGCCGACGACGTAGTACATGACGGCGTTCACAACGGCCCCGAAGGCCTGCCTGCCAGTCCCTCTCAGGACCCCACCGTAGAGACACTGCGGGGAGGCAGAGGGGGCCGGGGTTGGTGACGCTGAGGCTGACGGGGGTCTCAGCAGCGGGAGCTTCCGCGGGAATCTACGGGGCATGGCCTCGTTTAAGTTCACAGCATGGGACCAGGATGGGCCCTCGTCCCCCTTCCTTCCCAGCGGGGACCTGCGCGGGGTCACGCAGAAGCTGCTGCATTTCAGACACAACTCCAGAGCCCCGGTCGACACCTAGACTGCCTCCCTGGAGAGGGAAGGTGAAGTTGGTGACGGACTACCCACAGGCTTGGGAAACTGAACTCGCTTCATACAGATTGTGTGTAGGTCTCCTGTTGCTGCTGCACCAAGTTACCACAAATGGTGGCTTAAAACAAGACAAATGGATTATTTTACGGTTCCTGAGATTAGAAGGCCGAAATGGTCCCACTGTGCTAAAGGTGGGGCTGGTTCCTTCTCAAGGCCCCGGGCAGGAGGATCCAGAAGAAAGTAAAAGCTGGGGCAGACTTGAAAACAGCCTGAACTCTGCGTGGGCCCCGGCCCATACTCGGCTCCTTCAGCAGAGAACGGAAGCCCTACCAGCGGTCAGAGGTGCCTGAGCATCCCCCCACAAACAGTAACTGGCTGAACACTGAGCTATGCAGACATAGGGGTGACCCCGAGGAAGCTAAGCTTAAAAATAAAAACAAGAAAAACAAAATACAAAACTGAGCAGAGACAGCAGCTGCAGTTTGTGGAGGAGACAGGATCACAGGCAAGACTAAACAGAAACAGCAGTCCTTGGGGAAAGGCTGCTCTCTGGGATGGACCTATGGTACATCACCAAACAGGCCTCAGTACATCTAGATCCCTGGTGGTCTAGTGGTTATGACTTGGCACTCGCAATATGTTTAGAAAGACTGGATTAATACAAAAGATGTTCTTTGACCACAACAGAATTAAATTAGAGATGTCTACCGGAAAGAATTTTGGAAATACCCCCAAATATTTGGAAATTAAACAGCACGCTTCTCAGCCCATGGGTCAAAAAATAAATCACAAGAGAAATTTTAAAATATTTTGAATGAAAAAAATACAATATATCAAAATTTATGAGATTCAGTTGAAGCAATACTTAGAGGGAAATGTATAGCTTTAAACACCCATATTAGAAAAGAAAGGTCTCAAATCAGTAGCCTAATATTCCACCCTAAGAAACCAGTAAAGAAAAGCAAACTATGCCTGAATAAAGCAGAAGGATGAGCATAATAAGAATTAAAGTGGAATTAATTGAAACAGTCAACAGAAAACAGCAGAGAAAATCAATGAAACCAAAATTCTAGTCCTTTGATAGGATCCACAAAACTGATGAACACTTACTAAGGATCTGACCTTGGTAAAATAAGACCAAGAAAACAGGAAAGTGAAGACACAAATTACCAAAATTAGGAATGAAAGGAGAGACATTACTACTTTCCCTAAAGAAAAGGATTGTAAGGGAATATTATGAGCAACTTCATGCCAAAGATTTAGACAATTTAGTTGAAGTGAATAAATTCCTAGAAAGACACACATTATTAAAACAAACTCAACAAGAAATAGAAAGTGAGGGACTTCCCTGGTGGCACAGTGGTTAAGAATCCACCTGCCGATGCAGGGGACACGGGTTTGAGCCCCGGTCCGGGAAGATCCCACATGCCGCAGAGCAACTAAGCCTGTGTGCCACAACTACTGAGCCTGCGCTCTAGAGCCCGCGAGCCACAACTACTGAGCCCACGTGCCACAACTTCTGAAGCCCGCGTGCCTAGAGCCCGTGCTCCGCAACAAGAGAAGCCACTGCAATGAGAAGCCCGCACACCGCAACGAAGAGTAGCCCCCGCTCGCCACAACTAGAGAAAGCCCGCACACAGCAACAAAGACCCAATGCAGCCAAAAATAAATTAATAAAATAAATAAATTTTTAAAAAAAGAAATAGAAAGTGAATAGACCTATAACAAGTAAATAAATTAAATTAGTTAAAATATCTTCTGACAAAAGCCAGACAAAAGCCCAGATGGCTTCACTGGTGAATTCTATCACATGTTTAAAGAAGAAATAATGCCAATTCTTCACAAACTCAAAATGTATAGATATGAGGAGAGAACACTTTCAAAATCATTCCAGGAGGCCAATGATATGCTGATACCAAAGCCAGATCAAGATATCACAAGGAAAAGATAAAAATCACAGACCAATATCTCTCATGAATGTAGACGCAAAATCTTTAACAAAATACTAGGAAACCAAATTCAGTGATATATATTAGAAAAGATATATGCCATGATCAGGAGGGTTTTATCCCAGGAATGCAAGGTAAAACATCTGAAAATCAATTAATGTAATTACACCATATTAATAAAGGACAAAACCAGATGATTATCTCAGTAGATACAGAAAAAGCATTCTACAAAATCCAGCACGCATTCATGAGAAAATGTTTCAAACTAGGAGAAGGGCTCTTCCTCAGCCTCAATAAGGGGCATTTATAAAAATTTTACAGATAATATATTTAATGCTGAAAGGCTGAATACTTTCCCTTTAACATCGAGAACAAGGCACGGGTGTATGCTCTTGCCACTTCCACTCAACATCGTACTGGAGGTTTAGCCAGTTGGAAAGGGAGAAGTAAAACTCTTTATTCACAGATGACATGATCCTATATGGAGAAAATCTTACAGACTCCACACGCCAAAAAGTACTAGAATGAGTTTAACAAGGTCACAGGATAAAAGATCAATAAACAAAGATCAATTATCTTTCTATAAACTAGCAATAAACAACCTAAAAATGAAATTAAGAGTTCCATTCATAATACCATCAAAAAGAACAAAACATTTGGGGATAAATTTAACAAAAGTCGTGCAAGATTTGACCACTGAAGACTACAGCACATTGCTGAGGTAAATTAAAGAAAATCTAACTAGTCGGAGAGACATTCCATGTCCATTTTAACAATACTGTTAAGATGACAATTCTCCCAAGATTGCTCTGCAGAATCAACACAATTCCTTTCAAAATCCCAGCAGGCTTTTTAGTAGAAATTAACACACTGGTTCTAAAATACATATGGAAATGCAAAGGATCTAGAAAAACAAAAGCAATGAAAAAGAGAGAACAAGGTTGGAAGATTTATACTAACTTATTTCAAAGCTCACTATAAAGCTACAGTAATTAAGACAGTGTAGTATTGGTACAGGATGGGCATATAAATTAATGAAACAGAATTATGAATCTATAAATAAATCACTACATTTACAACCAATTGATTTTTGACCGAAGTGCCAAGATAATTCACTGGGGGGGTAATAGCCTTTCACACACCAAGAATGGTGTTGGGACTGTTGAATATCCACACACACAAAAATAAACTTAGACCCTTACCTCGTACCAAACACAAAACTGGGCTCAAAATGAATCATAAACATAAGTGTAGGACCTAAAACTATAAAATGTCTAGAAGAATTCATAGGAGAAAATCTGTGACCTTGGGTTAGGCAAAGATTTCTTATATATGACAGCAAAAGCGTGAGCCATAAAAGAAAAGAAAATGAGAAACTGGCCTACATTAAAAGCGCAAACTTTTGCAGCTCAAAAGATAAGAAAATGAGGGGGCTTCCCTGGTGGCGCAGTGGTTAAGAATCTGCCTGCCAATGCAGGGGACACGGGTTCAAGCCCTGGTACGGGAAGACCCCACATGCCGCGGAGCAACTAAGCTCGTGCGCCACAACTACTGAGCCCACGCACAACTACTGAAGCCTGTGCACCTAGAGCCCGTGCTCCACAACAAGAGAAGCCACCGCAACGAGAAGCCTACGCACCACAACTAAGAATACCCCCCGGGCCTCCCTGGTGGCGCAGTGGTTGAGAGTCCGCCTGCCGATGCAGGGGATACGGGTTCGTGCCCCGGTCTGGGAGGATCCCATATGCCGCGGAGCGGCTGGGCCCGTGAGCCATGGCTGCTGAGCCTGCGCATCCGGAACCTGTGCTCCGCAACGGGAGAGGCCACAACAGTGAGAGGCCCGTGTACCACAAAAAAAAAAAAAAAAAAAAAAAGAATAGCCTCCGCTCTCTGCAACTAGAGAAAGCCCGCATGCAGCGACGAAGACCCAACGCAGCCAAAAATAAAAATAAAATAGTTATTTTTAATAAATAAATAAATAAATAAATAAATAAGAAAATGAAAGTCAAGCCACAGACTGGGCTTGCAAATCATATACCTGATAAAGGACTTATGTGTAGAACATATAAAGAATTATTGGGGGAGGGGGGTGTGGGAGGGATGGACTGAGAGTTTGGGGTTGGGAGGTGCAAACTATTATATATAGGATGGATAAACAACAAGGTCCTACTGTATAGCACAGGGACCTATATTCAATATCCTGAGATAAACCATAATGGAAAAGAATACATTTTAAAATGTATATATGTATAACTGAATCACTTTGCTGTAAACCCGAAACTAACACAACATTGTAAATCGGCTATACTCCAATAAAAATAAAAATTACAAACAAACTATACAAAAGCTCTTAAAACACAACAATAAGAGAACAAGCCAATTTTAAAATGGGCTCTGAACAGACACCTCACCAAAGAAGACATACTGATGGCAAATAGGCGTATGAAAAGACGCTCCACATTACGTGTCAGTCGGAAGTTACAAATTAAAACAGCAATGAGACACCACTACACACCTGTTAGAATGACTAGGATCAAAACACTGACAACACCAAATTCTGGCGAGGATGCAGAGCAACAGGAATTCTCATTGATTACTGATGGGAATGCAAAACGGTGCAGCCACTTTGGAAGGCAGTTGGGCAATTTCTTACAAAGCTAAACATAATATTACCATGCTATTCAATTATCATGCAGCCAGGTATTTGCAGAAAGAGTTGAAAACTATGTCCACACAAAAACCTGCACAATAATGTTCACAGCTTTATTCATAATTGGCCAAACTTGGAGCAACCACAATGCCCTTTAATGTGGTCCTTCCAGACAGTGAAGCATCAGTGATAAAAAGAAACAAGCTGTCAGGCCATGAAAAGACCCAGGGGAGGCACCTTACGTGCACATGACTAAATGAAAGAAGCCAATCTGAAAAGGCTACGTGTTGTTTAACTCCAACTATAAGACACTGGAGAAGGCAAAACTACAGAGACAATAAAAAGATCAGTGATGGCCAGTGGGTGAGGGAGGGGGACAGCAGGAGAAAGGGAGGAATGAACAGGGAGCAGGAAGGATTTTTATGGCAGTGAAATTACGCATATGATTCCTTTTTGTTTTTTGGCCCTACTGCTTGTGGGATCTCAGTTCCCTGACCAGGGATTGAACCTGGGCCACGGCAATGAAAGTGACGAATCCTGACCACTAGACCACCAGGGAACTCCCATGATTCTTTTTTTTAATTGAGGTATAGTTGATTTACAATGTTGTGTTAGATTCTGCTGTACAGCAAAGTGCTTCAGATATATATATATCTATATATAGATATATATATATAGATATATTCTTTTCCACTATGGTTTATTACAGGATATTGAATACAGTTCCCTGTGCTATACAGTAGGACCTGGTTGTTTATCTATTTTATATATAGTAGTTTGTATCTCGTATGATTCTATAATGGTGGGTCCATGTCATTATACCGTTGTCAAAATCCATAGAATGTACAATGCCAGCAATGAACCCTATGGAGAACTATGGACTTAATTATAATGTATCAATATTCATTCATAACTAAACAAATATCCTGCACTAATACCGTATGTAAATAAAAGGGGAAAGAAGGAGAGAGAGGGGTTTATGGGAACTCGCTGTATTTTCTCAATTTTTCTGTAAACCCAAAACTGGTCTTAAAAATAAAATCCGTTTTTAAAGTTTTAAGACAATACCAAGAATTGGCAAGGGACGGGGAGGAACTGGAATCCTCATATATTGCTGGTGGGAATGTAAAATGGTACAGCTGCTTTGGAAAACAGCTTAATGGTTTCTTAGAAAGTTAAAAATAAACTTATGCTTCAACCTAACAATTCAAATCCTAGGACTCTACCAAGAGGAGCAAAAACATACGTCCACATGATGACTTGTACGTGAATGTTCCCAGCAGCCTTAGTCACAACAGCCAACACTGAAAACCACCTAAATGCTCATCACCTGATGAATGGGTAGACAAAACATGTTACAGCCACACAATGGACCATCAGTCGGCCACAAAAAAGAAATGAAGTCCTGAAAAATGCTACAACATGGACAAACCTCAACAACATTTCACTAAGTGAACAAAACCAGACACGAAAGACTACATACTGTATGATTCCATGTCTATGAAATATTCAGAAAAGGCAAGTTCACACAGACAGAAAGCAAGTCAGTGGATTGCCTAGGGCTGGCCATAGGAGCAGGGAGTGACTTCAAAACAGGCCCCAGGAATTTTGGGGGAGTGATGAAAATATTCTAAAACTGGATTGCAGTGCTGGCTGCACAAGGATAAATTTATTTTAAAGGACTGACTTATGTTAAAATGCATGAATTTATGGTATGTAAATTATAACTCAAGAAGTTATAAAAAATATAAAATAAAGATTAGGTCTATGGAACACATAAATTAAGAATGGTATAGATCGGGTCTTCCCTGGTGGTGCAGTGGTTAGGAATCCGCCTGCCAATGCAGGGTACACGGGTTCAAGCCCTGGTCCGGGAAGATCCCACATGCCGTGGAGCAACTAAGCCCATGCTCCACAACTACTGAGCCTGCGCTCTAGAGCCCGTGTGCCACAACTACTGAGCCTACGTGACACAACTACTGAAGCCCGTGCACCTAGAGCCTGTGCTCGACAACAAGAGAAGCCACCGCCATAAGAAGCCCATGCACCGCAACAAAGAGTAGCCCCCGCTCGCCACAACCAGAGGAAGCCCGCGTGCAGCAATGAAGACCCAACGTGGCCAAAAATAAAAATAAATTAATTTAAAAAAAAAAAGAATGATATAGATCTAGCCAGGGGGAAAGGTGATAGATGCAGAAACACAAGCTCTAAGGTCCCTCGCAATTGCTAACTGTACGTCTGCCTCGGGTTCCCTGGTGGGCAAACTGAACGGAGAGGTGCTGCCTTCAGAACATTTAGAAGCCAGAGCACTCCCCGACCTTACATTGCAGGAGAAATCTCTCAGCTGTGGCCTCACCTTGGAGCTAGAGAAAAAGTAATAATAGTGTACTTAACACTAGCCCATGACAAAAGCAATAACAGAATCCATAAGATAGTTTCTCTTAATGTTCTGCGGTAAAAGCCATGGATTTGATGACGAAAACCAGTCCAGAGCAAGCGGTCCTGCTGAGGTCAGAAATGTGCTCCAGGTATTTGCCCAGCTAAATGCAAAGGCCAGCCCTGGAACATACAGGGAACTGGGCAGAGAGTATTGGGGCTTCTGGAAAAATCCTCCACGAATAGTTTCTCCCAAGGTTATTTATTTTCCATAAGAGTTGATAATAGTTCTTGTGCAGGTGTTTGCCCCAGTGTTCTGTGCTGCTAGCTAAGCCCTCACTCCATGAAGAGCTGTGGATTTTACGCTCGGGATGCCTTCCTGAAAGATTCACACGCCCCGAGATGTGAAGTAGGAAGACCCAGAATTTCAAATTCTGCTCATCAAATGAGACTTCAGTGCTTGCTTTCTTTATGCCACGCTTTTAAAAGTTCACATAATTCAAACCTGCACTAAATGGGACCTGCCCTTTAGCGATCAAAGGAGCAGAAAGTCAGGCCCGTTGTACCCTGGGCTGACCCACTCCTCTGAAGTGACCCTTTGCTCTGGCAACTGGCGCGACTGCTCCTGGGCCCCGCTCCGGGGAATGAGGAAGGAACGGATGAGTGACTTTACGCTGGGGCCGGTGTGCAGCATTTTGCTCATCTGCGTGCATCTCTGGCGTGTTGGAATCGCACAGCAGAAGGGGGCTCATCATTTTGAATGACAGAACCAACACGAGCAGACACGTCGGGCCCTTCTTCTCTGGTCAGCCCTCTCTGCGAAGCGGTGAGCTAACGCTCACAGCCCTGACCGGCCTCGGGGAGGGTGCGTGAACGTGGGGGGGTCAGAGCAGGACTCACACAGACTGCCTCAAACAGGTGGAAGACGATGTAGAGCGGTAGGACCTTGCTGACCAAGGCGACCACTTCCCTGCGGGAGAACGGGAGCGGTAAGACACGAGCGTATCCTTGGAGTGCGCTTCGTGCCCCTTCTATCCTGCCCCTGCCCCACGCCAATGTAACTGATGGCGTGAGTTGTCTCTGAGTTTCCCTGTGTCTGGGGGACACACGTCTTAACCCCCCCGAGAAGCCCCCAAATTTTGCCCTGCCCTTCGGTTGGTGCCCTGTCTACCGACAGGTGAGCGGTAGAGGGGGCGTCTCTGGGGACCAGCTGCGGAGCACCTGGCATCCCCAGAAGTGAGTGAGAGAACTGATTACCTACTCGTCATCGGTAAAGATGTGGCCCAGTTTATTCCTCAGGAGGCTCAACAGGGTGCCCATGACCAGCGAGGTGCCAACTGTAAGAGACCAAAGGCCCAGCCCAGCTTCCACCTGCCCAGCCCCACCCCACGTTCATTTGGACTAAGACCCTCGCTTGTCGTCTGTAAGGAGGGCACCACGTGTGAAATGCCTTTCCTCCTGTGGTTCGCAGAGTGGGGTCCCTGCACCGGCCGCAACATCATCATTGGTAGCTGGTTAGAGGATGCATATTCTCAGACCATCACCTCCGACCTACGGAGTCAGAAACTCTGGCAGGTGGGGTTCTGTGTTTTCACACACACACCCCTACCCCACCCCCAGGGCTGAAGCCTGAGAGCCACTGCTCTCCACGAGGAGGTGATCTGAGCCTGGCAGCCACAGAAAGCAGGAGGATGGACACAGATGGGGCCACTCTGAGGGCTGGGATGGGCAGGTCCCAAGCTCCTGGAAATGCCGGCAGGGCAGGCTCGAAGGAGGACCGGCTTTCCCAGAGTCGCACTAAGTGATGGAAACTGACAGCCTAGAACCCCAGTGGCAGGGAAGGAGCGGAAGGGGCACAGCAGGCTTGCTGCTCGTCAGAGGGGCTGCTCTAGGCCACGTGGCAGGTATGACAGGTTTGGAAGGTGAACTGTTGGCTCCCAGGCCCTCCCTCCCTGGCCTAGGTCCCGACCCCACCCACCTGTGCAGAGGGTGCCTGAGATGGCAGATCGCTTGGCTTGCACGGTGTCTGCGGCTCCCAGGGCCGTCCCCACTCGGAAACAGACCGCGATGCTGAGCCCCATGGGAATCTGGGATCAGAGAAAAGAAGGTGTGGTGGTTAGAGCCCCCCTCCTGCCCCGGGGGCCAAGAGGGAGGAAGGCAGGATGTGTCCCAGGGGGGCGGGACCCGCGAGGCTGCTGGCGACAGGCCGAGACCTGGGAGGTGGGGTGGGCTACCCAGGGCCAGCCAAACCCACCAGGCCGGGGCATCAGACATCACAGGCAACCGAAATCAACGCGCTGCCAGAAACTCACGAGTAAACGCGTGTTAAAGAGGTGGATGTGGTCCTAACTATGTTAGAAATGCTCCCTGTAAGAAGATTCAGCAGAAGCCATCCATAACAACAAGAATCAACTTATAAATTAGTTTAGTGCGTGTAGATTTTTGCAACTCCCTTGATTAAAGCTAGGGTCACAGACTGCATGCCCCAGGAGGCCGGCAGATGCTACACGAGTGACACGGGACAACCCACATGTCCGGGGGAGAGAAAGGAGCTGCGGGGACCACGGTGGATGCAAGGAAATGCCCTCACGAGGGCCGCTGTCCCCCAGCGCCCACCAGCTGGGGTGCGCAGAAACGTGGGCTCACTACTAAATGGCATGTCCCATTTTTCAAAAAAATGCAAATATCTAGATTGTGATGTGCAATCTTCCTATTTTAAATGGTGCTAATTAATTGAAAACAATTGCAACATCGTGAATTCAACGGAGCAGCCGTGGGCCATGTGTGTCTGGCAAGGCCTGGGCCTGGTGGGTGCAGGAGGTCCAGAAGGTCCCTCGGGAGACAGAGACAGCCTTTGAGGGGACAGCCCCCCCTCCTCTGACACCCCCAGGCCGTCAGGGGGCCGGGCTGGGGGCAGGGCATGGCGAAGGCACCCCCATCGAGCCTCACCATGTAGACGACAGTGGCCACCTCGTAGATGATGGCCTGGGCAGAGAGGTCGAGCACGCTGAGCAGGCCTGGGGGTGGTGGGGGACGTGGTGAGTGCCTGGCCGGCCAGCCGACAGCCCTGGCTGTTTGGACCGAGTCCGCTGATGAGCACACGACGTGCCAGGCGATGCCCACAGCTGCTCACGCATCAGCGGGACCTCACTCCCTTGCTGACTGACCACCACGCCCGGGCGCCCACCCAGTGCCAGGCCTACGCCGGGCAGTGCCGGGAGCTCACGGCCCGGTGGGGAGACGCGCCGGGCTGGGGGACCGCCCATCCGGGGGAGGGGGTCCTGAGCTGGGGGGCAGCCCACGCGGCTCCCTGCACCCTGCTGTCCACGTACCCATGAGGAAGCTCCCGATCTCGTAGGCCCACCACTCAATGCAAGTCATGAGCATGCTGGGCACGGCCAGGCGGAAGAAGGGGCCCCAGCCCTGCAGGCACTGGCTGGACCAGCCTAGGAGCAGAGGCCCGCCAGCTGAGCCGCGGTCCACCCTGCGGCCCCGCCCACTGCCCCGCCCCCTGCCTTCGGCCTGGGCACCTGGCAGCTTGTGGGGGGCTGGCCAGCGGCCCCAGCGCTGGTGGGGGCTGGAGGGGGCTGGGGGGGTAGGAGGATGCCTGGCCTGCGCCCCTAGTGCTTCGGGCTGCGAGCCTGTGACACCAGAGGGTCTTGGGTAACCGCCCCGCCCTTTCTGGACCCCGTTTCCTCGTATGAAAATTTTAGTCCTCCTCCCCCCAAGTGTTGCTGGGAGGACTGCACGACACCAAGGTGCCAAACGGTTTCGCGAGGCAGGTGGGGCTGTGCAGCCACGAGGGACTAGGCCCGAACTGTTCCTGAAGCGCCTGGGAGAGGAGCTCACTGGCCGCGCGGCTGGGTCTCAGGGGCCAAGAGCTCAGAACCTCAGGCCTGGGAACGGGTTCAGTCCAGGCTCCACCACGTCCCACTTCTGGCCTTTGGGGCAAATGACAAACCCTCTCTGCACCAGCTTCCTCCACGTAAATAAACGGGGCTAACGAGGTGTCGTGAAGCTTCACCGAGCAACGTGGGAACCGCCGCCGCCGACCACCCGTGCTGCTCCTCCAGTCTCCATCCCGAGACCAGGGAGCCGGCAGAGAGCTCCCCTGGGCCTGTCCGCAGCAGGGCCCCACCCCATGGCACACTGGACGGGGAAGCCCAGGCCTCGGAGGGGGGCGGCGCCCTGAGGGACGTGCGGGCAGGCCCGGGCCAGGCCTCCTGCAACGGGCTGCAGCTGGGACCCCGCCTGCCACCTGCCCGCTCAGCCCCCAGGAAGGGCGGCCCTCACACCTGCCCACGTGTCCAGGTGCAGCTTCTTCTTCACGACGCAGAGCAGCAGGAAGACGGCCTGCGTGAACTGGGAGACCGTGTTGGCACAGGCCGAGCCCCTGACAGAGCAGGGAGGGCAGGGCTGGGGCCACAGCTGAGTCCGGGCCTGGGCGGGGAGGGCCACAGGCCTGGCTCTGCTGACACCCCATCCCAGGATGGGCCCCACCTGGGGGACACCCACTCTGAGCCTCTTCGGGCAGGCCGGGCAGGGGTGGGCAGCGGCTCCTCATCCCGTCTCCTTGGCAGTGGGTCCCCAGAACCCGAGGGAACAGCAGCCCCCAGTTCCCCATGACCCCCCGATGCTGGACCGCATGGGCAGCCTCCGCAGTCCTTCTCGTGACGGGGACGGGCCTGCCCGGTCAGGGGTGGCACTCCATGGGCAGGGCTCCTGACCAGGCCCCTGCGGCCCCCAGCCCCGGTGCTCACCTGACCCCCAGGCCCAGCACGGAAACCAGGATGTAGTTGGCCAGCCCGTTGACGCAGTTGCCCACGACGCCGCTGAGGACTTGGGGCCACATGATGCCCTGAAGTAGGTGACGGTGAGACTGAGGGGGATGGACGGAGGCTGGGGACACGCAGCTCCTCGAGGGCCCCTGTGTGGCGATCAGGATGGGGCAAAGCGCAGAGGGGACCCGGGCACCCCTGCCCACTGGAACAGGGTGGGGCTGGGGGCAGCTCCAGCCAGGGATCCGTACCTGATTTTGCAGATATTTGGCCAGCAGGCTGTAAAGAAAATTTGCCTGTATAAAATAAACACACACACAAAGTAAGCAACAACTACCAAAACACCACCAGACGAACACTAACAGACACTTCTTAGATGAGCTGGGGCAACTGCTTCACCATGGTACCTCTGGGACCCCAGAGATGGGCTGTGTGCTGACCTGCGCTCCAGCCCCCAGCCTGGGACCACAGGGAGGTGGCCTGAGAGCCACAGGGCTCCTGGCTGCCGGCCAGGCCTTCCACCCGCTGAGGAAGGAGACCCAGGCCTGTTCACAGAAGGGCCACCAGAGCCCAAACCCACAGGTCGGGACACCCTGGGCCTGGCTCAAGCCGCCAGAGACAAGGATCTAGAGGGGGGCGGCCTTGGACTGAGGGAGCGGGGTGCACCCAGGGATGTGGCACCAGCAGCCTCTGCAGAGCAGGGTGGAGACCCCACAGGGGTGGTGGGCCTTTCCCTGTCTGCCGAGGACAGTGAGGGCCTGTGCGTCAGTGTGTGTGTTGGGGGCACCGCCCTGTCCTTTCTGCCCTCTGTCAAGGCCTGGCTCGGGGCCTGCACCCCCTGCGCACCCTCCCCTCAGCCTTCCGCCTCTCTTCAGCACTGCACAGTCAGCAAGAGCGAGGAGCTGGGTTCAGACACTGGCTCTGCCTCTTGTGAGCTGTGTGGCCTTGGGCAAGTTACTTAACCTCTCTGTGCCTCAGTTTCCTCACCTATAAAGGGGACAATAACACGCGTGTGAATCCTTACTATTTATACATACATTCATATACAAAGTTAATATTGCAAAGTGCTTACAAAACAGTATTTGACACATTTAAGTGCTCCAAGAGTTAGGTAAGCATCATGTAAACATTAAGAGTCATTATGATTCTTATTTTATTGGTAGTTAAACTCTGCAGCACCATTGTACAGGAGGGACTTTGTTTATTTGATAAAGTTGCTGCCACAGTGATAACGTGATGTTTCCCCCTGACACAGCCCCAATGGCCCTGTTTGACAAGATACCTTCACTTAGTCTGAAGAGCCAAAGGCTCGGAGGAGAAAAACCAGACTTTTCAGGTGGTTTCCACAATACAGAAGAAATGTGGAGCTGGCCAGGCCCCAAAGAGGTCATGGCACTGGCCTTCCAGACAGGAGGAGGGTGAGGCTGGGGCTCCCTGTCAGGCCTGGCATCCCCTGTGGGCACCCCGCACGCATTCACCCCGACCCGCCCCCTTCCCAGCCCCCTCCTTAAGAGCTCTATCCCCAGTGCTGGTGTGCGGAGGAAGATGGGGGGGCCGGAGATGAGAAGATGGACTCCCCCGAAACAGCACTGCCACCTGGTACCACGTGCACTGAACCACAGCAAATCAAACAGTGTAGCAATGGGTTGGGGGTGGACACACAGACCACTGGGCGGGTCTCGAATCTCAGAAACTGATGGGAGTGGATGGACTGCTTATTTAGTATTTAATAAATTAACAGAGAAAGGAGAGAATATTCAATGAGTCTTAGAAAAAGTTTGTTAGATTACGGTCTTAAATGTAACGACAGAAACCATGAAAGGGTTCAGAGGAAATATAGGCAAATGCTTCTACAATGGGTTCATTGTTTTTAAGCCCAAAGACAGATGTCATAAAGGATGGGATTTATGGGACTGTTACGTATGCGTTAAAAACTCTAAGTCAAAAGTATCGAAAATTAGAAGGCAAGTGAAAAACTGAAAAATGTTTGTGACATATCAAAGTGTTAAGAAATTATTTAACAAGAGTTAAAATAATTAAAGATGAACCCACTAAAATAAGCAAAGGATATGGACAATTCACAGAAGGAAAACAACTGATCAACAAATACATGAAAAAATGCTCACCTTCATTAGCAATAAAATGCATGTTAAAATAACTTATTTCTAATTGGAAAAAAAATTTTAATAATACTCTGTGCTGATGAGAGTATTGCTCTTGGGGGTAGAACTGGTACAAACTGGCATCAAAAGCCATTGACAGAGCAACTCTAATTCCAATAACGCATCTTAAGGAAATCATTCCAGATGTTCACAAAGATTTTTCTATAAGAATGTTTATCTCAATCTAATTTATAATAGTGACTACTGCAAACAACCTAAATACCTAACATGTAGGGACTGGTTAATAAATTATGGCACTAGGGGATACTACATTGCCTTTGAAATGGATATTGTGGAAGGCTATTTAATCATATCAAGAGACTAATGACGTATTTATTTGAAAGGGAAAAAGTAGGTTATAATACAACATACACACATTGGCCCCGTTTCACACTACGCATGAGTCTGTATGTTTGAACACACATGCCCATGAAGAGAAATAATCCTGGAGAGAAGGATTAACCTGTGTCCTCTCTGGGTGGTAGGATTACAGATTTGAAATTTTTCTTCCCTAGGCTTTCCAGAATTTCTCCCATAAATGGTTTTCTAATCAGAAAAACATATTGTGCTACTTTTTAAAAAAAATAATATTGTACTAACTTTTTCTTTTCTTTTTTTTTTTTTTTTGACCTTGCTGCGCGGCATGTGGGATTGCAGTTCCCGACCAGGGACTGAACCTGTGCCCCCTGCAACGAAAGTGCGGGGTCTTAACCCCTGGACTGCCAGGGAAGCCCCCATGCTACTTTTTAAAAGTTCAATCTGCACCAACCAAAATGAGAACTTTTCTCTGGCCCCTTCGGCCGCCAGCATGAGGGCTGATGGCCTCCCCAGCTGACGGGGAGACAGGCAAAAAGCCAGAATCTCGGGGAGTGTGGGCCCAACCTCCCCAAGTTCAGCAGAGGACTTACCGGGAGTGCTGGGATGTAAACGTGCACGTATTCCTGGGCCAGCCTGCGGGAGAACCAGGGCTCTGAGCGGAGCAGCCTGCGCCCCCGGGTGTGAGGAGAGGCTTCAGCAGGCTTTACCCCTGAGACAAGACCCCCAAGTCAAGTGGAACCTCAGTGGTCAGGGGAGGCTGCCACCACGTGCTAGGAAGGCGCAGGAGGAGGGGCCCAAGGACCCAACCAAAGGGTCTCAGGGCTGGGGAACTTGAATTCGGGGTGACGTATGGTTTGTAAGGGGGAAAAAAGGTTCTATCACATCAAGAAATAACCAAATTCAGCGCGCATAATATAAAACGAGCAAGGTGTTCCCATGAGGGGGCAAATCTAAAATTAATAACAAAGAAGCTGGGCTCAGTCCTGTTTCCACTGTTTGGAATTTGGGGTGGTGCACCCTTCACTTCTTCAGAAAGCATCTCTGAGGCTCCAACCACACGCTGGAACACAAACGCAAATACCACGCAAATCCTGTCTTTTCCGCCTCCGTTAAAACTGGCCGTTGGTCTGCCCCCTGCTGGCCACGGCTGGAGCAGCAGGCTGCGCGGGAGAAGCTCCAAAGCAACCCCACAATGTCCCCAGAGGGGCCGCGCTCGCGACGGCTGGGGACCCAGAGAAGCGCGGGGCCCGGGGGTGGGCTTCGCCAGGGGTCCCCCCGCCCGGGGTCCCCCCGCCCGGGGTACCTGGACACGGCCGGGTCCTGCCTGCAGAGCAGCAGGATGTGCTGGGTGTTGAGGAAGAGCGCCCAGCAGGGAAGGCAACACAGCAGTAGCACCAGCGCACCCCGCTGCAGGATGACTCCCACGTGCTTCCTGTTGGGGCTGCCGAAGCTCTGAAACACAGTGGGTCAGCGCCCACGCCCCGCGCACCTGCCCTCTGCCCCGGGGGCCCTGCCAGGGCTGGGGGGCGGGCTGGCACCGCAGGCACCTGGCAGGGCGGGGTGGGGCAGCCCTCCATCGCACCCGGGGGGTGCGGGTGCCCCTGCGGGGGCTCGGCCGGCTCACAAAGGGACAGCAGCAGCTGTTTGCTGAGCTCCAGCCTCCGTCCACCCATCGTGCCGGCTCGCCAACAGCTCCCGATGCGGGAGGCATCACTCCCCGCCCCCCACCCGCGAGAGCACCTGCCAAGTCTCCCTGGGGGTGAGCGGCAGCCAGGCCCACCGTGAGCCCGGGACCCCAGGAGCTGAGCCCAGCTGGGCTGTGGGCCCCCGAGAGCAGGAGGCCCCGTCCGTGGGGCCCTCGCACTCGAGATCAGGGGACTGCCTTTCCCTCCATGGCTCTCTCGCCGGGCTGCCCGGGCTCTTTGCAAGGGGAGGGTCTGGTCCCTGCAGCACGTGGCCCGTGGGGGTGGGTGTGCCAGGGACAGCTGCCCCCGCCCAGGGCCTGATGAGCTCCCAGATCCAGGGGACATTAAGGGGCCTCAGGTGGGCCCCCGGCCCCACCATTTCTGCAGCAGTTGAGGGACTGGCTCTGCCCCTGCCCGGCTCTCGGAGGCCCACCTACCTGGGACATTAAGGTGTCACAGGCCGAGGACAAGCCGAATCCAATGGAAACTCCGCAGACATTGACAAACTGGAGGCACACACAGGAGAGAGCGCAGTCTGTCAGGCGGAGCCCGAGGGGGGCCCTGCGCCTGGGCGGTTGCCCAGCAGCCCGTGACCCGTCCTGGCCCTGCCTGAGCCGTGTGGTGTGCCTTGGGCGAGGCCCTGAGGTCCAGCTGTGCCCTTAGGCTGTCTCTTCTCCCCGGAGCCCAGGGGGGAAGGTCCCTGCAGCCCTGGCTGTACTCACAGCCACCGAGAGGGTCACTGCTGCCAGCTCCACCTTGCCCAGGTGTCCGCAGAACACCGTGCTCACAACGTACGTCATGAAGTTCAGCATCTGGAAGAGGAACTGAAGGACGGTGGCCACGGTCAAGGGCCCCCTCGGTCCTGCCGACCCCTCACAGCCCAGCCCCACCAGAGAGGCTCTCCAGGCCCTGCGAGGCTGAGCAAAGACCCGCAAAAGCCCCTAGAGGCCACAGGGCAAGTCACCCAGAGCGGGCGGGGCAGCGAGCATGTGGCCGAGGCTGCTCCAGCAGCCAGGCTGGGTGACGGGAGGCTCGGGTCCCGCCCCATCCCCCGCTGCACAACTGCGTCAACCCCTGAGCCCCAGTCTCCCCGCCAAGCAGCACCCAGCACAGGGGCTGGAGAGGGTACCGCTGGCGATGCTATCGTCACCAGCTCGTCAGGCCACGCACAGAGGAGCGGGTTTCAAGACACCAAAACCTTAGGAACGGCTCTGTCCAGGGGCTGGGATTAGAAAGAAGTTTCTTCTAACTTTTCGTGTTGTCTGAAACTCTTACAGCGAACACATATTTATTAGTCTTTACGGTCAGGAAAAAATGCATCTCAGCCATTTTCCCTTTGGAAATAAAACAGGCAGAGACCGCCCTTCTCCTGCAAACGCCCAGAGGGGACCCCCAGCTCCCGCAGCAGGGGACCTCACTCGCCCTCTCGGCTTTCAGCCCAGCCTTCCCGGGGGTTCCCGAAGGAGGACACGCCTGCCCCTTCTGACGGGGGCGGGAGGAGGGGGGCTGCCCGCTGCTGAGGGGGTCGGGGGGCCACCTGGACACTGTCACCAGGGGCAGTTTCTGGGCAAGGTCGTGAGCAGCCCCTGCCTGGCCCTCACGTCATGCCTGGATGGCGGCCCTCCACCCACCGCCGCCTCCTTACCAGGGGTCCAGAAAGGACAAAGAGCGTCCTCGCCTCGGCCCCAAAGCCGACGGGGACCAGTCTGCGGAGGGCAGGGCAGCGGCTCCCTCGGCCCGGGGGGACCAGGTCCCGGGGGCCGTCCATTCCGAGCCCGGGCAGCAGCCACGCCGCAGGCCGGAGCACCCACGCAGCCAGCCTCGCCCAGCCGGCCAGGGCACCGCGCAGCCTGGCTAATGAGTAAAGGCTGGGAGGAGGGGCCATCGCCACCCAAGGGACCGGCCCTGCCCCCCGGCCCATGTGCTCCCTGGCCCACTGGCCCCAGACATGACAGAGCCCTGGGCCCCCAGAGTCACCAGGCTGACCCCTCCCAGGGGGTCATCAGCAAAGGCCCAGGAGGAACGGGTGTGGGCGGGCCTGGGGGGCCCTGAGGACTCCCAGGCCCAGATGAAGAGACACAGACTCGCACTCCCGGGTGGCAGAGCCAGGTTCCGGCGGGCAGGTGAGGTGGAGGGGGCGCCCAGGGCCAGTTCTAACGAGGGGCCAACTGCTCTCTGCCCCCCAGACGGAGGGCATTCAGTGGACCGGCCTGCAGGGCACACTCATCGTCCGGAGGGCAGGTCCTTGTCTCACAAGTGGTGATGGAAACCCACGACTTCTTCCATTTCCCTCTGCGGAGGCTCTCTGTCCCCAGGCTACTCTCGGGATCGCTGCCCGGAGCCTCCTGGGAGCAAGCAGGGCTGTGGGAATTCCTGACCGCCCACCAGCGGAGGAACTGCTCCCTCGGGTTGGGGGCTTCCCAGGCCTCCCAGGTGTTGTCTTTCAAACAACCGCTTCCAGCCTTTTCCAGCGAACACCCCACTCTTGTTGCAGTGACTGCAAGTTCAGCCAGTGCCACGTGCAGCGCCTGTGGGCTCTGCCCCCAGTTCAGTTTTCCAGGATTTCAGCCCAGGGGCGCCGGCACGGAGTGTCAGAGCTGAGCAGCCAACCAGCCCCGCGTGTCATCTCGCAGCCGGGTGAGAGCTGTGGGGTCAGCGAGCCCCTCTCCACGACCCACCGCGGTCAGGGGCAGCCACGCAGACCCCCCACTGGACACGATCAGCAGTTCGGCTCTCGGCGACAGGGCCACGGACCCCGGGGCCTCGGGAACCTCTCCCTTCTCAGGTGAGAACTTGTCCCCAAGCCCCTGGCCCAGGGCACAGCGGCCTCCCATCTCCTCCCTCCGGCCAACGTTTGTGTCATTCGTGGTTCCTTAGTGGAAACAGGAGAAACTAACTTGAGGTGGTGTGGAGGGAGTGGGGAGAGGGGCACGTGATCTAGAAGGAAGCTGAGCAGCTAGAATGAGGAAATCTGGGTTTTTAAAGGCAAGCCCACGAGATGATTAAGCTCCAAACACATTCAGCCCCAGAGGGAGATTCTGGAAGACCGGGGCAGAGCCAACCTGTGGTGGCAACAGAGGGGAAAGGGTGGGAAGGAGGGGGGCTGGGGACCACCTGGAGGGGGCCAGGCTGGCTCCCCCAAAGGATGGGATGCTGAACAGATTAAAAAATGGTATCACCTGTATACCCAAAACTTAAGTGTCTTAAATCAGCCACCACTTATATCACGTGGGTTGCTGGGATCAGCTGGGTAGTGCTTTTACTGCACCTGTGTCTATGTGTCCGTTGTTGCCCCAAGGCTCGCCTGGGTGGAATGGTCCACCGTGGATGCCTGAGGTCAGTGGGCACTCTGCTGGGGCCCCGTCTTCCTTCACGGGACCTCTCTGGGCAGCCTGGCATCTCATGGCGTGGAGCTGGCCCAACGAGGGAACATTCCAGGAGTGCAAGAGGAAGCCGCATCCATGTCAACACCCAGCTGGGAAGTCTCACAGGTCACCTCTGACTGCTGGCCATCGCTAACCGCAGGGCTGGCCCACGCTCACAAGAGGAAGCGGCGTCCACCTCCTGACGGGAGGAGCTGGAGACCCTGCAGCTTCTGGGACCCGCCCCCCTCCTCTGTCCCATCTCCATCCTCTCCCCTCCCGTCCCCCTCCCCATGTCCCGACCCTGAACGAGGGCAGAGCGGTGAGGGGCTCAGGCCTGCTGAGGACCCTCACAGGGAAGAAGGGCCCAAAGCTACCAGGTCCTGGGAATGGTGGGGGTGGAGAGTCACTGCAAGCCCCCAACACACACTGGGGTCAGAGAGGCTTGCAACAAAGGAGAGGGAGCCTCCCTTGGAGCTGGTTCCGGTGCCCAGCAGCCTCATTGCGCCATGAGGCACTGGAGCGTGCCCCGAAGGGCTCAGTGACTCAGTAAGGAAGCACGTGTGGAACTGGAACAGAAGCCACTGGCCTGGACAAATTGGGTGGCTTAGCAACCTCGGGGGTGTGGGGCGGGCCTCAGGCTCCCCTGTTGCCACAGACCCACTGCAGCAAATGCCAGCACAGAGCCATCCAAGGAGGATGCCGTCTCCGGCTGCAACTCCTGCAGCACCAAGAGGTCAAGTCCCCCTGGGGGTAGGCCTGGCCTGTGGGCCCTGCCCTCAGGTAACTGACAGCCCAGGGACCTGCCAGGAACAGCTGGGGCCGGGCCCCTGCAAACCTTTCCTCACTTGGTTACACTTCACCAGGCCCAAAGGCGTTGCATTTGCCCTTTGGTTGCCCTGAGCCCTGCACCCCCAGGCCAGGGGGCCAATGTTCCTCTCTGACCACTCCTCCCTGCCCCCTCCTCCCTGCCCTGTGACTGCCAAGCACCTAGCTCTCCACTGGGGAGTGAGGGACTCTGGCCTGGTCCCTCAGCTCCCCATACATCATCAGGGCAAAGGACAGCTGGGCAGGACCAACACCTGCAAAATGCCCAAGGCCACCCCTGAGCCCCCAACCCCCCCAGATCTGGCAACCGCTTCCCTCTCTACCTCCGCCCAACCCCTGTTTCCTCCATCCCTCACCCCTCCCTCCTCCAGCCAGACTTCACTAGGCACCTTCCCCACAGAAACGCCTGGGCTCAGGCCCTGGTGGGACGTCAAGGTGGGCAAGGGTTGGGGATGGCCAAGCCTCAACAGTGACCGGAGGTCCTCATGGGGGACCTGCCAAGTTCAAGGGCTCCCAAAGCCCAAAAGATGTGGGGGGGCATTTCCAGCCGGGGAGAAGTTTACAAGAATGAAAATGAATACTATTCAGTGCTAAAAAGAAATGGGCTATCAAGCCTTGAAAAGACATGGAGGGCCTTGCTGACCCTGAAGGGACTACCCCTCCAGGGCCAGCTCATTCCCAGAGATACAAACAACTCTGCCTGCAAACAAGAGCAAACAACTCTGCACCTTTCACAGCAAACCAGCCACCATGTCCCTCAGGGGTCTGGGCCACCATCCAGCTGCCTTAATCACCCCAGAGCAGGTACCAGACACCTCGGCACAGTCGTAGGCCTCAGAGCCAGCCGAGGTTATTCAAACGAGCCGATCTGAAGCCTGTTTGCCCTACCTCAGCCGTTTACTCCCCAGAAAGTACGAGAAAGGCTCTTGCCCACGTTTCCCCTCCTGACTGACCTTGGTGCTTCCCCCAGTGGCCTGTATGTCATGTCCCCACCTCTTGGGAACTGTGAGCAGTCGTCTCCTGATCTATTGGCTCTGCCATCCCTGAATAATAACAAAACCTACATTTTAAAACAGTCTAGAAAAAGGGGAGGAAAACCTTCGTTACTCAGACACCCAAAGCCTGTGACAACCAGAGGTCTGGGCAGCCTTCCTGCCCCAGGGGTGCTGCTATGAGACAGCCTAGGTTGTGTTCTCAGCCCATCCATCCAAAGACACCCTCACGAGGGGAGTGCTAGGCAGGAGGTGGAAGGGGGACCGCAGTGTGTAGCACTGTGGGAGGTACACCCTCCAAAAAAAAAGCATCATAGGTAGGGGCAGGATCAAGATCGAGGTGATGGAACAAATTAGAAAATGTAGGCTTTGTGTATTGTACTGGTACAGGAAATCAGATCCATAGTGTATATGGATCAGTCGGCTCAGCTGTGCTCCCCTGGCTTTCCTACATGACTACAAAATGGCTGCAGCAGCCCGGAGCATCTCATTCCCTTCCCCTCACCACCACCTGTGACAACATCCATATTCAAATCTCTGTCTCAAGCCACTTTTGGGCTCAAGATAACTTTCCCAGAAGTTCCCCAACTAGCTTCCTCTAGTATCACACACACTCATGCTTAAGCTCATCTCCAGGGGATGGGAATACCAAATTCGGGGTTAAACCAGCAGTTCTAACCCTTGACTGAATTTTAGAATCACCTGGGGGCTTCCCTGCTGGTCCAGTGGTTAAGACTCTGTGCTTCCAACGCAGAGGTCGCGGGTTCGATCCCTGGTCAGGGAACTAAGATCTCACATGCTGTGTGGCACGGCCAAAAAAAAAAAAAAAAATCACCTTGGAAGCTTTTTAAAAAAATATCACTACCCAGGTCCCACCACAGATGTTCTAAATTAAGGCCCAGGCAGCAATTTCTTTTCCTTTTTTCTTTAACTTCTTATTGAAGTATAACATTCATACAGAACAGCATACATATAAGTGAACAGCTCCACGAGTTTTCATAAATTAAATGCACCTGAGTAACCAGCAGCCAGCTCAAGAAACAGATTTTTACTTCAGTAGCCTCCTCTAAGGCCCCTGGCATCGTGTTCAGTCACTATTCCCACCGAGGATAATCACTCTCTTGATTTTTAGCACCAGGGAATTCCTCTGCCGGGCATTCTTAGACCCACCCAGGTAACTTCCCCGAGTGCAGCTTGGGCTGAGAACCACTGGGCTGACACCTCCACCCACCTTCCCAGCACATTGCTGCCCTAGCCCACCCCAACTAATTCCCTTGGCAAAGATGAAGGCCTTGGGAGGCGCCAAGCTCACCATTACTTCTTTTTTTTTTTTTTTTTTTGCGGTACGCGGGCCTCTCACTGTTGTGGCCTCTCCTGTTGCGGAGCACAGGCTCCGGACGCGCAGGCTCAGCGGCCATGGCTCACGGGCTCAGCCGCTCCGCGGCATGTGGGATCTTCCCGGACCGGGGCACGAACCCACGTCCCCTGCATCGGCAGGTGGACTCTCAACCACTGTGCCACCAGGGAAGCCCTCACCATTACTTCTTAAATCAATACATGCAAGTCCCGAGGCCATCTTTCCTAGGCCTGTCCCATGTGGCAGGGGCCTCCTGAGCCCGGCCTACTGTTGCTTCTCCCCACTGACCCTAGTTGTCCCTGAGATGACCCTTCCAGAAACTGCCGGGGCTGTCGGGGCTCAGTGACCTGCTACTGTTCGCCCCCCCGACCCTGGCCAACCCCCATCCCGAACCGGAGGGTTTGGAAAGCACCCAGTGGGCTGGGAGAGCCCAGCGCCCAGGAAGGCTTATGCTGGGGGAGCACACGGTCAGGGGGCAGCTGCTTACCTGCCGGGGGAGCCCTCGGGGACGCCTCAGCCTTGACAGCCGCCGTATGTCCAGCCCCCGCAGATGCCATCCAGGGAGCCACAGTGAGGGCTTGGGCGCCCAGCTGCAGGGAACCCTCCCCAGCACGAACCCCGAGCTCAGGCCACTGTTGTCAGCAGGCACGGAGCAGCTGGCCTCAAACGAGGGGCTTTACTGAGGTCAAGGCAGGCCGAGCCCACGCACCGCCTCGAGGGCCAGCACGGGATCCACGCCGGAGCGGAAACAGGAAGCCGAGCCCGAGCTTTAGACGGCTCACGTGGGAGCAACCGCCTCCATCTAAAATGAGCCTTAATTCAGACCAGCCTTGCGCGCAGCCGGCGCAGATTACCAACGCCCGAGCGCCCTGAGGGGAAAGCCGATCAGGCGGCAGGCAAGGTAGCACGAGGTACATGCGTGGCGTACCAGGTCCTGCGGACCCCGCCCACCGTGCCCGGCGTGGGGCGGGGGGGGGGGGTCCACATGCCACGTGACCACCTCTCCGCCACAGTTTATTGGCGGCTAAGGCAAGGCTGGGCCAACCAGATTCTCTCCCGGGACTTCGGGGGTGGGCATGGAGCTGGGTCCGAGATAAGGCGGGGCTGGAGGCGCAGCTCTGCGCAGACTTGGCTAGGCCCTGGCAAGGCTGGAGGGAATCCTGCATTAAACAGGGTGCTAGGGGCCTGGAGCAGTGGAGGCATACATGTGGGAGGCGAAGAGAAGGGCAGCCCCAGTGAGGGGCAGAGATGGGAGACCCTGTGCCCCGCTGGGGAGGGGGCTACCGTTTCATTCATTCATTCATTCATTCACTCATTTGGTTTTTTCAATGTCTTCTATGTCCGGTCCCTTTGTGGCCTTGCTGTTCCTTTTCCTACGAGACGATGCCCCATCGTTCCAGCCTCACGTTTTACTGGAGATGATGTGAGTGGAGGTCGGTCCCTTGCAACCTCCTGACCCCTGCACCTGCCACTCTCTCCCCACCCCAGCCTCCTGTCTTCATAGTGACCCCACTGAGCAAACCCCTGCCTTACTGTCCTTCACGTGGTCTTGCTAGGGAGACAGACCTCCTAGTATGAAGGGTCAAGGATGCTCCCAGACCACGGAGCAAGCCCCTCCCTGACCCATCAGATCCTAGCCAGCCTGGGAGGCAAGAGGACACCCCTCCCCCACTTTCTGTCACACCTGCACCCCTTTAATGAGGCGGTTTGTTGAACCCAACTGTTTGCTCAGGGGAGTGTTAAGTTAAATAAAGGAGGAGGCCTACATAAGCAAATCAGCACATAAGCCTGTAAATGCCTCAATGCCAGGAGGTCAAAGCCTAAGGACAACCAATCACAAACAGCCAACCAAGAGTAGTCAAATTCTTAGAATGGTTGCTAGGGGCTTGAGCATAAGGTGGAATGAGGGGGCTTCCCTGGTGGCGCAGTGGTTGAGAATCTGCCTGCTAATGCAGGGGACACGGGTTCCAGCCCTGGTCTGGGAAGATCCCACATGCCGTGGAGCAGCTGGGCCCGTGAGCCACAACTACCGAGCCTGCGCGTCTGGAGCCTGTGCTCCACAACAAGAGAGGCCGCGATAGTGGGAGGCCCGCGCACTGCAATGAAGAGTGGCCCCCGCTCTCCACAACTGGAGAAAGCCCTCACACAGAAACGAAGACCCAACACAGCCCTAAATAAATAAATAAATTTAAAACACTAAGCTTAACTGGAAATTTGATAACCCTGTTTAATTTAAAAAAAAAAAAAAAAGATAAGGTGGAATGGGGAGTTGCTATTTGAGTCAGTGTAGAAATTCAGTTTTGCAAGATGAAAAGAGTTCTAGAGATGGGTAACATTCATGTCTGCACAACAATATGAATATATTTAATACCATTAAACTACACCATGCACAAAAATAAATTCAAAATGGATTAAAGACTTAAATGTAAGAACTGAAACCACAACCAAAAAAAAAGACAAAACTTCTTGAAGAAAACATAGGCAGTAAGCTCTTTGACACTGATCTTAGTAATTTTTTTTTGCATATGTCTCCTCAGGCAAGGGAAACAAAACCAAAAATAAACAAATGGGACTACGTCAAACTAAAGAGCTTTTCCACAGTGAAGGGAACTATGATCTACTGAATGGGAGAAGATATCTGCAAGCAATCTATCTGATAAGGGGTTAATACCCAGAATATACAAAGAACTCATACAACTCAACATCAAAAACCCAAAACAACCTGATTTTAAAAAATGGGCAAAGGATCTGAATAGACATTTTTGCAAAGAAGACATACAGATGGCCAAGAGGCACATGAAAAGATGCTCAACATCACTAATCATCAGGGAAATGAAAATCAAAACCACAATGAGATATCACCTCACACCTGCCAGAATGGCTATTAGCAAAATACAACAAGTACTGGCAAGGGTGAAGAGAAAAGGGAACACTCGTGCACTGTTGGTGGGAATGTAAATTGGTGCAGCCACTATGGAGAACAGTTTGGAGACTCCTCACAAAATTAAAAACAGAACTATCACATGAGCCAACAATTAACATACGGGTATTTTTCTGAAGAAAACAAAAACACTAATTCGAAAAGATATGTACACCCGTGTTCACTGCAGCATTATTTACAATAGCCAAGATATGGAACCTAAATGCCCAGAGATAAAGAAAATGTGTATATATTTATGAAATGGAATATTGCTCAGCCATAAAAAGAATGAAATCATGCCATTTGCAACAACATGGATGGACCTAGAGGGTATTTTTTTTTTTTTTTTTTTTTTTTTTTTTTTTTTTTTTTGTGGTATGCGGGCCTCTCACTGTTGTGGCCTCTCCCGTTGCGGAGCACAGGCTCCGGATGCGCAGGCTCAGCAGCCATGGCTCACGGGCCCAGCCGCTCCGCGGCATATGGGATCCTCCCAGACCGGGGCACGAACCCGTATCCCCTGCATCGGCAGGCGGACTCTCAACCACTGCGCCACCAGGGAGGCCCTAGAGGGTATTATGCTAAGTGAAATCTAAAAAACAAAACAAACATAACAAAACAGAAACAGAGTTATAGATACAAAACAAACAGGTAGTTGTCAGAGGGTGGGTGGTGAAGGGAGGAAAGAAATAGGTGAGGGAGATTAAGAAGTACAAACTTCCAGTTGTAAAATAAATGAGTCACGGGTATTAAGTGTACAGTGTGGAGAATACAGTCAATAACTATGTCATATCTTTGCCTAGTGACATATCGTAACTAGACTTACCGTGGTGTTTGAAATGTATAGAAATATCAAATCACTATTTTGTGCACAGGAACTACCATAATGTTGTAGATTAATTATACTTCAGAAACAAAATAACAAACTCATAGAAAGAGATCAGATTTGTGGTTAACAGAGGCAATGGGTGGGGAGAGGGAGTGGGAAGGTTGAGGGCAGTCAAACTTGCAGTTATAAGGTAAACAACTGTTAGGGATGTAAGGTACAACATGATAAATAAAACTAACACTGCTGTATATTATATATGAAAGTGATTAAGAGAGTAAATCCTAAGAGTTCTCATCACAAGGAAAATATTTTTTTCTATTTCTTTAATTTTGTATCTGCATGAGATGACGGATGTTCACTAAACTTACTGTGATAATCATTTCATGATGTGTGTAAGTCAAATCATTATGCTGTACTCAAACAAACAGTGCTGTATGTCAATTAAATCAATAAAACTGGAAGAAAAATAAAATAGAATTACAAAGAAAAAAAAAAAAAAACAGCCAACCAGAAAGTGAAGGCAATCCAAGTGTCCATTGAGGGATAAACAAAATGTGATCTATTCATTCAATGGACTATTACTCATCCTTAAAAAGGAAGGAAATCCTGACAGATGCCACACAACACATCAACAGTACGAACACTGAGGACATGATTCTAAGTGAAATCAGTCAGTCACCAAAAGACACACACTGATGAGGTATCATATGAGGTCCCTGAGTCGCCAAATTCATAGAGACAGAAAGTAGAATTGTGGTTGCCAAGGGCTGGGGGAGGGGCAGGGGAGGTTATTGTTTAATGAGTATAGAGTTTCAGTTTTGCAAGATGAAAAGAGTTCTGGGGATTGGTTGCATGACAGTGTAAATATACTTAACACCACTGAGCTGTATACACTCTGAAATGTTTAAGATGTTTAACTTTAGATTATGTGTATTTTACCACAATTGAAAAAAAATTTTTTTAAGATTTTTTTTTTTAATTATTTTTAAAATTTATTTTTGGCTGCATCGGGTCTCAGCTGCGGCATGCGGGATCTTTGTCGCGGCCCACGGGCTTCTCTCTCTAGTTGTGGCGCGCGGGCTCCACAGTGCATGAGCTCTGTAGTTTGCGGCACGTGGGCCTAGTTGAGGCGTGTGAGCTCAGTAGTTGTGGCGCATGGACTTAGTTGCCCACACTATGTGGGATCTTAGTTCCCTGACCAGGGATCTAACCCACGTCCCCTTCATTGTGAGGTGGATTCTCTACCACTGGACCACCAGGGAAGTCCCTACCACAATTCAAAATTTAAAAAAAAATTTTTTTTAAACCTCACAGAAAGTACTGACACAAGAAGTAACTGAGCTAACATATATGGAAGTGCCTGGAACATCGTAGGCATTTAATAGACATTAGAGTCCTTTTTCTTTCTTTCTTCGTTAAACTCTGTCCTTGATTCCTGATGTTCTAAAGGTATGCACCAGATGAGACTAACTTATTAGGGGCCCAGAATTTACCTTTAGGTCAATGAACACTGCACAAATCCTTGAGATTCTTTTCTTAAGGTTAAATAATCTGCATAACAGATTTTGTTGCATAACAAATATTTTTGAAGAAGGAGGAGAAAGAGAAGGAGGAGGAGGAGAAAAGGATTCAAGAGAAAAATGAGCTTGGCTCACAGGATTTTCATCTGTAGAGATTTCCTGCAGAACGTGTGTTGAGTTTAGGAGGGTGTGTAGAGGTGTCTCTCGATTATGTGCTAATTGGACCAGCAGCATTAGACACATCATCACATTTGATCTTGTCCCAACCTTTTCAGGTAGATATGCTTATCTCCAATTTACAAATGAGAGAACCAAAGCTCAGGGAAATACAGAGCTTGCCCAAATAAAGTGGCGGGGCCAGAATATGAGGCTGGGTCTGTCTCATCTCAAAGCACACTTTCTTTCTGCTCCATCTGGGATGGCAAGTTTTCCTCCAGCCTGTCAGCTCTGCATGGATGTTACCTTGCACTGCCGTGCTGTGCACCTCAGACAGGTCAGTAGACGAGTTCTGCGATCAACTCATAATGTCTGCCATGGGCGTTGTGTAGAGGAGACACTGTACCTGTGCTATGCAACTGCCTCTCCAGCCTGTATCACACTGAGCACAGGTTTGGAGCAGAAAGAGGAAGAAAACTTTTCTCTGTCTAGCAACTGTTGGCCTGTTCTCTGAAGAAGAACTCGGTGTTGAAATGCTCCTCCTGCCAGGGTATCTAGTCAGGCTTGGTCTCCTCTCCTCTCTCCCTCTGCCTTCCCGAGAGAGAGGACGGGTCATTCCAGTTTCTACCAGCCCCCGACCCTGTAAACACCTACCAGGCAGACAGGCTTCGGGGAACAGAGAGCTGTTGTCTTTCTCCAGCAAAACAGCTACCAGCATGAACATTTATTTCCCGGAAGGTCACACTAGTACGTCTGGCTCTGGCTCAAAGGAAAGCTGTTCTGTGAATGCGGCGCCCTGGCACCAGGCCCGGGCAGCATTCCCTGGGTGGCAAGGCAGTCGTTGGGAAAGCTTGGCACCTGCAGGGTCTCGTTGTCATGTGAGGGAACAGAAGGTGTGAGTTTTCTCCCCATCTTTCGACCTAAAAGCTTGGGTCAAACCAGAGAGGTGAGAACATCTTCTCACCGACCCCTGTCCTCCCTCCCCACCCAGCCCTCTACCCTCCTGCTTTGCTAAAACGCTGCAGCCAGTCGTCGGAGTTGACAGCAGCCTGGAAGGAGTACCTGGCAGGTGGAGGCTGCCCTCCCAGCAGAGAGCTTCAGTCCCAGGTGGGGAACCCGAGGCCTTGGGCTCAGCCCCACAGTGAGAGCCGCTTGGACCTGCCCCCGAGGGCACGCGGCTTTCCTGAGGTGCTCCCATCCTGGGTTTCCCGGGAAGGAGTGGGCTTACTGGGTAGCCCCCAGAGCTGTCTGTCCTGCCGGGCCTGGCTCTGAGCCTGGGCAGCGGCTTTGCCTGTAGCCGCCTGCACGAGCCATCTCTGTTGCCGTTAGGAATTAAGCAGCTTAGGCCACACCTGCTTGGCATTTTCAAAATTTCTTAGAAACAAAATAAATATGCAGCTTATATAACACTCCTGGCTGGAAAGTCAATGGTTGCTGGCGTGGGGGCAGCATGTCCGGGGAGGCTGGTGCTGAGGAGGGCCTTGGTCAGCCCTGGCCATTGCTGGGCCACCCTCTCAAGACCATTTGCTGTAAACCTTCTAAAGCAAAACCTCTCCACCGAGGAGTGACCTCCGAGCCCACTGCAGAGTGAGGCTTGGAGAACCACCGAGGCAGCAGGGGGAGGTCTCAGCAGTGGTGACGAACATGAACCAGGCCCTGGTACAGCTCTGTGTCAACTGCTTCCCCTGCGTTATCTCATCGCATCCTCACACCAACCCCTGGACGTAAGCATTGAAATTAGAACCACTAGGCGATCAAGAAGCCGTAGGTCAGCTGGCCCTCAGCATCCATTACCCTTCTTCCCGGCAGCTTCTGTGTCGCTAAAAACCACCTTTCCCAGACTCTCTTGCAGCCACGGCTCTCAGTGAGAATTCGGTTCTGTCCTGACATACAAGATTGGCAACTTGGCTTGGTAAGCAAGGGCATGGACGCCCGGGGGTTTCTGCCGCAGCCGTCATGTGTCCCATCACCACCGTGGTTGGGGTCAAGAGCAGTTATGGTGGCAGTGCCACCTCCCAGCCCACGGCAGTGAGTTCAGAGGTGGGTCTCATTCCCCAGGTGGAGGAGTAACTCTGCAGGAGTGTCCTTCCCATGTGTCCTGGGAGCCGTTCCTGGAGGCCTTGCCCAGCGCCTGCTCCTCCAGCCCTTCCTGTGTTTTTGTAGAGACCTAATTCCCTTTATCTATCATCTATCTATCTATCATCTAGCTGTGCCACGCCGCTTGTGAGATCTTAGTTCCCCGACCAGGGATTGAACCCGCGCCCTCAGCAATGAAAGAGCTGAGCCCTAACCACTGGACCGCCAGGGAGTTCCCCCTGATTCCCTTTATTTAATCTCTCTCTGTTGAAAACACCTGCAGTGGAGTCCGTGTCCTGTTCTCAACCTGGCTGACACAGTCCCAGAGCAGATCTGGGGCAAGTCGTGTCTCTCCTGCTGGTTCGGAGCACAGAACACGGGGTCAGCCGTGGCCGGAGGGAGCAGCCGGTGTGCTCAGGGCTTTAGAATCAGGAGGCCCAGCTGGCAGTTGCTTCAGGGCTAGGGAGGGGAGCCCGGGAGGAAGGACTTGCCAGAAAGCATGAGCAGGCGTCTCAGGTAGGAGAACAAGCAACCCTGCTGGGAAGACGCTGGGACAAGGAGAGACCAGGAGGAAGAGGAGGAGAGATGGACACCAGCCAGGGGAGGGGAGGAGGGTAGAGTCTATCCCAGACAAAGTGGTTGATTCCTTCCATCCAATAAGATGCTTTCAAATGTAAATAACTGAAAATACACTTCAAATGTTTTTTTTTTAAAAAGGACATCTTATCATCACGTATAACAAAGACTCCAAAGACAGGGCAGGGTCAAGTTGCTTCCATCTTTCTGAGCCCCCATTCTTAGCAGGTCTACTCAGCCTCGAGGAGGCTGTCCTCATGGTCACAGATGGCTGCACTATTCCAGGTGTCACATCCAGACACAGCAACTTCTAAGAAGAGGACGCATCCCTTCTGCTGCTTCTGTTTTCATCAGGGAGGAACCTCTCCCAGAATCCACCCCCAATAGACCTCCCCTCACACCCTACTGCCCACAGCTGGGTGGCGTGCCCATCCTCATCTAGTCACTGTCTGGGAAAGCACACTTCAGTACTGGCTTCTGCCAGGGGTGCTCAACCCTGGGCAGAATATTAGAATCACTTACAGAACTTAAAAAACATATATATATATATATATATATATATATATATTATATGTATATATTAATGCCCAGTTTCCATCCCGGAACGTAGACTAACTCAGGACCCTTGCTAACGACATGTCAATGTAGGTCCATCGACTGTAACAAGCCCACCACTCTGGCATGGGTCGCTGCTGGTGGGCGAGGCCGTGCTGGGTGGGAGCAGGGGGCATACGGGAAATCTCTGTACTTTCTGCCCAATTTTGCTGTGAACCTAAAACTGTTCTAAAAAATAAAGTCTATATAAAACTTGTTTTTAAAGCTCAGGATCCTAGGCATTAGTATCTTTTTAGAAGTTCCTAAAATTATTATACTATTCCAGCATGCCACCAGGGTTGAGGAACAATTGGTTTAGACTATTTGAGATTTCTCTCCAAGCTGGGGACAAAGTGACCTTTCTTAGAGGCGAGTATCTGAACGAAATGGGGATTACTGTTACGGAGGGGGGAGGGGATGCAGTTGGCACAGACCACGAGGCACCTGCTGCCCTCACCAAGGTCCACAGCGCGGTCAGTCCAAGCCATCAGGGTGACTCCGGAGACATTCAGGGAAAGGAGGAGAGTCAGAGAAGGGCCATCCTGCTGTTGCCCGAGGGTGATGCTGGCCCACAGGAGTGGGAGATGGTACATTTCCCCGCTGTTCAACCCTGGCCAGAGGCTGCGGGTGGAGTCCGGGCAGTGGGGTGCAGGGAGCGGGGAGGCGGGGATGGGGGGACGGGAGTCACTGTGGGTCGGGGTGACTCTCGGGTGCCGTGGCCTACCTTCCCTCAGTCAGTTCCTCGAATCGGCCCCTCTCACTGCGGGCAGATCCTCCATCATCGGAGCGGCACTGCCTTCCTGCCCGGGACTTTTCCTGTCTGTTTATTCCCGTGTCTAGCGTCTGTGTCCGTGTTGCTGCCCGATGGCGACGGTCCTCTGCGGTTCCCAGCACCCTTTCAGCTGGCAGGGGTGGGGTACAAGATGGGATATGAGGGCGGCAACCCGTGAGCGACCCTCCGCCTCCCCCTCCCCTGCCTCAGTGAACCCCCAAGGCCTGCCCTGAGCCGGGGGGCCTCCATTAGCAGGGGTCTTCGAGGAGCAGAGCCCGGCCAACCTCCTGTCGGGTTACCCACAGCTGTCCTGGGGTCAGCCCGTTGCTGCAGCAGCACCCAGCCTTTCCTAAGTCACCCCAGTCGAACGTGGCTCCTCGAGAGCACAGACCCTATCACCCTGTCACAGCACCCGGGACAGTCCACTCAAAAAATATTGGCTGAACGAACAAACGAGTGGGGGAAACCTTCCCTTCTGTTCTGTAACAACAAAAGAAGAGACTGTGACCACGACAGATGGTTTGCTTGTTTTATGTCTGAGAATCTAAACACTAGAAGCCCCACACAGTGGAAACAAAGGACACGGCTGAGAATCGGGAAGTCACATCGGGAAGTCACGGGTGCCCTCTGTGTCCTCTGCCCAGCGTGACGGGGGTTTGTGAGGAGTAACCTGGAATGTCACCTGCTCTCGCTGGTGACCCGCGAGTGGGGATGGTTCTCGGCCATTTACGTTTTGGACAATGGCAGTTGTTTGGAAAGAATGAATCAGTTGTGCAAATATTTTTTCAGCCCATTCCTTAGTCCAGGAAAAAACAGTAGAAAGAGAAAACAGTAGATGGGATCACCGGGTGGAGGAAAGATCAAGGGGTTTTTCCATTGTTTTCTTTTGAGTCAAATCTAGTTTGGAAATAGGATTAGTCCAGAACGGGTCAGGTCTGGGACATCACAGTGAAACGGCTTAGATCGTTATGTCTTGTTGTAAAGGTAGTAAGTGGGAAGAAGAGGAGGAGGAAAGAGAAAGAGAGATGATGGTGATTTTTCCGGAAGGTCCTGATCTTCCCTCTGGAACAAGGCAGATCAAGTGTTTGGAAACCCCGAGCCGTCTCCTCCCCAAGCTGAGCGTTTCCAGCTCTCTCGACACCTCCTCAAGCAAGGGTTTTGAGGAGACCCTCAAGTGCCACTGCAGGTGACACTTCTGTGGTGTCAGGAAGGAGCAGATGCTCCGGAGACGCGGCCCCGGTGAGTGGCGCAGAGACCCCAGGCGACACTGCTTCCCTCTCCTGGTTTCCTCATCTGCCCACCGGCACGCAGGGCTGCTGGTGGGTAGGGGTGGAGGAGAGAGGGGCGGGTCTGTTGAGACTCCCTCCCCCACACCCAGCCCGGGCGGTGGCGGGGGCGGGGGGTGGGGGCACACCTTTGAGCAGGATGTGGTCTTTGCTGTTAATACAGCTTAAACCGTCAGGAGCTCAGGGCCAGGGCCAGAGACTTTAATGTGGGAGGAGAATCCGGGGAGGTGGGAGAACAGAAGTGTGGGGTCCCGGGACCCCAGAGTTGAGGGGGAGGGTGTTGGAAGGGTGGCCAGGCAGGGCCTGGGGAGGCTGCGGCCACGACGGTGGGCCTGCCTACATGGGTCGGAGCCTGGATGGATGGGAGCAGTTTCTGCAGAGAGCAGGGGACGGATGGGCTTGGCCGGACAGGTGGGCAGGAGGAAGGAGGGCAGGGAAATGAGGTTGTAACTGCAGGGGCAGCAGGGCTGGAGAAGATTTTGGTTTTGTTACTATTCGGTTATTTGCTGTTTGCAAAATAAAGAGCAGGTGTTCACAGCAGACATCCAGTGACACAGGGCCTCTCACCCTCTGCCCGCTCCCCCTTCCCTTCTCCTGGAGGGGACGAGGCTAGCGGCCAGCCTCGGCCAGTCTTCCCCAGCTGCCCCGCTCTCCCCCTGGCCTGATTCTGTGCTCCTGCTCTGGCCCGCGCCCTGCTTCCCGTGGTCCTCGCTGGACCCTGTCCTGGCCCCTCAGGCCAGACCCCAGGGCCCAGGTGCTGCCGGCACTGAGGGTCCTGGGGCTGCCCCTGGCTCCCCACCCTCCGGCCCCAGGACCATCACTCTGGAGTCACCCAGGTGGTTGTGTTGACCACCCACCACGGGTCTGACCAGGGACCCCTGCCTTGGCCATCACGGTCACCCCTCCGCTGGACACACCTGAAATGGAGCTGACGTCCCCAAGTCCAGGGGCCCTGGGGCTAAAGTGAGGCTCCGGGGGGTGGAGGGGAATGGGGGGAACCAGAGAGGGTGGGGGGCAGGGCTGCAGAGACACGCACGCACGCACGTTGCTGGGCTGCTGGGAAACTTTATTGGTCTCTACTCTAGCGAGGGAGGCGAGGATGCCCTCGGAGCAAGAGGGGTGCCAGGAGCAGCCGTCCAAGGGCGCAGCACAGCGAGGCCAGGGCAGCGCTTCAGTGACGGGGCATCTGTGGGGGACACGAGGCGTGGTGAGGCCCTTGCCCAGGGCCCAGCAGCTCCCCGCACTGCCGCCCCGCCTCTCACCTTGGCCGGGCTCGGGGGGTATCTGGCTCTGAGGGCCTCCTCATTCAGCAGAGGCCTCACCAGGCAAGAGCGGCAGTGGGAGAAGGTCTCGAAGCTCTTCCTGCCATGGTAGGACCCCATGCCGCTGCCCCCTGCGGGAGAAGCCGGCTCAGCGTGGCCCCGAGACCCCAACGCCCCTCCTGCGCCCCTTCTCCGAGCCGCCTGGGGGCCCCCGATCCCCGGGGTGTCCGCCGAGGCATCCATGCCAGGAACAGTGGCCAGGAAGAGCCTCATCCCAGCCCCACCACTAGGTGGCTCTATGACCTCTGGCGCCTGCGGCCTCTCTCAGGCCCCAGGTGACCTCTGGGACCCTCTGGGGTCTCAAGGCTGAATGTGGCTGATGGATGTGCCAGCAGAGGGAGAGGTCAGTGGGAGTCTGAGGCCCAGCCCAAGGGTTGGGGGGACACCCGAGGGGGGCAGTGGGCCGTGAGCTCGGCCCCAGACTCACCCACGCCCCCGTAGGGCAACGAGGGCACGGTGACGTGGGCGATGACATCGTTGGCCGTCACCCCGCCACTAGAAGTCTCCGCGATCATCTTCTTAATCACCTGCAATAGCCCTGGGGCTCAGCCTGCAGCCTCCGGGACACCCAGCCCCTCCCCCTCCCCGCTGCCTGGGCGTGTCCTGGAGCTGCAAGGACGGGGAGCTGGTGAAGGCAGAGCCCCAGGCCCCGGGCCACTCCCTGCCCCGAGCCCCAGTCTGGGTTCCCCACTCTCCCCACGTAGTTTTGTGGGGAGACGGTAAGAGCAGCAGTTCCCAGGACGGCGAGCGCGGCACCCAGGGGCTCATCATCATCTCATTCAACGCTCTGTCCTGATTTCAGAGCTGAGAAGAAAGGGGCTCAGGAAGGTTAAGCAGCTTGCGGTGAACAGCGAGGCTGGGATTTGCTCCCGGGTCTGTGAACCCCTGGATCCTGTTTGCAGGAGCAGCGTGCCCAGGGCCCCAGGACCCTGGAGGAGGGTCCCCCGGCTCACCTTGTCGTTTAGGGAGAACACGTAGAGGGCTAGGGGCTTCTCGCGCTGGCTGATGAACTGGATGGCTTCCTCCAGGCTGCGCACGCATACGATGGGCATTATGGGCCCGAAGACCTCCTCCTGCATCACCGGGGACTGGGGGTCCACATCCACGAGGATGGTGGGGGCTGGAGCAGGGAAGAAGCCGGTGTCAGCCAGCGCAGAGACCCCAGCCCAGGCGTCTGGTTTCTCACCCAGCCCTTTACAGACAAGGCTGGCAAGGCTTAGCGGGGGGGGGGGCGGGGGCAGGCACGGGGCCTACTCCTGCCAGGCTCCATCCTGGCGGACCACGAAGAGAGCCCCGGATTCACCTATACGGGGGGAGCCCGGGCTCTACACTTCAGGGGGCGGGCCCTGTGCCCCGCTGGCCACGTGAGCCCTGCTGGAGCTCTTCAGCCTCCTGGCAACTTCGGGGCCAAGTGGGGCCCTATCTGCTGACCCTCCAGCCCAGGCACTGCGGGCCCCTCCCGCTCGGCACACCTGGGGCTCCCGTGGCCTCTGCTGAAGCTGCTGGGATGCAGAGGAGGTGAAGCCTCCTCTAGGCCTTGAGGAGAGGGGCTTCTGGGCTGGGGAGGGGCCTCCCAGGGGCTGTGGCCAGCCCCTGCCCACTGAGAGGCCCAGAGCCAACCCAGGGCCACTGGTGAAAGGGACAGACACACACCATGGGGCTGCGTCTGCTCTTCAGGGGTGTGTGCCCACCCGCCACCCACTCGCAGGGCCCCTGGCGGGCAGACGATGCTCTCCTGAAGGGCAGCGCACGCACCTATGTACCGGGTGGTCGCATCCCCAGTGCCCCCGTAGGCGACCTTCTGGCCCTCCATCAGGCCCATCACCCTCTGGAAGTGTAGGGAGTTGATGATTCTCCCGTAGTCGCGGGACTTCTTGGCATCCTCCCCGTAGAACTCCTGTGGATGAGAGCCTCCAGGTGAGGATGTGGACCCTCATCACGGCCACAGGCTGTGAGGTCACTGGTGACCCCAACCTGGGAGCACACATGGGCACCGCCCGGTGGAGCAGCAGTCGATGGCACAGCGACACTGAGAACTACGGAGCTGACACACCCTGGGCGCCCCACGACTTTCCTGGCACATGAAGTGCTGCAAGACAGCTGTGTTGTTTGAAAGAAATAAACGCACAGCGTCTGGACATCACACTGGGACCAAACGCGTGCGTCTACAGCAGGGAGAATGGAGGGAACACACCAAGTCAGCAGCGACTGGCTTTAGGTGCTGGGATTCTGGGTGGAGCTTTTCCCCCTTCTTTATGCTTTTTAATCTTTTCCCAATTATCGACAGTGAGTGTGGATTATTTTCATGATCAGAAAAAAAATGAGCCAGTCTTTTCTCAAGTCCAAGTCCATCTCACTGCCTGGCAGCCTGTCACCCACCCCCGGGGCCAACACTCACTTTCAGGGACTTTGTGAGCTTCTCCACGATTTGGTTCTGGATGGAGGGGTCACACAGGATGTAATCGGGGGCCACGCAGACCTGGCCGCTGTTCATGAATTTCCCCCAGGCGATGCGTCTGTGAAAACCCCAGGTTAGATGACATATCGCCAGCCCGGGGGGCTCCCCGGGAACAGGCCTCTGGCTAAGTTAGCCCAGGGTCAGGGCACGAGGGGCTCTGCTGTGAGCTGTCCGCCAGGGTGGCCCCTTAGCACTCCACTGGCTTCTAGATCCCACGACCCTGGATGTGCTCACAGGGCCTGCGGTGACCTCATCACTGACTGGCGGGGGTTATCTGGGGTGGGCGGCCTTTATCCCCCTTTTCACAGCCTTGAGCCCTGCATGGCCAGGTGTCACTGTGCTCAGGGTCCCACACCCCAGAAGGCTACATGTGCGGGACACAAGGGCGGGCAGGGCTCTGGCTGGACCCCTCCTCTGTGGGAAGCCTTTCCCGCACCTCTTCTGTGAGCATGGTACCTCCAACCCCAGCTCCTGCCAGGACCGCAGGTGCCCTGAGGGCAGGGACCACGTCAGTGTCACTCAGAGTGAACTGCCGTCCGCCTGAGCTGGGGGTCAGCCAGACCAAGCCCCCTCACCTGCAGGCGATGTCCAGGTCACAGTCCTTGTCCACGTAGCAGGGGTTTTTGCCCCCCAGCCCCAGCGTGACAGGGGTCAAGTGCTTGGCCGCAGCCATCATGACGATCTTGCCCACCCCGGTGCTCCCGGTGTACAGGATGTGGTCAAATCTCTCCTTGAGCAACTCCGTGGTTTCGGGGACACCCCCACTGATCACCGGGTACAGATCCTTCCAAGAGAGGACAGAGGTGAGGCTCAGAAAGGACCACAGCCCCCTCCCCACGTGGCCGGGCAGTCGCCACCAAGTGGATTCCCTCTCTCGGCTCAGGGGCTCCAGTCACCCCAATGGGAGTGGCCAGCTGTCCTCATCCAACCTGTGGCTTGGACCCTGGCTGCAAGAATTCACTATTTCTTCACCCCTGAAGATACGGCCCCGCCCCAGTTCTCCATGTGCCCTGGAGAGTCTGTCACCTTGTCCAGGTACTGCGGGAGGATGGTGGCCAGCAGGCTTGCTGTGTTCTCACTCAGCTCCGACGGCTTGAGGACCACTGCGTTCCCTGCAGAGCACACGGAATCAGGGCCACGCTGGGGCCACCTCCCTGCTCTGCCCTCCCAGGGACCAAGGGCGCATGGTGGGCGGTGAGGCTGTGTGGACATCTGAGCCTGGCTGGGCCTGGGCACTGGGAAGCCTGGTCCCCGCAGCCTCCTGTGAGAGCTGGACCCTCCTATGGCTCCCTGACACCAGGCCGCCTCTTCACACAGGCCTGAGCTCCCCACCCCAGGCCCTCCTCTCTGCAGTGGAGAAGAGGGATCCCTCCTGGCTCCCCGACCCAGAACGGGGCTCACGGTACCTGCAGCAATGGCGCCCACCATGGGCTGCATGGTGAGGTTGAAGGGGTAGTTCCAGGTGCCAATGATGAGGACCACACCCAGGGGCTCTGAGTGGATGTAGGACTCATCCTGCTGGGTCTGGGGGGTCTTCTCCGTGGGCTCATCCGCAGCCCACTCAGGGAGTTTCTTGATCATGTAGTCGATCTCCTCCAGGACGTACACAATCTCCTCGTAGTAGGCGGTCCATTCGTTCTACAGTGAGAGGGCTCCGTGAGGCTTGCTGGCCCCAGGGTGAGGGCCACACAGCCAGGGCTCCGAGCAGAGGCCCCAGGACTGGCGGTGGTCCTGGCTCGCTGCTTCCCAGCTTTGTGACCCTGAATCACCCTCCTGACCTCAGTCTCCCAGTCTGCAAAATGGGAAATGACTGGATCTCATGCTCCAGGTGGGCCCATTGGAGACAGCCTGGCTTGTTCTGCTGCCCACATGAAGGGGGCCATTCACCGTGGGCTCCCCAGCCCAGTGGGCCAGGCAAGAAGGCACAAGGGGGCAGAGCTGAGGATTAGCCTTCGAGTGGTGGGTCTGTGAGGGCCCCTTTCTGCCAGTGCTGGGGGCCCAGACAGGTTGGACACATCAAGTATGAGGTGCCCTCGGGCACCTCAGACCTGAGTAGTGATTTGAGGGTCACTGGTGAGTCGGGGGGAACTGAGCTGAGGGGTGTCCGGGAAGGCTTATAGATGAAAACGAGACTTGAAGCCAGGACAGAGCCCTAAGAAGACCACCCTGATGAAGTGGCTTCAGAAAAGAGACCACCAAAGAGAGTCAGGAGAAAATCCAGGAGACCCTCAGCCAGTGGAGGAAGCCGGTGTGGGGGGCTTCCGAGAGAGGGGTGCAAAGTGGGATACACAGCTCTTCCGTGAACTTTGGCTGTGCAGAGCAAGACAGAAGTCGTGAGGTCAGCACTGGGTTTTCTTGCCTTTGTTTTTTGCTGTAAGATGAGAAATCTTGAGAGATTAAAAAAAAAAAAATACAGCGGCAGAAGGCCAGGAAATGGTAGGGGGACGGGCTCCACAGCCCCTCTGCTCTCCTCCAAGGCCAGGCGGACGGAAGGGTGGAAGCAGGCCCAAGTGACTTGGGGGCAGCAGGGGGAGGGGCTGAGAATTCGGAGGGGTCTGATTTTGCCCAGGGGTAGGAGAGGATGGGGAGGGAGGGAGGGAGGACGCCCAGCAGAGCAGGCTGCCCTCCGAGCAGCCAGGCTGGGCTGTTCCCTGGTGTGGAGAACCCGGCCTGCACGGGGCTGAGAGCTGAAGGAAAGAGGAGGCTGGAAAGGGGTGGCCTCGTGTGCTGGGCTGGGTGGACAAGGGCGTGAAGCCAGGAGGGGGGATGGCGGACCGGGCGCGTGGGGCCTGGGGCGCCGCAGGACGCAAGGAGAAGCCGGCGCACCCCATCTCAGTGGCTGCGCTTTCCCCTCCGTAAAAGGGTCCTGAGGCACCCGGAGTGTTTTGGGGGCGAAGTGTAAAGAGCCGGGCGCAGAGCCTGGCCCGCGGCGCGCAGCCGACGTCCTGGGCGCACGCAGCCCTCTCCTGCCCGCGGCCGGTCGGGGCGCACCTTGCGGAGGTCGGCGGCCAGCGCGCCCACGAGGTCCTTCTCGCGCTCGCGGATCAGGCGCCGCAGCCCCTCCAGCTGCTGGACGCGGCACTGGAGCGGGCGCGTCTTGCCCGCGTTGAAGGCGGCTCTGGCCCGCTGCACCACCTCACTGATTGTGCTCATGGTTCCTGGGGACAGAGAGCTCCTTGGAGCCGGGAGGAGGGCGCGCGCTCCCCGGCCGCCCACCGGGACCCGGGGTCCCCAGGGCAGCACCCACCCTCACTGGTAATTTTATAGGAAGAGGAAGATCTCCCTGGGAGCACCGGGAAATGGCCTCCTTTTGCCTTCTCAGCTCCCTAACCCTGTTCTCTTGGACTCTTCTGGCCATCAGCATACTCCCTCCATGAGCAGATGACAGACTCCCGCAGGGAGGACCCCAGGCAGCAATGACCTGCGGTCCTAAGGGTGTCTACAGCTGCTGATGGTGGGTTCTTGGCAGGGTGCTGTGGGCAGGCCCTTCCGGGCATCTCTCAGGCCCCATGCCCACCTCTACCTTCGTGCAGAGTTGGTGACTCTCCCAGGCAATCACTCCAAGTGCTCCGCACACCCAACCGGGCACTCTCCAGATCAGATTAAAGGACACGGGTCGTGATTCCACACGCACGCTGATTAAAGAAAACCCAGCATCAGGATTCCCACACCACCTTTCTGGCTGAGCCGTCATTCTCAAAAGCACTGGTGGCTTCCCAGAGAGAACCAGGCTTGGTGTTTAAACCCGTGTGTGCCTGTAACACCTGTGAGACAGACCGACTCACAGAGCTTCAGATTTCCACAAAAAAGCTACCCGTACAGGAGACCGTGCTGGCGAAGTGGGATGGCTCTGCTGGGAAGCATTTGGCTACGCCCAGCAAAAGCCTTTAAAATCTATTTCTCTGTGACGTAGTAGGTCCACATTCAGGACCTCATAGAAATGAGAGCATTCCTAAATATTCATGAACAAGAAAGTTCATCAGGTTTATACATAACAGAGAGATACTGGAAACATCCTAAATGTCCATCAGCAGGAGACAATTTCAAAGACGTCTGCTGCACCCATGTGCCAGGTGATCGTGCAGTAATTAGGACAGAGATGGACAAGTGTTTCAGCACCTTTATAAGGGCGCTCTCTGTACCAGATGTGTCCCAGGCATGAGGGACAAGAAACAAAACAGGTTCCAGAACAACAGATACCCCAGGCGTGTGCGTGCCTGTTCACGTGAGAGCCCAGAGGGGCGGCCCCCACCCCCCCCCACCCCGCGTGGTGACTGCGGGGGGATGGGAGGTTGGGGGTGGATTAGAGGTGATCTTCATTTTCATCTTCTGGAGGGTTTCACTTTTTTGCAGTGAACTTGCATTTTTAAAAAATGCTTGTTACCTTTTTGAATAGGTAACACGCTCATGGTAGAAAATGTAAAAGATACAAAAGGGACACAGAGAAAACTAAGTGTTCCTCCTCCCTTCTCCCCCAGCAATTCTTCCTGTCCTCCAAGAGGTTTCCACCCACTTTCAGACACGGTGTAACCTCTGACATCAGAAAAAAACCACAATAAGGCTATTTCCATTTGGCAAAAAAATTAAATACCGTATCTACAGATATGTAGATATACATATCTGTAGATATGGTATATATAATACATATGGTATATGTGTATATATTATCATACATGGTATATATAAATTTTTTGCAAAATGGAAATAGCCATTTATAGATGTATATGTATGTACGTGTGTATGTGTATATATATGAAATCCTGCTTGAATTCCAGCAAGTGGCTTCTGATTCCTCCCATCGCCTCCCCTCTCCGCAGCACTGACCCCACCCTGGCTTTCAGCATGGAGAGGAGGGCCCTGCTGGCATCCAGGGCGCCCCAAGCCTGGGGTGCCACGGCCCCCTCCCTAGGTCCGACGGGAAATCAGAGGGAGCCCTCTGGGATCCCTCGGCCCAGCCTGCCATGGGCCAGGCCACCCTGCTGACCGTGACCCCAGCCACACAGCCCGGCAGGAAGGTCCTGTTTCCCTCCCCAGCCTTGCGTGGGCAAACCAGGGCAGCAGCCTCTGGCCATCGGCCACCAAGGCCTGGCGGCTCAGGGCAGAAGAGCTGGCGGGAGGGAGACCGGGAGGGCTGGCCCCCAGCTCAGCACTCAGAACCACGTGGTCTCTGGGAAGGAGCTTCCTTTGTGTGCAGCGTTAATAGCAGTGTCACTTCTCAGTCATTACAAAGATTAATGGCGCCGGAAGTAGCTAATATTGTGCTTGATGCCCCAGTGGAAGCGGCTGGAATTAGTCCCCCAGGACCCATCCTTCTTCCCACATCCCTGCATCCCGCCTGCTTCACCTGTGCCACTTTGTTCCCAGGTGTCATCATCCCCTTTGATCCTCACAAAAATCCTCGCTCTGTAGAAGCGCCCACCAAGAAGGAGCCATTACGAGTCCATTTTATAGATGAGGAAAGTGAGGCCACTAGACGTGCAATAAATGCTCTGTCTTTGGTCTCCCAGTTAGCAAGTAGCAAAGTCAGGATTTGAACCCGCTTCTGTCTCTATCTCATGCCGCTCATGCCTTTAACTACAGGGCTCTGCTGCCTGTGAGTGACTGAATCAAGGCTTCTCACCCACCGTCCCCTGGGTCCCCCTGCTCCAAGGGTCCCCGGGGCCTCTACCTCCCTGTGGCAGGGGTGGTAGAGCTGCCAGACGTGAGCTTCGGGCCCTTGGGGCAGCCAGCCGCGGATTCTCAGAAGATGTTCCTGGGTGTGGGGAGGACCAGCCACAGAGGTGGACCTGCTCCTGGCCAGGATGCAGCTAGAGATTTCTAGGAGGAGAAGAGAACAGGGAAGAGAGTTACCTTCGACACAGGTTCTCCTGGGTCTGGAGCTCCAGGAATGGGCATCAGCCTAGAGGGGATGCATTTAAAGACCCTTCTCCCCGCCCCCTGGGCCCTTGGAGTCCCTGCCCAGGAAGTTTGCATAACAAGAACAAAACAGTTTTCAAACCTGGGGTGTAGTAATCCGGCCCTCTGCTCCCAGTTTGGGGGATTAGGCCTGGGGTTGTCTGATTTTGTTCTGCTCAGAAATGCAAGAATGTGTCTGTGGAGGCTTGGGCGGGGCCGGGTCCAATCTTCCAAAGGAGCCCCTGTGTTTGCCTCAGGCGTGGGGCTGCTGATTGATTCAACCTGACCTGACTGCTTCCAGATTTTTCAAGTGCAATTGCCAGCTGCTGTCCTCCCGACCTCCCTGATTACATAAGGGCAGGGGAGGTACAGTCACAGTGAGCGTGCACGCAGCTCCCCGAAGACGCCCCATCAAGGTGAGATCTCTAAGCCTAGGGAATCGCAGGCCGGGGCTTTCTACACGAGGCCCCACCAATACGTGGGTCTGCTCACTTGTTGAACAGCAGAGAAGAGGGCCACGGACCAGTACCAACTGCCAGGAATCTCCCCAGTGTGGTCGGTCCCCCACGGAGCCAGAGATGCTTGAGCAGAGAGGACTCTGGGATAACAGATGTTTGCTGGGCGTCTGCTCAGTGGGGATGGAGGCCTGTGTGGAAGACACATCTGGCCACTTCTCACACCGCCCCTGCTACCTGGACTCTGGGCTTCCTCCCACTGGGCACTTCCTGCCACCCTCACCCACCAGCCTTGCTTCCCTACAGGCCCCTGCAGAGGTGCTCTTCCCTCCCCCCTCCCTCCCCCTGGAATGCCGCTCCGGTACAGCCACCCACCACCCACGTGGCTCTGCTCACCACCCTCACCATCACGCTTCCTCCTCTTCCTCCACGTGATTTTTCTCCAGACCATGTATCACCCTCTGAGATGCTATTTGTCTACTTATTTTGTTTGTCACCTGCCACCCTCCAACTAGAATTTGCTTTGTTCACTGCTGTATCCTCAGCACCCAGAACACTGTCTGGCACATAGTAGGTGCTCAATAAATGAATGACGGAATAAACAGTTTCAAAATAATATGAACCTTATAGTGGCTGGAATATGCACAAGATGCTACAGGGCCTCAGATGAGAGTCCCGAGGGAGGGAAACGGAGTCTGAGCTGAATGGGAGGTATTTAGGCTTGGAACAGCAAAAGCAAAGGCACAGAGGCAGGAAACAAAGCCGTGTGTCTTCACAGTTATTAAGGTGCTATTAAAAACGTAATTAGGGCCTCCCTGGTGGCGCAGTGGTTGAGAGCCTGCCTGCCGATGCAGGGGATACGGGTTCGTGCCCCGGTCTTGGAGGATCCCATATGCCGCGGAGCGGCTGGGCCCGTGGGCCATGGCTGCTGGGCCTGCGCGTCCGGAGCCTGTGCTCCGCAACGGGAGAGGCCGCAGCGGTGAGAGGCCCGCGTACCACAAAAAAAAAAAAAAAAAAAAAAAACGTAATTAACAGGAAAAGAATTTGAAAAAGAATAGGTACATGTATATATATGACTGAATCACTTTGCTGTACACCTGAAACTATCACAACATTGGGTTTTTTCGTTTGTTTTTTAATATTTATTTGGAAACTTTATTTTAATGAACAATTCTTTTCCGGTGTGATTTTATCTTTTTTTTTGGCCGTGCTGCGTGGCACGTGGGATCTTACTTCCCCAACCAGGGATCGAACCCGCTCCCCCTGCATTGGAAATGTGAAGTCTTAACCACTGGACTGCCGGGGAAGTCCCAACATTGTTAATCAACTATACTCCAATATAAAATAAAAAGTTAAAAAACTAAAAGAAAAAATAAAATGTAATCAAACCTGTTGGAGATGCATATTCCCAGGTTCCACCTGCTCGACTAAATCAGAAACTCTGGGATAAGGCCCAGCCATTGGTGGTGTAACAAGTCCTCCAGGTAATTCTGATGCCTCCAGGTGAAGTTGGAGAACCAGTGACTCACCAGTTACTGATAACAGTTTACTGGGATGAGTTCCCTTTGATCTGTGTTTTTATTCCTTTAAGAAATTGCTATAAGAAAATCATATTGTTGATTGTTGAATATCTGCTACGTTACAAACATATATATGGATTTATAAATTATATTTTGTAATTATATAAAGCTGGGAAGATTGATGGTAATTATGTGAATATGAGAGAGACTTTATATTGGCCTGTGACACAGAATTCAGTTTACATGTTTCAAGTGGCCAAGGAACTAGGGTGATGGCATAAAACCTTATGAGAAATTGTTCTAAGGAATGAATAAAAAGTTTGTAGTGGCAAACGTGAAGTGATCAGATGACAGCAGGTGTGACATGAGGCATTATTCCAGGGATGCATCACAAATCTGGGGCTGCCTGTGCTCATCACGGCCAGCACTCAAGCAGCAGTCACTTGTGTCGTGACTGAACGAATGGGGCCTTTGGCGACAATGCCACAGGGAGGGTGTTATTCTCCCCATTTTATACAAGGGGGACCAGAGACTCGTAAGAACGCTGGTCCAGGCTCTCACTGCTCACAGGTGGCAGAAGAAGCCCTTGAACCCACCAAAGCCCAGGCTCACTCACCGAATGCAAGCCATCTCCCTGGAAGTGAGATGCAGCCAAAGCAACCCCAACAGGAAGTGACGTAGTCCATGCCCATTCCTCACGGGGGTGCCCTCCTGCCCTCTTTCTGAACGCTCTGATTATCATTACGCAGACGGTTCCAACCAGCCTGGGGATCTGGTTCCTCAGGCTAAGTGAATGGACGGAAAGAGGAAGGGTGACGGGGAGGAACAGCTGTGAAGAACAGCGAGGAAGATGCCGACCAGAAGGATCAATTCCATTTACAACAGCATCAGAAAGAAGAAGTAAACTTAAATGTGAACTTAACAAAAGAAGTGTAAGACTTATACACTGAAAATGGCAACACATCATCGAAAAAAATTAAAGATCTAAATAAACGGAAAGAAATCACAAGTTTGTGGATTGAAAGACATAATATTGTTAAGGTGACAGCACTCTCCAAATTGATTTACAGATTCAATGCAATTCCTGTTAAAATCCCAGCTGGCTCTTTTTTTTTTTTCAGGAGTAGAAAAGCTGATCTTAAAATTTGTATGTAAATGCAAGGAACCAAGAAGAGCCAGAACAATCTTGAAAAAGAAGAACAAAGCTGGAGAATTCAATTTCAAAAGTATAACAATGCTGCAGAGATCATGATAAAACAGACATAAAACAGACAAGCAGATCAGTGGAATAGAGCTGAGAGTCCAGAAACAAACCCTTACACGTGTGGCCAACTGACGTTTGACAAGGCTGCCAAGACAATTCAGTGAGGAAAAAGAACAGTCTTTCCAACAAAAGACACTGGGATGACGGAATATCCACATGCAAAAAGATGAACGTGGACCGTTACCTCACACCAGACACAAAAATTAACTCAAGGGCTTCCTTGGTGGTGCAGTGGTTGAGAGTCCGCCTGCCGATGCAGGGGACACGGGTTCGTGCCCCAGTCCGGGAAGATCCCACATGCCGTGGAGCGGCTGGGCCTGTGAGCCATGGCTGTTGAGCCTGTGCATCCGGAGCCTGTGCTCCACAATGGGAGAGGCCACAACAGTGAGAGGCCTGCGTACCGAAAAAAAAAAAAAAAAAAAAAATTAACTCAAAATGGATCATCGACCTAAATGTAAGAGCTAAAACTATAAAACTTCTACAAGAAAACATAGGAGTAAATCTTCATGTCCTTGGGTCAGGCAATGGTTTCTTAGATAACAAGACCAAAAGCACAAGTGACAAAAGAAAAAAATACCTAATTGGATTACATCAAAGTCAAAGCGCGGGCTTCCCTGGTGGCACACTGGTTAAGAATCCGCCTGCCAATGCAGGGGACACGGGTTCGAGCCCTGGTCCGGGAAAATCCCACATGCTGCGGAACGACTAAGCCCGTGCGCCACAGCTACTGAGCCTGCGCTCTAGAGCCCGCGAGCCACAACTACCGAAGCCTGCGCATCTAGAGCCCGTGCTCCACAATAAGAGCCACTGCAACGAGAAGCCCTCGAACTGCAACGAAGAGTAGCCCCTGCTCGCCACAACTAGAGAAAGCCCGCGCACAGCAACAAAGACCCAACACAGCCAAAAATAAATAAATAATTAAAAAAAAAATGTCAAAGCATCTGTGCTGCAAGTTATACCAGCAAGAAAGTGAAAAGAAAACCCACAGACCGGGAGAAAATATTGGCAAATCATGTATCTGATAAGGGACTTAGAGTATATAAAGAACTATTACAACTCAACTTTTATCGTTTGTCAATATTAGACAAATAACCCAATTTAAAAATGGGTGAAGGATTCAAACAGACATTTTTCCAAAGAAGATATACAAACAGCCAACAAACACATGAAAAGATGCTTGGCATCATTCGTTATTAGGGAAATGAAAGAGAAAACCACAATGAGATACCACTTCCCAGCCACTAGCGTGGCTATTAAAAAAAAAAAAAAAAGGCAGAGACAATAAGTGTTGGCGAGGAGGTGGAGAAATTGAAACTCTCCTACACTGTTGGTGGGGATGTAAAATGGTGCAGCCACTTTGGAAAACAGGCAGTTCCTCAAAGAGTTAAACACAGAGCTACCATATGACCCAGCAATTCCACTCCTAGGTCTACACCCAAGAGAAAGGAAGACCTGTGTCCACACAAACACTTGTACATGAATGTTCACAGCAGCGTGACTCATAGGAGCCAAAAAGTGGAAACAACCTAAACGTCCATTAACTGATGAATGGATAAACGAAACGTGGTATATCCGTACAATGGAACATTATGACTCTGTAAAAAGAAATGAAGTTTGGATACATGCCTCACCATAGATAAGTCTTGTGGACATTATGCTCCAAACACATAGGACTACGTAGTGTACGATTGATTCCATTCATATGAAATGTCCAGTAAAGGCAAATTTATAGAGACAGAAAGTAGGTTAGGGGCTGCCTGGGGCTGAGAAAGGGGGTGGGGGCAGAGGGCGAGGATTGACTGCTAACGGGTACAGGGTTTCTTTAGGGGGACAAACGTGTTCATGATTAGGTTGTGGGGACGTCTGCACAAAAAACTAAAAAAACATTGAGCTGGGGCTTCCCTGGTGGCGCAGTGGTTGAGAGTCCGCCTGCTGATGCAGGGGACGCGGGTTCGTGCCCCGGTCCGGGAGGATCCCACATGCCACGGAGCGGCTGGGCCCGTGAGCCATGGCCGCTGAGCCTGCGCGTCCGGAGCCTGTGCTCCGCAACGGGAGAGGCCACAACAGTGAGAGGCCCGTGTATCGCAAAAAAAAAAAAAAAAAAAAAAAAACATTGAGCTGTACACCAAAATGGATAACATGGTGTTGAACTGTATCTCAATGAAACTATTAAAATACGTATATCATATTCAGTATCCTCACTCTGAGAGAATAGGAAAATGCATTAGGAAAATGTGGAATCTCCCCTACAGAGAACTGAAAATCATTTACATAGATCACTCCCCCAGGAGGCAGTGGAACGTAACCCTCTTTTCTTACGTGTGGGATGTGTGTAGTGACTTCTTTCCAAAGAGGCCAGGGTGGACTGGTCAGGGGAGTAACTCTACACAGAAGAAGCTGATGAACACGAACTCAGCGGGTGTTCAAGGTCAAGGTCATGGCGACCCCATGTCCCCTGGATACCACGTGATAAAACCCGGCGCTTCCACTCTGTGGTCTGCTTCCCCAAACCCAAACCCCCAGTCTAACCATGAGATGAACATCAGACATGCCCAAACTGAGGGAAGTTCAACAAAACACCTGACCAGCCCTCCTCAAAACCATCAAGGTCACCAAAAAAGGGAAGTCTGAGCCCAGAGGAGCCTGAGGAGGTGGGACAGTAAGTGGAAGGTGGTCCCTGGATGGGATCCAGGCACAGAAAAGGGACATTCAGCACAAACCAGAGAAACCCGGAGAGAGCATGGGCTTCGGTTAGTAACACACCAGCATCGGTTCACTAGCTACAACAAACAAGATATCCGCAATAGGGGATCCACATGCACATGACCCAGGAACTCTCCGCACTGTCTTGGCAATTTTTCTGTAAATCCAAAACAATTCAAAAGTAAGATTTTTATTTTAAAATCTCATCTGGAGGCAGCACGCAGCGTGAACGAGTGCTAGCTCAGGGGTCCCCAGCTGTGAGGCCCGGGAAAGACGCTTACCCTCCCGGGGCCCCATTTCCCCATCAGTTAAAATAGGGGCGCCAGAATCACGAGCAGTCGTGTGGGACCCTGAGGAGGCGACACGCTTGAAAGGACTTTGGAAAGTCAAATTCCTTCCAAAACCATCCACGGAAAGAGGTAAGCTTCAGTGAGCTGCACCACTGACCCAAGCTAACCTGCTCGTCTTCCTAATGTAATACTGTCACTAGGTCTTTGCCTCGGGAACCCTTCAGCCCCCAGGCAGGCTGCCCTTCCTCGTCCCATCGTCCCCACTGCTTTCCCAGTCCGTCACTGGCTCCCCTGCTGTCTCCTGGTGGATGCCCCCCTCCTGGTACCATGGGTGGCACGTCCCCACTGAGATTCCGAAATGTAAACTTCCCGTATAAGCTTCCAGATGAGGCACAGTGCTGGGGCTCACTGACCTACAGGGCTGACTGCTGGGGCCTGGCTGGAGCGAGGGGGACAGCGTGGGTGGGGCAGGCTGGACTCGGCTTCGCCCAGTTCTGACCTCGGGGTCCCCCCCCGCCACCGTCCTGGGTTCCTGGGTGCAGCACTGAGCCACTGGAGGACACTGGGATTTCAACTACTGTTTAGAGAGCTTCTCCCCGGACAGCGGCAAAGAGAGCGGACCGACTGCACGTCTGGGAAAACTCAGGAAGGATCCCCGGGGGTCCCTTCCCCTCTATCTGCCCTGAGGGCAGAGACTTGGGTCGGAGAAGCTGCAGGTGTGCATCCCAGGAAGTCAGTGGGAGGAAGAGGGAAGCTCTCCCAGGGATGCTGCAAAGGTCCCCCACTGTCACCCGACCCTGACCTTTCCCTGTGCAGGCTCCCAGGAAGCACCCAGGAAGCCAGGGCTGAGTTGGAACAAAGGGCAGCCCGGGGCTGGAGGGGGCAGGGCTGCGCGGCCTGGCAAAATGCAAGTCACGGTGAGCTGGGCGCCTGGCCCGACCCCGCCTGGAGCCCCCGCCCGCTGGGGGGCAGGCCCGGGCTGCCTGGCACTCCTGCTCCTTGAGCGTGGGAAGCCACACCCCGATTCCTGACAAACACGAGTGCACCCCATCGCACATCAAGTCTGATATTTACTCTAACAAGGGCGAGAATCTCTCCGTTTTATTTCTGCATGGTGATCACACAAATATAACTCCGTGAACGTGCACAATGTGATGACTAGTTTTTAGAGCCGCCCTTTCCTTTCACACATAACTGGCTTGGCTCTCCCTCTGTCAGCACCCCGTAAAATTCCAGTGTGCACCTCCTGTGTTTTTTCCCAATGCTTATATAACATCCCATAAAGTTAAATGTACATGACACACTGGGGGCTGTCGCTGTTTTTAAAACAGGGTCTCATCAGACACAGGTTCTGATCCCCCACTGCCTCAGCGGTGGGCACAAGCCCCCCAGGCAGGGGGACCGCGGGATCCACTCTGTTCCCTCTCGCAGCTGTTTAGTATTAATATCAACGTTTGACGTGCACAGGACCAGGATGCTCCCTGTTGAGGGGAAGCCACCTGGCTTCCAGCTTTTGACCAATGCTCCATAAGCCTCCTTGAACTTACGGGTGTTTTTATTTCTTTGTAACAGAAGCCCAGGAATGTTGGCATTTTTTATTTCATGCGTGGTGCCCGATGGATTTCCGCAAGGCGGTCCCTGGAGGCCAGCAGGCTGTCCGGGCCCTGGTCCAGTCAGGCAGCCAGTGCCCTGCATTCTTGCCGCTTCTCGGCTGTTCCCTGACCCCGGCGGGCGGGCTGGTGCATTGTCACACCTGTGCTGGCCACAGGCCTTCGCCCCACTTCTCTTCTGTGTTTTCCTTGTCAACGTTTAAGAGCTCTTGCTGTTAGAGCTGCTGAGTCACTAGTACTCTCCTTGATCTGTCACTTGTCCGTGGACTGGATTTATGGCACCTTTTGCTACACACGAGTTTTAGTATAGCCAGCGAGAACTCTTCTGTTTTAGTTTGAATGAGGAGAGTTCTCTCACCGGTCCTACATGGTTCATGTAATTCTCGGGACATTCTTGTAAGATTTGTATTATTTTATTATTTACTCTGAGCCCATCAAGAGACTATTCTATCAATAATGCAGACGTCCCCTATATGAGCTAATTTAATCCTCACAACTGCGGAGAGGTAGGAACTATTATTATTATGTCCATTTTATAGATAGGAAATGGAAGCACAGAGAGGCTAAGTAATTGGCCTAAGGTCACACAGCTGGTGACAGAGCCAGGCCTCACGTGGCATCGATTCCTTGATCCCCCTTCGAAGGCTCACACCCTTGGACTTCCCCATTTCCTCCAGGTTTTCGAATTTTTGCTGCAGTGTTGAATACAGTTTCCTTAAAACGCTTTAATCTCCTGACTCTGTCATTATGTCTCCTTTCCAAACCTTAACCTTGTATGTTTCTGTATCTCATTTTTCTTACACAAAGAAAGTGCAAGTCAGGATGAGCTCGGGTTCTTCTGCTCATCAGTGTTTGCAAAGACCAGGCCGCACTTGTCTTCCAAGAGAAGCGTGAATATAGGTTTCTGATTCATTTCTGTTCTTCTTCATCAATTCCATCTTCCTACTTTCTTTTTGTACTTAAACTGGGTAAGTAGGTCCTTTGACTTTTGTTTTCCTATTTTAATACTGATGGCCTTTGTCTTTATTTTCCACTGAATATGGTTTTGCCGTGTCCTGGAGTTTTGAGAATGTAACATTCTTACTTTCACCGCTTTCCAGTAATTTTTAATTTCCCTCTTGATGGCCTCTTTAAGTGTTTTTTGTAAGTGTGTTTCGTAATATCAAAGTAGTTAACATTATATTCGTCACACCTTTATTATTTACTGCCAGTTTTCTCAGATTATGATAAAAATATGGCCTTCTCTCCTTTTCTCTATTGGTTCAGGCCTTCTTTGTGGTCAAATAGATAATGTCTGTAGCCATTCCAGGGACATACCAATGAGATGTATTATTTCTGTTCATAGATGTAAAAACCTCCAGCTATTGAATCAAATGTACTGATTTTTCCTGGGTATATTATCCAGCTGTCCTTACAATTCTCATACTTCTGCTTTGTGTGTTTAACCACATTTTGCTTTGTTCATACAAGTTTATGACTGTTTGATCCCCTTTATAATTTTTGCTTTTCTTCTTCCTCTGTTTTGATCTTAAAGGCCACCTTATCTGATGTTAATTTGGGTGGTCCTGGCTTATTTTTGTTTGCACCGGTCTGAGCACCTAAGTCCCTCCAGCCCTTCTTTAGCCTGCGGCTTTACATGCATTTCTCGTAAATGACAGAGGGAGGGTTTGTCTTAGATGCCCTTCTGACAGTCTATTTTACTAGAAGGGCTGGGGCCTTCCATTGCATTCTTCCCATTACCTTTGTGTCCACTCTTCACGTCGCTCTCTCCTCTCTGATGGTCACGGTTCCTCCCTTGCCCTGCTCATCTGAAAGCTCTGCCGCCAGGGAAGCCCCTGAAATGGCTTTTTAATGTGTTTTCAATTCCTGCTTCCAGCTGCGCCTCCTCAAATCTTTCTGTCCCTTCAAACATTCCGAGCGGCTTCATCACTTCCTGGTCAATTTCCCGTGCCCAAAGCTCCGTCCAGACTAAGTTAGCACTTCAATCCCAGTGCACAGCCTCCGCCAGCTCAGCTCCAGTCTGTGGCCCAGGAAGGGGACAGGTCTCATCCCGCCCCGTCCCCCAAGGCTCCGTCCCCCAAGGCTCCGTGCCCCTGGTGCGGGGGCTGACAGGAGGAGAAGGGACCAGGGCAGCGTCCTTCTGCTTACCTGGCGCTCCCCACGGCCTCTGGGGACTCCCAGGGGTCCCACAGCTCCTGCCCACCACGTCCCGGGAAAGGAGAGATTTCCCTGCACCCTCAGTTCCAGCCCCACCCTCCAGGGCACCTTCCTTGGGTCCCCTCACCTGGCTGGCAGCTCCCCTGGTATCAGCGAGATGGTCCATGGGCACGCCTCCTTGGAGTGATGTCAGCTGGAGGAAACTCACACATCCTCTTGTGCAAATGGGGCCCCCTCTGCCTGGATGTCTGTCTCTGGCTCTTTTTTCCAGCTCCATCATCTCGGATGACACAGAGGGTAGCTCAGCAAGCCCCCTGGGTGAGGAGATGTCCCTTCTGCAGGCACCCTGATCTCTCTGGGTGGCTCTCGAAGACCCCCTCGGTTGGCTTGGAGAGGTGGGGACTCCACCTTTGGGGGAGTGTCGGGGGGGAAAGGAAAAGGCCACAGGCCCCCCTCAGGTGCACGACTTCCTTGACTCTTACAATTGCTGCACTTTCTAGTTCCCCGTCTCCATGGCAGAGAGATGCTGGAAGCAGTTCTCTCCCTCACCTGGAGCGAGGTCTCCACGGGGCGAAGGGCCAGAGCGCACAAAGGAAGGACAGACAGAGCCCAAGGGGAGGGGGCGTTTCAGGCCCTGGGGCGTGGCTGGAGAGCTGGCCATTCCCACACTGGCACACATGCCAGTCTCCCCTGAGTCCATCCTGGTGATGCTGGAGAGGGGCTGGCAGTCACTCTTGGGACCATGGAGCCGCTACAGGGAACACGGCCTGGTCAAAACCATCTGCACAACTAACTACAGCAGAGCATCATCCAGCCTTGAAAAAGAGAGGAAATCCTGGGGACTGCCCTGGTGGTCTATCGGATAAGACTCAGTGCTCCCAATGCAGGGGGCCCGAGGTTCGATCCCTGGTCAGGGAACTAGATCCTGCATGCATGTCACAACTAAGGCTCTTCATGTCACAACTAAGGAGCCCGCGAGCTGCAACTAAGGAGCCTGAGAGCTGCAACTAAGGAGCCCGCCTTCTGCAAACCAGTGCAACCAAATAAATAAATTTTTTTTAAATGTTAAAAAAAAGGGGGGGGGTGTACTTCCCTGGTGGCGCACTGGTTAAGAATCCGCCTGCCAATGCAGGGGACACGTGTTCGAGCCCTGGTCCGGGAAGATCCCACATGCTGCGGAGCCACTAAGCCCATGTGCTGCAACTACTGAAGCCCACGCACCTAGAGCCCGTGCTCCGCAACGAGTAGCCTCCGCTCGCCGCAACTAGAGAAAGCCCGCGTGCAGCAACAAAGACCCAACGTGGCCAAAAATAAATAAATAAATAAAAATTTAAAAAATGAGGGGGGGGAGAAATCCTTACATACTTAATGACACTACATTGTGCACTTAAAAATGATGAAGATGGTAAATTTTACGCTGTGTGCGTGCCTAAGTTCTCCACTCAATTCCACTGCTAAACTCGGCTCTGAGCTGTGGACACCATCTGGGAACCAGAGCTACTCTTCCCATCAAACCAGGAGACTTCTTTGTCATGGGGGCATGGAGAGAACCCATTTCTCCAGACTTCTCCCTACCCGTGCCTGACAAGTGTGGACTCCAATTTCGCTGAGAGCTGTTTTCCTACATTATTGCGGCTAATGAGACTCAACTCATGTATGTCTCAACCAGACTCCATGTTATTTCCTTGGAACCATCAGTTGACCTTTAAAATGGACCTTAACTCTGACTAGAATTTAAAGTCTCTGTACCAGCACAGTGTAATTTCTGTTGCCCTTACCCTCTGCCCCCTTTTTTTTCTATTTTAATCAGAAAATATAGTTAAATACTGAAAAAAATAAAAATCCCATCCACATGGACCCAGTAACGTAGCAAATGCACGGATACCCTCTACTGAGCCCCCTGCCCCGGGTACTGGGGCGGGAGCCGTGGTGGACAAAGGGCAGAGGCGACCCTCGCCCTCACAGAGACCCCACCCCGCAGGGACAGAGACAGCAGAGGCTCTCAGGGAGCTGGGTGGAGGCCCTGTGCAGTGGGTCAGGGGAAGTGGCCCCAGCACTTGTCCAGGTGTGAACCAGCTCTGGCTTTAAGTGAGCAAGGCTGGACTTGCTGAGAGACATGGGTGGAGGATGACAAAGCCGAATCAGGACAGTGGTTGCCTTTGGGGGCAGGGAGAGGAATAGATGGTGGTGGGGGAGAATGCACCAAGGGCTTTCTAGGTATGTAATTTCTAAAGCTGGGTGGAGGGAACACAGGTGTTAAGTATTTTCGTATATTTTTGTATGCCTAACATATTTCATTGTTTAAAGTTAAGACTATTTTTTAGAGCAGTTTTAGGCACAGCAAAACTGGGGGGGGAAGACACAGGGAGCTCCTGTGCACACCCTCCCCCCCCCCGCATGCACAGCCTCCCCACCATCAATACCCCACAAGACGGTACATCTGTTACCACTGATGAAGCTGCGTGGACACGTCATCACCACCCAGAGCCCAGAATTTACACGAGGCTCACCCGTGGTCTTGTATATTCTGTGGGTTTGGACAGATGTATCATGAGCTGTATCTATCATTATCATACTGCACAGAGTATTTTCTCTGCCCAAAAGAAGAAAAATGTAGCTTTCGAGGTGTCTGTGCAACGACCAAGCTAAGTGTCCGGTGGTCGTGGGAGTGTTGCTGTGTCAGAGCCCCATCGTAGACACGGGCTCCCCTGCGGGGTGGAACTGAGAGCCAAAGAAGGGAAAACAGGATTGAATCCTGGAAGCCATGGGCTTGAAAAGGGGGGGAGAGAGGCAATGGATTCGGGCGTAGCTTCAGCAGAGCAATTTATCTATGAAAGCAAGGAAGTGAGGGAACCATTAGGTACTAGCCACCTCACTGGGGCATCACTGGTGAACAGCACAGGATTGGAGCAGCCCGCAGGCTCGACAGGTCAGGACCGGTTAAACAAATGAAGGCGCAGCCATTCGAGAAATAACTTCAGATCTGTAAAAACGGCAGATGTTCATAATATATTCATACATAAGGAACACAAGTTTTAAAATAGTATATTTTATAATTCTATTCTTTTTTTTAAAGTATTACCCTGGGTAGGTGTAGGAAGCACTTTGTTTTTTTAATTTATTTATTTGGTTGTGCCGGGTCTTAGTTGTGGCATGTGGGCTCCTTAGTTGCAGCTCACCGGCTCCTTAGTTGTGGCATGCGGGTTCCTTCGTCGTGGCACGCGAACTCTTAAGTCGCAGAACACGAACTCTTAGTTGCAGCATGCATGTGGGATCTTAGTTCCCTGACCAGGGATCAAACCCAGGCCCCCAGCAGCGGAAGCACAGAGTCTTAACCACTGGACTGCCAGGAAAGTCCCTACAATTCGATTTTTATAAATGATTTTGTTTGCACAGGGAAATCATGTGGGCAGATGAATTAAAATGTTAATATAATCTCTGGGATGATGCGAGGTTTGTTCTTTTTTATTTATCTGCCTTTGTAAAGGTTTCTGCAATGAACACAAAGTACTTACGAATATAAAAAGGAGAAGGGCCTTCCACAGGGAGCAGGTCCTGTCATTTCCTGGGACGCTGAGAGAGGAGTGGGTCCCACGGCACGGAAGCTGTGTCCCGTCCGGGGCAGCCAGCATCTGGGCTCCACCGGGCCAGGCCTGGGAGACAGACCGGCACGTTGTCAGCCCTTCTCAGTGCGGGGCAGGCGAGGCGAAGGGAAGCCTCCCTGCCTGCAGGTCTGAGGGAGGGTTCCTCTGACACAGCAGGGTCCAGAGCTCTCTCCTTCCCTCGAGGGGTGGATTTGGGGGAGCCCCCGACCCCTCCGCCCCCGGGATGTAGGAGACTCTACCCCTCAGGCAGACGGCTGTGCCCTCCCCCTGCCCTTAGCCTCTGACAGTGTCTTCAGTTTTCTGCCAAGGTCCCCTTACACCAGCCTGGCCAAGACCCCAGTCCAAGACCCCAGCCCACATCTCTCCTCTCGACACCCCCCTCACATCCTCTACAATCACTGCAAAGTGTTTGAGAGCCGCTGGCTTGGTGAGAACTCTTGGCCAGCTGGGTTCTCAGGTCTCAGACACCATCCACGATGGCCCCCGCCGGTCAGAAGATACACATAAAAGTCCCCCTAGGCTCCTCGGTGCCAGCAGCCCTCGGCCCTCCATCTGCGGTGTAGGGGTGGGGAGGGGCCTGAAGCACAGTCTTGGCCTCGGGCCCCGAAAAGGCAGGGTGGAGATAAAGGCTCTGGGCAGGACCTCACCGGGCAGGACCTCACCGGGCAGTGCAAGCCCAGGGGGCATGAGATGGGGAGGGGAGCCCAAAGGAGGACGAGCACTGCGCTGGTGACCACGCCACCCCGGATGCAGGCTGCTGTGGACCACGTGGGGGCCAGCCTGGAGGCTGCGCTGCTGCAGGGCAGGCACCAGGGCCGCTGGTTGTGGCTCGTGGAACAAGCACTAGGGTCTCTGGAGAGAGGCTGGTCAAAAACACTGGACAAGTCTTCCATGACCTGGTTTGCTCGGCGCTCCCCCTGGTGGCCACTGGCATGAAACGCAACGCTGTGCACCCACTCCCGAGGTCATCCGCTCGGGCCACCCCCAGACCTCTGCACATCTGATTTCCCGGTCTCCCTTCTAGGTTCCAGCCCACCCCCACCCCCCAAAGCCTTCACCACCACCCACATGTCTGCGTAGACCCTTACCCTGGACCTCTCCTCTCCACGCAAAGGCAACGGCTGTGCACAAGCTCTGCCCGCCTTGCAAACGGGGTCTCGCGTATGACCCAGGAGGAGCGAGGTGGGCGCGCGCGCGTGCGTGTTCTCCTCTCTGACACCAGGCAGGGTTGCTGCAGGATCAAACCCCCAGAGCAGCACGGATACAGGGTCACAGCAGTGCACTGACACCCATCCTGCACGTCCTGTGCCCTGATTTCTGATTTTGTTCCCAGGCCGCCGCAAAATTCTTTACAGATAGTCATTTTTCACCAATTCCGTTCTGCTTACATCAGCCAGAGTCCTTTCCATTCGTTGCAGGCTGCAAAAATGGCCACAGGGGTTCCTCCCCCCGCCCCCCTTCCCGGGTGAGCAAAGGGTTTCGTGGTAGATCGTTGCTGTGCTTCCCCACCTTGAACCTGGACTCAGTCCACGGGACACTGGCAGATCTGACTCCACAGTGCTGAGGGGTGAGCGCCTGGGGCTTGTCCTCTGAATAGGGCTGGGCTGGTAGTTGACTGCAGAACGTCAAGCAAACCCACAAGCACAGGTGAGGCCACCTCAGGCCACTGAGCACCAGCCACGCTGAGCCAGAGCAGAGCCACCCAACTGGACCACAGAATTATGAGAAATAATATGTGCTCACTGTGTTAAGCCATTGTCTTTGGAGCGGTTCATACACGATGTCCAGCAACGGAGAACCCCACCCGATCCACCTACATCCTATTCCTCTCTAAGTCCTGTGGGTTTTCGCTGCTCCCTACCTCTTGGAAACAGGCAATTCCTCCTCTATGTTTCAGTGGGTGTCCCTGCAGCCATTTATGCCGCCTCCCATCTTTTCTCCAACCCGCCAGTTCAATCAGGCCACCCCCTCTGCTTCGAACCTTCTTATGGCTGCTAGAGGGCCTCCCCCAGCCTCCCTCGCCGCTCACTTTGTCCCCACATGTCGACCTTTGGTCAGGCAGGGCTGGTGCCGAGCGCCTGTGTCCATCATGGGATGGACACGCTCACACGTGCACAGACACGCGCAGAACAGTCTGCGTGCAAGCAGAGTCGTTGCTATACCTGCATCTTGCGGCAGTGCGTCAGGGCGTGGGCTCGGGGGAGCCTGCCTGAGATGCATCCTGACGCAGGCACTGACCACTGTGAGATTCAGCAAGCTACTTCCGTCTCTCAGAGGTGGCTGCGAGGTTCACACAAGTTCACACACGTGAGATTCTTGGAAGTGCAATGGCACAGGACTGCACACAGTGTCTGTCTGCCTGGAATGCAGACGTCCCACTGTCATCACCACCACCACCACCACTGTCACCACCAGCATCATCACCACCACCACCTTCACCACCACGACCATCACCACCACCACCTTCACTACCACCATCACCATCATTGTCACCATCACCATGACCATCACCATCATCACCACCACCACCATCATCAATGTCACTGTCATTTTCCACAAATATCTGTTGAGCACCTGCTCTTTGCCAGGCACTGTCCTAGGAGCTAGGGACACTATTAACAAGACAGATTCCTGGCTTGAGAGAGCTGACATTTTAGTGAGGTGAGTAACAAGTAAAAATAGAAACAGGGTAATTTCAGAAACTGGTTACTGGGCTGCAAAAAGCAAACGGTGCTGGGACAGAGAATGACTGCCGTGTCTTCGGTGCCTTTGTTGTTGCAGGCTCCCCCTGCCATGGGGCCTTTGCACATGCTAGTCCCGCTCTTAGAACATCCTCCCCTCCTTCATTAACCTGGTCAGCAGCCACTCATTTTTTCCTGACTTTGGTCCCATCATCCCCCCCACAAGCCCCGCCACAAGCCCCCCCACAAGCAATAACATCGTCCACCTCCCTTTTGCGGCATTCATCATACCTGTGTGTTTATCAGTCTTGTCTGAAGTGTACACCCCGTGAGGGCAGCCAAGCCTCTCTCTCTCTGCTGTACCCCCAGCACAGCAGGTGCTTAACAGTTCTGAATAACAAAGCTGGAGAAAAGACCAAAATTGAAGTCAAACATTACAGTTCCTTGAAATTTATCCGTCAGCTTCTGGCCTAGGAAACATCTCACAGAGGAGGAGACGCCTTCCCTAGACCCTGCCTCACACCAAACCCCTCTTCCCTGCATGCGTTCCAGGTGTTCACCCTGAATCCAATCATAGAGAAACTTGGGATTTTTCCTTCTCTATGCTGGTTGGCTGGAAGTGTGGCTCTTCTCGCCCATGAAAGACCCTCCAAGGCCGTCCTCAACACAAGAGCGTGAAGGCCCCTGGGGGCAGAAGTCAGAGGGAGACCAAGGGCAGCCTTTCCCCCAGGGTCCCTCTGTCTCTCCTTTGGGGCCCGATGCCCCACCCACTCTCAAGGGAACGGCTGGTCTCACCAGCCCCAGGAGGGGCCTGTGGGGGCTCCTTGGGGCAGTTTTCCTGGAGGAAGTGGGTATAGGACTCACCTCCCTGCTTCCATCAGAAGGGAGCTGGGCTTCTGGGGGTCAGGGTCAAGTGGGCACCTGGGGACCCTGTGAGCCCCTGCGCTTAGGTTTTCCTCAGGCCCTCAAGTGCCCGTCACTGTGCAAAGGGCATTTTCCCCTTAAGAATTGTGTGAGAAGGTACTACTCTGATCTTCAATGGACGGAAAATGGAGGCCCAGGAGGGTGAGGGGACCTGCCCAAGGCCACACAGCAAGAGTGAGAAGTACCTCGTTTCTCAAAGAAGCAGAAAAAACATGTGCTCCTAAAATGTTCCAAAACTAAGACTTGTACAGACTTTGCATTCCGTGTTTACTAGCTGTTTGATGAAACGTCTAAGAGCAGAACCGTCGCTGGGGAGCTGCTGCTGACCCGGGGACACTGTCCACATCCGTGCTAACTGACCTCAGGAGGGCGAGCAGCATGCATCCCTGGTGGCCTGTGTCCGTCGCCGCGTGCGCCTCGATGCCTGGCTCTTCCACGGTTCATCTGTGTGCCGGGGCCACACGCGACAGCCTGCAGGCCAGGTCCGGTCCACAGCCTAGAGATCAAGAATGGTTCTTACATTTTAAGTGGATTGGAAAAAAAAAAAAGGCTATTTTGTGACACGTGAAAGTTACAAGAAGCTCAAATTTCAGGTGCATCGTACCGGCCCCGGCTACTTTCTGTGGCACGACAGCAGAGCCGAGCAGCTGCCAAAGGCACTGCCGTAGGGTCCTGAACGGAGAAAGTGGGCACCGTGTGGTGCCCTGGACGTCCTGTCCGATTTCCTCTGACACGATGCTACAGACGAACAGATGATGTGTTCGTGACCGTGTAGAAGGAAGCTGGGATCCTCAGGAGTAAACAAGCTGCTTATGTAACAGGCATCTGTTTCCCGAGAATCCCCCCAGGTTTCACATCCTTTCTGAACTGACACACTTTTGTCACATGCTGGCTCCTCTGACGGCGACTGAATAAATGTTGAAGTGTGCTCCGCACCAACTTGTCTGAGTTGTTATTTTAGCACATTCTCAGTGGAAAGGAGCATTCGCATCTCCAAAATCCCGACGTGATGAGGAGCCAGCCTGTGACTGGAGAAGGGCCCCCAGCCTCAGCCTCGCTCACCACCCTGCACCCACCTCCCGGGGCTTAGACCCGCCCCCCTATTCTGAGCCCAGAGACTGGGACCCTCAGCCCGTCTGTGCCAGGGGCTTTTTACTCTGCTGCTCCAAGAAGCCTTCAGACTGAAGGGGGGGGGGTAGGGGGAGGGCTCTCGGGATGGGGGCTAGAATTTCCTTATTTTCTCCCAGCATTTCCCCCACCTTAACTCCCCTCATCTGTTGTGTTTACTGCCAATACCTTTCCTAGCTGATGACCTGAGTTTTAGAGTTCTTCCTGTACCGAAATCACCTTGTTAAAGAATTACAAAATTAACAAGCTCAGAGTGAAACAACATCAGCATCACCACCCCCCATAACAGACACTCCCGACAGGGAAGGAGAACCTGTTATCCCGGTGGACCAGCGGCAACGTGCATCCTCATCACCTCATAGACCCTCCCCTCCGTGGAAGGCACCCTGCCCTCACGAGGATCCCCAGATCAGCCGCCAGCCCTGTGGTTCATTCTTAGCGCACAGCCCGCTCACCCACCATCTTCACAGAAACCTTCCAGCTGGAACAGAGGCAGGCCCATCGGGCCCCCATCAGAGCCTCTGGCCGCAGCTCAGTGTGCCAGACAGAAGTCCTGTTGTCGCCCAGACGGGACTCTGGGCAAAGGCCCCTGTGACCTGCCCCTGCCCGGCCCACCATCTCCCTCCCCGACCTCCCCCTGCAGCAGGGGTGGGGCCCAAGGGCAGAAGGTGGGAGAAGGGGCAGCTGGGTGGGCCTCAGTGCTTCAAGATGAAGACAGGGCTCCACGTGCCACCTCCTGTTGACGGACCGAGGGGAGGGCGCTGGATTACGTCCCTGGGAGAGGGCCCCTACATGCCGCCATCAGCAAAAGAGCTGGTCTTAGGACACCAGGGCCTGCAGGGGTCCCCTTGGCAAACCTGGGGTTGAGGCCCCTCCCACCCAGGACCAGCCGAATCCCTGCTGGTCTACCTCAGCTCGTACAAATAAACAAACAAGCAGGGAACCTGCAAAGTGCCCATTTGTCCGTGTGTCCTTGAAGCCCTTCCCCTGGGGGTTCTGAGGATGGTTTCAAAGCTTCTGCTCTTGGGCTCCTGCCCCAGCCCCCAAGGGGATGGCAGGTCTGCTAACCTCACCTGCTTCTCAAAACTTGCTGCCTGCTGCTTGGCCGGGGGAGTCCAGCCGGAGACACCTGCGCACCGAGAAGCATAAAAGTGCATCAGCAGAAAGGAGGAGCTGGAAGGCCAAGGGGTGAGCAGGGCTGGGGCTCCAGGCACGTGTGTGGGATGAGCAGCTCGTGGGCCCAGGCCCCGCCCAGCAGCCTAGCTGGCCAAACCCCAGCCCTGGCTTTCTTCTCTTTGGAAATTACTTGCCAGGTCTGCCTTTTCCATCTGTGAAATAAGGCCAATGAGGGTTGGTACGAAGATCAAATGAAGTAATAAATATTAGATTGCCACAAACCTTGAACTACAAGGGTCAGATCAATCCGCAGGGAAAGGACGTCTGCAAGCAGGTGCCCAGGGCTCGGCCGTGGCGGCGGGGCTGGTCCTCTCAGAAGGTGTTCAGATAGAGCCTGAAACCGGGCCTCGCCCCAAACCGAGCCTAACAGAGCGGAGCTGCCGGCTGCCCACCGCCCACGGCTGGGGCTGTTCAAGCAACCTCACGCCCAGTAACTCGTTCCGTTCTCACCACCACTGACCAGCTCCGAGCCAGACGCGGACAGGTGTGGAGAGGTTAGGGATGGAGAGTGCCCAAGGACGCACCGCTCTGCACAGGAGTCTGAGACCAAGACAGCTGCACCCAAGGAAGCGGAGAACAGCCTACAGCGAGCAAACCCTCAGAGACGGGACAGCCTGGGAGCAGGAGGGCGAGGGGAAGCCCCAGGGCTCGGCCACCGCCACAGCAGCCTGCGCTCAGATCCACGCCAGGAGGCTGTTCAGAAAGGACGGCACGTTCACAACGGGCCGAGCGAGGCCCTCTGTGCAAGGGGACCCGGAGGCTCTGCCAGGCACCCTGCTCTGCGCGGGCCCGTGCTGTCGGCAGGCTCCCAGCCTCGGCTCCCTCCTCCACGACAGTCTGGGCACTGACCCCTGTGACCCTTCACCTGTTCGGCTCCACCTCGTCCACAAAAGCCGAGACTTTAGGGACCGACTGTCATTTCCCGCCGTGCGGTGCTTTCCCAGGTGGGTCGCTTCTGATGTGACTTCCTCTGATTCCGGTGAGGACGATGCCACCTTGACCCCTCTCCCAAAGACAGCATTCTGGCCAGGGCTGTGATAGACAAGGCGGAGACTCAGGCAGGGCTCAGGACTTCCATGGCTGAAGACCCAGGGCCCAGGACCCAGTGTCAGTTGTCTCCCAGTGTGCAGAGGTGGATACGGATGCTCCTAGGCTGCGCCCGTCAACGGACGGAAGACACCAAGCTCTCTGGGCGGCAGCCAGTCTCCCTGCAACAATAGAACCGCGCTCTGCTCCGCAGGAGTGAGGACTGCCCACAGAAGCTACAGGAGGCACACGGTGCAAGCGACAAGTCTTCCTCCGTCACCTCAAGGGCTTTTTAGAGCCAAGTCAGTGACTTCACACCCACGGTGCCCAGCTCGACTCCCCTGTTATTACCTGTGGGGACTGAGGCGACCGGGCCCCAACAGTAACCCCCTCTCCGGGCTCCTCTCCTGGACCCCAGGAGGGGCAGAAGGACTCCCCCACCTTGAGGAGACAGGCGTGTGGGAAGCATCCCACGGGCCCAGCGCAGGAGCCATTAAGGCAAATCCTCACAGCAGCAACAGCCACTTGGCACACTCACAGATTAGCCCCGTGTGCATTTGTGCACCCGCAAGCTTCCAGGCCTGCCTGAGCACCGGTGTCAACCGTAAATGTGTGGGCAGGTTTCTTTCTTTTTTATGAAATAGATGATACAAAATCAAAAGATACACGTGGAAACATAAAGCATTTGTTTATTATTGCTATAATCAAGGCAAAATCTCTTAAAACAATTGGCCTTGATAATGGAAATATAATCAGAACCATTAATCACGAGTTTACAGTTTGTTCTTCTCTGCTGTTCAGACTTCACGGTCTCACACATACCTCCTATCACCTGACCTTTGTCGTACAAGAAGAAGAAGAATGCACTTGGAGGTCACAAAGCACAGCCTGGCCACTTCCCTAGGTACTGACTGCAGACCAAGCACTTCCTCGCTGTGAACCTGTTTCATCCTGTGTTTAAAAAACAAACGGGAGAGGGGAGGAGGGGCCGGAATGTACCCACCCCCTCGGAGGATCAGTGAGATGACACGGGCGGTAACTGAGAGAACATACAAGAAACTGCCCTTTACACTCGAAATAATCATACAAAATGGAGTATCACCAGTGACAGTGCTTACCACCCCTGCAGGGAGGGCAGGAACCCGCCACACAGCCCATGCTCCAGGCAGCCTGCAGGACCGTCACCGAGCATCTGAAACCCTGGGGCAGGGCAACGGGTGTTAACCACCAAGCCTCCAAACTCACTGAGGAAGGACCTGGCCTGACAAGCCACATCACAGGGACCCAGCCTTACCCTAGAAACACTTGGTCAGTTTTATTTACCTTAATATACATCTGTACAGGCAATAATAAAAAGGCTATTACACAACAATTCAGTGGGTTTTACCTAGTTTCATGAATAATGCATGCAGTTACAAATAAGAGGTAGAAACACTGTATTAAAGACCTAAAAATATAAACATCATATAAATAAATGTTCAAATTAATTGCTGGAATTTCATACAGATAAATAAAGTAAAAATTACATTACTTTGTCAAAGTAAAGAAAAACCATGTTTTTGTTTTTATCAGTACACTAAATTAATGCCAAAGAGCTTCTGTGCAATTTGTCAGAGTTCAGATTATATTATCTAAAAGGATTAAAACTGGAGAATGGTTTATTCAAGTATTCAAGCAGGTAAGTAAGAGAAACAAAATTATCTACAGCGTAGGCACCGTTTCTAGAGGGAGGTTAAGTGCCCACATTCTCCATGACTAGCTATCTGGTGAACTGTCAGGACTAACATGAAAGTGCACACAGGCTGGAAAAGAGCTGTCCATTTTCTTAAGAGAAAACAAGCCTCATTATTCACTAACTTCATGTAAAATTCCACATCACTAATAAGCCTGTAAGTCACCAACTTTGTTTTGGCCCTATTACAATTCTTGAGAGTATCTCTGGATTGACACTTGTTCTAATACTGCCCCAATAAACCTAGCCTTTAGTAAACCTAGAGGTCATAGGTATGAATGCACATTCTGCATGCACAGTAAAAAATGCAAACAAAAGCAGACAACCAGCAACTTAAAAATATCACTGAGAAAACCTGTAGGTGTAGATGAATAGGTTAAGAAAATGCAAAGGTTCACACAAGTTTTTTACCACTTAAAAGTCCACAAGAAATTACCTGTGAATTCTGGGAAGGGTACGTGTATATAATCAAGTAAAATATTTTAAACAAGTCCATTGTGCCTCAGTTAGTTCTAAATTGCAAAATCCAATACACAGGTTGTTTTAATAAATTAGTGCAATATGAAAGATTTTGGAAGATTACTAATATGTGTCCATATTAGATCAAATTGATGATTTCACAATTTCTTCCAAGAGACGCCTTTCACTCCTTCTTAAGCTATTTCTTCCTGAGCTGTTTATGGACGCGTGCTCAGACTCAGTTAAACTTACCCCGAGTATCAAACTGCCTGGATGAGACGTGGCTTTTTACTTTTCGCCTCAGTGAACACGTGGAAGCCCACACCTTGCTCTGGCGACTGGCGTGAAGAGCCACTCATCGTCTCATTCCTAATCATCCTTAAGAATAACTGTACTGACAACTCTAGTTCTAAGGTACGTTTATTTACCAAGTTCAAACTGAAAGCCAAGTGGAATACTCTTGATTCTGCTTCTACAAAGAAAAAGGGAAGGGGTGACTTCTCTGATAAGGCAGGTAGTCCTGGGCTTGTTTTTCCTTTTTGAAATCACTGCTTGCTCTTTGGTAGTCACCGTGTAGGAACCTACAGTTTCCTGGGGGTGGGGCGCCAGGATCCAAGCTGTTCCCAAACACATCTCCTCACACCCGCCACTAGTCCTGGGGGCAGGCGGGCTGCTGCTCACAAGGTGGAGGTGCTGTAGCAGAGTGCCGACAATCTCCTTTCAATACGAGATTTATCTAGAAGTAAAATAAATTCATAATAAAAATCATTTATATTTTCAAAACCAAGGAAAGAAGAACGAATGAAAAAAGTCTCTCACTCTCCACCTACACCCTCACCTCTGTTCTATCTCTGCCCCAGAGTTAACAGGTCTGAGTACTTCTTCTTCTTTCTGCTGGTAATTGCCTAGCTCAATGCTGCACAGTGGTAAAAGCTAGATCAGCACGTCAAATGAAGAACATTTAGGTTTTAACAGCTAGTTCGCTCACAATTGCAAATGATTTTAGAACTGCCAGCCCCTTGTGGCTCTTCAAAATGTGGCATGACCACACCTCCTCCTCCTCAAAAAAACATCACTGGTCTTATATCTGACAAGTGGAAACACCATCCTGGTACCCTACCAGTCTCCACTCCGTTCTGTACACCAAATCTGCGGTACACAGGGTTTTCACAGGGCTCTTCGGTCACTAAGCCAAAGAGGATTAAAACAGTTGCCTTTCTTATTGTTTAATGATAAAAGCAAAGTTTTCTGCATACACAAACACACCCACCAATACAGTCATGCAGTGTAGAAATCTAAAGACTCATGACAAAAGCCAACAGCTCTGTACAAGCAACCTCTCTAATCCTCACAACAGCTTGGCAAGGCAGGCATTGTTCCTCATCTTGTAGAAGAAGAGACGGAGACCCCAGAGAGGGTGAGTGACTTGCCCAAGGTTGGGCAGACAAGATGCAACCCCCAGGCTGCACGGTTCCAAACTCCATGCTCTGTCTACCGCACCAGGAGGAGACAATGAAAGTGCAACCAACACGCACACTACTTTCTACGTCAACTCACATCTGTGTACATTTTCAATATCTGCCGGGTCCTGGAGAATCTTAGTTAAGCCTTCCAGAAGAAGGGCCGCCTTATGATAGCGATGAACAGTATCTTCAGTCTGCTGGAACATCTCATCCAGGGCTGCAGCCTGAACCTGGAAGCAGTCAGCAAAAACAAGAGGATTCTCAGCTTTTCCATGAAAATACGAATCCATTCAGGCAATGCAGCTTTAAATGGAATCTGTCTAAAATTAATACGTTTTGACAAAATGATATAATCTACTGGGTGAGTGACATAAAGGAGCTTCTTGACAAAAGAGTTACTCTGAATTCAAACATAACCTTCTTGAACTCAGAGATTCATAACTCATGATATTTATACTTCTAAACTGGCTCTTCTATGACTTCACTAAAAAGTTTATTTTATTATTATTATTATTATTATTTTTTTTTTTTGCGGTATGCGGGCCTCTCACTGTTGTGGCCTCTCCTGTTGCGGAGCACAGGCTCCAGACGCGCAGGCTCAGTGGCCATGGCTCATGGGCCCAGCCGCTCCGCGGCATGTGGGATCTTCCCGGACCGGGGCACGAACCCGTGTCCCCTGCGTCGGCAGGTGGACTCTCAACCACTGCGCCACCAGGGAAGCCCTAAAAAGTTTATTTTAAACATACACTTCCACACTGGTAACCTGGTATTTCACTAAAGTAGATCTTGTTACAATGAAATAATTAAATGATGTTAAAAGTCACTTATCAGCTTTTCCTTTTAGTTACAGAATCTTCTGGTGTGTGGGATTCATTCACTCAGAGGTATTTACTGGGCACCTGCTGAGTGTCAGCCCAGAGCGTACGATGAAGGTGAGCTCACAGTCCAGAGGGAGGCGTGGGCTGTGAGCTCCAAGGGGTACCTGGCATCACAGGAGGAAGCCCTGGATGGCACGGAGCACACGCGAGAGGCATCTAACCCGACTATGGAGGAAGGAGTGACGTTAGGGAGCGCCTCCAGGAAGTGATGCTGAGGCAGAGCCATAAGGAAGCAGGAGCGAGCTGGGCAGGGGGACAGGTGGGTAGGGCTCCCCAGAAAGACAGGCATGGTGTCATTCACGGGGTTATGAGCATTTGTTTCCCCAACAGCATCCTGATTTTCTCTTTAATCATTCATTGCCCAGACTGTCAGTAATCCAGTATCCTAATTTACTTGTCAGTATGCTCTGTCTCTTTCAAAGAGTAAAGCCACATACAATACAATAAATAAAATGGATACAGAAAATCCAAGCCCTGGAAAGGAAGGAGAGAAATAACTAAATATAAGTTGAGTGTCTCCAAGCTTGCTCAGCAGCCAGGGCACAAGGAGAGACTTGTTGGAGGCACGTGGCTCTATTATCAGAAGAGACAGAAGCATCCTAACTCCGTACGAGAGGACGTCTTTCCTGGCACAAATTTCTCAAAGAAAATCTGTCCTATGAAGTCTTAATTCGGTACAAAACGATACAATGCATATTATTCATGTCAACAGTTTAGGGCAATATAATGTATATTATTCACATCAACAGTTTATATTCCAAAACTATTTTCATACGCCTTTTTATTTTGATGGCTTTCAAAGTAAGACCAAGGGGGTAATATAACAGTACAATTCAAAGTACACAAATTTGAGAGGGAAAAGGAAGCTCAACTATGTTAATATGGTAAAAACTATAAGGTTGGTCAGTAATTAAATTTTTCCCCACTTAATTACTTCTTTGACAGTCCCTAATTTCATGTTTCCTTCAAAGCAATTTTTCCCCCAAGATACAGAAAACAAATTATTTCCACTAATATAACCAGAGAGTTGGAAAAGTAGATTATACTTTGTGTGTCTACACTTAAGTAAGGTCAGTTGTGGAATCTGAGCACGTGAATTTCTGCAGATTGGGTAATAAGAGCAGTATTTTTTCTAATGTTTTATCAAGCCAAATTTCTTAAATAGTAGAAAATGAAGAAAGAGATCCAGTGAAAGCTTTTAGATACAAACTATAAAAATATTAGATCATGCCTAATGTTAGCGATTTTTAAGAGGTATGGTAAACTTTTACCAAATGTGCTAGGTAACCAACATAACTTATGTTTGTTGCATGTTAATTAAGTGTAATCACTCCTTCAGGAAGAGGTACCACAATACCTGGGACTTGGGAGCGGTGGGGCATAAACTCTTTGTAAAAGGATGATGTCAAGTAGGTGTGCACTTCAAAAGATGCTCTTAGGGAACTTCCCTGGTGGTGCAGTGGTTAAGAATCTGCCTACCAATGCAGGGGACACGGGTTCGAGCCCTGGTCCAGGAAGATCCCACATGCCGCGGAGCACCTAAGTCCCTGCGCCACAACTACTGAGCCTAGGCTCTAGAGCCTGTGCTCCACAACAAAGAGAAGCCACAGCAATGAGAAGCCCGCGCACCGCAAGGAAGAGTAGCCCCCCGCTCGCTGCAACTAGAGAAAGCCCACACGCAGCAACGAAGACCCAACGCAGCCAAGAAAAAAAACAAAAGGTGCTCTTAAAGACAAGTAGTATCACTATGCAATATTACACCTTAAAAAGGGTTACCATTTCTACAGCACAATTATAGATGAGTTTCTCTGCTGTTACGCTGTTGATTTCATCAATAAATCTCTGTTTGTCAGAGAAGAAGCGATTCAGCTTTTCTGTAAGTTTCTTGCACATGCTGATGCAGAATTTATATCGTTCATTCATATTTTTGACAACTGGAAAAAAATTGAAATGAGAATTTTAATTTTCCTCCAGAAACAGAGTCATGGTGACATGCAACTTTCCTGCTGATCTATGGAAAGCAACACTAAATCATCACTGAAAAAAGTGACTGGAAATCATTCTTCCACATGTTCTCTCTCTCAGTGAAGAGAAGACTGAGAACAAAGTAATTCTGACTGCTCTCTGTATCGGTTAAATGGCAAAACCCCAAAACAGAAAAGCCAGCATCTTTGCCCATTTAAGAATGCTTAATACCACGGTGACCCCTCACCAAAAACTTCCCTTCCCAGTGTAAGGGGAAGAGCAGCCCCGTCACACTCCGCTTGTACCTTGTTTCACACCCGTGGACGGGCTCAGCTTCCCGGACTTGATCTGCTCTTTGGCGAGATGCAGAGAGGCTGCCAGCAACTGTGCGGCCTTCATGTATAACACCAGCTGCTCCACCCGCCTGCACCCAGAGACAGCAAGCAGAGCGTCAGTCTGTGAACCGACAGGCCAGGGCCCCATCACCACAGTCTCTCCAAGGGAACATCATGCCCCTTGACACTTTTAGTGCACGAACACTTCCTGAAAGGAGAAGGGCCGGCACGGAGAAAGACGTGTGTACTTTGAATACAATGGGTGCACTCAGATAAAAATACAATCTCTTTATCATCAAATATCTTAACAGCATGATTTACAGGAAACACCAAGGCTGCAGAACCTCCAAGTCTTGGCTCACATAGTGAAATCGAGCGCAATGAGATAACTCAGAGACGCCCACGACCTTCAGTGGATGACACGGCCCCCAGCTTGGACACCAGTTTACAGAGGGCAGGAAGCCTCTGGAGATGGACAGCAAGGGGGCACCTACCCCCAGTCTTTGCTCAGCTGGCTGATCTGGTCCACCACCGCGCTCTCCTGGATCTGGTACAAGGAGACCGCGGACGCACAGAGCCCCGGGTCTCCCCCGCGCACGGCCGTCAGGTCCAGCACACACTCCGTGAACAACAGCATTGCGTTCAGGTGGCGGAAGGTGTCTGTGTGCTCTTGCTGCGGCAAAGCCAATCATCTTAGAAACGTGCAGGTTAAGGAGAGGCGCACACTCATTTCTGCACATAAACTGTGGCCACTGCTAATGTTTTCTATACTTATGAATGTCAGAATGATCAAAGGAGAATGAAAGTTTTAAATTCCAGAAAACTGTGAGAAAAATAAACACAAATGAAACCAAACAAGAGTGTGTCATGTGTTTGTGTGTATGGATGTATGAGAGCACCCACAAAATTCAGCCTCAAAGATATGAGGTCATTGTACTTGCACCAGGAAAAAATGAAACACAGAACAATTAAATCAATATACATGAGACAGAAACATGACAAAATAGACACCAAGATATAAGAATGTAAGGATATTCTGTGCAGTAAACCACACTTCTTGATAGTTTAATGAATTCTTCTAGTGACTTACAATTTCAGAGACACTTTATTTTAATTTCTGGTGGCTCTTCAGTTAACAGTGATTCCTAATACCAAGGTTCTAAATTTTGTGATCTTTTCAGTTAAAGAGTGGAGTATAGATAGACATAATGCAGCGCATTAAAAATGGGTACTCTAAAATTAATGCTTTGAGATTTGTTTTTAGCTATAAATGTATTTTGAAATCTCAAATAAGACTAAGTTTCTCACTCTCCTTTTATGGTTAAAAAGAGATGAGAATCAGTGTACTAGAGACAGAAGAATAAACCAATCAACTTTTGAAAGTCTCTCTGTTCTATGACAGCATATCAGACTATATGTTCCAATACATATTGGAACATAATTTATGCCTAATTTGATGGAGACTGAAAAAACTCTGAAGATTGCTTTTCCAATCTTATACATATTTTCAAAATTACAACTTAAACTTACTACAGAATCACCATTAAAATTTTGCATGCAGTACTTTAAAACTTTTATGTGAAATACTTAATTTTCCTTCACACACAATAGAAATATGGAAAGAGAATTTGTTCTTTAGTTGACCTGGAGGAGGTGCAGTCTATGGAACACTGTCCTAGAGTCAACACTGAGGAATTAGCTAGCAGAGGCTCTGGAATCATAAAATTCACCTCTATTCTGCATTTGTGCTCAGCACACTTCACATTCTGAGGTGTTTTTCCCTGGAGACCTGGCTCCACGGAGGGAAGGTACTGGTGTACACACGTGACTGTCCAGTCTGCCGGGCAGCTTTATTCCTCAGCGTTACTGACTGATTTGGCATCTTAATTTATTTTTTTAAACCTAAGTTTAAGTGTATCATTTTTATCTTATGAAGAAAAGCAAGATTTGAGAATAAAAAGCTACGGTTTTAGGAAAAAGATTATGTTTTAAAAGTCCTGTAAGTAGTAAATAAACTTCAGATAAAGAAATTAAGAATACAAAATCTGTATGCGTCACTTCCCGTCAACCAAAGCTGGTTATGAATGAGTGTCACTGTCAACATTATTCTGAAAATATATGAGCAGTGTTCCAAATAGGAAAGGTTAGGGGGATTTTGTCCTCCCGTCACCAACACTCTCCTCGGGGTCCCCGTAAATGACACGTCACAGGGTCTCTTCCCACCTCCATCAGCGTCTCCTCGGGCAGTTCAGGGGCTTCAAAGGCGACGAGCCCCTCCAGGCTTGGGGGTGAAGCACCACAAGGCGCGTGTCTCAGGCTGGGAGCTGCCTCTGCTCCCGGGAGGGGAGACCCCGAGCACGGCCCTGGGGGGGAGCCCCCAGACAGACGGCCCCCAGCGGAGCCCAGGGAGCCTCCGGAGCCACTGGAGCCCCCTGCAGAGACGGGCAAGGAAGCGTTAAAAGGAAGGCCCCTGACCCCTCCCTGAGCACATGAACAGGTTTTATCTTCCCAGGCTCACCTTCATTCCTTACAGAATCAGCACAGCTACTTTTAAATTCTGTTTAAAACAAATTTCTAGCATGCACATTTCTCCCTGCTGCTCCACAGTCCTCACGGTGATAAAACTCAGCGGATGCGTGCGCTTCACTAAAATTATACCCCAATGCTCATGTGGAGGCACTTATACTATTTCTGATTTTTTTAATGCCACCAATAACATTGTAATGAAATCCTTCCTTCTTTTGAGTTATTTGTGATAAATACTTTATAAGACCACTTTGTTGTAAGTGGCCTTATAAACAGAATGGGATTACCACAGATCAAATATTACTATAAATATTTTTATAGCTCTCTGTAAGACTTGCCATGCTATTTTCTAAAGCAGCCATGAGTGAGTGCTGAGATCCCACTAAGCCTCAACACTGGGCATTACATTTTTTAAATGTTGGCTTAGTTAACAGGTATAAAAAGTTAGTTTCTCAAAGTGGTATTTTCTTATTATTTAATACTCTTAATAATCCTAAAATCAAGATTATTAGCTCTTTTTCCACTCTCATTATCTATTCATATCCTTTGCTTATTAATCTACTGGTATCTTGATCAGTAACTGATTTAGCATAAGAGAACTTAAGGGACACAAGGTATAATATATGATGTCAAATGATAACTCAAGTCCAACCTAAATACTTTCTTAATTTTTGGTACCAATTACCTATTTATAGACTATGGCTGATAAAACCAGTCTATCAGCCTATCTAAAAGTAGGATATAGGATTAAGTGCAAAGATTGGGAGTCAAAGTACCAAAAAAAAGGTGAAACCTAGGTTTCTAAAAAAACCCACAAAACCAAAAATAAACAACAATCTATCATTTTCAAAAAATTTACTGGATGTACTAAAATAAGCCTTCAATATAAGCTAAGAAGCACCAATATGCATAGCTGCTTCACTGTAGAGAAGTCACATTTATGTAATAATGTTATAAAATTATATATATATTATTACAAATATATAACATAGTACCTTTTATTTTGCAAAGTTTTTTTCCCCCCCACAAGTATTGTCTCATTTACTCTTTTTTAAAATTTTTTGGCCACACAGCGTGGCATGCGGGATCTTAGTTCCCCGACCAGGTATCGAACCCATGCCCCCTGCCATGCAAGCGCAGAGTCTTAACCACGGGACTGCCAGGGAAGTCCCCTCATCTACTCTTCATAACCCTTTAAGGTAAAGTAAATCGTTATCTCCACGTCATTGGTAAAGAAACTATGTCACACCATTAAGCCATTATCAGAATCTGCACACCAAACACGAGCCCAAGGCGGAACTAAAGACAATCCTCACCTGAGGTGGTTCTTGTCCGAAGGACTACGTGGGTACAAGCGGGGGTCGCGGCCCTGTGTGGAGGAGACCCTACCGTGAACAGCACAGCCCTGGGACTCGCTGCTGTTCCCATAGAAGGAGCCCGTGCAACACCACAGGCTCCTGCAGGGGCTGCAATAAAAAGTTCACCAAATGTGTCACATATCAGAGGGTGGGTTTATAGGGACACCTTTACTTTTATATTAGTTTTGTTTTCTTTTTTATAATAAGCATTTATTACTCTTAAAAACAGAAAATTCAATATAGATCTCCATTAAAAATATTTTATGGTAATCTCTTCACAGCTGTGAATCTTCTTTTCACCAAGGCCTACAATTCCGTTACTTCTATGTGAATTGCCATCACACCTGAGGATAATGTGAAAAGGTGGAAACCAAGAACCGGGAATAAAAATGTGGGGAAACAACCTAATTAAAAAAATGGGCAGAAGACCTGAATAGTTATTTTTCCAAAAAATATATATGGCCAACAGGCACATGAAAAGATGCTCAACATCGCTAATCATCAGGCAAATGCAAATAAAAACCCCAATGAGATATCACCTCACACCTGTCAGAATGGTCATCATCGAAAAGACCACAAATAACAAACGTTGGTGAGAATGTGGAGAAACTAAGAGCTAAGCTGTTTTTGGTTTTTGTTTTTTTTATAAATTTATTTATTTATTTTTGGCTGCGCTGTGTCTTCGTTGCTGCACACGGGCTTTCTCTAGTTGTGGCAAGTGGGGGCTGGTGTACAGGCTTCTCACTGCGGTGGCTTCTCTTTGTTGCGCAGCACAGGCTTTAGGTGCACGGGCTTCAGTAGTTGTGGCTCGTGGGCTCTAGAGTGCAGGCTCAGTAGTTGTGGTGCACAGGCTTAGGTGCTCTGCAGCAGGTTGGATCTTCCCAAACCAGGGCTCAAACCCATGTCCCCTGCATCGGCAGGCGGGCTCTCAACCACTGCGCCACCAGAGAAGCTCCCCCTAAGCTGTTTTATAGCTTATATTTTCTTAGAAGAAAATATAGAGTTAGGCATTTAAGAAGGGGTATCTAGGGAAACTCAAAGACAGCAGGGGAGACAAAAACAAAGACACCAGAGAAAAGTTTACCCTGATACCTATGGCTACAGCAAACACTAAACACAGCCTAACTCTTAGCCAGATAAACAACAAAAAAAACCTCACACTATTTAACTCAATTCCATGTCCAGTAATATCATTTCTGGCTTTCAACAAAAATTAAAAGGCAAGCTAAAAGGTAAAAACAGCTTGAAGAGACACAGCAAGCACTGAACCAGACTCAGATATAGCACACATATTGGACTTATCACACCAGAAATTATAATAACTTTGATTAATGCTAAGAACGCTAATGGAAAAAATAAACAACATGTAAGAGCAAATGAGTAACAAAGCAGAGAGATGGCAACTCTAAGAAAGACTCAAAGGAAATGCTGTAAGTCAGAATCACTGACACAGGAATGAAGAATGTATTTGATGAGCTCATCAACAGACAGGACATGGTTGAGAAGAAAATCAGTTAGCTTGAAGATATGTAAATAGGAACTTCCAAAACTGAAAAGCAAAGAGAAAGAAGAATTAAAACAACAACAACAACAAAAATCCCAGAATATCCAAGAACTGTGGGACAACTACAAAGATATAATATATGTGCAACAGGAATATCAAAAGGAGAAAGAGAAAGAAACAGAAAAAATATGTGAAGTAGTAATAACCAAGAAATTTCCAAAATAAATGCAGAACCAAACCTTCCAAGTCCAGGAAGCTTAAAGAACACCAAGCAGTTAGAATGCCAAAAAATCTACACCTGTGCATTTCATCTTCAAACAGCAGAGAATCAAAGAAAAAATCCTGAAGAGGCCAAAGAAAAAAAGCACCTCATTTATAAGAGGAACGAGGGTTAAGAATTAAACCAGACGTCTCTTCAGAAACCATGCCAGCAAGATGACGGTGGAGTGAAGTATCAAGCCCTACAGCACAGAAACCATACTCGGGTGTTTGCTGGTCTAGATATTTCCTCCTTTGGAGGCTCATGGGAGAGACGGTAAAAGAATTACAGAGAAAACAAGAACAAAGAGGCTCCAATACTGACTCAAATTTAAGTGGACATAATAATCATGTGGGGAGCTTGTTAAAGACACAGATTCCTAAACTCCTTTCCCAGAAAACTTGATTAAACAAGTCTGGGTTAGGGTCTGGAGCCAGCCCTTTGTTTTTATTTTTTGATAAGCAGTCTAAAGTAATCCAGATGTGGGTCCATGGACATAAAGTTCCCTGGAACAACTATGAAAGAGCCAGGGATCTCCACGACCTGTGGTTCTTTATAGGTTGGGCTTGCTGTATAAGAAATGCTCAGGAGTACGTATGTGTAAGGCGACTTTGGCCAGTGTTATCCTACTGATAAAAAGCAGTCTTGGTCAGCATCTAACTTCTAACTCATGGGCTGCTGAACATCAAGACACTGAACTGTCCCTGTCTTGACAGGCTCCTAAGAAATTAGATGACAGGGACCGGATGAAGAAATCTGGTCAACAGGTTTGTGAACAGTCAACAGAAGTAGATGGGCAGAGTAATTACCCCCACGCCCAAGCCAAAGATGCCCACGTCCTGACCCCTGAAACTTGTAAATAGGCTATGCTACATGGCAAAGGGGAACTAAAGCTGCAGATGGAACCAGGGCTGCTAATCAGCTGAACTTAAAGAGGTTATCCAGATAATCCAGCGGGTCCAATGGAATCACAAGGGTCCTTTAAGTGTAGACTAAGGGGGCAGAAGGTCTGAGTCTAGACTGGCCATTCCTGGCTTTCACGGTCGAAGGGGCCACAAGCCAAGGGATGAGGGCAGCCCCCAGAAGCTGCAGAAGGCCAGGAAGTGCACTCTGCCCGAGAGCCTGCAGAAGGAACCAGCCCTGCCTACACCTCGATTTTAGCCTAGTGAGACCCATTGTGGACTTCTGCCCTCCGGAACTATAAAATAATACATCTGTGTTGTTTTTAAGCTACCAAGCTTGTGGTAATTTGTTACAGCAGCAATAGGAAAGTTAACAAACAGATTACCTGCCTAAAAAGAAACCGGACTTCTCTTACCTATATCCATTGGTCGTTCTGTATTTAAACTGTCCGTGCTGCCCTGATGTCCACCTAAAGGTGTTTTTACTGGTTGATCTGATAACTTCCCAGTACTGACAGATCTAAAAAGAATGATAATAATGTAAATGTAGACTTTTAAAAAATCCAGACATATCAGTAATAAGGGTGATTTAAGCCAAGCCATAAAAGGGTTAAAGGAAAGTCGGAGAACAAGGAGACAAAAAATAGAGACCGAACAATTCAAGGTAGAGGTAAACTTCAATACCCAAAATAAACAAAAAGGCAGAAACAGACTACTCAGGAAACTCAGGAAGAGCTCTGGACTCCCACAGGTATAGGCAACAGCTATGGTTTTCAGAGATTCTAAGTGTATGCAGTTCCTTACACGTGCACAGTGTCATGAACCACTGGCATAAACCAGCTCCTACTCGGGTCTGGTTGTTTTATGACAGGAATGGACGCACTGTCACAGTTTCCATGTTTAGGGCTGGAAGGAAATGGCGGCTCTTACCTGCCAAACGCTGCCCTGACCTGCTGCTCGGACTTCTGGCTTTCCCCTCCTTGCACTGAGAGACAGTGAGAGCATCCCCGAGGGTCACTCCCATCTTTCGACTGCCCCTCAGAAGGTCCGCGGCGAGTGGCCAAGGCTAGCAGGTTGGAAGACGCTTGCGTTTTCGGGATTTTGAAAGGAGCCGTGGTCTGAGGGAACACATGTCAACTGGTTGCTACGACGCAGGAATGTTCAGAACCGTCAGGCTCATGGCACAACAGCCGGAGTGGAGACTCCAGACTCTGTCCGTCTTGGATTCAAATCCCGCTCTTCTGCTTCCAGTCTCTGTGACCTTGACAGTTCATTTACGCTAGGCCTGTTTCCTTCTTTTAGGATTAAGTGGGAACGTGTATATAAAGCATTCAGCAAGTAAAGGACTTACGCTTTGCCTGCTACACGGCAGGTGCTGATTAAATTGCAGCTATCCTCTTCCTGAATGCTGTCTATAAAGTATTTATGATACTAGTTCATGACCTACTACTGAGAGTTAAGCTACTCCACGGTATTGCCGCTTCCACATCCACTGTGCTTGGCTATGCGGCCTGCAGGGACCTTAAATTGACACCAGCCCCTTGTACAAGCACACGCCCTAGACAGCAGCCCACAGAATCACAAATAAATGTACGTTCCGGATACGACTTCCTTGACAGGCCTGGTGATCTCCCCCCGTCTCCCAGGGCCTTCCCGCTGTGTGCCCCTTAGACAAGAGCCCCGTGGAACTTATCAGAATCCTGCTCTTTTGGTTTGGATTGACCCATCCAGCCTTAGCCCGGGAACCCCAGAGCACTCCACCCACAGACCCTAATAAAGGCATGTGCCCAGGTCCTGTCTCTCTCTGCACTTTGACTTGACTTCCCCGTGTGGCATCTGGGTGCTTCTTTCAGGACCGGTGAGTAACCAACTTCTCTATTTCAATTTCTCCTGTGGTCCGCTGCTGGACCTCAGCTGACCACCCAGAACAAAATGCCCCAGTTAACAAATGTTAATTTAGCAAAGTCACAACATCTACAAAAGGGCTTAATAAACACACCTTAGTAGGGGAGCCAATGATTGTTGGTAATGGAGTTTTGAAGAACCAGTCGGAACTCCGCGGGGAGGACCCCGCGTGCTTGGTGGGAGAGGTCCCAAGGCTGCCGGGCCGACTGGGCTGGGGGGAGCAGCTGCAGCCAGCCCCGGCATGGGACGGGCACAAGGGGTCCGAGTGCTGCTTTCTGAGCTTCTGCTTGCTCTGGTAGATGTCGGTGAGGGTGGAGGCGCTCTGCAGTCTAGCACCCAACAAGAGTGGCTGTGGCGACGGAGGCTGCGGCACGGGAGAGCCTGCCGAGGACACAGAGACAGCGTTAACCCCAAGGGAAGAAGAAGTGCAGGGCAGAAACCGGCGAGTTAAGAAGACACCTCTTCAAGGAGAGTTCCAATGAATGTCTTGTTTCCCGTGAGATATTCTAAAAGTTGTTTACCTGGCAAGAGACATTTTTTGGCATCCTTTACAAACAGTGACAAGCACGCTGCCGTTGGCCTTCCCAGGAGACAGGGGTTAGTGACGACGGGTCTGTTGGCTGTTTTACCAACAGTGGGCACACAACTCAATTAATGTAACCTCTAGTCAGCACCACAGAGAGCTAAAGAGCGCATAAAGCCAACGAAAACAACAAAAATCTACATGGAATGAGATGATTTCCACTCTTTGTATCGATACGTATGCGTGTATTATCAATGTAATTATTCTCTTTTCTCACATAGCAACTAAAAGAAACTTTTCAAGCTAACCTAGAATAGCTCTTTATTCAAAAAAGACCGTTGGAAAGAAAATTAGAAAGATAATATACTTTTCCTGGATTTTATTTTGTCTAAAAATAACAAGCATAGGCATGTTTTTGTCAGTTTCACGAAATACATTTAAAACCTAAAGTATCCATCTTCTCTACAAAGAAAACACTTGTCCACAGATATTCTTGCCTCTTAAGGGGACACTGGGTAATGGGGTCTTGATACGATGAACAGCTGGCTACAACAAGGGAATTCCCCCCCCATAAACCCTGCTGTTGCTGACTTAACATTCACTAAGCCTGGGGCTCCGGTTACAAATTCCTTGGAGCTTCTTGCAAACCACCAATAACGTTAAAGACACACAAACCTTCTTAGTGGCTGATAACCACCATCTTTCCCAAAACAGACAGCAATAAACAGGAGCTCTCGCTGCTGACCACTCCTGGCTTAATCTCATCCTAAATCTACTATTTATTTCATTTTTCAGAAGTGGGCTCTGCCATACATGTGTGTATATACGTACACCTACACAAATAAACAGTGACAAAATGTTATGATCCGGAGAAAGTTAATCAAGCTTTATTTTTAAAGAAACACAAAATATGAACACTAAACCTAGAAAAGAGTGCTTTTTTTCTTTAAAAAACCTCTAATGAACTTTTTTTTTTTTTTTTGTAGCTGCATTGGGTCTTTGCTGCTGCGTGCAAGCTTTCTCTAGCTGCGGAGATGGGGGGCTACTCTTAGTTGCAGTGCGCAGGCTTCTCTTGTTGCGGAGCATGGGCTCTAGTTGTGCAGGCTTCAGTAGTTGCGGCACACGGGCTTAGTTGCTCCGCGGCATGTGGGATCTTCTCCGGACCAGGGATCAAACCCGTATCCCCTGCATTGGCAGGCAGATTCTTAACCACTGCGCCACCAGAGACGTCCCAAGAGTGCTTTTCTAAGTAACACAGCATTCCTTTAACTGCCCAACTCCTCAAATGCACATACAATAAAATTTGACTTATCAAAGTGTGATTTGTGCAGATCTTTTCAGTCATGTATATTTTATATAATAAAGCAAATAAACATCCATAGTTCTTTTTTATCTGATGCTAACTGGTAGCTCTTATCAAAACCAGTATTAATCAAAGTAACGAAATTTCATTTTCTACATTGATTTTCATTATCTGTGGGACAACAACCAGAGTTTAGCCAAGTTGTGTAATTCCTAGGACTTAGTCTCATAAAAGAATCCTATACGTAGGCGATAACCAACTGGCAATGATACACTAGACCACATTAGCATAAAAGACAGGAGAGCAGAGAAAATACTTCACGTAATTTCTGTTGGTTTGTTAAGACTGGAAAAACATATCTCAAATTCACTTACGATGGGATTTAAACTATTAACATTGCGAGTCCATCTCCTACCTGACCAGTTCCTGCTCCTGGATTCCTGGCCCTGAAGATGCCCACAGCAGCACTGACTAAACTGCTCAGGAATGGTGCCAACTGTGAAGCAGGGAAGGGTAAAGCAGGGAGAAATGGCTCACAACTAATACAGCATGGAAAAGGCGACACATGCACAGATGGTACATTACAGTTGACACAATTTACCTAGCGAAGATGTAGTTCAGCTCACACGTACTAAGCACTAAGCGACAGCGTGCGGGGCACGCTGAGATCAAAGCACCGTAGGACCTGCCCGGAGGGCAGAGACTGGGTAAAAGCCAGGCAAACCTTTGACGTGGGTCTCAGGCATGGAGCTGCCGGGGGCCCAGCTGCTGCCCGTCCACCCGCAGCATTCCCCTCCCGCCGAGGTTGCCCCTGGGCTGGCCCAGCCTGACTGTGTGGGTCACGAGGAATCTGAGTGGCTTGTGCCTGGGGACGCTCCTCAGAACTCACTGGCTGTCGAGACGCCGGCCCACCCCTCCTTCCAGCCCTCTCCCCCGGGGGTCAGACCTACAGGGTGGTCAGAAGGGGCGCCCTGCGGCCCCTGCTTCCTCCCCACTCTCCCTCACAGCGGCTGCCCAGGCGCTCCGTGCACATTTCTGCAGCCCCCTTCTTTGCATCTACCGCTGCGAACCCAAATTAACAAGAGTGGGAGGCGGGGAAGGCTTCCGGGAGCTCAAATAGACGAGAGGCATGTGCCTCCAGCAGCGGCCGGAGCAGTGGGCAGAGACTCGACCCCGAGGGAGGGCCGCCTCCCTGAGAGCAAGGGTTGGGGCTTTGTCCTTAAACTCCGGGGAGCCCGGGGGCCTCTGAGGGGGGGAGACGCGCCAAGACTTTGCTTGAAGAAGATTTTTCAACTAAAAGTAGTGTCCAAACCACTGCCACAGGGGAAGTGGTGACATAAACTTCTAAGAAACATTATCACTGTGATTTTCGCTTTGTGAACCGAGGCTCCTGGGCGAGGCTTCGGTCCTGCTCGCTCCGCCTGCTTCCGAGGCGCGCCCCTCCCTCCCAGTCCTACTCGGGGCAGAGATGGAGGGTGCGGCCTCCCCCTTTGGATGCGCGCAAGCGTGAGCGTGCGTGTGTGCGCGTGCGCGCTGGCCCTCCCCGCTCCCGTTCTCCCCCATGTCGGCGCTAGGAGGCCGCTGCTCACGGACTCTGGATCTCCGTTGCCCTGGCCTCTCTCGCGTGTATTAAGCTGGAGCGTTTTCTCTTAGTTAAGCCCCTGAAAATGTGGTTCGAGGTCTTCCTGTTGGGTTGGGATTGGCTGTTCTGTGGCCTCCCTGCGTGCCTTGGGCGGCTATTTTCGAGCTCCCCGTGTTGCTGCCCGCGGTGTCCAGGAGAGGTGGGAGGATCCGCAGTGGAGCTGCCACCCGGTCGCCCCCGCAGCGGGAAGGCCTCTGGTGGACGTAACCCAGCGCTGTCACGTACTCTACTGCCTTTTAATCCTCCTAACTGCTAGTGCCAAGTAGGGCAGGCATTTTATGTACTTTCACCTAGGGTTTCTGAGTTTGTGTTTAGAGCCCAAACCCAGTGGAGATGCTTTTTATTCGCAAGATTTATCCTGTTTCCTACAGCGGTCTTAATGGCTTTATACAGAGATTCTCAAGAGGGAATCAGGGCTGGAGGGGCGGGATATGGCTCCCAGCCAGCTGGGACTCACTGCCATCGTGACCAGCGTTCCTAAAGAGAGTGTCATGTCGCATTGGTCATAATAAAAAAAGGTTGGAAACAACTGCTATAAATTCTCCTTACCCGAAGGGGAAGGTGAGTAAGGCCTGGAAGACCCTGTGGAGAGTCTTCGTCCGACCGCCTGTACTGCGTCTGCCGGCGCCGGCGAGCAAGATCCCAGCCGGGGGAAGCCCATGGGGCTGGTGTTAGACCTTCGTACCACCGCAGATCTAAAGGGAGAAATAATAATACTCCCTCACCGGCAGGTTCTAGGACTTTATTTCTGTCTTTTTTTCCTAAAACTTCCTAACAATATGCCGTGGAGTAGATTTTTTAAACATATGGAACATAGTCATATGCAACAAACATAAAACGTATAAAATTATACAGAGTGAGGTCTCCCTCCCATCCTTGTATCCGTCTACCTAATTCCCAACACTTCCTCAATCCTGCTCAAAAGGTTACCATTATTTTTAGTTTCTAATGTATCCTTCCAGAGTTCCTTAATTCAAATACAAGCAAACTGAATATATAATCTTATTTTCATCTTGTTTTAACAAAGGTAATAGATTCCATACCAATCATTTTCAACTTTTTTGTCTTAGTTCCCCTTTATATTCTTAAAGTTACTGAAGATACTAGAGTTTTTATTTATGCAACTTATTATATCTATGATTTTTATGGTACTAGAAGTTAAAACAGAAATTTTTGTAATTATTAATTCATTAAAAATAATAAACTTACGACAACAAGATTATGAAAAATATTTTCCAAAACAAATTATTGAGAAGCATGACATTATTTTACATTTTGTAAATCTCTAATGTCTGGCTCAAGAGATGGCAGTTGGGTATTCATAACTGTTTCTACATTCAGTCTGTTATACGTGTTATTTTGGGAGAAGTACATGAAGAAAATACTGCCTTATAAATTTGTAACTGGAAACAGGAGGGGCACTTTGGTAGCCTTTCAGACACTGGGACACTCCTCCTCTTTGATGCTACCCCAAAACTCAGCAAGTGGTCACTTCTAAGATAAGCTGCAATATAGAATCTGAAACCACATCAGTAAAATCTGTACTCTGTTCCATTAAACTCCATTCTCTGGCAAAAGTACCTTGTACTTGGAATGGATCTTATATCTATGTATGCTTTTAAAAAAATTTGGTCATTTGAAAAAAAAATTTGGTCATTTGGAAAATACTGGTTGACAGAGTTATGCAGATATTCCAAACGCTGACACATTATATAGTATCAAAAAGTCACATTCATATAAAAATATCACCACCAACTTAGTTCACTTTTGACAAAATGGCTGTCAACACCACAGCCACAGCTGTCCTCTCCAGCACCAGGTGTTCCATGAAAAAGTGGATAAAATTCAGCTCACAATGAAAACAACCATACAAGGAAGGGCTTTTCCTTAGGACCGCTACTCCGATGTGCAGCAAAGGTGCTTTAATGCCTACTTTCCACTCAAGGTCGAGATTTTCAAAGAGAGATAATACCTTTCACTGTTTCACTAAAGACACTCCTTGGTACTACAGGTGCGTGGAGGTAAAGAGACCAGGGCTAACAGGAGAACAGGAGCCACTCCCGTGACGTGTCCTGAGGCACCAGCAGCTTTCCCATCACTGCGTTCACACCAACAGTGCACGTGTCAGCGCAGTGAAGAAAGCAAACAGTATCCTGGAATTACCATGGAAACAGTCTCCACCTCATGGACCCGCTGAAATGGAGCCGCAGACCACACTTTGAGAACCACTGCTAGTGCGCTGTTATTCACTTTGCTGTTTTCATTTTACAATGTACCTTGGAAACCGCCCTACCTCACCACACAGAGAGCTTCCTGACTCTCTCTGGAAGGTGTTCCACTGTCACAGATGGATCAGAATAAATCTGTCCCTTACTGGTGGGCACTGGGCTTATTGCTCACCCTTTGCTATTATAACAACTAACCACTTTGTATATATACAATTTTATACACAGGCAAGGAATATATATCTTAGAATAAGTTACCAGAAGCTGACTGATGGGTCAAAGGATATATGCCTGATTTTCACAGATATTGCCAAATACCCTTCCTAGAAGTTTTCTTAATTTACATCATACAAGACGGTGAGGATCCTTTTCCATTCACTGAGCTATTCCTTTGGTGGGTACTTTTAATCTAAAATCTTGTCTCCTCCAATTTTGGAAAAAACTTTAATTATTTCCTGGAAATTTTCTTCCTCGCTATTATAGTTTTCTTTCTAGAATGCCTAAACCAATTAATCCTTGAGTATTATTAATTCACACTTTCCATCTTCTTGATTATCTATTTCAAATATTTCCTCAACTCTGTCTTCCAACATTTATTTTTGTTTAGTTCAGTTATTCTATTTTGTAATGTCCAAGAGGTCTTTTTTACTTCGCTTGTTTTCAGTAGCATGTCGTTCTTACTTACAGATGCAGTCTCTAACCTAGCTCTAAGGTACTAGTTCTTCACGTAAGTTTTCCTCTCTTTGCACTCATGCGCTTTCCTCCAGATGCAGCTTTCCTGCTCTCAGCCGTCCGCCTCCGTCTGGCCACCCCACCTGAGCTAAGACTCCGGCTGCCCTGTTTTGCCTGAGCCCCGCCTGCTCACACACTTACCCTGCCCGGTGGCGACAGCAGGCACCCCTCCGTTGTTCTCTTTCTCACTTCCAGAAACGTGTCGGAAGCAGTCACCCACTCAATACTTATTCCCGTTTTACTTGTCTTTGCGGACTTATACCTTTGTCATTCCTTTTCTACTTGAGTGGGGTTTTAGGATGTGGGAGAAATAAATAATATGTACATAGTCTGCTAAAACTGGTGAGATTTCATTTTTAACAAGTTCTTCTTCCTCAATTTTTAAAAATAATTATACTTGTGAACAAATATATATATATATCTCATACTATATTAATTACCCAGCCAAGCTTAAATATCATTTAAATAGATCCATTACAAAAAAAAATTATTATTATTCAATTTTGTACATCTCCATTATACACATACGTAAGAGTCTAAATCGACCATGGAAATTAACAGATCTTTCAATCACAACAACAACAATTTTAAAAGAAAGGAAGAAGAATTGGGAAAGGAAGCAACTGCTAGCTTACCTTGGAGAGCCATGCAGATTTGTGCCAGAGCTGGCAGTGGAAGTGAGGTTCTGCTCTATGCGCTGGTAGTTCCTTATCTGAGTAGGGACGGGAATGGGGGTAGCTGCGCTGTGAGGGGACACAGTGGGCTGACACTGCCTGCAGACATCATTCATTGAAAAAGGAAAGAAATACAAGTGAGACCGCTTTCCTTTCATCTGACGCATTGGTGGTATTTAGAGGAAATTCTATAAGAAGCCAAATGATCACTTCTGAATGTGAATAAGAAATGATCATCTTGAAAATATACATAAAGCCAAAAAAAACACACTTGTCCTTTACAGAAGTCTACTGGCCTGCACATGCACATTGAGGAGGAAGACTGGTAAGAAGAAGGGGACAAACGCCCCTCTGCAACAACAGGAAGAGCCACAGGTCACAAAATGCAGCTTCATCTGCTCACATTCTGCTATTCACTCCTCATGCAAGAGGAAAAATACTTCTAGGAAAATATGCTGGGTAAAAGAACAGGAAGTTCAAGAGTAGAGATGACTGGAATGTTTACAAAAGTTATGAGTGCAGTAAGCGTTCCCAAGGAACTTGGACTTTGATGAAGACTGAAAATACACTGTGTGACTCTCCCCACACATAACCCATCTGAGGTCCACATTTTGTAGTGTAGCTGGTTTCTTTCCTTGCTTTTCATAAATTCAGAAACAGCATGTCCTTAGATGACTTTCAATTCAATTTACAACATTAAAACATCAGGGACAGTACTGGGCCTTAAGAAAGATGAGTTATTTCCTTCTTTTGCCCTTCTGTAATTCTAAAAAAGCCACAAACTCTTCCATTTTTGCCCAATTACAACCTTACAGAGATAAAGAGATTATATATTTAGTTACCTAAACAAACAATATGATTATCTTCTAAAGTGTCACTTTAGAACTTTTGGAACCATTATTTCATATTTAAATGAAAAGAAAATCTAGGGACTTCCTGGGTGGTCCAGTGGTTAAGACTCTGCGCTCCCAGTGCAGGGGGCCTGGGCTGGATCCCTAGTCAGGGAACTAGATCCCCCATGTCTCAACTAAGACCCAGCGCAGCATGCATGCATGAATGAATGAATAAGCAAATAAATATTAAAAAAAAAGAATCTGGGCTTCCCTGGTGGCGCAGTGGTTGAGAGTCCGCCTGCCGATGCAGGGGACACGGGTTCGTGCCCCAGTCTGGGAAGATCCCACATGCCGCGGAGCGGCTGGGCCCGTGAGCCATGGCCTCTGGGCCTGCGCATCCGGAGCCTGTGCTCCACAACGGGAGAGGCCACAGCAGTGAGAGGCCCGTGTACCGCAAAAAAAAAAAAAAAAAAAAAAAAAAAAGAATCTAAGAGACAAAAGTACCCCCAAATTATACATCTAGATATTAATGGGTAAACACTAAATAAAGATGTAATTTGGGACATCAGTAACATAAAGGTGGGGGGCAGTATACTCTATACGAGTAGAGTTTTTATATGTGATTGAAGTTGTTATCAGTTTCAAATAGACTGTTATAACTTTAAATTATTTTATATAATCTCAATGGTAACCTCAAAGAATATACCTACAGAATATACACAATAGGAAATGAGAAGAGAATCAAAGCATATCAGTACTGAAAAAAACAACAAAATACAAAGGTAGTAAGAGAGGAAATGAGGGACAAAAGAGCCACAAGACATACAGAAAAGTAACGAAATTGCAGTAATAAATCTTTCCCTATTAGGCTGGAAGTGAAAGGATGGAAAGAGATATTCCATGCAAATGGTACCCAAAGGAGAACAGGGATGGCTACACTAACATCAGACAAAATAGACTTTCAGTCAGATGCTGTTATAAGAAACGAAAAAAGGACATTATATAATGATAAAAGGGTCAATTAACCAGGAAGACATAACAATTATATATATTCATGCACCAAACATCAGCACTACCACATATATGAGGCACATACATAACAGGCTTGAAGGGAGAAAAGACAATTCTACAAAAATAATCGCAGGCTGAACCCACACCCTCAATCATGGATAGAACCACCAGATGTAAAACCAATAAAGAAACAACCACCCGAACAGCACCACAGACAACAGGACCTAACAGACGTTGCAGAACACTCCCCCCACTGACAGAACACATTTTTCTCTGATGCACTGGAAACATTCTCCAGGACATACCACATGGTAGGCCACAAAACAAATCTTAACAAATTTAAATCATACAAAGTATCTTTTCCAATCAATCACAAAGGATAGAAACTAGAAATCAACAGCAGAAGGAAAACTAGAAAATCCACAAATACATGGAAACTAAGCAACACAACTCTTAAACAACCTATGGGTCAAAGAAGAAATCTTGGAAAAAATCAGCAAATAACCTGAGAAAAAGAAAAATGAAAACACAATGTACCAAAACTTATGGGATACAGTGAAAGTAGTGCTAAGATGAAGTTTGTATCTCACATTTGAAAAGGTCTCAAGTCAACAATCTAACTCTGTCCCTCAAGGAACTAGAAAAAGAAGACAACTAAACTCAAAGCTAGCAGAAGGAAGGAAATAACAGGTAGATGGCAGAACATATACAGATTGTGCATCTTGATTTATTCAGAACTCTTTTTCTAAGATTCTGGTTGTCTTCCACTTGAGGGAAGGAAATAATAAAGATTAGAGGAGAGGTAAAGAAAACTGAGAAAATGGAAAAACAATAGAAAAAAAATCAAGGAAACTAAGAGTTGGTTTATTTTTTTTAATAAAAATCAATGAAATTGGCAAACACTTAGCAAGATTAACTAAGGATAAAAGAGAAAAGACTCAAAATCAGAAAGGAAAGAAGGGACATAACTAATGCCACAGAAATAAAAAGGATTTTAAGAGAATACTATGAACAATTGCTTACCAACAAACTGATAACCTAGAAGATACAGAAAAAAATCCTACAAATACACAAACTACCAAGACTGGATCATGAAGAAAGAAAATGTGAACAGACCCATTACTAGTAATGAGACTGAATCAGTAACTGAAAACCTCCCAACAAAGAAAAGTCTAGGACCAGAGAGCTTCACTGGTGAATTCTATCGAACAGTTAAAGACTTAACACAAACACCCAAACTCTTCCAAAAATTTGAAGAGGAGGGAACACTCCCAAAGTCATTCCATGAGTTCAGCATTACTCTAGTACCAAAGCCAGACACAGACACTACAAGAAAACTACAGAATATCCCTGATGAAATTTGATGTGAAAATCCTCAACAAAATACTAGCAAACCAAATTCAACAGCACCTTAAAAGGATCAAACACCATGACCAAATGGGATTTACAGTATACCACCATTAACAGAACAAGGACAAAAACCACATGATCATTGCAATTGATGCAGAAAGAGCATTTGTCAAAATCCAACACCCTTTCATGATAAAACCACTAAATTAAATAGGAACAGAAGGAAATTACCTCAGTATAATAAAGGTCATATATGAAAAGCCCACAGCTAACAGCATACTCAATGGTGAAAGACAGAAAGCCTTTCTTCTACGATCAGTAATGAGACAAGAATGGCCACTCTCAACACTTCTATTCAACGTAGAATTCCCAGCCAGAGCAATTAGGCAAGAAAAAGAAATTAAAGTCTTTCAAACTGGAAAGGAAGAAGTAAAATTATCTCTGTTCACAGATAACATGACCTTAAATGCAGAAAACTTTAAAGATTTCACAAGCAAAAAAACCCCAAAACACATTAGAGCTAGCAAACTCAGCAAAGGTGCAGGATGCAAAATCAAAACCCACAAATCAGCTGTATTTCCATTTACTAAAAATGAAAAATCCCAAAAGGAAATTAAGAAAACAATCTCACCAACAATAGTATCAAAAAGAATAAAATACTGAGGAGTAAGTCTAACCAAGGAGACGAAAGACTTCTATGCTGAAAACTACAAAACACTGCTAAAAGAAATTAAAGAAGACATCTCATATTCATAGATTGGATGACTTAGTATTTAAGATGTCAACAGTACTACCCAAAGTGTTTTATATGGATCAGTGCAATCCCTATCAAAATCCCAGTGGCGGGGAGGGGGAAGGGTAAGCTGTGACAAAGTGAGAGAGTGGCATGGACATATATACACTACCAAATGTAAAACAGACAGCTAGTGGGAAGCAGCCGCATAGCATTAGGGAGATCAGCTCGATGGTTTGTGACCACCTAGAGGAGTGGGATGGGGAGGGTGAGAGGGAGGGAGACGCAAGAGGGAAGAGATATGAGAACATATGTATATGTATAACTGATTCACTTTGTTATAAAGCAGAAACTAACACACCATTGTAAAGCAATTATACTCCAATAAAGATGTTAAAAAAAAATCCCAATGGCAATTTTTGCATAAATAGAAAAATAAAAAAATCTATCCTAGAATTCACATGGAATCTGCAAGGACCCTGAATAGTCAAAATAATCTTGGAAAAGAAGAATAAAATTAGAGGTCTCATACTTCTTTTTATTTTTTTTTTGCTGCGCCACACGGCTTGTGGGATCTTAGTTCCCCAACCAGGGATTGAACCCAGGCCCACAGCAGTGAAAGCACTGAGACCTAACCATTGGACCACCAGGGAATTCCTGGAGGTCTCATACTTTTTTATTTAAAAACATATGTCAGAACTTCTCTGGTGGCGCAGTTGTTAAGAAACTGCCTGCCAATGCAGGGGACACAGGTTCAAGCCCTGGTCCGGGAAGATCCCACATGCTGTGGAGCAACTAAGCCCGTGCACCACAACTACTGAGCCTGTGCTCTAGAGCCCGTGCTCCACAACAAGAGAGGCTACCACAATGAGAAGCCCACGCACCACAACGAAGAGTAGCCCCTGCTCGCCACAACTAGAGGAAGCCCACGCACAGCAAGGAGGACCCAACACAACCAAAAATAAATAAATTTTAAAAAACATATTACAAAGCTACAGTAATCAAAACAGTGTGGCACTGGCATAAAGACAGATCTATAGACCAGTAGAGCAGAACAGAGAGCCCAGAAACAAACATTTGCATACATGGACAAATGATCTATGACAAGGGTGCCAGCACCAACTCAATGGAGAAAGGACAGTCTCTTCAGCAAATGGTGCTGGGAAAACTAGACATCCACAGGCAAAAAATGAAACTGGACCCTTATCTTATGCCGTATACAAAAATCAACTAAAAATAGATTAAAGATCTAAATATAACAATATAATATATAACCATATAAAAGTATATGGAGGGACTTCCCTGGTGGCACAGTGGTTAAGAATGCACCTGCAAATGCAGGGGACATGGGTTCAAGCCCTGGTCTGGGAAGACCCCACATGCCGCAGAGCAACTAAGCTCGTGTGCCACAACTACTGAGCCTGTGCTCTAGAGCCCGTGAGCCACAACTACTGAGCCCGTGTGCCACAACTACTGAAGCCTGTGCACCTAGAGCCTGTGCTCTGGAACAAAAGAAGCCACCACAATGAGAAGCCCCCGCTTGACACAACTACAGAAAGCTGGTGCGCAGCAATAAAGAGCCAACAAAGCCAAAAATAAATACATAAATAAATAAATGTATATTAAAAAAATAATAAGTATATGGAGACCTGTTCCACAACATTGTGGATATACTTAATGCTATTATTCAACTCAAACTGAAAAATGGTTAAGATGGCAGATTTTATGTTTTTTAACACAATTTAAAAAGTTTTTAAAGAATAGATTGTGAAACAAAATAAATTTTACATCAGGAACACAGAGTTCTATAACTTTACTCACACACACAAAAAATATGAAAAAATGTTTAGTGAAATATATGCAAACATACCCTCCACACACCAAGAACTCATTAGAAGCATGTCTGCCAGCAGTGCCCATCGGCATATCATCTAAAGGAAAAAGAGAAAAATACAGTCAGTTCTGCTATACCACCTGTTTAAAAAATGTATATTGTTCCAACATGACTATTAGGAAACAATCTGATCACAGTATGAATTTACCATTTGCTTACGTTGTGATTTTGCCCATGAGTAACAACAGGTGAGCATGGAACACTGCACCCAGCTGAATTCACAGGCTGGCAACATCAGGTCTTTTCAGGGTAAGTGTCATACTTATTGCAGTGTATACATATTTCTTCACCTTTTAACATGTGCAAAATCTGTGCTGTTTTTATCATGTTCCTTTTCATGTGCCAAGGACAAAGGTTTTGAGTGTTGTGCTCCTAATCCCAAATTGCCCATAAACTCTGTGGTTTTTACTGAACTACTCTGCAGGGTGTGGTGACTTTTAGGAACAAGTGTGTCACATTCTAGTACAGCTGCCTGTATCCGAAGTCTAATTCACTCTAACGCTGGAGCACCCACACTCCTGCATGACACTCTCCTGTGTCTTGCACGGGTAGCTGAACAAGATGTCATGAAACTGGGGCCTCTTGGACACAGATGCCACAGGCCATCTTCATGCTCAGACATCATCCATCTAAGGGAATAGAGTGCAGCTCAGAACACAGGGGCCTGTCGCCTCTATACCCACTAGATCATACTGCCCTGTGTGACCTTTACATGGCTGCAAAGGTATAATTCATATGTGTTGATGTGAAATAGCAGTGTTGACCAAATAATATAAATTTTTAAAAATAAAATAAACTATGGTAACCTCAAAATACTCAAAAAGGAAAAAAATAATCACAAATATCCTTTTGAATGGCCATACATGGAACTGAGAAATACATTTACTTTGGTCACTACTCTCATGAAGCTTACATTCTAGTAGTGAAAGAAGGTAATAATACCAGGCAGTGATAAGATGTATAAAAGGAAAATGGGGGCTTCCCTGGTGGCGCAGTGGTTGAGAATCCGCCTGCCAATGCAGGGGACATGGGTTCGAGCCCTGGTCTGGGAAGATCCCACATGCCGCGGAGCAACTGGGCCGGTGAGCCACAACTACTGAGCCTGCGCATCTGGAGCCTGTGTTCCACAACGAGAGGCCGCAATAGTGAGAGGCCCACGCACCGCAATGAAGAGTGGCCCCCGCTCGCCGCAACTAGAGAGAGCCCTCGCACAGAAACAAAGACCCAACACAGCCAAAAATAAATAAATAAATGTATTAAAAAAAAAAAAAAGGAAAATGAATCAGGGTAAGGGGATAAAGAGAGGGGCAAGGAAGGAGTCGATTTTAAAGACAATAGTTTCCTATGGAGGAAACGGGGCAGAGGGGACAGGGTTGGAAGCTGGAGTTCACTAAGAGTTCAACTCTTCATTTTGTAGCTTTGAGTTTGGAATCATACATCATTATGAAACAAAATTAAGTCAAAAGAAAAGAACAAGCCCTAGAAATCAAAAATAAAATGAAGCAATGGAACCTAATCATATATCAACTTGATAGCATAACCACCAGAGGGGAATGAATGCTTTCTCTCTTTTTTTTTAAGTTCTTTATTGAGGATTTTTTGTGGAACAGGAGGACTACAGGGGCCTGGAGTTGGGTGTTTCCCACACCCCCCCCAATTAAATTACTGAGTTTAAAGTCACTTGAAAGCATCCCCAGATTTCCCTGGTGGCACAGTGGTTAAGAACCCACCTGCCAATGTAGGGCACACAGGTTCGAGCCCTGGTCCGGGAAGATCTCACACGCCACGGAGCAACTAAGCCTGTGTGCCACAACTACTGAGCCTGCACTCTAGAGATTGCGAGCCACAACTACTGAGCCCAAGTGCTGCAACTACTGAAGCCCCCACACCTAGAGCCCGTGCTCTGCAACAAGAGAAGCCACCACAATGAGGAGCCCGCGCACTGCAATGAAGAGTAGCCCCCGCTCACCGCAACCAGAGAAAAGCTTGCATGAAGCAACGAAGACCCAATGCAGCCAAAAATAAAAATAAAAAAAATAAATAAATTTATTTTTAAAAAAAGAATCTTATTTCTTTAAAAAAAGAAAGAATTACAAGGCATATCAAAAGGCAAAAAAAAAAACAAAACTTTTTTTTTTTTTGAGGGGGTACGTGGGCCTCTCACTGTTGTGGCCCCTCCCGTTGCAGACCACAGGTTCCGGACGCACAGGCTCAACGGCCATGGCTCACGGGCCCAGCCACTCCGCGGCACGTGGGATCTTCCCGGACCAGGGCACGAACCCGTGTCCCCTGCAATGGCAGGCGGACTCTCAACCACTGTGCCACCAGGGAAGCCCCCAAAAAAAAACACACTTTGAAGAGACATAGAAAGCATCAGAACCAGACATGGTGAGGATGTTGGAATTATCAGACAGGGAATTTAAAACAAGTATGATTAATATGCTCAGGGCTCTAATGGGGAAAGCAGACAGCATGCAAGAACAGATGGGCAAGGTAAGCAGAGAGGGAAATCCTAAGGAAGATCCCAAAAGAAATGCTGGAGATAAACACTGTAACATTAATGAAGAATGTCTTTGGTGTGCTTATTAGTAGACTGGACATGTTTGAGGGCAGAATCTCTAAGCAACAGTATTATTTCAAGAGAATCCTTGAAAACCCAAAAACAAAGAGAACAAAGACTTAAAAAAAAAAAAACCCAAAAAACAGAATATCCACAGTCCGTGGGACAACTATAAAAGGTGTAACATATGCATAATGGTGATTCCAGAAGGAGAAGAAAGAGGAGCAACAGAAGGAAATATTTGAAACAATGACTGAGAATTTCTGTAAATTAATGTCAGACACCAAGCTACAGATCCAGGAAGCTCAGAAAACACCCAGCAGGGTAAATGCCCCAAACAACTACACGTCAGCATGTCATTTTCAAATTATAGAAAATCAAACATAAAGAAAATATCCTGAAAGAAGCCAGAGGAAAGGAACACCATACCTACAGAGGAACAAAGATTAAGAATTACATAGACTTCTCATCAGAAACCATGCAAGCAGAAAGAGAGTGGAGGGAAATATTTAAGGTGTTGAGAGAAATAAACCACCAACTTAGAATTCTTTACACTGCAAAATTATCCTCCAAAATGAAGGAGAAATAAAGACTCTCAGACAAATAAAAATTGAGGGGATTTGTTGCCAGTAGATCTGCCTTGCAAGAAGTTCTTTAGAGAGAAGGAAAATAATATGGATCAGAAAACAATCTACATAAAGAAAGGAAGAACACTGAAGAAGGAATAAGTGAAGGTAAAATAAAAACTTTTATTTTTATTATTATTTTTTAATTGGAGTAAAATTGCTTTACAATGTTGTTAAGTTTCTGCTGTACAATGAAATGAATCAGCTATATATCCCCTCCCTCTTGGACCTCCCTCCCACCCCCCCGCACCCCACCCGTCTAGGTCGTCACAGAGCACTGAGCTGATCTCCCTGTGCTATACAGCAGGTTCCCACTAGCTATCTATTTTACACATGATAGTGTATTTATGTCAAACCTAAGCTCCCAATTCGTCCTAGCTTCCCCTTCCCCACCGTGTCCACATGTCCATCCTCTATGTCTACACCTCTATTCCTGCCCTGGAACTAGGCACATATGTACCATTTTTCTAGATTCCACATATATGCGTTAATATACAGTATTCGTTTTTCTCTTTCTGGCTTAGTTCACTCTGGATGACAGACTCTAGGTCCATCCACATCTCTACAAATGACCCAATTTCATTCCTTTTTATGGCTGAGTAATATTCCACTGTATATACGTACCACATCTTCTTTATCCATTCACCTATCATTGGACATTTAGGTTGTTTCCATGTCCTGGTTATTGTAAATAGTGCTACAATGAACATTGGGGTACATGTGTCCTCTTGAATTATGGTCTTCTCAGGGTACATGCCCAGTAGTGGGGTTGCTGGGTCATATGGTAGTTCTATTTTTAGTTTTTTAAGGAACCTCCATACTGTTCTCCATAGTGTATCTGTATCAATTTACATTCCCACCAGCAGTGCAAAAGGGTTCCCTTTTCTCCACACCCTCTCCAGCATTTATTGTTTATAGATTTTTTGATGATGGCCATTCTGACTGGTGTGAGGTGATACCTCATTGCAGTTTTGATTTGCGTTTCTCTAATAATTAGTGATGTTGAGCATCTTTTCACGTGCCTCTTGGCCACCTGTATGTCTTCTTTGGTGAAATGTCTGTTTAGGTCTTCTGCCTGTATTTTAATTGGATTGTTTGTTTTTTTTTGATATTGAGCTCCATGAGCTGTTTACAGGTAACAATCTGTTCAAAATAACAACAGCAACAATGTACTCGGTTATGTATGCTTCCCTACATATCTTATGTGTATATATACATACACACCTATGTAGCTTATATATAAGTGAAATTAATGACAGCAATGATACAAGGGATGGGAGGAAGGAATTAGGATTATTTTGTTATTGATACTATAAGAAACCCACATTATTTATGAATGGTACAGCATATTTGAAGGTGGACTTGGATTAGTTACACATGTATATTGCAAATCTAAGGCAACCACTAAAAAAAATTAAAAAGAGGTATAATTGATATGCTAAGAAAGGAAAGAAAATAGAACCAAAATAAATGCTCAATTAAAACCACAAAAGGTAGAAAAAGAGTGGAAGACAAATACAAGAACAAAGATCAAGGACAACAGAAAACAGTAATGAATATGGTAGATACTAATCCAGGTACAGCAATAATCACTTTTAACATCAGTGGTGTAAATGCACAATTAAAAGACAGAAATTTCAAAGAAGATACACAGATGGCCAACAGGCACATGAAAAGATGCTCAACATTGCTTATTATTAAAGAAACGCAAATCAAAACCGCAGTGAGGTACACCACCTCACACCAGTCTGAATGGCTACCATCAAAAAGTCTACAAATAATAAATGCTGGAGAGGGTGTGGAGAAAAGGAAACCCTCCTACACTGTTGGTGGGAATGTAAATTGGTGCAGCCACTATGGAGAACAGTATGGAGGTTCCTCAAAAAACTAAAAATAGAGCTACCATATGATCCAGCAATCCTACTCCTGGGGATATATCTGGAGAAAACTCTAATTCAAAAAGATAACATGCACCCGTATGTTCATAGCAGCACTATTCACAATGGCCAAGACATGGAAACAACCTAAAGGTCCATCAACAGATGAATGGGTAAAGAAGACATTGTACATATACACAATGGAAATCACTGATAAAAAAGAATGAAAAATGACATTTACAGCTTCATGGCTGGATCTAGAGATTATTACACTAAGTGAAGTAAGTCAGACAGAGAAAAACAAATACCATATATCACTTATATGTGGAATCTAAAAAAATGATACAAATGAACTTATGTACAAAACAGAAACAGACTCACAGACATAGAAAACAAACTTATGGTTAGCAAAGGGGATAAGGAGGGATAAATTAGGAGTTTGGGATTAACATATACACACTACTGTATATAAAACAGATAACCAACAAGAACCTATACTGTATAGCACAGATAACTCTATTCAATATCTTGTAATAACCTATAATGGAAAATAATCTGAAAGAGAATACATATATACATATATGTATAACTGAATCACTTTGCTGTACACTTGAAAATAACACAACATTGTAAATTAACTATACTTCAATTTTAAAAAAAGTAGGAAAGGGGGAGGGGGAGCTGTACAGATGAGCCACGAGTCCCACCCACAATGCAGGAGCTGCAGTCCCCTTCAAAAAAAAAAAAAAAAAAATCAGTGGCTTCCAGGGGTTAGGTGGGGAGAAATAAGTAGGTAGACCACAGAGGATTTTTAAGGCAGTGAAAATGCTCTGTATAATAACAATGGTGGAAACATGTCATTATACATTTGTCCAAACCACAGAATGTACACCACCAAGAGTGAACTCTAAAGTAAACTGTGGACGTTAGGTGATTATTATGTGTCAATGTCGGTTCATCGTTGGTGACAAATGTACCACTCTGGTGACTGATGATGACAATGGGGGAAGCTATGCAATGAGGGGTACATAAGGGTATATGGGAAATCTCTGTACCTTTCTCTCAATTTTGTTGTATAACCTAAAACTGCCCTAAAGAATTAAATCTTAGCGAGCTCCCTGATGGACTAGCGGTTAGGGTTCCAAGCTTTCACTACCGTGGCCCAGGTTCAGTCCCTGGGTGGGGAAATGAGATCCCGCAAGCCGCGTGCCGTGGCCAAAAAGGAAAATTTAAATCTTTTTAAAAACTATCTTATACATATGATATACTTCACAATAAAAAATTTTTACTAATTACATGGCAGGGTGTGGTCAACCATAACAAATGCTGTGGATACATCAAAAAGATGAGGACTGAGAAATGACCCCTGGGATTTGGCAGCATAAAAAGACCTCGACAGGAGCAGTTTTGGAAAAAATAAATGTTTTTAAGACAACATTTATACAAATACAAAAAAAAAACAAAGGTAACTTGAATAAAACAAAAGGTGTGAATGTCCTTTATGTAGAAAAGTATAAACATGCATCAAAACACACTGAAGAAATCTAAGTAAGTGGAGGAACAAACACACAAACATTCTTGAGTAGACAATTCTCTAGGTCCCTGAATAGGTCTTAGAGAATCAATACAATGCTGATCAAAATCCCCAAATGGTTTTTTGTAGGATTTTCAAGTTGAAATTAAACTATATGGCGGGGGGAAAGGGGGCCAAGAATAGCCCGGGTGACTCCACAGAATTCTAGGATGCTCCCCACCATCACCTTCCACCCCATCTACGCACACACACTGAAACAAATCCTTTACATAAGCCTGATATGACAAGTCTGGAACTGCATATCAGTGTAGAAAGGACAGAATATTCAATAAATAATGCTAGGGTAATTGATAGAGCCCTTATTCCATCTACACAAATTAATTCCAGGTAAAGTTAAATATGAAAAAAAACCATGAAAATCTTTAGAAGGCACCATGATAACGTTGGGGCAGCATGGCAGAGGTGTTAGTGGCTACAACTTGCTTATACCAATATTTTATAGAGCTGAAGTTGTACATATCTAGAGCATCCACCTGGAAGAAATTCTGGCACAAGGACATCTGTTATAACACATTTTGAACAGTAAAAAGATAGAAATGTTCCAAGTCATAATCAGTAGGGAAATGGATAAACTATGGTTTAGTTGTACTATAAATATTATATATTAAAATGAACTACATACACACCTAGATATAGATCTAGATACACAGCAAAAATATGAATAAAAAAGCAAACTACAGAAAACAATATTCTATATAACATTTACTTGAAACTAAAATCATAAAAATACTATATGTTCTTTATGGATACAGGGGCATATTAGAATTACAAATCAAGGGGAAGAATATATCTCTGGCAAGAGAAGAATGATGCAAGGTACTCTGGCTGTACCTACGGCATTTTATACCTTTAAAAAGACATCAAACATATATGGCAAAATGCTGACATAAATAAAACTAGCGTGGTGGATGATTTGAGTATCTGCTGCATTATTTTGTTTTGAAATATTTCACAATTTAAAAAGTTTTAATTACCTTTGTAGTGAAATAAAACCACCACACAGGATGATTTTTAAAGTCAGCTCCCATCTCTCATCACACGGATCAGGGCCCGCCGCTTGCCTTATGTGCCGTGTGTGTTTCCCCTGCCCCAAAGCATGTTTGGTCTAGGGCCACAGCCTTCACAACAGCCAGCACAGGGGTGAACGTAAGCAGCTACTAAATACGTATTTGACAAACAACTAGAGACCTCTTGATACAAACGTCTCCAACTTTCTACATCTGCACACAGTCAACTGGGTACTATTCACTTGTTGAAAGTAATCACATTTCCAAACCATGTTTCCGTCCTTTTTCATGGTTTTGTCTAACTTCTCTTTTTGTAGGTTTTCTGATGCCCTTCACTGTTCCACAGAACCCTGACTGTATTTAGTCAGCTTGGATTCTGCCTCCCTTATAAAAACTCTTCCTGTAAATTTATGAGGCTCATTCCTGAACTCAGGCCAGTAGCTCCTGAAGCACCATCCAGACTGTTTTTAAGACCCTTTGACTCTCAGGTTTTTTCCACAAGAGGTCTTCCTTTAATTCCTTTCCTTAAATTTAATTTCTCTCATTATGTTGGCTTCTCTATTCCTTTCTGTTTGGGTACAAACAGAATTTGAGATCATTTCCTACAAAGTTTTCATCTACCTTCAGAATCCAAGGTTACTGTCTTATAGAAGATGACTGAGCAGATTACAGGAAGGTAGGTAGATAGTTTTGGGAATTCCATCAACTAAATAAAATGTCCATTTGAAAAGGTGTCCTACACAAGACAGCGTGATATAAAGGTTAAAAAATGCTAGTCTAGTAAATTCAGAAATATAACGTGTACAAGCAGAAAAGATTCTCACATGAGTGGTCTGACGAGGTGTTGTGTGGAACCAAAACAAAGTCATCCGTGTCACAAGAAGAGCTCTTGCTACTAGCACTGGCGGACCCTCTGGGCACCTGCAGGGAGCTGGGGGGGCCCAGCGGTGGGGAGGGTAAGCTTTCCTCCTGAAAATGCTGCACATCTGGAAGGGACTAAAATTAACAACATAAAATTAAAAGTGCCCTCACAATAAAATGCAAGTCAGAATAGCCATCAGACTAAGGAATATTTTTTTCATGAAAGTGGCATAGAGTTCAATTCCATTTAAGGTTTAAAAAAACCTCTCTTTGGAAAATCTTTCCCTTAGAAAAGCACAGTTTAAAGTGTCTTTGCATAACGACTTCTACAATGTTTTCCAAAAATGATACTTAAAAATACATCATACCAAAACAACAACAACAACAACAAAAAACCCATTATACCAGTTATCACATGTACACGCTGCCTCTCCTGAAATGGTCGAGGTGAGTTTTTATCATCTCCACATCCCCGTTTCAGCACATGGCCTAGCAAAACAGATACTCAATACCCGTTTACTTAATGACTAAAACAAAACGTCCAGGGACTTTAAGTTAATGACATCCTGCACACACAAAGTTTTAAATCTCCAATGAAGAAAACATTATAAAAGGGAAAGCAAGAGACCCATGTTCACAGTAAGGATAAGGGCACGTAAGCACAGAGATTATTTACACTTGCAGAGGAGACATTTAGAAAACCTTACAGGCGTGCGTGTGTTCCTTTTGTGTTCTTTTTTGTCAGGGGAAGGAGTTGATTTGTGGGAGACAGGACAGGAAGGGAAGAAAAGCATATAGAGATATTTAAAGATACGTGGGTGTAAGTAGCTATAGACCTCTTGACACTTGCCCACTTCAAGGACACTAGTGACAACTCTAACTGAATGTCTTCAACATACAATAGTTTCCTAAAACAATGAACTTCATAATTTATTGTGTTAGGTCCCCATTACCATGTTTAACCTTTGTTTCTATTTAAGAAAAAGAAAAATACTACATAATGCTCTTTAAACCCCAGTCTTAAACTGCTAGTGCTCCTCTGAATGTCACTGAGCAATGAAATCAGTCTCAAATCTCCTTATCACTTGTGTGTGTGTGTGTGTGTGCGTGTTTGACATACACATGATATAAATTCTCCTTATCACTTTCTGAAGAGCACTTATGCTTCAAGGTTATAAAGAGAGAGGAAGATCGAGGGACTAACACTACGGAGCACCTACCATGGGCTAGGCACTGTTAAGGGCTTTCCATGTATTATCTAACTTCAGCCCTGTTCTGAAATCCATTTCATATGTAAATAAACAAAACTCAGAAGATTAGGAAATCTGCCAACTGAGGAGCAGTTAAGCTGGGCTGGATTCCAAGTATCTAACTCCACGATTTCTTTCCAGTGCCATTTCTTTCCAGGCAGGAACTCTCTCAATTTCTTCCTTTGCTATTATTTATAAAATCACCTTCATCCACAACCACTTGGGTGGAAGAGATGCTTCTTGCATTCAAAGCTAACCTCTCCACTAATTCTCCCCACCTCCTCAAGGACCCAGATCACTCCCCTATGCCCCTGACACTTTCACCCTCTCCCTTTATTCTGGCTTTTTTCCCCTCTGCACACAAGCATGTTTAATTTTTCCACATCTCAAATCAATGCAGCCCTCTCAATTACCATCTTCTCTCCCTTCTTCACTTAACAATGTTTCTTGAAGCTTCAGTCTTCACTGACCCCAATTCCTCACCCCCTGTGTGTCGCCTAATCCACCATAATCCACTTCCTGCTTTCAACCCTCCACCAAAACCACCTTTATTAAGCTTACTGGGGACCCCTTTGGCCGCATTCTCCGGAGGCTCCTCTATGCCTTAAGTTACCTGACTCTGCAACTCCGACACTGTGGGCTGCTCTTCTCCTGACCCACCGCCTCCATTCAGTGACCCTACTCTTTTGCTTTCCCCGCTACTTCTTAGTCTCCTTTGCCCCTTGACAGGGAGGAGTGGCTTGCGGGATTCCCCAGGGCCACCCTGGGCCTCCACTCGGCGCTCTTCGTAGCCTCACCTGGGGTCACTCTCACCATCCTGCCTCAGCTACCACTGCCAGAGTGACGACTGCAGCCCTGCCTCTCCCAGGCTGCCCCCACGCCTGCACACCACCAGCGCATCGCATCTGTGCTCCCTCGCTGAGTGGCTCCATCTAAGTCCACCCACTTGGTTCCCATCAAGATCATCCTCTTCCTTAGGTCCCAAGTTCAAGCAATCTCCAAGCGCCACAAACTCTTCACCTTGCGCTTCCTGGCCCCTCGTCTTCCCCTTTCCTACTGCTGACTTACTTCAAGCCCTCATTCTCAATAAAAATAAAGCAAAACCAAAACCAAACCAAAAAATCTGCAATGGTCACAGGTTGTTCTCTTTGATCTAGTAGAGAGGCTGCTCTCCTTGTCCGATCCAATCCTCCACCTGCTTACAGAGGAACTTATTTGCTAAAACACAGTGGATCAGATGACGCCTCCGCTTAAGATCTCTCAAATGGCTCACCACACAAAGTCTGGCCTCCTCTGCTCAGTGCCCAAATTCTGCCAAGACACAGCCTCTCCCTACCCTTCTGGCTCTGCTTTCCCCTCAGCACATCACCAATGCTCTCTGCACCCTACAGACTGAACTGTCAGAGAAGCCTGTCCAACAGAGCTTCCTGCAACGATGGGAGAGTTCTGTTCTATCCAGCGTGGTGGCCACCAGCTACATGTGGCTATGAGCAGTTGAAATGTGGCCGGGGAGACTAAGGAGCTGAACTTACATTTCACTTAATTCTAATAAACGTTATGGCCAAGGACGGCTACAGATTCCTTCAGCGGGTCACCATTCCACAGGGATTCCTCTGCTTACAACACCACTCTTCTACAAATTCACCGTGCTTACTCTTCCTTCAAAACTCAGCTCAAGGGCTTCCCTGGTGGCGCAGTGGTTGAGAATCTGCCTGCCAGTGCAGGGGATACGGGTTCAAGCCCTGGTCCGGGAAGATCCCACATGCCACGGAGTAACTAAGCCCGTGCACCACAACTACTGAGCCTGCACTCTAGAGCCTGCGAGCCACAACTACTGAGCCCGTGTGCCACAACTACTGAAGGCCGCCTGCCTAGAGCCCGTGCTCCACAACAAGAGAAGCCACCGCAATGAGAAGCCCGCGCAACACAACGAAGAGTAACCCCCGCTCGCCACAACTAGAGAAAGCCTGCATGCAGCAACGAAGACCCAATGCAGCTGAAAATAAATAAATAAACAAACAAAAACAAAAAACTCAGCTCAGTGCCTCTCCTGAGCATCTTTGCTGGCTTCTTAGTCTGATTTCATGCCCCTCATCCACACTCCCACAGGCAGTAAAGGCGTGTATACATATGCTTCTATAGCGATGCTTTACCTGCCTCTTCTCCACACAATTAAACTAAAAGCTCCTCAATGAAGGGATCTGGTCATATCTTCCACTGGTATCAACTGAAACTTCACATAAAGTAGGCATTTAATAAATGTGATTAAAGCGATATTCAAGAGATATTATCTAAATAGCATTTAGCCTATAGCTAGTATCATAACTAAAAGAGTGATTTGAGTTTTTTGTTACAGAGTTTTTGTTTTTCACCTTTCAAAGATTTCTCTGGAATGAAGTAGCAGCTGGATATTTGTGTGAGAATGTAAAAAAGAGAATGTTACGTGGGCATGCCTGCATGCATCCACCCTCAGTACAAGAGTCTGCTGCAGCCCTAGGAAGGAAGGCAGTGCCTATAGGAGGTCCTCTCACTTTTGCAGACTATGTCGAAAGCAAGACCTATCAAACCATCCCATTTTCTAATCTCACTAACTGGAAACTACATTACATTACATTACATTACATTACATTACATTATATTATTCCTGCTCTCCTCTGATTTCCAGATTTCCTTGTTATTTTCACTTCAAGCATTAGCTTCTCATAAAGGCCTTCTAAAAAAGGTTTTTCCACCAAAGTTCTGAGCATCTAAGCATGTCTCCCCTCCCCCGCCCCTCGCCCCTCCTCCTGAGAGCACCTGTTCCGCTCTTCCCAGAAGCCCAAGACACGCTGCTGTCTTGCGCTCCCTTTCAAAGCATCCCCATCCAACAAAAGCCCAGCACACTCTGTCCAGTCAAAGCATTTCCCAGCTGCGTCCCTCCTGGCGGCCCCTCTCTTTCTCCTCCCTTGGGGTCCTACCATCCCCCAGGCTTCCCCACACTCAGGTTCTCCCCTGCTGTCCTTCTCCAGCACTATCTCTGCTTTTCACACCGCGTGTCACCTTGTATCACATACGTGCTCCATCATGGTAGCTACAGTTATCAAGTACTCACTACATACTACCACCCACTCCCCTTCAACCAGAGGTTAACCAGGCCTCTGTAACCTACGTTACAGACAAGGAAGCTCAGCTCAGCCTGGGAACTGACCTGCCCCGTAGGATATAGTGAGCAAGCAGCAGGGCCAGCACTGAGGCTGGTCCTGCCCGGCTCCAAACAGAGCCTTCGGTCTTTCCCTGCAGTTCCTCTGCATTTCTCCCCAGTCGCTCCAAATCCAGTGTTTTCCTATATTCCAGACTGAAACTGGAAATATACAACACTTTTTTCCCCTCTTAGTTTTTTTTAAATTCATGGGAATGTAATGTAAGTCTTATTAGTCCATCTGCTTTTTCTATTTGGTTTGAGTCTGCAGGGCTGTGCAGAAAGGTTTTTTGCCAGCTTTAGGACTCATCCGTTTGCAACAGGCTGCTGCAGCATCTGCTTTCACTGTGGAGTTCTGGGTTTCCCTGGAAAATAAGAATAACAGCACTTGCCACTTCCTGAGTACTACTGTGTGCCAGGCACTGGAACAGGTGCTTTTGCTCATTTATCCTTAAAAAACACCATGAAGTGGGTAAATTATACCCACTTTACTTATGAGAAACAGGCTCAGAGACATTGAGTCACCTGTCGTAGGTAACATGGCAAGTTAGGGATATGGAAGCTCCAAGCCCCAGACTCCTAAGCCTCAAGCTGCTAATCACCCAACCAGCTCCCTCTGTGATTCCCCGACCCCTCTGCCAGCAGAATTCAAGAAATGCACGTCTGCCAGGCCAGTCTGGAAAATACCTGCAGTGGCTGACACAACGGCCCCTGGACCTTGGCTTGTGAAAAGTCTCAAGGTCACAGCCCTCTCAGGCAGCAAGAGAGACGTGGGGGAAAGTCCAGAAAAGCACAGAAGTCGGAAAGGCAAGACCTGGGAGAGCAGAGCAGAAGGAAGGAATGACCAGAAGTGGCTGTAAGTTCTCAGGATCAGGAAGAAGCACTGAGACTGCAGGGAAGATGGCCGTGGGGTGCACGGCTCGGGCAGCCCTGGGGAGGGAAGAGGCTGCAGTGGAGCCGGCTCACAGGGCCAGTCACCATGACTACGGGGCCTAAGGTAGTGAAGTCCACTCAGAGGGCACTCGTCCACCACTGCAAGTTCTATGTACGATAACTGTCCAGACCGATGTTTATGACATTCATGAAACAAATGCGAATTACCTATCTACGTGTCACAGTGACATCTTTCCCCACCTCACTGGTCACGAAAGGGTGAGAGTACTGTGTCCACCAGTCAGAGGGGACACGTCTTGCTGAAGTGTGCACAGCCATATAAGGCAGAGTCCAGACCGAGGGCCTCAACAACAGCGCTCTTTGCCCAGGCCTCAGGTGCGCTAGGAAACTCCACACATAAAGAGAATACCCACGACATATCTGCAGGCTCTGTGAGCAGATGAAATAACACAGGCTCTAACGTTACCTTTAATACAACCAGGACTTACAGGTGGAGAGGCGAAGCGACAGGATGGAGAGCTGCTACAGGGACCTTCAGAGGCGGAGCCGGCGTACATGGGCACCGGGACCGGGGAGGCTAGGGGAGAAACACCGACGAATGGAGTGCGATTACATGAGCTGTCCACTAGCAAACCTGTCGCAACTACTACAGCTTTGTGTTGGCCAAAAATTTATATTCACCTACTTATTACAGCTCCCATGGGTGAAACCAAAAATACAGTAATTACTAAACTCTTTCAATTTGGACTTGGAAGGAAAAACAGAATGGTAATTAAATAAACACAACTACAAATACTTAAGAAAAGCTCAATGAAATCTTGAGAAGCACATAAAAAATTAATTTTGTAATACCAAATACTAATTTTTCCTTAAGCTTGCATTCACTCTTTAAGTAGAAATGTAAAAAGTAGGTACTCACATTTTTTTACTGGAACTTGCTCAAGAAAAGGATGGCTAAAAAATGCTTCTATAATGAAAATGAGAATGCAACCATTAAACTGATGTTGATTTTTGCAGATAGGTTAACCTCGTCAGTGTAGTCAACATAATATCCTTGAGATCATACATTATTATTATTAACTTCTTTACATAGACTCCATTTCCTTTAAATGTAAAAGCACATTTTATAAATCATCCATAAAACCCATCAAAATAAGTAATTCTTAATGAATGAAAATTTTAAAATAATGGTGTGAATTCTCAGAGTGTCTATTACCAGCACAGCATCCCTGAGGCGACTAAAGTAGATGTGTCCTCTAGTGTGTGCTGTCCTCAAACAGACAAGGGCACGGAGAACTGTGACCAGGCCCTTGCTAATCACTCTGTGAACTATGGCTCTTAACTGTCCTAACGGGAAATCTTAGACGGCTGATTTGTATAATAAACTCTACTCTTCTATCTGAGAAGAAATATTCCTACAGCTGGTTTCACATTTTTTAAAAAGCTATTAATTTGATTTTTAGTTTCTTCAGCTGTTCACCAAGGACAAAACCTACACAGTAAGCCTGCTAATTAGATAAAGATAAATAAGTAGGTGAGTACATGGCAGTTCATTAATTTACTCTTTTCCTGTATGTATGATTTATTTCGTTATTTCTTTAAAACCTCACGAAGACCATCTCATTTATCATTAAGTCTCCAAATTGTATGTTACTAAATAGCACAGAGCAGACAAGGAGAATGGCACAGCCCAGCACAGAGGTTCTCCAGGTAATACAAAATCAGGAATGAGCTGAAGTTAGGTTTAGTCTAAACTACCTCACACTCAGAAGCACTCAGTTCACTGTCCCAGTAAATGTTCTCAGTAGACAGTAGCTCTAATAGTTTCTGTATGGGGGAAAGATGAAATAGTCTAAACATATCTTTTCTTAAAGTGTGGTAAAAACTGGAATTAAACTTTAGTCATGTAGTTTGGTAAATATTTGTATCTTTCAGAGGGAGAAATTAAACTGAGATTGCTCTGTAACCATGAGAAATATCGGCCAATAGTGAAACGACAAATAGGATAATAGTTTCTAAATTATCGATTATATTAACTATTTATATACCTTCCATACATTTACAAAATACGTGAAAGAAAAAAGACAAAGAGATAGAAAGAAAAGTAAAACTGATTTTCATTTTCTTCTGAAGCATCTATAGTATCTTTTATTTTATTTTTTTATAGTATCTTTTAAAAAAACCTTTTCATGTGGTTGCCAAGGTGGGTAGGGATGTAGGGATGGAGTGGGAGTTTGGGATTAGCAGATGCAAACTAGTATATATAGGATGGGTGAACAACAAGGCCCTACTGTACAGCACAGGGAACTATATTCAACATCCTGTGATAAACCATAATGGAAAAGAATATGAAAAGAATGTATACATACGTGTAAGTGAATCACTTTGCTGTACACCAGAAACTAACACAACATTGTAAATCAACCATACTTCAATAAAAAATAAATTAAAAAAAACTTTTTGGAATACACAAAACTAAAATTAGAAACTAGCATGCATACAAAATTTGAAAATATTACTTACCAAAGTCCATTCTATCTTTTTGGTTTCTCTGAAGCAAACCCAAAAGGAGATTAGCCAAATAAGGTGATGTTTCTCTGGGAATGCTAGGGAGAAAGGAAAAAAAACCACCTAAGTGGTGAGTTTATATATTAACTACACGACTTTCGCCTTCATTACGGTAAATGAAAATGTATATGCAGTTTCACAAATACTACATTTTATACCAAGAGGACCATGGCAGACCCTCACTCCTTAAAGGAAAAAACAAACAAACAAACACTAAGCAACTGCCTTTGAAAAGCAGCATCAATTTGGGAAGATTCTTGCATCGTGCTTCTTTTTGCTGTTGTTGGAATATCTGCGAGAACATAGCACTTCACAAGCACAGACCATCTTGAGTTTTAACACAATGTCGACCTAGCACTAACAGTTGCTACAGAGTTCTCTGTTAGACGGACAGCCACCTCCAATTCCATCTGCAAAAGGGCAGAGCTTAAATAAATACAAGTGAGAAATAACACAGCTTCCTGAAATCCAATAAGAAAGGACAAGGCAATAAAAAAAAAAGTGAGTAATAGGAATATGTAATTCACAGAATAAAAACTACAAAAGGATGTTAAACAAATAGCGAGCCGACCTCACTAGTAAAGAGAATAATGCAAGTTAAATGAAGAGCTAATTGGCCCTGCTTGGGAGGCATTGAGACCGGTAACAACCCCTGCTGGTAGAATGCAGGAAAGGAGCGCACCGCTTGTTCAGCAGTGCAAACAGGGCCAGCCGAGCTGGAGAGAGTGTCTCTAAGCCCAACAATTCCATTTCTAGGAGTCCATCCTAAAGAAATGCACAGATGTGTGTACACATGCATGCGCACACATACACAATTTCTCCTCACTAAAGCCTGCTTGTAGTATCCAAAAAAATGAAAACAGATATCTGATTAAACAAAATACATTACATCTAACTAGGGGACTCTCTAGCTATTTTAGAGCTAGCTATTTTCTAGGGGAAAGCCTAGCTATTTTCTACTTTATGCCCATCTATTCTGTTTGCATCTCCCTCCCCTCAAAGAACACATATAACTTCTGTAGGTTTTTCTTTTAAATAAACTTAACATTTTTAAAAAGAAAGAAAATGATACAGCACACAGGCACCTATGATACACTAGTAATTTTCTAATTTCCTGTTAAAATGAAAGCTCTCCTTACTGTTAATTGAAAAAAGATTCAATAACGGAAAAACGTAAAACACATAGAATTCAAAGAGATAACACTGCACTGACAAATGGTAAAACCCAGTGCAATCAAAACACATACCTAGGTATTAAGTTTCTATTTTTCTCATAAAGCATCCTTAGGTCTTGAGGACTATTAGCCTGTTTAAAAAAAAGGGTGGGGGGGAGAAAAAGGTTTAATTTCCTAAACAACTAAGGGCAAAAATTCCAAATCATATGATCGAAGCTCACATTCTGCTATAGAACAGACTCTGAACTTGAAAGCCATGGAATGCTGAAGGAGCCATAGATGGGCACTAGGAACTTAAAAAACTTCTGAAATTGTACGTGAATTCTGCACATCTGGGCATAATAATGTACCTTTTCTGAGGTCAGATTCTCAGTGAGGCCTGAATCTTAGAAAAGAATCACTACTCTGGAGGTTACATGGCCTACCCAACAGGTGTATTTTTACTGTGTTAAGATCAGGGTGTATTTTACCTTCGAGGGATTCAAGGAAGAGAACTCAGATGACTGCTACTCTTCTACCATAGTAACGAGCAGCACCCTCATAATAAGTGCTGCTGAATTAGTGAAGTTGCCTCTACGTCCAAACTAGGTTGGGAAATTAAGTGTTCTATCTGGCTGTGTCACCGACTTTTAAAAACCATTTTGGGCAAATAATTTCACTCTGTTCCAGTTTTCAGATTCAAAACTCCTCTTTGTAACTGGGCAGTATGAACTCAAGAGGAATCATTGTGATTATATCCTAGGAGGCCTCTTTTTGACAGGATGTTAAGGGAGAGGAAGACCTACTCAAAGTAACTTCCATAAAGCCTAAATAATTACCTCTCACCCAGCAGTGACAGGAATAGAGAGCTGGAGACAGTTTCCAGTGATCTTCCCAGACCTGCCCTAGCCCTCACGTGGATTCCAGGACCCCAAAACCAGGCTAGGCAGGAAGCGCTGACATCACTGTTCACACCTATTTCCCACCAGGTTGTTACGCTAAGCTGCACCAGCTTTTATGAGCCTGGAGAACCTAACCGGCCCCGGGCCCAATCCAACTACTAGGGAAGGCAGATAAAAAAGGAAAAAGCGAAAGATGTTCTGGCTCACTACAGCAGTTTTGCCTGTTAACAAAATCAAAATAAGTCACAGAGGAACCAGAAACACTGCTTTCAAAGTACAGGTGACCCTTGAACACCATGGGTTTGAACTGTGCGGGGACTTTTTTTCGATACCTACTACAGTACTACACGATCTGCAGTTGGTTGAACCCACAGATGCAGAACGGCAAGTACAAGGGGCCGACTGTAAAGTTACAGCACATTTTCCACGGCGAGGGGTCAGCACCCCTAACCCCTACATCGTTCAAGGGTCAACTGTATTCCCCATTTTATAAGTCAAAGGCAACTGCAAAATGAGAAGATCCCCAAACTGAGCACATCCAAAAAAAGTCAAGGTACCTGAAAAGGTGGTTTTCCAACGAGGCACTGATATATCACTGTCCCTATGCTCCACAGGTCGGCCTTGGCATCATAATGTTGAGACATAATAACCTCAGGAGCCTGGGGATAGAACAATTCAAGAGACATGCATTAGGTCATTTACATAATTAATATGTATGGATTAATTAGCTGGAAAAGGTCACACTCCTAACAAAACTACAAAAATAAAAACAACACTCTGTGATATTGCCCTAATCAAATGATACTGCAACGAATACAGAACCACATTCTTACACTGAGGCTTACTGGTAAATCTCAGAAACAACGGTGCACGAAAAGAAGCAAGTTGCAGAAATAAACATTTCTATATAATATTATGGACACATAAACTACAGAAACAGTATTAAAATAATAATAAAGAAAAATATACCCCAATTACAGGATAGAGGTTACTTCTGGGGTAGGAGAGTAGGAGAGTGGGAAATGGAAAAAGGAGGGCTACAGAGGGCACACGAACTGTTTCTGAAATACTTTCTTTCTTTCTAAAAAAAGATCAAGGCAAACATGACAAAATGTTAACTTTGTTAAATACGGATGGTAGGTACACAAGTGTTTGCTATATTATTCCCGTCATTTGAAAACTTTTAAAATAATGGAAAATCTGTTACGCAAAATACAATAATGAAAACTATCTTGGGACTTCCCTGGCAGTCCAGTGGTTAACACTCCACACTTCCAATGCAGGGGGCGTGAGTTCGATCCCTGGTCGGGGAACTAAGATCTCACATGTTGCTCAGAGCAGCCAAAAAAAAAAAAATGTTTTTTCTCTGCTGCTTTGTCACAGCTATTTTCCCACCCTCTCATTAGATGTTGCTTTTTAAAAATACCATCTATCAAGGCAAGCATAGCATTAAATAGGAATGTCAAATACACTTAAAAGATAGTGAAATTTTATTTTCCAGGCATAACATTTTTATTTATTGGCCCTAATAAATTTCTTCTTGAGCCACCTCCCTTTAATAATCAGCCCAAGCACTCTGTCTATCCTCAAGGCTATTAGTTCAAGGCTCAACTAGTTTCACACTCAAGAAGTGCAAAATAGTATTTAATTATATTAAATTATAACATTTACTATATAAGCAGTAAGATTATGATCAAGAAAAAGTAAGTCTAATACAAAAAATTTTTTTGAACTTTGATTACTTAGTTCCCTTAACTCAAAGTGATTTTACATTAGAAGAAACCCTAATTGAACATAAAACCATTTTAAATTAAAACTGAAATAGGTACATTTATTTACTTCACAGGATTCTGAAGTTCCAGAATTAAGGTATTTCCAGGCTTAACACCTCACATTAGTTCAGAAGTTTCACAGCTTCACCCTATTAGACCTGACAGTAACCACAGGAGAGGATAAAGAGGAAAACTAAGATTTTTTTCAGCTGTTAAGTGTAACACTGATGGAAAACACTTCTACAATATAGGGATCCTGTCTAAAGAAACAACATGAAAAAGATGACTACACCCTACAGCTGAAGAGGTGCCCCAAAAGGTTTCTTTTTAAGTATTCCTAAAATTATACATTATGTATAGCATGACCATATTTCATCAACTTTTGTTTTCAATTTAACCTAACAGGAGATTTCTACCATAATAAATAACTAATCATGTTAAAAAATAAATGCCAATGGGCAAAGATGACAGACTTTCACAGTCCGCTATACTAAAGCGAAAGACGTCTGCATTATATCATTATCAGTAAGAGAATTAACATCTGTAATATAATAATTATATATATATAATAAAATATATATTATATATATATAATAAAAACTCAGACTATATATAAAATCACATCTTACGTGGAAACAAGCATTATACTTAAATTCCAATGCTTATGCTGCTGTGCTGTAAACACACAAGCATGCAAACACTCACTCACCATGTACATTGGAGACCCACACAGCGTTGCAGCCATCATGTTACTATGTAGGTAACGAGCAAAACCAAAATCCGCTATTTCACAAAATAAAAAGGAGAAAATCAAATGATACCTTTGCTCAGTTAATGCAGATCATATGATTCTTTAAAGATACAAGAGGGTAAAAAAGAACTGTGAGAAATTAAAGCTTATTGAATAAGACTGTCCACCAAAGAAAAAAGAGCTACCTCACTTTCAACAAGTTAAGAAACAGCAGTCATCACCAACTGCACAAGTCACTGCTCTGCCAGTTTTGTAACCAAGAAGGAAGTGCCACACTTTGCAAGAGAAAATGCTAATTATAATACACGATTCATTAATACAGCTCTCATCCAATATCAATAACAGGTATAGAACTGGAGCTGTTTTTGTCCTCCAGATACCAGATGTAACCCATAAAATATCAGAGATTTCTTAAAATACTGCTAAATGATTATTTTTCCACCAGTGAAGAGAAAAGCTTTAAAAAAAATCTAGCATTATAAACTACTTCAAATAATCCTGAGAGTGCTAAAACAACTTCCAAGTAAGAAGCCTGAACTAAATGATCTCTCAGATCCCTTATGTTAAAATCCAACGAGCTGTAAAGAATCAGGGTTATTAATTTGCTGCCAGCAACCGTGATACATTAGCTTCCCTGTGATAAGGAGAAGCAGGGTTTCCTGCTGGGAGTCACACTCAGAGTTCCTAGCGTGGGGTCTTTGGCCCCGTCTAGCACCTGCTGCCAATAATGTAAAGGGTTCCCATATCCAAATGTACCTCACTGAACTCAGTAAAAATTTTACAAGTGTCTGAACAAAATCCATCATTCTAACAAAGCTGAACTAAAATTATCTAAAAATACCAAGTCCCAAAAATGTTCTTCGCATGAGACAATACATAGCCAGGTACCTATTTTGATGCGAATACCACTGACAGTGGACTTCCTACGATTGGCATAGGACAGCAGGATGTTCTGGGGCTTGAGATCCCTGTGGATGATCCCCTTGCTGTGCAGGATGCGCATGGCGGCTGCGATCTGATGCAGAAAGACTCTGATGGTGTCTTCACTGAGAGTGCCTTTAGCTGAGAGAAAAGGCGCTCCATCAACATTCAAGTATCATCTGCATATCCTGAGGAGAACACTGAGGGAGTACGGAACTGGGATTCGCATTTTCTCATTGTTTTTACTTTAACAATTTAAGTCTGTGAAGAGAGAGTGGATATCTCAAAATTTTTAATCAATCTGTTGTAAAGAGACCTGATTTACACTTGCATCTTCCATTTTCACTGGTGCTCCTTTTTGGCTTTCCTCTCCCATTTTTACTGGGAAGGATGAACATAACAAGAGGTGCCAACAAATGTGAGTCTCCTCCACAAGCCAAAAGTCAGTCCCCTTCATATCAAATACCTGGGATAAATGTCCATATTTAATTCCAACCATTACCTGAGCACAAATTAAAAACAGGTGAACTGCTTGGCTGGCGAGACTTGGGCATCCCCTCCATGTGGGCCTGCCGGGGTTGGTGGCCCTACACCTGTCTCCTCTCATCTCCCTGCTGCCAACACACCACCTCACCGCAGCATCTCTCCTAACTAACGACACCCGTAAGAAGCCACGTCTTCAGTACGATAAAGAGTTGGTAGGAATGGTCTGAGGGTAGTCACTGTTCAGCAAACAGCAGTGTTTCTATGTGCATGCTGGAGCATGTAACGGAACAGAGCTTGGTTTGGAGTCAGGCTGCCTTTGTTCAAATCCCAGCTCCTCCACTTACTGCGTGACCCTGGAAGATGACCCCTCTGTGCCCATCCTCATCTATAAAAAGCTGAAAACAGACTAACCACACGGGGCTGTTGTAACAATCAAGCAAGACAGCATATTTAATAATAGAAACTTTAGAAAAAGGCCTGGCACATAAGTACTCAAATGTGGGCAGTACACAAATATATACTTCATGACAGTGGGTATAGAAGTCATTTCTTGAATCTACATTAGGGATTTAATATCCATGGCCCCATTTTAAAGCCTTTGTGAACATACTTCTGCCCATACAACTCTAGAATATGTCCTTTATAACCTTTCCATATGCACTTAAGATTAAGGAAGAAATAACATTAACACTCAGAACAAGTGAAATATTACTTTAAAAATCATTTTAATGACACATTGACAGTTTATGTCCTTAACATCTTCAAATAAACTAAATCCCCATGGTTTAAAAATTATCAAATTGGGCTTCCCTGGTGGTGCAGTGGTTAAGAATCCGCCTGCCAATGCAGGACACACGGGTTCCAGCCCTGGTCCGGAAAGATCCCACATGCCATGGAGCAACTAAGCCCGTGCGCCACTACTACTGTACCTGTGCTCTAGAGCCCGTGAGCCACAACTGCTGAGCCCGCACACCTAGAGCCCATGCTCCCAACAAGAGAAGCCACAGCAATGAGAAGCCCGTGCACCGCAACGAAGAGTAGCCCCTGCTCGCCGCAACTAGAGAAAGCCCGCGTGCAGCAGCAAAGAAAAGACTCAACACAGCCAAAAATAAATAAATAAATGTATTTAAAAAAAAAATTAGCTAATACTTCTTTCCTGTGAGGGCAGTTCTTAACCTATTCCCTTTTTTAAATTCTTTGGAGTTCTTTTCCTGATGCTATTAAAAAATAAAAATCCAAATACGCTAAAACATATAAAAAGTGAAATCTTCCCTAATTCCATCCTGGAGATGAATGAACACTGTTTACCTCTGGAGTATATTCTTCGAGATCTACTTTCCTGCAGGTGGCAACACATAAATGACTGCCCATTAGTGGGAGCATCAAATCAACAACTAGAGCTTTATTTTTGTAATGTCTTACTTACATTACACTGAAACTATTAAAATGGACGGTAGGGCTTCCCTGGTGGTGCAGTGGTTAAGAATCCGTCCGCCAATGCAGGGGATACAGGTTCGAGCCCTGATCTGGGAAGATTTCACATGCCGTGGAACAACTAAGCCCGTGAGCCACAACTACTGAGCCTGCCCGGTAGAGCCCGTGAGCCACAACTACTGAAGCCCACGTGCCTAGAGCCCGTGTTCCCAAAAAGAGAAGCCACCACAATGAGAAGCCCGTGCACCACAACAAAGAGTAGCCCCCGCTCGCTGCAACCAGAGAAAGCCCACGCACAGCAACGAAGACCCAACACAGCCAAAAATAAATTAATTAATTAATTAAATGTATTATAAATAAATAAATAAAAATTTAAAAATGGATGGTACAGGGCTTCCCTGGTGGTGCAGTGGTTGAGAGTCCGTCTGCCAATGCAGGGGACACGGGTTCGTGCCCTGGTCGGGGAAGATCCCACATGCCGCGGAGCAGCTGGGCCCATGAGCCATGGCCGTTGAGCCTGCGTGTCTGGAGCCTGTGCTCCGCAACGGGAGAGGCCGCAACAGTGAGAGGCCCGCGTACCGCAAAAAAAAAAAAAAAAAAAAAAAAAAAGGATGGTACAGTTTCTTCCATTTCATTCTAGGGCTTAGAAAAATTTTGCTACTTTAAATGACTAAGGCTGCTTAGAACTAGTATCACTGCCCCATGACATACTATTGAATAGACTTAGAGTTTATCTGATTCAGAGTCCAAATTCCAACACTGTTCCTGTGGGGAAAAATTTATGACCTAGTTTAGGCTGCTTCTGGGCACAAACTACAGTAAAAATTCACATATTTCTATGAACACAGGATGCCTACTCTCAACACAATCCCATAAATTGAAATTCTCACGTTAAAAGCTTAACATTTTAAAGGCACAGCTATCATGAAAACTCTCAGATGAATGAACTCTTGAGCAGTTTGCCCTAGCAGGGCAGGCTCAGCTGTGGCTGCCACACTGAAGATATCTGCTAGAATTAATTTAAAGTACAACTTACCAACTACTCTACAATTTGTCTTATTTAAAACTTACAATTGATAGAATTTGTTTTCTATCAATTTGATAGAAAAGGGACTTTATTTATCAAAGCAAATAAAAGGACTAAATAGCTGTCTTGTGATTTAGTGGCATTAGACCATCCAGACCTCTGACCGCCAGATCTTCCAGACCAGTGCTCTCCAACAGAAATATAATGTGAGTCACATACGTACCTTCAAATTTTCTAGTAGCCACATTTTCAAACATGAAAAGAAACTGGTGGAATAACATATATTTAATCTAATACTTCCAAAATATTATCATTTCAACCTATAATATAAAAAACTTAAGATATAATCATTCTTTTTTCCTATGAAGTGTTCAAAATCCAACGTGTGTTTTATATCACAGCACATCTCAATTCAGACTAGCCGCATTTCAAGAGCTCAACAGTCCCATGTGGTCCATGGTACCATACTGAAGAGTGCAGCTCTAGACAATTCCTTAAGGACTAAATTTAGTTTACATGTCTCTTCAATTGGCAGCTAGAGACCAGGGAGAGGTTAAATAATGACCAAAATCGCATAGTGATTAAGTTATATGAACAACAGAACTACTGAAACCAGCCTGCCTGCCTGACTGCATGCAGCATTCTGGTAAGCTCTTAACTCTTGGGTCTCCTGTTCTAACACTATTGCTCTGGAATATCCAATGCAGAGTTCAACATCACAGACAAAAGTGCTGTCGAAGCTAACAAATCTGCTACAGCAGCATCAGCACCTATGTCAGTCCAACAGGACTTCTGTGAAAGAAGGAAACTGATATTCCAGTGAGGGCTCTAAATGGCTGAGGTGCCCCTCAACCTGACCCCAGGGAAAGGTGCTTTCATCAGGATCACTAAGCAGTCAAGGAGTTCAAGATTCAGAGGCGGACCAGAAGGTAAAGGCAAGGTGTCTTCTAGCTCCAACTTCTCTCCCCCAGCAGTGAAGAAAGTGCCTGTCTCTGCACTGTATCCACTAGGAAATGACATTTTGAAAAATCTTTTCATCAAACCGAGAATTTCTTAAAAAAGAATCTCAGGGAAATACAAAGACAAAAACACACATGGACTAAACTCCTGAGTTCAGGATAATGGCTGTCTCTAAGCGGGAGGGACCAGAGTAGGATCACAGAAGGGCCTACAGGAGCTTCAGCTGTATTTAGAAGGAGTAATCCTTGTGTTCTTTACATTATTTCTACATGGCTTTCCAAATCTCAGCGATATTTTATATTTTAAAGATTTTTAAAATCTCATTTTTAATTGCACTCCTCGTTTACTTGAACATTTAAAATATGTTATTTCTCTTCTGTAAACTATCCATACCCTTTGTGGTGTATTTACTGACATCTTAGTGTTTTTACCATCAACTGCCATGGCCTGTTTCTAGGCTGAGTGACGAACCTCTCCCTGTCTTTTTGCCTACTCCCCGTGTATCTTTAAGGGGACAGAAAGTAGGTGGTGGCCTCATCTAACGTCGTTTTAAAAAGCACTTTTGAGGGACACAATTTGATTTGAGCACTTACTGTCCTACATGAATACACTTTAGGTACTAGCAACATCTAGTACTAAAATCTTACCTCTGGGCCACAAAATAATTTCAAGGTTACACTTAATCCCTTATAACATTTTAAAAAATTTACGAGCAACATTCACATTAATAAACACATTCTTGGATACATTCTTCCATTATGGTTTGCTTTGTTTTGTTTTGTTTCTGTGAAGTAAATGAAATGGACTAAAGGTTCACTGACAGCAGACCACTAGCGTCTTTTGAAGAGAAATTCTGTTGGTTTTTCTCTCTTGGGGAGAGGCCCTACCTCTCAAACTGTCCGAGAGAGGCACACATAAACAAGTACTTATACACAAGCAAAGTTTAGGAGCAAAACCACAATAAACGACAGTCAGTCAGCAAAGTGACCACAATTACACATACACAAATATTTATTGAATGTTTCTATACAAGTACAGAAAACAGGGGTAGCATATTTCAGAAGTAAATGAAGACTAAACAGACTACATTACTACACTGAACACTGACAAAGTAAAAAAATTACCTTGCAAATAATCTGCCAGGTCTCCACCATTGCAATACTGATAATATAAAAGAAAAAGTAATTAAAATAAGACACTGCTTCAAGCTTAATTCAATTCATTATCAGTTAACTTTAATTAAAAATACATTTGTATATAATATAAATCTAGTCTCACACAAATTATATGAATTATAGAATCAACATTTTAAAATTTTATATTCCTTACAAAATAGAATCTAAATCACTGAATCAACTTTATTAATCCAAATTTTCAAATAACCTACCATCAATTTTAAAGTACATATTAATCAAAAGAAATGTGAAATAAATTAAACAGAAACCTGTATACTACCTACCTCCATCACCAGAAAGACAGAGTTGGGTAATTCCTGAAAGTAAACATATTAAATATGGTTTAGATTAGAGAAAAAATTAAGCACAAATTTTAAAAATAATGACAGTTAATAAAAGTAGTACATGTGTCCATTTTAAACAAGTAAAATGAAATCACAAAATCCATTCGTAAGTGAAATTTAAAATCCCCAAAACAATGACATAGCACCTCAGCTTCAATGACACTAATGTAGTCATCAGAAAGTTCAATTCTATTCATGGAAAGAACTAAAGAAAGATTCATCTTTTGGAAGAAAGATTCATCTTTTGGTTATGGTTATGGTAAATTTACCACTTGTGGAAAAAAGGAAGGATTCTCTGGTCCTCAAGGAAGCACTTCCACTTTGAAAAGTTTACGATTTGGAGCAATGACTTGATAAATCCTCCCTAGCAACACTAAATGCACAATCTGAGTTCTGGAATACATGATCCAGGATGCTTAGTTCTTTGTTTTTCTGGTTTTCCTGTATATTTGAAGGCAATCACATTACTTGGGAATTGCTGGCAAAGGGAAGACATTTTAAAACATGAGAAATCATTAAACATAACTTTCAACAAAATTTTCTTCTTCTCAAGTATAAAATACAAAAATCTAATCTCAAACCAGTGTTGTTTAATCATGTAAGAGCGCCATACCCTAGCTACTGCAGAGGAAAGAGAGCGAGGAACTCCTAAAGGGAAGCTAAGGAGACACAAAGAACTTTTATGTTTCTTCAATATGACAAAGACACATTCCCGTCTTGGTTTTCACAATTTGGGGGGTACACATAACCACTTAGTTTCCCCAAGCATTCACTCACTCATTCAATAAATAATAAATAAGACAGAAATACTTTAACATCTTTGACTTCTCGGGCAGACCTTCTTTTGCCCACCTTTGAAGCAATGAAAATCTCCACAGATTCAATCATTCTCTCCAACACCCCCCTTGCGTAAAGGCCCGTCCTTTACATAAAGCACCAGCGTAACTGCAGCAGGAGGAGCTGCAAGAGGCAGGAAGAGTCAGCAAAGGAACCAAGCAAGACATTTATAGACAAATCAAAGCTGAAACGGTACTGGAGCCCAGGGAAGAACTAAGAAATGCTTGTAGGGTCAGAAGGGCTGAGAAGTGAGGCCAACAGACCTGTGAGCCAGACCACACCACGGGTTTTCCAAAGCTGAATATGTATTTATCCTCCCTTCTAATATTAAGACATCCAGGGCTTCCCTGGTGGCGCAGTGGTTGAGAGTCCGCCTGCCGATGCAGGGGACACGGGTTCGTGCCCCAATCCGGGAAGATCCCACATGCCGCGGAGCGGCTGGGCCCGTGAGCCATGGCTGCTGAGCCTGCGCGTCCGGAGCCTGTGCTCCGCAACGGGAGAGGCCACAACGGTGAGAGGCCCGCGTACCGCAAAAAAAAAAAAAAAAAAAAAAAAAAAAGACATCCACATCCTCAACTACTCCCCAGAACTTCCACCAACAAAACTAAACATAATGAATTTCATTTTATCATTTCCCTACTCAAAGTCCTTATTAACTTGATAAAAAAAAAACCCTATTCTCTAAAAAGAAAGGGAAAAAAAGGATATCATTATGAACAACTCAATGCCAGTATGCCAAAATTTGCATGAAATGAATACACTGAAAAACAATTTGAGAAAAAAATGCAACTTACTAAAACTGACAAGAAGTAGAAAATTTGAAAAGGTATGTATCTGTTAAAGAACTGAATTATAATTTAAAACCTTTCCACAAAGAAATTCTCCTTAAGTTTCAGTACAGTCCCAATCAAAATCGAAGGTTTTGTGCATGTGTGGAAATTGACAAGTTGATTCCAAAATGTATGTGGAAATGCAAAAGGACAAGAATAACAAAATATCATGCAGAAAAAGAAAAATAAAAGTTGGAGGATTTATACTACTAGATATCAAGTATGATACTAGATATCATAAACCTATACTGAAGGGCTTCCCTGGTGGCACAGTGGTTGAGGGTCCGCCTGCCGATGCAGGGGACACGGGTTTGTGCCCCGGTCCGGGAGGATCCCACGTGCCGCGGAGCGGCTGGGCCCGTGAGCCATGGCCACTGGGCCTGCGCGTCCGGAGCCTGTGCTCCGCAACGGGAGAGGCCGCAGTGGTGAGAGGCCCGCGTACTGAAAAAAAAAAAAAAAAAACTATACTGAAAAAGACAGTGAGGTAAAGGCTAAGGGGACAGAAAAGAGTCTAGAAACAGGCCCCCACATGTGAGCTCGCAATGCAGAGATGACAGTACAGAAGGGAAGGATGTCGGTTCAGCAACAGATCAACTGGCTCCCCTTTGTAAAAATAAATGAATTGTGACCCCTACCTCACGCCACATACAAAATCATTTCCAGGTAGATTATAGAGCTTAATGTGCCAGATAAAACAATAAAGACTCTGGGGGAAAAACAAAGAACATCCTCATGATCCTAGGGTAGGCAAAGTTTTCTTAAATATGACACAAAAGCACTAAATAAAAAAAGAAAAGCACTAAATACAAAAGGAAGAAACAATACACTGGACTACATTAAAATTAAGAATTTCTACTCACCAAAACAAACGATTAAGATAGCAAAAAGGCAAGTCAGAGTGGGTAAGTCATTCACAACACCCATATCTGTCAAACGACTCATATCCACAATATATAAAGAACTCTAACAAATTAACAACAAAAAGACAACCCAATAGAAAAACAAGCTTCTATAGGAATTTCAAAAAGATATTTAGGGCTTCCCTGGTGGCGCAGTGGTTGGGAGTCCGCCTGCTGATGCAGGGGACACGGGTTCGTGCCCTGGTCCGGGAGGATCCCACATGCCGCGGAGCGGCTGGGCCCGTGAGCCATGGCCGCTGAGCCTGCGTGTCCGGAGCCTGTGCTCCGCAATGGAAGAGGCCACAGCAGTGAGAGGCCCGCGTACCGCAAAAAAAAAAAAAAAAAAAAAAAAAAAAAAAGATATTTAAATGACTAATAAACTTACAAAAGGTACTCAAATCAGGAATCATCAGGAAAATGCTAATCACAATCATAATAAGACACCTCATCACCTGAATGGCTAACACTGCTGAGTGCTGCTGGCAAGGATGTGGTGTGACGAACTGACAAAATGTGGTGGGAGTGTAAGCCAATACGCTGGCAGTATAAGCTAGGCCTATGCATAGCTTATGATCCAGAAATTCCTCTTCTATAATGAAGCCTCCGTAAAATCCCAAAAAGACAGGCTTCCAAGAGCTTCCAGGATGGTGAACATGATGAAATCTGGTGAGAGTGGCCCACTCAGGGTGGATACCTTGCCCTAAGCATCTCTTCCATCTGGCTGTTCCTGTGTTACATCCTTTTGTAACAAACCAGTAATCTGGTAAGTTTTCTCTGAGTTTTGTGAGCCACTCTAGCAAATTAATGGAGCCCAAGGAAGGGACAGGGAGCAGACCAGAGGGCTGGGAAAACCACTTCAACACTAACGACAAAGAGCTGCCAACTCTGATTCCCTCTTCTTCACCTCCTACAGTACCCAAGTCCTATCAACCCGGCCTCCTAGACATTCCATCAATCTGTCCAGGCCTCCCCGTTTCCACGGTGCCTTCACCCACCCAAACACCTGCAGCATGGTGGCCCCATATCCACCCGTGCCCACTCTCCACAGAGTAGCCAGTGTTTTACACGCTTTAAGAAACTCGTATGCCTATTAATTTATAATGGAGAATATGTCTTTCTCTAACCATAATGATTAGGTCTAATACTCTCTCTATATATATACTCCCTAACTGGCATAAAAATACCTGGAATGCTAATTCATAATCAGAAGATTGCCCAAGGATTACAGAAAGAAAGAAAGCAAAAGTAGGTTTTCCCCTTTCCCCAAAAGAAGAAAATTGCTTTTTTGGTTGATTATAAAAAAAAGTATGTGCTTATTGCAAAAACTTAAGATACATAAAATCTGAAGGAAGAAAGTTAAAAAATCACCTTAATCTCACCATCTGAAAGAAGCGCTATTAATATCTTAGTGATCTTGCTTTCAGGCATCTATAATACTTGTACACATATTCACACCCAAAGGAAGCATGTACATGCTAGGTTTTTAAAATTTTAATATAATTCATTTCTACCTTTTTGCTTAATTATCTTCACCTCTCCAAGTAGCCAATGTTTACATCTGGTATGTATCCTTCCATATCTTTCTCCTACTCATACGATCATAAGTTAAACATACACATACTTTACTTTGAAAAAATAGGATATCAGATACAGATGTCTGAACCTTGCTTTCCGCACTCAATAATACACCAAAGACATCCCTCCAGGTCAGCTACATACAGACAACTCTTTTTCATAAGTGTGTTATATGTCATAGTGTGACTATATCACCATTTATTAAGCTATTCCCTTGCTAAGGAACATCACTTGTTTCTAGTTTGGGCCATTATAAGCAAAGCTATATTGGTTCTTGGACATACATCCTAATTCTCAAGCTTTTATGGCTCTGGGATAGATGCCCAGGAATCTGGGTTGCTTCATAAAAGGGTGTGTATTTCTAACGATGACAGATATTTCTCCTCATTGAAAGATTTCTTAACTACCTATTATATACAAGACACTATTCCAGGTCCTGAGGATACAGCAGAAAGCCAACAGAGTTAAATGCCCCGTTCTCCCCAGTCTTCAATTCTAAGAAGGGAGGGTCAGGAGCAAGACCACAATCGGAAGAAATACGTATGCAGAGCACGTTAGAGGTGATAGGTGCTTGGGAGGAAGGGAGACCGTGCTGGGGAGGGACTGCAGTTTTATTTAGGTGGCTAAAGAAAGCATCCCTGAAAGCACAGCGCTTGAAGAAGGACCTAAAGGAGGCTGGGGCATGCCTGTGCAGGCTACAGACACGAAGACCGTCCTGTGCACACAGTCTCCCTGTAGGGGACACAGTGCTCCAGGAACCACAAGGAAGCCCGAGCGGACGGAACACAAGCAGGGAAGCACAGAGCAGGGGAGCCAGAGCCAGGGGCAACGGGGTTGGGCTTTCACTCACAGGAATTGGGTCCGCACAGAGGAGGGACACGCCCTACCTGCACTACGGGGGTAGGGCTCTGACCACAGTGTTGGTACTATTCTTCAGGGCATGGGGGCAAGGTGTCGCCAGACAGCATCCCCAAGACATTCTAGCGGTTCACATTTGTGCCAGTGATACAGGAGAACAGCTTACACCTCCCCCCAGTCCACCAGTAAGAATTACTGCACTTTTTAATTTTGCCCACCGGAAGGCTGAGAAGTGACATCTGTTACCTTAATTTACATTTCCCTACTTGTTCATGAATATCATCCATTTCTTAGCCATTTTTATTCTTCTCATGAGAACCAACAATTTGTATCCTTTGCTCACTTCCTCTTTGGGTTGTCTTTTCCTTAATTTGTGAGAAGGTTTATGCGTTTTAGGTGTCAGCCCCATCACCTTTCGGGTTGTACATATTTTCTCAAACTGCCATTCGTCAACTGCATGTTTTTGCATTTTATTGTGGTAAAGATTTAAGTGTACAGTCAAAGACTTGTGACACATGTATACACCCATGTAACTACCCTTCCAGTCAAAATACAGAACATTTCCATCAGCCCAGAAAGTTCCCACATACCCCTTTTCTGTCCATCCCTGATACCAAGTAGCAACCTCTGATCTGCTTTCCCCAATTTCTATCACCCTAGCTGAGTGCCGTCTCCTCTTGAAACTCACAAAAACAGAATCACACAGTAGCTGTATATAGCTGGCTTCTTTTTCTCAACATAATGTTTGAGATTCATATGTTATGGCAAGTATCAAGTTTGTTCCTTTTTATGGCTGTCAATTTGTTCACAATATTATTTGCTACGAAATAATTTTTTAAAAATTTTGTATGTCCCTACCACTTGTATGGCTTCTGAGTTTATCTTGATTTAAAATACCTTTCTAGCTCTTAGATTACATATTTAAGCCTTTAATTTGTCTAAAAGTTATTTTGGAAAATGATGAAAATAGACATCCATCTTTATTTTGTCTCAGATGTCTCAGTTTGCCAGCACCATCTATGAAATGCATCTTTTTCTCACTATACTAAAAATTACCAAGAGGTGGATGTTTATCCAGATCACTGACATTCATGCAGGGAAGTATTCCCAACTGACAATATTTATCTCATGCCCAGAATGCTCAAAGATATGTATCTTCTGAAAAACAGACATGATATCACCCTCCAAATGGCTCTGCACTGTCCTCAGACTAGAGATCCGCCCCACGTGGCCCCTCCACCCTCTCCTGCATCACTCAGCACTACTCCTCCCTCCCGCCTGCACTCCCACCACATCCCTTCTTCCAGGTCCCTACTGTCCGCTCCTCCCAGAGGCCGCATCTGCATGGGAAGCTGACCTGTTCTCCCCAACCCCACTAGAGCCCGGTCTCCTCCCACTTGATTATAGATTCATATATCTATTTAGAAAACTCTAAAATAAATATAACAAACAGTGGTTATCTCTGGGAAGTGCCATGTCTTTTCCAATTTATTTGTGTTGACAATGTTGGAATATTTTAACTGTGGGCATATATTACTTTTGTAATTAGGGAAAACGTGTTTCTTTTTAAGTGTCATCCAAACTGAAACCTGATCACTACAAACAATGTCAAAAGTTCTCAGTTCATCAAAGTGCACACAAACTTGAGGTGGACTGCCACAAGAGATGGCCAGTGAGAATGGTGCAAACACCCTGTACCCCTTGATGAACAGTCGGAATCCAGGAAGCAAATCCAAACTCTGTTTACTTGACAGCCAAATGCTCAAGACTAGATTCATTTGACTAACAGTTCTTAAGTTTGCTTTTACAAATTAGTTCCAGGAGTACACAATGCACAAAACAGCAAACATTCTCATGCAGTCACCTTGACATTCCCAACTGTTCCATAGTTCTGGTTTCTGAGTATATGTTCTCCCTGATGCCTGCCATCTCATTCTGCAGCCAAAACCAGTACTTTAAATATTTCTCGTTCTGATAGAAAAAATCCAACTACACTCTCTACCCTGAAAGCAAGACCTACTCTGAAATTGACAGGGTTTTCTGCACTTCTCAGAAGATGGGAAATTAAGAGTTAATATTATTTAAGTTTTTGTACGAGGCGCTGACTTGTACCACTTGGTGCCCTCTAGCTACAGAGACTAAGACAACTACACAAACAGCTCTGAGGAGAACTGACATTTCAATAGGGACTGTGACATCAGATCAGTTTTACTTTAAACTTTTTTCCCCTTTCTTTCTAGGCTGCTTTGAAATTTCTCAAATGAAGGAATAAATTACACCTATTTAAATAGGTAATAAAATATACCCACAGCACGCACATATTCTGTGCGTGGAGTTTAAACTGCAATATTTTTGGAGAACAATCACACACTGCCATCAAAAACTTTAAAACTGTTCATGCTATTTGTCCTAGTAATTCCAATTCTAGAAATTCAACTTACAAGAAATAATTGGGTATCTTCAGAAGGTATGTATTCTCCTCGTAGCATTTTTTTTTACAATGGGAAAAACCTTAACATCTTATAATATGGGTTTAGTTAAATAAATACTCTGTGGTATGATATGACATGAAAAACGACTATATATATTTTTAAAAGGACATACAGAGAGCAGTCCACTAAAATTAAGCACAGTAAGAGCAAGGATTTCCTTCTACTCACAGCTTTGCTCCTTTGTTCCTTGCACTTACAAACGCCTGGCCACCGTAGCCCCTCAACAGTATCAGACCCCTGGGGCTCTCAGCGGGTGAATACCACTGGCCAAGTGTGATTCCAGTATTCAGGGATTTATAAAACACAATATGGTCCCTAAATATAAGGCAACTACGTGCTCTGGTGCTCCACCCAAAAAACAGGAATTTTCTCCAAAGTTGGCCTTTTTAAAAGGATTTCCAGGGCTTCCCTGGTGGCACAGTGGTTAAGAATCCGCCTGCCAATGCAGGGGACACGGGTTCCAGCCCTGGTCTGGGAAGATCCCACACACCGCGGAGCAACTAAGCCCGTGTGCCCCAACTACTGAGCCTGCGCTCTAGAACCCGCGAGCCACAACTACTGAGCCCGTGTGCCATAACCTCTGAAGCCTGTGCGCCTAGAGCCCGTGCTCCGCAACAAGAGCAGCCACCGCAATGAGAAGCCTGCGTACTGCAACAAAGAGTAGCCCCCGCTCGCCGCAACTAGAGAAAGCCCATGTGCAGCAACGAAGACCCAACGCAGCCATAAATAAATAAATAAATAAATAAATAAGAATTAAAAAAAAAAAAACCTCACTTAAAATAAGCAAAACGTTAAAAAAAAAAAAAAAAAAAGGATTTCCAAGGGTAATTTTGACTATATAGAAATGCTGCCTTAGAAGGTAACTTCTGAGGACTTCCCTGGTGGAGCAGTGGTTAGGAATCCGCCTGCCAGTGCAGGGGGACACGGGTTTGAGCCCTGGTCAGGGAAGATCCCACATGCCGCGGAGCAACTGAGCCCGCGAGCCACAACTACTGAGCCTGTGAGCCACAACTACTGAAGCCCGTGCACCTAGAGCCCGTGCTCCACAACAAGAGAAGCCACTGCAATGAGAAGCCCGCGCACCACGATGGAGAGTAGCCCCTGCTCGCTGCAACTAGAGAAAACACGAGCACAGCAACGGAGACACAACACAGCCACAAATAAAAATAAATAAAATAAATAAACTTATTAAAAGGAAAAAAAAAAAGAAAGTAACTTCAGAACCCAGCCTTCCCACCTCCACATACAATGCAACTCTACTGTATGCCATGGCGATAATCCCAGACAAATCTAGATGAACATGCATAGTTTCTTTGTTTTTATTCCACGTACTGTCTAATATCTCCACCATTAGCAAATGTTGCTTTTGCAATAAGAAAAAAGCTCTACCTGATTTTTTTAATAGCTCAAAATAGTCCTTTCTACATTTATCACAGAGATGCTAGATCTGGACTTGACCTAAGACAACACTACTCCTATAGTATATTATCATCTGTCAGTAAGTTTACTCATGCAGCCCGTTATTTATTTTATCCTTCTGCCCTATACTATTGTAAACAAATTCTTAATAAACACACAGCTCAAGCTATATATCTTTTCAACAAGAATAAGGCAATTTTCTATTTCTGTCAAGATTTCACTTACATTTGTATGAAATAGAAAAAAAATTTAAGTTCTTTATTAACATACAAATATTTCTTTAAAAATCCAGAATAAGGTACCTGAACATCATAGAGTGCTACAATGTTTTCATGCTGAAGTTCCTGTTAAGAAAATCGAGAATTCAAAATATTTCTATTTATTCTAGTAATTATAATATTTCAATACACAAATAACATTAAAGTATACACACACATATACATCCATTTATACTACTTGTAGTATACCATACTTCTGTTACTAGATTAGAACAATTCAGTCTACTGAAGAATAAAAACAAATGTGCCTGATCAAACTTTACTTGGGGCCTAAATATTTTTTTACTGTCCTAATTTTTTAGACTCTTAACAAGATGAGTACTCTCATTTACAAAATAAAGGTAAGAGTTAGTATGACCACATACTTTCTGCTAGTCTTTCAGATTTAATATACAATTTCTAACAAGAAAGGCATAAAATTCCAAAGTGCTTTTAAAAAGCACGATTTGCCTAAAAGAAAACGAAGTGTAATTCAACAAGCTATAATTCTTACCAAAGAGCTGTCCAGAGAATAGTAGTTCTGATGAATGTTAGATGAAGGTTCCACGTTTATATTACTTTGGGAAACACTGGGTTAAACACACCTAAATTGGTCTCTTCATTGCATAATTTTTTTTGACTTTCTTTAATGAGTCAAGTGCTTTGTCACTCTCCAAGAAGTATTTAGTAAACAGGATTTTCCACACTTATTTGACCACGGACTCTTTTTCTCCCTCAAAGCATCCCACTTGGATAACAGTGCTTGTGAGTGATCTAAAAAGACCACTTTAAATAAATAAATAAATAGATAGATAGATAAAAATAAAAAGACGACTTCCAAGGAAAGTAACTTTGTTCAATTTATAAGGAAGAAAGATTCCAACTGCCCTCATTTCTCCAAAAAAAAAAAAATTAACTATAACATGAAAGGAATCAGCAGAAGAGATAAATAATGTGTAAGAGGGACCTGCCTCTTCTCAAACAATAAGGCAATAACTAAGGGAAAGAAATGATGAGAAGCTAAAAGCAGTTTTCATCTAATCCCTCTAAGCACTGGCCAAGAGCCACAAACATCTATTCTTAAAAATAGCTTCCCAGTACTCAATGTTTCAAAAAACTGAGCACGCAAAAAATGAGAGCAACAGGTGAATATTCTCAAACTTGGGGCCAACTACCAAAATTGCAAAGGATGTCATCACGTGTCCATTTAAGTTTTAACCTAGTACGAAATATCACATAAAGAAACATACCTTTAAGATTTTAATTTCCTTCCCAAGCAGTATTTGTGATTTTGACAAGTTCTTTTTATTAATACTTTTAATAGCTACCTCCCAATCAGTTTTCTGGAAAGAAAAAACACTGTTACTCCTGCAAATTATTCCACAGAAACAATGCAACAGCAAAAAAAAAAAAAAAAAAAAAAAAAAAAAAAAAAAAAAAAAATCTAAACATAAAGATGTTTTTAGCAAATTCATGTAACAGCACTGAGAAGAAAAACAGAAAAGAACCCGAATCTCTAACAGGAAAATGATTTTATAAATTAAAGGTGTAGCAAGCTAATGTCCTACAAGATAGCCAGTAAAAATAAATAAATATGAAGACCACGTAGTAACAAGCATTAAGTGAAAAAAGGACCCAGTTTAGTTACAACTATTTAAAAGTTATGGAGGATAACCTGGGAGGTGGTATAGTTAACTGAAAACAGGATTTGACAGCTAGGTAGGATTAAACGTGTTTTCGCTATTTTTTTTTCCCTTGAGTTTTAAGTTACTCTCATGATAAAGTCAGTAGTATTTATTACTTTATCGGCTAAGCAACCAGGCCATCCCTTTGGACCTGCCCCTTGCCCCAAGCCTTCTAGGATTATTTCCACTCCCGAGGTGCCTTTCCAAATTCTTTAGATCCTAAAACCTGCTGGGGGCCTGTTTGCGAAACAGCAAAAGCTTAAAAAAAAAAAAAAAAAAAAAGCTAAGCCCGCTTTCGGGTCGATTTAGGTCTCCCCGCGCCCCGCCAAGCCCCTGGGACTGAGGCCGGTGGGGCCGTCGCGGCCCCGCGCGGGGAAAGGCGACACCGAGTCGGGGAAGCCCCGGGCTCCCAGACCGCCGGCCGGTTTTCCGCTGGGTCTGCAATTATCGGCCACCGGGGAGGGTCCGTGCGCTGCCGGCCCGGCCCCGCCGCCGCCCCCTCGCACCCGCCGCGGCCGCGCCTCAGGCGCCGCCGCCCGCCCAGCCCGGCCGGCGGGGCTCACCTGGCGGTGCCGCCCCCGGAAGACCACGGCGAAGGCCCCGTGTCCCACGAGGTCCCGCTTGCTGTATTCGAAGTCGCCCACCACCTCCATGGCCGCGCCCCGGGGTCGGCGCGGGCGGGCGGGCGGCTATCAGCACCGCGGGCCCACCGGCCCCGAGCGTGCCCGCCGGCCGCCGAGCTGGGGCAGCCGAGGCCCCGGGCCCGAGCCGGCACTCATGCCGAGAGGCCGAGCGGAAACGGGGAGGCGCCGCGCAGGGCCGGGGTCAGCGAGGCCTGGCCCGGCCCCGGCCGCTCCTCATGCCGGCCGCCGCCGGCCGCGGGCTCCCTGGCGAAGCGGGCTCCCTGGCGAAGCGGGCTCGGCGCTGCCGGGCAGGGGCGCCGCCGCCTCCGTCACTGGGCGCCCCCGGGGCCGCGCGCCCGCCCGGGAGAGGTGCGGGCTCCGGCGCCCCTCATCCCCGCCCGTCGGCGCCTCGGTCTCCCCGCGGGCACTGCTCAGCGCCGGCCGCCGCCCTTCTCCAGCCTGGCCCAATACCCTACCGCCCTGCCCCGCAGCGGGCCCACACGCGCGCGTCGGCCGCTCCGCACCGACTGCCGGCCCTACGCGACGTCAGCGCATCTTCTTTGACGCAGCGCTCGGCGCGGCAGGCGCGCTCCCTCCGCCGGGAAAATGAGTGCCCAGCTGCTGATGGAGGCGGGAGGGAGCGCGCGAGCCTGCGCGCCGCGGGCTGGACCCGCTAGGAGGCGGGCTTCGGGGAAGCGGGTCGCCAACACCTGCTGCGGGAGGGACAGGGTCATCCCTGTGCAGAGTGGACCCCAGGCCTGCGGTGAGGGCAAAGGAGCATCTCCCAGAGCCCGGCCTTTCCCGCGCCCTCCAAAGCCAGGGGTCACGCTGCCAATTCCCAGCCCTACTGCGTTTACTGCTCAGGGTCCCTCACGACGTCGTGTAGGGCAGGGATCCTGCACTTCTTGGGGTCTCTTGGCTTCTGTGAGAAGCTGATGACAGCTCAGGATCGTCCTCCCCGAGAATTGCCAATGCTCGCAGACTCAGTTTTGCATTCTTTCAAGGCTCTAGTGAGAACGCTTGATTCTCGCCTCCGGTGTCCTGCCGGTGTGACCTAAGACTTACCTTAAATCACATAAGGGAGTTTTCTTTTCCACCCGATTATTAACGTTCAAGCGACAAGGAACTTATTTGTCACCTTTCCCTCAGAGGTGTCTTACGAAATCATTTTATAAACCACGTGCTTGAGAATGTGAGAAATCTCAGGTCCTATCATGCACTGTATGTTCACTTGTTTAACGTATTTGCTCTCAGGTTATCCCTCACCTCCAGAGCTACATTTCCCACCCCAGGCCCATCCCTGCACAATGACCTCTGAAGGCCAGACAGGGACCCTGAGAACCTCCAAACCTGAGGCAGTCAGTGGAGGAAATCTCCGGAGAGGAACTGGCCCCTTCCTGAAACCCTTAAAATATGGGGTCTTGGGTTTATACTCCCACTGTGCACACCTACCTAATTCCCTCCCTACTTCAAAATCTGGCCCAGGTGCGTGTTAGACCCTGTGAAAGTCTGCAGCCTTCAAAAATTAAGAGCAAATGAAGCAAGTTTGCACATACACACAAAAATTCATGTAGAGATGATTCCTTACCTCTTTGAAAGATTATCTTCCTTTCTCTTTAAACATGAGTATTTAAATAGGATATAGGATTCAATGTGCCAAAATTCACTGAAAAGTAGTTCTCTGGGATAAATATCTTATGGGCTGTAGGACCCTGGACCAGCCACTTCACCTCCCCTGCCTAGGTTTCCTCATCTGTAAAATGAAGATATAACATCAACATATACCTTCATTGGGTTGTTGAGAGGATTGAAGGACTGAAATGTGGAAAGAGCTTGGAAGATTGCCTGGTTCTACAAAGCGCTATTTCAGTGTGTGTTGGGTAAGTAAAGTGAGATCAAAGCTGGCCATAGGCAACCCTTCCCCGACCCCGGCCCAGTGCTGGGGTCTCCCCCTTCCCTCCTCTGTCCAGTCCCCAGGTGGTGCTTAGGTGAACAGAATGCAAGCTCTGCAGTTCTAGGGATGGACCGTTACACCTGTGTAAGAGTTGTTTATCTAACTGTCGCCTGGAGAATTCACTTCCTATAAACTTTCTGTGAAGAATCAATGGGTATAAAATTTTTGGACAGCAGGGAAGCAATGGGGAGGGCTAACACACCTGGACCAAGGCTGGCAGGCTTTTCCCATGCGGTACCTGACAACAGCCAACATCCCAGGGAGCAGAGGGTGAGCTGTCCAGGCTGTCCTGAGGTGCCGAAGCTGCTGGTTTCAGGATCTGTCACTGAGGTGCCTCGTGGGGCCTCAGCACCCTCCGGGAGCAGTGCTTCAACCTTCCTGCTGGTCACCTCACCATCCAGGTGAGGACAGGTGTATCCTCTGTCAGCTGAGCTGGTGCATGAGATATCATTCCTAACTCAGCCCTGTTCACAAGGTTGCATCCACTAGGAATTGAAGTTAATTGAAGCTAATAATCAATATACAATTTTGAGCTGTTTATATTTAATATCATTAAAATTACACCCCCACAGTAGGACCTTATGGAGATGTTTTAAAGAAGCCACTAGAAGCCCTTAATTCAGACCTGCATCCCATCCCGTACACACAGGCTAAACAGGGGCCCCAGGAACACACAATTGCTTTAAAAAATAAAGCATGCAGCATGCACAGAAGGATTTCTGACCTCAGGGCTCACTACTGAGGAGAAGTGGGGGGGGGGCATGTGGGGTGGGAGAGCTTTGCTAAGGAGATGTTTAGTTAGTGTTTAGTTAGGACTATGTCAATAAGCACATAACCAACGTCAAATGTGATAAAGCAAAAAAATAAAAGAGGAATGTAGATAAAGATACAAGTGTGGCTCTCGGGTTCCCAGCAGAGCCTGGGACTGGAGGAGGAGTCTGCTTCTTTGTTCCTTCCCCTCAGGGCTCCGTGGACAGGGCAGATGGGCAGAGAGCCAGCAGCCAGCAGTCTCAACCCCAAATTCTTCAGGAAGGGATTCTGATCAGCCCCGCTTAGGAGAGGTGCACTGAGCAATCATCTCAAGCCAGGGACTGGAGTTGATGGGGACAGGTCGAGTTGTCCAAGGCTGTGGGTGCTGCAGGGAGGGTGGAGAAGCAGGGGTGGGTGGGTAACTCAGGAAGGGTGACTGGGGGTCAAATTTAGGCTTTAATCAGGAATGCAAGCAAGGGGGATTTTTACTTTACTTCTGAAAGCGTGCAAAGTTGCCAATCTGATTCACTTTCATTGTTCTTTGTTCTAGTAACTGTGTGTGTATGTGTGTGTGTGTGTGTGTGTGTGTGTAAACATGCCTGTTGACAAACTATCGAAATGTTTCAGTTAGTAAATTGTGTAATAGTAACCACAGTGAGAGGTGAAATCACTTACTAATAAAAATTCTAACATAAACTTAGTTGATCAGCCAAATGCCACGGGATGCTATGATGGTAAAAGGACCTTCTGTGACAAGTAAATGTGACAAGTGTTCACGGCCCCATCTCCCAGGCAGGCAGGCATTCTGAGATCAGGAGAATCACCAGTTAATTATTCTCTTCAAATCGCATCATTGCTGTTTGCTTCTATTTTGGTTCTATTGTCTCTACTTTGATCATACTGCTGATGCTTTGAAATTCTCGGGACTGTTAGTGTGCAGAGCTTTGATGTTTATACGTGTACGATTTTATAGTAAAATATGGAAATAAGCACATAAAGTGAAGAGACAACAAAGTTTGGATATATTTCTTAAAGCTTTTAGAAAATATAACCACAAATCTTCTGAATCATAAACACAAATCTTCTGGAATGATATGAAAAATAGACTTCAGCCAGGAATTTTCTTTTTTTTTTAATAAATTTATTTATTTTTGGCTGCATTGGGTCTTCATTGCTGCGCGTGGGCTTTCTCTAGTTGCGGCGAGTGGGGGCTACTCTTCGTTGCGGTGCGCGGGCTTCTCATTGCGGTGGCTTCTCTTGTTGCGGAGCACGGGCTCTAGGTGCGTGGGCTTCAGTAGTTGTGGCTCGCGGGCTCTAGAGCACAGGCTCAGTAGTTGTGGCGCGCGGACTCAGTTGCTCCGTGGCATATGGGATATTCCCAGACCAGGGCTCAAACCTGTGTCCCCTGCATTGGCAGGCGGACTCTCAACCACTGCGCCACCAGAGAAGCCCACAGCCTAGGTTTTTGCTCCCTCTTGTAAATCACTTACCTACTGAAATGAGAAAACAGCCATCCCAGCTGGGTTCTGCAGAAACAGATGTTGACCTGGAGTTGGAATGGAGATGCTCATTAGGGATTGACACCAGTGACAGGAGGGACAGGGACAGGAAGGACATCAGTGACTGGCATAGGGAGAACCCTGATGCAGGCTTGGCCATGCCTGGGCCACCCCAGCAGAAAGCTCTGGAGTTGAGGCAAAAAAGCCCAGCTCACCCGTCACCTGCTAGGGCTGCCCTGGAGGGCGTGACCCCGGGTGGCCAGGCTGCTCTCGGGCTGAGGTCCTGGAGGAGCAGACAACTGGGGACTGACAGTCCTTCCTCAGCTGGACAGCACGTCCTTCCTCCCAGGGGCGTCTGGGTGGCACATCTCCTAGGCGACCACAGACTACAACTTTGGAAAACTTATGAGTCAGGCTGTAAAGTTTCTATCATTATCAACGACAAGTCTATTGTTTCACGGACAAGTATTTTTGCTTTGCTTTGTTTTTTTGTTTTTAAAGAGAAATACAGTTTATCTTGGAAATGTTCAGAGCACCGCTGTGCTCTGTTCGTCTGTCTGTCTGTCTGCCCACACGTCCCAGGCTGCTGGCATGGGCCCAGGAACGGGCCCCCGGCTGAACTCCCAGAAGGCTGATTCCAGGGCTGCTCACAGGTCCAGCCACAGATTAAATAATAAGATACAATTTATTAAGGTTTTAAGCCTCATCCCTGAACTTGGATGGGATGAAGATTTGGAGAGAGGTTGGAGGAGACAGAAAACAAACCCAGGTCCCGCAAGCTCACCACGTAGCCAAGGTTTGAGACTTCCTGAGGGAACCCGGGGCTGGAGGCCAAGCTGCGGGAAGCATGTGTTCCTGGGAGGTTCTGAGTTCTGGGCAGGGTGAGAGCTGCCCTGTGTGTGTGTGTGTTTATGAGAGCAGGGCTGGAAGGTGGGCGGGCTCCACTGCTACTTTGGTTCGCGTCTTCAACTACAGTAAGTCCCCTACATACGAACTTTCAAAGTTGCAACTTTCAAAGATGCGAACGTGTGTTCGTGTGTCCAATCACATTAAGTTAGTTCACGTCTGGTGTACATTTTCACGTGCATGCATCCTCTACAAGTGGTTGTGCTTTTGTGTACTTTACTGTGCATTACTGTATAGAGTACAGTACTAGTAAAAAAATAGAAGTGATCATTTCTTTGGTACTAGTGCAGAGCTTAGAATAAAATATTTCTTTAAAAATTATATTTAAAGCCCATAAAATAATTTCACTCTGAATAATTTTTTTAACATCTTTACTGGAGTATATTTGCTTTACAATGTTCTGTTAGTTTCTGCTGTATAACAAAGTGAATCAGCTCTAAGTATACATATATCCCCATCTCCCCTCCCTCTTGCGTCTCCCTCCCACCCTTCCTATCCCACCCCTCTAGGTGGTCACAAAGCACCGAGCTGATCTCCCTGTACTATGCGGCTGCTTCCCACTAGCTATCTGTTTTACATTTGGTAGTGTATATATGTCCATGCCATTCTCTCACTTCGTCCCAGCTTACCCTTCCCCCTCCCCGTGTCCTCAAGTTCATTCTCTACGTCTGCGTCTTTATTCCTGTCCTGCCTCTGGGTTCATCAGAACCATTTTCACTCTGAAGAATTTTGAATAGGAATGTACTTTAGATATTATAGATATTGGATTGATAGATAAAATCAGATATCATCTTTTTAATCCAATTACTTCACTGTGACCACATTTGTTAAAACTGAGATCAATATTATGTGTGGTCTTTATGATTTCTTTGGATCCCTAGTACCTATATTTATTTCAGCAGACATAATATACTGGTGTGAAAAGTATTATAAACCCATTACATACAGCACCACAGAGCCGATTGTGTTAGTCAGGTACCTAGGCTAACTTTGTTGGACTTACGAACAAATTGGATTTACAGACGTGCTCTCAGAACAGAGCCCCTTCGAAGTAGGGGACCTACTGCGTCTCCCTTCTGTTTGCATGCTCCTCTCACCATTCCCAACCCAGCCCGAGTTTGGTTCCCTGGCACTGAGAACTGGTCCTCTGCTGGTCCCCTCCCCTCACAATCCACCTGCCCACTGTTGTCAGCCAGGATTAGCTCCCCCTCCGGCCCCGCCCACACCCCATGCCTCGCCCATCACACTGACTGCACCCAAGAGGGCTGCGCTGGGAAACCAGGCCGCATCACTCAGTAACTTAAGGCCCAAGGGGGTGATGTGAGTGGGGTCCCACCACGCCAAGACCAGGCCCTTCCTCCCCTGGAAGAGAGGCTGGACAGGGGATGGGGAAAGGGTTGGGGGGGGGTGGGTAACCAGTCCAGAGGCCCACAATCCTCCAGAAAACTCCTACGAAGGAGTCTCAGACAACCAGCAAACAAGGGCCCCAACCATTTCCATCCCCATCATTTTTCTCTCTGGACAGTGAACCGGCCATCCTCCATTATCTCCTCTTCCTTAATAGTCTGGGAGTGGGGACCCGAGGGTTCAGCCTGGGGTCAGACCCCACCTGTAGCTGTGACTCCATCTCCGCTGGGGTCCACATCACCCTCATCCTGGTCAGTCTCTCTGGCGGGCCTACGCGCTGAGGCTCTGACCCTGCACTTCCTTTGGGAGATGAGGAGCCCACTTTCCTCTGAGCAGCCCCAGCACCCTCTGGAGGTGGTGGGACTGGTCTGCAGATGCTGGCTCACTATCCTCCACAACCACACCACACTCCTTGGTCGTGAGTTCCCGAGGGAGTTTTCTGTCTCATCTAGCTCCAAGTCAGTTGCTGGGTCCACAACGTTGGTGGGTAAAGGTCCAAACAGTGAGCCTTTTATTCGCCGAGGTGCTCACTGCGGAAGAAGCACTCCTCCGCTGCACACCCCCACCACGTGGCCTTCCCCTGGCTCTGCAGGCCCCCAAGGCATTCTCCACCCCGATCTGCAAGGCCCCCCAGGCTTCCAGCCCCATGCAGTCACTAGTTCCCAGAGTGCTCGCAAATTTTCCCCATCTGGCTGTAGGCCTCACAAACAAGTAACGCAGTCGTCCCTCCGTATCCATGGCAGATTGGTTCCAGGACCCATCCACAGATGCTCAAGTCATTACATAAAATGGGTAGTTCAGCGGGCACTCCGTATCCACGGATTCCGCATCCACGGATTCCGCGTTCTCGGATTCAACCAACTGCGCATTCGCTGATATAGAGGGCTGACTGTACTGTACTTAAACTGCAAAACTGAATACTTGGAAGATCGTTTAGTGGGCCTTGCGGGTTATGTGGAGCTAGTAGAACAACATCTAAAATCATACATTAAATTTGATGGTCAGTGCTCAAGAAAAATGGTTTCAATCATAAATATTTATGTGAAAATTTTAATGGATTTTGTACAGACGGTGCCCAGTGTTATGCTACGGAGAAAGTCTAGCATTTCAGCCAAATAGCCAAATATAGAAACAAATTTGCAAATTTGTTGCATCTCTGGAAGATGCAACAAATTTGCAAATCAGTTAACTTGCTTTAAGTCTTTCCTTCATAGATTTTATATTTACTACCACATGTCAAATAAACAGTAGGGAGAATGAAATAAAATATCTGAAAGCTGGGATTGAAATAATGGAACTTGGATAAAGACTTAAAACTTGATAGGCAGCCTGTTATCCTAGGATGACAAAGCAGTTTAAAAATTCTATCAATCCTGCTCTATAGAGTTTAATAAAAATTGTAAAATGGGAGTGGCTAGATAAATAATAAATAAATGAAAATTTTTAAGAGTTTGGATTTAATAAATGATATTATACATTATCTATTATGTGTTATAATAGAAAAGGCAATATCTTTACAAGATATTGTTGAAGCTTGTAGATCATTTCACTGGTCCTCAAAGTGTGGTATCCTGAAATCTTCTGAGACACTTTCAGAGGTTCCGGTGAGTTCACAACTCTTCATAAAAACAGAGATATGAATTGCCTTTTTTATTGTGTCAATGTTGGCACTGATGATGCAGAATCATTTTCTCACTAAATTTGTTTTTGAAAATAGTTATTTTTCATAATAATATGTTATTTGTGTTCATTTATAATGGGCTTATTATTGTGTTTTTTAAATAAACTAAGAATAAACATATTTTTAACTTCTTAGTTTTAATTTTTAATACACTAAACATGTCAGGGGGCTCGTCTCTTGAGACAAAAGTTTGAGAACTGCTGGATTAATTGAGCCAATGATAAAAAGTGACTGAACACATAAAACTAAGTAAGGGGGGCTTCCCTGGTGGTGCAGTGGTTAAGAATCCGCCTGCCAATGCGGGGAACACGGGTTCGAGCCCTGGTCCAGGAAGATCCCTCATGCTGCGGAGCAACTAAGCCCATGCACCACAGCTACTGAGCCTGCGCTCTAGAGCCCGCAAGACACAACTACTGAAGCCCGCGTGCCTAGAGCCCGTGCTTCACAACAAGAGAAGCCACCGCAATGAGAAGCCCGTGCACCGCAACAAAGAGTAGCCCCCACTTGCCGCAGCTAGAGAAAGCCCGCACGCAGGAACAAAGACCCAACGTAGCCAAAAATAAATAAAATAAATAAATAAATAAATTAAAAAAAAAAACTAAGTAAGGGAAACTCTGAAAAGTGAGTGGAAGACAGAGAAATAGATATGCCATACTATCAGAAATAAAACAAAGTATCAATTCCAAGAGAGAATTTTAGATTGTTTAATTCTATGATAATGAACTTATTATCTAATGACAAAAGTGAAAATTAGAGTAAACTTTTAAATCTTTCCATTTATTAAATGGAAACTCATCCACATGATGTTTTAGCCTCGTGGATTGAAGATGAACAAAAACTAACAAAATTGTGCCAACTAATTAGACACACTAATGACTTATTTTATATATACTTGATGATAAAGATGTTGACTATATTTTAAAATCTCTGAGATTATTACAAGGATTAAGAAAGATTCAGAGCCAAGAACAGCATAGTTAATATCAAGAGACATTCACTACTTATTAAGAATACTGAAATTATTCTGAAATTAAGAATGCTGAAACACCTTACGACTTCAAATTTCATGGAGAAGTCTCAAGAAGAGTTTGCCGTAGTTCCCTACTGTTAAATCATGTTTCAACCGAGCCCTCATCTAACTAGTGACAGCCACATCAGAGAAATAATCACCCAACAATTTCAAAATATTAAATTATTCAGGAATTATCAAAGTAATTAAATAAGTAATGCATGCTGCATCTTACATGCGTTGGTAAGAGGCTTTAATGTTATATGTTGTTTAGTTTACTTAGAGAATAAAAAAGAATGATTAAAATTATTTATTTGTATATTAACATACACCATTGTTTGTATTAAATATTATTAAATGTTCTTAACATCACTTTGAATACAAGAAAGATTTGGTCCCTATCCTCAGCAGCCCATCAAGGATGAAAACTGTTTCAATAATCAATTGCTGTCTTGAAAAACATAGTGACTTCAAACAAGGCTCTTTTTTTGTTTGCTTGTGTTTCTCAGTTGTTGAGGCTTCTGTGGGTCAGGAGTTCTGGTGGGGCGCCTCAGGAAAGGCTCAGGTGGGGCTGGAGGATCCGGCACAGCCCGACTGGAATGAATGTCTGGTGCCTCTCCCGGGTCATGGCTTGACCAGCTGGGGTGAGCTGGATTCACTTAGAGACCCTCTCATGCCCCATCTAGTCACTGACCCCAAGAGAGTAATACTACCTCAGTTGTGGGTTGAGTTCTGTCTGGTTTGTGTCTGGCTTCCTTCCTTGGCATTACGGGCATGAGAATCATTCAGTTTGTTATCTGCAGTCATCCGCTCCTTCTGGCTGCTACTCAAGGTCCCACAATGTGAAGAAACCTCGAGTTACCTCTCCGTTCTGCTCTTGATAAGCACCCAGGCCATGCCCGGTGTATGTGGACTTTGGTGACCGTGTGCGTACGTTTCTATCTGGTTCACACCCAGCAGTGGAGTCGCTGGGCCGCAGGGCACATCTCAGCACTGACAGTAATGAAGTGGACTCCAGGGTGGCTGGACAACTTGCACTCACCAGCTGAGTATGAGTTTGTTGCTTTGCATTCTCACCAGTACTTGGTGGTGTCAGTCTTTTTATCCATTTGGTGAGTGTAATAGGACGGTCTTAACCTCCTCCTGGCAGGTCATGAGCTGCATTCTACAGCGCAGGGACATCCTCTGGGGCTGGTGTCACTGGAGGAGGACCAGTTGCCTCACCTCTGAAGCCACGAGGAGCAGCCCTCAGGGACCACAGCTTCCTGGCAATTGGTTGGACAGATGGTGATTTGAAAATCGGTGGAAGTTAATTTGGGGACGTGGGTAGTGGTTTTGTTCTCTGGGTTCCCTCAGAGGCTGTGGCAGCCCCAGACCCTGAGTCAGGAGACCTGGATCCTGACGCATTCCTGCTTTGTTTATTTTATATTGTATTTTATTCTATTCTGTTTTATTTTATTGGCTGCGCCGTGGGGCATGCGGGATCTTAGTTCCCTGACCAGGGATCAAACCCATGCCCTCTGCATTGGGATTGCGGAGTCTTAAACACTGGACGCCCAGGGAGGTCCCTATTTCTCATCATTACCCGCCACAAACCAGCTCCAGATGTGCCATGGACCAGTCATTTCCCAGGCCCACCCGCCCCTTCACACTGCTGTCCTAATCCTGCCTGGCATGACTCTGTTCCCTCTCAAAGGCCCAGCTCAGACGCCCCCTCCAGGAAGGCTCTCTGGTGTTCTCCAGTCCCTCCTGGATGTCTCCCATGTCTCCCATCAAAGAGGGATGCCTCTGCTGTTCCCTCAGCCGGGAGCCCTCTTCCGTCCGTGTGGCCCCTCACCTCCTTCTAGCCCGTGTTCCCCATTTGTGTTCCCCACTGGGATGTAAAGATTTTTTTTTTATTTTGCTTTATAACAAATTTAATCAGTTATACATATACATATGTTCCCATATCCCCTCCCTTTTGCGTCTCCCTCCCACCCTCCCTATCCCACCCCTCCAGGCGGTCACAAAGCACCGAGCTGATCTCCCTGTGCTATGCGGCTGCTTCCCACTAGCTATCTACCTTACGTTTGGTAGTGTATATATGTCCATGCCACTCTTTCACTTTGTCACAGCTTACCCTTCCCCCTCCCCATATCCTCAAGTCCATTCTCTAGTAGGTCTGTGTCTTTATTCCTGTCTTACCCCTATGTTCTTCATGACATTTTTTTTTCTTAAATTCCGTATATATGTGTCAGCATACAGTATTTGTCTTTCTCTTTCTGACTTACTTCACTCTGTATGACAGACTCTAGGTCCATCCACCTCATTACAAATAGCTCAATTTCATTTCTTTTTATGGCTGAGTAATATTCCATTATATATATGTGCCACATCTTCTTTACCCATTCATCCGATGATGGACACTTAGGTTGTTTCCATCTCTGGGCTATTGTAAATAGGGCTGCTATGAACATTTTGGTACATGTCTCTTTTTGAATTATGGTTTTCTCAGGGTATATGCCTAGTAGTGGGATTGCTGGGTCATATGGTAGTTCTATTTGTACTTTTTTAAGGAACCTCCATACCGTTCTCCATAGTGGCTGTACCAATTCACATTCCCACCAGCAGTGCAAGAGTGTTCCCTTTTTTCCACACCCTCTCCAGCATTTATTGTTTCTAGATTTTTTTTTTTTTTTTTTTTGTGGTATGCGGGCCTCTCACTGTTGTGGCCTCTCCCGTTGCGGAGCACAGGCTCCGGATGCGCAGGCTCAGCAGCCATGGCTCACGGGCCCAGCCGCTCCGCGGCATATGGGATCCTCCCAGACCGGGGCACGAACCCGTATCCCCTGCATCGGCAGGCGGACTCTCAACCACTGCGCCACCAGGGAGGCCCTGTTTCTAGATTTTTTGATGATGGCCATTCTGACTGGTGTGAGATGATATCTCATTGTAGTTTTGATTTGCATTTCTCTAATGAGTAAAGATGTTGAGCATCCTTTCATGTGTTTGTTGGCAGTCTGTATATCTTCTGTGGAGAAATGTCTATTTCGGTCTTCTGCCCATTTTTGGATTGGGCTGTTTGTTTTTTTGTTATTGAGCTGCATGAGCTGCTTATAAATTTTGGAGATTAATCCTTTGTCAGTTGCTTCATTGGCAAATATTTTCTCCCATTCTGAGGGTTGTCTTTTGGTCTTGTTCATGGTTTCCTTTGCTGTGAAAAAGCTTTTAAGTTTCATTAGGTCCCATGTGTTTATTTTTGTCTTTATTTCCATTTCTCTAGGAGGTGGGTCAAAAAAGATCTTGCTGTGATTTATGTCATAGAGTGTTCTGCCTACGTTTTCCTCTAAGAGTTTGATAGTGTCTGGCCTTACATTTAGGTCTTTAATCCATTTTGAGCTTATTTTTGTGTATGGTGTTAGGGAGTGATCTAATCTCATACTTTTACATGTCCCTGTCCAGTTTTCCCAGCACCACTTATTGAAGAGACTGTCCTTTCTCCACTGTACATTCCTGCCTCCTTTATCAAAGATAAGGTGACCATATGTCCGTGGGTTTATCTCTGGGCTTTCTATCCTGTTCCATTGATCTATCTTTCTGTTTTTGTGCCAGTACCATACTGTCTTGATTACTGTAGCTTTGTAGTATAGTCTGAAGTCAGGGAGCCTGATTCCTCCAGCTCCATTTTTCGTTCTCAAGATTGCTTTGGCTATTCGGGGTCTTTTGTGTTTCCATACAAATTGTGCAATTTTTTGCTCTAGTTCTGTGAAAAATGCCAGTGGTAGTTTGATAGGGATTGCATTGAATCTGTAGATTGCTTTGGGTAGTAGAGTCATTTTCACAATGTTGATTCTTCCAATCCAAGAACATGGTACATCTCTCCATCTATTTGTATCATCTTTAATTTCTTTCATCAGTGTCTTATAATTTTCTGCATACAGGTCTTTTGTCTCCTTAGGTAGGTTTATTCCTAGATATTTTATTCTTTTTGTTGCTATGGTAAATGGGAGTGTTTCCTTGATTTCTCTTTCAGATTTTTCATCATTAGTATATAGGAATGCCAGAGATTTCTGTGCATTAATTTTGTATCCTGCAACTTTACCAAATTCATTGATTAGCTCTAGTAGTTTTCTGGTAGCATCTTTAGGATTCTCTATGTATAGTATCATGTCATCTGCAAACAGCGACAGCTTTACTTCTTCTTTTCCGATTTGGATTCCTTTTATTTCCTTTTCTTCTCTGATTGCTGCGGCTAAAACTTCCAAAACTATGTTGAATAAGAGTGGTGAGAGTGGGCAACCTTGTCTTGTTCCTGATCTTAGTGGAAATGGTTTCAGTTTTTCACCATTGAGGACGATGCTGGCCGTGGGTTTGTCATATATGGCCTTTATTATGTTGAGGAAAGTTCCCTCTATGCCTACTTTCTGCAGGGTTTTTATCATAAATGGGTGTTGAATTTTGTCGAAAGCTTTCTCTGCATCTATTGAGATGATCATATGGTTTTTCTCCTTCAATTTGTTAATATGGTGTATCACGTTGATTGATTTGCGTATATTGAAGAATCCTTGCATTCCTGGAATAAACCCCACTTGATCATGGTGTATGATCCTTTTAATGTGCTGTTGGATTCTGTTTGCTAGTATTTTGTTGAGGATTTTTGCATCTATGTTCATCAGTGATATTGGCCTGTAGTTTTCTTTCTTTGTGACATCCTTGTCTGGTTTTGGCATCAAGGTGATGGTGGCCTCGTAGAATGAGTTTGGGAGTGTTCCTCCCTCTGCTATATTTTGGAAGAGTTTGAGAAGGATAGGTGTTAGCTCTTCTCTAAATGCTTGATAGAATTCGCCTGTGAAGCCATCTGGTCCTGGGCTTTTGTTTGTTGGAAGATTTTTTATCACAGTTTCAATTTCAGTGCTTGTGATTGGTCTGTTCATATTTTCTATTTCTTCCTGATTCAGTCTTGGCAGGTTGTGCATTTCTAAGAATTTGTCCATTTCTTCCAGGTTGTCCATTTTATTGGCATAGAGTTGCTTATAGTAATCTCTCATGATCTTTTGTATTTCTGCAGTGTCAGTTGTTACTTCTCCTTTTTCATTTCTAATTCTATTGGTTTGAGTCTTCTCCCTTTTTTTCTTGATGAGTCTGGCTAATGGTTTATCAATTTTGTTTATCTTCTCAAAGAACCAGCTTTTAGTTTTATTGATCTTTGCTATCATTTCCTTCATTTCTTTTTCATTTATTTCTGATCTGATTTTTTCTTTTTTTTCTTTTTTTTTTTTTTTGCAGTACGCGGGCCTCTCACTGTTGTGGCCTCTCCCGTTGTGGAGCACAGGCTCCGGACGCGCAGGCTCAGCGGCCATGGCTCACGGACCCAGCCGCTCCGCGGCATGTGGGATCTTCCCGGACCGGGGCATGAACCCACGTCCCCTGCATCGGCAGGCGGACTCTCAACCACTGCGCCACCAGGGAAGCCCTGATCTGATTTTTATGATTTCTTTCCTTCTGCTAACTTTGGGATGTTTTTGTTCTTCTTTCTCTAATTGCTTTAGGTGCAAGGTTAGGTTGTTTATTCGAGATGTTTCCTGTTTCTTAAGGTGGGATTGTATTGCTATAAACTTCCCTCTTAGAACTGCTTTTGCTGCATCCCATAGGTTTTGGGTCGTCGTGTCTCCATTGTCATTTGTTTCTAGGTATTTTTTAATTTCCTCTTTGATTTCTTCAGCGATCACTTCGTTATTAAGTAGTGTATTGTTTAGCCTCCATGTGTTTGTATTTTTTACAGCTCTTTTCCTGTAATTGATATCTAGTCTCATAGCATTGTGGTCGGAAAAGATACTTGATACAATTTCAATTTTCTTAAATTTACCAAGGCTTGATTTGTGACCTAAGATATGATCTATCCTGGAGAACGTTCCATGAGCACTTGAGAAAAATGTGTATTCTGTTGTTTTAGGATGGAATGTCCTATAAATATCAATTAAGTCCATCTTGTTTAATGTATCATTTAAAGCTTGTGTTTCCTTATTTATTTTCATTTTGGATGATCTGTCCATTGGTGAAAGTGGGGTGTTAAAGTCCCCTACTATGATTGTGTTACTGTCGATTTCTCCTTTTATGGCTGTTAGTATTTGCCTTATGTATTGAGGTGCTCCTATGTTGGGTGCATAAATATTTACAATTGTTATATCTTCTTCTTGGATCGACCCCTTGATCATTATGTAGTGTCCTTCTTTGTCTCTTCTAGTAGTCTTTATTTTAAAGCCTATTTTGTCTGATATGAGAATTGCTACTCCAGCTTTCTTTTGGTTTCCATTTGCATGGAATATCTTTTTCCATCCCCTTACTTTCAGTCTGTATGTGTCTCTAGGTCTGAAGTGGGTCTCTTGTAGACAGCATATATATGGGTCTTGTTTTTGTATCCATTCAGCCAATCTGTGTCTTTTGGTGGGAGCATTTAGTCCATTTACATTTAAGGTAATTATCGATATGTATGTTCCTATTCCCATTTTCTTAATTGTTTTGGGTTCGTTATTGTAGGTCTTTTCCTTCTGTTGTGTTTCTTGCCTAGAGAAGTTCCTTTAGCATTTGTTGTAAAGCTGGTTTGGTGGTGCTGAACTCTCTCAGCTTTTGCTTGTCTGTAAACGTTTTAATTTCTCCATCAAATCTGAATGAGATCCTTGCTGGGTAGAGTAGTCTTGGTTGCAGGTTTTTCTCCTTCATCACTTTAATTATGTCCTGCCACTCCCTTCTGGCTTGTAGAGTTTCTGCTGAGAGATCAGCTGTTATCCTGATGGGGATTCCCTTGTGTGTTACTTGTTGTTTTTGCCTTGCTGCTTTTAATATGATTTCTTTGTGTTTAATTTTTGACAGTTTGATTAATATGTGTCTTGGTGTATTTCTCCTTGGATTTATTCTGTATGGGACTCTCTGTGCCTCCTGGACTTGATTAACTATTTCCTTTCCCATATTAGGGAAGTTTTCAACTATAATCTCTTCAAATATTTTCTCAGTCCCTTTCTTTTTCTCTTCTTCTTCTGGAACCCCTATAATTCGAATGTTGGTGTGTTTAATGTTGTCCCAGAGGTCTCTGAGACTGTCCTCTGTTCTTTTCATTCTTTTTTCTTTATTTTGCTCTGCAGCAGTTATTGCCACTATTTTATCTTCCACCTCACTTATCCGTTCTTCTGCCTCAGTTATTCTGCTATTGATCCCGTCTAGAGTATTTTTTATTTCATTTATTGTGTTTTTAATCGATGCTTGATTCATCTTTAGTTCTTCTAGGTCCTTGTTAACTGTTTCTTGCATTTTGTCTATTCTATTTCCAAGATTTTGGATCTGGGAAATAGAATCTTGGATCATTTTTACCATCATTATTCTGAATTCTTTTTCAGGTAGACTGCCTATTACCTCTTCATTTGTTAGGTCTGGTGGGTTTTTATCTTGCTGCTTCTCCTGCGGTGTGTTTTTCTGTCTTCTCATTTTGCTTATGTTACTGTGTTTGGGGTCTCCTTTTTGCAGGCTGCAGGTTCGTGGTTCCCGTTGTTTTTGGTGTCTGTCCCCAGTGGCTAAGGTTGGTTTAGTGGGTTGTGTAGGCTTCCTGGTGGAGGGGACTAGTGCCTGTGTTCTGGTGGATGAGGCTGGATCTTGTCTTTCTGGTGGGCAGGTCCACGTCTGGTGGTGTGTTTTGGGGTGTCTGCGGACTTTTTATGATTTTAGGCCACCTCTCTGCTAATGGGTGGCGTTGTGTTCCTGTCTTGCTAGTTGTTTGGCATAGGGTGTCCAGCACTGTAGCTTGCTGGTCGTTGAGTGAAGCTGGGTGCTGGTGTTGAGATGGAGATCTCTGGAAGATTTTCGCCGTTTGATATTATGTGGAGTTGGGAGGTCTCTTGTGGACCAGTGTCCTGAGGTTGGCTCTCCCACCTCAGAGGCACAGCACTGACTCCTGGCTCCTCAATTTGGGATGATTTGTTGTCTATTCATGTATTCCACAGATGCAGGGTACATCAAGTTGATTATGGAGCTTTAATCCGCTGCTTCTGAGGCTGCTGGGAGAGGTTTCCCTTTCTCTTCTTTGTTCTCACAGCTCCTGGGTCTCAGCTTTGGATTTGGCCCCGCCTCTGCGTGTAGGTCGCCGGAGGGCGTCTGTTCTTCGCTCAGACAGGACAGGGTTAAAGAAGCAGCCTCTTCGGGGACTCTGGCTCACTCAGGCCGGGCGGCAGGGAGGGGCACGGAGTGCGGGGCGAGCCTGCAGCGGCAGAGGTCGGCGTGACGTTGCACCAGCCCGAGGCGCGCCGTGCGTTCTCCCAGGGAAGCCGCCCCTGGATCCCGGGACCCCGGCAGTGGCGGGCTGCACAGGCTCCCGGAAGGGCGGTGTGGACAGTGACCTGCGCTCGCACACAGGCTTCTTGGCGGCGGCAGCAGCAGCCCCAGCGTCCCACGCCCGTCACTGGGCTCCGCGCTTTCAGTCGTGACTCGCGCCCGTCTGTGGAGCCCCTTTAAGCAGTGCTCTTAATCCCCTCTCCTCGCGCACCAGGAAACCAAGAGGGAAGAAAAAGTCTCTTGCCTCTTCGGCAGCTCCAGAGTTTTCCCGGACTCCCTCCCGGCTAGCTGTGGCACATTAGCCCCCTTCAGGCTGAGTTCCCGCCGCCAGCCCCAGTCCTCTCCCTGCGCTCTGACCGAAGCCCGAGCCTCAGCTTCCAGCGCCGCCCGCCCCAGCAGGCGAGCAGACAAGCCTCTCGGGCTGGTGAGTGCCGCTCGGCTCCGATCCTCTGTGCGGGAATCTCTCCGCTTTGCCCTACCCAGGTATGTGGGGAGTTTCTTGCCTTTTGGGAGGTCTGGGGTCTTCTGCCAGCGTTCAGTAGGTGTTCTGTAGGAGTTGTTCCACGTGTAGCTGTATTTCTGGTGTATCCGTGGGGAGGAAGGTGATCTCCGCGTCTTACTCTTCCGCCATCTTACCCGGGAGTCCGGATGTAAAGATTTATTGCTCTAGCCTCCAGGCCTAGAAAAGGGCCTGACACACAGTAAAGTCTCAATTTGTTGAATGAATACATCTTGTCTCTCGATTTACCTGTCCTTTGCCGGCCGGGGCTTCCCACAAGCCGGGCGATCTGTTGAGAGCAGAACTAGATGGCACGAGAAGCAGCTCCTCGAATCTGGAGTCAGGTGAGGCTGCGGTGTTTCAGGTGAATCAGGAAAGTGAGTCGGGTGCACGTGAGGAAGGAAGAGTTCCCCGCGTGCAGGTCCAGCTACGGTGACTAAGCCGGGGCAGCTGGTGCAGGGAGTGGGCAGGGGATGACGGAGGTGGAGCCGTGAGAGTGAAGGGGGCACACAGCAGGTCTTCATTCAACAAGCGTTTGTTTAGCACCTGGACGGGAGAGAGGTTTGGGAGCTGTCGGGGAGCATGCAGGAGGTAAAGCAGGGAGAGGGGCTGAGGCCAGACGGGAGAGGAGGCTGGACTTGGTACAGCTACACAGGCCACGACAGGGAGTTGGTGGGTATTAGGGAACCTCCCCTGATTTTCTTGTTTCTAATATTATCTTTAAACTTCCTTTTTTTAAAAAAAAAATACATTTATTTATTTATTTTTGGCTGCTTTGGGTCTTTGTTGCTGCGCGTGGGCTTTCTCTAGTTGCAGCGAGCAGGTGATTCTCTTTGTTGTGGAGCACAGGCTCTAGGCACGTGGGCTTCAATAGTTGTGGCATGAGGGCTCAGTAGTTGTGGTGCACAGGCTTCATTGCTCCATGGCATGTGGGATCTTCCCAGACCAGGGCTCAAACCTGTGTCCCTTGTGTTGGCAGGTGGATTCTTAACCACTGCGCCACCAGGGAAGCCCCCCTCTAATGTTACCTTTACTTGTAACAAAAGCTACAGCATATTAGTGTAGACAAATTTGAAAATACAAGGGACATCCAGTCTTGGCAGAGATACTCATGGTCTCTTGCTCGATCTGTTTACAATTTTAGAGAGTGAGAGGGATACTGATAGTGTGTCTATTTTAAACTATGTTGAAGTTTAGTTGTGTGTTCATGTATGTAGATTTCAGAAAAGTATAAATGGTGCTATGCTATTGGGGCCCCCGCTTTCCTCCCCTCTTTCTTGTTTGTTTCCCTTTTATTTGCATTCACCTCTCCCTTCCTCTCCTCCCATGAGACCCATGTCAGCAACCTATTACAGATTTTCCCCATGCAATGACTGTCATATACAAATATATATAGACCGTTACTTATAAACATGTATGTGGAAAACATCCTTCCTGTATGTCAGTTTGACAAACGTGGGATCATATGACACACTTTCCTGAATTTTGCTATTCTCAGGTATTGACTGGTGGAATTCCTTTAAGTTAACTGGAGCAAAGCTGGTTAACCCTTTTTAATGGGTTACGTAACATTTCATGGTGTGGATGCACCAGAATATATTCACTCATTCTCTGTTGTTGGACATTCACTGCTCCCTGGTGTGTGTGTGTGTGTGTGTGTGTGTGTGTGCGTGTGTTGGCCACTATGAACACTGCTATATGACATTAATCCTTTATGTATTGGTGCTTTTATTTCTTGGAATAGATTCCCAGGAGTGGGATTGCTTGGTCTAAGTATATGGATTTTTAAATGTAATGAATTTTTCCAGATTGCTTTCCTAAAGTGCTGCCACAGTTCCATTTCTACCTCTTTAATTTTCCCAGTCTGTGGGCAATAAAATGATGTTTTATTCTTCTTTAGTATTTTTTCCCCTGGAAACTAAGGAGTACGCACATTTTTTTCATGTATCTGTAGGCCATTTGGATTTGCTCTTTTGTGATTTGTCTCTTTTAATGGAACGTATCAGAGTTCTTTATGGAATTATATAATACACACACTTTTGTCATTTGCCTTGAGACTAGTGTTTTTCCAAATCCGTAATTTACCCTTTGCTTTTTTACACTATCCCTCATTTCACGTTTTTAATTTGCAAACATGTATTTCTTTCCCCCCCTCCCCCATCTTCTGGGTTTCCTGTGCTAGTTGGGAAGTTCTTTTTTTTTTTTTTTTTGCATTTAATTTTTTAAATCCATCTGAAATTTAGCTTTTCCTAAGGTATAAAAATAAAACTCTACTTTTAAAAATTGCTCTTTCATTTTCCCAGGATAATGGATTAAGTGAAGCATCTCTGTTCTGCGATGTCTCTGGCATTCCTTTTATTCCCGTCTGCTGCGTTGGGCCCAGGGACTTCTGTGATGGACGCAGGCGTAGTAGACGTTTTACTGGAGGACTGGCCCTGAGAGTTGGAGTTCAAAGTCAGCACAGTGGCTCACGGCAGAGATCATGCAAGATGTAGAGAAAAAATGTGACTCCAGGTCAGTGAGGCAGTAAAGTCGAACATCTCTTAAGAAGGCCTATGCCAGTCTGTGGGGACAAACGGAAGTGGAGGTGACGGTCTGAGACAGCACCACCAAGCCAGGAACCAGGGAGGTGGCCGAGACTGACCCCAAGACTGTGCAGGATCTCACCTCAGTGGTGCAGACACTCCTGCAACAGACGCAAGGTAGATGGCAGACCGCGTCCAACCAGACCATTGGAAGAATTGAGGACATGAGCAGTCACATTGATGACCCGGAGAAAAACATCGCAGACCTCATGATAGAAGCTGGGGTGGAAGAGCTGGATGGTGAAGACAAGACCCCTGCTGCACAGAAGAGTTGAGTGTTGCTCATTTACACTGAAATCTGGAGCACCCTTTCTACAAGCTAAGAGAAGCCGGATGGCTTTTTGCAGCTAACTACTACGCGTGGACATGTTTTATATTCTAAAGTGTGCATTCTTCTTAGCACATGTTATATAGTTAGGGAGGGAGGGAGGAAGGAAGGGAGAGAGAGAGAGAGAGGTGGGGGGAGAGAGAGAGAGAGAGGTGGGGGGAGAGAGAAAGAAAGAAAGAAAGGAAGAAAGAAGGAAAGAAGGAAGGAAAGAAGGAAGGAAGGAAAGAAAGAGAAAGAAAGGAAGGAAGAAAGAAAGAAAGAAAGAAAGAGGGAAGGGAGGGAGGGAGGAAGGGAGAGAGAGAGAGAGGTGGGGGGAGAGAGAGAGAGAAAGAAGGAAAGAAGGAAAGAAAGAAAGAGAAGAAAAGCAAGGAAAGGAGGGAGGGAGGGAGGGATGGAAAGAGAGAGAAAGAGAAAGAAAGAAAGAAAGAAAGAAAGAGAAAGGAAGGAAGGAAAGAAGGAAGGAAGGAAGAAAAGAAAGCCTATGCCAACCAAAGAGGGGCTTGGAACCTAGGAAGAGTAAAAAAGCGGAGTCAAGGAGACAGAGGGTTAGGATTTTCAGTTGCCTCGATGGGTGAGGGCCTCCAACGCTGTTACCCAAGGTCAGAGAGTAACCCTGGCTTTGGTCCAGCTCACTCAGTACCGCTGGGTCTTTGGCTCTCTGGTGGCTTTGCAGGATCTCCTGATACAAGCATTCTCATCCACTGTACACGTCACTTCTTCATTCATCCAACAAGTGTTTGTGAGAAGACGACATGGAAAAAGTGCCTACCCTTGAGGAGCTTATTCTCTAGTGGGGGAAATAGACCATAAATAGGATAAATAAAATAGCTAGGAGGTTAGCTAGTGACAGGGACCAAGGAGAGAACTAAATCTTGGAGGGAGGGAGGAAGTATGGGGGGAGGGGCCCAATCTAAGAAAAGGTGACCCGGAATGACTTCACTGAGGTGACATTGGACCCAAGACCTGAAGGAAGTGAGGCTGTGATCCATGCAGAGTGGAGGAATTCCAGGTACAAAAGCCCTGAGGGAGGGGTGTGCCTGTTGCCCAGCATGGCTGCGGCTGAGTGGACCGGGGACAGTGATTGGAGATGATGTCACAGGGAAAACTGGCCGGAGGCTGTAGGGTCCCACAGGTCCCTGGGTCAGATGAGAAGCCTTTGTAAGGTTTTTAAGGAAAGAACAACATCATTGCAGCAAAACTGAGCAGAAAGTTGTTCCCACCCCTAGAAGAAACGATGATTGTATGATGCAACCGCGGTGTTAGCCAACTAGCCAACGCTACGGTGGCAATCATGTTGCAATATAAATGCATCAAATCACCGTGTCATGCCCCTTGAACTTACACAATGCTAAACGTCAACTCTCAGTTAAAGAATTGGGCAGAAAGCAGAGATTCCCCACATACCCCTGCCCCTACACACGCACAGCTTCCCCTACCATCAACACCCCACCACAGGGTACATCTGTTACCACTGATGAAGCTGTGTGGACACCTCATCACCACCCAGAGCCCAGAGTTTACACGAGGCTCACCCCACCCCTGGTCTTGTATATTCTGTGGGGTTGGAAAAACATCAGAGTTGAGAGAAGTTTCCCTCTCTTCCTACTTTGCTGAGCGTTTTTTTTTTTTAATTGAAGTCTAGTTGATGTACAATATTATATAAGTTACAGGTGCATGATATGGTGATTCACAATTTTTAAAGGTTATCCTCCATTTATAGTTATTATAAAATATTGGCTATATTCCGTGTGCTGTACAGTATGTCCTCGTAGCTTATTTTGCTGAGAGTTTTTATCGTGAAGGCATGTTGGATTGTGTCAAATGCTCTTTTTGGCTTACTTTTTTTTAAAATTAATTAATTAAATTTTGGCTGCATTGCGTCTTCGTTGCTGTGCGCGGTCTTTCTCTAGTTGCGGCGAGCAGGGGCTATTCTTCATTGTGGTGCGCGGGCTTCTCATTGCAGTGGCCTCTCTTGCTGCGGAGCACAGGCTCTAGGCGTGCGGGCTTCAGTAGTTGTGGCACGCGGGCTCAGTAGCTGTGGCTCGCGGGCTCAGGAGTTGTGGGACACTGGCTTGGTTGCTCCGCGGCATGTGGGATCTTCCCAGACCAGGGCCTGAACCCATGTCCCCTGCATTGGCAGGCGGATTCTTAACCACTGCGCCACCAGGGAAGTCCTTGGTTTACTTTTTGACAGTTGAACTTTTCCTCAGAAATCAGTAAGAGGGCTTCTGACCTGTATTTGTGTGTCACAGCCTGTGGGAGCTTGATTAACGTGAACTGTCCCTGAATCTGACACCCTGGCCCCCCGGCCTCATGAGATCAGGTGTGGTGAGTCCCCTGGGGGATGACAGCGGGCCGCTTGCTCCCCCACCCACTTCCTGCCGACACCCCCCATGCTGGGCTGACCTCGCCTGTGTCTCAGGCTTTCCATCTGGTTCCGCTGACCACTGCTTTTCTGCTCCCAGACCCCGTGCACAGTCTTGGTCCTTGTTGCCTGTGGCTCTGCTTCTTGCTTCCTTTGAGGGAGGCCCCCAGCCTCCTCGAGCTTCCTTCCTGAGAGGCTGGCCCGCCAGCTGTGCCGCTGACCTCAGACGGGGGCTCCCAGAGGCGGAGGAGGTGGCCTGGTGCCCTGCGCTCAGGACAGAATGCTCACTTCCTCCTGTGCTGGGCGAAGACCTCGGATCAGCAGTTCTCCCCACACCTGGTGATTACAGCACGACTATAAACAAAGCCTCTCGCCTCTAAGGAGGAGCCCGCACACAAGCCCAGGGCCTGCACACAAAGCCGCTGATTTGCACCCTGAGGGCAGCCTTAGTTGGGAGATAATTAGGGCGGGTCTGTCTTTGTAATTAAACCAAAGAAAACTAGCTCTCCAGCCTCTTCATCGTACATCATCCAGACCTTCCGATTGCACTACCAAATGTTTCCCGTGCCAGCGAACCCTCTCTGCCACCACCTGTTTCTGAAGAATCATTATCTCCGTTTCTACAGAAGGCACAGAGGCCCAGAGAGGTGAGGGAAAGGCCGAAGACCCCACAGCAAGGATAGAGCACCATGTGGAATCAAACCTACTTTCATGCAAACAAGTACAGTGCAAATAAGGTCTGGCCTCCTGGGTGTGGCTTCTTCCACCGGCCTGAGGTTGGACCAGCGGGGCAGTTCTCAAGTTTTCTCATCTCGGAACCCTTCATACCCTATGGGTGGGTCTCACACATTGAACCAATCTTTCACCTACTTGTTGTTTTGTGCATCATGCATCGGTCATTTGGAAAATATTGGTTCATTGGGTTACGCTGCTTTTCCAAATACGACACATTTCATCATACAATATTTTTAAAAACCACACATATATTAGATCTCATCAGAAACATCTTTCAGGAAGGGAAGCTATCAAGGCCGCCGTGGTGAATATCAGTTTTCCACAATTTTAGTTTTTCCTTGAAAACTCAAATTGCATCCCGGGCAATAATATAATAAATACCGGCAGTGTTTTCTTCTGAAAGTGATAGGCTCGCTTCCTTCATTTTCACGAAAATGTCTTCGCAAAACCCAAGCCTGAATAACCGGCTTGTCGGGTGTGCCCTCATGGGGGTCCATGGCGGGTGGCCAGAGCTTCTCCGGGAGACAACCATTACCTCTTGCTGTGCAGAAGGGCTTCCTGTGTCCTTCCCATGTTGTCCCATGTAACATTAAAAACAGGCACTTGAGGGTCGAGATTTAATAAAATTAATAACTGTTACTGCTTCATCAAGACACTCTTATGGGAAACTGGCTCTCTTTTTTTTAAATGGCAAGTGCCTGGTGGGGAAGAGTACAGTGACCACTGGCACAGTGGGTCCAGATTCCTGCTAAGGGGTCACCATCGCTTTTGCATCATCAGTGCAAATATTCACATAGTGAAAAAGACAATTCACGTCTTAGTGTTATCACGAAAATAGTTTTGACCTTGCAGACCTTCTGAAAGGGTCTCAGGACACTTGGGCAACCTGTGAGCTGCTGGACCTGGGTTGAGATATCTACCTCAACATCAGCCTCTTGCCACCAGCAGGTAGGGACCCCTTCAGCCCCTAAGGCATGGGAGGCCTTGGTTGCGATTCTGGGCAGATGAGCCCAGGAAGACCATGAGCTGGGCCTGGCTCATTTAAAGCGAACTTTCTCTTTTCTTCCCCAGCATCTCCTGGGCCACGCTCCCTGGTTGGGACCCTTCCCTGGGAAAAGCTCGCACACATCGGGTGGGGCAGACAGGGCCAGGACTCAGCCACGATAAGGCCGAGTTGGATGCTGTGTGAGGATGTGCCTGGGGGACTCAGGGGGACCGGACATCAGGGAGGGTCTGGGAGGAGGGGGAGGAGTGAGTCTTCGAAGGGGAAGGGCTTCCTGAGGCAGAGTGTAGGGGAGAAGTCTGCAGAACCCCACGGGGGAAGAGTGTGGGGAGGCGGAGTTAAGGGTCTAGGGTTCCAAGGTCTTGGAGGCTGGGTCAGGCAGGGCGTTCAGTGCTAAATAAGGAATTTGGATTTTATTCAGCAGACCACAGGGAGGTAATGAATGATATGATTCTATATTTAAGGCAAGCCCCAATCTTCCTAAAGAAAAAATTGAAAAAAAATAAAAGTAAGGTATCGGGCTTCCCTGGTGGTGCAGTGGTTGAGAGTCCGCCTGTCGATGCAGGGGACACGGGTTCGTGCCCTGGCCCGTGAAGATCCCACATGCCGCGGAGCGGCTGGGCCCGTGAGCCATGGCCGCTGAGCCTGCGCGTCCGGAGCCTGTGCTCCGCAACGGGAGAGGCCACAACAGTGAGAGGCCCGCATACCGCAAAAAAAAAAAAAAAAAAAAAAAGTAAGGTATCAATCTGAGTTTAAAGTTTTTGGAATGTTGACAAAATAGTCAGATGTCTAGTTATAATATCTAATTTATTTAGTTACACATGCATATTTAAAATAACATTATATACAAGAATACATCAGTACAAAATATTGCTTTTTTCCCCATCTCACATTTCAAGTAACAATGTTATTCACACTATATGTGCACCTGGGATACCAAAGTCTTCATCATGATAGAGCTACAGTTTCTCGAAGTGCTTCTCCTTGTGTCTGAGTTGTTTGCGATGCAGCATGAGACACGTGTCCCACACTGGTACTGGGAAGACCGACCCAAGTCCCACGTCAGCACGGTCCTCCCCAGCCCCCGCCTGTCATCCTTATAACAAAACTACTCACTTATTGCTTTTGAACTTGCTCTTTGACGCTGGTTTACAAAGCCCAACTCTAGTAACAGTGAGGGGAAAACCCCTGGGATCACTCCCAAGCTTCTTCTCACCCCTTTTAACCCATTCCAATAGGAGGCATCTGTAACCCTGCAAAGCTTGCATGGCTTGAGGTTGCTGGGGGCTGAAATGTGAGGGGAAACCAGAGGCAGAGCAGTTGCAGGAGATGACAGTCTGGCCATGGGTGTGACTGGAGAGCCCCAGGCGGGGTCGCCATTATGGACAGTGCAGTTTGCTGGGGCAGGAGTGAGAAAGGGATGAAAGCTCCGAAGAAAGAGCCAGAGTGGGCCCCCGGGGACAGACCCACCCCCGTGTCCCCCACCTCTTGTGTGATGAAAAGCTTTAGCCTCCTAGGGCTTCCCCGAGGTCCAAAGAGCAGATTTAATCAGAGAAGTGAGAAAATGCAAAAACAAAGGGAAACAGTCAAACAGAACAAAATAATAATAGCTTAGCCATAGAACAAAGCCAAAAGACCTTTAGTTCCTCAAGGGCTATAGATAACATCCTGAGCCATATCCTTGAGCTGTTTTGCAGATACTGAAACCCCTACCGGGTGGAAGAAGTTAACTGCATGCTGACCACCAGCACATAGACCCCAGACAGGTTGGAACCAGAAGGCTGATGACTGAGATTCTTGAACCACCACACTGTTACCTCACCTCCAGCCAATCAGAGAATTGTGCACAAGCCTATCACACACTCCTTAACCCTTTCCCCCACCCTGTCTTTAAAACCCTTCCTTGAAAGCCCTGGGTCTTTAGAGCAAGAGCTGCCAGTTCTCTTTGCTTGGGGTTCTACAATAAATGCTGCACTTTCCGTCATCCTGTGTCAGTGGCTTGACCATGCTGAGCACGGGCGAGTGGACCCGATCTGGGTTAAGAAGAGGACAGCCTCCCCAGGCAGTAACGGAGGATGTGGAGTGAGGACATGGCAGGGCTGGTCCAGCAGTGGGCAGTTATGGGCGATGCTGATGTGGAGTCCTGGTCCACTTGGGGGAGGGGAGGGGAGGGGAGGGCGCAGCCTGTGCGTGTTGGGACTGTGAAGAAATGGTACTTTGAGGGAACAGACAGTGGGCATGTTCTGGGGCAAGACTGCGATCAGGAGTCCATGAACCTCGGGTCCACCTAGGCTGCCCCCAGCAGGTCACTCACCCCAGCAATGCGTCAGGGTTTGTTTCCTAGGCAGCAAGGAGGGTGGGCAGTGTCTGCTCCGGGGACAGGCCCACAGCTGGCCCCCAGGGAGCGTGTGCTGAAGGGAGAAGACAGAGGAAGGGGAACAAGGCACCTGAGCCCTGCGGGAGGGACCTGAAAAGAGGCACCAAGGGAGAGGTGGCAGGAGAGGCCTGGTCAGGGCCTCGGGGGCAGGTGGCATCGAGGACCTGGGAGACAAGCTGGAAGGAAGTGGGCCAGGCAGGATTTGTGCAAAAGCTTCCACCGGGACTCCGGTGTGACCCACCAGCCCAGACTCAGCCCTGAAGGGATGACACGTGCACTGTCCCCAGCAAATGCACTGGGGGCCAAGGCTGGTCTGGGCCTCTTCCAAGCCTCACCCCCGGAGGAGACACCTGCCTGGACGGCCTCAGACCTGCCCAGGCAGAGACAGCGGGTTGGCGTCTGGGTCCCCTTGGCTTTGACAAATATCTGAATATGGATAAAGGATTTATGTGCTTGAGTGAATGAGTAATAGGTCTCAAATTACACTTCTGTGTAATGTGGGCACGCCCAATAAGAGGGAACGAAAACATGCGTTTCCCAATTTACAGGAAAGGTTCTAAGGCCGTGATTCTCAAAAGTGCGGTCTCATGAGCAGCAGCAGCTGGGAATTTGCTAAAATGCAAATTATCAGGCTCCATCTCAGACCTACCAACTCAGAAACTGTGGGCAGGGGGGAGGGGTGGAGGCCCAGCAATCCATTTTCACGTTCTCCAGGGGATCCTGATGCACACGGAAGTGTTTAGAACCACTGCTTTAAGCTAATGGAATGTTTTTAGTGGCTGCCTGGACTTGATCCCCCTGGAGAATTCCTTTGCCTCCAGAGCCTCAGTCTCCTCATTTACAACGAGGGAAAAGTACACACTTACAAGATTATCACACGGGTTCCATGAGACAGTGCCCGGTACACGGCAAGTACTCAAGTGCTGGTTATTCTCGTTAAAGGAGAACTCAGAAGGGGCTGATCACCTCTTGGCATCAGCTCAGTAGTGAGCTGGGTTTTCCAAGCTTGGGGTTTTTATATCACCTGCGTGTCATAGCTCTACATTGGTCCCCTTGTTTCTAGCTTCTAAGGCTCCACGTTTCCCAGAGCTCTGCAGAGAGCCCCACGGGGCTGTGGCTGCTCCTAGGCCCACCCGAATTAGAGAGCAGCCTGAAGGGCCCGGGGTCAAGGTGCCCACCCCTCGCTGTCAGCCAGGTGACAGCGAGGAAATGGAGCCTCACAGCCACCGGCCCTCTGGGGGCACGTGGAAGGGCGTGGACAAGAGGTCACGAAACCTGGTGACCTCTGCCAGGAAGGGCTTTGGAAGGGTGTTAAATCACTGGCTCAAAGGGCTGTCTTGAGTGAAAAATACCAGCACCCACTTCAGATGAACCTCCAACCTCTACCTCCTCGGTAGAATGGAAGCTCCAGGGGGCCCAGAGGTTTTTTTTACCCCTTCTTGTGTCCCTGCACCATCAACACTTTGTAGGTGAACACCTGCTAACCCGGCAGCTCTCTCATTAGAAAGAACAAAGGGCCCTTTGCCAAGATGGGGAGCTCTGCTTGGTCTGGAGGCCCAGCTCGAGCCGTTCCATGAGGTGCCTGCGGGTGGGGTTCTTACCGGGATGGAGGTGGAGGCCGGCTTGGGATCATTTCGGGCTAAGCCTGGCGGCTATTCAAGATCGGGGAGTCGGGCGTCCGAGGAAACGCCACCGTCACAACCCTCACTTGCTCCTTGGCAAATGCCAGCTGCCTTTGGCTGAATGCAAGCCACTCTTTTCGGGCACCTGCCCGCCCACTGCCGACAGGGTCCAGCAACCCCTGCCTGGGCTCACGAGTGCTCCCTCGGGGGGAGCTGAGGAGCAGCCCCGTGGGTGCCCCATCGTGCCCGGGCAGTGCGCCAGCCAGAGGCGGCAGCGTGGAGGGAGCAGACGGGCTTTCCTCTGTGGTCACGAACGCACTCCAGGCTTTTGCTGGCCCTTTCCACCACCACCCCGAGTCCGCGTAGGACCCCACTTCCTACTCTTGAGCCCAAGCAGAGGCCTCCGCGGCGTCCCAGGGCTCATCTGCAGAGGGCCCCGCACAGCAGCTGTCCTGGTGGGTCTCTGAAGCTGTAACCTTGAACGTACTGCTGGAACTTACTCCTGCTCCCGGCCCCAGCCAACGGCCAGACACCTTGCCTAGTACGTAGAAATGGTCAGCGCTTACAAAGTTTGTGATAATCATTGCCCTCCCTCATTTGAAGTTTTTAACACTCATTAACAGAAATGCCCTTCTATTTCTGGGTTTTATTGTAGGTGCTGAAAGGGGGAATGGTGTTTATCCTTCAGAAGGAAGTTGGGAAGCGTGCAAGGGCCCTGGTCCAGAAGGTGACCATCCGACAAAAGGCCAAAGACCTGCCCTTTTCCCAGGCCTGAGTAACTCCCCCCTGGAAAAATGAGGGAGTGTCTTTTTACTGAAGAAAAATTCTCCAGAATTCACCAGTATTTTGCAAACATGCTGAGCACATGTGATCATTAGTGATTACAGCAAACTGGTAGTATTGTAGTCAAAGTCCTTTTGGTTGTGCAAAGGAAAAACTCCCTTCAGACTGACTTTTAAAAAGCCAAAGTGCATCCTAAGGATACCCGAGGAATTGATGGAGTCCAGGGCAAGGATGCAGGACTAGAGCCAGAAACCTTCATCACCTCCAGGCTACAACGCAGCTGCTCTCACCCACTTGCTCTCGTGTCTGTTATTTCTGCTTGTACAGATCTCTGCTCGTTCACGTGGCACCGGCTCAGGGGTCCTGACTTGCAAGTGCCCCATACGTGCTATCACCCCAGACAGGGACAGGGATGTCTCCTGCCCTTTGCAAAGTTCTTTGGATAAAAGAATGTTCTTGGGCCTGTTTGGATCGGGAGAAGATCAACCCTGGTCCGATCAACTGGTGTGCAGGGGAGGGGAGGGCCGAGGTCCTTGTGTACAAACAGGCTCCACAGCACGGTAATGAGAGAGGCGCCCGCCGCTTCAGCAGTGCTTAGCTATCAGTACTTAAAACAACAAAGACGTCTGTACTTTTCTATTCAGAGCGACCTTCACCTCCAAATTCTTACTGAACTAGCCAAAGCTTCAGAAACGTAAATTACTTACATTTTACAAACGTCTACTGAATGCTGAAACCCAAGTAGAAAAGGTTACCAAAAGTTGCTCCCTGTTTTATTGCTCTTCACTGGGCTAGGCTGATACTTGTTTTTTTAAATTTTCATCACATCTTACATGAGTGATGAAGACACGCCCAGTTACAAAAGGTACCCCTTTTCACTAACTATTTTTTTTTTTAACAATATGCATTGATGTCAACATCATGATAAAGCCGGATGTTCAGTTGATTCACTGAACCTATAAAAACCCTGCCAGGGAATCCTATTTTGTGGGCATGCCACACAGAGCCTGGCACTCGAGGTCAGATGATTCCAATCCTAATCTGAAAATAAGTGCAAGGAGCTCCGTGAGAACATATGTCTTGTCTGGCTACCAGTTTCAGGCCACACTTTGCTTCTGTGTCCTACAGTGGGCGGGGCAGAAAAAGTAACCCAGTCTCAAACTTGCTATTCTTTTCCTTTTAAGAATCTTAGAACTACCGACATCTCTAGCTCCGAAGCACACAATGCACACAAAGACATGACTGGACAGTATCTTAACTGAAAGCACTAGTTTAAATAGCCTAGAGTCTTACGGAAAATGTTATTCCAAACCATGCAGAGGCAGCAAGAGTCACCCAAAACCACAGTTTATTCTATGACCTTTATATTGCTTTTCTGTTATTTAAAGGTTGAAGCAAAGTGAAGTGGATGGAAATATTCTGTTAAAAGAACAAAGTGAGTCAATCACAGCATATGCATCTAGTAACACCTCAGGTCTATGCCATATGCTCCAAACACAAGGCTGAGTCCAGGAGTGGCTCATGTTCTGGGTTCTTGTAAAGCAAATGGAAATATTGGGAAGAATCAACACATCTCAACAGAGGAGCCATAAATGCCCTGAAAGCAGAAAGTTGACACAATTTTAAATATAATTCATATATATATTTTAAAATCAAACACAATTAAATAGAATATGGTTTAAGTACATGAATACTTCACTTCAGAAGAATAACAGAGGTGGTACATAGTACCAAAAACTCATACACAGCCTTTCTGCTTCTTCTGTTGATGAAACAGTGCGTGTCTATACAACCAAATATTGCAGTGGAATAAATTCTCTGTTCATTCAAGACTTTCTCAAGGACAGAGGTGATAATTATATATTCATATGTGTATATATGTATTTTTTGCCAAGTCTGAGCAAAAGCAGTAACACCTAAGAGAACGTTCTTTCCCTCCAACAGTCCGTGTGGTGAGGCAGCGCTGGCACTGCCTGCATGGAGTGTGTTGGCCGACCAGGTGGCCCCGCCCATGGCAGCGAGGACCAGACCCTGAAGCTGACCAAGTGGAAGTGCAGGGAAGGGCCTCTCGTTACCCCACAGACAGAAGAAAAAGGCCACAACCTGCACACTTCCCAGCGCAGAGCAAAGAAGAGGAGAGAGTCAGAGCTGAGTGCCTCTGTCCCCACACCTGCCCGCCCACCTTCTTTAAAAACTCTACAATCTGGGAATAAACATTTTGTTCAAGGAGCCACAGGGGAAAACTGGAGTGATGGCTGTTGCACATCCCTTTCCACAATTACTCTGAGGGGAGGTGACGTCACCGGAGCCCAGAATCTCGGAAGAGCAAGTCCTACCACTTGCAGCGCAGAGGCTCGCCCTTCCGGCAGCGGGGGAGCTGGTTTTAAGAGTACTGCGTCTCAGGAGCAATTAAAACGTGAAAACCATACACTGTCACCAAAGGGGAGGACAATGTCACCAAGACTTGACCCACGGCCCGTTAGCTTCCTTCCAAATTAACGCCTCTGTGCAGACCCCGCTCCCCGCAAGAAAAGCCACCTGCTGGCACCACACCGCCTGGCTCCTGAGGGGCCGACTCCCCTGCCTGTTCAGGAGACCAAGCGAAGCCCCTCTGGTACCCGCTGTCTGATGCTGTTGGGGTGGGTCACCGCCAAGGGAGGTGCATCAAATACCGGCTCTACGCCTCTGTGTCTCCCATGGCGTGTGGCCCCTGCCTATCCCAGTGGACTAACACTCTTCCACACGTGGGTTATTGCCATTGGAAAACTAGTCATTCTCTAGTAATGTAAACAACACCACTCTGTCTCTACAACTTTCACTGTGTGATCATCACGTGCAGGTGTGTCTACACGACACTCTGCCGACGGTGGAGTCTAGGATTGTCTGCCAGTCTTTCTTGGGAACAACAGTGAGAAGAAATACAGTGCTCTGTTTTCACTGGCTGTGGGGAAGAATCCAACCAAAGGAAAAAAGTTCTCCTATTTTCCAAAAGCAGATTTCCTTTATCTCAGGTCTTGAGTCATAGCTGATGAAAGAAAGGAAAAGAAAAAGGTAAGGTACATTTCTACAACCAGTGACACATTACCATCACAGATTAAGGAAGAAGGGCACCAACACTTACACTCAGTGAGCGCCTGCTACATACCAGCGCTCATGACAGCCAGGACCTGACTACAGTCACAGGAGGTAAAATGCCCTAATTAGCTTCATTTACAGCTGAGTGAATGGAAGCCTAAGGAGGCCAAGCAACCCACCTGAAGGTTATATAACGAGGACTGGCACCCAGACTTGCTTTTATCTTTCCGTTTTGGCAACAGATATTAGAACGAAATATCTACTTTTTGACAGATAATTCTGCTTCTAGGAATTAACTCTAAAGCATACTCATAAGAGAGGGCAAAGACTTACATACACATTCATCAAAGTATTGTTTGTAACAGGGAACGATCCCAAACGACCTAAGTGGCCATCCACAGGGGATTCATTAGATGAAGACAGGGCCATAATATGGAATGCGCCAAAGCCTTCAGAAAGAAAACAGAGAGCTTTGATCTTCTGGCCTCCTAAGACCAAGCTTCTGAGGCTGAGTCCTCCTTTTCACTGCACTGGGGAGGAAACAAACATCACAGAAGACATGGTCCCTGCTGTTTGTGAGATGGGACACAAACACATGAAACAATTCAGTAACGCTGTGAGGTCATTTACATTAAATGCCCAAGTGCTTTCTATAGACAAATGTAGAGTAGGTGATTCAAAGCAGAGAGGTATCCACAGGGGTTAAAGAGGGGTTGGGTACTCCTTTGTGGGTGCAGGACTTCTCACATTCACACATTCATGGAATGAGAATTACAGGGAATCTTATGAGATTTTCTTGTCCAACTTCTCTGATCCACTGATAAGGAAATGAAGGGACCAGAGAAAATTAACTTGCAAAAGGTCACACATACTAAAAATGGACTGAACAAGGTCTGCCGGCCTACTGCTTTTTCCATACCAATACACTGCTGATTCCTAAAGGACAGGCAGGACAATCATCTTGGCCAGCCAAAGAGAAGGTCTAGCAAGGTTAAAAGCAAAATATATCTGTGTATCTTAGAAATGAAAAGCATATGGTAATAAAATCTGAACACACAACTCCAAGGAAAAGCCTTAAGTTTGAACATCTGCTTTCCAAAATGGTTTCTAAAGAACATTTTCATATTGTCAAACATTTGATCATCAACATGACAATGGGGAATCACAAAAATAACTACCTTGCACTTCTTTATACACCTTTATCATGTTATTTGCTATTCTGGGTTTGACTGAGCCAGTGAATATAGGCAAAAATTATCACCCTTATATAGAAAAGAGGATGGAATCTGCAAAAGTAAACAGAGCTTTGGTATGAATCAGCTCAGTGAAAAGTTCAAAATTAAACCAAGCTCTGGTAATAACAGAGTAAAAAGCTGGCTACAAAGTTAGCAAGGAAAGGTGATGCTGGACCCAAACCTAAGTTCACGCCTCCATCTGAATACAGGTGACTAACACAGGTAACTAACACAGTGTTGCTAACTCCTGATAAAGAAGACGACAGAAGAGTTCAACACCTTCACAAAGAGTCTGAGCAGAGGTTCTCCTATCACATGAAGTCTTTGTGAGTCAACTCAAGTTACAGAAAGCAAAGCTGGTGGAGGAACTGGGAGTCTTTGCCTGAAGAGATAACTGGGGGTGCTAAGTCGCTGCCTCCAATCTGCTGGGTTATTTGTGTGGCTCTTGTGGGCACAGCTGGTGAAGCCATAGAAAAACAGAGGATTTGGTTGGGGGCAAGTCAGAATTTCCTAACGATCACTGTTGCTGATCTCCAGGTGAAGGTGGCAGATCGATCACAACCATTCAACTCACTCCTTCCTAAAGCAGTACGTAAAAAAATAACCCAAACAAAAGCACCAAAGTCACATGAAAGGGAAAAGTGAGAGAAGAGGCAACAACAAAATGGAAGAGTGTAAATGACTTAGTAGATCCAAAAAAAAAAAGTAATTGATATTCACCTTTATCTTTATTACTTCCTTCTTTCTGCTTTCTTTGGGTTTCATTTACTCATTTTCTAGTTTCTTAAGATAGAAGACTGTGACTTTTCCTCTTGTCTAATATAAATATTTAATGCTATAAATTTACCTATAAGAAATGATTTAGCAGTATCCCACAAATATAGTTGTCCCTTAGTAATGGTGGGGGATTGGTTCCAGGACCCCTGCAGATACCGAAATGCGAGAATGCTCAAGTGCCTTATATAAAATGGCACAGTATTTGCATATAACCTACACACCTCATCCTGTGTATCTGAAATCACCTCTAGCTTACTTATAATACCTAATTCAATGCAAATGCTATGTAAATAGTTGCCAGGCCACGGCAAATTCAAGTTCTGCTTTTTGGAACTTTATGGAAAAATTTTTTTTTTCTAATATATTTTTGACTCGTGGCTGGTTGAATCCATGGATGTGAAACCTTCAGATGTGGAGCCCACGAATAGGGAGGGCAGATTCTACTATGTTGTGTTTTCAGTCCAAAATATTTTCTAATATTCCTTTTGATTTCTTCTTTGACTAATGGGTTACTGAGAAGTATGTTGTTTAATTTCAAAATATTTGGGGATTTTCCACATATCTTTCTTTCTCTTTTATTTTTTTTTGGCTGTGCCACACAGCTTGTGAGATCCTAGCTCCCCAACCAGGGACTGAACCCAGGCCCTCAGCAGTGAGAGCCCAGAATCCTAAGCACAGGACACCAGGGAATTCCCTCCACATATCTTTCTGTTACTGATTTCTTGTTTAATTCCTTTATGGTCAGAGAAGAAACTGTATGCTTTCAATCCTTTAAAATTCATTGAAAGCTTACAGTTTGTCCTCCCTACACTTTGGAAACTGCTTCTGGGAAGTGAACTAGGGATCATCTCAATGTTACCTTCCTTTCAAGGATTAAAGTCCTCTACTGCCTGTTGTCTAATATCTGGAAAGAGCTGTTTCATTGAGTTTGTCAGTTTTCTAGTTGTTTATAATGAGAGGGCAATTCCTATAGCAGTTAACCCTTCAACGGCAGAAGCAGAAGCTCCCTTATGCCCTTTTAAATCTGTGTGTCTCTGGGATCTAGTTCTCTTCAGTTTTACACACGCTAGATCAGAACCCAAGTCATCCTTACCTTTGTGGACTTCTCTAGCGGCTGATCGCACTGTGCCTGCTGCATAACGTCACTGACTATCATTTTAGCGATCTTCCAAGCTAGCTCTTCCTGGGCCTATAAAAGTAATTAAACTGTTGATAATGGTTATTCACCAGAAGAATCAGCAAACATTATTAATGTCCTAAACACACCTGTATATGCATATCATTTCTACATATTTGGGAAGAAGCACATTCCCATGTATGAAAGGACCTGGGCCACCCTCTGGTTGTGATATATTAACGTGCTCTTCACTGTCTATCCGACATCATGACTATTTTCATGTTAGGCGGTCAGAACAAAACATCTTTCTTTTTCCACTCTCATCTTTCAATGTACTTAACTATTCAAAAAAGCAAGCCTCTACTTCTGAAAGTATAACTGACAGTGAGGAAGGAAACATTTGAGCTTTTGTTTCTATACTGATTACTGGTGCCTGCTGATTAATGGAAACTTAACTGCTTGGATATTTTTCACTGGCCAGAGTCTCTGGACTGAGGATACCTCCACTGCCTCTACCAGGCAACTGTGAGATGCTAGGAAGGGCCCACCCCTTCTTGTTACCTCCTAGATAAGGAAGCAGTGATGTACCATGCTGCTTAAGCAAGGGAACTAAGGAAAGAGAAAACTGGAAACCTTGCTGAGAGTAAGTGTCCCTTATAAACAGGAATCTGTTTACACTAAAAGCAGAATTTACCTCATCAGTATTTCCTTGCACCCATTTCTTCATAGCTTGAGAGAACATGGATCCTAGTAAACAAAGCCAAAGTTGAATGTAGACCTCATGCATAATTTTACGTTAAAAAAGTGCTCTTGTTTAAACATCTATTCCCCAGCTTTTAAAAGATTCTTTTTTTAAAGATTTATCTTTTTAAAAAGATACTATTTTTGGGGTACAACCTCACCCCAAAATTAAGGAATATTACCATTAATAAAAACTGATTATATTGGCTCCTATCATAACAGAGTATTTAACTTGCAAATATTATGGTTTGAAAAACTTTGAAAAGCTGTTTTAGAGCTCTAGATTTTTCTTCTATTCTCCTCACTTGATGAAAGAAACTATCATCTAGTGTTAAATTTGCAGTAAACATTCAAAGATCAAATAAAACCATGACCAGGATCTGGTCTTGAGATAAGAATCTAGCAATACATCAGGAGATGTCATGTATATAAATCTTTCAGATCAGCTCCTATACAAAAGGGCTTCCAGTGCAGATTATGCTGCTACATGCTGGATCTCTGGTCGGTGTAAATTTGCTGGGTAAGATCATAGTTTTAAACACCCATGCTCCGTCCAGGCCATAATACACCTCAACTTCCCAGGGGACACACAAGCCTATCTACACCTGTACTCTAGATGCTGAGGAGTCACCAAGGACGTAGGCTAGCCTCTATTTCCAGGTATAAAATACACAGCTTATCCTTTCATTAATACATATAGGCTCACATCCTAACTTTGCCTTAAACCAAGTGGTTGGTAGATTATTCCTTAGGCAAGATCCTGATTAGTTCAATGACTGGGATACGCTATAGTAAACTGTAGCATTCATGAAAAAAACAAAACCTGGATCCTTTCCCCTTAATATATTTTTATTTAATTAATTAATTTATTTATTAAAACAATGGCTTTCTTTCTTTTTTTAATTATTATTACAAATTTATTATTTATTTATCTATTTATTTTTGGCTGCGTTGGGTCTTTGTTGCTGTGCATGGGCTTTCTCTAGTTACATCGAGCTGGGGCTACTCTTAATTGCGGCGTGTGGGCTTCTAATTGCGGTGGCTTCTCTTGCTGCAGAGCACGGGCTGTAGGCGTGCGGGCTTCAGTAGCTGCAGCATATGGGCTCAGCAGCTGTAGCACACGGGCTCAAGTGCTCCGCGGCATGTGGGATCTTCCCGGACCAGGGCTCGAACCCGTGTCCCCTGCCTTGGCAGGTGGATTCTTAACCACTGCGCCACCAGGGAAGCCCAATATTTTGTATTATTAGCTAAAAGTCTGAACACTGATCTAGTTAAATTTTATAGCCAAGCAGAGCCAGCAGGGCCACAACATTACATGCTCTGCTTATAGTCTCACCCCTGCCGTAATGCTCTGTCCTCGGGCTCCCCTGCGGTCACCCTGTTGGCAGCCTACTTGTGAACACTCCCTCCTCCTCTTCTAATGCCCTGTCTTTGACTCCTGTGTATCCCTGCCCCCTTTAACAAGGAGCTTCATCAGGATTCCATTCCCTTCAGCACTTTCTCTCTGGGGCATCTCATCCCCTCCTGTGGCTTTAACTTCCTTCAAAATGCAAATAACTCAAAAACTTGTCATTGGGTGTCAAACCAATACTTACAAATTGTCCTAAGGCATCTCAAACATAACATGTTCCGAGTTGAGCTCTTCTATCTCCTATGTACTCTTTTTCTTGTAGCCTCTATCTCAGAAATTAATTTAATCCTCTATTAAAAATTAACATCATAATGCTTCATCTAGAGAACCGATATTAGAAAACTCATCTGCTTTCCTCATTTGCTCTCTGTATGAAATCTGTAACCAAATTCCACCTTGGATGTAGTCTCCTGAATTCCCCCTTGGAAGTCTTATAAATCTGAACTTCTAGTTCCTGCTACCACTACCTATCCTTGGATCCTCTTTTTCGTCTATCTACATTACTAGCAAATTATACTACCTGACTACTACCTGAATCTCTGATACCAGTCTCTCCCCAACTCCAATTCATTCGCAGACTACAGCCAGAAAAATGCATCTCACTGCACTCTGCTTAGAAATCTCTGGTGCTCAACAGACAGTACCGCAGGCTTCTTAGTATGACATGCGCGGGCTTTCACAGTGTACACGCCGCTCTATCTCCCACCACTGCACTGGGGCACGAGGAGACTGCCACTGCAGGGACTACCTTCTCACAACATCCTCTACAATTCCTTCTTGTTACACTTTCTCCTAGATGATGTGAAGGTAACTTTAAAAATTACCTTGCTTGCCCTGAAAGCAAAGTTCTCATATTCTCAGGAGCTTCTGAGATACACCCGCCCCAAAACGTAGCCCTTTCTTCTGTGCTCTACTATCAGAGCTTTAAAATCCAAAATGAAACTACAGGTTGGTAAATGACAAACATTCTTTGCAGCTGCCCTCATGGAGAAAGGGGGAGGGAGCAGAGCTGAACTGTAAACAACCGCTGTCAACGTGGTATTCTGAACCAAAGCTCGAGGCTGCGCTCTATCTGCTCTGTGATCCCTAACGAGTTACAATTTCTCTGATCCTCAACTTCTTCACCTGTAGAACAAGAAGGCGGTACCCACAGATGTATCATCTAAGATTCGAATGAGCCAGGGCTTGGTCCCCCATTCTGCTCAGGTGTCTACTCAAAATGCTACTTCCTCAGTGAGACCATTCCTGACAACCACTTCTAAGACAGCACTACCCACCACTCTTGCAGTCCCTCACTCTGCTTTTATGTCTGTGTATAAACACAGACAGACACACACACGCACACTGTACTCATCTGTTTACTGTCCCTCCACTATAATGTTAGTTCCATGAGGGCAGGAATCTTATTTTCTTCCCAGTATTTAGAGTGGTAGATGCATATAGTAGGCACTCAAATGTTAGAATGAATGAACAAATGAATAATATGAAGAGACTGAATGAATAGAATAAGCAGAGACAGTGATTTGGGGAAAAGTTTTTTGTACATCTTACCTTCATCTTTACTCATATATCTTTAATATATCTTAATTCATATAATACAAAAACAAACTGCAAACACCCAACACCTATTCTCTGGAGCAGCAGCACCTCATGAGCTGTCAAAGGAATAAGACCAGCTTCAGAAAAAAAACCCCAAACAGCTCAGAGACTCTATTACTACTGGAGACCCCATTACCATCTCTGACAGAAGCTACCTGATGACAGTGGAGGCCTTCCTGACCGATACCTCCAGAGGCTGTCCAGCACTTTCTCTACACCTAGGCCACCACTGATCTCTTCCTAGTATTCATCTTCTACCCAATAAGACACTACTGGACTGTAAGTTTCTTAACAACAGGCTCTGTATCTTCTAACTGCCCCGTGAGTCTGAGTGCATGGAGGCACTCAATAATTATTTACAGAATGAGCTGTGCAGACTTCCTTCGGTCTTTACACTTGCCCAACTGTGTACCTCAGACTTCTCTGGCTAAATAGGAAATAAAATCAATTTTTTGGATAAACTAATAAAGACAAATAGGTTAACAGGCCCTTTCCTGGTTTAAATTATTTCAACAATTGTTGCACTTTTTGCTTACTCTGTTAATTTGTATCTGACCCCAAAGTAGATTATTCATCAACATAAAAGTGGTGCAGGGCTTCCCTGGTGGCGCAGTGGTTAAGAATCCGCCAATGTGGGAGACATGGGTTCGAGCCCTGGTCCGGGAAGATCCCACATGCCACAGAGCAACTAAGCCTGTGAGCCACAACTACTGAGCCTGTGCTCTAGAGCCCGTGAGCCACAACTACTGAACCCCACGCACCACAACTACTGAAGCCTGCGCGCCTAGAGCCCGTGCTCCACAACAAGAGAAGCCACCACGAGAAGTCCGTGCACCACAACGAAGAGTAGCCCCCACTACCTGCAACTAGAGAAAGCCCACGTGGCAACGAAGACCCAACACAGCCAAAAATAAACAAACAAACAAACAAAAATCTAAAGTTAGTAACTATTAAAAAAAATGTGGTGCAAATCATTACCTAAACAATTCGTGTATTAAAAAATAAGATAAACAGAATAGAAATGCAGTTCAATTCAATAGGAAGACTGCCAATAGCTCTTAATTTTAAACACACTTATCAAAAGGGAACATTTTCTTCTAACAAAAGTTAGTATCTTTTACTCAAGATAATACTGTCAATCCAATCACACTGAAAATTTTCTAGATATTATCTGAATGGACCCACAGTGGTTTCCTAAATCTTCCTGTGTAAACCAACTGTTTGGAAGCTGAGCTCAGTCACAAAGAGTATGTCTGTGTTTAACTCTTGGAATTAACCAAGCACTCTTTTGCTGATTAAACAAAGGATTTCAATTTCAACCTATTAATATTTTCCACATATATTTCATAATAACTTTCAGCAATTTAGAGGAAATTTAGTAAAATAAAGGGTATCAAGATAAGCCTCAAGTCCAACCTGGATTGGGTATTTTGCCTTTAAATCAAAAGGTGAAGAGTATCTTTTCATGGAGATGCGCCTTCTGTAATGGTAAAGCAAGTTCAGTAACTTCTGATTCAGAGAGAGACTGTACTGAGACCTGATTACACGAAGCCCTTGCACTCGCTCGTGACTATAAACACAAGGTCAAAGAGATGGCAGTTATTTTGCAAAATAAACAGTTTAAATCTTCAATGATCCTTTACTTACAGTCAATGACTAATGTGAGTAAAGGCTTGATACAATGTATAAAAACACCACAAACCTTTCGATTTCTTTACATCAGGTTCAGGCTCAGATTCTCGGATGAACTGCCCCAAGTCACTAACTCTTCCAAATGTCATCTTCCTAAATAAGTATGAAAAGAACATACTTTCTAAAAATCAATTTTAAATTTAAAAAAATTAATTTTTAAGCATTTTTTCTAGATCTAGAAAGCTAGAAATACAATTTATATCTACCCCATGTTACTCAAAGTGGGGCTAATTTCATAAAGAACTGTCCCCACAGAAAGCAATCTTTAATTCAATGCAATTCCATTCAAAATCCTCAAAAAGTTTATGAAACATGAGTTAACAGATAATTCACAGTTCTAAAATTCATACAGAAAAGGCACAAGCATAGCCAAGATAATTTTGTAAAAGAAACAAAAAGGTAAGACTTCCCCTAACAAGATAAAAATATAATTATATAATTATAAAGCTATAGTAATAGAAAGCAAAGTTAAAAGGCAAAGAACACAGTGAGAGGTCTTATTTTTAATAGATGCAGTAACTGATACTTAATAACCAGAAACATACAGAATTCCAACAAACCACTAAGAAATTACCCAACAAAAAAATGTGAAAAAGAGATGACAGTCAATTCACAGAAGAAAAAACTGAACAACCAACAAACATGACAAAAGAAGCTGAATCTCATAAACAACAAACCCAGATTGGTAAAACATTTAAAGTCTGATATTATTTATTGTTGACAAGGATGTGGGGAAAATTAGTAACTTTATTAATGATTGGTAAGAATATAAAATGTACAGATCCGTTTAAAGGTAAACTGTAAATTGGTTAAGGGCTATGAAAATTTTAAATCTGCTTCTTGGTACAAGGAAATATAAAAGGAAGTCTTTGCTATACTGTATATCACAGTAAAATTGCAAGCAATTTAAATAACCCACTAATACCAAAATAGCCAAATAGTAACATACCACATTATGGAAGATTTTGCCACGGTTATGAGCTATAATTAATATTATTTATGGAATACTACAACATAGTTAAAAATGAGGTAAATATGTACAGACTAACATAGAAAAATCTCCAAACTCACTATGAGTGAAAGCACAAGATACAGCACAGAGTATAACATCAGTTACATAAAAATAAGCAAACAAAAATATACACCATAACATAACAGTGATTATCCTGAGAAGGAAGGGGGGAAAATAAGCATTGGTGTGTAATCAAAGGGCACATTAGCCTTATCTGTAAATTTAATTTTTATAAGAAGAGATTAATATATTTGTAATTAAAAGTTAAAAGAAGAAAAAAGAATCTTACGATGCCTATATATTATTTCATTTCTGGCAAAGTGAATCTTATTTTAGAGACAGCCTTCCTAATAAGTCATCAATGAATATATGGGTGCCAATACAACTGATACAAATTTGTTTGCCTTTAGAAAAATTTCAGGAAGATGCTAAAACCATAAAACTAAAACAAACACTGAAAACTATCTCTAAAGATGGAGAAAAATAATTATTTCTCTATTTATGACCCATTTTATAAATTAAAAAATATGTATTTACACACTATATATATATTTTACAAATTTAAATTTTATAAATTAAAATATATTTATTTTACACACAAAAAAAACTATAGAAGTAAAACATCTTGCAATTGATAGACTTTCTTAAGTCAGGTTTGAAATAAATGAACCAAGCATTCCTTAAGAATAAATATCCTCTTTGGGAATTAACTCATTTAGGCTTACTGTCCACCATTTCCTAAAATAAGAAATAAAGATTACTACAACACTGATACAGCTGAAGACAATGTGGTCAAAATAACCTTCTATTTACTTAAAAGTATTTTCCAGACTTCTTAGTCTCCCAAATATCAATTTACTTTCTGGTAAAAGCAATTAAACATGTTGAAATCCCTTTTTTATGGTACTGCCAGGACTGGGGTGGGATAATCATGCCTTTACACAGGTTTCTGCGTTTTCAAGCCATCTTTAGGGAAGAGGAAGTGATTTTATGATTTGATCTCTGGTAAGGATCAAGAAGTGCTGTAACACAGGAATCACTGTCTTTCTGTTACAGGATAAAATAAACAACCAAGTTAATTCTTAAATACAAAGGAATCATTTTATTCCATTTTTCCAAGTATAGGTGGTTCTCCGTATCTGCAGGTTCCACATCCACAGACTCAACCAACTGCCGACTGAAAACTGTAGGAAAAAGAAAGCCAGAAAGTTCCAAAAAGCAAAACTTGAATTTGCTGTGCATTCCAACCATTTACATAGCATTTACATTGTATTTACAACTATCTACATAGCACTGACATTTTATTAGCTATTATAAGTAATCCAGAGATGATTTATACAGGTTTAAAATACTAGGCCACTTCCTATAAGGAACTTGAGTATCCTCAGATTTTGGTATCCAAGGGGGTCCTGGAATCAATCCCCTGCAGTTACTGAGGGATAACAGTAATAGTTATACAGTCCATGATAAATGATATTGGCATCCTTGTAGTTTAGTTTTGGTTTTAAGACAGAGACTTTGAAATAGTTAATTATGAAGCCAGTGAAATGCGGAAGAGATAGCCTAAAACACACTATGTAAACATGACACTCATCAGAGTCGTATATGGTGGTAGAATAATGATGTCAATGATATTTACCGAGTGCTCACTGACATCCGGCAATGTTTTAAATGCTTTTCACGTATTATCTCATTTAATCCCCTCACCAGCCCAAGGAAGCAGGAATATTATCCTCATTTTACACATGAAAAACCTGAGACACAAAGAGGTTAGGTAGCTTGCCATAAGCAGCTGAGCCAAGACTGAAACCCAGGAAGTCACTCCTGAGCCTTCATCCTTAACCATGCTCTACTGCATTGCAGGTATATTCAAGAGAGTAGAAAACAATTTTTAAATTAAAAAATAAAAAAGATGCTCACCCTGCATACGTCCGTTGATACAAAGATTCTGGATCCAGACTTGCAGCATCCACAATTATCGCTTCATCAAAGTTTTTCAGAATTTTAACACTGGCTTTTTTCACACTAGACTACAACAGAGATTGTGAAGTTATTAGTATGTTATCCAGGAGTTAAATAGTCCTGGGTTTGGAATGACAGATTCATACAAAATCTTCAGTGTTTGAAACACATGCACTTTTCACTCAACCCTGTCACTAATGAGATGTTTAACAGCAATGATTCTGAAATGTCATCTTGAACATAACTACAGGAGGGAGAAGCACAATACTAAAGCGTACGACACATGCATCTGTGTGGCAAATGTATTTTCCTTAATGACTGAAGTTCCAACAAACGTGCTTACGTTCCAAACGGGCAAAACTCCCATTCTTCCAAGCATATGTATCTTGCCTAATAAATGTAAAGCCCAACTTTTACAGGATAAACATGAATGCTTTTGATTCTCAGTGTGGCCATGTGACAAAAGAGAAGATAAAGGAAACTTTCTAAAATGACCAGCATTCTACCTCCTACTCCTCACGCCCACAAAAAAAAAAGCAAGTCAGAATTGGTACTTTTGTGAAATACGGAGGCATAGGTTGACCCAGAAATTCCACTTCTAATAATTCAATTATAGACAGACTCACACTTATGCAAAATGACTTATACACAGGAGTACTTATTGCAGCATTGTTTCAAGTAACAAAAGACAGGAATACATTTAACATCCATGATTAAAGCATAGGTTAAATTAAAAAAATAACTGAACAGGGCTTCCCTGGTGGCACAGTGGTTGAGAGTCAGCCTGCCGATGCAGGGGACACGGGTTCGTGCCCCGGTCCGGGAAGATCCCACATGCCGTGGAGCAGCTGGGCCTGTGAGCCATGGCCGCTGAGCCCGCGCGTCCGGAGCCTGTGCTCCACAACGGGAGAGGCCACAACAGTGAGAGGCCCGCGTATCACAAAAAAAAAATAAAATAAAAATAACAACAAAAAAAATAACTGAACAGACACTTATAGAACACTCTGCAGTAGGGGTAAAAAGGGCTCTCTTTACATGCTGAGAAAGGCACATAATTAAAAAGAAAGAGGCACCAGAATAAAAGAACAGAGAAATACTTCCATGAGGCCACTGAGGTAAGATACCAAAATGAGATATCACTAGTAAAGAAAACTACAGACCACTATCTCTTAGGAGTATAGATGCAAAATCCTCAACAAAATACTAGCAACATATAAAGATAATTATATACCACAACTAAGTGGAATTTATCCCAAGAATGCAAGGTTGGTTTAGCATCTGATGATTCATTAATGTAATACACCGTAACAACAGAGTAAATCCCCAAAACCCACATAATCCCCTCAACTGATACAGAAAGAGCATCTGACAAAATCCAACAGCCTTTCATGATAAAAAACATTCAACAAATTAGGAATAGTAGGGAACTTCCTCAACTTGATAAAGAGCATTCATGAAAACCCCACACATCACAATAAATGATGAAAAACTGAAAGCTTTCTCCGAGAAATCAGGAAAAAGACAAAGATGCTCACTTTTACCACTTCTATACTGCAAGTTCTAGCCAGAGCAGTTTAGCCAAGAAAAGGAAATAAAAGGCATCTAAAGTTGATAAGAAAGAAAACTATTACTATTCGCAGATGACAAGATCTTACATATAGAAAATCCTAAAGAATCCACAAGAAAACTATTAGAGCTAACAAATGAATTTAGTAAAGCTGAAGGTACAAGATAAACGCACGAAAAGCAGTTACATTTCTATACACTTAGTGAACAATCAGAAAATGAAATTAAGAAAACAATTTCTATTTATAATAGCATTGAAAATAATAAAATACTCAGGGATAAACTGACTCCAGGAGGTGTAAGAATTGTACACTTCAAACTACAAAACACTGCTGAAAGAAATTAAAGATGGCCTAAATAAATGGAATGACATTCCATGTTCATGGACTGTAAGACTTAATACTGTTAAGATGGCAATACTCCCTAAAGGAATCTACAGATTCAGTGTAATCCTGACCAAACTGTTAAAGCTGATCCTAAAATTCACACGGAACTACAAGGGACCCAAATAGTCAAAACAATCTTGCAAATGAAAAAAAAAAACAAAGTCAGAGGACACACAGCTCCCGATTTCAAAACAGAGCCTGCAAACCATAGTAATCAAAACAATGTAGTACTGGTCTAAGTACAGACACAGAGATGATGGAGTAGAGCTGAGAGTCCAGAAGTAAACCCATCTATCTAAGGTCAAATGATTTTCAACAAGGGTGCCAAGATCATTCAACGGTGAAAGAGTAGTTTCTTCAAAAAATAGTGCTGAGACAACCAGATATCCACATGCAAAAGAATAAAGTTGAATCCCACTTCACATAATATATAAAACTAACTCAAAATGGATCAAAGGCCCAAAACTCTTAGAAGAAAACAGGTGGGGGGCTTCCCTGGTGGCGCAGTGGTTGAGAGTCCGCCTGCCAATGCAGGGGACACGGGTTCGTGCCCCGGTCCGGGAGGATCCCACATGCCGCGGAGCGGCTGGGCCCGTGAGCCGTGGCCGCTGAGCCTGCGAGTCCGGAGCCTGTGCTCCGCAGCGGGAGAGGCCACAACAGTGAGAGGCCTGCATACCGCAAAAACAACAACAACAAAAAACCAGGTGGGTATGGGGAGTAACTACTTAATGGACACGAGGCTTCCATTTGGGATGATGAAACACTGTGGTGATGACTACACAATACTGTGAATATACTAGTGTCACAGAATTGTGTACTTTATAATGCTTAAATTTATGTTAAGTGAATTTTACCTCAATTAAACAAAACTATTTCTAAACACGATGAACAAGTTGAATGTGAGATTGGGAAAACAATTACATTTATAATAGCATCAAAAAGAATAAAACATTTAGAAATAAATTTAAGAAAAGAAATACAGAATTATACTTGAAAACTACAAAATATTGTTAAGATGGCAATCCTCACCAAATTGATCTATGGAGTCAAAGTACTCCCTCCCTATCAGAATCCTGACTAGCTTTGTCCTAGAAATTGAAAGCTGATCCTAAAATTCACATGGAATTGCAAGGGACCTCAAACAGTCAAAACAATCTTGAAAAAGAACTAAGTTGGAGGACTCTCACTTCCTGATTTCAAAACTTATTACAAAGCAACAGTTACCAAGACTGAGTAACAGATATCATTCGACCCAGCAATCCTACTCCTAGGTATATACCCAAGAGGAATGAAAACCCATATCCACACAAAAATTGTACAGTAGCATTGTTCATAACAGCCGAAAGGTGGAAACAACCCAAATGTCGATGAGCTGATGGATGAACAAAGTGTGGTGTGTCTATATGGTGGAATATCATTTGGCCATAAGAATGAACAAAATTCTAATACATGCTAAAAACATAGATGAACCTTGAAAACATGCTAAGTGAAAGAAGCTAGTCATAAAGATCACATATCATATGGTTCCACTTATATGAAATGTCTGGAATAGGCAAATCTATAGAGACATAAAGTTAAAGTAGATTAGCAGTAGCCTAGGGCTGGAGGACAGAGGATTAGGAGGGTGATAGTTAAAGGATACAAGGTTTCTTTCTTGGGTGAAAAAATGTTCTAAAATTAATTGTGGTGAGAGTTTAGCAACTTTATAAACATACTAAAAAACCACTGAATTATACAATGTAAATGGATAAATTGTATGGTATGTGAATTATATCTCAATAAAGCTCTACAAAAAAAAAAAGAGAGAGAAAAAAAAGAAAAGAGGAGGATAGTGACTGGAAGGGGGGATGAGAGTTTCTGACATACTGGTAACGCGTCCTGTTTCTTGATCTGGATGCTGGTTACAAGGGTTAGGTCTGCTTATCGAAATTGTTGAGCTGTATGTAGTTACGAAATGTAGAGTTTTCTGTACATGTTATTATACTTCAACCAAAAATGTAAAAATACATTTTATGGTTAGCACCTAGACCTTTTAAGTACCTAAATAAAAACAAAGCATTCCAGCTTATATCAAAAAACGAAATGGCAACCACACTCAGCAGGTCACCTCCTATGCAACCTCAAAAAGAGGAAAAGGTACTGAGGACAGACAGCCTTGTTGATGGCAATAAAACTGTACTGTCTTAAAAATTAAGAAAATTTATCCAAGGCCCAGGGTCAAAAATTATTTGCCAATAGTGATGAGAAAATAATTATGCTATATTATTAAACTTATGGTGGAAAAAACTAGACAGAGAATATATTCATGGCTCTGCCACTTACTGTGTGACTTCAATAAAATCAATTAACTTTTTACTACCTCCTTACTCTGTTCTTGGGCATAACCCACTTAGTGTGATTTTGCAGACAGTCAGAGAAGGCCTGATATATGAAAACACTCCAAAAAAACAAAAAAGGCTAAGGAAATGTACAATGGCATTATAGTTCAAAATGAAACCAAAAGCCCTTCAGTGAAATACTAATAAATCTAGGAGTTCACTCAATTATTCTCTAAAAAAGCATTCCAAATTTAGTTACTAAAATTTCCCAAATAATTATACAAACAACTTTTCGGAGGCTATAAATATGTCATGTGATTTGATTATTTTTTTTTTTTTTTTTTTTTTTTTTTTTTTTTTTTTTTGCAGTACACGGGCCTCTTACTGTTGTGGCCTCTCCCGTTGCAGGAGCACAGCCTCCGGACGCGCAGGCTCAGCGGCCATGGCTCACGGGCCCAGCCGCTCCACGGCATGTGGGATCTTCCCGGTCCGGGGCACGAACCCACGTCCCCTGCATCGGCAGGCGGACTCTCAACCACTGCGCCACCAGGGAAGCCCGTGATTTGATTATTTAAAGCAAGAGTTGGGCTTCCCTTGTGGAGCAGTGGTTAAGAATCTGCCTGCCAATGCAGGGGACACGGGTTCAAGCCCCGATCTGGGAAGATCCCACATGCCACAGAGCAACTAGGTCCGTGCGCCACAGCTACTGAGCCTGCGCTCTAGAGCCCAAGAGCCACAACTACTGAAGCCCGGGCGCCTAGAGCCCCTGCTCTGCAACAAGAGAAGCCACCACAATGAGAAGCCCGCGCACTGCAACTAGAGAAAGCCCGCGCACAGCAACAAAGACCCAACACAGCCATACATACATACATACATACATACATAAGTAAATAAATAAGTGTTTAAAAAAATAAAAGCAAGAGCTGCAGTGTCAAGTAGAATAATGGTCTGACATCTTACAATATGACACACTGTTAATCATCACAAAGACTTTGGTTAGCATATATAGTAAGTAGGCTAATTTTATCTCTCCTTTGTTTCTTCTACCACCTAAAAGCTACAAACGGGATCTGATGCTAAGATCTGAGCGAAACAATCCTGGTGCAGAGGCACAGGGGTCACTACCTGCATGGCAGAGCTGTCGGCCGCCCCGGGGTGGGAGTCCTCAGTGGGGCCAGCAGAGCCCAGAGCCGTCAGCAAGACACTTCCTCCCAGGAACTCGTCTCCACGAACCGAATGGATGAGATCATTCAAATATTTATAATAAAGGTTGCTGGACAAAAAGCCAGGCAAAAATACCTGAAGAGAGGATACAATTTATTTTAAAGTTGAAATCAAATACACTAAAATTTTATTTTACAATAAAATTTTACCTTCAATGCTACCAGTTAGCACACATGATTTTACTCCTCCTCTTACACTCCAAGTATTATCCCTCTGTACACAGCTCACATTGTAACTAAAACTACAATGTGTACAATTTATAGATTGTTTCCCCCAGAAAACTTGCCATGAAACTACTGAATGGACTTGATTATCTAGACTTCTTAGATACCAGGGAGGGATCTAATTTGAAACTAGATTTTTCTTGTTTGTTATAAATATTGAAGTCTTTGTATATATACTGATTTTCACTTTCAGTCTGATTTCCTTAAGATAAATTACCAGGAGTGTGATTCCTAAGTTAAATGATATGAACATTTTAGCTTTGATAAATGTGGAGGATGCATCACTAGCGTTATCAAGGCATCTGTTTTGACATGGGCTTCCCAACACTGGGTTCTGTCTTTTCAAATAGTTGTTAAATAAATGTCTAATGGTACATGGATGCTTTTATTTCCATTTAAAAATTATTAATGATGTTAAGTTCCCATCTTTATTATAGGCATTTCCTATTACCAACTTTTCCTTCACAGCATTTAGCACAACTGTAAATATTTACATCTGTGTTTAATATGTGCTCTCCTTATAGACAGAGCTCCAGGAGGGTAGAAGCTATGTTTCTTTTTTTGTTTACCCCATAACAACAATACCTAGCAGAGAAATACTCAAAGTATTAGGGAACGAAGCATACATATCTTTTTCCCATTTACCTACTTGATAGTACTCTTAAAAATTAAAATTAGTATAAGTTCCCTAGATACACAGTAAGAAATATTTTTACATTTTGTTTTTCTCTGTATTTTATTACCCAGAAAGTTTACATGCTTTATATGATACATATCTTGAACTTTTCCTTTAAGATCAGAAAATTTTAATTTTAATCATGGAAAAATTATCGACCCTGGACAATAGCTGATAGTCTATCCAGTTTACCACCAGCCTGTCAACGATTTGATTTTTTTTTTTTTTTTTTTTTTTGCGGTACACGGGCCTCTCACTGTTGTGGCCTCTCCTGTTGCAAAGCACAGGCTCCGGACTCGCAGGCTCAGCGGCCATGGCTCACGGGTCCAGCCGCTCCGTGGCATGTGGGATCCTCCCGGACTGGGGCACGAACCCGTGTCCCCTGCATCGGCAGGCAGACTCTTAACCACTGCGCCACCAGGGAAGCCCAACGATATGATTTTTTTTTTTTTTTGCGGTATGCAGGCCTCTCACTCTTGTGGCCTCCCGCTACGGAGCACAGGCTCCAGACGCGCAGGCTCAGCGGCCATGGCTCACGGGCCCAGCCACTCTGCAGCATGTGGGATCTTCCTGGACCGGGGCACGAATCCGTGTCCCCTGCATTGGCAGGTGGACTCTCAACCATTGTGTCACCAGGGAAGCCCCGATTTGATTTTTATATGTAACTCCTCCATATTCCCGAAATTCAGTTTTTATATGTGGTATCATGTGGCAGTGCTTACTTAATCCCTTCCCACCTAGATGCACATAACACATATGAGCAAAATAACCTCATGGGCTTATCCTGGGCTCTTGCAATTCCTAGTAAAATCTGCTTTAGTTCATCAGAAGAACAACTGATTCACAAATTCTAACACTTTATTAAGCAGCTATTAGTGATACCCTATAAGTGATCATGATACAGAAAACTAGTGCTCCAACCCTGTTGGAGAGTTTTGGTGAAATATTTGGATCATCCCTAAGCTAACTTTGCTCAATACTAATTATCTAAAAGATGTTATAATAACAGTAATAATAGCAAGTTAACATTTTTTAATGCTTACGTTACTAATAAGCACTCTCCACGTCGTACCTCATTTTTATCCTCAAAATAACTCCTAAGTACCTATATTAGCCCCATTTCACAGAGGAGGAAAAGGGCATTAAAAGACTTCAGTAGGGCTTCCCTGGTGGCGCAGTGGTTGAGAATCTGCCTGCCAATGCAGGGGACACGGGTTCGAGCCCTGGTCTGGGAAGATCCCACATGCCGCAGAGCAACTAGGCCCGTGAGCCACAACTGCTGAGCCTGCGTGTCCGGAGCTTGTGCTCCACAAGAAGAGAGGCCGTGACAGTGAGAGGCCCGCGCACCGCGATGAAGAGTGGCCCCTGCTTGCCGCAACTAGAGAAAGCCCTCGCACAGAAACGAAGACCCAACACAGCCAAAAATGAATGAATGAATGAACGAATGAATTTAAAACAAAAAACAAACAACAAAAACTGGTGTGGCTGCTGCCGGAGGGAATGACTCTAAGCACCGGGTAAACGATCCTCTGCAAATAAATTTCCCATTCTTCCAATAAAATTGAAAGAAGACTTAATTGAGTGGCCAGCTGAGAGTTTAAAAAAAAAAAAAAAAAAAAAGACTTCAGTAGCTGTCTGAAGTCACTCAGCCTATGAAGGTTAAGATTAATACACACCAAGTCAGACTCAAAGCCCCCACCCTCATCACTGCTGCACTGCTTCAACTTTCCACTGTTCTGTTCTGTTTGCTTTTTCCCATGTTCTATTTTCTGAGTTCCACCAGTTAAAAACTTCTTGTAGTTTAATGCTTTTCAAGTTTTGGTTACCTTCTCCATGGTTGTCCAGGCCTGACGTAATGGAGTGGTGAAACAGTTAGGGAGTGGTCCACCTTCCCTGCAGATGTTGGATTCAATTTCCAGTCGTACAACATCATCGAATCCAAGAGGATGTGTGGCCTGGAGGGAGAAGTACCTATGGCAGAAAGACAGCCAAAGTAAACCCCAACTTCACAGCAATCATAAGCAATTTCTGGCACCTACCCCAGAGGACCTTCTATGAGGCTCCTGCAGACCTAGGACTATAGAGCTGGGGTGATGACAGCCCTGCTGCAACCTGTATTCCCACCGCCGAAGAGATACCTGAGCCAACGTGCCCCCCCTTCCTACCTGCCTGCCACCATCTTTGGTTCTTGTTTAAGATTTTCCAGGTCAGGTTACAACTGAGGCAAAGAAACCAATTGCACACATTTAATGGGCACCTAGTCTCTGTTCAGCACTTGAGAGAAACAAATTTAAAACAGGGTAAGACATGGACATGTCCCCTGGAAAGAGAACAGAAAAGATCCCTGCACAGGGTACAAAGGAGAACATACCAGCATAACTATATGGCATACATAATATACATGTAGGAATTTAAAACAAAATAGCATTGAGGGTGAAGTGGATGAATTTGATGTATTTAGGTAGAATAACAGGATTTGCTAATGATTTGGTGTAGAAAGGAAAAGGAGTAATCAATGATAACTCAAAGATTTCTAACTTCATAGGATATAATGCAACTGGTGTTTTGGTAAACTGGTTATAAACTGAATACAAAAAAAGCATTAAAAGCAGAAAAACATATATGTTGTCTTTTGAGCATTCTGTGGCTTCTAACTCCTGTGCATGATACAAATACAGACAGACTGATGAGGCATGATATTAAAAAGATAGAAAAACAAATAAGCAGGAGCTGGTAAAATGACAGTGCCGGGAGGATGTCACACAGTAATCTTCATTTAAAAATGGCTCCCAATTTGAAAATGGGATCCACTGGGAAAACAGGGTCTCTGCTCTGCATGGCACTGAGCTCCAGCCAGGACCTTACTACTGCCACTCTTCTATTCTGGCAGGAAAAAACTCTTCCTTTTTCTTGTTATCAGAATTTTCTTAACAAAAAGTGAGTCTCCCATCTTGCAACAACTAAGGTGGCAAATATTCCTCCACGATTTGAATTTTGGGGCAGCCCAGACCTTTTTTGGGGGGCTGTGTTGCGCAGCTTGTGGGATCTTAGTTCCCCAACCAGGGACTGAACCCAGGCCCCGGCAGTGAAAGCATGCAGTCCTAACCACTGGACCACCAGGGAATTCCCTCAAATTTCTAAATGTAAATGCTTGCTACATTAACATCCATATAACAATGTTTCTTATTAATATTTTCCCACAAATATACAGCACAAAAATAAACACTGGACAAACATTAGAACTGCATCCAAGTTCTGACACTTATTTGCCCTGTGACTTGGAGAAAGTCACTACCCCTGCGGGCCTTAGTTTAAACCATCTGCAAAATGGGAAAATCAAACCAGCCCCCTAATCTGGCTATTCATCAGAATCAGATTCCTGGGTCACACCTCAAACCTGCTGAATCAGAATCTCTTAGAGAAGAGGACTGGAAACCTATTTTTGACAAGCTCCCAGGTGACTCTCATGCCGACAGGAGCACGGACCTGCCTGGCGATGTTCGGGAACCACTGACCTAGATGCTCTCAGCTCTCTTCCAACCCTAATATCCCATGGATTTTTCTCTGCCTTTCAAGTTATCTTCTTAGCAAGTGCTCACAGATACAAATAACACATTACTTTTCTTTACAGAACAAGAAAAGTTAGATGAAAGGGGGGACAGACACAGTTTTCAATTCTGTTCACTAAGATTGTGCTGCCCTCTCATTTTCAGTGAAAACTAATGAATAACTACTCTTCACCAAGTAGTTAATCCGGCTGAGCAGACTTGCACCAGAAAACATGGTATACCCCACACAGACATTTAAGACCCTTTGCAATAGATTCCAGCTAGTTTCATCTTCTCCTGTCCCCTTGACCAAGTGTCAATTACGCAAAGTTTCTATGGCGCTGCTCGTACCGGTGACTCTGCCAAGAATGTCCTTCCCTGCTAGCAGGATTCAATCCATTCTTCAGTCGCCAATCAAATCTCCCTTCTGTGAGACCCTCAGTGACCTCCACCAACATCATCCTGCTTGCCACACACAAGCCTCCCCCTGCCCCGCCGGCAACTTATTCTAAGAACCCCCTACTCTGAACACACCAATGAAAAGCAGCTCTTATGCGACTCCCTGTGAGCTCCCTGGCTGTAGAGACCAAGGTGACTTCTGAAATACGCTTCAAGTACTCAATATTCGCGGAAAGCTGGATGTGTCTATCGCTAAGACTCACTTGTCATATAAAATCATGGCGTCGTTCTGTGCCTCCTGTCCATCATACTGGCCCTTTTTGGCAGCAAGCTGAGACTGGAAGTTGTCTGCTGCCAACCAGAACTGTAGGATATTCACTGCGTCCTCTTTCTCCATGTACTGGGAAGGAAAAACACAAAAGAGGAAAATCAGGCTATCCACAGATTTCTCTCACTATCTCTCGTCTATATCTAAGTCCCAACTATTAAAATACAGGACATAAAGAAAAAAAAAACCGGAGCAGCTGGGCCCGTGAGCCATGGCCGCTGAGCCTGTGCTCCGCAACGGGGGAGACCACAACAGTGAGAGGCCCGTGTACCGCAAAAAAAAAAAAAAAAAAAAAAAAAAAAAAAAAAAAAAGAAAAAAAAAACCCACAAAAGAAACCCCCCCACCCCAAAACAGATCCACTTGTTCAGTTAATGCCAGTCTGCAACTTAACAGTCATTTGAGATTGAATAATATTTAAATATTCTTTTAGGGGGAGAAAAACAAAAAAAAACCCTAACAACAACAACAAAAAGCAACCACTACACAGCTGAGTGCAAACTTTAGTGAACTGGAGTAAAAATTAAAGATGGATTAGTGGTTCCTCGCTGGCAAACATACAAAAGGTAAACCAACCAGACCAAATCTTTTATACCTGATCATTTCCACCACTCCACGCGGCCATACTAACCTGAGCAAATGCTGACTTAAACTTAAGGCAAAGAGAGGGAGTGAAAACACAAATCAGCTGAATAACTGTATCCTTGTCAAGAGGCAGGATGCAAGTGTGAGTCTAAGTTACTGCTTGTGAGACCGGGAACCCTCTTATCTCTGCTTAATAGTCATTTGCTGAAGCCTAACAAATCCCATCATTCGACACCGTATGCCTCAAAGAGATGAATATACTCATTGCTCGTTGCAAATGCTTCAGTCCCATCAAGGGCAATCCTATCAAGTGGCTAAAGTAAAATGAAGACAGTAGGAAAAAATTTACTACTTTTCCTTCTCTCTTCTGAAGTCTGCTCTGCAAACACTTATACACTGGAATCAAGTATCAAATTTCGTGGCTTTAAAACAGCTCTAAATAAATAAAAATCTGCATTCTCTTATAAGCAGTTTAATTAGGTTTTTCAAAATTAAGAGTTACTTTACTTTGAATTTTCATGTTCTCTTTAATCTGACTAATGCCATTCAAGTACTCTTGCCATTAGATACAACTTAAAACAGTAATCACAGTACTTAAATCCATCTGATCAGTTTGGAAATGATTTGTCTCTTCTATGTTATTTTCTATAGACAGGGCCCAGCATGTACAGCTCAGAGGCTGGAATGCTCTAACAGAGTGTGAAAGGAAATGCAGACTTTACCTCAGAGAAATAAAAGAGGGCTGACTCACAGAAGAGAATGTCAGCCAGGTAAACAGTTCCACTGGTCAGCACTTCAATCTGGTATTTACAGAAATGGTGACTTCGTAGAAACTCACTAAAGTGCCTGCACGTGGACAAAAAGGTAAAGTTTGAGGGACCGACCAAGGAAAGAGCTCAGCTGGAAAGAACACACTCTTTCCCCACTGTGCCTACTGCATCTTAACGGCCTAGGTCAACGTGACCTCCCTTCCCGTGGCGCCTTCCTGATTCCTCTCCCTGTAAGTAATCTCTCCCACCTCTTAATGACCTGCAGCTCTCCTCTGATAGCTAACTCACGCTACCTCCTATTACAGTAAGCAAAGAACATGCCCTATTTCTCTTATTAGGCTGTAATTTCCTTCAAAGCAGGCACTACATCCAAACTGTGTGCATTGCACCCTTTTCATAAATGTTAAATGAAAGAATGAATATGGAGATTTTTTTTGAGGGCATGCAGCAATAATTAATCTAAGAAAACTTTGGAGGCAGTTTCAACAAATCTATGTGGATTTAGTAATATGGCATCCATTAAGCTTAAAGCATGCACTAACAAATCAGCATATCCACCTAAAGACATGCATTGTTTAAACAGATAAACCAGTTACTATATCACACTACAGTCACAATCACCCCTAATGACTTTGGAATTAAAAATAAATTCTTTTAACTTAGGAAATACATTAAAAATAAAAATCTGTTTTATTTTTAATAGAACTCACATAATTTATACTTAAAAGAAACCATTACCCAAGATAGTCTTAGGAAATGTCTATAAGATCCTGTAAACATTCAAAGTATTTAAATCCTCAAAGATAGTTTGGTTTTAGCTATTCCTGAGGCTGAACCCGAACTCCCCAGAATGCACAACGTGGAAATATGAAATCAACGTACTCGTGCTCCATTGCACTGAAGACTATGGACTGTGCTGAGACAAAACAGTTGGGATCCACCTGCCCATCTTCTCCACAAATCTTTGCTGTAAAAGAAATGGTAAATAATTTTTCTCTAATCCAAACTATACACATTTGTAAATCAAAGTAGGAAGTACCTGTAAAGGCATAAAGGTGAGCAGGTTTTAAATGGAATTCAGAGAAAAGACAGGTGAACAGCTGATTCTGAGGCAGGGAAGGTCTTTCTAAGCATAAATGCAAAAGCACACATCAAGAGTCAACAATATAAAATTAATTTCTATACCTTAAAACACCCCCAAAACAAAATAAAAGGGTAAACTGGGGGAAAAAATTTGCAGCATATATGACAGTTTAGGAATGACAGATTATCTTCATTCATGTATCAAGAACTCTTACAAACTAACAAGAAAGTCTTGAAAGAAAAATGAACAATGGACACGAAAAAAAATGCACTAAAGAACAAATATAAAATGGCCAATATAAAAAGATATGCGTGCTCACTAGTAACCAAGTTAATATAATTTATATTAGAAGGAGGAGGCACACCACCTTCTGTCTAGTAGCTTGGCACAAAACTGTTTTAACAACCCATAAGCTTAATTGTTTAATGATACATATGCCTGGGCAAGGGCATGGGAAAACTGACACGTGTTAGTGGGCATATAAATGGGTATATCTTTTTATGGAGGGCAATCTGGCAGTTTCTAGCATAAGCTTTAAAAATGAACATACCCTTGCAATCAGCAATTCTATCTCTAGGGTTGTAACCTAAGGAACTACGGATTTGTGAAAGAATTATCTGTTTATCAAAATGTTATTTGGTAGAAATTTTAAAACATAAAATGGGCTAAAATTAGGAACTGCCTAAATAAACTGCAACAAATCAATAAGCTGTTTACTAGCTAGCTCTTAAACATGGCTGGAAAAACCCCACCATGATGGCTGGTTTCACTTCAAGTTCAGGACCTTAGTGGGACCTTCATGAAACCCAAGGATCGTGCTACAGTTACCTGGTCCATTACAGCACTCCTCCTCTCTCTGCAGACGTCTTAGCGCCTCTTGCTCTATACCCTCTTTGCTGATGACTTGGAAAACAAGCAATCAGAAAACAAATTCCATCCGCTCCCACCACCTCTACCAACTTGCCCGCATCACTGCCTCTGCAATCTCTCCTACTACAGGTGAACTGTCCTCGCTCCTATCTGGAAAACTCTAGGAGCACCGGGTCCCATCCTCTCTTACCTTCTCAAGGCACCTCTTCTACAGCAACTGCCCCGTCTCCCTACTGTATCAACGTCCTCCTACTGCCTCATTCTCACCAGCTATGAACTGTTTGTATGTTATACATATATACGTGTTTGTATGCTGTCATACACCTTCCATGCTGTGACACGTCACCTTAAAAACAAAACCCCAAACCACTGTCCCTTGTCTAACACCCCCTGCCAGCTCACCTTTGAGTAAAACGCCTCTAACAGTTGCCATACTTGCTGTCTCCGCTCCTATTTGCTTTTAAGACGCCTCTAGTTAAGTTTTGTCCCTAATGGTCCACTGTAATTAAGATGCCCACCACTGCCAAGTCCATCCCATTCCTGGTATTCACCTTACCTAACCTATCAGCACGACTTGCCATCTTTGATCACTCCCTTCCTCCCAGAATGAGCTTTTCACTTGGCTTCCAGAAAAAACTGCTCTCTTGATACACAGCTGATGCAGGAAGGCCTCCACTACTGGCTGTTTCTTCCAGATGTTAGACCTGCCACAGCACCCAGTCCTCAGACCTCGTGTTCTCACTCACCACACTCCTCCCAGGGATGTTACTCAGTTTCACAGCTCTAAACCCAACCACAGGCTCATCACTTCCAAACACACCTCTCCAACCCAGACCTCTCTCACGAGCTCCTAACATTAACATCCAACTGCCTACTTGGTGCTCAGCATTTGGATGTCTGAAACCCAAACTCCCGATGTTCCCCGCCAGCCATTACTCCTGCATCTTCTTTACCTTACAAATACTCCCCAAGGTATGCAGGTTTTAAAAAAATGAAGTCGGGGCTTCCCTGGTGGCACAGTGGTTGAGAATCCGCCTGCCAATGCAGGGGACACGGGTTAGAGCCCTCGTCTGGGAAGATCCCAAATGCCGTGGAGCAACCAAGCCCATGTGCCACAACTACTGAGCCTGCGCTCTAGAGCCTGCGAGCCACAACTACTGAGCCTGTGTGCCACAACTACTGAAATCTGCACGCCTAGAGCCCATGCTCTGCAACAAGAGAAGCCACCACAATGAGAAGCCCACTCACCACAACCAAGAGTAGACCCTGCTAGACGCAACTAGAGAGCTGGCATGCAGCAACGAAGATCCAATGCAGCAATCAACCAATCAATCAGTAAAAGTAAAACTATAAAACTTCTAAAAAATATAGTTAAAAAAAAAAAGGAGTCATGCTTGATTCCTTTTTTCCTCTCACACCACTCACTTCCAAACCATCAGCACATTCTGTCAACTGTACCTCCACAATATTTTAAAAATTCCACCACTTCAAGGATTTGTGGAAGATGGAACAAGCAGTGGAAGCACAGTTTTGAGGTCAATCTAATTAATTCCCCACATAAAGACAAAGAAATTAAACAGCAACACTAAAACCCCAGAGATAACATCTACAACAAAACCAGGCAGGCAGGATACACAATAAAAGCTTAAGTGGAGGCTTCTTCAAACCATAACTTAACTTGAAGTACAGCTATATTAAAATATTCCAGCTTGAAGAGGAGATAAATAATTAGGGCAGGATTCAAAAGAATGAGGCCCAAAGAGGAAAAGTGAGTGGTCTAAAGACACACAGGTAATTAACATTTTAAAACGCATAGTAATACACACTGGAATGGAAACTTCTTGATCACTAAATGTTATCAACTTGATCCTTCAGATTTTTCCCCTCATGGGATTACATCGTTAATTTGATAAAGTTTAAGGAAAGGAAAATTAGAACTGCAGTGACACTTCATTTTAAAATGTTTGACTCAAAACTCTCTCCTTTTCTCACCTACCCCAGACAGTTTAGTTATCAATTGGTACAAACACCCAGTGGAATTACTAGCCAACCAATTCCTCAAATAGCCAAATGCTAATCTGTTCGGACACCTAACAGTTATTATTAGGCACAGTTGGTCTAGGAAAGTCTAAAAATATTAGCAACAAATATTAGCAACAAATATGCAGATAGAAACAGAGGAACTACATAGAAAAACCAAAATCCCATGACAACATCTGCAACAAAACTGGGTGAAAACTCCAAAATACAAGCAGACGGGGACAGCCACCAACAGCCACAAGACCCGTGTGTCACAGGCGTCTGCGAGGGAGAAGAAAAGGGAAACAATGGGGGCAGCACCGGGCAGCCTGCGGCAGACAGCAGGTGTGCCCTGGAAGTACGCGGCCAGTTCAAGAGGCTCAGCTGAGACCGGGAGGGGCTCTGCTGTCCCCGGTGACGAGGAAAGACCGAAAGAGCCCCACGCTGGGACAACTCTGCTAGGAGCAGAATAACAGGCTTTCGTTCAGAAATCAAAAACACTTAATTTTTGTATTAAAAACTCAAAACTTAGTGCTAGGACTTGATGGGAGTATAATAAATCTGTTCAATGAAAAAATCAACCACTTGTATCTGTGATTACAGGTGTACCTGAAGTCTTTCTGATACAACATAGTCAAAGCTTTCAAACATTTTTATTATGACCTACAGAAAAATATATTTATGTGACTCAGTATATATATGTACATATGATGGAAACAATGTTCTGAAGTGGTGTGTATTTGCCCTTACTACTGTGAAGCACTTTGATTTTTCCAGTCTGGTCTTTTTTGGCAGGGGGGTGAGGACCTATGAGGAGACTGGTCCCAATCCAGAGTTTGAAAAACACTGCCGAATAGCATACTAGTTACCATGTAGGGGTCTGGTTTCAAGTCCTAACTGCCGTGTCTGAGCTGTCACCTCGGGCAAATTACTTACCTTCTCTGTGCTTCCTCACTTATAAAATAATAACTGTATTTATGCTGCAAAGTTCTTTAGAAGACTGAATGAGTTTGTCAATGGGAAATGCTTAGAATATTGTCTGGGACACAGTAAGTACTCAGTAAACATGTGCTACTATTATTCAAGTAAAAAATCTCATTATTTGGGTCCAACAAGTAAGAGGGAAACTTTTGAAGTGAGCTACAATCAGATATAATAAAGTACCCTGAAAACAGACAAGGAGGGTATATATTGAATTACATGTTCATGAAAAATTCTCTTAATAATAACCAAAAATAGGCTTTTTTTTTTTTTTGTTGGTGCCATAGCTTCAAGCACTGCTTACCTACGATGTCATTTCTCATGGCTTCTGTAATTGGTATTGGTTTAGCAGCATCTGGAGATATATATTTGGTAAAAGTATTTACTGCATCTTGTTCTATACCTGCAAGGGAAGAAGGGGACAACTTCAAAAATCAAAAAGCAACTTGGACCAGTAACGGACCATATTCATGAATAGCAGGGTTTGTTTGCTGTGCGCCCAGGCACACACACACAAACACTTCTTTTATTACAGATAAATATCTTTGTAAATATACTTAGGACAAAACCGCCTCCACAGTAACGTTGCTTCTGCACTGCTTGGTTCTTGGAGCAGAGGAGTTACATGTGACCCCGCGGCCCTCCTCCCCTCAGCTGACAAGCTGGTGAGTAACAGCCATCGCTCTACACATCCTCTTTCCATCTCTACTTTCCAAAGTCCTAACCTGAAGGACTTACATAGCGGGAGCTCAAAGATCATTTTTAAATCTACATTTTACATATTCTACCAAATTTCATATTCATGAATACATTCATTTGACCTTCAACAACCCTGGAACGTTAAAACAGTGAATCTCAAACTTCCTAGTCTTGGGACTTTGAAATCTTAAAAATTACTGAGGACCCTAAAGAGCTTTTGTTTATGTGAGTTTTATCTATAGATAGTAAGGTATTAAAAATTAAAATGAGAAAAAATTATTCAGTTTAAATTAACAATATTAAATCTGTTAAAATTTAACATAAATACCATTTTTTACAGAAAATAACTGTTTCCCAAACTGAAAAAAATTAATAAGAAGAGGGCATCATTTTACATTTTTGCATCTCTATTTGTCTTGATAACAAACTGTTAGATTCTCAAATCTGCTTTGGCATTCAATCTGTTGCGCTTTTTTGTTTTGGTTGAAATATATTGTGCTCTCATGATATGAGAAGAAATGTGTGTGTGTGTGTGTGTATATATATATATATATATACAGTATGTATGTGTGTGTATGTGTGTATATGTATGTATAGTCTTTTTTTTTTTTTTTTTTTTTGCGGTACGCGGGCCTCTCACTGTTTGTGGCCTCGCCCGTTGCGGAGCACAGGCTCCGGATGCGCAGGCTCAGCGACCATGGCTCACGGGCCCAGCCGCTCCGCGGCATGTGGGATCTTCCCGGACCGGGGCACGAACCCGCGTCCCCTGCATTGGCAGGCAGACTCTCAACCACTGCGCCACCAGGGAAGCCCCTGTATGTATAGTCTTTGTCCTGGTTCCTGGCACAGAGCTCCTAAAACCCTTGCAATTTCCTGAGTGGCAGGGGCCAGAGGAGCATCTTTTGTTATTTATAATAAGCCTCTGATTTCAACCAGGGGAAAAGTTTATGGTAATGAGGTGACTCTTGCAGAGTGGGGGCTGGTTGCCAAAGAAGCAACCACGGAACTTCAGCCCCACTCCCCAACCTCTGGGGAGGGTGGAGGGGTTGGGGACCATCAAGCTAATCACCAATGGCCTATGATTTACTCAACTGGGCCCATGTGATAGAACCGTAAAACCCCTAAATGAAGTGGTTCAGAGAGCTTCTGGGTTGGCAAATGTATCCATGTCCCGGAAGGGTGATGCACCCCAACCCCACAGAGACAGAAGCTCCTGCACTTGGGACCCTTCTGGACTTTGCCTTATGTACCCTTTCATGTGGCGGTTCATTTCTATCCTTTACAATATCTTTTATAATAGACTAATAAACATAAATAAAGTGTTTCCCTGAGTTCTCTGAGCTGTTGTAGCAAATTATTGAAAGAGGAAGGGGTAGTGGGAACCCCTGATTTATAGCTGGTTGGCCGGAAGTACAGGTGACAACTTGGGACCTGTGACTGGCATCTGAAGTGGAGGGACAGTCTTCTGGACTGAGCCCTTAACCTGGGGGGGTCTGCAATAACTCCAGGTAGTGCCAGAATAAATTAAACTATAGGGTACCCAGTTACTGTCCACAGAGAATTAGAGAATTGCTTAGTGTGGGAAACCCACATATTTGGTGTCAGAAGTGTTATGAATAGAGAAATGGTTTTCTTTTATTTATATCAAGAATAGCTGGCCTCAGAGATGTGTAATTGGGAAAAGGAGTATTTTAATAGCTTTCTGAGATAACTGTGGATATATTCTTCTTTGATACTATACTAAAAGTTGAAAAGTGGTAGTTCCTTAAAGGTTAATTAGAAGGTAGAACCTGAAACCATATAATGAACTTGTTGTATTCTGTTACATTAATATCTATTGGTCTATCTCCCATGTTTAAAGAGTCTTTTACTCATGATTGATTTTATAACATCATATATTTTCAAATATTGTAGAAAATATTGGTTTGCTGACTTATGAAGATCTTACAAATGTTGATGCATTGCATCATATGGTATAAAAAAAGAAATCACATCATTAATATCACAATGATCTTATCAGAACACTCTATAAAGCTGTTAGAGCACACGGTGGTGAATACAAGTTTTCCAAATTCTAAGTTTCACTTGAAAACTTAAATTTTACCACTGGGCAATAAATACTGTCAGCTGTTTTCCACGAAATGACACTGCATTTTAAGGGGCCAGAATTACACTGATGCCAAAACTAGACAAAAGCAGTATAAGAAGACTACAGACCAATATCCATCTAAACAGATGCAAAAATGCTCAACAAAATATTAGAAAGTCAAGTCCAGTAACATATAAAAAGACTAATACACCACAACCAAATGAGGCTTACCCTGGGAATGCAAGCTTATTCAATATTAAAAAAAAAATCAATGTAATCCATCATATTAACAGACCAAAGAAGGAAAACCGCATGGTCATATCAAATGACGCAGAAAAAACATTTGACAAAATTCAACACCATTCATGATTCAAACAGCAACAACTCTCAGTAAACTATTAAGAGAAGGGAACTTCATCAACCTGATAAAGGGTATTTACAAAAACCCACAGCTAACCTCACACTTTATGGTGAAAGACTGAATACTTTCTAAGATCAGGAACAAGACAAGAAACTCAAGCAATCTACACAAAAGCTCCTACAAATAACAACTGAGTAATAAGGCCACAGAATAGAAGGTCAACATATAAAAGTCAATCATATTGATATTTCTATGTAGTAGCAATGGAAAAAACTAGAAACAAAAAATTTTTAAACATACTATTCACAATAGCACCAAATAACAAAACACATTAAGGATCTGTATGCTGAAAACTATTCAATGTGGAGGAAAGAAATCAAAGACCCAAGTAAATGAAGACACACATCATATCTGTGGATTTTAAGGCTCAATACAGTTAAGACGTAAATTCTCCCCAAACTGACCTATAGGCTGAACGCAATTCCAATAAAAATCCCAGCACGGTTTCTTGTAGATACTGGCAAGATTATTCTAAAATTTATATCGGGGGTGGGAGGGGTACTTAGAATAGAAAAAACAATTTTGAAAAAGAACAAACTTGGAGGACTCAAACTATCCAATCGTAAGACTCACTACAAAGCTACAGTAATCAAGACAGTGTGGTACAGGTAAAGGAACAGACATATACACCAATGGAACAGAACAGAGTCCAGAAATAGACCTACACAAATATGGCCATGGTACAAAGGCAATTCAATGGCATAAGAGTAGTTTTTAACTAATAATGTATGGAATGATCCATACGTGAAAAGAAAAAAAGAAAAAAACTTGACCTAAGGGCTTCCCTGGTGGCGCAGTGGTTGAGAGTCGCCTGCCGATGCAGGGGACACAGGTTCGCGCCCCGGTCCCGGAGGATCCCACGTGCCGCGGAGCGGCTGGGCCCGTGTGCCATGGCTGCTGAGCCTGAGCGTCTGGAGCCTGTGCTCCGCAACGGGAGAGGCCACAACAGTGAGAGGCCCGCGTACCGCAAAAAAAAAAAAAAGAAACAAAAACTTGACCTAACCACCACAGCTTATACAATATTAACTGAAAATAAATCATATATCTAAATGTTAAGTAAAAAATCATATTAGTTTTAGAAGAAAACACAGGAGAAAATCTTCATGACCTATGATTAGGCAAAGAGCTCTTATGCATGACTCCAAAAGCACAATCCATAAAGGAAAAAAGTTGATAAATTGGACTTAATCAAAAAAGTCCTTTTGGTCTCTGAAAGATACTGTTGAGAGAATGAAAAGTCAAACTATAAACTGGGAGAAAACATTTCAAGTCACATAGCCAATAAAGGTCTTATATCCAGAACATATAAAGAACCTCAAAATTCAACAATAAAATATTGGGAAAGACTGGAACAATTTACCAAAGATACAGATGGCAAATATGCACATGAAAAAATTCAACATCCTCAGACATTAGGGAAATGCACAGTAAAACCACAATGAGATACCACCACACATCTATTAGAATGGCTAAAAAAAAAAAACCCCAAATAAACAAAAAGCTGATTACACCAAGTGCTGGCAAGGAAATAAAGCAACTAGAACTCTCATATATTGCTGCTGGGAATGCAAAATGGTGCAGCCACTCTACAAAACAGTCTGGCAGTTTCTTATATAATTAGACACACATTTAACACATAAATCCACTACTAGGTATTTCTCCAGAGAAATAAAAACTTTTGTCCACACAAAAACCTGTACACAAATGTTTATAGCAGCTTTATTCATAGTCAAAAGCTGAGAACAATCCAAACGTGGTTCAACAGGTGGATGGACAGAACATCCATAGAGCGGAACTTAGCTATAGAAAGCAATGACAGAAACAACATGGGTAAACTTCAAAGCCATTATGCTAAGTGAAAGAAGCCAGTCTCAAAGGCTACATACTATATAAATTCACTTATATGGCACTCCAGAAAAGGCAAAAAAAAAAAAGACAAATAGATCAGTGGTTGTCAAGTGCTGGGATACAGGGTTTAACTACAAAGGTGACAGAACTGTTCTTCATCTTTTTTTTGCAGTACACGGACCTCTCACTGCTGTGGCCTCTCCCGTTGCGGAGCACATGCTCCGGACGCGCAGGCTCAGCGGCCATGGCTCACGGGTCATTGAGTCTTCGTTGCTGCACACGGGCTTTCTCTAGTTGCGGCAAGTGGGGGCTCCTCTTCCTTGAGGTGCATGGGCTTCTCATTTGCGGTGGCTTCTCTTGTTGCGGAGCACGGGCTCTAGGCGTGCGGGCGTCAGTAGTTGTGGCACGTGGGTTCAGTAGTTGTGGCTCGCAGGCTCTAGAGCACAGGCTCAGTAGTTGTGGCATGCGGTCTTAGTTGCTCCGTGGCATGTGGGATCTTCCCGGACCAGGGCACGAACCCGTGTCCCCTGCATCGGCAGGCAGACTCCCAACCACTGCACCACCAGGGAAGCCCTGTTCTTCATCTTGATTGTGATGTGTGGAATTAAAGAAACCTCAGCTAAAGTTGGAGTGGGGACAGGCCTATAGGGTGAGCTCTCACGCCCCACGAGGCGTCCTCATTACCCCAAACAGGAAGAGACCAGCACCTGCGTCTCAACAGGAAGATGTTGTCTATTCTATCATCCAGCAGGAAGAAGAAAACTTTTCTCTGCCCCAGGGCAGCCTAGCCAATCAGACACTGTAGCAGCCCAACCAATGAGAAGGCTCCACACTTTGGACCCCCAGCTTCCTCTGATGGTCTCCGGTTACTACCGGCGCCCCAGCTTTTCCATATAAAAAAAGCAAGCTCTCCTTCTCTGGATGTGCCTATAGTCCACCACAATTCGTATATCTCAAACTGCAATTCCTCTGGCTATTTCCAAGTAAACTTGCTTCTGCTGGTAAAATGACTGGCTATTATATTATTAAAGTTAACAGATGACAGTTACAGGAATCTATGCATGTGTTAAAACTCAAGTACACATCAAAAGGTGTCAAATTCACTGCATGCAAAATTTTTAAATAACAAAAAATGAAAAACTAGTACTCTTTTAATTACTCCACTGCTGTTGAAATAAATTAACACCAAAACAAAGACAGTTTCCCAAAACAATAAAGTTTATTACAATCAAAGAAACAGACTTTGGACTTTCATTTCCAGAAACAGGCCTCACTAGATGTTCAAAGAAACACTTCCTAATACTGAATTCTCCCCAAATGCTTCTGAAAACTACATCAGAGACTGTGGGAAATAGTGAGAAACAGAAACAAGTACAAGCAGTCTCCTTATCTGAAAGCTTTGGGACCACTAATATTTTAGAATTCGGAATTTGAGGTTTTTACAGAGGTAACGCACTGTGTTTATGTATACCATTTAAAAAAAATTTTAAGTCTTTACTGAATTTGTTACAATACTGTTTCCGAAGCTGTAACCACTGGACTCCCAGGGAAGTCCCTATATATACCATTTTAATACCCCAGCAGCATGTGAGACGATCACATTCATGACTCTGCAATAAGCTCACATCCCTTCAGGTCAAGTTTTGTTCATTGAAAAAATAACTTGTGATAGGCAAAGCTTTCTGGATTTCTGGACTGCAGACAAGGAATTGTGGACCTGTAGGAGTCAGTACAAATCAAGATGGGCAAAAGTACCAGAGAGAGGGCATTCACCTGAGAAAATCCACCAACTCCAAGAAACTTGAGGCTTGCACTTTCAAGGGCAGCTGCCCAGGGCCCAAACAGAGTAGATTAGACCAAAACCAGGCAGAAGGCCTTAAGAGTTTAGGGCCTGAAAAACCCAAGACAAAAATTCAGTTTTAAGTGATAATGGGATAGTAATGAAGTTGGCCCCAGAAGCATGGCAAAAGCAAATGCAGGGGCCTCCCTGGTGGCGCAGTGGTTAAGAATCCACCTGCCAGTGCAGGGACACGGGTTCGAGCCCTGGTCCAGGAAGATCCCACATGCCGCGGAGCAACTAAGACCGCATGCCACAACTACTGAGCCTGTGCTCTAGAGCCTGCAAGCCACAACTACTGAACCCACGTGCCACAACTACTGACGCCCGCGCGCCTAGAGCCCATGCTCCGCAACAAGAGAAGCCACCGCAAATGAGAAGCCCATGCACCTCAAGGAAGAGGAGCCCCCACTTGCCGCAACTAGAGAAAGCCCGTGCGCAGCAACGAAGACCCAACGGAGCCAAAAATAAATGAATTAAATAAATAAATTTTTAAAAAAGCAAATGTAAATACACTCTGCAAAAACGCAATTTAATCAGAGTCCTCAAAGAATTACCAAAGATAAAAATCCAAAGACATATATTCACAGCCAAAACCCGTTAAAATCACAGGCTACCTAGAGTATGAATCTGAAGAAACAAATAAATGCTGATTCAAATACACAAAAACTGGGATATTGGGCTTCTCAGATAATGAATATATGTTTAATAAATTTAAATAAATAAAAAATAGGCTCAAAAGTGGGATGGAGGACTAAAGGACTAAGAAACTAAAAAATGACCAGGCAAATCTGAAGAAACAAAATTTCTATAAATGAAAAATTCACTAACTTTTAGATTAAAATAACATGTTAAAGATTGACTCAATAGCAGATTAGACCCATTTTAAGAGAGAATCAATGAACTAAAAGATCTGAAGAAGTCACCACCAATCTGAAAAGGCTACTATATATGATTCTAACTACATGACATTCTGGAAAACGCAAAACTGTGGAGACAGGAAAAAGATCAGTGGTTGCCAGGGTCAAATTAGCAGGTAAACAGAGATGAACAGGTAGAGCACAGAGGATTTTTAGGGCAGTGAAAATATTCTGTATGGCACCATAATGACAGTTACATGTCGTTATACATTTGCCCCAACCCAGAGAACATACAATACCAGGAGTGAACCCTAAAGTAAACTATGGACTTTGGGTAATTACGATGTGCCCAGGCAGGTTCACTGATGCCAACACGTGCTCCACTCTGGTGGGGGATATTCACAGTGGGGGAGGCGACGCAAGTGCGGGGGCAGAAGGGCATACAGGAAATTTCTGTACCTTCCCCTCAATTACGCTGTGGACCTTAAAACTGCCCTCATAAAGTCTTCGTAGTAAAGAGAAAAGAAAAAAACAAGGAAAATCCAGAAAAGAAATCATCTAGATCTCTGGGAAAAGAAACGATAAAAGAGAAGCGGACAAGCATGGATTGGAAGCTGTCTAATCAGAATTCCAGGAGGTGATCATTGAAAAGTGAACAAACTAATAGAAAAGAGAAAGAGGTGCTGGTGTTGAGATGCCAGGGCTTTAATCCCAGCTCCCACCTGCTGTGTAACGCTGGAAGGCTCCTCCACCTTCCTAAACGGTGGCTTTCTCACATGTAAAATGGGGTAACTGCCTACCTCACAGAGATGCTGTGATTATTCCATGAAATCCAAGTACACCTCTAGCACAGAACTCAATTAATGTCACCTGCTGGCAATTAAAAAATAATTTTATCTGCAAACTACAGTAAAATAGTAATAAAACTAAGACTGAGACAGGGCTGAAATCAGCCTATCTGGGTAAGGATCTGATTTCAAAATCTGTGGAAGGGAAAAAGCAGCATGACTCCTGACCCTTCTTCATTTGTTAATTCTGCCAACGTCTTTCTTAGAGGATCCAATCACTGTAGACAGACCTTCTGCCTTTTTCATACACGGACCCTACTCCAGGGCACTACCCAAATACTCCCAAATCTGCAAGTGGGCGTGGGAGAAAACTATTCCAACCCTTTTATTCCCCATCTCAAGTTTCACTTTGTAAACAGATTCAAAAAATTTTTTAAAAATACACAACAAAACAGGATAAAGAGAGACAAAAATCACACACTTACTTTTCATTAATTTTCCTGATAATTCCTTTAGTGGAGAAGAGGGACTATTTCTACTGGCTATTATAAGTCTGGAGGATTCCTGGGTTTCCACGGAACCTCGATGAGCTCCAGTTCTGGCCGTTTCCAGGCGGAGAGAATGGGCACTGTCACATTCCTGGGAAAGCAGCAAGTGATTCTGAGCGTTGCTAGTTCTATCATTCAGGTCAATTCCTTCCAACTGGGCTGAGCTAGTATCCTCCAATCTCTTGTCAAGAGAGTCAGTTACAAAAGCTGCTGTAGTTTCGTGCTTTTTAGAAGGAGAGACAGGTTCAGCCAGTGAGCTCTGCTTCACCGTGTTCAGACTGTGTGCTCTTATTCGGGACCAAGTTGTAGAGTGAAAACTTTCAGCCTCTAACCAAAACTTAACCAAATGCTCCATTCTCCGAAGTTCCATGAATTGAATGAAATAAGGGAGGACAACAGCGTCATGCAAGACTTGTTCAAGGGTCTTTGAAAGACTTGATTTGGTCTCTTGAGTCTGGTAGTCCAGACAAGATCTGCCTAAAAGAAGCAAAAGAGTTAGCAGTTCAGTAACAGACAACAACTGCCAAAACTTACAATAAAAATATTTAAACAACCCAACCTCACTAAAAATCTCAGAAAAGCAAATTAATAGAAAATAACATTTTTGCCTGTCAAACTGAAAGATGTTTTTTTAAAAAAATAACAAGCACTAACCAGGGCATAGCAAAACGGATGATGAGAATGTAAAATGGCAAGACCTCTTTGGATTTCAATCCAGTAACTCCATTTCTAGGAACTTATCCTGAGGAAAAATTGTGGATGTGTGGATATAGCTAGAAAGATGTTATGAACTCTTAGCATTATTTATAACAAAATAAAGAGCTAGCTCTGCGATTTTATCTTGAAAAATAAAACCAAACTTAATAAAACTTAATAGAAGTTTATTTTATAGTTAACTAAATTTAGGTTATGATTATAACCACAAGCTAATTATCAGAATAAAGAAAAAGGGCCTCCCTGGTGGCGCAGTGGTTGAGAGTCCGCCTGCCGATGCAGGGGATACGGGTTCGTGCCCCGGTCTGGGAGGATCCCATATGCCGCGGAGCGGCTGGGCCCGTGAGCCATGGCTGCTGAGCCTGCGCATCCGGAGCCTGTGCTCCGCAACGGGAGAGGCCACAACAGTGAGAGGCCCGCGTACCACAAAAAAAAAAAAAAAAAAAAAAAAAAAAAAAAAAAAAAAAAAAAAAAAAGAATAAAGAAAAAAATAAAAAGTTTAACTTTCACAGCATGACGTAAAGAGGCTCATTTTCATAAAATTTACTGAGGGCTTCATCAGTTTTTCAAAAGGGCTTTTCTTAATCCTTTGATGTTTCTTCTGAAGCACTTCGTGTATCATCATCCTTGCTAACTATCCTACTGTCAATGTTAACTAGTTCATCTCTGCCAACATCTCTTTTCATGAACTGCAGGGAAATCTCGATCCATTGTAAGACTTTAAGCACTTTTTTACGTCAAACTTCTAATTTTGAGATACTGGCAGATTCAGGCGCACGTAGAAGAAGTAACACAGAGAGAACCTGTGCACCCTCTACCCAGTTTCCCCTATGGTAGCACCTTTTAAACTGCAGTTCAATATCACACCAAGATACTGACGCTGACACAATCCACCAACCGTATTCAGATTTCCCCCGTTTTACCAGCACTCACTTGTGTATTTAGTCCTATGCAATTCTGTCCCATGTGTAGATTCGTGTAAACACCACCAAGACACGGAACAGCCCCGTGACACAAAGGTGCCTCATGCGGCCTCTCACAGCTGCCTCCTCCACCCCAGGCAACGGCAAGCACTCTTCTGTCTCCCATTCTACCTCTCTGCCATCCCCAGAATGGAGTAACATTTCTCTCTCAGCATAATCCCCTTGAGATTCGCCCAAGCTGTTATGTGTATCAACAGCTTATTCTTTTTTTTTTACTGCTGAGTAGTGTTCTGTGGTATGAATGTACCGGTTTGTTTACCATTCACCTGTTGAAGGACATCCAGTTTTTGGCTTTTAAGCTGCTATGAACACTGGTGTACAGATTTTTTGTGGACATAAGTTTCCATTTCTCTGAGATAAATGCCTAAAACTGCAATGGCTGGGTCATATGGTAACTGCATGATTAGCTTTATAAGAAACTGCCAAACTGTTTTCCAGAGTGGCTCTACCATTTTACATTCCCACCAGACATACGAGTAATCCAGTGAAACTTACAATTTTACTTTGTGACCAACACAAATGTCATTTGCAGTGCACTGCTGAGGGTGACCCACAAAGACTCTGACACCTCAGCTCTGAATACACACAAATGTTAAGCAGAGAGAGATATCAAAAGAGGGACTAATTTTAGTAAAGTCAATCCATTCACAGATTTTTTTCAATTTATGATAAACTGACATACAATTTTTATAAGTACAGAAATTTGGGCAACAAATATTCAGAAAACAAGGCTCTCCTGCACGTCTTTTCTTTTTTTGTGGGGAGAGGGAGGAATTATTTTAACATAACAGAGATCCTACTATAAATACCACTATGTGACCACCTTTTTTCACTTTAACATATCTTAGACATTTCTCAATGTCTTCTGAAGGCTTTCATATAGCTACATAGTATTCCAGAGAATGGGTATATCATAATTGGATTACTTCTCTATTAATGGATATTTGTATGTTGTTCCTAATTTTTTGCTATCATAAACATTACTGCAATGAATAGCCTCATACATACTTGTACATACATTTTTGTGCACATATGGGAGCATATCTGAGGGCTACATCTTATACTTTATCTTTTGGTAAATACTTGCAAACTGCCTTCCAAAAAATCTATACCAATTTATACTTCTGCTATACAGGAGTGGCTATTTCTCTGCATCTACATTAACATCCCAATTATCAAACTTTAAATATTTGCCAGTGTGTTAGGGGGAACATTAACTCATTATTTTAATTTGCATTTCACTAGTATTACTGCAGTGAGACATCCTTTTCATATATTTAGTGGCCAAATGTATTTCTTCTTCTGGAAATGGCCCATTTTTCTACTGGGCATGCTTTTTATATTTATAGAAACACAACATGGAATCATCCATTAATTACACTTATAGCTGTTATTTCAGTTAAAACATTTTTTTCAAAGTCCCATCCAATTACACAGTTCAGTATCCTTTGGCAGGAATTTCACATATTATACTCATTCCCTCCTCCTAGGAAGTTAACAAAAACTCAGAGTCACTTACCCAGGTCACCAAAATGAGCGGCCTCCATGTGGCTGGGCTGCTTCTTAAGTGTTGCCGTCCTACTACTTGAAAAGGAGTCCATGTTGGCAGAAATGGCATTGATTGCAACGTGACTTGGTCCTGCAGCCTCCAGCAAGGCATGATTTTTAGTGCTTTTTTGTGGGGAATGTACGGATATTGAAGCTATAATTTTTCAAAAAATTGTAAAAAATTAAACACAATTTGATAGTCTAAAACTGTCTCCTAAGAGGGCTTTAAGGGAACTTTAAAAATTAGATTTTTTAACACCCCTCTTAAGTACATACACTCAACAAAAATACTTGGGGAAACGGTAAATTAACCAAGCAGCAGAAAATTGGAAAGAAATGTCCTACTATTATTTGTAATTCTCAAAATACTGTGCCAAAAATGTAACTTAAAAGAGAGATCGGGCTTCCCTGGTGGCACAGTGGTTGAGAGTCCGCCTGCCGATGCAGGGGACACGGGTTCATGCCTGGTCTGGGAAGATCCCACATGCTGCAGAGCGGCTAGGCCCGTGAGCCATGGCCACTGAGCCTGGCGCCCGGAGCCTGTGCTCCACAACGGGAGAGGCCACAACAGTGAGAGGCCCACGTACCGCAAAATAAAAAAAAAAGAGAGAGAGAGATCTTTCTTTGAGTTCTCTTTGAGAACTCTACTGAAGACAGAAAGTACCAAAGGCAGCAAACATTCTGAAACATGGACCCTTTTCAATTCCTTAATGCTTGCTGAAGGAACAAAATTAAAATTCCAAAATAAAAGCTTACGGGAAAAAAATTAGAAAAATACTCCTCCGGATACTTATTTTACTTTTTAATTGAGTAACAAAATTCCACCATCTAATAAAAACTGATCAAAGTTCAAGCTGCCTAAAGATGAAGCATACTTAAAAATTCACATATTTTCTTTAGTAGTCTGAAGAAATATTAATACCATCCTTTTGACTTCAGAATAAAGAGGTTAGTCACCAATGTGTTAGCAGGAAATCATCAACTTCATATTATAATATGGTCAAAGTAACCCTATGAACTTGTTGCTACAGCTGAATTAACATTCCACCTATCACATTTATTCTAGACAAATATCAAAGACTCTCATGAAAGGTTTTTAAGAAGTTTTGGTTTTGTGCATTGCTATAGCAAGAAGGCTAGAAACATACAGGTCACTGAGCATTCCACACCCTCAATATAAGTACTCTCAGATGACTAAACTTCTGCCTACTAGCACCACTTATTTTATTGAGCAGTCAATTTATGATAACTTGGTCAACAGATAAGTGCTCTCCATCTTAGCAAACGGTTCCCGGACACAGAATCTGAGTGACACCACATAATACCTTCTATGAAGAATACATAGTACTGTAATTCAATCTATTACTGTGAGATGTGTTTACAGGATAAAGCAGATGAGAATGTTTATCTTAGGCATATGTATTTATCAGTCACTCAATAAGAGTTGGGAGAATTATGCAATGGAGTTGTCTTCAAATGATTTTTTCAATTTTAGAAGGAAGTTGTCTTTTGTTATTTTTATGATAAATTGAAGGGAGCAGAATCATTTTGGTAGGTTTATAAACAATAACATCTAGGTTTTTGTATAGACAAGATACAAATACCCTGCATCAAGAACAGTGAGACTTTCTGATTGTTTCCTAATTAGACGTGTATGATGATGTGAAATAATACTAACTCATCTGTGCAAGCCTTCTTCTCTCTTTAACTTCTCTGTTAGAGCCACCTCTCTCACACTCGCCCTCCTAGCATCCCAGCCCCGAGGCCTCGTGTTCCCGCACTCTTCCCCCTTCTCCTCTCCCAAGAGCTCCTCCCTCTCCTCTTTAATGCACGTATCAGCGCCCATGGGGCCAGACATGGCATCCACCACTCCTCTGCTTCCCAAGGTTCTGTTCTTTTACTCCTTCTGCTAGAAGGCACATTTATTCTCAAACCTTCAGTTATTACTAGAGCAATATTTTCCAAGCCTTTTTTTTTAGCTGTAAGTTCCCCCCACCCACATTAACTTAAGTGGGACCTTGATATGTCTGTAAATTAGATAAAACTTTAGCTAAAACAGATATCTAAAATCTAAATTATCTAAAATAGACAAAACAGAATTAACTGTAACTCTGGCTGATTCAAGGGGAAAGTCTCACACATGCACTTGATTCGGGCCCTCCCGGTGCCAGCTCCAAGGGCTCACCCCTGCAGAGCTGGAGGCAGAGGGGACCCTGACCCGATCTCAGGCTGACCTCTGGGCTCGACTTCCAGCCTGTGGCTCTAATTATTTGCTACTAACCAACCTCTCATTTGTCATCTTTACCATCTCAAGGCCAATTTTTCCAAACGTCAAACTTAAAACATTTTCTTCCAGACTAATTCTCCTCTAATTTCCCTATCTCTGTCAATCCACCAGTCCCTAAAGCTCAAGAGCTTGGACCCACTCTTCCTCACTGTACCTGTTTACTTGGCAAGATCTGTTGACTTTTCCTTCAAGATACTGACCTGTTTATTTTCAACACCACACCCTTAGTACAGGTCTTCTTGTATCACAGCAAAGCACTTCTAGGGTCTCCATCCTACATGATTCTTCCAGACTAACCTCTATAAATGCCATATGTAAAGCATCAACATCCTGCTCAAAAGCCCATAGTGGTTCCCTGTTTTCTCTGTCTCAACTCTTTTCTGGTCTTTAAGACCCTCTACAATGTGACCTCAATCTATCTTAAAAATTTCCTTTTAGTAGTCTGAAGGTCCTTCTGCCCAGTATATACTCAAAGAAATAAGCTGGGCTGGTAGGGGAAAGAGGAAGAATTGACTCTTTCACTCAAATCCTTCTTATCATTCAAATTTCATACACATTAAGTCTCATTTCTATAAAGGCTTCCCTATGCTCCAGAAACCGTCTGCTGATCTCAAATTCCTCTGAACTCCCTGTAATACTAATAACTAACAACTAATCCAACATATCAAGGGCCTACTCTGTTAAAACTAGATGGTAATAGCTACCAATATAAAACCTACTATGTACAAGGCACTGTACTGGTTTCTTTTCTTTCTTTTTTTTAAGTAGATTTATTTATTTTTGGCTGAGTTGGGTCTTCGTTGCTGCATGTGGGCTTCCTCTAGTTGAGGAGAGAGGGGGCTACTCTTGTTGCAGTAGGCAGGCTTCTCATTGCGGTGGCTTCTCTTGTTGCAGAGCATGGGCTCTAGGCGTGCAGGCTTCAGTAATTGCAGCACATGGGCTCGGCAGTTGTGGCTCGTGGGCTCTAGGGTGCAGGCTCGGTAGTTGTGGCGCACGGGCTTAGTTGCTCCGCGGCACGTGGGATCTTCCTGGACCAGGGTTCAAACCCGTGTCCTCTGCATTGGCAGGTGGGTTCTTAACCACTGCGCCACCAGGGAAGCCCTATACTGGTTTCTCGATGTACTTTTTTGGGGGTACATTATTTCATTTATCTCTCACAACAATGCTGCAAGGCCAGTATTTTCCTCATTTTGGAGATGAATACACAAACAGAACAAAGTTAAGTGCTTTGCCCTAAGTCAACAATGAGGTAGTAAAGAGGCATTTCAGCAGGCAGGATTTCAACCCTGGTCTGCTAGACTATAGAAAAGCACTCTTTTATCTGGTTACTCGGACTGCAGAATTATTGTGTGGTTAAGATAACATGTGTAAATGGACGTCTCAAGAGCACCTCCCAGCCACCATAGCAAAAAGGAACAGGTACTGGCCCAGTGTGGTTCTCCACCAGCCACAGTGTTAGGCCTGACAGAAAGCTGGGTGCCAGCCTTAGCTTCCTCGCCCTCATACCTAATCGAGAACAAAGCTCTATCTATTCCACCTCCCACACAGCTCTGTCCAGATCTCTTTATCTCCATTACTGCTGATTTAGCCCAAGCCATCTGTGCATCATCTGATTCATGCTCCTCTTCCTACCACCAATTTGAGAGTTCAACGAGGGCAGGATCTAGATCCAAGTCTTTTTTGTTCACTGTTACAGCCACAATTTTTGTCTAACACCTAGAACAGAATAGGTGCTCAATAAACCATAGTTATTATGATTTTGGTTTATTTGCTACTGTTCTGGGTCTGAGTATGTCCTTCTAATCAGACTGCAAACTTCTTGACGGCCTGTTTCCCTGCTGCGTCTGTGTTATTCTGAAGTTAAGGCAGTGAACGTGAGCACAGACTATGTACTGTCATAAACAGAGTACAAGCATGGAGTGTTTTAGCCTGGGACAGACTGAGGAGTTAGGTAGGCCAATCCCCTCGTTGTACAAATAAGGAAAGTTCCCCCAGGTCACAGTGTCGGAGGCTGGTGTGCCTCGGACATCAAAGTCCCCCTGCTACTGCAATCAAGGCTAGTCTTCACAAGCCTCTGCTTGCTGAGGGCTTGAAGTCTTTACCAATATCAATCAAATTCTCCTTAAAAAAGGCAATATGAACCAACTGGCTTTAAATTATCAGAAATAAGCAGAAAATAAGGCTGTAAGCTACCCTACTTCTTCCCTAATCTTACAAACCTCTAGGTTATAATTAGTGTCCCTCTGGCAATTTGAGCATATGGAGTTACTACTCAATGCTAGCCACACAACATACAAACATTTAAAAGAAAAATCTAAATAAGTGGCAATCTTTAGAATTCATGTAAATAAATTACATCTATGAAATCTGTACGTAATGGTCATGAAAGTAATTTTCACTATAATTTTCCCTTTTCAATTTTTGTACATTGACATAATGAAATCAGTCAAAACTACAGAGATTACAATCTAAAAAAAACATGCTCTTGCCTATAAATAAGGACAATATATTGATTTCAATAAAGGACTCCAAATAAATTTTAGGTTAAGGCCATTCATCCAAAGTAATAAAGAAGTGAAAACTGTAAGCATCCATACTTCCAGATAAACCACAGAAAACCAGGCTTCATAAGCCAGTTGTCAGACTACTCAGTAAAGAGTATTTTTTGCTTTTTTTTTTTTTTTTTAAATACAGTCAACTAATTGCTTTTGGGGAACAATCAAATGTGTGATTAGTAAGGATGACACTGGTTCACTGAAATCACTAGGATAACCAATAAATGCTTAGTAAAAGTCTATTATATGGTGGGTGCTGAAGAGTATATAAGTTAACAGGGAAATATGTCACAGTCATAAAAGAAGGCAGAGACGGTTAATGGGAAAAGAAGGGAGAACGTAACCGGATGAAAGAGTTCATCACTGCAACCTGCTGACTCACCTTTAACTGACTTGACATCTGAGGTCTTCTCCTGCTCTTTGCCTTTCACTGGAAGAGAAGAGAGCACCATGACCAACTTCTACAGCCAGAAACCCCCTTCCAGACCTTGTAAAAATCACACCAGCTCTATTCTGACAGGTGAGTGTGTTCAAAGTTCCGCAACATCGGGTGAGCTGCCCTGGAGTGGGGCAGGGCAGCTGTCAGGGGAAGTTTCTCTCAGGAAGTGATCTTTGAACAGCATTTGGTCAAGCACGCTCAGAGCTTAAGGAGAGACGAGGTCAGAACACCTGGGTTCAAATCTGGGCTCTGCCATTCAACAGCCATGTGATGCTGGACAAGTTACTTTAATTCTCTGGGTCTCAACTTCCTTCATTTACAAAACTAGGTCACTGTTATGAGCTAGTAAAGAGTCATTTCAACTGGCAGGATTTCAACCCTGGTCTGCTAGACCCTAAAAAAATCATTCTTTTACCTCTGGTGAAAAACTCGGACTGTAGAATTACTGTGTGATTACGATAACGTGTGTAAATGGACATCTCAAGAGCACCTCCCAGCCAGCATACCAAAACCGAACATGTACTTGCCCAGTGTGGTTCTCCATCAGTCACGGTGGAGACTACCTGAGAGGGTTGTGGATGAAAACATAAGTACTTGTAAAGGGCTTACAAGACGAGCTAAGACACAGTAAACTTAAGACGCTAGTTAACATTATTACCATGTGCCACTCACTACTAGATGCAACCGGAAGAAAAAGACAGAGTTCTCTGGTTGTGTAACATCTCTGACTTCCTGTGTATCCCTGCCACAGCATCAAATACAAATATTCTAAACTTACAAACATTCTAAAACTTCTACTACTCAAGCTTTAACAACTGTCTCTTAAAAAATTATACCATTTCGGGCCTCCCTGGTGCCGTAGTGGTTAAGAATCTGCCTGTCAATGCAGGGGACAAGGGTTCAAGCCCTGGTTCAGGAAGTTCCCACATGCCATGGAGCAACGAAGCCCGCGCGTCACAACTACTGAGCCTGCGCTCTAGAGCCCGCTAGCCACAACTACGGACGCCCGCATGCCTAGAGCCTGTGCTCCGCAACAAGAGAAGCCAACGCAATGAGAAGCCCACGCACCACAACGAAGAGTAGCCCCCACTCTCCGCAACTAGAGAAAGCACGCACGCAGCAAGGAAGACCCAACGCAGCCAAAAATAAAATTAATTAATTAATTAAAAAAATTATACCATTTCTCCTCTATTACACAAAACACTGGAAATTCTAATGCAGACACACTAGCAAGATCACATGCAGGAAGGAAGGAAGGAGCATGGTAGCTCAAGCCAAGTGAGAAACTTACGGGATCGGACACAGCCCACTTTAGTTTTCTTATGTTTTTTCTTTTTCTTAAACAAATTAATTAATTAATTAATTTTTGGGCTGCGTTGGGTCTTTGTTGATGCGCGCGGGCTTTCTCTAGTTGCAGCAAGTGGGGGCTACTCTTCGTTGTGGTACCTGGGCTTCTCATTGCGGCGGCTTCTCTTGCTGCAGAGCACGGGCTCTAGGAGCGCAGGCTTCAGCAGTTGTGGCATGTGGGCTCAGTAGTTGTGGCTCACGGGCTCTAGAGCGCAGGCTCAGTAGTTGTGGCACATGGACTTAGTTGCTCCGCAGCATATGGGATCTTCCTGGACCAGGGCTTGAACCCATGTCCCCTACACTGGCAGGCGGGTTCATAACCACTGTGCCACCAAGGAAGCCTAGATTTTCTTGAATATTCTATGCATGCAATCATATTATCTGTGAATAATGACTCTTGTTCCCTTTCCCTCACAAACTTAACTTTTCCATCTTTTTTTCATGTGTGTGCTATTGTGAAGACTATGCTAGCTTTCCTTCTGTTTGTATATCCCTGATATGTGTCTTCATCCTTTTACTTTTAACTTTCCCATGACCTTTTTAACATTTAAACAGTACAGGAAACCAATCTGAAGATCACCATCTTTTTATTATCTGGGTTAGCCCATTTCTTTTTATTGTGATTACTGCTCTTAATTTCTAAAAAAGAACATTCTTAAAACTCTAACTATGACGACGAATTTGTTGACTTCTCCTGGTAATTCTGTACATTCTGTTTTATACCTTTTGAAACTGATTTAGGTACAAACAAGTTCAAAAGTTTATCTTCCTAGTACCCTTTTCGTTTTATCATAATCTACAGGCCTTCTTAGCCCTAATGGTATTTTATGCTTTAAAGTATTTCATCTACCACACAAACTTTCTTCTAGTTAACATTTGCCTGATAGATCTTTGCATCCATTTATTTTCAATTTCTCTACGTCCTTATGTTTTGGTTGTGTCTCTGGTAAATAGGTGCATTTTGGCTTATTACCCAACTTGAGTCTTTATCTTTTAGTCCACCTTTATACGGACTTTTGTTAGATTTCTTAGCCATAGAGATTTTATTCTATTTACATTTAACGTGGTTTATTTCTGTCATCTTATTTTGCACTACTATTTCTTCTATAAGAAATAATAATTTATTATTATGAAACATTTAAAACAAAGGCAAGACTAGACCTTAATATGAGGAACACTCAGGTTTAGCAAATCTTAACATTATGCCATATTTGCTTCAGAAGAATTTTTAAAAGAAATAAAACACTGCAGTTACAACTAAAGTCCCTCCCTCAACTCATTCCCCCTCTTCGTAGAGAAAAAAATTTCAGAAGTTGAATGTTTATGGTTTCCATCATTTTTACTCTTTAATATATTTATGTATTCATAAACAAGCTATAGCATTGTTTGAAGGTTTTTAAACTTTTAAACAAGTGGTTGTATCAATTGCCATTTCCAGCTTCAGTGTATCCTAATCAAATCTTGATACAGCCAGGCTTTAATCCCAACTCCTAAGGTCTTTTCAAGAACTTCACTCTTGCAAGTAACCTCTCTTCGGTATCATTTTCTCCCTCTCTACTGGATCCTTCCTAGAACAAACGTGCTTAGCATCTTTTATCTTAAAAACAACAACCCCCCCACCCTTAGCCCAATGGCCCCTTCCAGCCCCTTCCCCATTTACCCCTCCTTTTTGAAATATTACCTTCTCTTAGCTTCCATGATATTGTACTCCTATGTCACTGGCGTTTTCTTGTCGATTCTCCTTTGCCAATGACTCATGTTCCTCAACTTCTAAAAGCTGGATTAACCCCGGAACTCTCTCCTTGTCTACAGCATGGCAGGAGATTCTACCTGGCCACTGTAGAGGGTTGTAGAGGGTTCTACCTGGCCTTCCTAGTAAGAGGGATGTATCCTGGCACACAACTGGCTAGCTTCTCTCCATTTCCCAGAAGCCCCTGAGTTAATTAACTGTGACCATATGACTCAGTCCTCAGCAATGAAATGTGAACAGAAGAGGTATGTGCCATTTCTGGCCAAAGCTTCTCTTTCCCCTTATCAGGAGTCAGAAAGCTGACAGAAGGGACTATGATCTGGCTTTGATAACACAGACTATACCCTAAGAGAAAGAGGAATAACACAATGGGAGGAAAATGATTCCTGAATGATCGTGAAGCAAAGCCACCTGATGACCAGGGACTTGGACGGTTACACAAGACAGAAATAAAGGTCTACCTTGTTTGAGCCATTGTACTTAGTGTCTCTCTGTTACGGTAACTTAGCCTTTCAACACAACTAATTCATATCCCATATGTACTCCACAGATGAGCTCATTTAGGCCTGTGTCTTTAACCATCATTTATGCAAAATACTTCTAAGTCCAGATTCAGAACTCAAATTCTCATCCCCTCCCAGAACTACAGACCTGTACATCCACCTGCCTCCTTGACATATCCACACGGACGTCCAAGAGTTTCTGCAAACTCACAACTGCCGGAAGAGAGCTCTGGACTCCTCCTACCTCAAGCTCTAAGCTTTCCAAAGCTTTCCCAGTTTTCCTTCACTCCAACCATTACTCAAGTCATGCTATCTCTTCCTCTAAAACATGCCCCATTGCCCTCCACTCCCAGCACATTTCAGCCTTCTTTCTGTCCTTGAACAAACCCTGCTCTTTCCTGCCTCAGGATGTTTGTATTACCAGTTCTTTCCAGCCAGAATGCAGTTCCTTTTACCTTTGCAAGGCTGGCTCTCCATCCTCATTGAGACCTCAATTTAAATACCATCTGCTCAGACAAGCCTTCCCTCACTATCCAAACACAAACTGTCATCTGGTGATCTGCTCCCACATCACTGTTTATATTCCCTGCACAGCACTTATGACTTCCTAATATTTTTCTTACTTTAATTATTCAACAAATATTTACTAATATCCTAACTATATCCCAGGCACTAATCTCGACATGGGGATACAGCCATGAACAGAAATCATCTTCCATCCTAATAAAACACATAGTACAGCAGATGGTGACAAATGCTATAGAAAAAATAAAGTAGGGTGACGGGATGGGAGTGCAGGGCCTGGGGACTACAATCTTAAGCAAGCTGGTCAGAGAAAGCTTCACTAAGATGTCAATTAATCAAAAACCTGAAGAAGATGGGGGACAAAACAGGCACATTATCTGTGGGAAGAGGTTTCCAGGCAGAGAGAGTAAGTGCAAAGGCCCTGAGGTGGGAACGTACTTAACAACAAGGAGGCCAATATAAATGGAAGAATGATGGAGAAAGAAAGCAGGAGGTGAACACAGAGAAGAAACAGGACCTATATTAGGGAGGCCACGTACAGAAAGCCACTGAGGGAATCTGAACACAGGTGTGGCAGAATGCATTTCGAAAATACACCAGAGGCGTTGAGAATGGAAGAAGGGAAACCAAATTGAAGCCTATAGCAAAATAATGCTGCTTCCTTGATCTTCATAAAACTGGCTTCCTCTTGACGTTTAAGCTGAGATCTGAATGACAACCCTCAGAGGACTTCCTTAACCACCCAACCTAAATAGAGGTGACTCCCTAGACCGGGGTGTTAATGGTCAGGGATGGTGAGAAATGGTTGGATTTGGGTATATTCTGGGGTAGACCTAACAGATCAGATATACAGTAGGAGAGAAAGAAGTTCAAGAAGGTATTAAAGTTTTAGCCTGAGCAATTAAAAGGCCAGAAATGTAATTTGTTAAGATGAGAAAAAGTGATGTACAGGTTTAGGAGGACTAAATCTAAGGGGAAATTTTACATACAGTAGGCTAAAGATTTATCTATTAGACATCTATTAGGTAGAGGTATAAAGTGGACCAACGGCTGAATACACAATCTGGATTCAGGGCAGAGAATCCAAGCTGGAGGTGTAAATTTGGGAGTCATCAGCAGATAGGTGGTATTTAAAAATGGTATTCAGAGACTGGATGGGATCCCTAAATAAGACCATCTCCAGTTTCTATTCTTGCCACATCCAGTTTCCAAAAAGCATCTAGAATGATCTTTTTAAAACATAAAAAGAGATCAAGTCACCCCTCTTTAAAATTTTAAAAGTAATATTGTTTCTGCACTTGGAATAACACCTAACCGTGACCTACAAAGCTCTGAATCATCTGATCCTTGTCTACCTCTCTAAGCCCGAGTCACAGTGGGCTTCTTTTCTTTCTTGAAGGGCACCAAACTCTTGCCTCCCAGCCTCTGAACACATTACTCCCTGTGCCTAGAATGCTCTTCCCTGGCCTCTATATGTTACCTCCTGCTGTTCCTTCAGCTCTAAGTTTCAAGGTCACCTGCTGAGGCCTTTGACTAACATCAAACCGAAATATGTTTCTTCTCTCAAGCTCTTTCATAACACTGTATTCAATTTGTAAACAGAGAGAGGGAGACAGAGGGAGACAGAGAGAGACAGAGAGACAGAGACAGAGAGAGAGATTTATTGTCCATCAACCCCAGGAGACAACAAGCTCCATGGATATAAAGGTTTTGTCTTGTTCAGTGCTTAATACTGAGGGCGTAGCACAGTGCCTGGCACAGTGGACGTTCAAAAGTATTTGTTGAATAGACAACAGTCTATTATGCAACGTGCAATTTGCCTCATTATACACAGAATGCTCCCCCCTCCCCGAAAAAAACACTACAACTAACCATTCCAACACTCAAACTAATTAGAGATCTATTACCTATACCAAGGTACCTTACCGATAAACCTTCCTTGTACCATTTTACCGCTTTCATTCATTCAGAGTGGTTTTCATTCACTAATCATGGTTTCATTCACTCATCACATGGCATCAGTTATTAAAACTCTGTGCGTACTTATAAGGAAATCTTTAATTTATAGAGTTGAATGGGGCCTTTAGGAATCATTGAATTTTCAGGTGAGAGAGGAAAGAGGGTTAACATTTTTCTGTCCCAGGTGACGGAGATAGTAGCAGAGCTGTCACGTGAACCCAAGTCCCTGATTTAGTTTAGTGCTTTCCCAAAAACCCTTTTTGTCTGGTAAATTTTCCCGGAAGCAACGAGAATCGATACAAGAACCACTAATCAACCCAGAAGGCCCACACTTGTCCACTCTGGATACGTACAGGTAACGAAACGCCAACAACCTTACCCAGGCTCAAAATCAAGCTGCCTCTACTCAAAAATTGGGCAGCTACTACTGAAAATCAGAAATATAAGCAGTTTGTTTCTGAAGTTTGGGTTCCAGTACTTCGTAAACTTGCTAATTCATCAAAAGAAGGAGTCGTTTTCGTTAGGGGACTTTTAGCCATAAGTTAAGCACTGTCACTTTAGGGACAGCAGAATCCCGCTCCCCCACCCCACCCTCCGAAAAAAGGGGAAACTGGAAAAGAGCACTAGTTGAAGAAAACAATTTTTTCACGTGCTGCTTTTAGACATAAACCCCTCAATATTCTGACAAGTTCGAGACTTCCGTAAAGAAAGTACGGAAGGAATTCCCTTCTTCTGGTACGAACGCACAGACACGCACCACCCCGCCCCCGAAAAGCTGGGTGTCCGCAAAAGGCACCACCCCGCGCGGGTCCCGGCACACACTTCGGAACCGGCTGGGCGCCCGCGCGCCCGCCCGCCCGCGCGGAGGCCCCGCTCCCTCTCGCAAGACCGCGGGTCCGGCGCACAGAGCGTCCTTCCGCGCAGAGGCCTCGGCCTCGCCACCACCCGCCGCCCCAGGCCCGGCCCCGCGCCCGTCCGCGCCCCTCGTTACCTTTCCGCCGGAAGAAGGACATGGCGGGGCCCGGGTCGGGGCGGAGGGCGCGGGGGGACTGGCGCGGAGAGGGCCCGGCTCCCCTCATTCAGCAACCGGCCCGGACTTCCGGGTCCGCAGCGGCCGCCGCGCTAGGCCGAAAATAGACCCGTCTTCCGGGTGTGGGCCCCGCCGCCTCCTGGAGACGTGCTGGTCGCTCCCGCCGCCATGTTAACAACAAGCCGCCCGCCCGGAGTTCCGGTCCTTCCCCGCGCGGGGCTTCACGGGAGGCCGCGCGCCGACCCCGCCCCCTCCCGCGTCGGGGCGCGCCCGCACCGCCCACGTGACGCGCGCGCGCGGCCTGCGCTCGGCCCGGGAACCCGCTGCTCTCGCGGGCTCGGACTGCGCGGGCGCTGCCCGAGCCGAGCCAACCCAACCCTCCCGGAAGCGGGGCCCCTGCCACGGCCAAGTGTGGCCAGGGCACTGGCGGCTACAGCGGCCGCACCCCCGTGCTCCCAGCGAGCGGACCCCGGAGCGGGCCTCGAGATGCGGGCCAGGTCCCGGGATGCGGACTCCGGGCACCACCTGCTCTGTGCGGCTCCGCGGTCCCCGCGATCTCAGCCGTGGAGGATGAGCGTGGGCCTACTACAGGACGCGATCCCTGCGAACGCTCAGCTCTGAAAGGGCAGCGACATAAAAGCCTCGCCATTATTTACCGGGCGGACTCCAGTGGGTCATCCTTCCAGCCTCGTTCAAATGCCATTTTCCTATGAACCTCTGACCTCCCTCACCCCTAAAGCAGAGTGACCAGCCTCCCACCCGTGGGGCCCCTCCCACAGGACTGCGTAATCCCTGTAGCTGGGCGCTCCTGCCGGGGAGGAGCCTGTAAGATCAATAAATGTGTTTTTCAAATCTAACGTCCATCAGGTGACGGACGGAGCAGCAGAGGTCCAGAGAGAAGGGGCAACCGGTCCCAGATTATTCAGCGTGTCTGTGTTGAGACTACAGTTGAGACTGTAACCAGAACCCGGGGTCTTTTCACCATACAATCAGAGCAGGTTGATAGATTTGTCTGGGTTCGAGGCATGTAAGGTAATCACAGCTGATGCGTATTGAAAGTTCTCTGAGTGCAGGTGCCAAACCCTCCAGATTGATGATGGTCCTTGGGGGTGATCTTGGTATGGGGGAAACCGGACACACAGACATAACCTGCCCAAGGTCACGTCCTAACTGGAGGCGAAGCCTGGACCTCAGAGTCGGCTCCAGAGCCAAGATCAAGCCTCTCCCTGGGTGGGGAGAGTGGCCGCGGCTCTGGATGCCCGAGTGTGTCCCCGACCTGAGCAGGTGCTGGGAATGGACCCCTGTCTGACGGTGGAGGCTGCAGCGGGTCCGAGCGGGTCAGCAGTGCGCTGACACCAGCCTGGCTCAGGGGGACCACTCTCTGCGGTCTGTGGCCGGTGAAACCCCGGATGCTGCCCCTGCTCCTTGGAAAGGGAGATGGGGCTGACGTCCAGGACGAGCGGGGCTGGGGTGGGTCTCGGTGGGTTCCCATTGGGTCGGTGTAAGGGGTAAGGGGCATCTCGCGGGGACCTGAGCGCAGGGCGGCCACCCTCCAAGCTAGAAGTGCGGCGCCCTCTCTCCAGAGTCCACAACCCCTTGGCAGGGCTGTTTCGTGTTTGTTGACTGGTTGATTGGTTGGAACGAATGGGACGGGACGGAGGAGGGCAAGACAAGCCCCGAACATCTCCGGGACGGGAGCAGCGCACAAGGGGTGCGGGGTGGGGGGGGAAGCGCTCCAGTCCCTCTAAATCTCCTTCCTCTTTTCTTCAACTACGCAAAGAATCAACTTAAAAGCAGGGTCCTATCGCGCCTTCCGGTGTGATCTCTGTTCCGGAGCCCCTCCTAGCAGAAATTCTGCAGCTGCCTTTATTCCCGAGACAGCGAAATGCATACCAGTCAGCTAATAATAGCCGTCATTATTTATACAGTACTTATCACATGCTCTCAAGGGACTGAGTGATTTATAACCACAATCTTAGGTAATCCTTCACCTTCTCCCCCACAAAAGCCCTTGTGAGGTGGCTACCATCATTACCCCCAATTTACAGTTGATGACTCCGAGGCTCAAGTTAACTTACCTAGGATCACAAAGCTTAGTAAGGGGTAGGGACAGGATTTCAATCACCATCAGTCTGACTTCAAGGCCATTTGCTTGTACCACTTCCTCCTGTCTTTCCCTCCACCTGCTGCTAATTCCCATTTACCCCATGTTCCAGCATGAGATGTCTATTTATTGGGCAAGAATGAGGGGATGAGAGATATTTAGCAGTGCAGACGCCTTCTGAATCACCACCTGTTAAAGTGTTTATATGCTTAGGGAAGCTTTAAGAGAATTATCATTTAATCTTTTGGAATGTGATGATCTACATATGAATAGAGGTAAAATAAAACAACAATATCAAAATAAGCAAGAAGATTCCATTAGCCTGAATACCCAGTTGTGACAAATTGACACTTTGCATTGCATTTCTAAGTTAATTTGTTAGAGCCACTTTAATTTACACGTAAAACAAATTTAATTTTTGTGAAACAAAATTAGTTTTTACCAGAAGGAATTTCTTTCATTATGTTCCTAATTTTAAGATAATCCTCACAGGCTTTTTCTACCAGTTGAATTAATTACAACAAATCAGTGAGGTAAAATCAGCAAGTTAATTATCACAAAGCCAGTGAATAAAATTAATCTCCTACGACAAATACGATTTACAAATCAAATGAATGGTGTTCTACAACAAATATTCGAACACATGTTAGTTTTCTATATCAAACATTCATAACATCAAGGAAACTACTCAAACAAATTGTTTGATATTATAGGAAAAGAAAGGTCCTTGTACTTTTTTTAAAAAATTATTTATTTGTTTTTATTTTTGTGTGTGTTGGGTCTTTGTTGCTGTGCGTGGGCTTTCTCTAGTTGCACTGAGCAGGGGCTACTCTTCGTCGTGGTGCACGGGCTTCTCATTGTTGTGGCTTCTTTTGTTGCAGAGCACAGGCTCTAGGTGCCCCGGCTTCAGTAGTTGTGGTGCATGGACTTAGTTGCTCTGCAGCCTATGGGATCTTCCTGGGCCAGGGCTCGAACCCATGCCCCGTGCATTGGCAGGTGGTTTCTTAACCACTGTGCCACCAGGGAAGCCCTCCTTGTACCTTTTTAATAAGCAGATAAAAACTAAGGTTTTTAACAAAATTCAGAATATATATTCATATAACTTAAAATTCTCCTCAACTGTCTAACAAAGGCTAATTCATAACCCAGTGTTTTACATTATCAAAAGCATTTGTATCAATAGCTCTGTAAAATTTATCTCTAAAAAAAATTGTGGCCTCTGATTTTAGTTTTAATCAAAGGTGAATCAAAGCAATTTGGGCTTAACAAAATTTATTTCTTCTGTAATCTCTATATCATGCCAAGTAAATGGGAGTTTAGCGCACATTTTTCCCATCAAAGGAACCCAAAACAAGTAGTCAGGAAATTATAACAATAATAATCTCTTACATTTGCATAACAGAGACTTTCACTTCTAATAACAGTGGAACAGGTAATTGGGACCAGCCATCCACCTGCTGAGGAAAGCTGAAAAGGGTGAACAAAATATTAAAAGACATTGAAGAAATAAGAAGGTAATAAAGAATTACCAGGTGAAGATAGAGAAGAAAAACAAAATCCAGTGAATCATGTCCTGCGTTTGGGGCCTCCTGTTCTGGGAGCATCCACTGTTCATGGAAAAGAGACTGAGAAGCTGAGTGATGCTTTTGACAGCAACACAGACTAAAAAGACAGAAGTTGGAGCCCAGGGCCTGCTTTGGGTTGGGATTCTGAAAAATCTACACCAGCCCTTGCCAGGATGCAACCCAGCTTCAAGTCATCTGTGTGACTCAGGAAACCTTAATCCCTAACAGTAAATGAAGAAAATCCTGATTGCTAGTGCTCCAGGTGCCTGATAGAAGCAAATGCAAATCCTCTTGTAATAAGATACTAACATTCAAATTCTCAAATTATTTCCACAAACAATTTTTCAAAAATAATGCGTAACACACAATCACAGATATCAGACACATGAAGAGATAATATGTCAGGAACAAGAGCCAAGAGAAGTGGCAGGTAATAGAATAGTCACACCAGAGCACCAGGTAGTGGAATTATTGGACATAGATTTTAACATAATGCTGCTTACTATAGTCAAGGATATAAAAAACAACTGGAAATTTGGGCAGAGAACTGGAAATTTGGGTAGAGAACTGGAAACTATAAGAACTGACAGAGTATATATGAAAAGGAAGCAACTAGAAATTCTAGAACTGAAACACAAAATAACTAGATAGATCTGTAAACTGAGTTACAGATAAAGAGAGAATTTGTGAAAAGATGAGTCAGAAGAAAATATCCAGAATGAAGCATGTAGTGAAGTTCAGAGAAATAGAGAATACAGTGAGAAAGTTTACCATATGTTTGATCAAAGTCCCAGAAGAGGAGAAGAGAGAGAATGTAGCAGAGGAAATATTTGAAAAATTAATGGCTGATAATTGTCCTGAAGTGATGACAAAAACCAACCTACCAGTTCAGGAAGGACTATGAACTCCACACAAAAATAAAGAAAAAGAAATACACACCTAGATTATTAATAATGAAACTTGAGGAAACAAAGAAAAATTATCAAACATTGCTGAGGTGGGAGAAATAGATTACCTTCAAAGGAATGACACTTTGGCTGCTGATTTTTTTCAACAGCTACAATGGAAGCCAGAAGACTGTGGAATTAAATCTGCTGGAAAAAGTAACTACAAGCCTCATCCAAAATATATTTCAAAGATGACACAAAATAAGACATTTTCAGACACAAACAGGAAAAAAATTGTCACCAGCAGAACTTACTAAACGATACTCTAAAGAATTTGCTACAGGCCAAAGGAAAGTGATATCAGATGGAAAGTCTGATATGCAAGACATTATAAAGAGCAAAGAAAGTATTAAATATATAGACAGTTGTAAATAAACATTTAATAACATTGTGAAAGTAACCAACTGTGAAGTGAGGGGGCACAGTCCACATAAGATCACCCTAATTTATGACACCAAATACAAGTTTGGGTGACCCCAAGACCGCCCTTAGGTTTGATAATTTGCCAGAAGGACTTGCAAAACTCACCGAGAGCTGTTATATACTCACAGTTATAGCTTGTTACCGCTAAAGGATACAGGTTAGAATCAGCCAAGGGAAGAAATACCAAGGGCAGAATCCAGGGAGGTGCCAAACACAGAGCTCCCAGTTGTCCTCTCCCCATGGAGTCTGGACAGCATTTCTTCCAGGCATTGACTTGTAACGGTATTCATGGAGGATTGCCAACCAGGGGAGCTTACCCAAGCCTCGGTGTGTAAAGATTTTTTGGGGCGGGGCAGGGCGCCATCAAATAAGCGTGGTTAACTGCCCTTGTGGCTGATCTCAGTCACCTGGCCCTCAAGAGGTCACGCCCGATATCGCATGACCCAAAGGCCCCATCCCAAATCACATTGTTATTAGATGGCTGGCCCAAGGCCAAATAAAACAAAACACTCCTATCAGACATGACATTCCAAGGGCAAAGAGATAACTTCCCTGCAGCCCAGGGCTAAGGCCAGACTCCCCTTTGGGCAAGTTAAATTGTTTTCTACACAAACATCTAACAGGTTTAAAATTTTCACCAATGTGGCAGGCCCCTGAATCTTTGTAGGGCTTATATCCCACCTCCTGGCATGTATGTGTCTTACCAGGGCATCTAGACTACCTGCTGCTTTTTGCTCGCTGGGTCTAGGTAGCATGATGTCATCAATATAGTGCCCCAGTGTCATGCTCTGCAGAACGTCCAGATGATGAAGGATTCTTCAGACCTGCACTGTCCAACATGGTAGCCACTAGATACATGTAGCTATTCAGCACTTGAAATGTGGGTAATTGAATTAAGATGTGCTGTATGTGTAAAATATACACCAGATACCGAAGACTTGGTATGAAAAAATAATTTAACACAGCTCACTAATATTTTATTGATTCCATGTTGAAAAGATAATATTTTAGATATGTTGGGCTAAGTAAATACGGGTATTATTAATTTCACTTGTTGCTTTTTGAACTTTTTTTAATGTGGTTACTATGAAAATTAATAATTAATAAAAGGAAACCTCAACTAAAATTGGAGTTGAGAAGGCCTTTAGAGGGAGGTCTCCCACCCTAACCCTCACCATTAATTACCCCAACAGGAAGACATCAGTTACTGATGGGGAGATGGAGAGAGGTACCTTACACCCCCGAACAGGAAGTGCCGCTGCTCTACTACCACAGAGGGTGGAAGGAAGGCTTTCTTCTCGCCCAGCAACAAGCCCAGCCAATGGAGAACACCACAGCTCAGCCAATGAGAAGCTGTCATCATTGGGACTTGTAGTTTCCTCCAGTGAACTTTCATTCTTTCCTTGCAGATTTGGTGTCTTGTGAGAGCCCGATTCCTGATTCATAAATGGCTGTCTTCTCTCTGTGTCCTCACAAGGCAGATGGCACAAGAGATGTCTCTGGGGTCTTCTTTACAGAGGCACTGATCCCAGTCACGGGGGCTCTCGGATGACCTAATCACCCCCAAAGTCCCTATCCTGATAGCATCACACTGGGGGTTAGGATTTCAACATGTGAACTTGGGTGGACACAAACATTCAGTCCATGACACTGCCCATCAATCTCCCTCCAGGGACATAATCATCATTAGATCAGCCATTCCACATATCCTGAGGGTCAAGTCACCCTCGGCACCTTTCCCACCTTGGGTGTGGCAATTATATTCACCATGTTTCTGACAGTTTAGGGCTGTCACATGGGCTCTGCTATTCTGGAGTCCCATTATGACCCTTGACAGTAGGCAGCACAGTTCCATAGCAGCATCTCCTCCCCTAAGTCCTGGGCCACCATTCAGGCTCTCATGACCCAGTGGCCTTCTCACTAATTCATTCCTTCTTGTTTCAGAGAAGGGAGTGACCTCTGGGACTTCCCAGGAAACGCAATCAGCTGATGGAGCCTCTGGCAGGACACAGGACATTCTGACTCCCCACCTCTCTCACCTAGGATTGTCAGCCCTCTGGCATGTCCAACCTGCTCCAGACACAGCCCAGCTGCTAAAGGAAGACCACACACAAAGAGTCACAGGTGTTTGCAGTAAAGCTGTCAGGTTTCAGTGCCCAGGGGGTGTGGGCCAGGGACAGAGAGTGTCTGCTGTGTTACTCTAGTTCCCACTTGGGGGCTGAGGAAATAACCACAGGGTGGGTCTGAAGACTCCCTAGGCCCACTGTCAGCTAAACTGGAGCTAGGACTAGTTATCACCTGACCTCCATAGGCCTTCGTTCTAAGCACAGGAGCATGTGATGTTTTGAGTTTTCGGGTTTCAGTCAGTCTTATCACAGATCCCATATCACAAAGTCCTTGGAAATTCTGGTGTTCTCCCTTCCCTGGTGCATAGATACCCTGGAAAATCACCTCAAGTCTCTCTGGGGGGATGATTGGGGAAATATTTGCTATATATAGGTATGGTGGTGTTGCAAGTTCCTTCCTTAAGGAGAGCTGACTTCCCTATCAAACAATGAGTGCTGGGCCTGTGAACTGACTTATACTTGGAAACTTGGGAGGGAACGTGATTTTCCATTAGGACAGCTGACATCAGCCTTCTGCTCATGAGCTCTTGATTTTTTTTAAATTATATAAGTCAGCGTGTCCTAGTCGGTTGTCCATCTTTCTTCCCACTAGGAACACAGTGACCCACTAGTGACCCAATAACCACTGCCCCAGATCCCTGTGGGTTAAGGAGCCCTAAGAGCTGGTCCAGCCTAGTTTTCTGGCACAATAATTACACTCGCCTTCCTTTGATATTTCAGTGCAGTCACCTGGCCTCCTCTTCCCGTTTATGGCCACCTCTCACTGGCCACACTAGCCGACAGAGCACTGCCACCGTTAAGCACCTCAGGCCAGTGGCCTTAATAGAGGCTGTGTCCTTCTTACACAGTAAATCAATTCCAACATTTCCACCTCCTTAGCCCTTCTCACCTTTCCTCAAGACTATGTCAGTCCCCATTTCTCTAGGCCAAGTTCCATCCCAACAGTCTATTTGGAACAGCCCTGGGTGTTCTTGCTGTACCACTGGATCTTGACTTTCAGACAAAGGCCCCCAAGTGGGAAAACACTCCCCTTACCCAGGCTTATATTCCACCTGGTCCCCAGTCCGACAGCTTCAAAACCCTCCCATGTGACCCCGGTCTCTGCCCAGGTGCAGTGGCCCCCACGAGTCCTTTGGCACGTGTGCTGTTTCCTCTCATCAGAGCAGGGATGGCTGTGCGGAGACCTGGCCTTGGCTGTTTGCTTTGAGGCCATCAGGAGTGGAGGGCAGATCTCCAGCAGAACCGGAGGCACCTTGCAGGGCACCTGCCTCCCCTGAGGTTGTGGTCCCACCTCCTCTGAGAGGAGAGGGAGCTCGAGGAGTCTGCAGGTTCAGCTGCTCAGGGGTATCCTCTCAAATGCCCCCACTTCACAGGTTGGATTCCACGCCTGCCCATTAGGTGGGGTCCCATTGGGACCACGCACTCTTTTTCAGCTCTGCCACTCCTGCAGTTAGACCGTGGGCCTGCTCTGCAGCAGAGTCCGTCCTGCAATTGCTCCTTACAAGGGGTCAGTGGCTTTCATGGTGTGACCCCAGTTGGTAATTAGCCACCCTGAGCCCCCCACCCCTTCCATTTTTCAACTGGCAGCCAGGCCACCGCATGGTCACTACAGGTATTGCTACCCCGGGACACTAAGTGCCTCAGCTACACCTATGGCCACAGGTGAGAGCCTGAGTAATCTTGCTGCATGGGGCTCCCTGCTCGCTGGCAGGGACTGGCACCTCCACTCCCCACCAGCAACAGTGCCTTTTTAAAAATTTTCATTGAAGTCTAGTTGATTTACAATGTTGTGTTAATTTCTGCTGTACAGCAAAGTGATTCAGTTGTACATATATATACATTTTAAAAATATTCTTTTCCATGATGGTTTATCTCAGGATATTGAATATAGTTCCCTGTGCTATTCAGTAGGACCTTGTTGTTTATAACAGTGCTTTTATTGCTGTTATACTGGTGAATATCCTAACTCCCAAATTTCAACCATAGAAAGCAAAGCCTGCAGCAGAGGGCTCCCAGCAGGGATGCATTAAGGGTGCCTTCACGGGGGGAGGGAAGCGGGGAAGGGGGCGGAGCCAGTGGGAGCCGGTGTTACCGAGAGGGTTGCCCGTGAGTGGGAAGGACCGCCGGGTCCGCGGAACTGCGTCCGGGGAAGTGTACAAACTGCGCCCACCGGCTCCCAGCCCGCAATGCTCGGGGATTCACCCCACAGGGCGTCGAGTCTCCTGCGCTTCAGCGCTGGGGTACAGACCTCAGGGCGCGGTCAGTATGGGAGCCCCGGAGCCGGAGCCGGGGAGGGAGGCACAGCGTGAGGCGGGAGGTGAGGTGCTGTCCCGTTACCGCTGCGCGAAGCCGTCCGGAGATGGTGCAGAGCTGGCAGTAGAGCCAGCTGAGACCGAGAAGGTCCGGAATGGCCCAAGTCAGGGATCAGAGGAGGCAGTGGGCAAACACCACGCGCTTCACACCCCCGCCCACCACCCTACCCCAGACCGGCAAGTTCAGAGCGGCCAGGAGTGCAGCCGAGGGAATGGGTTTGTAGGGTCGCAAAGGTGCACGGATTCCAGGGCATCTGTGGAGCCTGGAGGTTTGACTGCCCATTTGTTTAACGTGCTAATTTAAGGTGAGAATTTCAGCTATCATTTTTTAATTGCAGTATAGTTAATTGGCAATGTTGTGTTGGTGTCAAGCATACAGCAAAGTGATTCAGTTATATATATTCTTTTTCAGGTTCTTTTCCCTTATAGGTTATTACAAGATATTGAGTATAGTTCCCTGTGCTACACAGTAGGTCCTTGTTGTTTACCTACTTTATATATAGTAGTGTGTATATATTAATTCCAAATTCCTAATTGATCTCCCCCCCTCCCCTGCTATCACGTTTGGTAACCATATGTTTGTTTTCTTTGTCTGTGAGTCTATTTCTGTTTTGTAAATAAGTTCATTTGTATCATTTTCTTTAGATTCCACATGTAAGTGATATCATATGATATTTGTCTTTCTCTGACATACTTTGCTTAATATGATAATGTCTAGGTCTATCCATCTTTCAGCTATCATTTTTGAGCACTTACCAGACATACTTTTGGAAAACTTAATTCCCATAAGAGGTCTAATTTTGCAGATGAAAAAGAGTCTCAGGTGGGCTCTGATTTAACCAGTCTGCCTGATTCTAGTGACTAGGGTGTAGGCTGGACATTTAACCGCAAATTGTTTTGTCTCCCTTTCCCCAAAAGGGGACTAGCGAGCTCGAACCTTTATCGTCAGTCCTCTTGTCCCTTCCTTTAATTGCCTGTGTACAATACCATCAAACTCATTCATTTAAAATGAATTTGGGTGGCATCTCTCCCATATTCTGTTACTATAGGGATCCGTCCTGAGATGCTCAGTATCTAGACGAAAAGCTAGAGATGAGAGTCTAACATTTGCTGAGTGCGTACTGAATGCCAGATATCGTCCAAGGGACTTTTTATTCTATTAAAGTAATGGTACATTTAATTCTCACAGCAGCTTGAGATCTTAGGTGTTATTATTTGCCTCATTTTGCAAATGAGCGAATGAGTCTTCAGAGAGGGCAAATGAATTGCCTAAAATGTTTCAGCTAAAACGGCAGAGCCAAGGATTGGAACACGGTTTCCTCTGCCTCTAAAGCCCTCTTTCTTTGTGCCATGCTGCGTAAAGGGTTGGTTTGTCAAACCTGATGACTCATTTCATTTGAAAATAATAACCAGGTTTTGCACAGGTGTCTTTTTGAGAATGTGAAGTGGCTGAATGATTTTCAGTTCCTGATTCTCTTTGCCCTGACTTAGGGGACTCAGAAAGCAAGTATGATATCCGGGTCTGCAGCAGAAACGCAGACGCCCCCAGACAGCTTTTGTTTGTAAGCCGAGCAGAGCCACAAGCAGAGGCCAGAACCTGCCTGAACTGGGATTCCTCAGACCGAGGTGCTGAAGGATGAACTTTCCATCCGAAGACCACTCAAGCCTGCACGGTGCTTTTGAGCACAGATGTTTTAAAGAATTTTTTATAACAGATGAATGTGTAGAGAAACTGAGCCTTGCCCTCGGTGTTGTCAGACAAGTCGACCCGGTAGCCAAGCGGAGAAAACCGCTAGCTAATTGTGCCACGAGGGAGCTGGCAAGACCAGAGTTGCCCCCCTCGCAATGTGAGAGAAGAAGAGGGATGGTGAGGCCCTATCCCAGAAAGAGGGAGGCCCTGTTCTGGGGATGGTCTGTGTGTACGGGGCCAACGGGGATTTCCTGTCTGGTGTTTCCTCACGGCAGCTGCAGGACTAGGTGAGTCCATCTCTTAACCGTTGTCTCCACCAGGTTATCCAGGAAGACTGACGCCACTGGCTCCTAAATGTTCCGTTCCAGAGTGTTATATCTTACCGGAAAGAATGTAGATCTGGGAACAGTGATTCGGATATCTACCCCAACCCAATATTTGTTCTTGTGTAAAGTACTTACCGTTGATGAGTGGCATCTGTAAAATGGAAATATCACCTACCTCTTGGGGGTGGTTGTGCATTTAAGGATAATATATTGGAATAGATAACTAATGAGAACCTACTGTATAGCTCAGGGAACTCAATGCTCTGTGGTGACCTAAATGGGAAAATCAGAAAAGAGGGGCTATATGTATCTGTATAGCTGATTCACTTTGCTGTACAGTAGAAACTAACAAAACATTGTAAAGTAACCATACTCCAATAAAAATTAATTTAAAAAATAAAGATAATGTATTGGAAGTGCCTAGAACAGAGTTGAGCCTAAAGAAGTCACTCAACAGGTAGTAGCTGCTACAGCTGTTACTGTTGCAATGGTTCTATTGCTTTCGTTATTTATTTATTTTTATAAATCTATTTTATTTATTCTTGGCTGGGTTGGGTCTTCGTTGCTGCATGTGGGCTTTCTCTAGTTGCGGCGAGCGGGGGCTACTCTTCGTTGTGGTGCGTGGGCTTCTCATTGCAGTGGCTTGTCTTGCTTTGGAGCATGGGCTCTAGGTGCATGGGCTTCAGTAGTTGTGGCTCGCGGGCTCAGTAGTTGTGGCTCGTGGGCTCGGTAGTTGTGGCGCACGGGCTTTGTTGCTCTGCAGCATGTGGGATCTTCCCAGGCCAGGGCTCAAAGCTGTGTCCCCTGCATTGGCAGGCGGATTCTCAACCACTGCGCCACCAGGGAAGCCAGCTTTCGTTATTTATTTGTGTTGAAGGTCTAGGCCCTGTTCTAGGCCCTGGGGTATGAAAAGGACCTCATCAGGACACTCACGGGAATTCAGGACAACTGGGGGCAGAGACTGTGGCCCCCAGGAAGGGACCATCAATACAGGTGCCCTGTTTTGGAGGAAGGTCAGGAAGGTCTGGTGGCTTCACTCTATCAACCTTTGGCTGCCTGCTTGATCACCATCCCTGTCCCCCTGAGATTCGTGCTCCGGCTCCTGGAATGTCACCCGTCCTGTGCAGGTGCCAGCAGTGCTGCCATGGCACAGCTCCAGAGGGAGGAGTCCACCTGCTCCAGTGGCTCATTTACATAGGCTGCCAGGTGCTATGATCACCCAGTCTGGAGGGGGTGGGAGAGAAAGATATGGCTGCTCTTGGGGTTGCAGAGGGAGTCTCTGTTCTAAGTGTTCTGAGAGTGGACCCTGTGGCTGAGGGGTGTGAGGGGAGAAACACCTGCAGAGCAGCGGGACTTGAGGAAACCGAGGAGGAAATCCCTGGGCAGGTTTCAGAAGATGGTCGTGAGAAGGCAGCACAAACCCACATGCTCCCAGCATCACACAATATAAATATTGCAGAGTCTACTGGGGACAAAGCCCAGAAGCAGAGATGTGTCAGGCACACGGTCATGGCCCAGGCAGCCCAAGCCCCCAGGGACGAACCTGCCATCCGACAAAATCAGGCCATTACCTCCTGCAAGGAGGGACTGCACACTTGAGCACCCACAGGGAGGACTCAGCAAACAAGGGACAGCATAGTTATTCTGGGATTTGCGGGAAGGGTGGCATGTTGGCGATATCTAGACAGAGCTGTGTTTTGATTGGCTCAGAACAAAGCAGGGTCAACATCCTGTTGTGTTGAGGGTCAACACTGGGTCTGGACCTAGAGCCTTGTTTCTTCTGAAGCAACACATTTCATATAGTTGGGGGTTCTCGTTCCATATCAGAGGGTAAGGATGGGTATTAGGGGCAACTAACAGATTCTGTCTCAGTGGCAGAGCCCAGATTCAGAATGCAGCTGTCTGACCCCAAAACCAGTGCTCTCAGCCTTGGCCATTCATTTAATCCCATCTATAGACCCAGAAATGTCTTCATTCCTGCAATGGCTCCCTGTGTATATGCAGCTAATGTCACATGCAGGAATGTGCCTCCATATGAAAAAAGTGTATTTATATTTGAAATTGAATTGAATTTGAATTCTGAAGTTGTAGTTAATTCCCATGTAACAGAGAGGTTCTTAACTGGAGACTGAACCTGGCTATGGTCTTGGCGGGGGTCCCAGGATCCCTGGAAATGTGTGGGATTGGTTTGTGCATTTATCTGGAGTGTTCATTGTTTCATCACATCTTAACATGAGCCCATGATCCAACGTGTTATGAATCCCTGCATAAAACATCTAAAAGTTCTTATTCAAAACTCCAAATAATTCTGCTGTATTCTATTAAAAGCAGCCTACTCTTTGGGACTCTGCATTTCAGGGTGCCTAGTTCAGTACTACATCAGTCCTCTAGGTGGCAGCAAAACCCTCAAATGTACTTCTGGTTTCTGAATTCTCTTATCACATTTTAATGCCAAGGATGGAACCCAAACCTGGAGCTTCTTTCAGTGGTTCATCTCACCATGAGCTAAATATATTGAAGTGCCCTGTGACCACCTGGTGAGAGGGGAAGGTGGCTTGGACCAGGTGGTCACAGGGCAGATGATGAGAATTCATTGATTTAGGAATAGATTTAAAAATTGGGCCAACCGGATTTACAGAAAGATTGGATATGGTGTGTAAGAGAGAAGAGTAAGAATGACTTCAACATTTTTCATCTGAAGGCTAGATTTGACATTAACTAAGATATGAAAGGCTTCAGGAAAAGCAAGTTTGAGGAGAAAAGTAGGTGTTAACTTTTGAGCAAATTGCATTTGATATGCTGAGGATTGCAGTTGGATATATGAGGATGGAGCTCAGAGGAGAACTCCCAGCAGGAGATAAAAATGTGGGAGTCCCTGGTATATAGATGGCATTTAAAGCCCTGAGACAGGGTGAGCTCACGAAGGGAGTGAGTGTAGTGGTGGTCTAAGGACTGCACTCAGGGGCACTCCAAGGTCAAGAGAGTGGGAAGATGAGGACGAACCAGCAAAGGAGACTGAGAAGGTCCATCCAGAAGGAGCAGGACAACCCGAAGAGTGTGGCTGAGAAAAGTATTACTAAGAGGAGGAAGGGATGGGCTGGGTCAGATGCTGCTGAAAGGTCAGGTAGAATTAAGAACTGAAAACTGGACAACAAAAAACCAAACAACCCAACTGGAAAATGGTCAGAAGACCTAAATAGACATTTCTCCAAAGCAGACATAACGACAGATGGCCAAGAGGCACATGGAAAGATGCTCAGTATCACGAATTATTAGGGAAATGAAAATCGAAAGTACAGTGAGGTACCATCTCACACTGGTCAGAATGGCCACCATTAAAAAGTCTACAAATAACGAGTGCTGGAGAGGGTGTGGAGAAAAAGGAACCCTCCCACATTGTTGGTGGGAATGTAAATTGCTGCAGCCACTATGGAAAACAGTATGGAGGTTTCTCCAAGAACTAAAAATAGAGATGCCATATGATCCAGCAATTCCACTCCTGGGGATATATCTGGAGAAAACTCTAATTCAGAAAGATACATGCACCCGTATGTTCATAGCAGCACTATTCACAACAGCCAAGACATGGAAACAATCTAAATGTCCATCAACAGATGAATGGATAAAGAAGATGTGGTACATATATACAATGGTATACTACTCAGCCATAAAAAAGAATGAAATAATGCCATTTGGAGCAACACAGATGCAACTAGAGATTATCACACTAAGTGAAGTAAGTCAGGAGGAGAAAGACAAATACCATATGATATCACTTATATGTGGAATCTAAAATATGACACAATGAAGTTATCTGCAAAACAGAAACAGACTCACAGACATAGAGAACAGACTTGTGGTTGCCAAGGGGAAGGGGAGTGGAGGAGGGAAGGAGTGGGAGTTCAGGATAAGCAGATGCAAACTGTTATATATAGGATGGATAAACAACAAGGTCCTACTGTAGAGCACAGGGAACTATATTCAATATCCTGTGATAAACCATAATGGAAAAGAATATGAAAAATAATGCATATATATGTGTATAACTGAACTTTGCTGTACAGCAGTAATTAACACATTGTAAATCAACTGTACTTCAATAAAATTTTTTTTAATGACTAGGACCTAAAAAAAAAAAAAGAACTGAAAATTGGGCATTGGGTGTAGGAGTGTAGAGGTCTTTGATGACCTCCACCAGAGTATTTCTTGGAGGGCCTGGGACAAAAGTCTGGTGGGAGGGGGCTCGCAGGAGAAGGGGAAGAGAGACACAGTCAGCACATCAGACAGATCATTGGAGGAAGTTTTCTAGGAATGGAAAGAAACTTGTGGGATAGTAGCTGGAGGGAGGGGTGAGGTTAAAAGAATATTTAACCAAAAAAAAAAAAGAAATAAAAGAATATTTATCAGACGGGAGAAAGATCACGAAGTTTATGTGCTGTTGGGAGAGCAGGGAGCTGATGAAGCAGCAGAGTGAGGAGGAAGTGCCGGGTGGGAGGTGCGCCGGAGCGGGGACTGGGGAGGGGAGGACCGAGGTGGGACCCCAGGACTGTTCATCCATCCTGACCGACCGGTGGGGAGGCCTGTCTGGACGCAGGTGTACAGAGATGTGCGGGACGTGGAAGTTCCCCTTTGGATGCATTCGGTTCTCAGCAAGGTCAGCAGCTGAGGCTGAGGAAGGGGAAGGAAGTGCTGGAGGTCTGAGGACAGAGAAGGAAGGAAATAACTTTCTGGGAGAGGAAGAGGGAGAGAAACACAGTTGGGTTTCTGGGGAATGCCGAGAGCCAAGGGACCTTGCATTTTGAAGCAAAACCGGTCAGCAGGGCTGGACGTCTTTCTCTGCACTCGGCGGAATGGGTGTAAATTTGAGCTTGCCAATGTTTGCTGTTTTTATGGAAAAAAATATGAAAAAGAATATATATATATGTATAACAATCACTTTTCTGTACAGCGGAAATTAACACAACATTGTAAATCAACTGTACTTCAATAAAATTTTTTTCAAATGACTAGGACCTAAAGAAAAAAAGGAAAGAACTGAAAATTGGGCATTGGGTGTAGGAGTGTAGAGGTACAGGACCAGTATTTTGTTTTATTACCAGGTCACACATTTTCTGCCTTTACTCTTATTAATCCTTTCCTTCCACTTACAGTCTTCTAGCTTCTAGAGTTGAAAACTTGATTTCTTTATTTTTAGGGCTTGTTTTTCTTGTTTTCAAATAAATTCACATACGGTGATCAATTTTCCTGAGTCCTCCTTTGTCAACCTCCCCCAGGCTTTTACAGATAACTCTCATGTTGCCGGTTATTTCTGTAGACAGTGGATAATTTTAATGTTCATTTATTTTTTCCTCCCTGACCTGAATCATTTTTGTAACATCATGTTGTGGTTAATTTCTAATTTTATTGCATTAGGGTCAGTGTGATTGTTGATTTTGGAACTTTTTGAGATTTTTTTCTTTGTGGCCTAATATTTATGAATGGAATATTTCCCAAAGTAGAAATCACACAGATATTTCTATTTAATATAGCACTGTAAACTCAGCCCTCAAATATAGCAAAGAAATATAAAAATAACAAAATTTAAGTATGTATCCAGGCTCAAAGACATTGACGCATCTCCATGGACTAGAGGGGGGCAGAGATGCAAAGTGGGCTGCGGGCTTGAAGCCGCTGGACTGCTGGGCCCCTGTCTGAAATCAGGCAGTGGAGGCTGGGGGCTCGACTTGTGGGCAATAAGAACTGAAACGGCCTCATGAGAGATGGGGCTGTAGGGCCTGAGGGGGGATTCCTGGCTCCTGAAATGGTGCTAAGAAAAGCTGCAGCCAATACCTGTCCAGGGTTACAGTTTGTGAAGCAGCCATTCAGGGACCGGGGAGGACAGGGGACTGAGCTAAGCCAGCCTCTGGTTTGGTGACGGGATCTGCAGTACCTTTAATATCCCAGCTAACACCTGGACTGGGGGTCTGGACTGCGGGTCCCACAGGGCCAGTGCCGGGACCTGTAACTGTGCCAGGCAGGGTGGGAGCAAGGCTGTTCAGCTGAAATAGGTCTGCACATGGAAACTCCAAACTCGACAATCCAAAGACAAGCACCCCATAGGAAGCGTGGCCACACCTCTCGCTTCCCCAGAGATAATCCCAGGTTACAATGCGAGTCCCAGCATCACGTTAATATCACCCTCTTTCACGCTCATAGTATCCAGGTTTGGACAGTCAACGATATGGTCCCCTGACACAGGTGAAATTAAAATAATAGAAGGGGCTGAGAAAGGGTCGAAACTGGATCTGGCTTAGACATGGTGAAATAAAGTTGGAATTTCCCAGTCCTCTTTCAGAAATTACACAAGAGTAAGGAGCAATATGAGACAGAAGCAGAAACACCATTTTTAATAAAGCTAGGAGACAGGTGTTAATTCCAAAACAGGTGAGGGCTGACAGAAGTCAAACAGGAGGAACCTGTATCTCTTGGGAAGAGCCAGCCAAGTTTACTACCAAGGTGAGGGCAGACCTCGGCACTTTCCAGGAACAACGGGAAAAGGGTGCTTGTGCACCCAAGAATTAGACTGAAATAAAGTATTAAAACAAATATTTAAAGATTTAAGAAAAATGATCAGATAAAAAGAAGAGCTGAATCCATAGAGTCAATCCACTCTGTCCCAGGAAACACAAGCACAGAAGGATAACTCCAAAATGTACATCAATGAGGTTTATGGATTTCATAGGGGCAGCAAGGCAATTAAATCACATATAAGGAAAAAGAAGTCAGGCTGGTTTCAGACTTCATTATGGCAAGATTCAGTGCTAGCAGATAAGGAAGCAATACCTACATCCTCAAGAAAAAAAATGTCACCCAAGAATTTTATAGTCTGTCAAACCTTTTCAGGATAAAGGCAACAAACATTTATGAACATGAAAAGCTCATCAGAGACTATCATTTCCATAAATTCTTCTTGAAGAAACTACTGAGGCAGGATCTTCACAAGATGAGATCACAAGGTGAAATCTAAAACGAAATGATCCAGGGGAAACGCTTTGGTGAAAGGGATTCTGAACCTGTTTAACCATAGGACTGGGACGAAAACAAATGTGGGGATTATGGTCACAGCAGAACGGACGATTTTACAAACCCAGTAATGTGGGAATGGTAGAATTAACAAAAATAGGGATGTAAAGGGAAAGAAAAGAGGGGGCATTTAAACTCACTGGTTTCCTCATCTGTTATACACAGGGATTGAAATATCTCATTTAAAACTGATTAAAAAATCAAGTAACAGAGGTATGTATAAACATATTTAATGAAAAAAAAACAAACACTAAAGAAAGATGAAATCATTTGACATTGAGTGCAGAGAAGGAGAAGCGGTAAAGAAAAAAGAGGAAAAGTGTTGTGTTTCATTGTTCAGAATGGGGTCAACGGAAACAGTCTGGAGAAATAGAGTATCCTGTCAAGTTATCGTTGTAAAGGCAGCTGCTTGAATAAACATGCAAACCTTCCAAATGATCAGGAGAAACACACCTAGAACAAAGGCAAAGCAAATACAAAGCACGCAATATAAGAATAAAGAAGGACTAAAAAGGCTGAAAACGTGGCATAAAATAACTCACATTCATGTTAGGGCTAAACTCATCTATTCCAAGAAAAGAGACTTCCAGATTGAATCACAAAGCAAAACTTGGTGCCCTATTCAAGGGATTTACTTAAGACAAAGGCTTCAGAAAAGATGAAAATAAAAGGGCCAAGGGATATTGGGCTAAAGCAAGCAAAATTCATCAGGCTTGTCATCATAGCAGACAAGGTTAAATTCAGGGGAAAGGTCAAAAGGTTAAATGAGACAAGGAAGGTCACTTTATAATGAAAAGAGGAATGTATAAGAGGGCTATTTGTGCAGAAATACCATAGCATCGTCATTTATAAAGTAGGACTCCAGAGAAATAAGAAACACAGTAGTAGTAAAAGAGTTTAATTTACTTCTCTCAGATTACATCGGGTCAAAATACATCTAAGGATATGGAAGACCTACATAATATAGTTAATAAGTTATATCTCATTGATACATATCAAAATCCTTAGGCCAAAAACAGAGACTATGCATTTTCCTTGAGTGCCCTTAAAACATTCACAAAAATTGACCCTATTTAGGCTGCAAATGAAAACTCAAATATTAAAAAAATATAAAGTAGTACAGGCAACATTGATTTCTGATCTCTGATCATAATGAAATAAAACTAAACATTAATAACAAAATCAGAAACAAAAGACCCTAATGCCTGGAATTTTAAAAACTCTCATACTCTTGCTTCAGATTAAAAAACTTGACATCAGTGGTGGTCATTTTGTAATATATAAAAATACTGAATCACTATGTTTTACACATGAAACTAATATAATATTGTAGGTCAGCTTTACTTCAATTAAAAAAACATTCTACATCAAAAATAAGTCAAAACCAAAATTTAAAAATATTTACAAAATAGCAATCATGGAGATACATCAGAAACTATGGGCTATATCTAAGATAGTACATATCTGTATCTAAAGGCTGGGTCTTAACCTTAAACACTTACATTTACAAAAAGAATTGAAAAATTAAGCAGCCAATTCAAGAGGTTAGAAAAAGAGCAACAAAAATACCCCTGAAGAAATTAAAAAAAAAAAAAAAACTAGTAAAGATAAAAGCAGAAATTAATGAATTAGGAAACAATAGTAACAAAAAATGATAGAACTAAAAAATAAATCTAAGAGCTGATTCTTTGAAAAGAAAAATACAATTTTAAACTGTAACATAAGTAAGTGAAAATATACAAAATAAGAAATTAGGGGGAAGTTAAAAAGTTCCCAAGAGAGGGACTTCCCTGGTGGCACAATGGTTAAGAATCTGCCTGCCAGTGCAGGGGACACAGGTTCGAGCCGTGGTCTGGGATACAACTACCGAGCTTGCACTCTAGAGCCTGCGAGCCACAAGTACTGAGCCTGTGTGTAACAACTGCTGAAGCCCCCGTGCCCTAGAGCCTGTGCTCCACAACAAGAGAAGCCACCGCAATGAGAAGCCCATGCACCGCAACGAACAGTAGCCCCCATGCACCGCAACTAGAGAAAGCCTGCGCACAGCAACAGAGACACAATGCAGCCAAAAAATAAATAAATAAATAAATTTATTTTTTAAAAAAAGTTCCCAAGAGAATGCTTTGCTCCGCTTTACGGAAATACACTTGGAAATCTGGATGAACTGGACAATTTGTTTTGAGGAAACTATAATTTATCAAAACTAACTCTATAAGAGTTTTAAAAATCTAAATTGTGAAATTACCACAGAAGAAATAAAGAAGCTTGTTAAAGAGTTATTCATCCCGAGGAAAGCATCAGGCCCACACAGTTTCACCTGGACAGTGATCAGACCGCAGAGAACAGAAAAATTTCATGCTACTTCAATTGTTCCAGAGTAAAAGCAAAGAACAAAAGCTTCCAAATGTTGATCATAAACTTGATTCTGAAAACCAAACAGTATTAGACATTCAAAAAGAAAATTATAGCCCACTCTCACTTTTAAATATCAGTGTAAAAATCCTAAAGTATTAGCAAACCGAATCAAGCCCCAATTAAAAAAATATATGATAGTAAGATTATTCCAGGAATGAAATAGGTTTTTTATTAGGAATTTATTGTAACTAAGACTCACCATTTCAGGGTGAGGAACTCTGCTGTCACAGGACTTGCTGAGATTACAGACACTGCCAGGATGAATGTCTCCTCCTCCCCCCTCCCCCCTGCAAATTCTCTGGTCTTAAGGCTCAATCAACTTCCAAGATATAAGACATGACCCCACCCCTACGTCCCCCCATGCTCTGTATTTCTTGCTCCTGATCTAGCTCTCCCCTGCTCCCCTCTCCTCCCTCACGCCTCTGCAAACCCACCTCCCAAACCCTTCCCATCCCAACCCAGAATCCCCTGGAATATCTGCAAATCCCTCTTTATCCTCAAGCACTCCGGGGGGGCTCCACTTTTCCACCTCTGCCTTGATAGAAACACTGACCATCCTGAGAACTCCTAAGGACACCTGAGCCTGCTCTTCTCTACAGGGCCAGCCCACAACTCCCCCGGCACTCTTGTCCAAGCCTTCAACCGTTTGCCTTTACCACCCTCTCCCCTCCCCTTCCTGGTATCTCTCTACTTTCTTGCCGTGTGTGTCAGTGGTTTCCGCATCCACGTACGTGGCCTTGGTCTCTCATTTACTCCACTCCTCCGCCCCAACCCCAGGCTGTGCAATTGACATAATGGTACTCAGGGACCCTGCCTCTCCCACACCTTAGACATCCATCCTCACATCCTGACCTGGGCCTCCGTGACCATCCTATTCCCTTACCAGAAGCTCCTCTCTACCTCGGTTTTTCAATGACTCCAGGAAGATAAATAAATCACTGACCTCCATCAGAACTTCCAGTCTGTCTGACCCACTACTTCCTTCAGCCATTCAGCTTTCTCCCTTACTTCTTTTCTTGCTCAGTTTAGATTCAGCATCACACACACACACACACACACGCACGCACACCTGTCTGTCCTCACAGACAACTTCCTCTCTTCTTTTCTCAGGGCTTCTCAGCTTCAGCACTTTTGGCATATGGGCCAGATCTTTCTTTGTTGCGGGGCCGTCCTGTGCCAACATTATATGCTGCAGCGTCCCTGGCCTCTACCCACTAGATGGCGGTGGCATCCCCAGTGTGACAACCACAGCGTATCCAGACGCAGCAAGTTCTCCTGCGTGCGAGTGGGGGGAAGGTGTGGGGACATATGGCCCCTGAGAACCTCTAGCCCTGGCTCATCCCTCTACTTGCCCTCAGACTCTGCCTGCCCGCTCACATATGTACAACTTCTTAGGAATCATACAGTGTGAGCTATCTTGTTCTTTCCTGTGTAGCCCACAGCCCCTCTTAACTGAATTCTTGTCATAAATACTTCAACATCTTTAAACAACCCTCCCTCAGTAACACTTCCAGGGAACTCTTACACCTTACACTGGCACCTGTCCTTCCCCTCCCCCCACGTCTTGACGGGTTGGTTTTTTCCTCGCTCCCTTCCTTTCTCCTCTTCCGATCCTCTCTCAAGTATGACTAAGTGTCCTGCCATTTGGCCCCTTCGGCTTCCGCTAAGGTCTTAGGTGACTTCCGCGTCGATGAATGCAGTGGACACGAGGCGCACTGGAGCAGAACCAGAAGGGGGTAGTGGGGATCCCGAGTCTGGTGTTGACCCCGATGAGTCTGAGTGTCTCAGAGGCATCCTCGAGGAGATGTTGGGTGGACACTGAGACTTGCCGGCGGGAGGGAGAGGGGCGGTCTGGGCCGGCAGTGCACCTGGGGACGTATGGGTGTGTGTGTGCTATGTGTGTAACTGATGCCATAGGTGAGATGAGGTCCCTTGGCGGGGGTGGGGGTCGGGGGGGTCGGGGGAATGTAGAGCAGTTGTTCTCAAACCTGAGGAAACTTCAGAGTCACTTGAAGGGCTTGCAAAAGGCAGATTGCTGGCACCCACACCCCACCCCTAGAGTTTTCAATGCAGCAAACCCTGCGTAGCCTCAGGGGGAGGGAGAGTTTGCCTTTCCACCAGGTCCCCAGGCGATGCTGAAGCTGCTGGTCGGGTACCACGCTTGGCGGTCGGGGTACCGAGCTGGGCGGTCCGGGTACCGAGCTTGGCGGTCCAAGTACCGCGCTGGGCGGCCCGGGCACAGAGCTTGGGGGTCCAGGTACCACGCTGGGCGGCCCCGGCACTGCGCGGGCGGGAGACGGCGCAGGGCCGCGGGACCACATCTCCCAGGCTGCTCCGCGCTGCTCGCTCGCGCCCCCTGTCGGCGCCTCCGGGGCGCCGCTTGGTGGCGGGGGCCCCCTCGGGGAGTAAGGGAGCGAGCGCGCGAGCCGCGGCGGCTGCGGGCTGCAGAGCCGAGCTGGCTGGTGAGTAGGGGCCACGCCGACCGCCCATTCCTCACGGCTGAGCGGCGTCGTTTACGCGGGCTGCGTGTCCGGATCCGGCGTGCGGGGTCCGGGATGCGGGGTCCGGCGCGGGGCGCGGGGCTGCCCGTCACTGAGGCGGCGTCCTGCCCGCCCAGTCGGGTGCCAGGACCCGTGTCGCGGGTGGCGCGGCAGGTGGCCGGCCTCCCCTCCGGGCCGGGGGTGTCCAGGAGCTCAGGACGGAGGCCGGTGCCGCGGACACTGGGCCACAGAGGCGCCCGCGGCCCGGCGCGCGGCGGCCCCGCGGGAGCTGTCTTGAGTGCTGCGTGGCGGGGGCCGACCGGCCCGTGGAATCCCGGCTCCGCGGAGCCGTGGGCACCGTTGCGCTGGCGGGGCCCGCGCGGCGCACCTGGAGCCCCGGCGCCGTTTGGATGCCCGGTGGCCCGGGATGCGCGCAGCCTGTCAGGAGCGCAGCGGGGACGCCTCCTCCCTGCGCATCCTGGAAGCACAGTTAGTTTTAGATGCTTTCTTTCTTTTCTTTTTTTTCTTTTTTTTAAAGGAAGTGGGACCCTGAATACCTCATTTTTTTTTTTTTGTGGGCGTGCATTTGCCATCAGGTAAGTTTATATAATAAGCAGTGTACGGTTAGAAATAACGCGTTCCGGGGAAGCTGCTCTCCCTTGCCCTCTATCGGGAGCATTTCGCGGACTGGTCGACACGCTTATCCATTAGCAGCTGCGGGCGCTGCAGGCAGCAGATAAAGTCCCATGGTGTTGGCACAAGTCAACCCTTCCGAGCAAATTTTGGTTTCAGAAGATTTTTGTCGTCTAGTTTCAAACAAGATGTTGTTTCATTTAAGACGGGGTGAGGGGAGCAAAACCTGTCAACCCTGATGCCTTAACTCTACAGCAAATGGCTTTGTACGATGAACTCGCAAAGCAAGCGAGTTTAATTTGGTGCCCCAAACTAGATCTGAAGCCTCCACGTTGAACTCTGTTTTAATAGTTTTTCAAGTTGATGTGTCTGCCTGTGGTGCGTAATCTTTTCTTCTGTTAAGAAGCAACAGATGTCTCTTTCTAACGTTTGTGCTCATTCCTTGTTTTCTATGGACCACCTTCTCCACAGTGTGGACTGTTAAGGGTAAAACAGGACATTTTTGTCTTGGGCTTGGTTTTCGGGGAATGTTCCCAGTGTATCTTCACTAAGTATCTTCTTTATCAGATTAAGTTTCTGTTTTGTTGATTTTTTCCCCCAAATGCTTTTGTATAGCATGTATTGAGACGACCATGTAGTTTTCTTCTTAACATTATTAAACATAGGTGATTATTCTGATAGCTTTTCTGTCTCTAAAATCCTGGGATAATTTAAAATACACGTCTGGGTTGTTTGATAGATTCACTTAGCTAACATTTTATTTAGGGTTCTGGTATCTATATTTGTAAGAGATTGGTATATATTTTTTCACCGCCCTCCCATTTTTGTCTGAGTTCATAATCAAGGTTATGCTGTCCTCACTGATTAAGTGGGGAAAGTTTCCATTATTTTCTATGCTTTGAAGCAGAAGAACGATCTGCACCTTGAAGTGTGGCACAATCTGACTGCAGAGCGCCTGGGCTGCTGGTGTTTTTTTTGTTTTTGTTTTTAAGGAAGTTGGTATCAGTATTTAACTACCTCTTCATTTTTCCATTATCATTGACTTTTCTCAGGTTTTCTATCTCCACAGTCAACCTAATACTTTATATCTTCCTGGAAAATCATTAACATGGTTGATATTTAATATATGTTAGCATAATGTGTATAGTAGTCTGTTGCAAGCAAAAAAGTCTTTCATATCTGTGGAGCACTCTTTTTCTTGTTCATACGTGTGTGTGTTTGTGCACGTGCGTGTGTGTGTGCATGTCTGCCTTTTCTCTTTTTTAATTGGTCAGACTTGCTTAATGCTTGCTTACTTTATTAGTCTTTCCAAAGAACCAGATTTTGGATTTATTGACTAATCCTATTCATTTTTCTTTTTCTATGTCATTAATTTCTGTTCTTTTTCTTTCTACTCAATTTGAGTTTATTTTACTCAAATTCTAGCCCTTGAATCGAAAGATTAGATCATTTATGTAATCAATCTCCTTCTGATGGAGGCAAGGGCCTCTAATTCCTGTGGCCTCCCATCTGACCTTTGCTCTATTTTTAATTTAACCCTTCAAATCAGACATTATTGCTGTTATTATTATTATTATTTTCTAGGTTAATATTAAACTTATCTACCTGTTTACCATTGTCTTCACTCTTCATTCCTTCTTGATCACAGATACTCTTCTTTGGATCACTTTCCTTCTCTCTGAAGTACATTCTTTAGAAGTTCCATCAGTGATAACATATTTTTCTGTTTTTATAATACCTGAAAATTCCTTTAATTTTGTCCACATTTTTATATTTTGACTTCACCAGGTTTCTCTAACCTATTGATTCCAAAGTTTTATATATATATATATATATATTTTTTTATTTCTAGTATTTTTAAAAGATATTTTGTAGCTGGAAGGTCTGGGGACTTCAATTCTGCTATATTGCTGAAAGATAAAAAACAAATTAATTTGTAGTCTAACAAACTGTCGGTTTTAGTGACTTTTCCCTGTACAAAGTTATATGTTCATCTCAAATTTATTAATTATAACTTATATTGTATAACTTATATTGTCTGTACACTTATTTTTTTTGTTTGACCTATTGATTCCGAGAGTTGTGTTAAAGACTTCCACTATGATTCCTAGTTCTATTGGTATTTGCAATATTATATACATTTACAGACCAGCCCTAAGCAAACGGGCTGTGTGCACTTCTGTTGAGTATATGTCTAGAAGTGGAATTGCTTGGTCATAGGGTACGCATAGGCTCAGTTTTTGTAGATACTACCAAACAGTTTTCAACAGTGGTTGCATCAACTTATGTACCCAAGAAGCATACGTGGTCGCCACACATCCTTGCCAACTCCTGGTAATTTCTTTTTTATTTTAGTCATTCTGGTGGGTATCACATTGTGGTTTTAACTTGGATTTCCCTGATGACAGATGAAATTGAGCTCTTTTGGTATCCTTAAGTTTTCACACATATCTAAACATTTTTTTCTCTTGATGTTTAAAGATAATCTGCATATATGAGAATTGGGGGTTGTGTACTTTATGCATCAACAGTCATAAGTTTTACTGATTATTTGCTCATCATTGATTGTTTTATCTCTTGTTTTCCTCCTTTTTGGATTCACTATTTGTTTCGATTGAATGAGTCCTTAAGTAAATTTTTTTCCCCAGAGATTCTGTGGGTGGTAAACTTTCTGAGCCTTCACATGTTTAAAAAATATTTTTAAATTTTGCTGTTCCACATGAATACTCTTGACTAGGTATAGGATTCTAGGTTAAAAAATTTCTGAATTTTGAAGATAATTCTCCATTACCTGCTGGCATGGCATCTAATGTGGTTGATAAGTCTATGCCGCCTGATTCCTATTTCTTTGTAGTTAAACTGTGTATTTCTCTGAAGCTCTACAATTTTTTCTTTTTCTCTAGTGTTCTAAAATTTCAGCACTGTTTGTCTAGGGGTGGATTTCTTTTGTTCTTCCTGCTTGGTTCTCTGTGGTCCCTTTCATTCTATAGATTAATACATTTATTTGGACATGGGGAAGTTTGAGGATTTCCTCATCTCCTCCATTCTCTTTATTTTCTGCTTCTGGAATTACTGTTAAATGGGGTATTAGAATATCTTAATTTATCTTTCAAGTTTCTTGACTTTTCTCTCAAATGTTCTGTCTCTTTATCTCTGTGGACGGTATTCTGGGAGATTTCCCTAATCTATTGTTTAGATTTGTCCAGTCAACTCTTTAGCTGATCTGTTGAGTGTTTTAAGTATTGTTTATCATATATTTAATTTTCAAGGTTTCTACTTTTTTAAATTTAATTTTTGGAATAGATAAGATATTCAGTGTTCAAAAATTATACTGTATTAAAAGATCTCCCCACCACCCTATCCCCCCCTACCCAGTTCTCCCTCACCCCACAAGTGGGTAACCATGGTTATTAGTTTCTTACGTATCCCTCCAGAGTCTCTTCATGTAAATATAAACAAATATGAATTAGATTCTTGATTCCTCCTTTTTCTTTTGCACAAATAGTACTACGCTTGAACCTGCTTTTTTGTTTTTTGGCCACACCCCATGGCTTGCGGGATCTTAGTTCCCAAACCAGGTATCAAACCTGGGCCCCAGCAGTGAAAGCACCGAGCCCTAACCACTGGACCGCCAGGGGATTCTCTTGACCCTGCTTTTTAATCTCACAATGTGCAGTAGAGATCTTCACCCATCAGCTCTTGCTTTTGCAGATAGAGTCTCCCCTCAGTCTTTCCAAGGACATTTAATAATTTCTTCTATGTGCTTTATTAACTCCTTCTTCTGGTATATGTACTCCTGTTGGCTTGGTGTCCCCCATTTTCATGACACTGAGTAAAATCTGGGGTGCCTTTCTTTGTGTGCTCATCTTTAATTAATTAATTAATTACTTTTTGGCTGTGTTGGGTCTTCGTTTCTGTGCGAAGGCTTCCCCTAGTTGTGGCAAGCGGGGACCACTCTTCATCGCGGTGCGCGGGCCTCTCACTATCGCGGCCTCTCTTGTTGTGAAGCACAGGCTACAGACACGCAGGCTCAGTAGTTGTGGCTCACGGGCCTAGTTGCTCCGCGGCATGTGGGATCCTCCCAGACCAGGGCTCGAACCCGTGTCCCCTGCATTGGCAGGCAGATTCTCAACCACTGCGCCACCAGGGAAGCCCATGTGTGTGCTCATCTTTGAGGGTGACGATTCCTGTTTCCCTGCCTATCTCTTTGCTGCCTCTCGTGATTGTTGGCGAGCTGTGACGTGCTGCCGGGCGGAGTGGGTAGCCCAGGGGAAGGGCTCATGTTGTGGCCGATCAGTGTGTGTGGGGAAGCATCCCAGGGCCCTGGCCATCCCAGCCGCTGCGCCCCAGTTCATCTCCTTGTCAGATCCCATCCCTGCCCCTCTTTCTGTCTGCTGATTTGGAGCCTGAAACCCGTTACCATTCGCCCCTGCATGACGGCCTCCTCCCAAGCTTGTACTGGGCTGGGTTTCACTTATGCAGTCTGATCCTGAGAACTCTCTACCTTTCAGAAGTGTCTTAGATGCTTTAGTTGGCCAGTGGCCCTGTTTCTTGTTTCCCAGGTCTCATTGATTTAGTGGTTTAAAAATATTTCTGTCATTCCAAAGAATTTTAGGGTACGTGGGAGGCAGAAGCATGTGTTTAGTTCATTTTCTTGGTCCGATCTCCAATATTTCTTTTATCTTGAATTTATTTCTGTGTCAGGGGTCCACTAGACCACCCCCAGATTTAGTGATTCCCTGGGAGGTCTCATGGGACTCAACACATTGTCATCTTCATGGCTGCGATTTATCACAGTGAAAGAATACAAAGCAAGATCAGCAAAGGGAAAAGCCCCATGGGGTCAAGTCCAGGGGACCAGGCACAGGCTTCCTTTCCAAAAGTCCTCTCCTGGCTGAGTCACACGGTGACGAGTTGTGAGAACACAGGTGAAGCGCTGTCCACCAGGAAGCTCTCTGGAGACTCGGCACCAGGGTTTTTTTCTGGGGGCTAGTCACACGGGCGTCCTCTGCCTGGCACCTATCCAAACTCCAGACTCCTGGAAGGAAAGCAGGTGTTCAGCATAAACCACCGTGTTTGCACAAACAATTTAGGAGCAATAAGAGCCTCTCTTAACCGTCCTACAAATGTCAGGAAGTAAAATCCAGTTCCCAGATGCCAGCCAAGGGCCAACCTGGCAAGCAGGCCTTTTTTCAGAAGAGCCATCTCAGGCCTGCTCTGTTAACCCTTTTTTTGTAAAGTGTGCCTCCTGTTTTCCACAGAAAAAGATGGATACCATACCTGGAACTGACTTCTCCCATCCAGCTTACCAAGGGCTTTTAGCCCTCTCTCTGGAGAGAGCAGCACTTTTTTTTTTTTTTTTGCGGTACGCGGGCCTCTCACTGCTGTGGCCTCTCCCGTTGCAGAGCACAGGCTCCGGACGCGCAGGCTCAGCGGCCATGGCTCACGGGCCTAGCTGCTCCGCGGCATGTGGGATCTTCCTGGACCGGGGCACGAACCCGTGTCCCCTGCATCGGCAGGCGGACTCTCAGCCACAGCGCCACCAGGGAAGCCCGAGAGCAGCATGTTTTGAGTATTAAGATGCAGTGATGGGTAAAGAACTGTTTCCTGACTTTGGAAGAAGCCAAAGTATGGCATGTGCCAAGCAGCCCTGAGGGGCAGAGCATGGGGTGACTGTTAAATTACTGGTTTTCTTGTTGGTCTTTGGTCACTGCAGGGCAACTGGTGGCTCATCTTGAACATGGCAGTCCCCAGTGTCATGCATACCTTTTCCATGGTCCATTCTGGTCACCCCGTCCATGGCAGGCTCTGCTGCCCAAACTCTGGCCCTGGCTCTGCTCATGGGGCATTTCATCTCTTACTTCTTTTCCATGGCTGTGTTCAGTGGGTTTTGTTGCTTCACTTTGTGTCTAAATTTAATCTCCCACAAGATTGAGGATTCCCTGAGGATCAAACAGCAAATCACATGTAGCTGTGGACCCAGAGCCTCCCTGCCAGGGTGACTGCTTACACTGGTCCCTGTTAGCGCTGCTTGAAGGAACAGCTGTGTTGCCGACCAGGGTTCTTGGCCTCCTTAATTAATAGAAATTGACCAGAGGCCAGACAGGAAATTCAGGCAAGGCTTTATTGGGGCCCCTGCTGCAGCTGGGGGAAGCAAGAACAAACAGGTTCTCTTGCTTGCTTGCTTGCTCCCTGAGGCGGGGTGAGCTTGTTCCTTATATGGGGTGAGGGTAGGGGTGTGTCCAGGTGAAGGGCCAGAGGGGTGACTTAGCTGTTTTGCCCACCCCGTAGGTGGTGGTGTGTGCAGGGGGCATGTGCAGTACCCTGCTTTTGCTCCTGGCACCCTGTTTTTGCTCCAGGCTCTTCCGAAGTGGCAGTTGGGTTTTTTGGTCTCTTTGTATCTTTGGGGTCCAGAATTTGCCCCAACTGAGCATTTGTGCAGTTATTTTTAGTTCCATACAGTTTCTTTGTATTTTGTTGCCCCAGGAGAGGTGTGTCCAGGGGCAAGCATTGCAGCACTGCAGCAAAGAGTCCCAGGTCCCAGCCTGTCTCAGGTACAAGGACACAGGAAGCTGTCTCTTCTTCATCCTATTCCCTGTTCACCACGTTGCTGACTTGTTCTGTGCTGAGGATGGTGATGGGAAGCTCCAAGCTGACATTAACAGCCTGGGTTGTCTGAGTTCTGTCTTCCCAAGCAGCAGATGGTGTAATGAAACGTCTCCGTTGGAAAGGCTTTTTGAGGTCATTGAACCTGCGTGTGGAATTAGATTGTCAAATCTTTTCTGACTCCACGGGCTGTGCCCAGTTGTAGACCTCATTCCTCCCTCTCCCCGTGGTTTTAGACCTCAGGTGTGGGGAATTGAATTAATCACATGCTCATTCTTAGCACTTTATCATCGTTGGTCCATCCAAGCCTCTCTCTTGTTTTGTGTGCTTGTTCATGCTTTTGTTTGTTCATTTATAATTCATTCCTTCTTCTTCTGTGTACCCCACTCTCTCATTCTCTTCCCCCCACAGCCGACTATTCTAATGTGTTTAATACATATGCTTTTGTTGTATGTATTCTTTTTTTTTTAGCATCAATTGTGGTTTTATTTGTAGTTGTATGGCCCAAATATAACTGTCAATTTATTCACTATCTTGACTTCATTAGATAATGTGCTTACATCTTCCCAAAATATTTGCATTTGAATGAAAGTCTCTTCCCTACCAAATATTTCCATGTCTTGTATGTATTTCTAAGAATGTGTACTGTTTTGTGTGCATGTTTTTTCATATTTTTTTAAATTTGTGTGCATGTATTTTTTCTTTTTAACTTTTTATTTTATATTGGAGTGTCATCGATTAACGACGTTGTGATAGTTCCAGGTGCACAGCAAAGGGACTCAGCCATACATGTACATGTATCCATTCTCCCCCAAACTCCCCTCCCATCCAGGCTATGTGCGCAAGTTTTTATTTTTATTATTATTATTTTTTGTGGTACGCGGGCCTCTCACTGCTGTGGCCTCTCCCGTTGCGGAGCACAGGCTCCGGACGCGCAGGCCCAGCGGCCATGGCTCACAGGCCCAGCCGCTCCGCGGCATGTGGGATCTTCCTGGACCGGGGCACGAACCCGTGTCCCCTGCATTGGCAGGCGGGCTCTCAACCGCTGCGCCACCAGGGAAGCCCTTGTGTGCATGTATCTTTAATTTACATAAATGGTGTCACGTTATAGCTCTTCCTAGTGTCCTCACTCACCGCCATGTTTCTTTGACTCATCCCTGTTGCTATGGTGACTGTCTGGTTTGTGTATCCACCACATCCTGCCTATCTCTCTCCTGGTGATGGACGCCCACATTGATTCCTACGCCCAGACACTACAAACAATGCTGAATGAACCTCTTGTACTTGTCCCATATGGACTTCTGGGAGCATCTCTCTGGGATTCAGGCCAGGAGAGGACTGCCTGTTCATAGTGTGTGCCTATACTTAATAGAACCGAGCACCACCGATTGCTCTTGAAAGAGGCTGCACCGTCCTACATTCCCCCCCTCCCCCTAGCAGTGCACAGGATTCCAAAGATCTTTATCTCTGCAAACACTTGGCATTGTCCAGCTTTCTAATTTTTAGCAGTCTTACTCTTTTTATTTACATTTCGCTGGTTACTACCAAGTTTGAGAATATCTTTATATATGCTTGCTGCCTTGTTGCATTTCCTGTAACATAAATTGCCTGTTCCCGCTCTTTCCCCATTTTTCTTTCATTCTTTTTTTTTTTTTTTTGGGCTGCGCCACTCGGCTTGTGGGACCTTAGTTCCCCGACCAGGGATCAATCCTGTGCCCACAGCAGTGAAAGTCCGAGTCTGAACCACTGGATCGCCAGGGAATTCCCTCCGGCCCTCCATTTTTCTTTTTTTTATTTTAAATTTATTTATTTATTTTGGTTGCGTTGGGTCTTCGTTGCTGCGTGTGGGCTTTCTCTAGTTGCGGCGAGCGGGGGCTACTCTTCGTTGCGGTGCACGGGCTTCTCATTGTGGTGGCTTCTTCTTGTTGTGGAGCATGGGCTCTAGGCGCCCGGGCTTCAGTAGTTGTGGCGCGTGGGCTCAATAGTTGTGGCTTGTGGGCTCTAGAGCTCTGGCTCAGTAGTTGTGGTGCACGGGCTTAGTTGCTCCGAGGCATGTGGGATCTTCCCCGACCAGGGCTCAAACCCATGTCCCCTGCATTGGCAGGCAGACTCTCAACCACTGTGCCACCAGGGAAGTCCCACGCCCCCCAGTTTTCAACTGGAATTTCTGACTAGAATATTTTAGACATTAGCCACTTGTTGATTTTTAGATGATGCAAATGGTTTCTTCTGATATGTAATGTGTCCATTCACTTTGTTATTGGTATCTTTGTTGAGTAGAAATCCTTAACTCTGTAATCAAAATAACCAGTTTGGGGAGTGGAGGAGGGAAGGAGTGGGAGTTTGGGACTAGCAGAGGCAAACTGTTATATACAGAATGGATACACAACAAGGTCCTACTGTAGAGCACAGGGAACTGTATTCAATATCCTGTGATAAACCATAATGGAAAGGAATAGGAAAAAGAATATATATATGTATAACTGAGTCACTTTGCTGTACAGAATTAACACAACATTCAACTGTACTTCAAAAGAAAAAATTTGCCCCCAGATCCCAAGATAAATGCCTATGTTTGTTGATTGACAACATTTTAATAATCAAGACATTCCGCGTAAAAATCCAGATTTCTAGCCTCTGTTGAATCAGTCGTGCTTCGATGTTGGCTAGGGTCACCGAGTGGTGGGCTGTCCCTCACCTGGCTCGCCTCACTCGTTCTTGTGACCTCTTGGTCGTGTGGTCTTTTGAGCTTATGACCAGCCCCTGCTGTGTGTGGAGCAACACCTTGAAATAAACAAGCGTGGTGGTAGTAAGTGTGCACGAGGGTGTTAAGTGAACTTGATTATGGGGTGAAGTGGGCGTGGAGCTGGGAGCATGGTGTGGTTGCCGTTCTCACGACGTCCAACGAGTGTCAATGTAGAAACAGAAAACCTATTGCATTGCCCACCATCTTTCAGCAGTAGTAACTCATTCTTTTCAACCTTTCCTGGGTTGTTTCTTGTTCTGATGCATAAAAAAAAAAAGGACATGGCTTAGTGGAATCCGCATATGAGTGGAGGCTCCAAACCAAGGGTCTAAAACCTTGTTCTGTAAAGAGCCAGATAGAAAATATTTTAGGCTTTTCGGGGTCATACACGCTCTCACAACCACTCTGCTCCTGCCCTGATAGCTCAGACGCAGCTGTAGACAGTATGTGAATAAGTGTGGTCCATTCATTTGGTCCAGACTTGACCCACAGACTATCGTTTGCTCACTTAATGTTTTCTTCCTTCAGTTGTTTCTAAGGTGCACGGTTATAACATTCACCTAATCACTACGTAGCAGGTACCTACTATGTGCCAGTGCTGAGATTATAGTGATGGGTGAGACACAAGTTCAGTTTCTAGGCTCGAGGTCTGGGTGGGGAGACAGACAAGGGAGGATAACGAGCCAGGACTGGGTGAGCCCAGATCGGGCATTGGGGTTTAGGGTAGGGCGTATCAGGGAAGACTTCCTGTAAGAAGGAGGCATCAGAAATGAGCGGGGAGAGGAATTAGGCAAGACAGGGGCAGGGCCTTTTTGTACTTCATCTACAAATCCAAGAGGCGAGAGTTTTGCTCAATATAGCTGGAAAGCATAGATCTGGGTTTTGTGGTGGCAAGGAATGGGGCTCAGGGTGGATGTAGTAGGGGTGGTAACCAGCCAAAAAGTGGCAAGCAGGAATGACAAGACAGAGACTGGGTAAAAATTCCACACACACAGTTACGTGTGCTTGAATTATCAAAGGTTGATGGTGTGTCAGAAAATAAGAAAACACAGAACGTTAATTTCACAAAGTTAAAATAACCCTGATGGAGTACAGTGCAAGCCCGAAAAAGTAAAGTGTAGACCAGGCTTACATATGGATGTATGCAAATATCCCCAATAAAATAGCAAAATGAATTCAGCAGAATTTAAAGAGGAATACATTTTTCCAAGTAAGTTTTATTCTGGGAATTGAAGAATGCTTTGATATTAGGACATAAGTTAGTTTAATTTATTGTGTAAGTAATAAAAGGAGAAAGCTATGTAATCACCTTGAGAGAAACTGAAAAAGCACTTCATGGAATTTGGGGTTTTTTTTTTTTTTTTTGCGGTTCATGGGCCTCTCACTGTTGTGGCCTCTCCCTTTGCGGAGCACAGGCTCCGGATGCGCGGGCTCAGCAGCCATGGCTCACAGGCCCTGCCGCTCCGCAGCACGTGGGATCTTCCCGGACCGTGGCACGAACCCATGTCCCCTGCATCGGCAGGCGGACTCTCAACCACTGCGCCACCAGGGAAGCCCCACTTCATGGAATTTGATGCTGAACAATGTGCTTTCCTGAAAAGCTTTCACTGCCCTGCCTTCAGCTGTGCAGTCTCCCTGCCTAACTTCCTCACCTTTTTGTTTCTCTGGCACACCTCTGCTCTTTATTTATTTACGTCTTCCTTCTTCATGTCCTTTGTGACCCTTTCCTGTGTCCTCGGTGTAGAATAAGTTATTCTCTTCTCCCTGGTCCAGGGAACACTATTCAGACCTCTCATTGTGCATTTCAGTTGTAATTCTTAGCCTCTCTCAATACTTAGTTGATTTCCTTCTGTTGGAGCCTGGTCCTGTGGTGGGCACTGCAGATACGGAGCTAAGTTAGATGATGCTGGTCACTTGCTTTTTCGCCCTCAGGCTGGTTCCCAGTGCTCCCCTGGCCTCTGCTTCCGGCTAAGGGCGTGAGTAGGAGGCGGGGAGGTGAGAGGAGGGTGGAAGCCAGGGGATTTCTCCGCCGTTGGCTGCCTTGGACCGTGTCTCAGGGGTGGTTCCAGCTCCAGCTAAGTGACAGTGGCCTCTGGCCTTTGTCCCACCTCCTTCCCTTGTCCCTCCAGCCTTATTAAACATGCTGGAGGGGTCCCGCTGTTGGGAATCTCTGGGTCGGCTCACCCCCCGACTTGGCGTTTTAGCCCTTCCCAGACCTTGTGGCCAGTTCCCATATTAGGTTCCCTCTACTGAGCTACCACTCTTGAATTCTGTTTTCCTGATTGGACCCTGCCCAATGTAGACAAGAGCCCTGCTTCTGGGTGCCCACAATCTTATAGGACAAACAGACATTAAAACGACTCTGATTTTTGTCTGTCCAATGCTCCTTCCTGCCTTCTTCCCGGAAGTAGACCTCACCTCAGGCACAAGCATTGGCCGTGACCCAGACTGAGACCATTGTAGGACTTCACACTCCTTGTTCACAGAGACTTTTCCAAGGATAGTCATGTCTCCAGACCAGGTTAATCCCTTTCTTTTGAGTTGCTGGAGATGATGGAGCTGGTGGGGCCAGAGCCCCCTTCGCTCTCGGGGGCCATAGGATGCATGAGCTCTGCGGGAGGTTGGTCTTTGGGGGTTTTTTGATTTTTGCTTTTTAAATTTATGAACTTGGTCTTTGTTTGGTTCAGTGTTTGTCTCCAGTGCATAGTGAGTGCCCAGTCAACATCATTTCATAAAATCTAAGATGCCATCCATTTTCAAACAGTTATTTTGTGTTCCACTAAAAAAGAAAAAAAATACTGTCAATTAAACTGTAATGTAATGTTTTTTATTATGCGCACTTTTTATTTTAGGCTTATTAAAAGGTCGTTTACACGTATTTAAGATATCAATTCATGTCATACAGCGTTTTTGTTCGTATACAGAAAGGAAAGTGTAAATGAAGCCAACTGCTTAGGGCATTTCTAAAACCTCCTCTTCTAAGTCACTTTGACTCCAGGTCATTTGTCTGTGACTTTTTGCAGATGATGTCCCCTCTGCCATCAGGAACCTGGGTAACGTGTGGTTTAAAACTGTTCCTCACTTGTCTCCAGGATTTTCTTTTGAGCTTGTGACACCCATTCTTCAAATTGGATGCTGGCCCTTCCTTATCTCACCGAAGGTATCAGCAGAAGGTGTTGCTAAAGCAGCCAGGACTCACCCTGCTCCTTCGATGGCCCGACTCGGTGTGTAGGCTGAAATATTGTAGGATTGCGGTCATCTGTGAGGCCACCTGGAACGGAAGCTGAGTCACTGCGCTTTTTCAGGGAGCTTATCTTGTAACTGGCCGAGCAGCACGACCGGCCAATGGCTACCCTAGGCGGCCTGCTGACTTCAGGGATGTTAAAATGTGTGTCTTAGAATTGACAGACTGTGGTATTTGCACAGTTAGTTAAGCGAACGAACCTGGTGCTGCCTGAACACATCCCCCACTGAGAGGGAAGACAACTCGCAGAAAGACGTGGGGAGTGGGTGTCCCCGGATCCAGTTGTTCCTTGGGCCGCATCCACCCCTGCGCTTTCCACAGTTTATGTACAGAAGCAGGTCATCCCTCCCTCCTTCTTTGTGAAGCTAGTTCAGATTAGTTTCATGTCACTTGCAACCTAGAGAATCATGACTAATCCAGAAGCTTATAAAATGAGTATAAAGAATGTGGCATGTGCAGGAATTAAAAGAATATCAAGGCTCAGAAGCAGCATCAAGAAGAGAGAGACTCGCTGTGTCTGAGGGTCCCCTAAGGAGGAGGTGGTCAAGCTTTGACTCTTGAGTTTCCCAGGTGAGGCCAGACCCTCCTCTGGGGTGCTTCCCAAGGACCCCGTGTACACTCGTGCTTCAAACTACTGGCCCCCACTGTCTTTCTCACCGCTGTCTGTTTCCTAAGTCAGGAATCAAGGACCCAGCAGATACTTGTTGAACAAATGAATGAATGCGTTTTGAGGAAGGAAGAGAAATTGCTTGTAGACAGGGGTGGGAAAGGCGCTCCAGGAAGAGAAACGAAAAAGTGCAAAGGCGGGGCTTCCCTGGTGGCGCAGTGGTTGAGAGTCCGCCTGCCGATGCAGGGGACACGGGTTCGTGCCCCGGTCCGGGAAGATCCCACATGCCGCGGAGCGGCTGGGCCCGTGAGCCATGGCTGCTGGGCCTGCACGTCCGGAGTCTGTGCTCCGCAACGGGAGAGGCCACAACAACGAGAGGCCCACGTACCACCAAAAAAAAAAAAAAAAAAAAAAGTGCAAAGGCAAACGGGCCTGGAGGAGCAAGACGTGCCCTGGAAACTGCATGTAGGGAAGCTCTGGGAGGGGAGGCTCAGAGCTGAGATGGTTGGAGGTAAGGCTGGGGGATGGGCAAGGGCTGGGGGATGGGGCTGATGTGTAAAGTAAGATGCTTGGACCTTATTCCTTAGGCAGTGGGAACCATTGAAGCATTAAAAATTTTTACTGTGGTAACATATACATGACATAAAATTTATCTTCTTAACCATTTTCAGCATACAGCTCCGCGGCGTGAAGTACATGCACATTGTGCAACTGTCACCACCCTCCATCTCCAAACTTTTTCATCTTCCTAAACTAAAATTCTGTCCCCATGAAACATCAACTCTTCCTTTTCCTTTCCTCAGCGCCTGGTAACCACTCTTCTCCTTTCTGTCCCTGTGAATTTGACTACTCTAGGTACCTTATAAGAACCACTGAAGTTTGGTGGTAACACGGTGGGTAAATAGATGTGCATTTTAGAACATACACACGGGCCACTTTTTAGAGGATTGTCAAGAAGAGAAAGAGGCTGCTGAGTGTAGGGGAGCCAGTTGGGAGCCTCGATGGTGTGTGAGCCAAGACTTTGGCAGTGGGGATGACGAGAGGGCCTGGAACCCTTAGGGTCCTGGGTGTGGGGGTGGAAGAGCTCGTTTTGACACCTTTTTTTTGGCTTGGATACCAGCCATGATGGGGAATCCAAGAGGAACTTGGATGCCCAGGTTAGGATGGGTAGCAGAAGCATAGGTACCCTGTCCGTATCCCCTTCGCTTCACTGCTTCAGTGAACGTTGGCCTGACTCCCAGTGATTAGCACTTGCATGTCTTTGCCCTGGGCTTTCTGGTGCCTACAGGTGCCCACTTTGCTGCCCAGAACAGTAGAGTGGAAGTGCCAGGGAATTAACACCCTCCCAACTCCCCAGAAACCCTCAGCCAAAGGTGATGGAGTTGGTGTATAACCACCCCAGCTCCCTGCACCTCCCCCTACCATGGGACAACACCAAGGAGCGTATTGTATATGCTGGCGCCCAGAGTTCCCCTGTGGGATTAAGCTTCAGGTACTCACAGTGGTAATTTGCTTGATGAAGCACACTTTGTTGACTGCCTATTCTTTTTCTTGTCTAATTGCCCTGACCAGAAGCTCCAGTACAATTTCACTAGAAGTGGCACAGAAGACATCCTTGTATTCCTGATCTTAGGGGGAAAGCATCCAGTGTTTCACTGTTAAGAATGATGTTGCCTGTGGATTTTTAGTAGACGCCTTTCTTCAGGTTGAGGAAGTTCCCTTCTATTCCTAACTTGTTGAGTGTTTTTTATCCAGAAAGGGTCTTGGATTTTGTCACATGCTTTTTCTATGTCTATTGAGATGATTGTGTGATTTTTATTTGTTCTATTAATTGATTTTTGGATGTTAAACCAACCTTGCATTCCTCAGATAAATTCCGTTTGGTCATGGTATGCAATTTTTTTAATATGTTGCCAGATTTGGTTTACTAGTATTTTGTTGAGGATTTTTATATCCATATTCAGAGGAGATACTGGTCTGTAGTTTTCCTGTGATGTCTTTATCTGGTTTTGGTATCAGGAAAATATTGTTGTCATGCAATGAGTTGGAAAGTGTTCCTTCCTCTCTGTTTTTGGAACAGTTTGTGAAGAATTGATGTTAATTATTATTTAAATGTTTAGTAGTGTTCAACATTGAAGTCTTTTGGGCCTGGGCTTTTCTTTGTGGGTAGTTTTTTTTTTTTTAGTAGATCTTTATTGATAATTGCTTCACAATACTGTGTTAGTTTCTGTTGCACAACAAAGCAAATCAGCCATATGCATATACATGTCCCCATATCCCCTCCCTCTTGAGCCTCCCTCCCACCCTCCCTATCCCACCCCTCTAGGTCATCACAAAGCACGGAGCTGAGAGGGTAGTTTTTTAAATTACTAATTCAGCCTCTTCACTATCCCCAGTATAGTTGTTTCTGTCATCCCTTCGTTGCTTTCTTTTGCATTAAGTGCTCTCTAATATAACATTTCAGTGGGCTGAATAGTCTCCCCCTGACTTCACGTTCACTTAGAACCTCAGAATATGACCTTATTTGGAAATAGGGTCTTTGTAGATGTAACTAGTTGGGGATCCTGAGATGATATCATCCTGTATTGAGGGTGGGCCCTAAATCCAATGACTGGTGTCCTTATGAGAAGAGAAGAGGACACACAGAGGCACACAAAAAGCAGTCCACCCAAAGTCAGCAGAGATGCAGCTACAAGCCGAGGAACACCTAGGATCGCTTTGACCCACCAACACCTGGAAGAGACGAGACTTTCCTAGAGTCTTCAGAGGGAGGAGACACCCTGATTTCAGACTTCTAGACTCCAGAACTGAGAGAGAAGACATTTCTGTTGTTTTAAGCCACTAAATTTGTGGTAATTCATTCCTGGAGACCTAGGAAACGAATACAAACCTTTTATTTTCTTTAGTGATTTTTTTTGCCCCCACCATATCTGAGTTATGTTCTTTGTTGTTGCTGTAGGGCATACCACGTATATCTTACCAGAATCTACTACAGATTTATATTAATTTAGTTCCAATGAGTTATAGCAATGTTATTGCTGTATGGCTCTATTCCCTTTGCTCCCCTTTTGTGGTATTTCATATTATATCTATTAATATTGCAAACCTGACCGTACGTTGTTATAACTATCATCTTAACCATCTACAGTGATTTCTTAGCCCAATATAGATTTGTTCCAACCCATCTCCTTTGTGTAGCTGTTGGCAAATATATTACACATATATTTCTTTTTTTTTTTTTTTTTTTTTGCAGTACGCGGGCCTGTCACTGTTGTGGCCTCTCCCGTTGCAGAGCACAGGCTCTGGACGCGCAGGCTCAGCACCCATGGCTCACGGGCCCAGCCGCTCCGCGGCATGTGGGATCTTCCTGGACTGGGGCACGAACCCGTGTCCCCTGCATCGGCAGGTGGACTCTCAACCACTGCGCCACCAGGGAAGCCCTACACATATATTTCTATATGTTACAGGTCCAACAATACATTATATGCATAATATTTTACATAATTTAAAAAATCAATTCAGAGGAGAATAAAACCTGTGTTTTTACTATCATTTATAATTACATAATTACCTTCACTGGTGCTCTTTGATTTTTTTGCATGTGAATTTGAATTTCCTTCTGGGGCCACTTGCTTTTACCTTGAAGAACTTCCTCTAGTATTTCTTCTAAAGCAGGCAACAAGTTCTCTGCAGGATGGCAGACATTTTATTGGCTTCCGCATGCTACAGTGGCTATAATAAGATCTGAGGCTGGTCTTACAGGTAAGGCAGTGGGACATGACTCACTTGGAATGAATCATTCATTGCTGAAGGTGACTTTCAGAGCTTCATAGCTCACCCTACAGGTAACAGTGCACCACTGGTGTCCAGCCTCTGGGTAAGTGAACTAGGGTTTTTCTTTTGCTGCCAGGTGCTCCTTCTGTATTGCGTTGTGACTTTTAAGTCAGTTGCTCAATTTCCTTTTTTTTTCTTTTAACTTTTATTGTAGAAAATTTCAAACATTCACAAAAATATACAGCCTCATATGATAAATATCCATGTACCCATGACCTGGCTTCAACAATGATTAAATCGTGACCAAACTTGTTTTATCTATACTTCCACCTAATCTCCCTCAATATTATTTTGTAAGTTGCTCAGTTTCTTTTCCTCACTTTCATCTGGAAAAGAGTGTGACGGGTATCCTAAACAAATTTAATTAAGGTGTAATGAGAAAAACCTATAAAACCCTTTGATGTGTAGTAATTAAATGAAAGCTGTATTAAAAGTGCAGGACTTAGTCATTATAAGTAGCAACAAAGGATGCCTAACACCATATGCTAGGATTTGTTTTTTTCTTTAAAGGAGCTGTAGTGTGGCATTTTAAAAAGTGTTCCAAATGACAGGGTGGTTGCAGACCGAGTCTAGCGTTGAGGTTGTAATGATAAGGGACTGCAAGCTTATAGTTTTTTTGGTTGACTTTAAGTGGGTTTTGGCAGAAGGCACATGTAAAGTGACGTTATTTATAACCTGCATGTTGACTGAAGGGACAGAACCTAAAAGGAAAGACTAAAATATTAAACACAGTATTTATCAAGCAAAGGGGGTGTGTGTTATTTTTTTATGATCAGGAAGAATACTTTTATTGCATCATCACTGACAGAGTTAGTGGCATTCCACGTGTGTCTCTGTGTGTCTTAGATATCAAAATACGAGAAAAGTTGGCGATGCTTAAGACCAATAGGTTTAGAGAAATGTTTTGTTTCCTGAATTTAATCTCTTTTTTTTCAAAAAGTAATTCTTGCTTGGTGTAAAAATTGCAAACAACACAGATATACGACTTAGTGAAAATACCTAATGTTCCCCCAGCTGTTTTGTTTCTATTCTTCCAGACATTTCCTGTGCGTGCACTGGAACACATAATCTATATTTGTTTTCAGGAATCTCTCATACTAACATAATCACACTGTACTGCTCGTTGGTTTTGTTTTCACATAATACACATCTTCTTATGTCAATATGTGGACATCTTTATGCTTCTTTTTTTTTTTTTTTTTTGCGGTACGCGGGCCTCTCACTGCTGTGGCCTCTCCCGTTGCGGAGCACAGGCTCTGGACGCACAGGCTCAGTGGCCATGGCTCACGGGCCCAGCTGCTCCGCGGCATGTGGGATCTTCCTGGACCAGGGCACAAACCCGTGTCCTCTGCATCGGCAGGCGTACTCTCAATCACTGCACCACCAGGGAAGCCCTATGCTTCTTTTTGATGATTGAATTCTGTGTATGTACTCTTGTATAGGCAATATCCTGATGATGCACATTTGGATTATTTCTCATCTTTTTCCTGTTATAAACAATACTTCAGTAACATTATTGTGTGTGTATCTTTGCCCAGTTATGTATTTTGGTAGAAATGATATCTAGGAGTAGAGATGATTATACTAAGTGAAGTAAATCAGAAAGAGAAAGACAAATATCATATGATATCACTCATGTGGAATCTAGAAAAATGATACAGATGAACTTACTTACAAAACAGAAATAGACTCACAGACATAGAAAATAAACTTACGGTTACCAAAGGTGGAGGTGGGAGGGATAAATTAGGAGGTTGGGATTAACAGATACACACTACTATATATAAAATAGATAATCAACAAGGTCCTATTGTAGACCACAAGGAACTATATTCAGTATCCTGGGATAAACCATAATGGAAAAGAATATAAAAAAGAATGTATATATGTGTATAACTGAGTCATTTTGCTGTACAGCAGAAATTAACAGAATATTGTAAATCAACTAGACTTAAAAAAAAAAAGTTGTGGCTATTTAAGATTTTGCCAGTTGTTCTCCTAAAGAGCTGATCAATTTACAGTGGCGAAGAAGGCACCCCCCTCCAAACTAAAGCAGATCTTCCCTTACCTACACTCTCAAAGCACCCTGTATTTCTCTTCTGTACCACATGTCAGAGCTGCATTTAAATAATTATGTAAATTCCCCCTCCCCTATTTACCTCCTAAAAATATAAGTTCAGTGTGGACAGGAACATTGTTTCTATTTTATTCATATTTGTATCTCCAGCACCCAGAATAATTCCTTACACATAATGTGTCCTCAGCAAATAATAAATATTCCCCCACCCTCTCGCCTTGGTATTGTCAATGTTTGCCAGTCTAGCAAATATCACAGATCATTGTTTTACTGTGTATTTTAAAATTATTAATCAGTGTGAGTAACCTTTCACATATATTTTTAAACCATTTATATTTCATCTGTGTTTTTTTCTCTTTTTTTCAACTGGACTGTTTACCTTATAATTGATTCAAAGAGCTCTTTCTATTTTTATGTGATATTAGCAGTGTTGCACATATTTTTAATCTGGTTTGTTTCTCGTCTTTTGATTTTGTTTATGGGGTTTGGCGCCCTATAAAAGTTGTGAATTTTTACATAGTAACATTATAAATCTCTTTTTATTGCCTCTGGACTTCACACCAGAGGCATTAAATTTCCGTCAGCGAGCACATTATTTACATCTAACTTATAACTGGCTGCATTATGACTACATTTTTCTAAAAGTTTCTTTTTTTTTTAAATTGAAGTGTAGTTAATTTAAAATGTTGTGTTACTTTCAAGTGCACAGCAAAGTGATTCAGTTATACATATATATATTATATTCTTTTTCATATTCCTTTCCATTATAGGTTATTACAAGATATTGAATATAGTTCCCTGTGCTATACAGTTGGTCCTTGTTGTTTATCTATTTTATATATAGTAATGTGCCTATGTTAACCGCAAACTCCTAATTTATCTCTCCCTCTAAAAGATTCTTGAGTTCTTTCATATCTTAAATTGCCTTTTTTCCCTTTCAATATGAGTGACATTCTAACTTGGTGAAGGATTCCTGGGTCCCTTCTCCTCCTCAACACTCCACAGACATGGCTTTTTCATCTCTGACTTCTGATGTCATGGACATGGCTGGAGAAGATTGTTTCCCTGTTATAGGTGATCTGATGCTTCTGCTTTGTTTTCTTAGGTTATCTCTGTGTCCTTGAGCACCAGTCTACTTTGCCAGGATAGAGCCTGTCTTGATTGCCGTCTCCCGATTTCCTTGATATATGGTGAACTTTTTCAATTTCAGGAGAGTTTTCTTCTAGTACATCTTTCGTTCCCTTTCCTGTCCCATTGCTCTCTTCTTCAATATAGCAATTACGTGTGCATCACATTTTTATCTTCCACAACAGACATCTTTCTAGTCACTTTCACCCCTGTTTTCCTCTGTTTCATCTTCTCAAATGAATCTTCTATTTCCCTGACTTTTTCAGCATTTCAGTTTCACTTCTTGCTCTTCCTTGTGTAATGTTTACCATGGGATGGTGCTGCCTTTTTCTTCCATTTGTGTCGTTTTCATCTCCTACTGTCGTCTTATTAGCTCTTCTATGATGACCTCTTTCTCCTGTTTCTTCCTTCAGTGGGGACCAGAGCCCTCGGTGGGATGTTCCTTGCTTCTACCTCTTAATATAGAGAAATCTGTTACTTGCCAAATTTCCCTCTCTATTTTGACTTTAACTGAAGGGAAGAGTAAATAAATATGTCTTCTTTTATAAGAGTTCACAGACATATAGCTTAAAAATTGTGTTTTGTGAGAAAGTAACAAATGACAGTATACAAAATTCAACATGTTCAAAAGGAGATATGGGGAAAAAGAAGTTCCTCTTTCACCACTGTTCCCTAGTCCCCAGTTCCCGAGCCTGGAAAGAATAAATCTATAGAATACATTCGTAGAGTGAAATTGCTTTTGTCAAAGAAGATATGCATTTGTAAATTTTTTTTTTTTTTTTTTTTTTTTTTTTGCAGTACGTGGGCCTCTCACTGTTGTGGCCTCCCCCGTTGCGGAGCACAGGCTCTGGACGCGCAGGCTCAGCAGCCATGGCTCACGGGCCCAGCCGCTCTGCGGCATGTGGGATCTTCCCAGACCGGGGCATGAACCCGTGTCCCCTGCATCGGCAGGCAGACTCTCAACCACTAGCGCCACCAGGGAAGCCCCTGCATTTGTAAATTTAATAGATGTTCCAAAGTGCCCTCCATAGAAGATATCAATATGTATCCTTCTAGCAAAAAATAAGAGTGCTGATTTCCTCACAGTCTTACCAACATTGTGATGTACCAGAGTTTTCAAATTTTTGCCATGCTGATAGGTAGAATAGATTTATAGTTTTAATTAACATTTCCTTTTTTAAAACTGAGGTTGAGCATCTTATATGTTGAAGAGCCATTTGTATTTTCTGTGAACAATTACATTTGCACATTTTTATTTTGGATTAATGGTGGTTTTTCCTTGGGTTTATAGGCACCTTTCATGTATAGAAAATTAACTCTTTGCCTGGATATGAGTAAATAGTGTTTTTTCTCAGTTCATTCAGTGATGTTTATTTAACTGTGTTTGTGCTGTGTTCAATTAAATATACAGAAAGATTTGGTTTGTATGTAGTTGATCTTTTTCTTTCATAGGTTCTGAGTTTTCATATTATAAATAGAAAGACCTTCCCCATTCTGACTGTAAATATTCTCCTGCACTTTCTTCTGCTACTTATTTTAGTTTTATTTTTCTTTGAAATATTTGGTATTGCTGGAGTCATTTTGGGGTAAGGAGAAAGTAGGGTGTCTAACTGCACTTTTCCCCTCCAGTGCCTGTCCAGCTGACCATTTATTGAACCCATCCATCTTTTCCTTTGAAATACCAGTTTTATCATGTATTAAATTTCTATGTGTGTTTGGACCTAATTCTTTTTTTTTTAAATTAATTAATTAATTTTTATTGAGTTATAGTTGATGTACAATGTTGTGTTAGTTTCAGGTGTACAGCAAAGTGATTCAGTTATACATATATTCAGTTATACATATATATACATGTATTTATATATATATGTACATATATATATATATATTTTTAGATTCTTTTCCCTTATAGGTTATTACAAAATATTGAGTATATTTCCATGTGCTGTGCAGTATGGACCGAATTCTCAATTTTTCGATTCTGTTGCTCTGTTTATTTATTGATGTATACCAGTGTCAAACATTAAAAAATTTAGTCTTATAATATTTTTTAAAAAATACTAATTCTGGGCTTCCCTGGTGACGCAGTGGTTGAGAGTCCGCCTGCTGATGCAGGGGACACGGGTTCGTGCCCCGGTCCGGGAAGATCCCACATGCCACGGAGCAGCTGGGCCCGTGAGCCATGGCCACTGAGCCTGCGCGTTCGGGGCCTGTGCTCCACAACGGGAGAGGCCACAACAGTGAGAGGCCCGCGTACCACAAAAAAAAACAAAAAAACCAACTAATTCAATAATATTATTTGGGAGAGAAATCACGTTGAAAGATTTTAGTAGCATCCTCACAGTAAGATATTTTAGACGGTTCTTCTGGACATAACCCATTCTTCATTGTTAGGACATCCGTTTACTTACTTGCTTTGAATTGATTTTGCTGATAGAAAATCAACACTTTTCTACGTTCTCTTAACCTGGCTCCCCAGTGATATAGGAAATGCATTTTCAGGATTGGTAGAGGAAATGAGGATTTTCTGTTGTTGTTCTGGAATATATCGACACTAACTTAGGCTCATAATTGATAGCTTCACCTCAGTAAGCATCCTCCTTTGATTGAACTGGCCATGGATATTCTCCAGGAAAAAAAAAAAAGCTACAATTTTTTTGGGCAAATGTGTTCATGAGCTGGTGAAGAACTTCCTTTAGGCACAATTTCAGAGTTATAGAAGCACATCTTTGTTATCATGATCTTGCAAGTTTGCTAAATGCTTTACTGAAAATAGTACATGGAAAAATACAGCACAGTATGTCCCAAATAAGCACTTGGGTATTTCTTTCTAAAATTTATAATTTAAATTCTGTCTTGGACTTGTCAAATGCTTTCTTTTAAAAATGCATATTTATATAAGCATTTGTTTTAGTGCTTTTGTTACCAAACCAAACTTGGGCCCACTCTCACCAAGCCAAATCTACTGACTTCAGATTGTGGTGAAGGAAAGTACAGCGTTTATTGCAGGGCCAAGCAAGGAGAACTGACAGCTCATGCTCAAAAGACCCGAACTCCTCAAGGGCTCTCAGGGAAGGGTTTTTAAAGACACTGTTAGGGGTGAGGGCTGTAGGGTGTGTGATCAGCTTGTGCACAATTCTCTGACTGGTTGGTGGTGAGGTATACAGGAGTCAACATCATCAACCTTCTGGTTCCAGTGGGTCTGGGGTCTGCGTGCTGGTGGTCAGCATGCAGCTAACTTCTTACACCTGGTGAGGGTTTCAGTATCTGCAAAACAGCTCAAGGATACGGCTCAGAATGTTATCTATAGCCCTTGAGGAGGAACTAAAGGTCCTTGACTTGTCTTATGGCTAAACTATTATTATTTCGTCTTGCTTGACTTTTTTCCTTTGTTTCTGCATTTTCTCACTTTTCTGATGAACTTTGCTCTTTGGAACTTGAGGAAGGCCTAGGAGGCCAAAGCTGTTCTACAAACAACAGGGAGGGGACATGGAAGGTGGCGAGTTGTCTGTCCCCAGGAAGGCCCTGCAGGATCCTGCTTGATTTTAGTTTCCTTTGGAATTTTTTCATTCATTTATTAATTCAACAAATATTTCTTGATTCCCTGCTCCATGCTAGATGATGTTCTAGGTACTGAGGTTGGGTGGGGAGTGAAGCAGACAAGGACCCTGCTCTCGTTGAGTTTATCACCTCAGTGGGAAGATAGGCAAGCAATAAGGAAACTTCAGGTCATGATCAGTTCTACGGAGAAAGTTAATCAGGGTGGTGTGAGAGTGACTATCTCGTAGAAGGTCACTATAGTCATACTTTAAGTTAGTTACCGTTCATTAGAGAGACAATGTGGGAAAATGGAAAAAGCATGGGCTTTTTCTGTGCAAATCTCAGGTTTTTTTAACACATGTTGTGTGAACTTCAGCAAATTACATAACGTCTCTGATCCCCCATTTCCTCAACTGCGCTGAGGGTAAAAAATAATACGTAGCTCATAGGGGCTTTTTAAGGATTCGGTGTGTCAATTTAAGCAAAAAACCCTAGGAAAGTGTTGGATCTGTAATAGTTGCTTTATAAATAGTAGCTAAAATATTTCTAGCTTAATTGCCTTCTTCATTAAAATTAAAAAAATAAGAAGCTTCCCCATGATTTCATTAGGTTTACTATCTTGCGCCTAATGAGATATTTCAAAGAAAGCACCTTTAAATAGCCATTTATGCCCATGGTCACCATGGTAACTGCTAACATGGGGACTTGCTAGTATTGGCTTATTCATTTCCATGAATCATCATAGTTTAATGTTCATCTACTCTTGGTCAGATTTTGCTGAGGTCAAAAATAACAGAAAGGGAAATTGACTTGAGTGTGCAAAATTTTAGTGGAACTGAAAGGTAATAAATCTAGACACCAAAACAGGGTTCTAGTGCAGAAACATCAGCACCACCAGTTTCTTCTGTTCCACCCTGAGGAATCCGACATACTGCATTTCAGAGGAATATTACTACCTCATCCTTACAACTAGGGGTCCAGGCTGGGATCCTATTAGGCAACAGACTGGGAGCAGGCAGAGCCCCCAAGATACCAAGTCTGTCAGGGCTGCTGATGGGTACTATCCATAGAGGAGATTTCGAGGCCAAGCTGGTCATCTTCTTAGATAGGCAGCCAATCAAAGGCCTTATAAGAGCTTAGGGAACAGGGAAGCAGGTTAGTCAGAACAGTGAAACCTACAGCAGGCCAGGGGCTTGTTGCAAGGGTCTGCATACAGCAACAAGAGAAGGTAGGAAGGCTCAGGGAACAGCTGAACTGACTTGAGTGTGTTTCCCAGCATGGGACTGCATCCACATTCGGAATGACACACTTTGTCGTGTACCTACTTGTCCTGGAGACAGGACCACCCTAAATAGCACCATTTCTTTCTTCTTTTCCTTCTCTCTCAAGTAAAGCGGTCTCTCCTCTGTGCTGAGTCAATGGGACCTTTGTCAACTACCCTCTACTCATTTGTACTCTGACTTCTCCCTCTCCACTGATTTCTTCTCCCTCTACCTATAAACATGCTCAAAGATTTCCTGTCTTAAAAAAAAAAGTCCTGGGGCTTCCCTGGTGGTGCAGTGGTTGAGAGTCCGCCTGCCCATGCAGGGGAAATGGGTTCATGCCCCGGTCTGGGAAGATCATGCCGCGGAGCGGCTGGGCCCATGAGCCATGGCTGCTGAGCCTGCGCGTCCGGAGCCTGTGCTCCGCAATGGGAGAGGCCACAACAGTGAGAGGCCCGCGTACCGCAAAAAAAAAAAAAAAGTCCTGGACTTCCCTGGTGGCGCAGTGGTTAAGAATCTGCCTGCCAATGCAGGGGACACGGGTTTGAGCCCTGGCCCGGGAAGATCCCACATGCCTTGGAGCAACTAAGCCCATGCACCACAACTACTGAGCCAGTGCTCTAGAGCCTGCGAGCCACAACTACTGAGCCCGCCTGCCACAACTACTGAAACCCGCACGCCTAGAGCCTGTGCTCCGCAACAAGAGAAGCCACCGCAATGAGAAGCCCGCGCACCTCAACAAAGAGTAGCCCCCGCTCGCAGCAACTAGAGAAAGCCTGCGCGCAGCAACAAAGACCCAACGCAGACAAAAATAAAAAAATTAATAATAAAAAAAATTAATTAAAAAAAAAACTATTAAAAAGAAGTCCACCCAAATCCCCTCCTCTGACCTCTAACTGTTGACTTCCTTTTATGCCTAAGTTTTCAGGAATAGCCTGACTTCCCTTGTCTCTCATTTCCTCCTTAACTCTGTAACCTTGCTTCTAACTCTGTCTTCTGTAGACTTTGTCCTCGCTAAGTTCAGCAGTGACCACCTAGGGGTATGTCCATCTGCCCTCTGGACTCTTCCAGCTGAATGTCTCTAGCATTTCAAATTCAGCATGAACTGAACTCATCATCTGCTTCAGTGGTGTGATGATTTGAAAACATATGCACAAATTCTTTGATACTTTTCCTTTCAAGAGGTGGAGTTAATTCCCTGTTCTTTTTTTTTTTTTGTAGTACGCGGGCCTCTCACTGTTGTGGCCTCTCCCGTTGCGGAGCATGGGCTCCGGACGCGCAGGCTCAGCGGCTGTGGCTCACGGGCCCAGCCGCTCTGCGGCATGTGGGATCTTCCCGGACCGGGGCACGAACCCGTGTCCCCTGCCTCGGCAGGCGGACTCTCAAGCACTGTGCCACCGGGGAAGCCCAACCCTAATTCCCTGTTCTTGAATGTGGGCTGGACTTAATGACTCCCTCCTAATTAATGGAATAAGGCAGAAAGGATGTGTGAGACTTGAGGGCCATTAAAAACATTGTGGCCTCCTCCTTGCTCTTTCTTGGGTCACCTGGTCTGGGGGAAGCCATGTGCCATAATTGAAGGATATTCAAGCAACCCTGTAGAGAGAAGTTCACTTAGCAAGAAACTGAGGTCTGCTAACACCCAGTGCTTTGTTGCCAGGCATGTGTGCGAACCCCTTGGAACTCCAGCTGTGGTCAAGCCTTTGGATGATGCAGCCCCAGCTCAGGGACAATCCAGCAAAGCCTCTCCTAGATTCCTGACCCACAGAAACTGTGAGATGATAAATGCTGGTTGTTTCAAGCTGGGAAATTTTGTGGCTAATTTGTTAACACAGCAGTAGATAATGAATATGCATGGCAGACCTTCTCTTCTGTCCATCTCAGCAAATTGTTTCCAAACCAGAAACACCTCCTTCCTCCCCCAAATCCGACTGGTGATCAAGTCCTGTTATTTCCACTTTGGTATCTGTAGGTTCAGCCTCTTGTGAATTTCTCCGTCACTCTCTTAGTATATTATATCTCATCTAGACTGTTTAAATTGCCTCGCAACTGGTTTCTTGCTTCCAGCTTTACTCCCTTATAATCTATCCTCCATGCCGCCATCAGAGCAGTTGTCCTAAAATGTGAATTTGATCGCCTTGCTGCTGCTTTGCTTAAATCATCCTCACTGACTAGGGCTTTTCAAGTCCAAACACCTTAGCAACACAGGTAAAGACATTTGAGGTTTGAGCCCTTCTTGCTTTGCAGCTTCATCTCCTGAATCTCATGCAGGAGAGAGTTCAGCCATCACAAGAATACTTGTTTATATTGCTTTGCAGCATTTCAGTATAGTTTTTAAATATGCCAATAATATGTGAAAAATGTATTTAATTTGTAAAGAAAACTGTCAACTACTGGGGAAGTCAGGCTCATGGAGACTTAGTTGCCCATTGTAGTTTGGTCACATCAAGGTATCCTAACATCTTCTAAAGAAGATGTGGTACATATATACAATGGAACATTAGCCACAAAAAAGAATGAAATAATGCCATTTGCAGCAAAATGGATGGACCTAGAGATTATCATACTAAGTGAAGTAAGTCAAAGACAAATATGTGATATCACTTATATGTGGAATCTAAAATATGACAAATGAACTTATCTATAAAACAAAACAAAACAAAAAACAAAAAAACAAACAGACTCATAGACACAGAGAACAGACTTGTGGTTGCCAAGTGGGGGTGGGGAGGGATGGACTGGGAGTTTGGGATAAGCAGGTGCAAACTATTATATATAGGATAGATAAACAACAAGATCCTACTGTGTAGCACAGGGAACTATATTCAATATCTTGTATAAACCATAATGGAAAAGAATATGAAAAAGAACATATACATGTATAACTGAGTCACTTGCTGTACAGCAGAAATTAACACAACATTGTAAATCAACTGTATTTCAATAAAATTTTTTAAAAAGGTATCCTAACATCTTAGCATTAAAAGTCTTGATGTTTTGGTTAAGATTCAGGCTGCTCCAAATACTGATTACTGAGATATACCGTGTCAGTGAGTCACCTGAGATCATAGAAACGGTCTTAATCGACATCATCAATGTCTTGAAGAAATAGTTTTCTGTGATTCCTCATTTTAAGTACCCGTGTGAGTGCCTGGCCGGTGTGAAAAGCAAACCCTGGTATCACATTCCGTACTGCACACTGAAGAGAGAGATCATCCATGACTGTAGTTTGAGTCCAAGCATTTATCCCTTTCTCAGCCCTGAGTGGAAATCAGATGGTTTATTCAGATCATCTGCTCTTGTCCGAGAAAAACAGCAGTGGTTTGGATGGGCCTTGAGTGCCATGTCTTTGAGTCTACTTTGCGGCTCCTTTTCTCCCTGGCTGCACCAGTGACAGGCCCTCCACCTGTCTAGCTCCCTGAGGTTTCGCTCAACGGTAGGTTGAAGTTATCTGCAATTCCTCTTCCACGTGGCATGCCATAGGTATTCCTTGACATTCAGAACATTATTTGATAGCAGAATTTTGCTAACATCTTGTTCTGTTTTGTCTCTGACCAAAACATGTATCATTAACTTTGGGGCAGTTCTAAAAAACGTTCCATTAGTGTGTGTTCTGTACCAGTTTTACCTCTGAGGGATACAACATTAAATGAGGCTTCTGTAGTTTTCCTTTGAAATGCATCGGTTTTGCCCTGAGAAACATTATTCTGCCCTTGAGGAAGAACTTGGTTGGTTTACCAAAGAGGCCACGTTGCTTTGTTTGGAAGTCACGTGCAGGGCATGCGTGGTTTTCTGCTACTATTTCAGAAGCTTCATAAAATCAGTAAAGTGCTCTAGCCCTTAGGAACAGACGCATCAATGGGCCAATAAATTCCAGTTCTTCAATGTTCGCTGCTGTGCTTTCTGCCTGAACATCCCTATTTTAACTGGCTGGGTGGCACATCACAATGTATGGGACATGCATCTCTCCAGCTTACATTTTAGTCCTGTTCAATAGTGACCCTTCCAAACAACTGTACTTCAATTAAAAAAACGTTGATTAAAAATAGAAAAAAAAACAGTGACCCGTCTAATTGCTGAGTCATATTTATACTCTCAACCTGACCTTTATATTTCCTTGAACCTCTCTGCTATATCAATTTTTCTGAACTGATACAATGCTACAAAATATAAAAAGATAAAAATGGAGTTTTAACAAATATGAACACTAGTGCACCAATATTTTGAAAATATACAGTGAAAATAGAGTAACAGACCAACCAAGATGAACCACATCCTTTTAAGTAAAGGTTAGATGCAGAAAAATGACAAGTGCAAGTATAAATTTCAAACTTAACGGTTATGTGAAGAGTGTAACAGCATTTCAGTGAAAAGAATAATCTTAACATTTCAAGTTTGTAAAATACACGTGAGCAAAGTTGTTGCATTTGTTTCTTTTGAAATTGAAATTCCCAGAGTACCTTTTGATGTGTTCCTCCGGTTTTTCTTTCACTATTCAGCAAACATTTACTAAGTGCCCTGTGTTCCGCACTCGGCAGGGGACAGGGAGAATAAGACAGTTTCTGCCCTCAGGGAGCTAATGGCTTTTGCATGTGCCATTTTCTTCTGTATCATATCCAGTCTGTACTTTGCTGCTTATTTTTCTGTTTCTCCTTTTTCTTACCTATTATGTTTCAGATCCATAAACTATTTTAAGTCTGTGTCCTCATTTCAGGTTGCTTTTTTCTCCAATCTAAACATATGATAACAATTGTGGCATTAATCCTTGTGTATACAAGCTTAGAAATTCCATTTTTAAAATTCCAGGTGTAATACATAAAACACATTCTTGTAAAATTCAAATATAGCAGTACAGAGAGTAAAATATGAAAAGTCCCCGTTTACAATCTCCAGTCCAGCTGCTTCCCAAGAGCCATACATACAAGTGTGTGAAATTGCCTGTTTCCTACATTTTTGCTAACATTGTTATCCCTTTTAAAAAATATTAGTCCATATGATGGGTTTAAAAGTATCTCATTGCTTTAGTTCATGTCTGTTGGATACTGGGTAGATTAAGCATCTTTTCATATGTTTATTAGTCTTTAGTATTTTTGTGAATTGCCTTTTCCTACCTTTACCTTCTTTTCCCTCTGGGACTGTTTGTTTCTCCTTGACTTAATTTTGGTAATCTATGTTTTCCCAGAAAATTATCCATTTTGTCTAGTTTACAAATCCATATATATAATTGTGTCCTCTTTCTTGTTTCTAATTTGGATGCCTTTTTTTCTTCCTTGATTAAATTTGCCAGAGGTTTTTTTTTATCTTGTTAGTCCTTTTACAACACCAGCTTTTAATTTGATTAATCTCTGGACCATTAAAAAATGTTTTCTGTTTCATTAATTGCTGCTTTTTCTTTATTCATTACTTCCTTCTACCTTTGGTGGATGTACTACCTTCTGCTTTCTGTGCACACATAGGAAGGTGGGAGCAAAGGTTCAATGGTTGTTGGGGGTTGGGAGAGTAACTGTTGCCGTCATCCCCGCCCCGCGTGCCCCACCTTCCCCGCCATCACCAATACAGAGGGTTCAGAATCAGGAAGAAACAAGTCAGGCATTGGATGGAGATCGTGTCAGCTTTGTTAATAATAAGGCTGGCTTGAAGAATAATGCTTGACCTGCGATTAGTCAGGCTAACGACCCTTTCCCTCTGGGTTAACTTAACCAAGACATTCTTAGAGCAAATGCTTTTTGGAAGGTTCAACATGAAGCCAGTTAGAGCTGAACAAATCAACTGCTCAGGGGCTATGAGAGCTACATGCCCTCAGGGGAGTTCAGTCTGCATAGTTCCATCCGGAGACCCAGATTGGAAACAAAGAAAAATGGGTGATTTGGTGGATCCCCAGTTGGTGGCTGACTGAGCTGGGCCAGAGTAAGGGCATCCGGGGAGCTGGTGGGGAGCCTGGTGGAAGCAGGTGGTCTTGGGGTTCAGACTGGGCGGGGAGGCCTGTGGGACCCGCAGGGGAGGGAAGGAGCACGAGTCTGGGAAGGGTGCAGGGGCAAACCAGGCTGGGAGGGAGGAGGTGGTGGGATAGCCGGAAGGGGGGCCGCTGGATGTCAGAGACGGGATGGCAGGAGAGTCGGGTAGACGGGCACATCTCCAGGGATGATGGGACTTGTGGGGGACCAAGGCTGAGTCATTCTTCAGACGCTCTGGGGCTCTTGTTCTTTCCCAAATTTAGCTTAACATCTGCTCTGAAGCCAAAAGAGTCACTGCTTTCCTATTCCTGGCTAATTAAACAAATTCAAACATACGCATTGCCTCACTCAGCACCGTCACACGGCTAGGAGGGGAGCGCAGTGTGGGTGGCAGGTGTAGGGCACCAGCCGCCGAGTGGGAAGTCAGCAGAGGGGGTCCAGCCCTGGAGCCACATATGCCTCATGGCGACATGACCTGTCCAGGCTCCTTTGGGCATATGAATTCATCTGGCCCTCCAGGAGTGCTTTTTATGACAATATATCAAGGCATTGTAACTCATAAGCTGACAGAACTCTTGTTCGTAGCGACGCATTTACAGAAGGAGCCTGGCCTTTGTGTTTTCTTAGGGAGGGTGCAGTGACCCCTGCCCAGAGCTCTTATGAAGGCCAACTTCACTAACCACCCCTTTCCTGGTGCGGTGTGTCTCCCTCTGTAATTACTTCTCTCTATGTAATTTCCTACAGTGAAATTCTATGCTTTAGAACTAAATTAAAAAGTCGTCTAAAGAGGCGGTTGGGTTAACATAAAAGTCAAGTTCCTCTTGGGAGGAATGAGTGTTTACAGTCAGGCCTTATAGATATTTACAAGGAAGAGCAATGTATATCCTACATGCTGACGTCAGGTTGCAGAGTTTCTATAGTAGATCAGCCATATTCATTATGACCTGCTAACCCATCAGGTAAACAATTTTTCTTTCTTTCTTTCTTTTTTTGTTTTTAATTTTTGGCTGTGTTGGGTCTTCGTTGCCGTGCGTGGGCTTTCTCTAGTTGCGGCACGTAGGGGCTACTCTTCGTTGCGGTGTGTGGGCTTCTCATTGCGGTGGCTTCTCGTTGCGGAGCACAGGCTCTAAGCATGTGGGCTTCAGTAGTTGCAGCACTTGGGCTCAGTAGTTGTGGCACACAGGCTCCAGAGCAGGTGGGCTTCAGTAGTTGTGGCGCCTGGGCTCTGTAGCTGTGGCTTGCGGGCTCTAGAGCACAGGCTCAGTTGTTGTGGTGCATGGGTTTAGTTGCTCTGCGGCATGTGGGATCTTCCTGGACCAGGGCTTGAACCTGTGTCCCCTGCATTGGCAGGTGGATTCTTAACCACTGCGCCACCAGGGAAGTGTCAGCAATTTCTATTTATACTCATTTTCCAGTAAGAAACGCTGGATCTGTTGCTGGCAGGTGAAATGTAGAAACCCGTGAAGATTTTCCAGCTATTTTTGCCCCTGGGAGGGTGCCCTTTCAAGGTGCATCATCACAGATCCTCGTGGGCACCTCTCTGCTAGAATGCAGGGGTCCTGGGGACTCTCACAGTCTTTGCAAAAATTCATCAAACATCTGTTTGAAACCCATTCAGAGCCACTTTCATCTTTTGGCTTTGTCCTAGTTATTTTTAGGGTTGATACATTTATTTTTCCAAGAGCAAAACAGAACATTTTAAGGCTTTGATTTTTGGCTAAGGTTTAGTAAATTCTGTTCCATGGAGAGCTGGCAGGTTTCCCATTGAGGCGCTTATGAACTTGGCTGGCACAGAGGTTTCCTTTAGCACTGGTCTGGAGTCATGGACCCAGCCCAGGAGCTGGTCCACCCCTGTACTGTGCAGCCTCCGTGCCAGTGGACACCTGGACATGCCATTGTGGTCCGTCACCTCCCTCTGTTCTGATATTCTCAGTCCCTGCAGAGGGAGTCTTGTCCAGGGTTTACTTATTTCTACAATTAAGAAAACCTTCCTTGGGTCACACTGAACTTACTCTCTGCAGTATAAGCTATCAAGTCACAAATAGAGTCTGATGCTCTCAGATGCATAATTGTTAAGCTTAAATACTATTATTAAAATTGTACAACGTTACACGTTCATTGTAATGAGTGTAGAAAAATCTTAAAAACGTAAAGAAAATTAGAACCTCCCATTGTCCCAGCACCCAGAGATAACATCCTCTTTTTTGTAATTTATTTTTGAAATTTTTGTTTTAACGTGGTAAGAACACTTGACACGAGATCTACTCTCTTGAATGTTTACGCGTACAATACCTGATGGGTGATTGTAGGTACAACATTATACAGCAGGTCTCTGGAGCTTTTGCTCATCTTGCTTGACGGAGACTTTATGCCCGTCAATTAAATAATTAAACCTTATTACCCATTCCCCTCCCCCAGCCCCTGGCAACCACCATTCTACTCTGTGATTCTGTGAATTTGACTCTTTTAGATTCCTCACATAAGTGGAGTCCTGCGGTATTTGTTCTTTTGTGACTGGTTTGTTTCACTTAGCATAATGTGTTCAGGTTCATCCATGTTGTCACATGTTGCAGAATTTCCTTCTTTTTTGAGGCCGAATCATATTCCATTGTATGTATACACCACATCTTCTTTATCCCTTCATCTGTCAATGTACACTTAGGTTGATTCCACATCTTGGATATTGTGAATAACGCTGCCATGAACACAGGAGTGTTAATATCTCTTAGAGATCCTGATTTCAGTTCTTTTAGGTGAATACCCAGAAGTGTGATGACCTGATCATATGATAGTTCTACAGTTAACCCTTGAACAACATGGGTTTGAACTGCATGGGTCCACTTACACACAGATTTTTAAAAATAAATATATAGTTGGCCCTCTGTAGCCACAGGTTCTGCATCTTCAATTCAGTGCTGATGCAAACTTAATACACGATCCATGGGTGGTTGACTCTGTGGATGTGGTACCCATGGATACAGAGGGTTGGACTGCAGGACTTGAGCATCTGTTGATTTCGGTGTCCGTGGTGGGCCCTGGAACCAACCCACTGAAAACGCGGAGGGACAACTGTGTTTTTAATTTTTTGAGGAACCACCATACTGTTTTCCATAGCGGCTGCACTGTTTTGCGTGCTCACCAGCAATGTCCAGTATCTCCACATCCTCACTAATACTTGTCTTCTTCTTTTTTTTTTTTTTTAATAATAGCCATCCTGACTGGTGTGAGATGATATCTCATTGTGGTTTTTATTTGCATTTCCCTGATGATTACTGATGTTAACCATTTTTCATATACCTGTAGGCCATTTGTATGTCTTCTTCGGAGAAACATCTATTTAAGTCATTGGCCTATCTTTTAACTGGATATTAGGTTTTATACTATTGAGTTGTAGGAGTTCCTTATATATTTTGGAGATTAACCCCTTATCAGATATATAGTTTGCAAATATTTACTCCCATTCTGTATGTTGCCTTTCCACTTTGTTGGTTGTTTCCTTTGCTGTGCAGAAGCTTTTGGGGTTTGATGTAGTCCTGATTGTTTATTTTTGTTTTTGCTGCTTGTGCTTTTGGTGTCATATCCAATGATATCATTACCAAGACCAATGTCATGAAGTTTTTCACCTTTTTTTTTTTTCTAAGAGTCTTATGGTTTCAGATCTTATGTTTAAGTCTTTAATCAATTTTGAGTTGGTTTTGTGTATGGTATAAGGGTACAATTTCATTCTTTTGCATGTGGATATCTAATTTCCCCTGCACCATTTGTTGAAGAAACTATCTTTTCCCCATTAGAGATTCAGTGCAATCCCTATCAGAAGCCCAATGGCATTTTTAAACAGAAATACAAAAAACAATTCTAAAATTCATATGGAACTGCAAAAAACCACATATCATTTTGAGAAAGAGGAACAAAGCTGGAGGCATCACACTTTCTTATTAAAAATACACTACAAAGCTATAGTAATCAAAACAGTATGGCATAAAAACACATATAGACCAATGGAACAGAGTAAAGATTGTAGAAATAAATCTACACCTATATGGTCAACTCATTCTTCGACAGGGGGGTCAAGAATAACATTTTTAATATATAGACTTTTCTCTAAGTCTTTTTTCTATGCCTATTGTAAATATGGTTTCATACTGTATACACCTTTTACAATCATATTTTCCACTAATTTATTGTCACCATTGTTCTACATGATCAAATATGTACAAGTTTGTGTGAAGTTGCTATAAATCACATACCATAAATTCACAATTTTAAAGTGTACAGTACAGTAATTTTTCTTGTGTATTGACAAAGTTGTGCAACACTCACCTCTATCAAATTCCAGAATATTTACATCACCCCAAAAAGGAATCCTGGAGCCATTAGCAGTCACTCCCCATTCTAACCTATCCCTTCATACCAGGGCAACCACTAATCTACTTTCTGAATTTATGGATTTGCCTATTCTGGAAATTGCATATGAATGTAATCATACAATATGTGGCCTTTTTGACGTGGCTTCTTTCACTGAGCGTAATGTTTTCAAGGTTCATCTATGTTGTAGCATGTGCCACTACTTCACTCTTTTTTTTTCTTTTTTTTTTTTTACTTCATTCCTTTTTGCTGATGAATGATATTCCATCATATGGACCTACACATTACGTTTATCCATTCATCACTAATGAACATTTTTTTTCTACTTTTTGGCTATTGTGAATAGTGTGGTTATGAACATTTGTGTAAAAATTTTTGTTTGAACTCCTGTTTTTGGTTCTTTGGGGTATATACCAAGGAGTGGAATTACTGGGTCACACAATGTATGAAGGTTCAATTTCTTCATATCCTTGCCAACACTTATTACTGTCTGTCTTTTTGCCTATAGTCATCCTAGTAGATGTGAGGTGGTATCTAATTGTAGCTTTGATTTGCATACCACTAATGCCTAATGATGGTGAATATCTTTTCATGTGCTTTTTGGCCATTTGTATCTTTTATATTCTCCTTGGAGAAATGTGTGTTTGGCTCCTTTGCCCATTTTTTGGTTGGGTTACTTGTCCTTTATACTCTGGATAATAGACCCTTATCAGATATATGATTTGCAAATATTTTCTCACATTATGTGGGCTATCTTTTTACTTTCTTGATAGTGTCCTTTGAAGCACAAAAGTTTTTAATTTTTATGAAGTCCAGCTTATCTAGTGTTTCTTTGGTTGCTTGTGTCTTGGGTGTAATATCTAAGAAAACATTGCCTAATCCAAGGTCATGAAGTTTTATACTTATATTTTCTTCTAAGAGTTTTCTGTTTTTAGCTCTTACATTTTGAGGTAATTCTTGCATGTGGTGTGTGGTAGGAGTCTAACTTCATTCTTTTGCATGTGGGTGTCCAGTTGTCCCAACACCACTTGTTGAAAAGACTATTCTTTCCCCATTGAATTGTTTTGGCACCCTTGTCCAAAATCAACTGCCCATAAATGTATGGGCTCATTTTTGGACTCTGAGTTCTATTCTATTTATCTACATATGTCTATCCTTATGCTAGTACCACATGGTCTAGACTGCTGTAGCTTTGTAGTAAGTTGTGAAATTGGGAAGTGTGAGTCCTGCTTTGTTCCTCTTTTTCAAAATTGTTTTGACGATTCTAGGTCCCTTGCATTTCCATATGAGTTGTAGAATTAACTTGTCAACTTCTGTGAAAAGAGCAGCTAGAATTTTGATATGGGTTGTGTTGATTCTGTAGATCAATTTGAGGAGCATTGCTGTCTCAAGTTTTTCAGTACTTGAACCTGGGATATCTGTCCATTTATTTAAGACTTCTTCAATTTTTTAAATGTTTTATAGTTTTTAGTGTACTGCAAGTCTTGTATGTATTTTGTTAAATATATTTCTAAATATTTTATTCTTTTTGAGGCTGTTGTAAATGGAATTTAAAAAAATATATTTGGGTTGTTTATTACAAGTGTATAAAAATAAAATTGATTTTTGTATATTGATCTTGCAGCCTACAACCTTGCTGAACAAGTTTATTAGCTCTGTGTTGTTGTTGTAGATTCCTTAGGATTTTCTACATACGAGATCATGTCATCTGCGAATAAATATAGCTTTACTTTCTTACCAGTCTGGATACCTTGTCTTTCTTCCTCCCTCCCTCCCTCCCTCCCGCCCTTCCTTCCTTCCTTCCTCCTAATTTCCCTGGCTTAAAGACTCCATTATATTGTTGACTAGAAGCGGTGAGAGCAGACATCCTTACCTTGTTACTGCTCTTACAGGAAAAGTTTCAGATTTTCACCATTAAGTACGATGTTAGTTGTTGGATGTTTTGTAGTTGCTCTTTATCAGGCTGAGGAATTTCTCTTTTATTCCTAGCCTGTTGAGTGTTTTTTTTTTTTTGTTTGTTTTAATCATGAACGTGCATTGGATTTTGTCAAATGCTTTTCTGCATCTATTGAGATGATTATGTGGTTGTGTCCTTTATTCTGTTAATATGGTGTATTACTTTGATTGATTGTCATATGTTGGAAAACCTTGAATTCCTGGGTAAATCCCACTTGGTCATGGTGTATAATCCTTTATATGTGTTGTTAAATTTGGTTTGCTAGTATTTTGTTGAGGATTTTTGCGTCAGTATCATAGGGAATATTGGTTGATATATGTCACTTTTAACAACTGCATAATGTTTAATCATGTGAATATACCATTATCTAACCAATTAGATTTTAATTATTTCCTTTGTTGTTATCGTTGCTATAATCAAGGATAAGCTTATAACTCTTGCACACACAGCTGTAAATTCCTTCATAATTATTTTCATAGGATTCATTTCTACAAATGGAATAACTGAACCAAAGGTTATGCATAGATGCTCAGCTCATCTTGTCATTGGCATTTACATTTTGTTTATAGTTTTTGTTTTTGTTTTGCAGAGTTTTTTTTTTTAAGTAGTCAAATCTGTTTTTCTTTATATATTCTGCTTTTGCAGGTGGGCTCAGAGAGGCCTTTTTCATCTTGTTTAGATATAGAATCTCCTCTATTTTCTTCTAGTTCTTGTAATGCTTCTTTTTTTACCCACTTAAATCTTTATTCCTTCAAAATTCATTTGGTGTGAGATAGGAATCTCTTTCCTTCTTTCTCTGTCACTCTCTTTTTCTGCATATGATCAGCCAGTTTTCCCAATGCCGTTTTAAAAAACAATCCATTCCTTGTCCTCAGAATAGTGACGCCATCTTTATTGTAATCCAAATTCTTATGCTTGGGCTTTGTTATGATTCACTGATGATCTTTCTATTCCTGAGCCATCCTATTATAATTATTTTACTTTTCTGGTCTGCTTTAATATCTGGGAGTATAAATACACTTTCTTTTTTTTAGAATTTTCTTTTATAGAGAAGAATGAATTATTTTACCAGATGAATTTTAGGATAACATTATAAAGAATTTTCTTCACACTTCTAATCCTATTAGAATTTTTATTGGAATTACAATACATTTATAAAATTGTTTTGTGAATGATGAATATCTAATTGGAAAATCATGGTATATTTTTCCATCCAGTCGTCTTTTTGTCATTCTGTAAAATATTGTAGATTTTGGGGGGCAACAGCAATTTTCTTACCAGGTTTATTCATAGATATTTTATATATATATTTTTTACTTTGTAAGTAGGATTTGTTTAGCATGCAATAACTTATTTAATTAATTATTTTATTACACAATTTAATACCTACTTGTTTTAGAAAATTTAGAAGATACAATGTGAATTAAAAAAATAAATGCCCTTCAATTCCAGAGATAACCACAGTTAACATTTTGTGTATATCTTTCTATTAATAGATTTACAGTCTGATTGGGGAAGTAAGACATGATCACGTGAAAGGCTTAAATCCAAGGCGCTAGTGGGTGACTAGCTTGTACTTTTTTGTCTGTCCAGCTTTTTTTTTTGCTTTTGGGAGCTGCCCTTACAACTAGTGGGGTCACCAATCACCCAGGTCCCTCTCGCCTCCACTGGGTTAGACAGTGTATCACTCTGAGGTTCTTTTCTAAGGTCTCTTCTTCTGAGATCGTGAATGCTTAAAGCCCCCTAGTCCTGGAATGCTGCTGGGAAAGGCTTTCCCATCCCAAGTGCACCTGTGTTGGAATGACGCGAACTCAGGGAAGCAGAGCCGAGAGGTGATGAGAAACAGCTTCCCAATGGCATTTGAACCTCCAGGTATAACTGGTTTAAAGCCAGCTTGAAGTCATCCCCAGACTAGCCAGTTAGCCAGTAAGTTTGCTATTTTGCTTAAGCGGAGTTCTGTCACTTGCAGAGTCCCGACCATGGCCACCTCCTGTGACTGTGCCAGGGGGCCATGCGCTGGAGGAACCCCCGGGGTGAGTTAGGTCCCCGTGCGTCCCCGGCACCCTGGAGGATGAATCTTCCTCCGCAAGGGCATGTCCCATGCATTGTGCGTCTCGCTTTTTTTAAGGCAAAGAGGGGGGACCACCAGAGGCGTCAGCGTTTGCCAGGGGGGCATGGGGCCACAGTTATAGCAACACCCCTGGCGGTGGAGGTAGTGGGGAGCGGTTCTAAGCTGCGTGAGCAGCGCTCCTTTCTGTGGTCTGGGATGGGGATGGAACCGCGGTGAACACAGGGGACTCACACCGCCATGTAAGAGCTACTCGGCTGTTTTCACACCTATTTTACAGTAAAATAGCAATTAAAATCCAGCTTATGGCCGTGACTAAGCTCTGCCTGGCCCTGATCCTTTCAGTTCTTGGTGAGTGTGGATACAACACAGTAGCTTGTTCACCTTCACACAATTTCTTCCATGTGTATTTTCCATGCAGCGTGTTCGCCCCCTGTAACAGGAGATCTTACCGTCATGGGGCTTGTAGGCCACCTGTCGTGAGAGTGCTCTTACGATTTTGGAGCTCCCTGAATTCAAAATTAAGTATGAAAGTATTTATCTTGAGTGAAAGATGAAATCTGAACAGATCACGGAGCCTTGGAGATCCAGACGTCTTACCTCCGAGGTCCCTAGAGTCCGCTGATCAGAACCACCTGCTTTGAAGTGTTCCTGGCTGTAATCTGCATTTCCCATCCCACCTAGAACATTCTACGAGTCACAGGCTCGAAAGGAAGGGACCCTGAGGCTTCAGGGCAGACTCACCTCTGAAGAGCAGACTGGCTTTTTTTTTTTCTGTTTGATATCTCAGGGAGCAATCAGCGAGAAACTAGTCAGCCTACATCTTTAAATCCTTATGTTCCAGAGAGGTTCAAAGGAAGTATTCAGGAGCCAGTAGGATAGAAGTGATTTTGCAGGTTTTTTTGGGGGGTGGGTGGGGGGTGGAGGGGAGGGAGAGGCAGAGGGAGAGGCCGTCGGAAGCCCTGGAGAGCAGAGCCTGTCTGTTTCCTGAGCGAAGCGTCATTCCAGTGCTCAGTGCCTGGCCCCTCGAGTGTGGTTTTCCTCCCGGCCGGCACCAAACCCCAAAATAGTGCGGCTGGCTTGCTGATTGAGGCCAGCCGCTCCGAGAAGCAGGAGAAGCCAAAGGTTTTATAGTAAGTACCCAGTTGGTTGTTCTTTAAGATGGAGGTGGAAACTCTTAGAACAGCTGTATCTGGGGGAAGAGGTTCTTCTTTTGTGGCTGTAACGTCTCAAGTCCTGGTGACTCCTGCTGTGACTACAGCGTTATTAATATATCCTCCTGTGGTTCGTGGACTGGGCAAGTTCATGCTACGTGCATGTTTGGGGGCCTAAAAATGGATTTCAGACATCTTCTGACAGCTTGAAAACACTGTCTTTTCTCACTGCCTGTCACTTTTCTCGTCTTGCCAAGTAAGGATAATTAATGCTAACTTTATTTTTTTTTTTTTTTTTTTTTTTTTTTTTGCGGTACGCGGGCCTCTCACTGTTGTGGTCTCTCTCGTTGCGGAGCACAGGCTCTGGTCGCGCAGGCTCAGCGGCCATGGCTCACGGGCCCAGCCGCTCCGCGGCATGTGGGATCTTCCCAGACTGGGGCACGAACCCGTGTCCCCTGCATCGGCAGGCGGACTCTCAACCACTGCGCCACCAGGGAAGCCCAATGCTAACTTTAGGTTAAACATCTAAAGGTCTTTGGAAGAGAAATCCTCCCGGTGGGTACTAATTCCTAGCAGCGTGGAGATCTGTGTTTCACAACCGCGGTGAAGAGGGCTGCTTCTGTGCGTTCTTCTCGCCAAGGGTGGGAAGTCTGAAATCCCATGGGGGGAGCCGTCCACTTGCCTGGTTCTTCACCCCCAGGAGGTTCTAGGGCCTTCTCCCCTGGAAGACCAGCTCTGGGGAGCACGCCCACCCCTGCTTGCAGAGGGCCCGATAACGTGCCCGTGCACAGTATCTGGGCCAAACATTGTGCTTGCAAGGCCTAGATGGCAGAGTTTCAAAGATATGACAAAGATAGAGGCTTTTCTAGGAAGTTACTCGTTATATGGTTTCTGTTTAGACAGTCTTTTGCCCCACCCGCCCTGGCAAAGGGCTCCAGCTACTTTGAAAGGTCTCCACCACTCCATTTGCTGGAAATTAAGTTTGGGGTTTATTTTTTCCCTTTTTTTCCATTGAGTCTAATCTCTTGTTAGAATCAAACCTTTAGCTCAGTTATGTAGAAAGTCCATTTTTTAAGTTGACTCGAGAAATGTGCTTTGCCCCCTCCCATTAGGATGCAAAGGTGGAGACACACATGCGCTCCTTTGACCTTGGGTCCGTTCTCCGCAGCTGCGCCCCACAGACTATACATTTTTACGTGGCTGTGGTTAGAGTTTCACTTCCCTTCATCTCTCCTTTGCCCAGTGAGTTTACGTGGAAGTCGCAGTGTCGTCTCAGCAGAAGAAACCCACGAAAGTCGAGGGAGTGCAAAACAAACAAGACCACACCTCCATTTGGGAAAAGCCACCGCATGGGAAGCATCTTTTTCCCTCGCTTCAATTTTATTTTTCAAACATGTTAATATTTTAAAAAATGATAAACATAACACTTTTGTCTGTTTACTGCGTGGCAGACACAGCAGTTGAGCTCTCCCCGAGGATCATCTTCTCTGAGTCTCACTGTCGTCCCATGAGGCGCCCACATGTGCAGTCTTCACTTTCGAGGTGGGGAAACTGAGGCACAGAAAGGTCTTGTAACTTGGCCAAGGGCAGACTGACTGGTGGGTGGGGGTGGTCTGGGACTGGAACGCAGGTCTTTCGAAACCCGGAGTAAGTTTAGAAATCAGAGGAAATAGTGACTCAATCCCATGCACTAAAACGACTTCAACTTTCTATATTTCTCTGGACCTGTACAATTAAATATTATAGCATACTTCTTTATATTATTAGTTCACAATTATTTTTAATGGCGTATAATGTTCTAGTAAGGGTTTGTTCCATAAATTAATTAACTATTCCCTGTTCTTGAAAATGGGATTGCTTTTTGTTTCTTTGTTTGCTATGATAAAGGACACTTCAGTGACTGTCTTGTCTGTATAATTTTCCCCAAGTTTTTGGATTATCTGTAGAATGGATTCTCAGAGGTGGGATTACTGGGTCAAAACGTGTGAATTTTTAAAAATTAATTAATTAATTTTTGGCCACGTTGGGTCTTCGTTGCTGCGCGTGGGCTTTCTCTAGTTGCGGCGATTGGGGGCTACTCTTCGTTGTGGTGCGCAGGCTTCTCATTGCGGTGGCTTCTCTGGTTGTGGAGCACGGGCTCTAGGCGCCTGGGCTTCAGTAGTTGTAGCGTGTGGGCTCAGTAGTTGTGTCTCGTGGGCTCTAGAGCACAGGCTCAGTAGTTGTAGCCCACGGGCTTAGTTGCTCTGCAGCGTGTGGGATCTTCCCAGACCAGGGATTGAACCCGTGTCCCCTGCATTGGCAGGCGGATTCTTAACCACTGTGCCACCAGGGAAGCCCAAAGCGCATGAATTTTTAACAGTGCTTTGTATATGTTGCTAGATTGCTTTTCTACCAACACTGTGTGTGAGTTGTCAGTTTAATTTTATCCATTCCAGTGACAGCACCATGAAAGAAAAAAAAAGAACAGGGAAAACAGAAGCACTTGTTGGTAATTTTGCATCTTTTTTTTTTTTTTTTTCGGTACGCAGGCCTCTCACTGCTGTGGCCTCTCCCGTTGCAGAGCACAGGCTCCAGACGTGCAGGGCCAGCGGCCATGGCTCACAGGCCCAGCCGCTCGGCGGCATGTGGGATCCTCCTGGACCGGGGCACGAACCCGTGTGCCCTGCATCGGCAAGCGGACTCCCAACCACTGCGCCACCAGGGAAGCCCTGCTTTTTTAATATAGTTACGATGAACTTTTTTTTCACATGTTTGTTTACAAATTGTACCTTCTCTTTGCTCATTTATCTGTTAGGATCTTAATGCGTTTTTTGTGGGGGTGGCTAATTCATAAAGTTTTTTTTTTAAGATTTATTTATTATTTAGTTTTGGCTGCGTTGGGTCTTAGTTGCAGCACGTGGGCTCTTCGTCGCAGTGCACGGGCTTCTCTTTAGTTGTGGTGTGCGGTTTTTCTCTTCTCCAGTTGAGGCGTGTGAGCTCAGTAGTTGTGTCACATGGGATTAGTTGCCCCGCGGCACGTGGGATCTTAGTTCCCTGACCGGGTATCAAACCCGCGTCCCCTGCATTGTAAGGCAGATTCTTTACCACTGGACCACCAGGGAAGTCCCCATAAAGGTTTTTAAAAGATTTACTCACAAAGTTTCATCAGTTATTTTCCCCAGGCTATGTTTTACCTTTTTAAAATGAGTTTTTTAAAGCCATACAGCCATTTAACATTTTTGCATAGTCACATCTGTCCATTTTTAACTATTTCTTCTTACTTTAGAAATCTATCTTTTTTTAAGGGATTTATTTCCTTCTAGTTTTTTTTTTTTTTTTTTTGTGGTACGCGGGCCTCTCACTGTTGTGGCCTCTCCCATTGCGGAGCACAGGCTCCGGACACACAGGCTCAGCGGCCATGGCTCACAGGCCCAGCCTCTCCACGGCATGCGGGATCTTCCCAGACCGGGGCACGAACCCACGTCCCCCACATCGGCAGGCGGACTCTCAACCACTGCGCCACCAGGGAAGCCCTGTATTTCTTATATAGAGTCAAATGTGTCATTCTTTCCCTTTATGACTTAAGACAACCCTTCATGTAATCTTGGGAGACAGAAAAAGATGACACACTTGACTCTATACACATTTAAAAACTTGGTACATTGAAAGACAGGCATGTGGCAGAGAGAACTATGTGCAGTGTCCATACCACAGAGAGCTGCTCACCATTATATGGAGGAATTTCCACACATCCATTAGAAAAAGGCAAAGACACACAGGAAAAGTGGGCAAAGGTAATTTGTAAATAGAAATGTATATTTATTTCCATAAATATATGAAGAAATATTGACAGCCAATAAAGATACCTCAGTGAGAATCATGGAAATGCAAATTCAAATACTAATGAAATGTCACTTTCCCTGTAGCAGATAGGCAAAAACTGAAAACATAAGTAACATCCAGCGTCAAAGAGAACATATGGAGATGGGCACTGGCAATCACAACTAATAGGAACAAGAATTAGCAAAGCTTTTTTGTACGGCAATTTTACAAAACCTACCAAAACGTGTAGTAGCCTTTAATGTCTTAGAAAATACTGTACATGGGGCTTCTCTGGTGGCGCAGTGGTTGAGAGTCTGCCTGCTGATGCGGGGGACACTGGTTCGTGACCCGGTCCGGGAAGATCCCACATGCCACGGAGCAGCTAGGCCCATGAGCCATGGCCACTGAGCCTGCGCGTCTGGAGCCTGTGCTCTGCAACGGGAGAGGCCACAACAGTGAGAGGCTTACATACTGCAAAAAAAAAAGAAAAAGAAAAAGAAAATACTGTACATGTTTTCAAGTAAGCACATCCAACGTAATCATATTTACATTAAAAATGTCGTTATTTATGTTAAGAAACCTGAACTCTAGATTTTTATTTGTATGAATATAGAAGTTCATTTTTAAAAAGTTCTGGATATAAAATATCAAGCTGTTCACTGTGTTACTTCTGGAGAGGTAGGGAGAATTAGGGCAAGGTCTCTTTTACCTTTTTCTAGATATACGTCCATGTTTGGGTTTTTTATGAGTCTATATTTGTGTAAGATAAATACATAAATAGACACTTTTCTGGGCCCACGGGCCAGAAAATTTTAGGGAGCAGGATCCCAGCTGTAGAGGCTCAGGATTGGGAAAGTTCACAATTTTAGGAATTTTAGAGGCAACATTTGAGGCAATGTTGAGAGGCAACATTTTAACCTTACTTAACGTTTTTCTTTTTTTTAAATTTATTTATTTATTTATTTATTTATTTATGGCTGTGTTGGGTCTTCGTTTCTGTGAGAGGGCTTTCTCTAGTTGTGGCAAGCGGGGGCCACTCTTCATCGCGGTGTGCGGGCCTCTCACTATCGCGGCCTCTCTTGTTGTGAAGCACAGGCTCCAGACGCACAGGCTCAGTAGCTGTGGTTCACGGGCCTAGTTGCTCCGCGGCATGTGGGATCTTCCCAGACCAGGGCTCGAACAGGCGTCCCCTGCATTAGCAGGCAGATTCTCAACCACTGCGCCACCAGGGAAGCCCTTTAACGGGTTTGGTTTTTTTTTTTTTTTTTTGCGGTACGCGGGCCTCTCACTGTTGTGGCCTCTCCCGTTGCAGAGCACAGGCTCCGGACGCACAGGCTCAGCGCCCATGGCTCACGGGCCCAGCCGCTCTGCAGCATATGGGATCTTCCCTGACCGGGGTGCGAACCCATGTCCCCTGCATCAGCAGGCGGACTCTCAACCACTGCGCCACCAGGGAAGCCCCCTTTAACGGGTTTTAACATATGTTTTAGGAAAAGCAAGGACTTGTTGAGAAAACTCAACCGGAGGGGCCTAGAGGGAAATTCCCCTCCTTGGTGAGCGCTGACCTCTTCCCAGCCCTGCCCCTGCCCCTGCTTCCACGCTGGACGCGGGCGTCCCCACGTGCCTGGTTGGCAGACCCTATGCCGGCCTCACTGTGCTCCTCACCTTCCCTCCAGCTGGGCTCCTTGTCTTGTCTTAAAAATCCGTCCTGCAGTGTCATTCACCCAGTCACCGGCCCAGCAGACACCTAGCGCCTGGTCCCATCCAGCCTCTCGGGGGCAGCAAACTCTCTGATGAATTACTCATCACGATGCCGAGCAGGGCTGCCGAACAGGGAGCCACGATGCAGAACGATAGGATGGGCGGGAGCCCCGCTTAGAGCGGTGCTCAGGACCGGCCGCCAAACGGCTGCGCTAAGAAGAGCATCCTACCTTTGGCCACGGCCGTCCGTCCAGCTATTTGGAAACTCTAGCCGATTCCAACACTCCAGTCTCTCCCATTCCGTCCCCTTCTCTCTACCCTTACTGCCATTTCTCCCTTCCTTTCCCTGGGACCACTGTGTTCCCGATTTTAATTCCTCTTTTCACAGCTTTGACCCTAGCCAGCTACCGTCACCTACTCATAACACGTCCTCAAACGGACTTACATCGTTAACCTATTTTAAAAGGCAACTTTGTGACTTACTGTCAATGAGAAACGATGAAAATGGAATAATGCTAAATTTAAAAATTACAATAAAGTGTTCCCGGTAGTGAAGGCAGAGCTCTTTACCATGGTCTGTAAGGCCTGCAGGGTTGCTTTGACCACAAAGGGATGCTACTGATGAAAGGAAACGTATTAAGGTTAGATATTCAGCCAGGAGAAATGAGTCTGCTGTCGGTGAATTCCGGGAGGGTGAGAGAAAGGAGGGGAGATTGGAGGGCTTTTATTTATTTTGTTCAATCGCCAGAGGGAGGTAAGCGGGAACACGGGACAACCACGGAGACAGAGGGGGCCCCCCGAGACAGCCCTGGAGCCACACCTGGGGCTGCAGTAAAGGCCTCTTCATCACGAGGAGAGCCAGGAGCGGCCTGGCTAGCGGCCTTAGGGAGAGTCAGCAGAATATTTAGTGGGGGGAGAATTTATGCGTAGATAAAGGGGGATGGTCTGGGCTGTGAATAAAAGTCTTTCCTCAGTCTGGGGCTTGAGACCGCTCTGGTACCCGCTGCCTCTGGGGACCTGTCTCGGTCTCACCGATGAGGTCCGAGCATAAGGGTTTCCAGGGTCCTGGCCTCACCTGCAAGTTGCTTTGGGCTGCTGAGCACTGGGCATCTCCTGGCCATCACCAAGGAGGGCTGGGCCGCCCCGGGGGCTCTGGGCAGTGAGGGCAGTGGGTGAGGGCCCTGCTCTGCAGCCTGGGGTCATGGGACCCTGTTACCCTCAGCCCGGCCGCCACCTCCCTCCTGAGCGCCTCTTTCCTGCCCCCGATCCCACTGCCCACCCACGTCCTGCCCCTTCTCACTTGTCATCCAGGCTGTCCTCCCTGACTCGGGGCCTGGGTGCACCACCCCTGGATGAGCTCTGACAGCACAGTCTGCCTTTCCTTGTAGTTTTTCCGGAACTGTCTGACAGCGCCCTGCTCGAGGCCAGGAGCCGGGGTGAGCAGGGCCGTGTCTCTTTGGTCATCCTTGTGCACAGTGCCGCAGGGACAGGGGGCAGGAGGCTGCGGTGGGGGCCCTGCAGGGCGTGTGTGGAACCGCGGTGGGGCTTGGATTTTATCCCGAGGGATGTGGAGGCCACTGGAGGACTTGGAGCCAAGGGCTGACACGGTCCGACGGGTATTTTAAAAGGAGCGCCGTGGGTGCTGCCAGCCGACGGTAGCAAGCCCCGGGCCCAGTGGGGTGTGTCCTGAAGGCAGAGCCACGGCTTCGGGTCCTGCTGGTCGGCAGGATCCCCTTAGGTGTTGCCCTGATCAACGCTCTGGTCCTGAGTTGCTCACATTAAAATACGTGTAGAACTTTTAAATGAACAAACGTTTGTTGTTGCATCCCTCGGTGGCTCGTGTGTGCCGGTTTGGGGCGTCCGGTGGCCCCGGCGGCAGGTGGCCGCTTCCAGCCCTGCCCGAGGGATGCCTGGTCCTGCCACCTGCTGTGTCCTTCAGGCACAGACGGTACTGAGTTGCCACTGGTCACACAGGGAAGAGGCACTCGGACCTGCAGGGTAAAGCCTCAACTCCTTAGCCTGGCTTTCAGGAAACCCCACAGTCTGCTGCTTCCTGCTGCTCCCCACCAGTGCGTCCACGGCTGCCGAGTAGGCTGCTCCAGCACCCACGCCTTCCCGCCTAAAGTGCCCTTTCTTCCAGTTTTCACGAATCCACGGCCCTCGTTCTCTGAGCTGCGCAAGTCTGCGGGGCCTCCCTAGCAAAGTACCCAGACTGGGGGGCTTAAACACAGATGTTTATTTTCTCAAGTTCTGGAGGCCGGAAGTCCAAGATCAAGGTGTGGGCAGGGTTGGTTTCTCCGGAGGCCTCTCTCCTTGGTGTGCCGACGGCTGTCTTCTGCCTGTGTCTTCACAGGGTCGTCCCTCCATGAGTGTCTGTGTCCTCCTCTCTTCCTGTGAGGACTCCAGTCATATAGGATTAGGGCCCACCCCAATGGCCTCATTTTACCTTAATTGCCTCTTTAAGGTTCTGTGTCCAAATATAGTCACATTCTGAGGTGCTGGCAGTTAGGAATTCAATATAGGGATCTGTGGGGACACAGTTTAGCCCGTAACAAGTCTAGTTCAAATACCACTTCGTCCTCAGGCCTCTCCCTGTTTTCCTGCATCATGGCCCTTTAGCAGACTTCTTTCTAAAACTCTGTTCTTTAGTATCTCTCCCTCCCTCCCTCCCTCCCTTCCTTTCTTCCTTCATCTGAAATGCCAAGGAACATTTATGGAGCACCTTCGGTGTGTCAGGGACCCACTTGATGCTGTGCATCCAGAGGTGAAAAATATGGTGCCTTCCTGGATGTTTAGGTGAGAGACAGACAAACAGGCACAGCAGCTGCGGTGCAGGGAGGGAGGTGCTGACATTCAGCACTGGACCAGAGGAAGCAGAAGGCTTCCTGGGGCCCGGAATGCTTCAGCTCAGCCTCGAAAGGTGACGGGTGTTGCTGGCGGGGGCGGGGGGAGAACGCTGCAACCAAAGGGGCGGCATGCGTGCAGGCCCAGAGCTGTGAGGGTCGCGATGCTTTCCGGGAGCTGCAGACGGTCCAGCCCGGAGCGGGGCTGAGCAGTGGGTGAGAGAGAACGGCAAGAGGCACGTGGAACTTTGTCTTCACCCTGGTGGGGGGGGCAGGTCTGTAAGCAGTGGGGTCAGGGTGCGGGCACGAGTGGGTCTGTGTTTGGAAAGCCTGCTGGCAGCACGGTGGCAGACGGTGGCCATGGCCCTGACTCTGGGCAGGGAAACCAGTGGTCCTTCTGACCCCAGTGACGCTTCGAGGCTCTGGGAATAAAGAGCGGAAGGAAGATCCAGGAGAGATTTCGGAATCAGAGGACAGGACCTGGTGACTGGCTAGATACGTGGCGGGGAAGGACAGCGACGGGATTCCCATTAGAGCCCTAGGTTCCGAGTCTCAGCAGATGCCCCCACTTTGAATGCGCGTGATTCAGTGACTTTTGATAAATGTACACACCCACAGAACCGCCACTGCAGTCGAGATATGAAACATCTCCTTCACCCCAAACGTTTCCTCTGTGTCCCCTTACAGAAAGGCCCATTCCCAGCCCACCACCTGCAACTCCACTGCCGTCCCCAGGCAAACACTGATCAGCTTCCTGTCACTCTATTTTGCCTCTTCTAGAATTTCATATCAAAGGAACCGTACACTGCATAGTGTTTTGTATCTGGTTTCTTTTCAGATTCATCCATGCTGTTCTATGTATCAGTAGTTTATTTCTTTTTATTGCCAGCTATGGATGTATTACAATCTGATGATCCATTCGTGTGTGTGTGTGTGTGTGTGTGTGTGTTGCTTCTATACAGATTCTCAGAGCTGCCTTTTTTATCAGCACCTGTGGATGAGTCTTCAGCCTTCTGGCCGTTTAGGAAGCTAAGTCCCATGCTTGGCTGTTCAGAGTCACCCTGGGAGTTTATTAAAAAATTGGAAGCAGGACTCACCTTTGATGGACCGAATCAGGGTCCCGGTGAGTGAACCCCGGCATGCATGTTTTTAATCAGTCTTGCAGGTGATTTTGATCAGCTGGGTTGGGGAACTGCTGCTTCACGTGACTACTAGGGGAACAGTAGGTGTGGAGTTAAAACCTCCACAGTCCTGTTTGCTTATCACTAAGAGACCATCTCATCTGAACTCCTGGGCGATGTTATTCTTTCTGAGTTCCGACCACACCAACTTTACCTGCCATGGGTCACCCTGGCCACTTATTTTTTCATTAGTTCATCAAACAATATTTCTGAGCTCTTACCACATGGAAGGCATCATCTACATGCTGTGTCTCTATGCAAAAGTGAATCAGACTTGGTGCTTACAACCCCTTGGAGAGATGTTGACATACACAGTCATACAAGAGAAGGCAGTACGTGTAAAAGCACGTAGACAAAATGCTTGGTATTCAGAGGCACATCCAATAATTTCCAGCTTTTTGTGGGTGTGGGGAGGTGGCAGTCAGATGAGGTTACAGGGAAGAAGTCACATTTGATCTGGGGCTTGAAGGATGGGTGAGATTTGTGTAAAGGGCAGTGAGGGTGAGAAAGGCAGCTCAGGCCGGGGAACAAGAAAAAAAGCAAGGATGTGGGCATCCCAGGCTGCTGGGGGCTAGGGAAGCCCAGGCTGGAGGGAGCAGAAGCGAGTTTGGGAAGGTGGGCTTGGGCCAGAGCAAGGAGAGATGGCATTCATTCAGCCCACGTGAGCTTGACCAATGCATGCAGAGTGTGACCTCCGCCACAGTCGCCCCCAGGTCTCCTGGCTCTTCTTTATAGTCAGCCCCTCTGAGGTGTTTTCCAGCCACCAAGCAGTTAACTCAGTTCTGGCGCTGTCCACCTGGACAGAGTGTAAAGGCTTAGTCCCACAAGACTGTCCCCCCTTCACATGCTGGTCGCAGGTCCAGGCTGACCCCTGTGCTTTGGACCCACCGGCTACAGATCAGAGGTTGCCAGGACCCCCTCCTCGGATTTGACTAATTTGCTACTCAGAGAAACATTTCCTTACATTTGCCAGTTCATTATCAAGGGTATTATAAAGGCTACAGATGAACAGCCGGATGAAGGGGTACAGAGAGGGCGGTCCAGAAGGGTCCCGAGTACTTTCTTAGGAGCTCCTGTCCCTGTGGACCTGGTGTGTGTCACCCTCCTGGATGTGTACGTGTCCACCAAGAGATTATGGAGCTTAATCTGCAAGCCCCTCCCCCTTCCCAGAGGCTGGGGGAAGGGGCTGAGATCCCAACCCTCTAATCACTTGGTCTTCCTGGTGACCAGCCCCATACCAGGAACCACAGGCAAAGGCCAGATATATTTCACATACACAACCCCTCCTTCTACTCCCAGGACCTGGTAACTGCTGGTCCGTGCTTTGTCCCCAGGGTGTTACCTTTTCCAGAACGTCATGTGAATAGAGTCCCGTAGCAGGAAGCCTTTTGAGGCTGACCTCTTTCCCTAAGCATAATGCTTTTAAAATTCATCCACCTTTTTGCATGTACCACTAGCTCCTTCTTTTTCACTGATGAGGAGTGTTTCACTGCGTGGACACTCCAGTCTGTCTATCCACCGACCATGGAGACAGGTTGTTTCCAGTTTTTGCCGTTATGAACTGTCGATGCGAAAATTAATTGATAGTCAATCTAAGAAAGAAATGGACATTTTATTCGAGCCAACCCAGGGATTATAACCCGGGAGACGGCCTGTCAGGTAACTCTGAGAACTGTTCCCAAGAGGTAAGGCGGGGAGGCTGTGATTTTGGCAAAGGGGGTACATACAATGAAGCACTCATCTCAGCAGAAGGTTGCTGCTGGTCACAAGGAACAGACACGTTAATGAATGTTTTTTTTAAAATTGCTTTTCTAAGTATGGGAAGATGCAAGAATCCAGGTTCATAAAAAATTTCTCCTGAAAATGTCTAACTGTCTGAGGGCTGGTTCTGCCAGTTTTCCCAGAACACAAAGCGCCTCATCGTGGTCTTTGCTCAGAATGCCTTTCAAGGTGTCCTGTGGGTCACTGACTGCAGTGGCTGATGACTTGGTTCTTGTGGAACTGGATGGTGGGCTACATTCTTTATGTTACAGGCCCCTCCCTTTTGGTCTTAATTTTGACAAAGGTTTGGGAGGCATTTAGTGACCAATTTGTCCCATGGTCCTAGGAGTGCTCATTCCCAGGTCAGGTGAGGATTTTGTTGATGTGCCACTTGATGTGCTGATACTGGTCTAGGCCCTGTTAATAGTTGCCCAAAACCTCTGGACATCCTGTCCTACCGTCTGTTATGGTCCAGGAAACGGTTCCCTCTGTGGCTTCCTCCCAATTCTAGAGTTACACTGTTACAATCACTGATCTTATAGAACTATGTATTTGGTCAGTCGTTTCAAGTCACCTAATCATCATTAATTTTATCTGAGGCTCAGTCACACATTTGATGATGTAAGAAACAATCCTTTTGTAAAATAGGCAGAATACAGGTAACATAGCTAGTAACGCTAATGTAAGGTCATAAGTAAGTATTTAAGCTAAGAACTTCCTTTAGGTATGGCCCAGTATCTCTCTAGGTCTTCTGACCAGTCTCTTCTGCGCCAATCACTGTCTTTAAGGGAAATGATGTATTGGCTTCATATATAATGTCCACCAAAGATGTCTGCATGCACAAGGCCAGTGGTGGTCGTCGTGGCCCCTTACAGGATTGAGAAAGGAATATTGTCTTCTAATGAGTTACATGGCTGGTACCAGAGGGAGAAAATTTTTGGGTTTTGTTTTTTAATTTTATTTTTTTACTGAAGTGTAGTTGATTTACAATGTTGTGTTAGTTTCAGGTGTATAACAAAGTGATTCAGTTATATATATACATGTATATATATTCTTTTTCAGATTCTTTTCCCTTATAGGTTATTACAGAATATTGAGTATAGTTCCCTGTGCTATACAATAGGTCCTTGTTGCAGAAGGAGAAAAATTGATCTTTATGGTTGAGCAGTTATCTCTGCCATTGGGGAAGTCTGGTTAATGCAGATGCACAGTGTACACTGGAGGCAGGGGAGGAGACCAAAAGCAGAGAAAAAAGTTTCTGTTTAAATTTTTCTTGTCTTGCCTTAAAATATGCATTTTATTGCATCAGAACCCAAGCCTGTGAATCAAGCTTCCCACTCAGACACTTCATTTCTCTTGGATAAATACTGAGGAGTGGGATTACTAGATGGTATGATAAGTGCATGTTTAATTTTGTAACGTTAAAAACAAGAGGCCCCAAATGGAGTTGCTGATGCTGAGCCCCACGTCACCAAACTTCGCTTAATTACAGTTTCAGCCTCTCCCAGAAATGGAATCTTAAACCAGGGAATCAGGAATCCCCTGATCAGCACCAGTGAGGTCATCTGCCTGGTGGACCCCTGCATCCCCTAAAGGGAAGTGACCTTGCAGTAACCAGCCCACTTTTTTTGCCGAGTACAACTTCCTGTTCCTGCTCCTTCTGCCTGTAAAAGTCTTTCGCTTTGTACAGTTCCTCAGAGCTCCTTTTTATGTGCTAGATTGGACGCTGCTCTATTTATGAATTGTTGAGTAAAGCCAATAAGATCTTTAAAATTTACTTAGTTAAATTTTGGGTTTTTTTAACAATAAGAAATGGCTATACTGATTTGCAAAGCAGCTGCACCAGTTTGCATTTCCATCAACAACGAATGGGAGTTCCAGTTGCTCCATATCCTTGCCAGCACTTGTTTTTATTTTTTTAAACTTCAAGCCATTCTAATTAGACGTGTAGTAATATCTCCCTGTGGCTTCAATTTGCATTTACTTAATGACTCATGACATTGAGCATCTTCTCATGTGTTTATTTGCCGTCCAATTATCTTCTTTGGTGAAGTGTTTAAATCTTTGACCATTTTTTATTGAGTTGTGTGTTTTGTCATTGTTGAGTTTTGTGAGTTTTGCTGAGTTTCCTCATAGATTCAGGAATCAGGTCCTTTATCAGTTTTGCGTTTTGTGGATGCTTCCCTTCCAGCTGGCTTTTCATTTTCTTGACAGTGTCTTCTGAAGAGCAGAAGTTTTAAATTTTGATGAAGTCCAATTTATCAGTTTTTAAAAAAAATTTATTTATGGATCATGCTTTTGGTGTTGATTCTAAGAAATCGTTGCCTGACTGAAGGTCACAAAGATTTTCTCCTGTCTTCTTCTATCACCTTTCTAGTTTTATTGAGGTTTTCAGCCTATCTATACACAACGTTGATTACGGCCCAGACAGTGGGCGGAGAGCTGTGGAACCACAGAGGAATGAGATGGTCCTTTGCTCCAGGATCCTCTGGGCCGAGAAGCCGGGGTGGGAGATGAGTCAGCAGGGTGTCAGTCTGGTTGGGGTGCTGTGGACACTCCTTGTGGTGGGGAAGCAGGACAGGACAGTAGGGGTTAGGTTGAAAGTAGGAATGGGGGTGGGGAGCCATTATCCTGGGTGCGGAGTGGCCGTGGGGTGGCCTGGAGGCGGGTGACAGAATAGCTGCCCATCCTTTGTGGCGCTGGGATCTGAGTGCAGGGCGCCTGGCAGGCGTGGGCAGAGCGCGCGGTGGGCCTCATCCCAGAACAAAGAGAAGGTGGGGGCAGCCTGGTGACATGGCTCATGCCGGGTCCCCTGAGGGACAGGGGACTATCTTTCTTCACTGAAAACCAGTCAGACGCGTCTGTATCACAAAGAGCCCATCCTTAGGGGACGGCCACAGTGCTGTTGCATCATTGTCTCAGGCTCCTACCCTGGGGGTGGACCACAGAGCCGCTGCTGTCCTGCTGTTCCTTGTAGATTTGCTCCCAAGACCCCTGCGAGGCACCCCTGATGACAAGGTCGTCCCAGGAGCAGCCTGTACATGATCCCTCATATTTGCGGCTATTGTATATATTTAACACACAATCCTCAAAGCGTGGTGTGCTGGGGAAAGGTAGGGCACACTCCAGGCACTGAATACGTTAACCCTGCAAAGGACAGCAGTTGCTTTCATGAGCCAGCTGGCACTACAGGAAAAGAGCTGAAGCCTGTGGCTTAGAAAAGAATATTTCAGAAATGTGAAAACAAAAAAGAAATCAGCACGTCCGGTGATTTAACTTAAGCCGGTAACAATAAGGAAATCCAGAGCAATGGAAGAGTCCTACAGCCCTGGTGGAGGGCTGGACTCTGCCCATTACCCAGAGGGGCTGTCTGCCACGCCTGGGGTGGCCAGTGCCACCGTGCGGGCCTGAGTCAGGCCCCTGCACGCTCTGTGCCTGTAGAAGCTCCAGGAAAGTTCTGTTTCCCCCTCGTTTCCTCCTGTGGTCCAGGAGCCAACACAGACCGCTAACAGGGTCGGCGGCTGTGTGGTCCCTCTATTTGTCCCTCCCCTGCCCTGCTTTCCTGTCCCTGCACTCGAGGTGCTGCAGACCCAGCTCCTGCGGCCACAGCTGGGAGCCTGGCCCGCCTGCTGCCGCTCCTCTGCCACCGCCAAGAGCCAAGGCTTCCATACGCCCCCAAACACACGATGAAAGGGCCCTTCATCTTCCTAGCCCAGTCCCTGCCTCCCTCCCTGGGCCCCCCGGATGAGAGTTCTCCCGGGAGGTTCTTCAGTGCCTTGGACAGACAAACAGGCAGACAGATGGACGGGCTGCCAGGGGCCACCCTGGCCGGCCTCCCGACACGCCTGGGCCACAGCATGCAGCGTGGCTGATCTCCAGCTGAGACCCTGCTGCTCTGAACCCTTCAAGCTCCCATGACTCGGGGCTGCCTTTTCAGAATAATGTCATTGTTATAGAAAACCCACAGCCGCCGACGGGGTCCTTTGTGAGTCTGTCAGGGACCACAGGCCTCGGAAGGTACCGATCAGAGGAGAAGTCCGCCCTTTCTGAGCAAGAAGGCAACCAGAGTCCATCTTGGTTTCTTCCCTATACAAGTTCTTTATTTTGTCGAGCTCAAGATTTACTTTGGTTATTCAATTGCTTGTTCCCAAACCCCTAATTTAGGAGCTTGGGATTAACATATACACTCTATATAAAATAGATAACCAAAAAGGTCCTACTGTATAGAACAGGGAACTATATTCAATATCTTGTAATAACCTATAAGGGAAAAGAATCTGAAAAAGAATATGTATATGTATATATAACTGAATCACTTTGCTGTACACCTGAAACTAACACAACAGTGTACGTCAGCTATACTCCAACAGAAAAAAAATCCTAAAACAAATCGGTTGTTCCCACTGCCACACCCACACACAGACACACACAGATGCACACACACACACAGAGGCATAAACACAGACAATGCACACACAGGTATACATACACACAGACAGACACACACAAGGTCAGAAACTGGCCAGACAGCTCGGGGTCTGTCAGGTGAGCCCTCCCTTTTGTCCTGAGGGCCCCCGCCTCTGCCATCTGCAGATGAGTGGTGAGGACCTGGTGAGGAGGGGCACGTCTTTGGGGGAAGAGAAACTTAAGTTGTGATGATTAAAGTATGGGAGGGGAGACGGCCATGGAGGAGGCCTGGCTTGTGACTCGGGACATCACACGGCAGAGCCTGTGATGGTGCAGAAGGGCTCATGCCCGCGCTCTTGCCCTGAGTCATTGCAGGTGTGTGTGCTGGGATCTCCCACCACAACTCGTGAATGTTGAGCCACTTTCTCAGCAAGGGGCCTTGGGAGGTGAACCTCCGTGGTTTCTCTTGAGCCCTGTGTACAGGGTGGAGAGTGTGGCGTGGGAGCTGCCCCTCCTGAGTCTGCAGAGCCGGGGCTGCCTTCTTCCTGGCCTCTATTTCCCTCTGGCCAGAGGCCCATGTGGCTAACGTATAGTGAGCCCGGGGGGGGGGGGGTGGATGTGGTGTGGGGCCCCATCTCTCTGCCCGTGGACAGAGGGCCCCTGTTTGCATCTGTGCCCTGTAGCGCTGGGGGAGGGGACTTGCGTGCCCCCCATCTCTGTAGGGCAAGTGCATTGAAGTGAGTGGGTGAAGGGCATAGGGTTTTGCTGGGGGTACTGGGGTCGGGGGCGGCATGCCCTGCAGTGTTTGCATTGTTTTCTAGAGGAAATAGAGCAGAATGACTCAGAAGTGGCCGCCCGTTTCCTTGGAAGCTGTGCCACTGACATCATAGGGCTTTGCCCCTTGTCCCACCTGGCTGAGGGGCCCCTGGTAGGAACAAAGAAACAGAAAAGGCTGCATAAAAGGTACTTAGACTTGACACTTTAAATTATTGGGTCCCTAAACCTGTGGTTGCCATTGGCTACCACTTAACAGCATCAAACATAAATGCATGTATTGTGATGTTTTGGTTAAGGTGTCTGAAATCTTAGAGCATAAAATTGTAAACTATTATTGACTGTTGTGGTGAAACTGGGATGTCTAGCACAAATTGAAAAAGCTGTCCTTCGAGAATAAAGTCACGAATGGAGATGAATCAGTAGATGATTTCAGAGGTTTGGTGTTGAATAACTTTGGGAACTATTTCTCCAGCATGTTATAAGTTAATGAGATGAATTTCATAAGGCTAATGCTTATACATCAACATGAACCCTGTTTTCAAGGTAATAATGCTGGAAGGCTCTGTATCAATATCCATGGGGTTCTCATCCTGAAAGCAGTCTGGGGACTGCTTATTTGGTAATTGTTTAGAGGCATTTATAAGTCTTACAGGAGAAGATCTGTCATTGCTTTATGGCTCCGTTTTGTGTTCTCTGATTAATTCAGCAAATACTTTGTGAATCTGGGTGCCTGGCTAGAGAGGGAAGGGCAGGGAGACACTTGCACACATTTCTTCAATGACAGGCAGGATCTAAACATTCATTAGCTAATGTTGGTTAAGCACCTGCTCGGTGCATCCAGGAACACTGTGATGAACCGGAAGGTGAGGTGCCCTGGGAGCTACAGGGGGTGGGTGGAGGCTGAGGACCCATGATGGATGATCAGTAGCAGCCAGAGCCTGGCTTTGGTGATAGAAGCTCTGAAGAAATGACCTGGGGGCTGTGCGGTGAGCTCCTCCAGAGACTGGAAGGGAAAGGCCCTTTGGAGGAAGGACCGCCTCCCCGCCCCACACCACGGCCGTGTGAAGAGCTGGAGGGGGGCCTTCCAGTTCAGTGGCCCTCCTTGGGAGCCAGCTGGGCAGGTCCGAGGGGCTGGAGTAGCTCCCACAGCACACAGGGGAGGGTCTCAGGATGCAGATGGGCAGCCCCATGATGACCTAAGACTTTGGGGTTGTGACAGAGATCTTGGATTTGCACTCTAAATATAGTGAGAAGCCACAGCAAGTTTCTCTGTAGGGAGGGACATGATCTGACTTGTGTGTGCGTGTGTGTTTTTAATAATTTTAAAAATTTAAATCGTGGTTAAAAACACACACGTACCATAAAATGTGCCATGTTAGCCGTTTTTATGATTTGTGTGGTTTTGTTTTTTGTTTTTTTTTGCTGTACGCGGGCCTCTCGCTGTTGTGGCCTCTCCCGTTGCGGAACACAGGCTCCGGACGCGCAGACTCAGCGGCCATGGCTCACGGGCCCAGCCGCTCTGCGGCATGTGGGATCCTCCCGGGCCGGGGCACGAACCCGCGTCCCCTGCATCGGCAGGCGTACTCCCAACCACTGCGCCACCAGGGAAGCCGTCTCCATGAATTTGACTCTTCCCGGACGGGGAGGGGGCAGGGAAATGCGGCGGGGGGGATAGTCTTGGGCGGGTGAGTATCAGAAAGTCTTGTTGGCAGAGCCTCGCAGGAGGGGCTGGAACGGTCCCGGGGCCGTGGATGCCCCCAGACGAGAACGAGAACGGTGGAGAGGTCTGGGTCTGGTTGCACCGCAGGGCAGAGCTCAGCTGGGCAGTCCCTTGATCTGGAACAAGGTTGAGCACAGGCCCCGGCTTGGGAATTGAGCAAATTCCTGGGGCCTCACTGGGCGCTGACTGTGAAGCATGGTGACATCTCTGCCTCTGGCCCCGAGCCTGGCACGGAGATGGTGTGAGAAGCGTCAGCCTGAAGATGAGCCCCAACCGAGGGTCCGAGCGGGAGCGGCGGCCCCAGCTGAGCGCTGGAGCCGGGCAGGAGAACTGCAGGGAAGGGGTGGCTCCGGGAGGGAGGAGCCGGAGCTGTGCTCAGTCCATCCGGAGAAGAAGGAGGGCTCGCGGGGCTGGTGCCGGAGCCTGAGCTCCCCCGGCAGCCGTGGCTGTGAGAAGCGGCCCCGGGCCAGGGGGGCCATGATGCTCTGAGGTTTTGAACCTGGGAGGCCGGGAGGGAGGCCTCAAGGGTAACAGAAACGGGAAGCCGGGAGAAGCTGCCGAGTCAGGACTGTCTCCGCGCTGTGCTCGGGCAGACGGCCCCCGGGAAGGCGACAGGCCAGCTGCGTGGCGGGTCGGTGGACAGACGAGGGTAGGAGCCACGGGGAGGCCCTCCTGGGCTGGGGGAGGCTTCCGGAGGGAGACCCCTGAGCTCACTTTGGAAGGCGGGTGGGAGATGGCCAGGCCTTCGTTTGTCCCTCCACGTTGCCACCACCTTGTGGATGCCGCATCAGTGGTGGCCGCTCCACCCCTGCACCCCCACCTTCTCCATGAGCCCGTGGGTAGCCCTGGAGGGTCGGGGAAGGGAGAACGCCCTTGAGGCCTTTCTCCCCAGCTCCTCCGGCCGCCCTCGCCCCCAGTGCTACTGAGTTGTTTGGGTTAGCTGTGTTTCTCTATCGAGGCCTCAGCTTCTGCTCTTGGTCCAGCTCTTTCCGGGTCCCAGTGGCTTCCTCCCCGACCCCGCAGGCCGGGGGTGATAATATCCTAGCCCGTGTTGCTCCTCTGGGCCGGCCCAGCCCCTTGGAAACGGGTCCTTTTGGAGCTCTCCCCGGTTTCCCAGCTGATGTCCCAGACAGTGGCAGGGGCATCATGTGACTGAGCAAACATTATGACTCAAGATGCGTTTGCCGAAATGGAGCTGAAAGTCTGCGTCTCTCTCCTACACTATAGCTTTTGTTTTGTTTTGTCTTTCTTATCACATTTTTAAAAATTGTGGTAAAATACACATAATATAAAATTTACTGTCTTAACCTTTTTTTTTTTTTTTTTTTTTTGCGGTACGCGGGCCTCTCACTGCTGTGGTCTCTCCCGTTGCGGAGCACAGGCTCCGGACACGCAGGCTTAGCGGCCATGGCTCACGGGCCCAGCCGCTCTGTGGCATGTGGGATCCTCCCGGACCGGGGAACAAACCCGTGTCCTCTGCATTGGCAGGCGGACTCTCAACCACTGCGCCACCAGGGAAGCCCGGTCTTAACCATTTTTAAGTGTTTAGTTCCGTGGCATTAAGTACATTCACACTGTTGTGCAACCATCACCACCATCGGTCCCCAGAACTGTGTTTATCTTACAAAACTGAAACTCTGTCCCCATTAAACAATAACTCCTATTCCCCCCTTCCCCACCCCCTGGCCCCCACCATTTTACTTTCTGTTCCTGTGAATTTGACTCCTTTAAGTACTTCATAGAAGTGTAATCATATAAGTGTGTTTGTCTTTTTCTGCCTGGCTTATTTCACTTAGCATAATGTCCTCAAGATTCATCCATGCTGTAGAATATACCAGAATTTCCTTCCTTTTTAAGACTGAGTAATATTCCACTGGATGTATAGACCACAGTTTGTGTATCCACTCATCCATCAGTGGACACTGGGTTGCTTCCGCCTTTTCTGGCTGTTGTGAATAATGCTGCTCTGGACATGGGTGTGCAAATACCTCTTTGAGACCCTGCTTTCAGCTCTTTTGGGAATGTGCCCGGAAGTGGAATCGCTGGATCATACGGTAAAATCTATTTTTTATTTTTTGAGGAACTGCCATACTGTTCTCCATAGCAGCTGCACCATGTTACATTCCCAGCAACAGTTCACAAGAGTTCCAAATTTCTCCACATCCTCACCAACATTTGTTATTTTCTGGTTTTGTTTTGTTTGGTTTGGTTTGGTAGTACCCATCCTAATGGGTATGAAGTGGTATCTCATTGTGGTTTTGACTTGCATTTCCCTAATGATTAGTGATGTTGAACATCTTTTCATGTACTTATTGGCCATGCATATATCTTCTTTGGAGAAATGTCTATTCAAGCCCTTCGTCTGTCTTTAAATCAGTTTTGTTTTTGTTGTTGAGATGCAGGAGTTCTTTATATATTCTGGATATTAGCCCTGTCTTAGTCTGCCTGGGCTGTCATAACAAAATACCATAGACTGAGTGATTTAAACAACAGAAATTGATTTCTTACTGTTCTGGAGGCTGGGAAGTCCAAGAGCAAGGTATGTATGGCTGATTTGGTGCTTGGTGAGGGCTCTCTTCCTGGCTTGCAGACAGCCGCCTTCTCACTATGTCCTCCCATGGCTTTTCATCAGTGTGTGTGCACAGGAGAAAGATCTCTCTCTCCCCCTCTTCTAATAAAGCCACCAATCCTATTGGATTAGGACCCGCCCTTATCACTTCATTTAACCTTACTTTACCTCCTAAAAGCCCTATCTCCAAATGCAATCACACTGAGAATTAGGGCTTCAACATGTAAATGTGGTGGGACAGGGGACACAATTCAGTCCACAGCAAACCCATTTGCCAATATTTTCTTCCATTCTGTGAGTTGCCATTTTACTCTGTTGATTGTGTACTTTGATGCACAGAAGTGTTTAATTTTGACATATTCCAATCTGTCTAGTTTTTCTTGTTGCCTGTGCTTTTGGTGTCATATTTAAGAATTCATTGCCAAATCCAATGTCATAAAGCTTTTCCCCTGTGTTTTCCTCTAAGAGTTTGACAGTTTGGGCTCTTATATTTAGGTCTTTCATCCATTTTGAGTTCATTTTTGTATATGGTGTAAGGTAAGGGTTCAACTTCATTCTTTTAGTGTGGATATCCAGTTTTCTCAGCACCATTTGCTGAAAAGACTGTCATTCCCTATTGAATGGTCTTGGCACTAGACTATAGTTTGTATTCATAGTTACTCTTTCAACAGACCTTTTCAAACCATTCCTATAGAAAGAGCTCTTGGAAGTATTTTATTTCCATCTCCTTTCTACTGCCTTGGCTCATTCTTTTAATTCTTTGATGTGAAGCCATGTTATAAGTAAGGAAATAACTACTGATTAGTGGCCACCAGCTCTGTGGGATGCCGGCTTCTTGGTTCAGCTTTGGAGACAGAAGGATGTCCTGGGGCAGCGATTCTCAGGGTTTGGTCTCAGTATAGCTCCCAGGTTACAGCCTCTCTCTAGGGTCTGCATTTCCTATTTAGAGACCAGCTCCTCCTGTTTCTCATTCCAGATTAAGCTCTATTTGTTACGGTCTCCACCTCATGGCAGTGTGTCATAGTTTCTGCAAGTCCCTATTCCATTTCCAGAGTTTGTTTTTGGCTTGAGATGGTATGGCTAGTGCTGTGCAAATGTTCTCTTCTGTTTAGTTTCTGTCTTATCCCTTCTTGGTTCTTGGTTTCTTTCAATGACTTCTCCTGATAGATAGGATCAGTGAATTTTTGTTTGCCGTTTTCCTTCTGATGCTATGTGGAAACCTGTTCTTTTCTTTATTTACCAGCAAGGAATCTAAGGCTAACGGGATGATTTTTCATGTCGAGACTAACAGGAAATAATAAGCTTTGAAGAGTTTCCTGTGGCCTCCAGCTGAAGTCTGGGATTCCCTCGGCTGCTCCCAAGCTAGATTTTCAGCGTAAACGTTCCAGTGTTAGCATAAACGAACCAGGTGCCTGTCTAAGAATCAGCGCCCGAGGAGCCTCCCTCTTCCTCTGGAACTGAGTTTCTCGACCTCGACTCTTGACATTTGAGCCTGGATCATTCTTTGTTGTGGGGCTGCCCTTTGGGTACTGGGATGTCCAGAAGCATCCCTGGCTCTACGCTAGCACCTCCCCCTGCCCCAAGTTGTGACAACCCAAAGCAGCTGCACACATTGCCAGATGTCCCCCTGGGGGCAGAATCAGCCACCCACCCTGCTGAAGAGGTCAAGAGCAAACTGGACATGTGTTCTAGAAAGCTCTAGCTAGATATTTTCGGCATGCTGTTCACTTGCCGTCTGTTTCCTGCCAGGTCCCCTGGTAGTTGAGCTATGTGAACATTCTTAGTTTGTTCGTTCTCAGACTTGAACGCCTCAGTTCTCGGCTTCCTGGGGCTTATTGTACTTGGAGTGCAAACTTCAATGCCCTCTCCCACTCCTGGACACTCCTTATTTTTTTCAAAATTTATTTTTGGCCAAGCCGCGCGGCATGCAGGATCTTAGTTCCCCGACCAGAGATCGAACCCTCACCCCCTGCAGTGGAAGCACAGAGTCTTAACCACTGGACCACCAGGGAAGTCCCTGGACGCCCCTATTATTTGTGATGGTCCAGAATGGTTTCCCAGTTGCCTTTCCGTTTTCTTGCCTTAAAAGGGTAACCAATCTGAGGGCCGAGACAACCCCTCCAGCCCAGGTTCTGAAGGCGGTGATGAAACAGCCCAGCAGCATGTTGGAGGGGCTCTGACCCTCCCCGGTGCCCGGACACTCATCGTATTCCTAACTGTGTTCCCTCTTCCCTCTCTCTCTTCTATCTTTTCTACTTAACTCCATACAATTAATGAGTCATGGTTTAAAGAGAAGTCTTGCACGATTCTGGCGAGGAAAGAAGCTTGATAATTAAATAAAATGAACAATTTAAGGAAAACACCCCTGGAAAGACCCTCTCCCCACCCCTGTGGGAGTGAATCCCTAAATTTAACTGTATTGTGTACCCTCGAATAACACAGGTTTGAACTGCGTGGATCTGCTTACAAGTGGATGTTTTTCAACAGTGGATGCAACCATCTTTGAGATGTTTAGGAGGACTTTTAGAAATCAGGGAATTAGTAATAGAAACTTTGTTTTTTCATGATCTTGTACTTGGCCAGAACCCATCTATTTCTTTTCCGTTACTAGTTCACATCCCTAAGGAAAGTATCGTTCACCCAGCATTCACGCCCGTGTTTATCTTTCAGCAGCGGGGGCCAGTTCTGGTGACTGTCAGGTGTCTGCTCTCGGCGTCCATCTTCCTCCGTACTTTCCCTCTTTGACGTTTCCAAAGGAAAATGGGCCGCTCTGTGTATACAGAGAGCTCTTTCCTTAAGCGGCCCCGGCCAGTGCGCGTTGATCCCCCGATCCGCCGCTGGGTGTTGCTGAGTTAATAAAGCAGAGCGGCCCTCAGCCGTGAACACGGTGAACAGTTGTGGGGGGCATCTGGTGTTTGCTGAGTGTCTTCTGGGTGCCGTGTCCTCCTTCATCTTCAGTTTGGCGGTGCAGGCCCCAGTAACTCCATTTATCGGGTGATGACGTTGAGAATCGTGGTGTTCAGCAAGCATGGCCCGAGCTCACGCAGTGAACAGTGGAGCTGGATTTTGACCAGGAGCGCTGAATCCAAAAGCCCGTGTGCTTTCCCGTGGGAGAAGGATTATCCAGGGAGGCCGTACCCAACCCTGGTGTGTAAGAGCCCATTAAAACTGGGTTTGAATCCTGGCTGTATCATAAACTCTGTGGTCTGGGCAAGTTGCTTAACCTCCCTGAACGGAGGTGACCCTTGCCTCGTAGGATTACAGGGAGGGTTTGACACCAGGCCCGGGGTGAGGGGCAAGAGGAGGGTCGGAGAGGAGACGGTGGGAAGTGGATTGGGTAAAAGTCTGCAGAAACTAGGAGTGGGCCTGAGGGCACCTGCCCCCGCCGGCAGGAGGCCTTCTTGGGAGTGGACAGAGGGCAGGGCCAGAGCAGGCCGATTTGGAGATTTGGAGAACACTAGGAAGACACCAGTCCTGCTGGATGGGGGTTGGGCGATGCTTAACAAGGTCCTGGACGTGGAGCGTGGGGAGAAGGGTGCAAAGCCGTCCTGGCTGGAGCGGTGTCTCCACCCTCTGCTTTCGTCGTCCGTCCCTGGAGAGCTGCTTTGATCTGGCAGAGCCCACCACCCGCCCTGGCATCCCACCCCCTGGCACTCTCCCTACCATTAGGGCTCTCTTCCTGGTTCAAGAGGGGACATTACTTATTTCATTTCTGTGTATTTTGAATTCTGGAAGAAGATGGAATTTGAAGAGCCTGGCTGGTGCACGAATACAAAATAGAAGCCTCCGTCTGGGGAAATAACGGGAAGGACACATGAAGGGAGACAAGGAAAACGAGCCTGGCAGTGAGGAGGGCCCGCGGGAGGAAGGCCCTCTGTGTACACTTGTCTGGGAGTAATTTGATGGGTTCAAGGTTCTAGGGGAATAAAGAAAGGTGTGATGATGCAAATGAAGTAAACCTGAGAATTCTGCCTCAGAGCAAGTAACCAGGCAGCCTTTGAAAAGTGGCTGCATGGGAAAAAAAAAGTGGCTGCATGTTTTTCAGGTGATTGTCTAGAAGGTTGTCAGAGATGAAGAGTTTAGATCTGGAATTTTGACTAGGATGCCTTTCTCCTCCTCTCCCCTCCCCTCCCCTCCCCTCCCCTCTCCTTTCCTTTTCCTTCTCTCCTTTCTTCTTTCCTTCCTTTGTTTATTTCTGTTATTGTTATTACTTTTTTTTTTTTTTTTTTTTTGCCAAGGACTTAGGGCAACATTGGGGAAATTTTCTATCATCTTTCTTCTGCTTTTCCTCTTCACATTCTTTCTTCCTTCTGGGGAATAAGCAAGAGGCATTTCATTTCAGGGGTGACCTGGGCAGATTTTGGAAAGCATAGATGCATTGCAGAATCACCTATGTTTTCATCAAGTAAGCCCTGCAATAATCATCTCTAAGTAGTTGCAGTCATCACGTAAAAGGGCGCCTTCATGAAACGTATTTTATTTCTCGTCTCCATGAGTCAAACTGACATGTTACTGGTTGGTCCTGCAGTCCTGGATAAAATTCATCAGTAATTCTCTCCAAGAATCACTCAGGCTATGTTCGTTCATTTTACGTTTATATTCATTTAATAAAATTAGTTGCTCTATAGGTCTTAACCTAGGAATTCTTTCATTGTTGCTGTGGAAACCAGAATTAAAAATTGTGGGCCGAGAAAGAAAAATAGCTGGTGCTGAACATCATAAAATACACGAGAAGTGGTTTTTTAAATATAGAATTTTAAAAAATCATGATACCTGGAACCAAGCTGATACTATTGAGCTAATCATATAACTGAAATCGTGAAGAATTTTTCTCAAAAACACTTTAGAAAACAAATCGCTGTCTTAAAAATATTATTTTCACAGGACTTCCCTGGTGGTCCAGTGGTAAAGAATTTGCCCTGCAATGCAGGGGACGGGGGTTCGATCCCTGGTCAGGGAACTAAGATCCCCCAGGCTGCGGCGCAGCTAAGCCTGCGCACCACAACTACTGAGCTCGCGCACCGCAAACTGCAGAGCCCGCGCGCCACAACTAGAGAGAGAAAACCCAGCACCGCAACCAGAGAGAAGCCCGTGCGCTGCAACGGAAGATCCCGCGTGCTCCAACTAAGGCCCGACACAGCCAAAAATAAATAATAAATAAATCTTTTTTTTTTTTTTTTTTTTTTTTGCGGTACGCGGGCCTCTCACTGTTGTGGCCTCTCCCGTTGCGGAGCACAGGCTCCGGATGCGCAGGCTCAGCGGCCATGGCTCACGGGCCTAGCCGCTCCGCGGCATGTGGGATCTTCCCAGACCGGGGCACGAACCCATGTCCCCTGCATCGGCAGGCGGATTCTCAACCACTGCGCCACCAGGGAAGCCCAATAAATAAATCTTTAAAAAATATTATTTTCACCTGTAGCCACATTGGCACAGCTGCCAGGATAGCAGTGCTGCAGAATGAGCCCCAGGTGAGGTCTTGGACCCCCTGCCACCAGCTAATCCCTTTAAGTAGGAGCAGGAACTGGATGGCCCTGGCTGGGACGCTGTGGGTTGAAACGGTGTCCCTGGGAAAGGAGATAAGAATGGGAGGAGGACCCCACTGCACCAGGCTGGGGGCAGTGGGCAGCCTGTTCTTTTTCTCAGAGGGACGGACAGGGTGTCCTGGAATGTGGTGAGGGGAGAGGAGACCCAGGGCTGCTGAGCACCAGCTGCGATCCTGGGGGGCAGTTATTTAGCCCCGGGTCCTGTGAGTGCGGCCACTGGCATTAGCTGTCACCTGGTGGTGTTTTTTTCAATTTTTATTGGAGTATAGTTGCTTGACAGTGTTGTGTTAGTTTCTGCTGTACAGCAAAGTGAATCAGCTATACATATACATATAGCCCTTCTTTTTTGGATTTCCTTCCTAGTGGTGTTTTTTTTTTTTTTTTTTTTTTTTTTTGCGGTACGCGGGCCTCTCACCGCTGCGGCCTCTCCCACTGCGGAGCACAGGCTCTGGACGCGCAGGCTCAGCGGCCATGGCTCACGGGCCCAGCCGCTCCGTGGCATGTGGGATCTTCCCGGACCGGGGCACAAACCCATGTCCCCTGCATCGGCAGGCGGACTCTCAAACACTGCGCCACCAGGGAAGCCCTAGTGGTGTTTTTTAAAGTGCTTTTTTTCAGTTTGTTTCTTGTCTGCGGTTTTGGTCTTCTGTCTCACATCCCTGGTCATGAGAGTCCATGGGGACAGCAGAGTCAGGGTCCCATTGTGCTACTGAGAACAAAATGGGCTCAGAGAGGTTAAGAGATGGCCGGCCCACCTCCTCAGCATTGATCAAAGGACTCAGGCTGTCTTGCTTGCCTTTGGACGTGGATTCACACTCCCCCACCCCCCAGGTCTTTAACCGCATCCTGCTCCTTTGCATAAATTGTCTTTCATAGAATATTTTAGTTAGGGCGGGTAACTCTGTCCTATGATGTCAGGTCTGCCCAATTAAAATCTGCCCTATTAATTTTTAAAAATTTATTTCACAGATTTATTGAGGGTGCCCTATTAATTTTTGATACCATTTTTGTCCAAAAGAAGAAAAAACCTGTGCTTCTGTGAAATCTGTTTTTCAAGTAATTCATTTATGTCTACTTGGAAATTACATAAGTTGCTCAATTATCAACCCTAAAATGGCAAGGCTTATGGACATAACGTGTCTTGACTCAAGCTGACCTGTTTTATGTGGGGATATATATATATATATATATATATATATATATATATATATATATATATATATAACCAGTATATATATATACACACACATATATGCAGTAAGACTGTGCTAGGTGCCCCTGACCAAGGAGAAGCCATCATTTTGCCAAAGAGTAATGTCATAGCATCAGTAATATTGCACTTAAAAAAAAAATTCATTTACTTTTGGCTGCGTTGGGTCTTTGTTGCTGCGTGCGGGCTTTCTCTAGTTGCGGTGAGCAGGGGCTACTCTTCATCGCGGTGTGCGGGCTTCTCATTGCAGTGGCTTCTCTTGTTGCGGAGCACGGGCTCTAGGCGCGCGGGCTCAGTAGTTGTGACTCGTGGGCTCTAGAGCGCAGGCTTAGTAGCTGTGGTGCATGGGCTTAGTTGCTCCGTGGCATGTGGGATCTGCCCGGACCGGGGCTCGAACCCGTGTCCCCTGCACTGGCAGGTGGATTCTTAACCACCGCGCCACCAGGGAAGCCCGCACATGTGTTGTTAATAGTTTGGTGAAAGCTGCTGTGAAGCCAGAGAAAGGAACCTGCTGCAAAGGTACCTTCTCAGTAGTAAGATGCTCTGTGTGCAGCCCCATCCCGAAGGCTCATTCTCCGTGACCACGGTGGTGCCCGTGCTGCGTGGGGATGGATCTCTGTGATATCTCTCAGCAGGTTCAAGTGTGGACACACGCTTTTTCTTTTCTGCTCTTGTACAGAAGGACCCACTGGGACAAACATGAGGAGCGCAGCCAAGCCCTGGAGTCCAGTCACCAGAGCAGGAAGCCGAGGGGTGGACCGTGCGCGACACCTCCCCGCCCCCTCTCCCGGCATGAAGAGCTCCAAGTCGTCCACCTCGCTGGCATTTGAGTCCCGACTCAGCAAGGTATGGACGGGACATACAGGGCAGGGCTGCTGGGCACCCCGTGACAGTGAGCAAGGCCCCAGGAGCCCCGGCATAGCTTGACCTGAAGGCACAGAGCACAGGGGATGCAGTCGGAGGGCCCGGGGGTGGAGACGGGAATGTGCAGGTTAACAGGGTGACTGGGATCCCCTGCCCTGGACCATGTGGACTCTCCAGCCAGAGTTTGCCCCCAGCGCCCACGAGACGGGATCAGCGTCACCAGGATCCTGATAATCCAGGTGTCAACTCCCCACCTGCCTGCAGCTGGGCTCCCTCCTCTCCGCGTTCCTTTCCCCTGACCCGGGCAGCCCCTGGCGGCTCCACTGCTGCCTCCTTCTCACCCCCAAGGGGTTCCTAATGTCAGGTGGGCCGGGGCGCCTCCTTCCTCACCCTGAGATGAAACTCAGAGACCGTGTCACCTACCTACACACACACTTTGGAGAAGTCAGTGTAGTGTCATAACTATAAAAGCCAAACAAGGGGCACATCGCTTACAGGTAAATAATCCGCATTTCTACCCACGTCTGCCTGCGTGTGACTCCGCTGAAGGACCCCCATGCTCCTTGGAGCCCTGTGGACGTGGCAGCTCTGGGCAGATGGATTCAGGGTTGTCTTGCTGACGTCTCAGATACCAGGAAGGCTGCGGGGGAGACGCGTGACGTGTTGCTTTGAATGCTGAGCACTCTTGGTAAAGTTCTGAGCCCAAGTGCAGTCTCCCCTGATTACTCTCAGAAAGTTGAGTGTATCTTAAAGTTGTGTAAGAAATACACTGTTTTTACATGTAAAACAAAGGGATGCTGTTAGCTCGGATAACAATAAGAAGATGCTCCACTGCTGAGTGTCTGTGGAATCCGTGAGACGTGTGGGATGCAGGGCAATTCTTTGTGCAAGATTGTCATGTTCACGGTCTCCATCCTCCCATTCCTTAGGTGTCAGTAGCACCTCCAATGGCAGTGGCAAGTAAAGATGCCCCCACAGATTTCCAGCACACTCCCTGAGGGACAGCACCGTCCCTGGTGAGGACACTTGTTCTAGGTGACAGCTCCTGCTCTCATGAATTTTAACACCGTGTGTGGATGACCCACAAATTTGCATCTCCAGCCAGCACTCCTCCAACTGCCTTTGTGACACCACCTCTTGGATGTCTACAAGGCACCTTGAAGGTGACCTATTCAAAACTGAATCTGTTCTTCCTCCTCTCCATCTCTCTCCTGCCCCCGCAAACCTGCCGCCCCTGCCCCTGGTGACTCTTCCCATTTGAGTAAACAGCAACTCCATCTTTTTTTTTTTCTATTTATTAATTTATATTTTTGGCTGTGTTGGGTCTTTGTTGCTGCGTGCAGGCTTTCTCCAGCTGTGGCGAGCGGGGGCCACCCCTCGCCGTGGTGCGCAGGCTTCCCACTGCGGCGGCTCCTCCCGTTGCAGAGCACAGGCTCTCGGCGCGTGGGCTTCAGTAGTTGTGGCACGCGGGCTCAGTAGTTGTGGCTCACAGGCTCCAGAGTGCAGGCTCAGTAGTTGTGGCGCATGGGCCCAGCTGCTCCGCGGCATGTGGGATCCTCCCGGACCAGGGCTCGAACTCCTGTTCCCTGCATTGGCAGGCGGACTCCCAACCACTGTGCCAGCAGGGAAGTCCCCGGCAACTCCATCTTTTAGTCGCTCAGGCCAGAGCCCGTGGCATCATCCTTGGACCGTCCTTTTCTCACATCCCGTGGTCCATCGGCAAAATGCTATCTACCTTAAAAATAGATGTCAACTCCCACCAGCTCCCGCCGCCTCCTGGGGACCATGGGGGACATGCCACCACCTTCCTGCTTTTGACTTGAGGCCTATGCTCCGTTCTCAGTAGAAGCTGAGTGGTCCTTTCAACACAAGTCATGTCACTTCTCTGCTTAATACGCTCCAGGCTCTCCCCACCGACTCAGAGGGGAGCAAAGTCCAACCCCTACCGCCACCCAGGCTCCCGGGCTCTGGACACACAGCCTTCAGGTGCCCTGGCGCTGTCCCTTGTGCGAGCCAGGTGTGGTAGCTGCCCCTTAGCCTGGGGCATCCCTCCCTCCACCCCCTGCACTCTGCGGCTTCTCCTCCCCTAAGTCTGTGCTCAAGGTCACCTTGTCAGGCGCACCCCTGACCAGTCTGTGTAAAGTGTGGCCTCGGCCCGTCCTCCTTGCCCTGCCTCGTTTTCCTTCTCAGCTCTTAGGACCCTCACACCCACCTGTGTGGTCACTGTCGTCTCTCCATGGCTAGACTAGAAGCCCCACGAGGGCCGGGACCACCTGCTCTTTTGGTTGTCACAAGCTGTGTCCTTCACGCTTAGGAGAGCACCTGCTACCTGGCAGCGCTCGGCATGGATTGAATGCCCGAGCACACCTGTTCTCCCAGGGGTGGTGGATGTGGGAACAGGAGGAGAGGGGGTCGGGACCCCTGGCCACATTGGGACACCAGCTCTGCCCCTTTCTAGCTGTGAAACGTCAGGCAAGCTATGTAGCTGCCCTGAGCTCCGAGATGGGATGAGCACCGTATTTGCCACAAGGAGTAAATGTGGATAAAGTGTCCTACATATAATTTTGATTATTATTCTAATATCCCAGACTTGACTGTTATTTCCATGATTTTAATTTTTATTATCTTTGACCTAGAGCACATTTGGGAAACATCTTTAATATGGATTTTTTTTTTTTTTTTTTTTTTTTTGCGGTACGTGGGCCTCTCACTGTCGTGGCCTCTCCCGTTGTGGAGCACAGGCTCCGGACGCGCAGGCCCAGCGGCCATGGCTCACGGGCCCAGCCGCTCCAGGGCATGTGGGATCCTCCCAGACCGGGGCACGAACCTGTGTCCCCTGCATCAGCAGGCGGACTCTCAACCACTGCGCCACCAGGGAAGCCCTAATACGGATTTTAAATGAATACATACATTTCCCCCAGAAAAGACCCTTAGAGCTTCTGGAATACATTAAAATATTTTAAAAGCAGTGTTTCTAAAAAGGTCTGAAGCTCGTGAGTTTCCTAAAGACAATGAAACGGTGGCCGCTCCGCCTTTGATCGGTGTGTGTTTTGGAAACTTGTTCCATGGGGAAAATGTCAGGGGAAAAGCAGATACTCCTATGGAGACTCTCATCTCTCGACCTGGTCCTTGGGATCCCCGGGCCCGATCCTGTAAAAGAGGATGACGGGGCTTGGGGGAGGGAGTAGCAGAGAGCCATACCCCTCTGTACCTGTCTGGCTCTGACCCTCTCTGCTGTCCGCCTCAGTGGACAGAGGAAGAAGACAAAAAACCCGGAGAACAGAAGAGAAGGAGGCAACAGCGATGGACAGAAGAGCAAGCAGATTTCCCCCTGAGTATTTACTACGGAAATCTGTGAGTGTTCAGAGAAGTGGAATTACACAGTGAACACAGCGTCCCACCACCTGGATGCCACAGTTAACGTCTTACTATGACTGCTTTGTAGGAGACGGACACATATGGGATGGACAGATGTGTTTTCACTGGCCCCAGATAGGAAAACTAAAACAAATGCACCAAAAGTAGGACGAAATACCCTACTGCAGAGGCTGCCCTGAGCTGAAGGAGCCCTGGGGGAGCAGGTGGGGGAACAGGAGCCTGGATGGGACAGGGTGGGGTGAGGGGCTACCGTGAGTCTGCCTTGTGTCTCTGAGCACAGCACAGGGAGGCAAGTACCCGGACTGCTCTGATGCAGACAGGCTGCGTCACACGGGCCACTTACGTGGCCCAAGTCTATTAGTTAGGACTCTTCTGGTCGCAAATGACAAAACATTGGCTTGAGCAGAAAAGAAATATGTGGAACAGATCTGAAGTTCCCGGGTCACTGTGTGCAGGACAAAGGTGCAAGACTGGAGCACAGAGAGGCCAGGACCATAGACTGGGGTGTCCCAGGAGTTCGTGTCACCTGTCTCTGCTTCTCTGTCGCCTGCACGTGGTATGAAGCACGGCTGCCAGCCGGCCCAAGCCTCCCTCATCCCTTGGAAGGCCCATCTGCTTCTTTGCTTCTGGCTGGTTAAAAACAAAAGCAAGAGAAAAATTGGCTAGGCACGAGTCATGTATTGATCCTGCCCGGTCTCCTGTGGCCAGGGTTCAGGGTGCCTGGAAAGCAGAGTCTTAAGGTTTATGTCCTCTACAAGTCTTGGGGACCCGGTCAGTCCTGTCATTGTCCTTCAGGAGTGAATGCTCCACATCTGCGCCGCCTGATAGAAGAGCCACCAGCCCCGTGTGGCGATGAGCCCTTGACACGTGCTGTGAGTGCAAAATACACACCAGAGCGGTCGCCTCGCCATCTTCATGTCTCCTTGACGTCCTCAGAGACGCTGGGTTCGCCACCTCCCGCCTCTGCTAAGCCCTGCCTCAGAGACACCGTCCCGGGAAGGGAGTAAAGGATCCGCCCCGAGACGGCGGGACCAACTGCAGCTTCCTGTGGCCACAAGAAGGCGTAGCTAAGACATTCTCTAGGAATCGTCTCTACTCTCCCTTCTAACTTGCTGCACCAAATCTGTCAGGCCCTAAAGAGAAACAAGCAAGATAGAAAAGAGTCAGAAGAACCTATACTTCTTCCTCCATGAAGCAAATTATCCTTAAAGAAAAACAAAACCGTGTGGCTGACAGGGTCTTGGTGCTCCTGCCGGGTGTCAGGCACATGCCTCTGAGGTGGGAGAGCTGAGTTCAGGACACGGGTCCACCAGACACCTCCCGGCCCCACGTGATATCAAAGGGCAAAAGCTCTCCCAGAGATCTCCATCTCAATGCTAAGACCCAGCTCCACTCAACGACCAGCAAGCTACAGTGCTGGACACCCTATGCCAAACAACTAGCAAGACAGGAACACAACCCCACCCGTCAGCAGAGAGGCTGCCTAAAATCATAATAAGGTCACAGAAACCCTAAAACACACCACTGGACTCGGTCCTGCCCACCAGAAAGACAAGATCCAGCCTCGTCTACCAGAACACAGGCACGAGTCCCCTCTGCCAGGAAGCCTACACAACCCACTGAACCAACCTTACCCACTAGGGGCAGATACCAAAAACGAGAACTACATACCTGCAGCCTGCGAAAAGGAGACCCCAAACACAGTAAGGTAAGCAAAAGGAGAAGACAGAAATACACAGCAGATGAAGGAGCAAGGTAAAAGCCCACCAGACCAAACAAACGAAGAGGAAATAGGCAGTCTACCTGAAAAAGACTTCAGAGTAATGATAGTAAAGATGATCCAAAATCTTGGAAATAGAATGGAGAAAATACAAGAAATGTGTAACAAGGACCTAGAAGAACTAAAGAGCAAACAATTATGAACAACACAATAAGTGGAATTAAAAATTCTCTAGAAGGAATCAGTAGAAGAATAACTGAGGCAGAAGAACAGATAAGTGACCTGGAAGATAAAATAGTGGAAATAACTACTGCACAGCAGAATAAAGAAAAAAGAATGAAAAGAATTGAGGACAGGGCTTCCCTGGTGGCGCAGTGGTTGAGAGTCCGCCTCCCGATTTAGGGGACACGGGTTTGTGCCCTGGTCCGGGAAGATCCCACATGCCGCGGAGCAGCTGGGCCCGTGAGCCGTGGCCGCTGAGCCTGTGCATCTGGAGCCTGTGCTCCTCAACGGGACAGGCCACAGCAGTGAGAGGCCCGCGTACTGCAAAAAAAAACAAAAAACAAAAAACAAAAAAGACCCATATATATGTTGTCTACAAGAGACCCACTGCAGACCTAGGGACACATACAGACTGAAAGTGAGGGAATGGAAAAAGAAATTCCATGCAAATGGAAATCAAAAGAAAGCTGTAGTAGCAATTCTCATATCAGACAAAATAGACTTTAAAATAAAGACTATTACAAGAGACAAAGAAAGACACTACATAATGATCAAGGAATCAATCCAAGAAGAAGATATAACAATTGTAAATATTCATGCACCCAACGTAGGAGCACCTCAATACAGAAGGCAACTGCTAACAGCCATAAAACGGAAGATTCACAGTAACACAATAATAGTAGGGGACTTTAACACTCCACTTTCACCAATGGACAGATCATCCACAATGAAAATAAATAAGGAAACACAAGCTTTAAATGGTACATTAAACAAGATGGACTTAATTGATATTTATAGGACATTCCATCCAAAAACAACAGGATACACTTTCTTCTCAAGTGCTCATGGAACATTCTCCAGGATAGATCATATCTTGGGTCACAAATCAAGCCCTGGTAAATTTAAGAAAATTGAAATCGTATCAAGTATCTTTTCTGACCACAACACTATGAGACTAGATACCAATTACAGGAACAAATCAGTAAAAAATACAAACACATGGAGGCTAAACTACTAAATAACCAAGAGATTACTGAAGAAATCAAAGAGGAAATCAAAAAACACCTAGAAACAAATGACAATGAAAACACGACGACCCAAAACCTATGGGATGAACACAAATCAGTTCTAAGAGGGAAGTTTATAGCAATACCATCCTACCTCAGGAAACAAGAAACATCTCAACTAAACAACCTAACATTACACCTAAAGGAATTAGAGAAGAACAACAAAAAAAAAAACCAAAGTTAGCAGAAGGAAAGAAATCATAAAGATCAGATCAGAAATAAATGAAAAAGAAATGAAGGAAACGATAGCAAAGATCAATAAAACTAAAAGCTGGTTGTTTGAGAAGATAAACAATATTGATAAACCATTAGCCAGACTCATCAAGAAAAAAAGGGAGAAGACTCAAATCAATAGAATTAGAAATGAAAAAGGAGAAGTAACAACTGACACTGCAGAAATACAAAGGATCATGAGAGATTACTACAGGCAACTATATGCCAATAAAATGGACAACCTGGAAGAAATGGACAAATTCTTAGAAAAGCACAACCTTCGGAGACTGAACCAGGAAGACATAGAAAATATAAACAGACCAATCACAAGCACTGAAATTGAAACTGTGATTAAAAATCTTCCAACAAACAAAAGCCCAGGACCAGATGGCTTCACAGGCGAATTCTATCAAACATTTAGAGAAGAGCTAACACCTATCCTTCTCAAACTCTTCCAAAATATAGCAGAGGGAGGAACACTCCCAAACTCATTCTACGAGGCCACCATCACCCTGATACCAAAACCAGACAGTCACAAAAAAAGAAAACTACAGGCCAGTATCACTGATAAACATAGATGCAAGAATCCTCAACAAAATACTAGCAAACAGAATCCAACAGCACATTAAAAGGATCATACACCATGATCAAGTGGGATTTATCCCAGGAATGCAAGGATTCTTCAATATACGCAAATCAATCAGTGTGATACACCGTATTACAGATTGAAGGATAAAAACCATATGATCATCTCAATAGATGCAGAAAAAGCTTTCGACAAAATTCAACACCAATATATGATAAAAACCCTCCAGAAAGTAGGCAGAGGGAAACTACCCCAACATAATAAAGGCCATATATGACCAACCCACAGCCAACATCGTTCTCAATGGTGAAAAACTGAAACCATTTCCACCAAGATGAGGAACAAGACAAGGTTGCCCACTCTCACCACTATTATTCAACATAGTTTTGGAAGTTTTAGCCACAGCAATCAGAGAAGAAAAAGAAATAAAAGGAATCCAAATTGGAAAAGAAGAAGTAAAACTGTCACTGTTTGCAGATACATTGAGAATCCTAAAGATGCCACCAGAAAACTACTAGAGCTAATCAATGAATTTGGTAAAGTAGCAGAATACAAAATTAATGCACAGAAATCTCTTGCATTCCTATACACTAATGATGAAAAATCTGAAAGAGAAATTAAGGAAACACTCCCATTTACCATTGCAACAAAAAGAATAAAATACCTAGGAATAAACCTACCCAAGGAGACAAAAGACCTGTATGCAGAAAACTGTAGGACACTGATGAAAGAAATTAAAGATGATAAAACAGATGGAGAGATATAGATATACCATGTTCTTGGATTGGAAGAATCAACATTGTGAAAATGACTATACTACCTAAAGCAATCTACAGATTCAATGAAATCCCTATCAAACCACCAATGGCATTTTTCACAGAACTAGAACAGAAAATTTCACAGTTTGTGTGGAAACACCAATGACCCCGAATAACCAAAGCAATCTTGAGAAAGAAAAACAGAGCTGGAGGAATAAGGCTCCCTGACTTCAGACTGTACTATAAAGCTACAGTAATCCAGACAGTATGATACTGGCACAAAAACAGAAATATAGATCAATGGAACAGGATAGAAAGCCCAGAGGTAAACCCACACACATATGGTCACCTTATCTTTGACAAAGGAGGCAAGAATCAGTGGAGAAAAGACAGCCTCTTCAATAAGTGGTGCTGAGAAACTGTACAGCTTCATGTAAAGGAATGAAATTAGAACACTCCCTAACACCATACACAAAAATAAACTCAAAATGGATTAAAGACCTAAATGTAAGGCCAGACACTATCAAAGTCTTAGAGGAAAACATAGGCAGAACACTCTATGACCTAAATCACAGCAAGATCCTTTTTGACCCACCTCCTAGAGAAATGGAAATAAAAACAAAAATAAACAAGTGGGACCTAATGAAACTTAAAAGCTTTTGCACGGCAAAGGAAACCATAAACAAGATGAAAAGACAACCCTCAGAATGGGAGAAAATATTTGCAAATGAATCAATGGGCAAAGGATTAATCCCCCAAATATACAAGCAGCTCATGCAGCTCAATATCAAAAAAACAAACAACCCAATCCAAAAATGGGCAGAAGACCTAAATAGACATTTCTCCAAAGAAGATATACAGATTGCCAACAAACACGTGAAAGGATGCTCAACATCACTAATCATTAGAGAAATGCAAATCAAAACTACAATGAGGTATCACCTCACACCAGTCAGAATGGGCATCATCGGAAAATCTACAAACAACAAATGCTGGAGAGGGTGTGGAGAAAAGGGAACCCTCTTGCACTGTTGGTGGGAATGTAAATTGATACAGCCACTATGGAGAACAGTATGGAGGTTCCTTAAAACACTACAAATAGAACTACCATACGACCCAGCAATCCCACTACTGGGCATATACCCTGAGAAAACCATAATTCAAAAAGAGTCATGTACCACAATGTTCATTGCAGCTGTACTTACAATAGCCAGGACATGGAAGCAACCTAAGTGTCCATTGACAGATGAATGGATAAAGAAGATGTGGCACATATATACAATGGAATATTACTCAGCCATGAAAAGAAACGAAATTGAGTTATTTGTAGTGAGGTGGATGGACCTAGAGACTGTCATACAGAGTGAAGTAAGTCAGAAAGAGAAAAACAAATACTGTACGCTAACACATATATATGGAATCTAAAAAAAAAAAAGGTTCTGAAAAACCTAGGGGCAGGACAGGAATAAAGATGCAGACGTAGAGAATGAACTTGAGGATGCAGGGAGGGGGAAGGGTAAGCTGGGATGAAGTGAGAGAGTGGCATGGACATATATACACTACCAGATATAAAATAGATAGCTAGTGGGAGGCAGCCGCATAGCACAGGGAGATCAGCTCAGTGCTTTGTGTCCACCTAGAGGGGTGGGGTAGGGAGGGTGGGAGGGAGACGCAAGAGGGAGGGGATAAGGGGATATATGTATACTTAGAGCTGATTCACTTTGTTATACAGCGGCGACTAACACAACATTGTAAAGCAATTATACCCCAATAAAGATGTTAAAAGAAAAAATAAATGTCACAGGATGAAAAAAAAAATACAAACCAGATTTTGAAGAGTGACTACAAAAGAAGTAAAAGACCTTATCAATGTGTTTTATATTGATTGATAATATTTTGAATGTATTGGGTTCAGAAAATATATCGTTAAAATTAATTTTACCTGTTTCATTTTATGTTTTTTCATGTTCCCACCTGCCACCCCTACCTTCTGTTGCCTCACCCGCCATCTCACCAAGAACCAAACTCTATGGGAAGGGGCCAGGGGCAAGCTATACCCCTGAGCCCATGCCCCGGGGCGGGCGGGGATGGGGGCCAGGGTGGGATGGCTGGAGGCCAGTGGGGACCTTCTCATTTGGTGGGTGCCCTGTCCTGGTTTGCAGACCCAGCCTTGGCTCTCTGGGCCTTTGCTGCAGAGTTTGATAATTCCGCACTTCTTTGCGTCAGACTTACTGATTTTAGGAATGTCGGAGAACCAGACAAAGGAAAGCAGAACCAAGAGCATATCGTTTGCAAAATTACGTTAAGAATTCCCTTCCGTGTTTCCTTTGAGGTGTTTTCAAAGTCTAAAATCAGAATTGATTTCCCTGTGGGGACCCAGGAAGCCCCTGGCACGCTTCTAGGCAGAGTGAACAATAGTTCTTTTCTGTTGAGGAAATGGTGCTGACATCCTGAGCTACTGTCGTTTAGAACTAAATACATGTTACACTGATGACCTGGCAGATAACTTGAGAGGCTGGAGAGCTTGGGTGCAGGGACCCTTATTACTCTGAAATGGGAGGTAGGAAACCGATCATGGGGTCCGTGTAAGAAGGCAGTTGAGGTATTTCTGCATCAACCCTTGTCGTATTTCATCCCTTTTGTTAATCTGTGGTGGCCTGTGCTGTTGGCTGGGCAGTGTGGTTACATTTACATCCAGTAAACTGCAAGCGTGCTCATGCAGATTATCCTGTCAATATTAACTGGTTGTTTTAAACATTAATCATTTGTTAAAGATCTTGACTAGGATTGCTTGGCTACTATTTAGACTTTTACCACCTTTTAAAAAATGTAGGCTGTGGGGAGTTAGTGTTTAAGGAGTAGAGTTTCAGTTTGGGAAGACGGAAAAGTTCTGGATGGTGGTGATGGTTGTACAGCCATGTAATGTACTTAAGGCCACTGAACTGTACACTTGAAATGGTTAAAATGATAAATTTTATGTTATGTATATTTTACCACTATCAGAAATAACAATGAGGGAAAACCCTAGACGAGCAATTGGCAGGGTGGCACCAGGGCTTTGCCCCTGGTTTAACCCATCCTCCAGTTTTCTTTCTTTTTTAGTGAGACACAACATACTTACAAAACAGCATATAAAGTGCATTAATCTCAGTCTTAGCTGTGCAGCCCATTGAATTTTTATGTGTGCTTATATCTGTGTCACCATCACCCAGGCAAGATGTAGAACATGCCAGCGCCCAATAATTTTCCTTCCCAGCCCGTAACTCCCCCAGAGGGAACCACTGTTTTGACTTCTGTCACCATCATTTGGTTTTGTCCATTCTTTTTTTTTTTTTTTCTTTGCGGTACGTGGGCCTCTCACCGTTGTGGCCTCTCCCATTGCGGAGCACAGGCTCCGGATGCGCAGGCTCAGCAGCCATGGCTCACGGGCCCAGCCACTCTGCGGCATATGGGATCTTCCCGGACTGGGGCACGAACCCGCGTCCCCTGCATCAGCAGGTGGACTCCCAACCACTGCGCCACCAGGGAAGCCCGGTTTTGTCCATTCTTGAACTTCACTTGCATGGAACCAGGCATAATATACTCTTTTGTGTCTGGTTTCTTTCACTTAGCATAATGAATGTGAGACCCACCCATTCATTACTGTATCGGTAACTCTTTTTTTAAATTGCTGCGTGGTTTCCATTGTATACTGTACCAGTATTTAATTTACCCCTTCTGTTGAAGAACATTTGGGTTGTTCTAGGTTTGGCTGTAATAAATAAAGCTGGTATGAATATTCTTTCCAGGAGCCTGTGTAGAGCTTGAGTGTGTTTGCTGAATCACAGGGTGCAAATATTTAGCTTTAGTGAATCCTCCCTGTTTTCCAAAGCGGCGACCAGTTTACACTCCCACCAGCAGACGGGGAGTGTTCCAGTTGCTCCCCAACCTCACCAGTGCTTGGTATTTCTCTGTTCTTTCAAGCCACTCTGAGGGATATGTCGCAACACCCTGAAATCTAAATGCTGCAAAGCTGGACATGCTTCTTTTGCATTGTGCAAATATCTAGACCCCTAACCTTCAGTATGTGACCCCAGAGCCAGCAAAGCAGGCTGGAGCAGGGCCCTTGGCTGGTGTGGTGGGCCAGGCTGCTGCTTCCACGTCCCGGTTGATTTGAGGGCGTTTTCACGCTGGTTCCCAGGATGTCAGGTGCGTTTGTGGTGGCATCTGCCTGCCTCCATCTTCTGGAACGATTAGTGTTCTTTAGCAGAGACTCACACTGGTTGAGAGAACTTATTTGTGGGTTTTCTCTTTCACCTTGAGTGTAATTTACCTGGGCCAGAGTGTGAGCTCATTTCGGGGCGGGGTCCCCCCCTTACACTTCAATACCTTTCAACAAATATTTGTTCTGCACCTCCCATGCCAGGGAAGAAAGCAGAAAAGGAGCCGAGGGTCCTTAACAGCCTTCTTCTGGCCTCCAAAAAGTCCCTCTGCTCCCTTCGGAGGCAGCGTGTGTTTGGGGGCATGGGAGTGCTTGGGGTGAGCATGCGTAGATGTTCAGATCTTTGTATCTCTTCCCCCTGCTTCCTCTAGACGTATGTTTTTGTGTTACATTTTATTGTCTTTGGATTTCTTGTACGTTGCCCCATCCTGACTTCTGTGTACCATACAGTTCTTTCTTCATCAGTTCCCAGCCTTTTAACTTTTTTAAAAAAACCTCATTATTTGACGTGTGAATGATGGGTAGTAACCACCCGCAACTGTATACCGATCTCTGAAACAGTGATGGAGGATCACACCGTGACCTGTGAGGGCATCGCGGGTTTGTCTGCTTTGCGCTTTTCCCTCCGCACCTTCCTGCTACTCAAGGTGCCATCACTGCCCCTCAGCTGCTGGGCAGGTGGGCCTGCTCGGTGCTTTCCTGGTTTAAAGCGCTCCAGCCCGAAAACACGTCTCTTCACCTTCTCTCTCTCCGTCCACCTCTCTCTCAGCTCAAGCGGGCCAGCAGTGAGGACACGCTCAACAAGCCAGGCGGTGCCACCGCTTCTGGGGCAGCTCGGCTGAAAAAGACGTCCACGTCCGGGGCCGTCTCCGAACTCGCGGAGAGCCGCCTGAGGGGCCCCCCAGGTAGGAGGGCCCGAGGGGGGCAGGTGGGAGGGACTCAGGGAGGAGGGGCTTAGGTGGGTGGTGGGGGGACAGGTGGGAGGGACCCAGGTGGGGGGCGCAGGTGGGAGGGACCCAGGTCAAAGGGACCCAGGCAGGAAGGCAGCCAGGTCAGAGGGACCCAGGCGGGCCTTTTCTTGTCCATTTGAAAGCACCTTGGGCATTCATGCCTCCTTCCCCATCAGATACGTACCGAGCACTTACTCTGAGTGAGAAACTGGTTCAGGCGACAACATCCCACAACAGGAGATGGGATGATCCACAAAAGGAAACAGAGGCAGTGGGGAGCCCTGTGCTTCCCCCTGTCCCTGTGGTTGTCCATCGTCTAGCACGTGTTGCGTCCCTGGAGATCCAGGCAGGGTGGTGCAGACTCTGGGGCTGTCTTGGTGTCTTCGTGGTGCTCCGCGTGTCAGATGAGCGAGTCAGTGCGTAAGTCCCTGGCAGAGGCAGGGGCACAGCATCCGTCCTGGGCCCTATGGAAGCCGGGAAGGTCCTCTCGGAAGGCTGCTCAGACTCGTTTAGATGCCAGTGGCCTCGGGAACCCCTGGGCATTCTCAGTGTTACTAGTTCTTTTTGAGAAACCGAAAAGGTTTTTTGTTTTTTTTTTTTAAGTTTTAAAAATATTGATTTATTAATTCATTTAAAAATAACAGAAATAAAATTAAACCCATTACATGTTAACATAATTACCATATCTTTATGAAAAATTTTCAAAAACAAAAAATAATATTGAGAAAAATGGCATTTTATATCTTTGCGATATGCAATCTTTTTTTTTTAGAATTTTATTTTTTTATACAGCAGGTTCTTATTAATTGTCTGTTTTTTACATATTAGTGTATATATGTCAATCCCAGTCACCCAATTCATCCCACCACCACCAACCCCCCTCCACTTTCCCCCCTTGCTGTCCATACGTTTGTTCTATACAGCTGTGTCTCTGTTTCTGCCTTGCAAACCAGTTCATCTGTACCATTTTTCTAGGTGCCACATGTGTGTTAATATACGATATTTGTTTTTCTCTTTCTGACTTACTTCACTCTGTATGACAGTCTCTAGATCCATCCACGTCTCAACAAATGACCCAATTTCGTTCCTTTTTATGGCTGAGTAATATTCCATTGTATATACGTACCACATCTTCTTTATCCATTCGTCTGTCGATGAATGACCTGGCTATTGTAAATAGTGCTGCAATGAACATTGGGGTGCATGTGTCTTTTTGAATTATGGTTTTCTCTGGGTATATGCCCAGTAGTGGGATTGCTGGGTCGTATGGTAATTCTATTTTTAGTTTTTTAAGGAACCTCCATACTGTTCTCCATAGTACCTGTATCAATTTACATTCCCACCAACAGTGCAAGAGGGTCCCCTTTTCTCCACACCCTCTCCAGCATTTGTTGTTTGTAGATTTTCCAATGATGCCCATTCTGACCAGTGTGAGGTGATACCTCATTGTAGTTTTGATTTGCATTTCTCTAATAACTAGTGATGTTGAGCAGCTTTTCATGTGCCTCTTGGCCATCTGTATGTCTTCTTTGGAGAAATGTCTATTTAGGTCTTCTGCCCATTTTTGGATAATATTGAGCTGCATGAGCTGTTTATATATTTTGGAGATTAATCCTTTGTCTGTTGATTCGTTGGCAAATATTTTCTCCCATTCTGAGGGTTGTCTTTTTGTCTTGTTTGTAGTTTCCTTTGCTTTGCAAAAGCTTTTAAGTGTCATTACGTCCCATTTGTTTGTTTTTATTTCCATTACTCTAGGAGTTGGATCAAAAAAGATCTTGCTGTGATTTATGTCAAAGAGTGTTCTTCCTATGTTTTCCTCTAAGAGTTTTATAGTGTCCAGTCTTACATTTAGGTCTCTAATCCATTTTGTGTTTATTTTTGTGTATGGTGTGAGGGAGTGTTCTAATTTCATTCTTTTGAAAAGGTTTTTTTTTAAACCATTATATTTGAGTCCAGAGTATAGGAAACTTAAAACATCAGAGAATGTATTTCATTTTCTTTTGCAGCACATAGATAAGAAAGCTAAGCCTTCCGTGGTCTAACTCACAATGCAGCTAAATTAATAATAGTAATGTACTGCTCAATTGTCTAAGGTGAGAACACAGCTGAAATATGACAATACTCATTTATAATAGGAGGTGAATGGTAGGCTACTTGTGATTTTTGCACTTTTACATAAAATATCACAATCCAGATTAGCTTTCCAAAGGTGTATTTTAATTTATTTAGTTTTCAAAAATTTGAATCTGTGAAGAACATATGTGGCTTTTTTTTCTAGGATGCAGGGGAATGGCTTTTGTTTCTACATAATGGTTTTACTTTTTTTTTTAAACTTGACACTTCATTATTTTTAAATTTATTTATTTTCTTTTATTATTTTTTTGGCTGTGTTGGGTCTTAATTGCGGCACGTGGGATCTTCCCTGAGGCATGCAGGATCTTTCGTTGCAGTATGTGGGCTCTTTATCGTGGTGCATGGGCTTCTCTCTAGTTGTGGCGTGCAGGTTTTTCTCTCTCTGGTTGTGGTGCGTGGGCTCTGTAGTTTGCGGCACTTGGGCTCTCTAACTGTGGCGTGTGAGCACTGTAGTTTGTGACACTTGGGCTCTCTAGTTGTGGCACATGGGCTTAGTTGCCCCGCAGCATGTGGGCCTTAGTTCCACCACCAGGGATCGAACCTGTGTCCCCTGCATTGGAAGGAGGATTCTTAACCACTGGACCACCAGGGAAGTCCCCACATTTGGTTTGTAAAATACAACATATGAAAGTACAACTTATTTTCATCAAGGCAGCCTAAGACTGATTCTAAAAGTTAACAAAGGGACTTCCCTTGTGGCGCAGTGGTTAAGAATCTGCCTGCCAATGCAGGGGACATGGGTTTCAGCCCTGGTCTGGGAAGATCCCACATGCCGCGGAGCAACTAAACCCGTGCACCACAACTACTGAGCCTGTGTTCTAGAGGCTGCGTGACACAACTGCTGAGCCCGCATGCCACAACTACTGAAGCCTGCACGCCTAGAGCCTATGCTCTGCAACAAGAGAAGCCACCACAATGGGAAGCCCGCACACCGCAACCAAGAGTAGCCCCCGCTCGATGCAACTAGAGAAAGCCCGCATAGGAACGAAGACCCAACACAGCCATAAATAAATAAATAAATAAATAAATAAACAAATAAATAAGAGTTAACAAAGCACCACTAAAAAACTAACCGACTGACCTCACTCTCAAATATTGATGCAAAAATGGGAGATGAAAATGTTAGCAAGTGTGATTCAACAAGAAATTAAAAGAACAGTAGTGCACATCACAACCAAGTGGATTTACGCCATCCAAGAATGGCTTAATAGGAGATTTGGGAATATAATCCATCATACAATATTAATAGACTAAAAAAGAAAAACCATATGGTCATCCCCATAGACATGGAAGATGTCTTTGACAAAATTAACACTCTTTCTGATTTAAAAACAAACTCTTGGTAGACTACAAGCGTATGGGTACTTCTTTAGTGATATGAAATATATGTACCATGGGACTTCCCTGGTGGTGCAGTGGTTTAAGAATCCGCCTGCCAATGCAGGGGACATGGGTTCGAGCCCTGGTCCAGGAAGATCCCACGTGCTGTGGAGCAACTAAGACCGTGCACCACAACTACCGAGCCTGTGCTCTAGAGCCTACGAGCTGCAACTACTGAAGCCCACGTGCATATAGCCCGTGCTCCGCAACAAGAGAAGCCCCGGCTCTCTGCAACTAGAGAAAGCCCGCAGGCAGCAACAAAGACCCAACGCAGCCAAAAAAAAAAGATTAAGTTTAGTCAGTATACTATGTTAAATAAAACAAAGATGTCTAACTTATTCTATGAATTCGTTTTCATCACAATTAACATATCAGGGGGAATTTGAGAGTAGAAACACTGGTAAAATGATACTGGGTTTATCTAAAACAGGGGTTCTCAACTGCAGGCGATTTTGCCCTGCACCCCAACCCATGGAACAAGTGGCAAAGTCTGCAGACATTTTTTGGTTGTCATCACTAGGGGGGTGATACTGACATCTAGCGGGTAGAGGTCAGAGATGCTGCTAAATATCCTACAAAGCACAGGACTTCCTGCCCAAAATGTCAATAGTGCCGCTGTTGATAAACCCTGATCTAGAAGAATAAATACTCTAGAATAACCAGGAAATTTCTGAAAAATTAGTGATCGAGGGACTAACCTCTTCAGTGGAACTGTGGAGACAGTCCAGAATACACTGGAGGATTTCATGTAGGATAAAGGTGGCCCTTTATATCAAGATGGATAATTTACTCAAAAATAATAACTGATTGGATTTTTAGGAAAAAATAAAGCTGGATCCCTATCTCACTCCTCTCATCAAAACAAATATCAAGTGAATTAGAGATTAAATTTTAAAAAGTGAAACCATGAAAGTACAAAGAGAAAACATGAGAGAATCAACTTGTAGTCTCAGCCTTGGAAGGGCCTTTCTAAGTAGGAACAAACACAGAAGCCATAGAGGAAATGGTGAAAAATCACGTAAGTATTAAACACTCCTTCGTAAAAAGAGGAAATTATTTGCAAAACATGTAACAAAGGGGGCTTATTTACAAAGAGTTTGTATAAATCAATAAGAAAAAGAAAAATAGTAAAAAAGAAAAAAGAGTAGTTCACATAAAATGGAAATACAGATAGCCACTAGGAAGATGCCAAGTCTCACTTAGAGGTAAAGGTATGTAAATCAGAGCAATAATTACGATATACAATTTCCCCTAACAGATTAGTAAAAATTAAAATGATTGAGGGAATTCCCTGGTGGTCCAGTGGTTAGGACTCCACGCTTCCACTGCAGGGAGCACGGGTTTGATCCCTGGTCGGGGAACTAAGATCCCACATGCTGTGCGGCACGGCCAAAATAAGTTAAAAAACAAACAAACAAACATTAAAATGATTGATAATTTCTGATGTTATTAAGGGTGAAAGGAACCACACCACATATAGCTGATGACAAGGACAGTCTGGTAAAATCTTTCTACATTTGAAATACATATAATCTTTCACCAAGGATTTCTACCGCTTAGCATTTAGCGTTACTGATATACTTGAAAAAGGATGCCGATATATATGGACAAGATATTCGGTTGTGGCATTATTGTAACAGTAAAATACTGGAAATACCTAAGTGTGTATCAGCCCAGTGCTGATTGCAGAATGAGATTTTGGTACAACAGAACAGTATGCAGCCATGGAAACTGACACAGATTCGTCTGTACAGACAGGGAAAGATCATTACTAAGTGGGGGAAATAACATGGTGCATCTAGTCTTACCTCATTTGTTTTGATTTTTAAATAGATGTTAATATAATTTTTGAAATCATAACCTTTTTTCTGGGAGGATGTAGGGATGTTATCTTTGAGGAGAGTTACCAGAATTGAAAGTGGTAGGGGAGGGACTTCCCTGGTGGCGCAGTGGTTAAGAATCCGCCTGCCAGTGCAGGGGACATGGGTTTGAGCCCTGGTCCGGGAGGATCCCACATGCCACGGAGCAGCTAAGCCCGCCTGTCACAACTACTGAGCCTGCGCCCTAGAGCCTGCGAGCCACAACTACTGAAGCCCACGCACCTAGAGCCTGTGCTCCGCAACAAGAGAAGTCACCGCAATGAGAATCCTGCACACCGCGTCGAAGAGTAGTCCCCGCATGCCACAACCAGAGAAAGCCCGCGCACAGCAACGAAGACCCAACGCAGCCAAAAATAAATTTAAAAAAAAAAGACACACACAAAGAAGTGGTGGAGGAAGGAGACTTTTCATGTTAGATCTTTCTATACTGTTTAACAATTTTAAAAACACATGCAGACATTGCTTTAAAAAAATAAAAACAGAGTAAATACAAATCATAACCTAAATTTTTTTTTTTTTGCCTTAGCCAAATCCTTCCTCTTCCACTTGCTTTTTAGTGTGTCTTAACTATTCATTGGTAAGTTATTTAACTGCTTGATCCTAGCACGTGCTCCCTTTGTTCAGGATTCTAGAGAAAGACCTTGGTTTTACTGGTTCCCACACCCCATAGGCTTTAGTTTCCTTACTTGTTCCCTTGAGGAAATACCTACAGATCTATGGCAAAATGATGTCACAGCAAAGGTCTGTGAATGCTTTGTAAACTGTAACGGGCTACTGGAATGTAAGACGCACTTCTATTCCTATAGTTACCATTCAAATTCAGTTTGCCGTCTACTTGATTGTAATGAAACTATATCCTTTGACCTTATCGAGTTGAATTAGAAAATTGTGTTTGTCTCTGGACCTTTTGTTTTGAAGTGCAGGTTGTCCTTCACATTTTCATATCAGCTTTTGGACAGCTGGCATTTTGTACATTGTCATGTATCCCCAAACTGCCTCGTTCCTGGTGAATTTGGACCCGTGCATCAGCTGATGAGCCCACTGTTAGAAGCAGTGGCCGGCATGGCCATGCTGCCTGTCAGCCGGTGTGTCTCTGCTGCAGGTGCCAGCACCCCTGCAATTACGCAGTCGTGTTAGTTGGTCGTGTGAATATCGGATCACACTTTGTCTTTATTTTATGAGCACAAAAACCAGGGAAACAAGAGTGTTGGCACTAGTAATAAGTGTGGGTTTTTTTTTTTTTTTTTTTTTTTTTGTGGTACGCGGGCCTCTCACTGTTGTGGCCTCTCCCGCCGCGGAGCACAGGCTCCAGATGCGCAGGCCCAGCGGCCATGGCTCACGGGCCCAGCCGCTCCATGGCACGTGGGATCCTCCCGGACCGGGGCACGAACCCGCGTCCCCTGCATTGGCAGGCGGACCCTCAACCACTGCACCATCAGGGAAGCCCAAGTGTGGGTTTTTATATCTCAGTCCTGTTGAGTCAAAGAGGGAAGTGATTTAGTGTGTTAGAAACGGCACCTCACTGGACTAACAACCATTCTCTATAGATTCAGCTGTGAAGAATAATATAAAACTAAAGAAAATAAGGAAAATGCTAGCAGTATGTAGTTGATTTCCTCTTAAAGGAAAGATGTAATTATAAATTATTTATAGAACTTAGGAGACAGAAATCTTTTTATGGCCCTCAAGTCTTAGTTTTTGAACTTTTGGCTTTAGGACACTTTTTTTTCTTTTTTGGTAATGCATGGTATGGTATAATCTGTGTTTTCTTTCAAATATATTAAATTTGGAAGGGATCTCATTGTGAAATTATGATACAGTGTTGTGGTTTTAAACTCACAGTGGTTAAACCTGTGATCAGCCTGTATTGCACCCTTTCCTGGGAATTGATCTGTCCTCAAGAAGGAGCCCTCAAACGTAGAACAGGAGAAAATGCTCACTCTTTAGGTAATAATGATTGTATGATTGCTCACGCTTGCATCTGTTGCTAACGCACAGTCTAACCCAGGTGCTGGGGGAACTGCGTGATGGGGCTGCACTGTCTCCGGGTTCTGGTGTCCAGGCCCCAGCGTCCCCGGGGCCCTGCCGCCGTCTGCAGTGACTGCAGCAGCCGCAGGGGTGTGGACGGGCGCTCGGGGTCCAGCCCCAGCTGGTGCCCCCGAGGTGCTGGCCTCATTCGTCCTCCCAGCAGCCTCCAGGAGAAGGCGGTGTTTCATCCAGATCAGGGGCCTTCAGAGAGGTCAAACGAGCGTGGCTTTGTCTCGCCCACGCCCGCCCTATTTCCACACTGAACACGGGCTCCTCCTAACTGATTCTGAATCAGTATTATAACATCTCTGCGGTACAGCCGGACACACCTGCTTCTTCCTTTTCTCCCTCCAGTGCCCGTGGTGCAGACCTGGTCTTACCCGATGGGCGTGGAGCTTAGAGAATGGGGTGGCCCCTCGTGGTAGGCAGCTGCCCTCCCTGGTACCCCATAACCGCGCATCTCAGCCCCCACGAGATGCTGAGCGCCCCCCAAAGCTGCAAGGCGATCCTGCCACTAGATGGCAGTCTCGTCCAAACACTGACCCCTGCGCTGGGAGTCCCTGCGCTGGGAGTCCCCCCTCTGACCAGCAGTCCTCGTGGCATTCATTAGGTCAACAAATATTTTCGAGTGCCTGCTGTGTGCTCGACACTGTCCTAGGCAACAGAGAGACATCGGGGAGCAGGACATGGAGCTCCGTGAACAGACTTGGCTGCGGCCGAGTGGGGGAGGAGGACAGCAGTGGGGGAGGAGGGCAGAGGGCGGGGGTGGGGCCGGGGACTGAGAGGAAGAGGGGTGAATGACCCGACCTCATTTTGGAAGGAGCACTTTGGCTGCCTGTGCAGACTGGACGAATGGACAGGGGAGACCAGATGAGAGCCTATGGCCAGACCCTAGGAGAGAGACTTTTCAAGGCTGAATAATAGTCCATCATATGTAAACACTACATTTTCTATATCCCTCCGCCATCGGACAGACCAGAAAGACCAGGAAGGAGCTTTAACTTCAGGTGGTGTCTGGGGTGACCCCGGTGTGAGGAGTTTTTGAACTTGGTGCTGGTATTATCAAGTCCTGGGTTCTTAGGTGGCACCTGGTGGTTTCATGGCCCTGTATTTCCCAGGGGTCATCAGGGCTTGGCGGCTTTCCGGGGTCCTCCCCGGGAACCCGTGGTTCAGAGGGGGGGCGCTCTCCCTGCTCCTGCCCCCAGGAACACTGACGTTTCTGCCAAGTCTTTCCATCCAGAAATGTGCTGCCTCTCCAGTTCTCTGAGTTTTCATTTTCGTTTTTCCCTAACGTCTTCTTATTGCCCCCTTCCTCCCTCCTCCCCCCTCCCCCTCCTCCTGCCCCCGGCTCTTCCTCCGGCTCCTTCTGTTTGTTGAGTTTATGCCTAGGTTTATACTTTCCCTTCTTTGGTGGATGAGATTCCTTAGTCATTGTATTTTCTTTCTTTTTCTTCTTTTTTAACATGGAAAACTTAATGAACTTGGATGTCATCCTCCACGCTAATCTCTGTGTCCTTCCAAGTTTAGAATGTGCTGCTGAAGTGAGCATTTGTATTTTTTTAATTAGATATTTTTAAACTATTTAATTCATAACTGACTCCTTCCCTTACTGGTACTGATGGTTTTCAGTTGATTCTTATGTGTTTTCCAAGTGGAGGATTCTATCAGCTGTGATAACAATGCCTTTTGTCTCCTCCACCCCGTAGCTGTGTCTTTTCTCTCTGATTCCTGCTGTATTGTGAGTGAGACCCGAGTTGTGTTCAATGCTAGTGATGTCCTTGTTCTCATTTTACTGTGATTGCTTTTTAAAAAATTTTATAAATTTATTTATTTTGTTTTTGGCTGTGTTGGGTCTTCGTTGCTGCGCGTGGGCTTTCTGTAGTTGCAGTGAGTGGGGGCCACTCTTCATTGCGGTGCATGGGCTTCTCATTGTGGTGGCTTCTCTTGCTGTGGAACACGGGATCTAGGCATGCGGGCTTCAGTAGTTGTGGCACGTGGGCTCAGTAGTTGTGGCTCGCAGGCTCTAGAGCGCAGGCTCAGTAGTTGCAGTGCACGGGCTTAGCTGCTCCACGGCATGTGGGATCTACCTGGACCACGGCTCGAACCTGTGTCCCCTGCATTGGCAGGCGGATTCTTAACTACTGCACCACCAGGGAAGCCCACTGTGATTGCTTTTGATGTTTCCCCATTAAATCAGATACAGAAAGTTGGCTTGAGACATTGTTTTGCAGGTTCAGTTCTTCCTTTGCTCAGAGTTACTAGGATTGGGTGGTAGATTTATTAAATTTCCTCAAGGCATTCTGTTATTACTTTAATTATTGATTTTCTTTTTTACCCTGGAGTCTCCTTCAGGAAATCCAAATATGTGTATATTTGGTCTCCTGGGTATGTCTTCCACATCACATATTTCTTTAATCCTTTTGATTACTTTCATGCATCCTCTGATTTTTAAAAGTTTATCATCTAATATGCTTTGCTTTGTTTCTTTACTTGAATTCAACTATTGTGTCTTTAATCTTTAGTATAATTTCTCTGATTGCAAATTGTTTCTTCTTTATGACTTCTTGCTCTATCTTCATAGCTATAAAAGCTCCTTGAATTTCAATGAGGATGCAAATTAGAGATTTTTTTTAAAATTTCCTATTTCTTCCAATAACTTTGTTTCATAGGTACATATTTATCTGGATTCCTCAGATGATTCCCCTTTTATGAACTGCTGAGACTTTCCATATAGATCTAGTGATCTTCTGAATCGTCTATCTTCACAGAGGGAAATCTGTTGTGTCATGTCCCAGGGGTGGTGTCCACGCCAGTGACTTTCTCTCACGCTGAGACTCAGGGTAAACTTTGAATAATGCAAAGTGCTGGCTTCCCTTGATTTACATGTTAGCTGCATTTCTAAAAAATTCAGTGTCTAATAAAGTGTAAAAACTCTCCTTGTGTTTCTATGTAAAATAGTGTTAGATTCTGGACTCAGATCATTATAAACAGTTTTTTTTTTTTCACTTCCTGGATGCTGGGTATCCTAAGAAAGGGGAGAGGGCTGCAAGAAGCAGGCACACCCCTGACATTTGTAGGGCCTGGGGCAAGGACGCAAATAAGGGCCCACTGTTTATTGGCAAGGTTCTGATCAGTGTAATTAAGTAGCCTATGAAGGATCAGGGATTTTGGGTGATCTGTTAGGTTGTGGATTTGATGAAAATAATCTTCTGGCTCATTTTCATTGTTTTTATCAGTAAGGTATGAATTTTTTGTGGCAGATTTTATTCTTTTTTCCTGCTAAGCCTTTTCCCCCCGAGTTTATGTTAGTATTTTCTAATTTCTATCACTTCATGATTTTGAATGATTCTCAAAGATTTTTAAAAAACTGTGATGGTATTCAAAGTGTATAGTTTTTTTTGTTTGTTTTTTTCGGTACGCGGGCCTCTCACTGTTATGGCGTCTCCCGTTGCGGCGCACAGGCTCCAGACGTGCAGGCTCAGTGGCTATGGCTCACGGGCCTAGCCGCTCCACGGCATGTGGGATCTTCCCGGACCGGGGCACGAACCCGTGTCCCCTGCATCGGCAGGCGGACTCTCAACCACTGCGCCACCAGGGAAGCCCCAAAGTGTATAGTTTTTATATAAATTTTCATCAAAATATAAATTAAAGTCAATAAAATAGTTGAAAATGTATTTCACATTTTTCACATTTTTTAAAATTACCTTAAGTAATTGTAGATTCACATGCAGTAGCAAGGTATAAGATTCCCTTGTCCCTTTTACCGGTTATCCCGAACGGTACCATTTTGCAAAATGCTAGTACAATGTCACAACCGGAGAGGAACATTGACACAGTCTGGTTTTAGAGCATCTCCATCACCACCTGGATCCCTCCCGTGGTCCTTGTACAGCCACACTCACTTCTCTCGATCCCCACCCCCTCCTTAACCCCGGGCAACCACTAATCTGTTTTCCATTTCCATAGTTTTGCTATTTCAAGAATGTTATACAAATGGAATCATACAGTATGTAAGCTTTTGGGACTGTCTTTTTTCATTCAGCATAATTCTCTGGATATTAATCCAGGTTGTTGTGTATATCAAAAGTTTATTCCTTTTTAATTTCTTCATAGTATTTCATGGTGTGGATGTACCACAGTTTATTTACCCGCAAGTCTGGGTTGTGTCTAGTGTTTTGCTATCATGAATAAAGCTGTTACAAACATTATCATGAATAAAGCTGTACAGGTTTTTACGTGGACATTTTGTGGAAGCATTTCTCTGGGACAAATGCCCAGGAATGTGATTGTTGGATTGTATGGCAGTTGCATGTTTAGTTTTTTAAGAAATTGCTAAAATGTGCTTCCAGAGTGGCTGCACCATTTTATAGTCACGCCAGCAATGTGTGAGTGATCCAGTTTCTCCACAGCCATGCTAATAGGTGTGTGGTGATATTTCACTCTAGTTTTAATTTGCGTTTCCCTGATGGCTAATGATGTTGAAGCACACCTTTTTTTTCTTTTGCAACTTTAAAAAAATGTTATTTATTTAATTATTATTTATTTTTGGCTGCGTTGGGTCTTCGTTGCTGTGCGTGAGCTTCTCATTGCGGTGGCTTCTCTTGTTGTGGAGCACGGGCTCTAGGCCCGCAGGCTTCAGTAGCTGTAGCACGCAGGCTCAGTAGTTGTGGCTCGTGGGCTCTAGAGCGCAGGCTCAGTAGTTGTGACGCATGGGCTTAGTTGCTCCGCAGCATGTGGGATCTTCCCAGACCAGGGCTCAAACCTGTGTCCCCTGCATTGGCAGGCGGATTCTTAACCACTGCACCACCAGGGAAAACCCAACCTTATTCTTCTTTTCCAAAGTTGTTTTATCTAGTCTCGTTCCTTTGACTTTCTATATAAATTTAGAATTATCTCATCTATGTACACACAAAAAGTCTTCTGGGAATAGATATCTTTACTGTGTTGAGTCTTCCAATACACAAACATTTATCTAGATCTCCTTTGATTTCCTTCATCAGCATTTTATAGTTTTTAGCATACAAATCCTGTACCTATTTTGCTAGATTTATACCTATTTCTTTTTTTTTTAGCAATTGTAAGTATTATGTTACTCTATTTCTAATTTTGGTGTTCATTGCTAGAATATTGAAATACAGTTTATTTTTTATGTTTATCTTGTATCTTGCAAACTTGCTGAACTCACTTATTAGTTGTCAGAGATTTTTTTTCCTTTAGATTCCTTGGGGTTTTCTATGTAGACAATCATTTCATCTACAAGTAGGAACAGTTTTAATTCTTCATTTCTGACCTGTATGCCTTTTATTTCCCTTTCTTGCCTTGGTGCACTGTCTAGAAATTCCAACACTGTGTTGAATAAAAGTGCTGAGAGTGGACATACTTGCCTTGCTCATAACCCTAGGGGGAAGGCATTCAATCTTCTACCATTAAGTATAATGTTAGCTTTTGGTTTTTTGTACATGCTCTTTATCAAGCTGAGGAATTTCCCTTCTATCCGAATTTTTGTAAGATTTTTTTTTTTCTGAGGAATTTCCCTCTATTCCAACGTTTATCATGAACAGAAGGTGGAAAGTGGACCAGCTGACCGTCAACATATTCACCAGCTAGATTTACTTTTTAAAAATGTGGATGGTTGGGAGAGTGTTTTGTGAACCACTCGTTAAGAAAAGGGAGAGTGGAATTTTTAATGTTTTGATTTATACCCTTTCTTGTATGAAAGAATTTAAGAAGTCTTATAGAGATAAATGCAAGAAAATAAAAGATAAAAATGTGGGGGGAAGGACTTCCGGGTAAGATGGCGGAAGAGTAAGACGCGGAGATAACCTTCCTCCCCACGGATACAACCTTCCTCCCCACGGATACACCAGAAATACAGCTACACGTGGAACAACTCCTACAGAACACCTACTGAACGCTGGCAGAAGACCCCAGACCTCCTAAAAGGCAAGAAACTCCCCACATACCTGGGTAGGGCAAAGCGGAGATATTCCCGCACAGAGGAGCGGTGCCGAGCGGCACTCACCAGCCCGAGAGGCTTGTCTGCTTGCCCGCCGGGGCGGGCGGCGCTGGAAGCTGAGGCTCGGGCTTCGGTCAGAGCGCAGGGAGAGGACTGGGGCTGGCGGCGAGAACTCAGCCTGAAGGGGGCTAATGTGCCACAGCTAGCCGGGAGGGAGTCCGGGAAAACTCTGGAGCTGCCGAAGAGGCAAGAGACTTTTTCTTCCCTCTTGGTTTCCTGGTGCGTGAGGAGAGGGGATTAAGAGCGCTGCTTAAAGGGGCTCCACAGACGGGCGCGAGTCGCGGCTGAAAGCGCGGAGCCCAGAGACGGGCGTGGGACGCTGGGGCTGCTGCTGCCGCCGCCAAGAAGCCTGTGTGCGAGCGCAGGTCACTGTCCACACCGCCCTTCCGGGAGCCTGTGCAGCCCGCCACTGCCGGGGTCCCGGGATCCAGGGGCGGCTTCCCTGGGAGAACGCACGGCGCGCCTCGGGCTGGTGCAACGTCACGCCGACCTCTGCCGCTGCAGGCTCGCCCCGCACTCCGTGCCCCTCCCTGCCGCCCGGCCTGAGTGAGCCAGAGTCCCCGAAGAGGCTGCTTCTTTAACCCTGTCCTGTCTGAGCGAAGAACAGACGCCCTCCGGCGACCTACACGCAGAGGCGGGGCCAAATCCAAAGCTGAGACCCAGGAGCTGTGAGAACAAAGAAGAGAAAGGGAAACCTCTCCCAGCAGCCTCAGAAGCAGCGGATTAAAGCTCCACAACCAACTTGATGTACCCTGCATCTGAGGAATACATGAATAGACAACAAATCATCCCAAATTGAGGAGCCAGGAGTCAGTGCTGTGCCTCTGAGGTGGGAGAGCCAACTTCAGGACACTGGTCCACAAGAGACCTCCCAGCTCCACATAATATCAAACGGCGAAAATCTTCCAGAGATCTCCATCTCAACACCAGCACCCAGCTTCACTCAACGACCAGCAAGCTACAGTGCTGGACACCCTATGCCAAACAACTAGCAAGACAGGAGCACAACGCCACCCATTAGCAGAGAGGTGGCCTAAAATCATAAAAAGTCTGCAGACACCCCAAAACACACCACCAGACGTGGACCTGCCCACCAGAAAGACAAGATCCAGCCTCATCCACCAGAACACAGGCACTAGTCCCCTCCAACAGGAAGCCTACACAACCCACTAAACCAACCTTAGCCACTGGGTGCAGACACCAAAAACAACGGGAACTACGAACCTGCAGCCTGCAAAAAGGAGACCCCAAACACAGTAACATAAGCAAAATGAGAAGACAGAAAAACACACAGCAGGAGAAGGAGCAAGATAAAAACCCACCAGACCTAACAAATGAAGAGGTAATAGGCAGTCTACCTGAAAAAGAATTCAGAATAATGATGGTAAAGATGATCCAAGATTCTATTTCCAAGATCCAAAATCTTGGAAATAGAATAGACAAAATGCAAGAAACAGTTAACAAGGACCTAGAAGAACTAAAGATGAATCAAGTGTCGATTAAAAACACAATAAATGAAATAAAAAATACTCTAGACGGGATCAATAGCAGAATAACTGAGGCAGAAGAACAGATAAGTGAGGTGGAAGATAAAATAGTGGAAATAACTGCTGCAGAGCAAAATAAAGAAAAAAGAATGAAAAGAACAGAGGACAGTCTCAGAGACCTCTGGGACAACATTAAACGCACCAACATTCGAATTATAGGGGTTCCAGAAGAAGAAGAGAAAAAGAAAGGGACTGAGAAAATATTTGAAGAGATTATAGTTGAAAACTTCCCTAATATGGGAAAGGAAATAGTTACTCAAGTCCAGGAGGCACAGAGAGTCCCATACAGAATAAATCCAAGGAGAAATACGCCAAGACACATATTAATCAAACTGTCAAAAATTAAACACAAAGAAATCATATTAAAAGCAGCAAGGCAAAAACAACAAATAACACACAAGGGAATCCCCATCAGGATAACAGGTGATCTCTCAGCAGAAACTCTACAAGCCAGAAGGGAGTGGCAGGACATAATTAAAGTGATGAAGGAGAAAAACCTGCAACCAAGATGACTCTACCCAGCAAGGATCTCATTCAGATTTGATGGAGAAATTAAAATGTTTACAGACAAGCAAAAGCTGAGAGAGTTCAGCACCACCAAATCAGCTTTACAACAAATGCTAAAGGAACTTCTCTAGGCAAGAAACACAACAGAAGGAAAAGACCTACAATAACGAACCCAAAACAACTAAGAAAATGGGAATAGGAACATACATATCGATAATTACCTTAAATGTAAATGGACTAAATGCTCCCACCAAAAGACGCAGATTGGCTGAATGGATACAAAAACAAGACCCATATATATGCTGTCTACAAGAGACCCACTTCAGACCTAGAGACACATACAGACTGAAAGTAAGGGGATGGAAAAAGATATTCCGTGCAAATGGAAACCAAAAGAAAGCTGGAGTAGCAATTCTCATATCAGACAAAATAGACTTTAAAATAAAGACTACTAGAAGAGACAAAGAAGGGCACTACATAATGATCAAGGGATCGATCCAAGAAGAAGATATAACAATTGTAAATATTTATGCACCAAACATAGGAGCACCTCAATACATAAGGCAAATACTAACAGCCATAAAAGGAGAAATTGACAGTAACACAATCATAGTAGGGGACTTTAACACCCCACTTTCACCAATGGACAGATCATCCAAAATGAAAATAAATAAGGAAACACAAGCTTTAAATGATACATTAAACAAGATGGACTTAATTGATATTTATAGGACATTCCATCCAAAAACGAGAATACACATTTTTCTCAAGTGCTCATGGAACATTCTCCAGGATAGATCATATCTTGGGTCACAAATCAAGCCTTGGTAAATTTAAGAAAATTGAAATCATATCAAGTATCTTTTCTGACCACAACGCTATGAGACTAGATATCAATTACAGGAAAAGATCTGTAAAAAATACAAACACATGGAGGCTAAACAATACACTACTTAATAACGAAGTGATCGCTGAAGAAATCAAAGAGGAAATTAAAAAATACCTAGAAACAAATGACAATGGAGACACGACGACCCAAAACCTATGGGATGCAGCAAAAGCAGTTCTAAGAGGGAAGTTTATAGCAATACAATCCCACCTTAAGAAACAGGAAACATCTCAAATAAACAACCTAACCTTGCACCTAAAGCAATTAGAGAAAGAAGAACAAAAACATCCCAAAGTTAGCAGAAGGAAAGAAATCATAAAAATCAGATCAGAAATAAATGAAAAAGAAATGAAGGAAATGATAGCAAAGATCAATAAAACTAAAAGCTGGTTCTTTGAGAAGATAAACAAAATTGATAAACCATTAGCCAGACTCATCAAGAAAAAAAGGGAGAAGACTCAAACCAATAGAATTAGAAATGAAAAAGGAGAAGTAACAACTGACACTGCAGAAATACAAAAGATCATGAGAGATTACTATAAGCAACTCTATGCCAATAAAATGGACAACCTGGAAGAAATGGACAAATTCTTAGAAATGCACAACCTGCCAAGACTGAATCAGGAAGAAATAGAAAATATGAACAGACCAATCACAAGCACTGAAATTGAAACTGTGATAAAAAATCTTCCAACAAACAAAAGCCCAGGACCAGATGGCTTCACAGGCGAATTCTATCAAGCATTTAGAGAAGAGCTAACACCTATCCTTCTCAAACTCTTCCAAAATATAGCAGAGGGAGGAACACTCCCAAACTCATTCTACGAGGCCACCATCACCTTGATGCCAAAACCAGACAAGGATGTCACAAAGAAAGAAAACTACAGGCCAATATCACTGATGAACATAGATGCAAAAATCCTCAACAAAATACTAGCAAACAGAATCCAACAGCACATTAAAAGGATCATACACCATGATCAAGTGGGGTTTATTCCAGGAATGCAAGGATTCTTCAATATACGCAAATCAATCAACGTGATACACCATATTAACAAATTGAAGGAGAAAAACCATATGACCATCTCAATAGATGCAGAGAAAGCTTTCGACAAAATTCAACACCCATTTATGATAAAAACCCTGCAGAAAGTAGGCATAGAGGGAACTTTCCTCAACATAATAAAGGCCATATATGACAAAACCCACAGCCAGCATCGTCCTCAATGGTGAAAAACTGAAACCATTTCCACTAAGATCAGGAACAAGACAAGGTTGCCCACTCTCACCACTCTTATTCAACATAGTTTTGGAAGTTTTAGCCACAGCAATCAGAGAAGAAAAGGAAATAAAAGGAATCCAAATCAGAAAAGAAGAAGTAAAGCTGTCACTGTTTGCAGATGACATGATACTATACATAGAGAATCCTAAAGATGCTACCAGAAAACTACTAGAGCTAATCAATGAATTTGGTAAAGTTGCAGGATACAAAATTAATGCACAGAAATCTCTGGCATTCCTATATACTAATGATGAAAAATCTGAAAGAGAAATCAAGGAAACACTCCCATTTACCATAGCAACAAAAAGAATAAAATATCTAGGAATAAACCTACCTAAGGAGACAAAAGACCTGTATGCAGAAAATTATAAGACACTGATGAAAGAAATTAAAGATGATACAAAAATGGAGAGATGTACCATGTTCTTGGATTGGAAGAATCAACATTGTGAAAATGACTCTACTACCCAAAGCAATCTACAGATTCAATGCAATCCCTATCAAACTACCACTGGCATTTTTCACAGAACTAGAGCAAAAAATTGCACAATTTGTATGGAAACACAAAAGACCCCGAATAGCCAAAGCAATCTTGAGAACGAAAAATGGAGCTGGAGGAATCAGGCTCCCTGACTTCAGACTATACTACAAAGCTACAGTAATCAAGACAGTATGGTACTGGCACAAAAACAGAAAGATAGATCAATGGAACAGGATAGAAAGCCCAGAGATAAACCCACGGACATATGGTCACCTTATCTTTGATAAAGGAGGCAGGAATGTACAGTGGAGAAAGGACAGTCTCTTCAATAAGTGGTGCTGGGAAAACTGGACAGGGACATGTAAAAGTATGAGATTAGATCACTCCCTAACACCATACACAAAAATAAGCTCAAAATGGATTAAAGACCTAAATGTAAGGCCAGACACTATCAAACTCTTAGAGGAAAACGTAGGCAGAACACTCTATGACATAAATCACAGCAAGATCTTTTTTGACCCACCTCCTAGAGAAATGGAAATAAAGACAAAAATAAACACATGGGACCTAATGAAACTTAAAAGCTTTTTCACAGCAAAGGAAACCATGAACAAGACCAAAAGACAACCCTCAGAATGGGAGAAAATATTTGCCAATGAAGCAACTGACAAAGGATTAATCTCCAAAATTTATAAGCAGCTCATGCAGCTCAATAACAAAAAAACAAACAGCCCAATCCAAAAATGGGCAGAAGACCTAAATAGACATTTCTCCACAAAAGATATACAGACTGCCAACAAACACATGAAAGGATGCTCAACATCTTTACTCATTAGAGAAATGCAAATCAAAACTACAATGAGATATCATCTCACACCAGTCAGAATGGCCATCATCAAAAAATCTAGAAACAATAAATGCTGGAGAGGGTGTGGAAAAAAGGGAACACTCTTGCACTGCTGGTGGGAATGTGAATTGGTACAGCCACTATGGAGAACGGTATGGAGGTTCCTTAAAAAACCACAAATAGAACTACCATATGACCCAGCAATCCCACTACTAGGCATATACCCTGAGAAAACCATAATTCAAAAAGAGACCTGTACCAAAATGTTTATAGCAGCCCTATTTACAATAGCCCGGAGATGGAAACAACCTAAGTGTCCATCATCGGATGAATGGGTAAAGAAGATGTGGCACATATATACAATGGAATATTACTCAGCCATAAAAAGAAATGAAATTGAGCTATTTGTAATGAGGTGGATGGACCTAGAGTCTGTCATACAGAGTGAAGCAAGTCAGAAAGAGAAAGACAAATACTGTATGCTGACACATATATATGGAATTTAAGAAAAAAAATGTCATGAAGAACATAGGGGTAAGACAGGAATAAAGACACAGACCTAGTAGAGAATGGACTTGAGGATATGGGGAGGGGGAAGGGTAAGCTGTGACAAAGTGAAAGAGTGGCATGGACATATATACACTACCAAACGTAAGGTAGATAGCTAGTGGGAAGCAGCCGCATAGCACAGGGAGATCAGCTCGGTGCTTTGTGACCGCCTGGAGGGGTGGGATAGGGAGGGTGGGAGGGAGACGCAAAAGGGAGGGGATATGGGAACATATGTATATGTATAACTGATTAAATTTGTTATAAAGCAAAAAAAAAGTGTAATAAAAAATAAATTAAAAAAAAATTGTGGGGGGGAAATAGAAAAACCAAAAGCTAGAAGGAAAGTGCATGATTGCTAGTTTGGCAAGGAGTTTCTAGAAGCCAGAGGGGAGAGGGAAACCTGATTCATGATGAGAAGATGAGAAGAAGCCAGCTACTGATGAAACACACAATCTTCCTGGGACTGAAATGTACAAAAATCAAGTCTCCTTTAGGTATCTGAAGGGAACAAGGGATCGATTTTCTAAAGTCGTCAAAGGCATGTTGTAAAGCAAAACTTATATGTCTGAACACCCCACTAGCACCCCTAGGTAACAGTTCTCTCCTTTATTATTCTTTTAAACAATTCATACATTGACTCTCTCTCTGCAGTATTTAATCAGAAACACAGCATTACTGTTAGATTTCAGTGAATTTAAACCAGGTGAGAATATTGGGTTACGTGCCAGAGTGACAGTACAGCAATAAACTTCAGGGATGGAGATGTGATACTATTGATGGTACGTGTTTGTGTTGACAGCTGGGGTCTGCTAGCTGAAATGTCGAGGATGCCTGTGAGTAAGCTCGGCAGGGGCTGTCGTAGAGCTCAGTATGACTGCAGTACAGTGGGTGGAGGTCGAGGACGTTTCCCACTGCAACTGCCCTTCCCGGGAGAGCATGGTGACTAATGGCCTTTAATAGGGTCAGCTTCTGGACGGAGGGATGGAATGATTCGTTCTTCTAGGAGGACGATCGTGGGTGTTGCTCCTTGAGTGACCGTGAGCTGGTTCCTGGTCAGAACCACGTGGCCTGGCGCCCGTGCCCCAGGCTTCTTTATGGAAGCGGAGAAAAGGGAAGGAAACGGTGGGTCCCACTGTGGAATGAGTTTTATGTTCCAGAAGAAAGTTCTGCTTTTCTGGTTCTGGGTAACCGTCACGTTGGATGGAAGGTAAGCCGGAGGTCTTTCCACTGAATTCATGGAACATTCAAGTTCCAGGCCCTGAACTTGGCCGTGACCTTCTGAAATGTTCAAATCGCTCTCTGGAAAACATGACCAGACCTGCTCCCTCGTGCTGCTTTTCCTGGCTGCCGACGCACAGTAGATTCTCTGTGCTCTGTTCTCTCTTCCTGAAAGTTTGTTTGGATGGTTAAGCTTGCCCTTGAATTTTATTTGTTAGCATATTGATTTCCGCATCAAAAACTAGGTGAATACTGAGGGAAGCGTTTTTCCTAAGCAAATTACAGTACAGATAGAGTAGAAGTGTGTCCTGTTGATACGTGCCGTCCCCCTCCCTCAACTGAATCTTGCTCAGATTTTCTTAAACGCTCTTGGAGGGGATATTTATCCTCATTTGATCAATTCCAAAAAGCCCAGCTGAGGTGGCTTTATGCTGCGGGAATTCATTTCGGAGCCTGAACGCAAGAGATTAATGATAAATGAAATCAATATATATTTGATGATCTAAGTGCAGAGTATTAAAGTCAGGAACTATGGGTGGGGTTGATGGCGGAGGGTCCGAAAGGAAGACATGCAGACGGCAGTGGAGCGGCAGGAAGGCTGGAAGGAAAGTGCAGAGGAGGGCACAGTCGCGGCTTTGTTCTGCCCTGCCCGCAGTGCCCCAGCTGTGTGGCCTGAAGCAAAAGGATCCCCCAGCAACGCCGCCAGTCCCACTCTTGGAGTAGCCGCGTCTGTGGGCTTTCGAACGAAAGCAGGTAGAAAGGGTCCTTCTGCCGTTTGCCTCGTTCTCAGTGCGTTTTCCGAGTTAACCCATCCTGGCTCCCGGCCACCCCTGGGGCTCCTTTTGGGCCCTTGCAAACCATTCCTTTAAAAATCTGTTCTCTCGGGCTTCCCTGATGGCGCAGTGGTTGGGGGTCCGCCTGCCGATGCAGGGGACACGGGTTCATGCCCCGGTCCGGGAAGATCCCACATGCCGCGGAGTGGCTGGGCCCGTGAGCCATGGCCGCTGAGCCTGCGCGTCCAGAGACTGTGCTTCGCAACGGGAGAGGCCACAACAGTGAGAGGACCGAGTACTGCAAAAAAAAAAAAAAAAAAAAAACCTGTTCTATCAAACTCTAGTCTTCGGTCAGGTAAAAATTTTAAATCATATTCATTTTTTGAATCGGTCACAGAATCATATGAATCACAATGTAAAGGTACAGTGAAAAGCTTTGCTGCCACCCCTCTGTCTGCCTCGTTCAGCACTGTCTGGCCCTCCGCTATCCTTCTAGAGATTCCCAGTGTGTGCAGAAGCAGGTGTGCGTCCTCTTCCCTCTCTGTGCACGGATGGTGGCGGGAATGGTCACACGTTCCACGTGGTGAGCCCCGGAACCCAGCCCGCACCCTCCCACGTGTGCGGTGTGCTTCACTCCTCTCCAGCCTGTCCCTCATCTCTCTGTGCTTATGAGAGCCGTTCATGACCTTGTTCAAAGTTATCTCCGCTTCTGGGGTTGTCATTTCCCTGGGCCAGGAAATTTACGCTCCTTAGGTGGTTTTCTTGGGCTTGAGTTTCCTCTCACTAAGGTTTGGTCTGCCCTCTGCAGGGCAAAACCATTTTGGGGGGCACGTGTGTGCGGGGAGACAGGAGAAGGGGCAGAGCTTTTGCCCTTAATTGTTTTCAGCAAACCTCAACTCCTTTCCAGGATTAGCCTTCCAGACCATTTTCTTACAGGTTTCTGCCAACTTCATAGTCAGGCAAGGCTCTGCGTCCTGTCCTTCAGTTTTACGCAAGTCCTCGACTTTGCCTGGGTCACCGTCACGCTGATTGTTTAGGGATCACCCCTTTCTCCCGTCGGTGTCGTTACTCACTGTGGGATGAGACTCTCCCATTTGGAGAAGCATCACGTGTTTCGTTACCTGTAAGACGAAGTTAACCCCACCCATCTCAGGAAGTGGGGAGAACAAAAGGCAATGGCCTCTGTCAGGAACCAAGAACAGAGCCTAAAATGTAGCTATCTTTATAAAACCTGCTTTTCCTCTCAAACCATCCTCCATAACAGGATCTCCGAGTTAGGAAGTATGGCAATTAAATAAAATCCACCTGCTTTGGACTCTGGGGCATCTTGACCAGGCTCTTCCAGCTCTGCTTTCCTAAGATGATACGCCTTTTTCTTCCTTGCACTTTGTCAACAATTCCTTTTTCAGTCAAAGTTAAAGTTTTCCTTTTTGGTTCCAAGCAGTAAAATTAGGGCCAGGTTTTGACTAAATATGTGGAAGAATGTCCTAGCAGCCACAGAAGTGCAGGGAAGCGTGCTGCCCCAGGAAACAAAGAGCTCCCGGTTATCGGTGGGGAGGTTTCATTCTGCGCTGAACTCCTTGCTGGAGGTGTTGGAGGGCGATGGGATCACATCCTCACTAACGTCCTTCCCAGCCCTTGAGGGCTTGCTGTGAAGCTCAGAGACCTCCTCCTCAATGTCTTCTCTTGTCTCCTTCCATGTGGGAGACACTGCTCCAGCCCCTCGGACCACCAGGTACCTGATGACTCCAAACCTGCATCTCTGCCCCAACTTGCACCTGCCTTCTGGAAACGCTCCTCCAGCTGCCCACGGTGTCTCGTGGCTGTTCTGCACGTGTTGCGTCCGTCCGTTCGTTCCTTCAACAAATGTGTCCGCTGAGTTGCAGGCATCTTCCCAGGTGCCGGGGACGCAGCCACGAGCGAGACAAGGGAAGCCCCGGCTCTCCTGGGTCTTACACTGCGTTCGTGTGGGATCTGTTGGAGTGATGCTCACCCCTCTCACTGCACTTGTTTCCCTGCTTCCTCTAGCATCTGACTCCTGCCGACGGCAGTGCTCTCCCGACACCCAGATCAGCTCTCCTGTTATCCGTCAGCCTCCTTTCCTTCAGCGTGTGATTGTCTTTGTCACCACGTCTACCCACTTCTTTTCATTTTCTCTGGGTTCCCCTGACCCCACCTGGCACAGTGTCTCTCACCTAAGGCACAGAGCCTTCCTGGTTGAAGTCGGGCTGCTGGTAATGTTTGCCCCACCCTCTTGTCCTGAGCGACTGGGACCAGTTTGGGTCAATTCATTGACAAAGTTGGTTAAATTGGGGAATCCTAAAAAATGAAAGATATACTTTAAACATTTTATTTTCATCTAAAACGTTCAAGTGCTTTCACTCACTGATGTCCAGTTACAGAGCCAAGGTATTTTCTTGGAGCGCACCTGTCGGTGGGAACCCTTTGGCATCTTCCCACACCTGTAACACACCTTCCATGATTTCCAGCTTTAAACAGGAGCAAGGACTTAGGTGCTTCCGAAGAAGACTGCCTGCAGAATCCTTTCACGTGTTTGCTAATGGTCCCCTCATCATTTAGAGCTACTTCGGGCATTTTTTAAATTGAAGTATAGTTGATTTACAATGTTGTGTTAGTTTCAGGTGTACAGCAAAATGATTCAGTTATATATATATATATATATATATATTTATTTATATTTATTTATATGTAATATGTGTTTTCAGATTCTTTTCCATTATGGTTTATTACAAGATGTTGGATATAGTTCCCTGTGCTATACAGTAGGACCTTATTTACCTCTTTTATATATAGTAGTTTGTATCTGCTAATCCCCAGCTCCTAATTTATCCCTCCCCCATCCCCTATTTTAACAGCTCACTTTCATCCAGTCTTTTCAAACCATTCAGAGTGGCTTTTGAGGAAACAATCTCTCTCTCTCTCTGCGCTATTTCATTGGTTTACATAATAATTAAGTTACGTAAATAAAATCACTGGTACAGCTAGCATAAATAGGGTTGGAACAAATAGACCTACTCTCAGTATGCAGACAACCCATGTGGAGGGTGCTGAAGTGCACGGCTGTTCCAGGTGGGGCCTCCCAACCAACTGTGCTCATCCTGCCCAGGACACTGGTCAATGTGTCCTGTTCAAATGGGCACCTTGGTTATCTTGGTGAGCTGGTTATATGTAAAATGCTAGGAAGAGGGTGGATGAACAGCAGGCTTTGCATCAGCAGGGCCATCATCCTGAACCACAGCTTTGGATGGCCCAGCCCTCTGCTCAGACACCTTGGGCTCTCCCGCGGGAGACCAGGGGCAAAGCTCCTGCCCGGATCCAGTGTGATCCTGCGGCAGCCTCTGCCCAGCCCTGTTATTGCCTTGAGCTCCAGTCCTGGGCCACAGGGGGGCTGGTTCTCCAAATACACTCAAGACTTTCCAACAATCAAGCCTTTGTTGGCCCTGGTGAGCAGAGACCCGGCACTGCTCCTCCAGGACGCACGTCCATGCCCGGCACCTCTCCTGCTGGCCCCTCCTGCCACTATGGACCTTGACAGCAGTGCTGCTCACCGCAGGAGGGAGGACCGACTTGTAAGCATCACCTCCGCCGTGAAGACTTTCTCAATCCCACAACAGGATGAGCTTTTCCCCTTTTAAAGATACGCTGCGTTTGGGCTTCCCTGGTGGCGCAGCGGTTGAGAGTCCACCTGCCGATGCAGGGGACACGGGTTCATGCCCCGGTCCGGGAAGATCCCACATGCCGCGGAGCGGCTGGGCCCGTGAGCCATGGCCGCTGAGCCTGCGCGTCCGGAGCCTGCACTCCGCAATGGGAGAGGCCACAACAGTGAGAGGCCCGCGTACGGCAAAAAAAAAAAAAAAAAGAAAACAAGAGAAAAACGCTGCGTTTGTCTTTCTGCTCAGACCTCCCCGCGTCCTGCCCTGTACTGCTCTTTCCTGCCTCTTCCTTCTCTGCTGCTTCCAGTGGCCTGTGCGCTGGACCTGGTGGCAGCACACTCAGGAATCAAGCCCATCCCAAGCGTGGCTGAGGCCTCTCTCTCCCCTTTATCTCATCTTCTTCAAAGCCAGTATCTTTCTAGCCTTTATTCCTGGCATGGAGGCACCCCCAGGCTTCAGTCTTACTAATTGATTTGGAGTAATGACGGGGCTCTTTTTAGTTCAAAAATAATTCATAGAGTCTTGAAGGCTCATCCATTTATTTCCCTTTACTTATTAAAAAAAAAAACCCAGCTTTATCGAAGTGTAATTTACATATCACTAAATTCACCCATTTAAGATGTGCAAGCCAAAGAGTTTTAGTCAGTTTACCAAGTTACAACCATCCACCACGACGGAGCTTTAGAACATTTCTGTCACACCAAAAAGATGCCTTGTATCAATTCCAGTCAATTACTGTTTCACACCAGCTCCAGGCAACCACAAATCTGCTTTCTGTCCCTACAGATGCGCCCTCGACGTTTCCTGCCACCTTTTGGTCGTTGGAGTGTTTTTCAGACCAATATATGTGCTGTTTGCCTGAGGAACTTTTCTTCTGATTCAGTTACTAGACTTCTTTTGTTACCCTCTCTTTGACTCTTTCTCCCAGCGTTTAAGTTTCTTTTGGTTTTCTTTGTGTGAACCTCGTTGGCCTTTGACTTATTAGGAAAGTTGAGGTTTCCCCCCTCCTTTAGAAGATGGAAAATGTGGAGAGTGTCATGTACAACACAGGTGCTGAATATTATTGATTGAATAAAGCAGCCTAAGCCCCATGCTCCTGGGACTTCCAGAAATCACTGAGGGGAACACGACCCACTTTGTGCTCCTAGACTTGGAAGCTTAGGGAAAAACTCACGTTACACCCGTACATAGGTAGCTATTTGGTCTAGGCTTGTCTTTCACATATAACGTGAACTTCAGAATCTGAAGGCCAGTGATGAATTTTTATTATTTATACGAAGCTCCAAGGGAAGGTGATGGGTAGATAATAAGGCTCTTGTAGGCTCAGGGGGTGGTCTGGACGTGGTCACCTAATGAGTCAGTGGCTGAGACAAGGACAGACAATGGGCATTTTTATTGTACAGGGGTCTATAGTGCTAATGACCATTATCTCAATCTGCCTTCCTTTACCCTGTAACGATGTTATTTATACTTAAGTTAAGCCCTTTTGGAGATTTTAAAAATGTGTTTTCTCTAATTCAGGAAGGGTTTTCAAGATTTTCTCCCATAGTTTACAGTTACTTATTACAAGAAACTATTTGCTTTTCTGAATCCCGAAAGAGTCGCTTCTCTTTGAAGATTCTGGGGCCAGCTTCTCCTGAAGGCAAAGAGGTAGAGAAAGAAAGAACAAGTGCTTTGCAGGCAACAGGCCTGAATTGAACTCTGGCTCCTTCCTTTTTATCTCTACGTCCTTGGGCAAGATAGCAAATCTCTCTGAACCTGAGTCCCTTTTGGAGAAAAAGGAGAGCTACCAGGTCAGATCATATCTGACTCAGCTGGACTTCGACGCTGAGGAAGCGTGCCATGTTGTATTAACAGAACAGAAGGTAGGTGGCTCAAAGGAGGTTTACCTTGGGGACACAGTGATGTCGTGGGAGAACCAGTTCTCTCTGTCTTTCTCGTCTACCCTCCTGGCCACCTCCCTTCGCCGTCTTGGTGGAGATGGTTGTTGTAGTGCTGGTGACTGCAAGCAGGGAGGACAAAGCCCCATGGAAGAAGAGGGCATTCTTCCAGTGTGTCCCCTTAAGGGCAAGAAAGCGTTCCCGGACTCTCCCACCAGACCTCCCCCAATCGCTAGCAAGGAAAATGGAATCACCACGATTGGCTTAGACCGTGTAATTAAGATTCATTCCTGAGCTAAGAACAGTGTGAACTTCTATCAGCATCACATTCCATGGAGTTCATTAGCAAAGAAGAAGGAAATGGCTGATGGACAGGTGATCCCCGGTGACTGTTATTCCTGTTTTGTGATGTTACTCTAAGCCTGAGGTAGTTATTTGGATCATGGTTTTTGTTAAAGGAATAGCCTTTGTTTTTTAAAGAGGTTTCAGGTTTATAAAAAAAAATGAGTGGAAAGTATAGAAAGTTGCCATATACCCCCTCCACACCCCGCTCTGTTTCCCCCTTTATTAACAGCCTGCACTGTGAGGTACATTTGTTACAATTGATAAGCCAATAGAGATCTGTTTTTTTTTTTTCATTTTTTTTTATTGACGTATAGTTGATTTACAATGTTGTAGATCCTTTATTATTAACTAGACTCCACAGTTTATATTGGAGTTCACTCTTTGGGTTGGTTATACATTCTGTGGCTTTGGACAAATGTATAATGACATGTATCCATCACTGGAGTGTCACACAGAATAGATTCACTGCCTTAAAAGTACCCTGTGATCCACCTAGTCTTCCCCCCACCTTTCTTCCTCCAAACCGCGGCAGCCACTGATTGTTTTACTGTCTCCGTGGTTTTGCCTTCTCCAGAGTGTCGTACGGTTGGAATCATACAGGATGCAGCCTTTGCAGACTGGCTTCTTTCACTCTGAAATCTGCATTTAAGGTGCCTCCAGCTCATTTCGTTTTTCTTTTCTTTTTTTTTTTTTTTTTTTGCAGTACATGGGACTCTCACTGTTGTGGCCTCTCCCATTGCGGAGTGCAGGCTCCGGACACGCAGGCTCAGTGGCCATGGCTCACGGGCCCAGCCGCTCTGCGGCATGTGGGATCTTCCCGGACCGGGGCACGAACCCGTGTCCCCTGCATCGGCAGGCAGACTCTCAACCACTGCGCCACCAGGGAAGCCCCAGCTCATTTCTTTTTAGTGCTGAATAATATGGACGCACCACAGTTTGTTTATCCATTTACCTATTCACCATTTGGTTGCTTCCACTTTTAGGCAATTATGAATAAAGCTGCTGTAGACATGTCTGTGCCAGCTTTTGTGTGGACATAACTTTCCAATGCATTTGTATAAATACCAAGGGGTGTGGTGGATCATGTGTTGAGGATATATTTACTTTTGTAAGAAACTGCCAAATTGTTTTCCCAAGCGGCTGTACCATTTTGCACCTCATGAGCAATGAATGAGAGTTCCTGTTGCTTCACATCTTTGCCAGCATTTGGTGTTGGCGTTTTCGATTTTCACCATTCTAATAGGTGTGCTGCGGTATGGATTATGATTTTTTTTTAAAATCTTGGTATAACTGGAAATTTGAACTCTGATTAGCTATTTGATAAGAAATTACTGTCAATTTTTTCAGTTGGGATAATAGAATTGTTGTTTTTTTTTCCTAAAAAGAGTCCTTATCTTTAGAAACACAAACTGAAATATTTACCAATGAAATAGGATGTCTGGGATTGCTTCAAAATAATTGAGGATGGGGGAGAAGTGGATGATGGTATTTGCAACAAGATTGACCATGAATTGATAATTGGGTTGATAGGTACATAGAATATCATTATAAGATTTCTTTCTACTTTTGCATATGTTTGAAGTTTTTCATAATAAATGTTTAAAATTAAAGTTCGAGGCCATGTTATTAAAAAACAGTGCACTCGTAGGTGTTTAGTAAAAATTTCAACCTGTCTTCTAGCACCACCTTCAGATTAAGCTCAACCCTTAACGGTATTATGTATGTTCAATAATTGTACATGTACCGGACTAATAATTATTTAAAGGAACTTCTTAGAAACTGAAGAACCTTTTGGTAATATAAGAAATTTTACCTAACATTGTTTAGAGAATATATGTGATTTTTTTCAAAGTGAATTTTTTTAAATTACAAAAGCAAAAAACAGTACAATGTGCACTACAGCAAAATAAAAAACATATGGAGAGGCAAAAAAAAAAAACATAAAGGACATAAAAATCTTACCCACTCCACTGAAAGAGAGCCACTCTTAATCAGAGCCTTGTGGTATAATTTTCCAAACCCTTTATTGCTTATCTGTGTGTTTGTATCCAGGTGTTTTATGTTTGTATACAAATATACAAAAATTAAGAATTATGTCCTTAATAGATGTACCGTTCTGTTTTATAACAACATGTCTGACACATTGTTTAGGGACTGCATAGGACACCATTGTATGGCTGTGTCATAATTTATCTAACTAGGCCCCTGTGTTGAACACTGAAGGTTTTTTCCCAGCTTTTTGCTGTTACAAACAGAAGAGAAGCGATGGACAGTTGTGAAGAGCACAGACTGTGGAGTTAAATGGCGTGAGTACCGTGTGCAGAAAAAAGTGGGCCCGTGGGCCTGGGGCGGCTCTCCTTACAGGGCTGGCGCTCGGCTGGCCTCTGGGAACTTGGATTTCGGGATGGTTTCCACCCCGCACGGATGAGGGGGTCACTGTGCTTAAACTCTCTGTGCAAACACTGTGGTTTATGCTGAACTCCTGCTTTCTTTCTGGGTGTCTGGACTCCTGTTGGGTGCTAGGCAGAGGGTGCCCGTGTGGCCAGCCCCCAGTTAAACCCTCGGCCCTGGGTTTTTCTCTAGCGAGCTTTCTTCTTATATAACATCACACTGGCGCTGTCACATCTTGTTTCTGGAGGAACGAAGCACACCCGCTCTGACACCACTGGGAGAAAGTTCTTGGAAGCCTGCATCTGGTTGCTCTGGCCTTTGCCCCATGCGCCCTTTCCCCTTCTCGTAGCCTTTCACCGTGTTAATCCCAGCCAGGAGCACAGCTCCACGCCCTGCGGGTCCTCCTAGTGAATCGGCAAGCCGGGTGCCCCAGGGGACCCCTGACACAGGTTCAAATCTTGGCTCCGCCACTTCACACCTGAGTAACTCAGGCAAGTTACTTACCCTCTTTGTCATTTCCAAATCGTTAATTTGGGTTAAAAAAATAGTTTTATCTTGTTGGATTTTTGTAAGGAATTAAATCAATTAAAATATGTAAAGTACTTAGAATAGTCCCTGGCATGTGATTACTTTTCAATGAATGTTAAGAATTATTATCTTGGAAGCGAGATGTTTATGTGTATTTGTAATTATTATTATTTTTTAACAAATTCCTAGAAGAATTGCTGGGCTTAATACACATTTTTTTCTTTTTGTGTGTCCTGATCTTAAAAGTAAGATATGTTTACTGTTAAGGTATTAGAGATACTTGCTATAGAAAAAGCAATTCCTCTATGACTCTATTTTTCAGATATGGCTATTTGTAGTAATTTGCCACACACATGTCCAAATTTATTTCTGCATAGACTAATATGACCAGTATAATAAAGCATTTAAAAAATAGCGCCATGTACATACTATTTTATTGTATATGCCTGAATATAAGGGGGTCCTTTTATTCAATGAAGTTTCCTAAAAAACTTTTCTTGTCTTCCATTTCAAATAGAGATGAAATAGAAAACACATAATTTTAATGTTTAATTTATTAACTTTAGTTACACCGTTACCTTTGAAATCACACATTATGTAAATATAATCATTTAGAATTCCATTGTTGCTCTTTTTTAAAATTATTATTATTTATTTGGCTGTGTCGGGTTTTAGTTGTGGTGCGAGGGGCTTAGTTGCCTTGCGGCATGTGGAATCTTAGTTCCCTGACCAGGGATCGAACCTGCATCCCCTGCACCAGAAGGCGGATTCTTAATCACTGGACCACTAGGAAAGTCCCCTGTTGTTGCTCTGTTAAAACAAGCATCATAGGCGTCTTTGACGTCCCTAGAGCATTTTTGAGGTTATTTAGCACCGGTTCTGGTTCTGGGGCATGTCAGCTGTACCTCCACCTGTGGCTCCGGACAAACACTCTGATTCCACTGGAAATTTTATCCTATTCCCATAACACTGGACGGTCAGCGTTTGTTTGCCCAGTTCGTATTATTGCCACAACTTGACTTCTCGCTGTCCTGCTTTCAAAGTTCTCTTTAAAAGATTTGTTTTCAGTGATGGCTGATACTTAAAATTGTGAGGTCATGCCCTCAGGAATAATTACTTGGAGTGTGTTAAATTTCTCTACCTCCTTTTAAAATGGTTTTATCAGGTTACTGCCATCAGCATCTAAAACTATCACTGTCACTGGTGGTCCAGTGGTTAGGACTCGCTGCTCTCACTGCAGAGGGCCTGGGTTCGATCCCTGGTGGGGGAAATAAGATCCCACAAGGTGCCTGGCCAAATAAATAAATAAATAAATAAATAAATAAATAAAACTATCATTGATGAAGGTTATTTTAGGATGTGTCTTCCTTAAACAGTATTTAATATTGATTGGATCATGATGGTTTTGGAAAAAAAATTTTTTGGAGACAATTGGGGAAATTTTAATATGAACTGTGTACTGTGTAATATTTTGAGAATATTTTTCATAGGTGTGATCATGGTGTTGTAGGAGAGTTTAGGAGATCCTGCTGGAAGTATTTGGGGGTGAAGTGTTGTGATGTCATGTGGTTGGCCACATACTTTCAAATGAGTCAATGAGAAGGAAAATGGAGAGGGGTTGAGATAAAGGCCAAATGTGGTAGAATGTTTATGCGGTAAAATGTTTACAATTGGTAAATGTAGGTAATGGATATAGAAGGTGTTCATTGTAGTGTTCTGGGTACACTTTTCTGTGAATCTGAAAATGTTCACAGTGAAAAGTCGGACAATAAAAAAAGACTTTTTCCCCTTCAATATTATAAAACATTCATCCATGTTTACTTCTAGGACTTTTATATGTTCATATTTTACACTTAAATTTATACTGAATTGAACTTATTGTTGGCATAAAGAGGGAGATATGGCTGTTACTTAATTTGAAGTGCTACCTTATGTTCAATTCTTTAATTTTTTTATAAATTTATTTATTTATATATTTATTTAATTTATTTCGTTGCGTTGTGTCTTTGTTGCTGTGCGCCGGCTTTCTGTAGTTGTGGTGAGCGGGGGCTACTCTTCGTTGCGGTGTGCAGCCTTCTCATTGCAGTGCCTTCTCTTGTTGCGGAGCACTGGCTGTAGGCGCGAGGGCTTCAGTAGTTGTGGCATGCAGGCTCAGTAGTTGTGGCTCGCGGGCTCTAGAGCACAGGCTCAGTAGTTGTGGTGCACGGGCTTAGTTGCTCCGCGGCATGTGGGATCCTCCCCGACCAGGGCTCGAACCCGTGTCCCCTGTGTTGGCAGGCGGATTCTTAACCACTGAGCCACCAGGGAAGTCCTGTTCAATTCTTTTAAATGTTTTTTGGGGAATTTCCATTCTGTTGTAACCACACTGGTTTTCTGATGTAATTTTATGGCATGTGTTCATCTCTAATAAGGCAAGTCTCTCCTCTTATTCTTCCTCTTCCAGATTTTCTTAGACTTTCTGATGCCTTTATTCCTCCAGGTGAATCTTGGAGTAAATACATCAAGTTCATGATTTTGAATTTTGTTAAAATTATAGATTCATTATTTGGGCAGACTTGATGTCTTTATAATATTTAGTCTTTTTATTTCAATAACATAGGATGTCTCTGGAGAGCAAAGAATCCTTCAGAAGTTCAAGTGACCATCCCAGAACTATTTTGTTTGTTTAAGTTAGCATTGTATTATAGAGTAGGTAAATATGTTATTTACTTCAGTTTTATGAGATATGGATGCAGACATGACTAAGACAGCATCACTGCCGCTCAAAGAGTTCACAGTCTTACAAAGAAGCATAGTTTAAATAATGTGGTTCTGTGGGAAAATACAAGCATTTACAAGGGACAGAAATACCATAAGGGAGTGAGTCAGTATTTGATTCTGGCTGGGATGGGCAGGCTCCCAGGGGAAGTGATGCCTGCCCAGGAATTTAGAGGAAAGCATAGGCATTTGCCAGGTAGCCAGGCTACAGTGGGATATCAAGTCAGAGGGAATATAGCAGATACGAAAGCGTAGGGACCTGAGACAGTAGGGCATGTTCAGGGCACAACAACTGGCTTCATGTTGCTGGGAGATAAAGGGAGGGTGTACTTTTGAAAGGTGAGGGTAGAGTAAGGGGTATGGGGGTGCAAGATGATACACCAAGAACTGGGGACTTTATGCTAAAGGTAGAAGGGAGCAGCGGCAGGGAGCTTTTAAGCAGAGGTGTGATAAGGTCGCATTTGCCTCCTTGATGGGTGGAATGGGGAGGGGTTTGGGCAGCAGCAACACGGGAAGCATCGAGTTGGAAGCTTGTGCTAGTTTATCCTTGTGTGAATTAACAGCCTGAATTAAACAAGTGCCAGCAAAGATAAGAGAGAGGCAAGATTAGAGCAATGTTAAGAAGATGAAATACACACAGGACTTGATTTAAATATTTTTGACTGTAAAAGAGAGTCATAGTTGTACAGGATGTTTTCTCGGGTTGGTATCTTGTCCAGTTTTCATGATGAGATACATGTTAATTGCATAACAGTTTATGGGATTAAGAAGATGACTCATCAGTTTCAAAACTCTCCCGATAAGTATGTAACTGTTCTGTAAATTGAAGTGGTGTCACTGTGTTCACAAACTCAGCCTTTGTAGATTGATCCATACATATTTGGGGAAGTCAAACATCTTTTCTGGGCTTATTCTTCACCATTTATTTATTTATTTATTTATGTTTGGCTGCGTTGGGTCTTCATTGCTGTGCACAGGCTTTCTCTAGTTGCAGCGAGTGGGGGCTACTCTTCGTTGTGGTGCGTGGGCTTCTCATTGCTGTGGCTTCTCTTGTTGTGGAGCTCTAGACACGTGGCTTCAGTAGTTGTGGCTCGCGGGCTCAGTAGTTGTGACTCGCGGGCTCTAGAGCACAGGTTCAGTAGTTGTGGTACACGGGCTTAGTTGTTCTGCGGCATGTGGGATCTTCCTGGACCAGGGCTTGAACTCGTGTCCCTTGCACTGGCGGGTGGCTTCTTAACCACTGCGCCACCAGGGAAGTCCATTCTTCACCTTTTAAAAAGGGGGGTTGAGCTTGATCTCATATGCCTTTCTGCTCTGAAGTCATCCTATGCAATTTATTTTCCTTCATACATCCGCTTCTATGTGCTCTGGGTTGTGCCAGGTTTTGTAGTTTATAGCAAAAGAACTATGACTCTTGTCTTTGACAAACTAGTCTTGATGGAGAATAACTCACAGCACTCCTACTGAAAGGAAGTAACGTGTAAGAGCTGATGTGTTTACAGTACAGCTTATAAACTCACTCATGCATTCATTCCCTGCTCTCATGATGTTTGCACTCTACTGGAGAGACAGTAAACCAGTTAACAAGTAAACATACAGTCGACTAAATGGTGGAAAGTGTCACAAAGGTCCACAAACCAGGGAAGTGTATGTGTGGAGGGTCTGATTGACTATTTCACATGATGTGACAAGAGAAGCCCCTCTTAATCGAATGAATGAGAAGTGAGAGCCAGTCGGAAGTGAGAGTGAGTGAACCATATGGTCTGTGTAACGTAGGAATGTGGGGAAAAGCATCCCGGGCAGGGGGAACAGCAAGTGCAAAGGCCCTTGGGTGGGAGCAACTTGGCTTACCTGGGAAGAGTGAGGAGGCTACTGTAGCAAGACAGGTGTGTGTGTAGGGGGGGGCGAGTCCACTGGTAGAGGGAGGGGGAAGGGAATTCAGGGCCTTGAAGGCCATTGTTAGGGCTTGGCTTTTCTGCTGAGTGAGACAGAAAGCCATAAGAGCATGTCAGTGGGGTTGTGATATGATCTGACCTGGGTTTTCGAAGCATCACTCTGTTACGTGAAGATCAGGAGCAGAAGAAGGGAGAAGAAGGTTAGGAGGCAGCTGCAGTGATCCTGGTGGGAGGTGACTGTGGGCTGGACCAGGTGTGGTATCAGTGGAAGTGGTGAGAAGTGCTGAGGAGGTGGCATTTACCGTATTTATCCTGATATCTTCCGTTGATGGAGATGGAGGAGACTACGTGAGACATCGATGGAAGAAAATCTAGAATTTGGTTTTGTTCCCGTTAAACTGAAGATGCCTTATTAGGACATCAAAGTCTAGGCGGCAAGAAGGTAGTTGGATAGATGAGTCTGGAGTTCAGAGGGCAGGATCAGGCTGAAGATATACAGGCGGGATCTAAAAGCCACAGCTTGGCTGTGATGGCCACGTTAAAGGCAAAGAGTATGTTGGATGGAGGTGACTGGGCATTAGGACGCTGGGAGTCTAGAGGAGATGAGGAGAAACCAATGAAGGGGACAGAGAGGAGGACCGGGGAAGTGGCAGAAAACTAGGAGAGTGTGGTGTCCCTGAAACCAAGGGAATAAACTGTTGTTGAGAGTGACCAGCGGTGACCTAAGATGTTGAATGAGAGCTGGGAATTGGCCAGTGTTGAAGTGATGCAGCACATGGAACCCGCCGTCCTGCTCATAATTTTTTCCCCCATTACATACTTTTCACTGCAAGATTTAGTGAGTCCTAAGCGTTTTCACATAAGGCAGTCATTTCTTTTATTTATCTATTTATTTTTGGCTGCGTTGGGTCTTCGTTGCTGCACTCAGGCTTTCTCTAGTTGCGGCTAGCGGGGGCTGCTCTTCGTTGCGGTGCACCGGCTTCTCATTGCGATGGCTTCTCTTGTTGCGGAGCACAGGCTCTAGGTGCACAGGCTTCAGTAGTTGTGGCTCGCTGGTTCTAGAGCACAGGCTCAGTAGTTGTGGCGCACAGGCTTAGCTGCTTCGCAGCATGTGGGATCTCCCCGGTCCAGGGCTCGAACCCACGTCCCCTGCATTGGCAGGCAGCTTCTTGACCACTGCACCACGAGGGAAGTCCCCGATAAGTCAGTCATTTCTGAGGGCAGTTTGTCCTTGTGACTGGCATGCATATTTATTATTAGTGGCAGTATTCATCGTGGAGAATGTTGTCAAAGCGTCGTCTTCACCGCCTCCGCCTCAAAACTTGCTTATTCGTCTATTCATTCATCCAAGAACTAAGTCCCAAAAAATACTTACGAAGCGCCTGTCTTATGGCAACCCAGGTTTTTCCCGAAGGTCTGATTTCTCACGCGCGGGACTGTGCCTTCCTTCCTCGTGACACCTGGCCTCAGCGTCCCCGCAGTGAGGTTTTTCCAGCCTGCAGGGTCCAGCCGCAGTTCTCAGCGTCCGCCCCTAGAGGCCGGAAGTCGGGCAGCGGGCGCGTCCCTCCCCCGCCTGGGAGGGAAGCTTTGGAAGATCCAGAGAGATATGCAGATGAGGTGGGCGGGCAGTATGTAGATGAGGTGGGCGGGCCGCGTGGGGTGGGCAGCCCGAGTCGAGGTGGACGGCCTGCGTGGGGGGCGGTATGTAGATAAGGTGGGCGGGCGGTATGCAGATGAGCGGGCGCAAAGCGGCCGGCGGTCGCGGGGACTGGAGGCGCCGGCCCTTTCTTTGACTGGAGCGGACCCGCCGGACGTAACCGCCTCGCCAGCCGGAGCCGGCGCGAGCTGCCGCGCGGTGGACACGCCGTCCGAGGCGGCCGGTCGGTCGCTGCCCGAGGCCGAAGAGCATGGGCAACCACTCGGGGCGACCCGAGGATCCCGAAGCAGGTCGGTGCGGCGGGTGGGGGGTCGCCGCACCCCCTCCCGGCCGGGCGCCCTTCCCCCACCGCCCTGGGCCGGAGCCGCGCTGCCCGCGGGCGCCGAGGGGCGCGGACGGCGAAGTTCCCGGGCGTGAGTCCCGCCTCTGGAATGCGCGCCGGGGGTGGTGAACTCACCTGTGTCCGCGCCGCCACGGGGAAACGCCGCCGGCTCACCTGGCGCCCGGGCCCGCGGGCGGGGGCGGGGACGGCCGAGGGGCCGGGGTCGCCCCTGTGGCCGCGTGGGCAGTTCGTGCGGACTTTATGGGCACTGTCCGTGTGCGTGTCACACTTTCCAGAGTCCTGTGGAAGGTGGCGGCCCGTCAGCAGGTCTGTTAACTCATCCTCAGACCCGGGGCTGGATTGTGACTGTTTCTTACTCAAAATAGCCAGTGCTTATTCTGGGATACCGGCGCTTCTCCGGCTTATCAAATTTTTATTTGCTCAGGGATTGGGCGAGCTGGGTGGAAGGCAGCTGGCCTCTGGTTTTCATCTCCTGTTGGTCATCCTGACCTCCTAAGCAGAGTTAGATGCTGCTGACCGCGGGGTCGCGTTTACAAACAAAACAGAACATTTCTGTACTGTCACACACGCAAACGGGATTTCCTTTAGCCCCCAAAAGTGCATCTTGGTCGGTTGGGGAGAGATGGTCCAACTGGGACTGGAGTCCTGGGCTGGCAGGTGACGGGTCTGTGTTTGTGGGACAGAGTCAGAACTCGGAACACTTTTTCCAGCGGGTGATTTTTAAATTTGAATTTGAATGAGGAAATGGAAGCTCTGAGAGGCGCAGCGAATGGTCCAGGTGACTTATCCTTCGAATTGGAGGCAGGGCCGTTTAATTAAGACCTGGATCTCAGACTCGGGACACTGCTCTTCACTGACCTTGGCAGGGAGGCCAAGCAGGGACAGGCCACATCCTTGAGGCTGGGCAGAGGCGGGTGCCTCCCTGGCAGCTGTGGGACATTGGACTGGTGTGACAACCGGGATGGAAAACTTTGCCACACAGGGAGACCGCGAAGAAAAACTTTAGAGATGGGGTTACTTTATTGATTACGTACGGGTGACTTTATAAACTGCACAGCACTTATCCAAACTTCTTTGGGCAAAATAGCCAACATTTGCAAATTAATGCAAATTTGCGTGTGTCATAAACAGCCCTGTGATAAGCTACTAGGTGAAGGGTATGTAACATTTTAAAAACACCTCTCAGTAGTACACACTTGTTCTGTGTATTATTTCTTTAGTGTCAAAACTGTGAAGAGACTGTGCCCTTTGTTAGAGTTTTTAAGAGTTATTCATTCGGGTGCTTGTGTTCCGATTTCTAAGTGACCTTTTAATTTTAATTTAATTTTATTTTTTAAATAAATTATTTATTTATTTATTTATTTTATTTTTGGCTGCGTTGAGTCTTCGTTGCTGCGCGCGGGCTTTCTCTAGTTGCGGTGAGCGGGGCCTACTCTTCGTTGCGGTGCGCGGGCTTCTCATTGCAGTCGCTTCTCTTGTTGCGGAGCACGGGCTCTAGGCTCGCAGGCTTCAGCAGTTGCGGCACACAGGCTCAGTAGTTGTGGCTTGTGGGCTCTAGAGCGCAGGCTCAGTAGTTGTGGCGCACAGGCTTAGTTGCTCTGCAGCATGTGGGATCTTCCCGGACCAGGGCTCGGACCCATGTCCCCTGCACTGGCAGGTGGACTCTTAACCACTGCGCCACCAGGGAACGCTGATAGATAGGAGATGAAAAGGACACTTTATGCCAGTGAGTTATTTTATTGCATTTTTCAGAGTACAAATAATTTCAGAATGGGAACTCAGGCTGATTTGCTGCGAGTAAAGATACCCAATTAGAAAGTCTTAGGAAGGATTATAATGCTAGAGTATTGTTGGCTGAAAGTGTGTGTATAACTTTAGGTGATCTCCATGCTGTGATGAAATGCTATAGAATGCGCCAATGAGATCCTGGAAATGAGAGTTTAGTTAAAGATTAACGAATCCTCAATCCCCTTTACCACCTCGCCCGCATGGGAAGCATCGGGGCCTCCCACTGGCAGGTGTGGTGCATTGGACTAACATCAGAGCAAGTGCTCTGGCGGGGCATCAGAGCAGGGCTCAAGGGCGGGCGGTAGAAACAGGCAGACGAGGCAGAGCAACAAACGCCCGAGTATGATTTTCACACCCACCTTCTGTCGTGTCAGTTTTGTCCTCTGAGGCGCAGACCCTTAAACAGAATCAGGAATGAAGGAGGGTTATCAGAGGGGAGAGGGAAGGGGTGGGAAGCAGGACCGGGTCTGGAAAGCCTGTGGACCATGATGCAGACGCACCACCTAGGAATGGAAAAGGAGGGAGCAGCAAGTGTGGGCAGAGAACCATGCAGGTCCGACCAAGTCCTGGCCAGCTGCCCGGAGCCCCCAGCAGACCGCCCAGGAGAGGAGCCCCAGCTCGGGCAGTGATGGCCAGTCCTTGGTCCTCTTACTGGAGGCTGCCTGGGAGGAATGTGCCTTAGGCCCAGAAGCCAGGCTGAGTCCCAGTGGCACTGACAGCTGGAGTGTCAGCTGACCCCAGTCCTTGCAGCTGGACGCCAGGGTCTTTGTCGAATGGAGATCCAAGTGGCGCACCTCCTGGCTGACTCCCTCGGATCCCTGACCTCAGTTACTCGGACAGGGAGGGGCTGTGAGAGGGTAAATGAGGTAAAAGCCCCATCTCCAACCCCTACCCCACCCCAGCCCCCTCTGCGGGCAGGCCTGAGGCAGAAGGCGGTTCTCAGCTGCTGCTGCTTTTCTAGCCTTGGAATTGGCTGCTGTGACAGCAAAAGTCTCTTTTGTGGGGTCTGCAGTCCTCTGAGATGAGTCACTTTTACTGTGGTGTTACAGGAAGGACAGGAGAAATGAATCAAGCAGAAGGCATGAAAGTTTGCACGGATGAGGGCAGCTGGAATCATAGCGTGTTGATGACCACACCTCTTACTTCCTAAAAGATCTCAGTTAACAGTCTTTCAGTTTCCAACCAGGTTGTTGGTGCTTGCAAGTCAGAGAGGGCTGCTGGGCATAGTCGCACGGGTTGCGCACTGTTCAAAGGCAGCTGGGAATAAAGAAATGAGTGGGCCCGGGTGGGGTTGTATCGCTCTGGAGAAAGAGGTGCCATTTTGCCATTTTATGTTCACACAGAGGTACCCAGTATGCTAAAGGAGGCGTTAGTTTCTACTTAGGTTTAGAAGCTTAGAAGGCTTTTCCCAGTCTCACAGCTAGCTGATATCTGCTTACTCTTTGCTTTAAATTTGCATGTATGTGTTTAAACAGTGGCTACCAATGATAGGAAACAAAAGTAAAAGCTTCTCCCCATACTCCCTCAGGTTCCACTCGGGACTGGTTAGAGCTAATGCTAACTGTGGTTAAAGACGAATCCCACAATAGCCTCTTAAGACAGTAAAAGTTGATTTTTCGCTCATGCCCCAGTCTAGGGGGAGGTGGGGGCCGTCCAGGGAGTTGTAGGGTTCTTAGAGGCTCAGGCTGGGGAACATTGTCTTCAGGGTCTGGCTCCCCGGTTGTGCCGGCTCTGGTGGCGGTCAGGAGAGGGGAGAGGGCATGAGGGTCCTGCGGGGGCTGGTGGGGCCAGGCCTGGACGGGGTGCCCGTCATCCCCACCCGCATTCCACCGGCCAGGCTCAGGGCTGGAAGGCAGCTCAGTCTCAACCACATCTGTGTCAATATTTTCTTACGAAATTTTAGTCAGAAAAATGGAAAGATATATATAGTTAACAGCCATAGACCCACCACGTAGAGTCTACAATTAACATTTTGTTACATTTGCTTTATCCTTCTATTCATCCTGCTATCCATCCGTCAGTCCCTCTTATTTTTTGATGCATTTCAAAGAAATGGTGGTTATCTCTGTAATTCTACATAATATGCTATATCTATGCTATTTCTTGACTTATTAGCTTTGAAGGCTGTCTACTAACGGTCACTGTGCAAGGTGAGGAATTCAGCACATTTTTACTGCTGTCTTCCTGTCCTCCCCCAGTCCTGCAAGTCATACTGAAATTTTCTAAATCTATTGTTAGTAAAGTGTTAATGGTGGAATACAGTTGTTGGTGTTTAGTTGTTCACTGTAAAATTCTTTTAACTTTGCTCGATGAAATTTTCATTCAAAAAACAAAAATACTAAGGAGATCTTTTATTATTTACCACTTGTATTTCTTGACGGTAACCAACTTGAAACGGTGTCCTTGGTTGGGTAAAGGAGGATATGCTGTCTCTAAATTTCTTCTGCCTTTTCCCCTACATCCTCCATACCCTATCCTGGCCTACTCTCAACCTTTATTTTTACATGGCTAGAGCATTCTGTTTCTTAATCAGTATCATTAAATCTTCTGTGCGTGTTTGTAGGTTGATTGTAAAAATTGAAAACCAATCAGCATTTAAAATATTAGGATCCCATGTGTATTATGTGCTGGAAAATCAGGTAGTGCATTTAGATGTAGAAGAGAAGGAAATGCAATCTTAGGTCATTTAACTTATAATCTGTGACAGACAATATTACTTTAAAAGAAAAATAGAATGAGTAAGGAGATTGGAAAGTAGTATATTTATTGATACTTTGAAAATTATCTTAACATGGTTTTACCCTCTTATCCACCTCGATTTTATGGATTGTTGTGGAGAATTCATTTTCTTCTTAGAGACACAAGGCATGGTGGTTGAGAGTTTGGGCTCTGGAGCCAGACTCCGTGTTCAAATTCCAGTTTTGTCACTTAGTAGCTCTGAGACTTTGGGCAAGTGAGTTAAGCTCTAGAAAAGGGGATAGTAGACAACCTACCTCATGGGGTTGTTGTGGTCATGAATAGGTTGGAACACATGATGGGTTAGAATAGGCTCACGCGTCACAGAAAGTGCCTGGTAAGGTTTAGTTGTTACTATTCTAGGCCTTCTGACTTAATGTTTCCGTTTGGACTTGGTTGCCTTCTGGTCCTGTCTCACTCTCCGGTGAACCCACTGCTTTTTGAATCCTTTTTCTCTTTTCCTGCATTCCCTTTGCTTTGGCTGGAATATTTCCTGTGATTCTCTCTGTTGCTGAACTTTTATATATTGTATCATCTCTATGTTCACATTTTTCTTCCAGTTTTCCTATTGCCTTCTAAAATTTCATCAACTCTGTTTTCTATTTCCAGTGTATTTTTTTGTGCTCTGTTTTATCTTATTCATAGCAGTTTGGGGTTTTGAGTTAAGGGAGGAGAGGAGTGGAGTTGGGAGGAGGGCTTGAGCCAATGAGTTAGTGGCTTCTCTTGTCCTTAGTTTTATATTTCAAGGATTCATCAGAGTTTTTACAGTAGTCACAAAGAAGAGAATATAGCATGCATTTTTCTCAGATGTATTTTGTTCCATAGAAGAATTTCAGAGTGGAACTAGTGTCCTCAGAGACATACTTGGGAAAATGCAGCCTTTTAGGATTAAAAAGATATATATATCAAAGATCAATGATAACCCATAATAAAAAAAAAAGGTGAGAATATCAGATATATTTGTTACTATAATAAATGTGAGTGGGTTAAACTCACTTAAAAAAAGAGCCTCCTCCTCTAGATTAAAACAAAAAACAAAATATATGTGCTGCAGAAAAGCATATTCAGATGTTAGTTTGATTCTTAAAATTAAGTCAGTTAAAGTTGTGAATAATAAGAAACGAATTCTAAAGAAAGCTTTCAATTCAGCATCTTGTTATTCTATTTGTAACTCAAGTAAAATTTAATAATCATTATTTAAGGGTGATTTATTAATCACTATTTGATTAGTATTTATTAACCAAGTTTTCAAACTTGGTTAATAAATTTTAAATATTTTAAATATTTTAAATTGTGTTTATTTAATATAAACACAGTTAAAGTCTGACTGACAAGTCCAGTTTTTAGAAGTCTTATACATTTAATAATAATTCTTAAAAATATAGTGTTTCTTAAGTCCTCTTATACATCCCCAAACACTCACACATTCTCTCTTTATATGTGTGTGTATATAGATGCACACTTTCAATTACACATTTTAAATTAGAATCTTGAGGCTGATCAGTAACTCTTGGTAGGTCCAGTTCTCTTAAACATTAAAACACGTAATTCCAAAATGCAGGTATTTCTTAATACATACTACTATTACTACTTGTTTAATTATTCTGAATATTTTTATCCTTGATTCTAACCTCTCAAATTAAAATATGTTTACTTAAGTGTTTTACTCCAAATAATAAATGGTATTGGGATTTCATCTCATATAATTTTGGGGTTGCCTTCTCAGTTTGCTGAGGTTTTTTAACCAGCAGAGATTTCTGGCAGGAACAGGGACGGGATTCTTACCCATAGCAGGCAGAGCACCTTTTGCTGTGGTTGGGGCACATTCTTGAGCAGTTGGGTTTGCGCCCATGCAAAGATAATCCACGTGTGATGCACTGTCTCAACCTTTATCTGAGGATATCTCTCTTATGCCTTCAATCTTACAGATAGGGTAGAGAATTCTAGTTTCAAAATCCTTGTAATCTCTCTGTGACACTAACTTCAAAACTTGAAGAAGGAAGTGGTCATAATGCCCATGTACCTTAGATTCAAATTACATTTTACGTAATTCCTGTAGCTCCTGACAGGAGTCTGAGACCTCCATTCAAATGGCTGGCCGTATCACTTGATTAGGGTTTGCACGTCTTTGGGACTTAAAATATGTAAACGTTTTCCCATCTGACTCAGAAGACCTTTGACTTGATACAACTCTGCCTGCCTTTCTTAACACTTTGTCTCTTAAGGCGGTGTCTTTCTTGATAGTAAAGCAAAATGTGATTTAATTGTGGCTATTGCTCACGCCTCTGCCTGGCTTACAGTGTGACTATAGTATCAGTTAAAGACACACACCACAGAGTACCTTAAATCAGACAGGACCTTCTTTATTGATAAAAGTACAATTCAAGAAGAAAAAGTAGCAGTTACAAAATGCAGTATACTAACTAGCAAAACCGTGGAAGTGATTAAAGCAAAAGCTATTAGAAATGCCTGAAAAAACTCACATGTGAAATGAGAGACTTCAACCTGTGCCTTACAGTTTTTCTAGATTGTTTGTGGAATGGTTAAAACATTGATCTGTTCTAGACCAGAAAGAAAACCTTATTACCATCTCTTAAGGGAAATTTTACTGGTCACTGTGTGATTGTAAGGCAATAAAACTGTAGGAATAAAAATTGAAAATTTAAAAACTTAATCCATCTGGGTACAGCGTGGTGTGACTATAGTTCATTATAATGTATTGCACATTTGAAAGTTGCTGGGAGGGTAAATCATTTTGTAAGTGTTGGTGACCGATGATAACCAGACTTATTGTGGTGGTCATTTCACAGTGTGTACAAATATCCAGTCATTATGTTGTATACCTGAAACTAATATAATGTTGTTTGTCAATTATACCTAAAAAAAAAAACTATTTGGAAATTGATGCAAATAGGAACTAAAAACTATAATTCACATCATTTAGAAAAATAGTTATGAAATACTTCATAAAGTTACAAATAGCAAGCAAATTCATTTCTCTGAAAGCTTTTGTTATCATAAATGAAGTGCAGAAAATTAGAAAATAAACAACAAAAGATATCTGGGAAAACAGGAGGGAGTTTTTTTAAAGGGGCAGAAATTAATGAAGTAAATTATGACAGCATCTGTTCCCCCTTCTCCTACCCTCAGCACCTGGCAGGTGGCCTGGCACATGGTTGGCACTTAGTAAATATTTGTTAAATGAATATATGAATTAACAAAAAAGAAAAAAAAACCGCTAGAATTGAAAAATCTAAGAGTAGGTCCTTTGTTAAAACAATAAAGTAGATAAAGCTGTAGTTAAACTTAGAAAAAAACCCCACAAATACCCCAAATTAGTAATGTAAGAATGTATGTAATCAGAGATGTGGAGATCTTAAAAAAGAGAAAAAAATAGAAATTTTTGATGAAATTGAAATTTTCTAGGAAAATGAAATTACCAAAATCAATTCATGAAGTAATGAGATACTTGGGCAGAAAAATAATCTTGGAAGACATCACAAAGTGACTTAAGAAAAAAAGCTCCAAAAAGAATCTTGAACCCAGATGGTGTTACAGGCAGAGTTTTTCAAAGATCAGAACAATAGAATTTCTGTGCTATTTAAAAATGTCTAATGCATCGTTTCCCAAAGATTATTATATTAGAGAAGGTGCAGATAATGGTTTAAGGTATATACTGATGACTAGTTCTTATTTTAATAATTAAATTAAAATGTGTTAGAAAAACTGTAACTAGTTCATCGAATCTGTGTTGCTTAGGACAGGGTTAGGTTTTTAAAAAAGTGAGTCGATACTAAGTTTATGCAGAAAAATATTAAATATACAATAGGACAGGTAAATGCAAATACTGCCAAAAATGTAAAGGTGATACTCAAATAACAGAAGCTTGAAAAATACTCCAAAGTACATAAAAGATGGAGAGCATTTCAATTTATTTTGACAGAAGCAGTGCTAATACTATCAACAATCATCCTGATACCAGAGCCTTTCAGAGAGAGAGGAAAAAAGAAACCCGGAGGACAGTATGGAGTGCACATCCCGGCTGAAATATAAGCCAAATTTACTCCAGCGATGCCTTTTTAAAATATTACATCCACTGGTTAAAAAAAAAAAAAGGTTAATTCCAAGAATGCAATAATAGTATTATATAAATAGAATTTACAACATCAGTAAATTTAAAGAGGAAAAAAATTCATCTTACTGTATGTCAGTAATGCATTTAATAACACTTAACATCTACTTCATAAACATTTAATAGGAATGAATGGATTCTTTCTTAAGATAATAAATAAAATGGTCTGAAAGCCACACACACCATGCTTAACAGGAAACTAAAAACATTCCTTCAAAGGTCAGGAAAAAAACAGTGGTGCCCATAGAGGACGTTGTTTTCAGATAGACTAGCCAAGGCAGTAAGATTTTTTTTTTTAAGGTTTATTAAAAATGAGACAAAATTAGCATTATTTATAGAGACTGTAATTCTTCTGTTATAATAGCCAAGAAGATCAACTGAAAAACTATTAGAACTAGTGAGAATACAGTAAGGTAACCAGCTTGGAAATGCACGTATAGTCCTATATGTGCGAACATGCATATACGTGCGTCCATGTGTGTATGTAGATGTGTGTAGGACCGTAGCTTTCTTTAAGTTAATGATAACCGGAAACAAGGGTTTATTAAAAGGTCACATTCATGGCGTGAGCCTGGGGAGAAATGGGTGTGTGAGGCCCTCTGTGATGAACTGTGAGCTCTCCACTCTGAGCTGGATGCTCATGATCACAAGATGGATGTCCCCTGTTACACGGAGGAATTATCCTTCACATATTACAGGTTTTAAGGTCAGAAACAGTTGCTGAGTTTTGTAAAATGCCTCTTGGGCATCGCTCTTGAGATTATGATTTTTCTTTTTAGGCAGAATAATGTGATGGATTTGAAATTTTTCACCTTATAATGAAATTTTCAATCAGGTTTTTCTTAAATCCTCCTCTTGGGAAAAAAACCTTTTTAACAGGAAAGGTGAATTATCAGTTAAAGCTTTTCTTGGTCCCTTGTTGCCTTGTATGTAAAAAAGGGTGTGTGTGCAGGGTTTTCTGCTACCTTTTTTTTTTTTTTTTTTTTTTTTTGCGATACGCGGGCCTCTCACTGTTGTGGCCTCTCCCATTGCGGAGCACAGGCTCCGGAGGCGCAGGCCCAGCGGCCACGGCCCACGGGCCCACGGGCCCAGCCGCTCTGCGGCACGCGGGATCCTCTCAGACGGGGGCACGATCCCGCGTCCCCTGCATTGGCAGGCGGACTCTCAACCACTGCGCCACCAGGGAAGCCCTTCTGCTACCTTTAACATTCTGTGACTTTGGGGATGGAGGAGAATGGGATTTCACCTGGGGAGTGTGTTGCCCGAATGTGCTTTAGGTATGAGATTTCTAGTCTGTTGAGTCCTGTTTTACTTTCTTTAAGTGTTGTTACGGCTTCAATCAGCTGAGACCAGACTGTGTAGTAGTATCATAGAAGCAGCATTAAAACATGGAGAATTTCGAAGGTTTCGGTGTATCCTTATGAAGACCTTGATGGCAGCTGTCCCTTGTATTGCCAGGGAATTTTTGAATTCTCAGGAGAAAGTAGGTTTGATATTTCAAAATTAATGCAGTTGGCCAAATATTTAAAATTGAGGTTAAAAAAATCATTTAATGTTATGAAATTCAGAAAAGCTTCTTTCACAGAAAGAGTTTTTCTGCATTCCACACCACTACAGAGATAAGCCAGATATCCTGGGCTGAGGACTCCCTGGGGGGCTGGCCAGGACATTGCCCTCATCTCCTTCCCTGCCTGTCACAGAGGCCATCCCCCTGTCATAACTCAGATCTATTCGTAAATATTCTCTTACCAGTGTCCTTCTGCCTCTGCTCGTTTTGTAAAACCCGTGCTCTGTTTCTCTAGTCTTTTCTCCTTTACCCCTTATCCTCCCTCATTTCCAGCTGCTTGTTCCAAATTAAACCTAATTACGATGAGTGTTAAGATTAGGGGTTTTGATCAACTTGGAAAGTAAAGTCATAAGTTTTGACCTGAAACTATATCCAGGAAAGAACCAGTGCCAACCACCTTCAGAGCCCTTGAAAATCCCCTTTGTTTTATCTGCCAAAGAATTCATCTCCTTCCTCTAAATGGTCCTGCTTTTCTCTCTGGCACCAGTAGCCACATTAAAAAACAAAACAAAACAAAACAACTTGGAAGGTTAAGTTATCAGCAGTCTAACCACCTCTTCTGATTTATAAACAGATGAACAAAGACCCTATTCAGAGGCTCACATGGGCATAGAACTATCATGAAAATTATCTGTTTGTGGTTTTATTTTGGTCTCTTCTGCCCCCTCTTCAGTCTGAGTGCGTTACACTGTGCCAGAGTTACGTGGAATTACATGCTTGCAAGCTGGACCAAAGATGTGGCAGAAGAGTGTCTTTCTGCAGGTTCACAGTGTTGGGGAGGGGTGTGCCTTTGTGTGTGTTGTGTGTGTGTGTGTCCCTCACAACTTGCCTGGCATCCTAACCTTCTGTGGCTTTCTGCTTTTGTGCTTTCTGCCTTGGTAGGGATTTTCAATCAGTAATTCTAGGCGATTAAGAAAAAAGAAAAAATGAAAACGAAGAGATAACAGTGATTCCATTTTAATGTGATCTGTACATTAAAACAACCTCTTCTCTGTAGTAAATTCTGGTATCCGGAGTCTTACGCTACCCACTTCGGATGCAAAATCATCCCCAGAAGTATTACCGACGTCCTCCTTTTGTTTACTCAGGTCGTCACTGTCCATGTCAGTTCTGTCCCCAGTCTTGACTCTGGGGTGCCCTGGGGCTCCTTGATGGCTGCAGTCAGTCCACACGGGGTCATGTGTTGGTCACATTCTGGCCTCCCCCCGTCACTTATCTCTTGCCGCAAGTGTGTTCCCATGCACCTGGAAACCAGTAACCAAAGCTGCCAGATGTGTCTAAAGCAGAGGTGCTTCTCCTGTTGATGAAAGAGTGTGAAGTTTAGGGCCCAGACATGTTTACCGTCTCTGGAGATCTCTTCTTGTTCCCGTTAATGACAACATCGCAGGAGGCCCAAGGGCCGTCCAGGTGAGCCTTAGCCAGGGCCTCCACGCGCACCTGTGTAGTCACGTGCGGTTCCTGCCTAAGGCGTGGCCTCTGTGTCCCGTGACCCCCCCTCCCCCGGTCCTTGCCCCTTTCCTGGGATGCTCCTGTCACCGGACTCAAGCCGGCCGCGGGTTACCCTGCCCGCCACCGTCCCAGCCAACGCCCGCCGCCCGTTGGTTTACTCTTGTTACCTTCACCATCAAAAGTGCCGCCATTGGGAAGATAAACGATACCTTTAACCTCCTCCTCATCCTCCCAGGCCTCAGCTCACATGTGGCCTCCCCAGGTGGACCTTTCCCCACCAGCCTGGGCAGGCTCCCTTCTCCCCCCGCGGGGGCGGGGAGGGGGGAAGATTCTTTGTGTGGTTGCTGAACAGCCCCTGGGGCGGGGCGGGGCTGGGCTGGGGTTTGTGCGAAGTAGTGAAAGTTAGACTTCTTTCCGTGAGAGGACAGGCCGGAGCAGGGCCTGACCGGGAGGAGGGAGAGAGGAGATGCTTGGGGGGCCGGGGAGGGAGGTGAGATGGAAGAGGAGAAAGGGAGGAAGAAACAAGGGGACATGGTCTGTGTGGGAGGGGGGAGTCACTGATGTGATCCTGGGCATCGTCCCTCAAGGAATTCTAATCCCCTCTTCCCCTCAAGGCTGTAGCATCAGATTTGAGTGCTTCAGAAATGAGACAGTCAGTGTGCACAATGCAGGGAGGGGGTTGATTCTACACGGATTGCGTGAAATAAACTGCGTCTTCTCTCCGTGATAGGCCATATATTACACAGAGCCCTGGATTCAGAGACAGACGCTGGAGGTTCATTTCTCCTTTTCATGTTGATCAGATGAGGGCCTGAGCTGTATTCGTGACGTCCCTTCCACCTTTTAGAAGAAGTGCATGATTCCATGGGATGCTTTGGAGACGCCAGACTAGAAGGCATTTTGAGTTTCTAGAGTACTGTTTTTTTCCCCCAATTGCAGGCCAGAAAGGAAAACTTCCAAATAAGGGTGCATGAGCTACTCTGGGAAACAAAGGGAAATCATACTAAAATACAAGTCTAGCCTTTGCCTTGGCATGAAAAGAATGCAGACTGCTGACTGACCTAAAGGTTTCTGTTTTATTTCATATTTAGGTGAAATGGGCAGCTTTGACCATTATTCCCAAAGAAGTTGCTATTTAGACTTTAAAGGTGTTTGTGTAATACCGAGTGGATTATATTATCCTTGAGAGCCTCGTGCTCACTTTTATCTATGAGACTGCCATGCTTCATTGTCTGTGTATCAGGAGCAGCTCCTGAAAGCCAAATTTAGAAAAAATTAATCTAAGCCCACAGATGTTGACAGTAGACGTTCAGTCAGCACCCCATCTGATAACCATCACAGGCATTGCTAGGTCACTTCCCCACAGTGTAGCCGTTTAAACAGAAGGAACGGTTCAGTGATTGTGGTGGTTTGACTCACTGGGTAGCACCAGACGGAACCGTCAGGATTACACCCAAGGATGAGAAGCATGTGATGTCGAGGGGGATGAACAAAGCTGAGTGCAGAGTTGTGTGTGTGCCGATTATGTCTTTGTGGAAGTACGGTACAGAGGATGTGGATGGGCAAACCTCCTTTACTTCCGGAGTGTCTGGAAGTTTTGGGATGGGGCCTGAGCTCCACATGTCATATTTCCCTCCACTCCCTTTGGCTCCTTACTTTGCCTTTCAGACCTTTATTTACCTGTGTGGATCTCTTGGCAGTTGAGCTTTTGACTTCTGATTGAAGAAATAATAAGACGAATTAAAACGAAATAAGACTTGGGACTTCCCTGGTGGCGCAGTGGTTGAGAATCCGCCTGCCAGTGCAGGAGACACGGGTTCGAGCCCTGGTCCAGGAAGATCCCACATGCCGCGGAGCGACTGGGCCCATGCGCCACAACTACTGAGCCTGTGCTCTAGAGCCCGTGCGCCACAACTACTGAGCCTGCGCTCTAGAGCCCACATGCCACAACTACTGAGCCCGCGAGCCTAGAGCCCGTGTGCCACAACTACTGAGCCCACGTGCCTAGAGTGCATGCTCCACAACAGAGAAGCCACTGCGATGAGGATCCCGCGCACCACAACAAAGAGTAACCCCCGCTCGCCGCAACTAGAGAAATGCCGTGCGCAGCAACGAAGACCCAACGCAGCCCAAAATAAATAAATAAACTTATATATATTAAAAAAATGAAGTAAGACTAAATTAAAAGAAAGATTATTTTAAGATCAAATAATTAAATGAACACACTACACATGTGTAATGAGGTTATAATGGATTGTTCTGGTTGCTTCCGGGGAAATAGGCCTCAAGACAGAGATTTGTGTGCAAGCAGGTTTATGGGGGGGTCCCCGTGGAAACAGTACCTGTGAGGGGGCCACGGAAGTGGGGTGGCAGAGGGGGAGTGATGCAGTCACGGCCGCTGTCTGTCAGTCCTGGGGGAGCTGGAGCTGGGATGGTCCTCACACTAGTCCCATATTGAGGCCGGGTGGTCAGACCGTTGTCGTCCCCCATCAGCCAGGGGAAGACCCCAAGGGAGAATCTGTTTCCTGGCGTTTTCCAGCAATCTTTCATTTCCTTTACGATTTCTGCCCCGAAGGGAACACTCTGATGTCCTGAAAGCAGATGAAGATCACCCGGAGTTTTCTTCCTTAAAAAGTTCAGTTGTGGGGAGTTGGCTCCATGCTGACCACAGGTCCTGCCCGCACAGGGACTGGCTGACTCAGGAGGTCAGCGCGGGGCCTGACTCGCTCTGTACCCCCTGGGACACGTGTGCCGCAGGCCGGGCGGGGAGGCCAGGTCACTGCTTGCCCTGCAAAGTCACAGGCCTGGTGATGCCTGGCAGAGTTAAGACATACACATCTGGGCCCCGGTTCCCGGCACAGAGCCCCGAGACCAGTGGAATTTCTGAGTGGTGGGGTGAGGGGAATGTCTTTTCTTAATTGTAACGAGCTCCTTCTTCCGTACCTGAGGGCGGGGCTGGTGGCAGAGGGACCAGCGAGCGGGCGGTGGGAGGCTTGGGACCCCTGGGGCGGGGAGGGGGTGTGGAGGGGTTTCACCACCAATGGCCAGGGATCCCATCAATGTTGCCTACGTAGCGGAACCTCCCTAATAAACTCACTGTGGGCTGTGGAGCTTCCGGGCTGCTGAGGGTGTCGAGGTGCTGGAGGCTGTGGCCCCCCTGGATGGGCTTCTCTTCCATCCAGCTGTGCTGAGTTGTGTCGTCTGCAGTAAACCGGTGATCCTGTTTGCGGAATTCTGTGAGCAGCTGTAGCGGATGATCAAAGCTGAGGGGGAGGCTGAGACCGGTGGTTCATAGCCGGGTGGTCAGAAGTACAGGCGACAACGTGGGACTTGTGACAGCACATCCGGGGGTTGGGGGGAGGCGATCCTGGGGACTGAGCCCCTACTTTAACCTGTGGATCCCGGGTTAAGTCCAGATAGTTAGGGCAGAATTCAGGCGGCTGAGAGAGGCGGCCGGAGTGGGGAACCCACCCCTCTGGGGTCGGCTGTCGAGGCGAGTGCAGCGGGGAAGCAGGGTTCGTTCTTTCTAGCCAGGGGCCTCCCCACATCCTCCAGCTCAGCCTGGCACCTTCGCTGTGGGCTCGGCACCTCCATCTGCAGCGCCCCCCGGAGGATGGGGAGCCCCCAGTCGGGGCCCGTCATTCCTAGGCTCCAGCCTCTAGCACCCTCGTCAGACGTCGGAGCCCTCCCTCCTGCCTTTGCCGCGGGCCAGCCCGGCTCGGCTCACACCCCTGGTGGTGCTTTGCCAGGTAATCGGTGATCCCTGAAGTCCGTTAACCCTGTTCTTTATCTCAGGTTAATTTTCTCCCGTTGCTTTCTTCTTGCCATCTGGCTTTCCTACAGTGCTTAGGTTGATCTCGCTGATCGTCCTCCATGTCTCTTAATTTAAAAAAAAATTGTATTCATCCCATTATCCTTTTTCTCAGGATTTGGAGCGACTTTCCTTAGCTGGTCTTCTGACTCACAGACTGGTTTTCTGTCGTGGGCAGTATTGCCAGGCATCAGTATTTAGCACCTGAAAGCAGTCTTTCCTGAGGCCAAGTTTTCCCCTTAAAGGAAGGTGTTTTCCTTTCAGATCTTACTGAAAATAGGGAAGGGAGACTTTGCAAAGATGTGTTTCCCCACTGGCCTTGCCTTGTAATCTGGGAACCATGACCAATTTACTTCCGGGTGGGTCAGTGCCGCTGCCAGCCTTCAGTCACCCACCTCCCTTCCACCTGCTCTCCTGACCAAAACAAACACTTCTTACAGGTCCTGGGGCTTCTCTGACTGCTGTCAGCTCAGGTCCTCGTGCGGGGAGTGTGCGCTGGACTGACGGACAGGGCAGACAGACTGGGCAGGGGTAAGAGGGAGGGCTGGATGCCTGGGAAGGATAGACCCCAGGCAGCACCCCCGCAGCCTTCAAACAGCCCCTTCGGCATCAGGCCGCGGGGTTTGCGTCCCCGTGTGAGTCGGACTATGCAGAAAACAGAGCTGCACCGAGCGTGGCAGGTCGAATAGAGAATAGTCCTTTAATAAGTTCCGCCTAATTTAAAGTATACGTATTCCCTATGTCTTATGCAAACGTGCAAATTCCTGCAGGTCCCTCCCTCAGTGTGTGTGCTGTTTCTTAATACTCAACAGCCTGGGCTCTGGAGCGAGAATTCCTGCATTCTTATCCTGGCTTCCCTATTTACCAGCTGGGTGATCCTAGGCTAGTTGCTTAATTTCTTGTTTTGTTTTCCTTCTCTGTAAAATGGGGATAATAGCACTTCCTTAAAGGAATTCCTAGAACAACGTAATGCTCTTAGAACAATGCCTGGAAGGGGGAATAAGTTCTCGAAAAATGTTAATAAACATTAACAAATAAATTAGCAATAAACTTTAATGTCTCAGTAAATGTTAACCCCTCCTCCTCTTCCTTCTCCTCCTTCCTCTCATTTTCCTACTTACTTTCCATCGTCTTCCTTGAGGTAGACAGTGGTTCGTTTATCACCTGATGTTTGACAGAGTGTGTCCCCTGCTGCCCTGTCCTCCCCTCCCCTCCCCTCCCCGTGCCTGCCCCAAGGTGCTTTTGGTGTGGTCAGGAGTGTATTAGTTTCCTATTGCTGCTGTAACAAACCCACAAACTTATGGGCTTAAAAGAGCACAGATTTATTTGCCTATAGCTCTAGAGGTTAGATGTCTAAAATCAAGGTGTTGGCCGGGCTGCATTCCTTCTGGAGTCTTCAGGGCAAATCTGTTTCCTTGCCTTTTCCAACTTCTAAAGGTCACCTGCATTTTCCCTCCACCTTCAAAGTTCCTCCTCCAGCCTCTGGTTCTATGGTCACATCTCCTTTTTCTGTCTTTGACCCTCCTGCCTCCCTCTTACAAGACCCTTGTGATTATGTTGACCCCCTAGATGATCCAAGATAATCTCCCCAAGTCAAGATCCATAATCTCATCACTCCTGCAAAGCCCCTTTGCCATGTGACATATTCCCGGGCACCGGGGGTTAGGAGTGGACATCTTTGGGGCATCATCGTGTCTACCACAGGGAGGAAGACACACAGTAAACCTCGTTACGGCGTACTCCCTCCACAGTGCTGCGCTGAGCAAAGAGGTGTGGAACCCAGACCAGGAAGCAGTATTTCTTCCTGGGGACATTGGGGAAGTTTTCACAGAAGAGGGACATTCGAGTGAGTCTTTCAGGATGAAGAGGCCTTTTGGGGGTGGAAGGGCCTTTCGGCAGAGGGCGCAGCACCTGCCAAGAAGTGGAGCTGTGCGAGAATGCAGCAGTGTGGAGGGCTGGTTAACTCTTTGTTGTTGCTAGAGCATTAAGGAGGGATGGGAGGCAAAGATGTGGAGGTTAAAAAGGCAGTGTGCTGTGGTCCGGGGTTTAGAATGTATCCTGTGGAGAGAGGGGAGCCAGTGGAGCTGTTTCGGTAGTTTATTTTAAAATACAAGTGTCTTGTCTGATTACGTAAGTAATACGTGCTCATTTTATAGAAAATGAAGAAACTAAAGAACTGTGTCCAGACAATAAAAATCACTCATGATCCTGCCACTCGGAGATCATGCCTCTTGACACTTCTGTGTGGTGTGGTTACTGAGTCTTTTTGATACGCACTGTCACACGGTTAAACTGTATTTTGTATTCAGATTCACATCCTGACTTCTTTACTTAACAGTGTATCATAAAGTTTGTGTCATTAAATATTGCCAAATATTCTTAACATCTCCCTGATAGTCTATTGTTATGTATGAATGTGTCTAAGTTTCTGAATATATCCTTAGGCTAAATTATTAGATAGATATTTACTTGGCCAAAATATAAGATCATTTGTAAACCTCTTGATAGGTATTCTGTGTCCTTTCTGGAAGTGTTATAAAATACATGCAGCTGGGTAGGAGGAGAGCGTTGGTCTCATGGTAGCCTTTTGCTAGTGTTATTCTGATCCTAAATGATTTCTCCTAATTAGATAGGCAAAAAAGTATTTCATTGTTTTAATTTGTGTATCTCTTGAATTTCATATATTTATTGGTCATTTTTTCTTGTGATTTGTCTATTCCTGTCTTTTCACAATGTTCCATTGGAGTTTTAGTATTATTCTTGTTTATTTTTTGGCATGTGAACACTGCCAATCCATTTCTGTTCTATTGTTGGAGATAATTTGTACAGGGTTTTTTTTTTTTTTGGTAGTATATTAATTATTAGTTTTTTGAAATATAAAAGTCTTTTTTTTCCATTATGATTTCTAGCATTGTTTCTAGGCTTAGAAAGATTTTTCCTTCCTAAAGGTCAGATGTTTTGGGTTTCATGTTCCCATTTTTTAATATTTATGTCTTTAATCCATTTGGAATGTACTTTGACATATGTTTTAAGAAAATGTATTTAAAACATTTGGCAATTATTCCAGCAGCATTTACTGAGCAAGATTTCTTTTCCTCGCTGATTTGAATTTGCCATTTTTTATCTTATGTTAGACACTTGTATATTCTTGGATATATTTTCTGTTCTCTATATTTTGCTCATTGGTTGTATGATTTTAATTGTTGTAGCTATGCAGTATCTTAGTATCTGACAAGGCAAGTTTTCTTCATTGTAATTTTTTTTTTTACTGTTTTTCTTATTTATTCTTCCAAATGAGTATTTGAGTCACTTTAGCTGGTTTCCAAAACATCCAATTTGAATTTTAGCGAAATTGTATTACTCTAGGAGGGAATTAGCACATTTTCCAGTATAGAGCTTTTCCTTCTAGGAATGTGATAAATGTCTTCATTAATTATCTTTTGTATTATCTAGTAAAAATTTTTTTAACTTTCTTCCCATAAAGGGAGAAATGAATTAAAGGCAATGTGTGTTAAGATTGGGTGGTTGGGAAAATGGTGTTATCAGTAAGAGAGAGAGAGAGACAGAGGCTGAAAACAGGGACATCTGGAGGAGGGTGTGAGAGACAATGTGAAGAATTCACTTTTAGAAATGTTGAGTTTTAGCGCATGGGCACATCTGAATGGCTCTGCGTCTTTTGTTAAGCTGCCATCGATTTGTGTAGGGGAAAGTGGTTGCTGCTCAATGGAGATGGTCTAAGTACCTCCCTCCCTGCCCCCCAGGGATGCTTCCTTTCCTCCAGGAGGGGTGGACAGCCATGCTAGTATCTTTTACAATTCATTGTACAACAGGTGCGTTTGCTGTCATCCCTGCTGTGCTGCCCTCAGTCTTTATGGAGTCCTTTCTGGGTTTCATCCTCTTAACTGTTCTGTCTCAGGATGGCGCTTTTCAAGATGATGGGGTGAGATTGACTACTCCCTAATTTCTGAAATGCTGGTGTACTCTTTGTTGTTTTATTACGTGCTGTTTATTTTACTAGGTTTGTAGCTTCATCTGTCTGCTCCACTTTCTTCATCTGCAAGTCCACCAGCTCTGTTGGGATGACCTGTCTTCACTGCTTTCATTGGTCTGTCCTCAAGACCCAGCTTAGTTGTGATCCTTTCCTTGACCACCTCCCCTGACCCCCTGGGCTGGACCCAGTGCCCTTCTGTGCTCCCAAGTCTCTCTTTTTATCACACTGTATTGAAAGCACCTCTTTGGGTATCTGTTACGTACGTTCCGGCATCAACACCGTGTACCAGGGTGCTTGGCACATACAACATATTCAGGAAAGCTTTGTTAAAATGCATATAATCTGGGACTTCCCTGGTGGTGCAGTGGTTAAGAATCCGCCTGCCAGTGAAGGGGGACACGGGTTCAAGCCCTGGTCCGGGAAGATCCCACATGCCTTGGAGCAACTAAGCCCGTGCGCCACAACTACTGAGCCTGTGCTCTAGAGCCCGCATGCCACAACTACTGAAGCCCGCATGCCACAACTACTGAAGCCCGCATGCCTAGAGCCCATGCTCCGCAGCAAGAGAAGCCACCGCAGTGAGAAGCCCGCGCACCGCAACGAAGAGTAGCCCCCGCTTGTCGCAACTAGAGAAAGCCCGCGCACAGCAAAAAAGACTCAATGCAGCCAAAAATTTTTTTAAAAAAGCAAATAATCTGAGCTACATTCATTCCAGGACATAGATATAGAGAAATTACACAGGTGGTTGGAAATCTTATAGCTGGAGATTAATATTTGGGCATCATTCACATGGAGTGGCTGTCTGACACTTCAGAGGCGGGTTATGGAAAAGATGCAGAAAGGGAAGAGCAGAGTCAGCACTCCTCACCCTGCAACGCCCCCTCCCCCTCCCACCCCTGCCCAACCCATCTCCTTCGAACCTTATTTACGTCTGGAGTCGGGATGGAGATGGTGTATCTCAGGCCTGGTCCCATCTTCTGGCCACTGCTCAGGACACAAGCGGTTTTCAGCATAGGAGAAGCCGCGGTGTGTCAGGTAGAACAGCTCCCTCTGCCCTCCCTGCCTTCAGCCTGGAAGGGGCCCCTCGTCCCGAAGATCCCAGGAACCTGGAGCGGGCAGGAGCTGGCAGTTGGGAAGGAGCACGTCTCCTCTGTTTATTCTCAGAGACATGAGCTCAGACCGAAATGTTCCCCATGGCTGGGTGGAGGGGGTCCCAGTGTGCCAGCCCGTTCACTGCTGGGTTCCGGAATGAAACTTGCTCTGTGTGATGATTTGCCGCTGCCCTAGAAGCATTGCTGTGTTTGGATGCCGGGGGCCAAACCCTTTTTTTTTGCAAAGAACAAACCTGATCCACCTTAAGAGAGGTTGAATAACTTGAGCTAGAAACCTCAAGCTGAACATTCAGAATAAAGAGACAGAAGAAAGCATTCACCAGAAGAAAGTGATAATTCTCAAGGAGTTAGTATTCCTGATGAAACTTTTACAAGATGAAATACAGAGGATCACAGCCCCTACTGAGAACTGAATTAGTTTTCTGGAAGGAGTGTCTTGTAAACACAAAGATATTGATATCATGAGGTGAATAAGGGAAGATGCTTGAGGTCAATCCAAGAGACCTGATCATTGAACACTAGGATTTCTAGCAGGGAAAAAGGAACAGATGGAGAAGACATAAAGAGGGACTTCCCGGGCTTCCCTGGTGGCACAGTGGTTGAGAGTCCGCCTGCCGATGCAGGGGACACGGGTTCTTGCCCCGGTCCGGGAAGATCCCACATGCCGCGGAGTGGCTGGGCCCGTGAGCCATGGCCACTGAGCCTGCGCGTCCGGAGCCTGTGCTCCACAACGGGAGAGGCCACAACAGTGAGAGGCCCATGTACCATAAAAAAAAAAAAAAAAAAAAGAGGGACTTCCCTGGCAGTCCAGTGGTTAGGACTCCACGCTCTCACTGCTGAGGGCCCAGGTTCCATCCCCGGTCGGGAAACTAAGTTCCCACCAGCTGCGTGGCCCAGCCAAAAAATAAAAAATAAAAATAAAATAATCAATAAAAGGGAGAAGACATAAATAAGTAAAGGGAGAAGACCTGAGTCGAAGAAAATTTTAGACGTCAGATGAAGAGGGCTCACAGAATTCTGGAAAAAGACATAACTTGGTGGCTAGACTGCAGAAATGAAGATAAAAGGCCTGGCAGCTTCTCCACAGGAGGACAGTCCAGCTTTGAGGAGCGTGGGGATGGCACCAGGTGCCCCTGCCCTGGGGGCTAGGGTCACACCTGTAGGGACGAGTGACTCTGAAGGTCTTCGTGGCTTCCGTGCCAGCCCTGCGGGCCTGGGTGCTTCCCGGCAGCCACGGCAGCTGGTTTCGGTTCCTTGAGAAAGAAAACTCAGCTTGTAGAGGCCATTGAGTAGTTGTGGACTTGTCCCGAGGGCTGGCGAGCGAGGCTGGGCGATGCTGCAGCCAGGAGCAGCGCGCAGAACCGCAGGCAAGGTCGGCTCCGGCCGGACATGCCACTGCGTGTGCAGGAGCGTGGCCAGTGTGCCTGGCCCCAGACACGCTGGCACTGGGGCCACGGCCAGCGCCTGAGCCACCGCCTGCCGGGACCTGGAGGTCTTGCTGCAGCCACCATGCCTGCCAGTGAGCACCCCTGCCTCGGCGTCGCCGTGCAGCGGGAATTCTGGAGTCAGAGTCCAGGGCAGGCGCACACGACGTCAGGACAAGGGGCCTCCCTGGCTGCAAGGTGGGGGGCGGCAGCTGGGAAAGCAAGCGGGTGACGTTCTCAGCTGATTTGATGCGAGGTGGACCCTGCCCTCCCCCGGGACTCGCAGAGTGTGGAAGTCCCCAAGCACAGGAAAGAAAGGGTGCCGGATGCAGCCCCCCCTGCCAAGATGAATCAGTCCAATGAATCAGGGCAAGAGAAGGGTATTTTTAGACATGAAAGACTTATGTCCCCTACTTGAGCAAATATTCAGACGTCCAATGAGATGCTGGTGATTGGATCAGTAGAAATATGGGTGTGTGTGTGTGTGAAGAATTCAGGAAACACCGCACACAAGTGGAGGATGCTAATGTGGCTGAAAATGTGAAGTAGGATTCTTGAAAAGAAGGATTGCCCTCTCAGGGAAAATCTAGGGAATAGCCCAGAACTAAGAACTATTGCCTACCTCAGCGAAGCCCAGGCTTGCGGCTGGGGGCATTCAAGACATTCAGATGTAAAATTACTGTGAAAGTAATCTCTTCTTTGTTGGCAAGGGATTGGGGGCATCGTTATTTAATTTTGATGAACGTGTGGTTAGGACTGTTAGGAATGCCTGGTAACCACAAACAGAATAGAAAAGCTAGTTTTCTCCAAATAACAGGGATTGAGGGTGGTCATGAGGGGTAGGCAGGCTACAGAGGAATGGGGAGAAACAGTACCAAATCAGCCAAAGTGGGGAGAGGAAAAATGGTGAACCAGGAGTTAATAAACAGTAAACAAAATGAAGTGGAAACAATGAAGCCAAGAAACAGCCTCACAATAAGTATTCTTAGGCCAAATTCACCCATGAAAAACAGAAATAGCAATTTTAGTGTCAGACAAAGTAGAGTGAAGAACAAAAGCATTGAACAGCACAAAGAGATATATACTGATAAAAACCAAAAATAGGTGACCATCTTTAATCTTTAAGTAACTACGCAGAACAAAAACTGGGAATAGAAGAAGAATTGAATTTTAAAAAAATGTTATGCCAGGAGATGTTAATTATGTGTCTTTTCTAATTCGACGGGCCAGGGGAACTAGGTTGCCAACTTGGGATGCCCACAGGGACCAATTGGGCAGCGTGAATATGTGAATTCCTGGTGTAAAACAGCACAGATGACAGGATTGCACGATGAACTGGAGGATGCATGCCTTGCCTAAGGGCATTGAGATTCATACATTTTAAAGCACTCTGCCAGCCAAAGAAAACATATCTGTACCTTGCAGGCTGCCAGTTTTCAACCTCTGAAACAAATTAAAAAAGCAAAGTAGGGCTTCCCTGGTGGCGCAGTGGTTAAGAACCCGCCTGCCAAAGCAGGGGACAGGTTCGAGCCCTGGCCCGGGAAGATTCCACATGCCGCGGAGCAACTAAGTCCATGCGCCACAACTACTGAGCCTGCGCTCTAGAGCCTGCAAGCCACAACTACTGAGCCCACGTGCCACAACTGCTGAAGCCCTCGCGCCTAGAGCCCGTGTTCTGCAACAAGAGAAGCCATGACAGTGAGAAGCCCACGCACCGCAACGAATAGTAGCCCCCGCTCGCCGCAACTAGAGAAAGCCTGTGTGCAGCAACGAAGACCCAACACAGCCAAAAATAAATAAAAACATAAATAAATAAAACAAATAAAACAAAAAAGCAAAGTATACAGGTTATAAATAGCACACTCAGCAAATTTATATATTCTTCCTCTAGACCTTAGGATTGTTGACAGAAGTTGATCATGTGCTTTGTCACAGAAAACAAAAAGTAAAATATAAACATTGTGATTGTATTTGCAATATGTCATCTTAATCCAATGAAATTAGTGGTTAAAAAAAAAGATGATTATTAAAAAAATTGCTTTGGAATTCAGAGACACTTTTTAAATAATCTCTGCACCAAAAGAAAGTCAAAACAGAAACTACAAATCACCTAGAAATAAACGGAGGAGGAGAGTTTTGTAGCAAAATTCATGGAATAGAGCTAAAGCCATACTCAGAGGAAAATGTATAATCATAGACGCATTTACTAGTATATAAGAAAAGAAAGACTGAAAATATATGAGTGAAATATTCAACTTATGAAACAGAAAAAAAATAAGTTAATAATGATAAAAGCTGAAACTAATGAAATAGAAAACATAAAATGGTAAAGAAGATAAATAAGGCCAAAGACTAGTTCTTTGAAAGGCAAATAATGGAAATGATCTCTGATTTTTTAAAAAAAGGAAAAATATTAAAAATGAGTAAGCATCTATTGTTATAGTATGAAAGAAATGAAAAATTCAGCCCACATTTGAAAAACTGAAGGACATGGATGAATTTCCCTCAAAATATAAATTCACAAAACTGTTCCTAGAAAAAATAGAAAACTTGAAGTATTATCACTAGCGTTTAACATTGTTCTGGTATTAATGCTATTAAGCAAAAACGTCTTTTGGTTTAAATATTGAAAAGAAAAAACAAATTAGACCCAAGAATAAGGGAATTTGATTGTAAGAGAAATATAAAAAGAACAATAGCTTTTTTTCTATACTAGCAGGAACTGGTTAACCCTGAAAATTAAAAAAAAAAAAAAGAAAATCACAGGTGCCATAAAATATCTAGGATTAATTTTAACTAGACTATTATAGAACATAAGGTGAAAAATATTAAATCTCATTGTGGTTCATAAAACAAGACTTGAAATGATACAGAAACTGTACTTCTCAATTAATATGCCTGGATATGAGACTAATTTCTCCCCAGAATTATTTCTTAGGAAAAAAGGAAGTTCCTTACATTCAAGCCTCACAAAATGTTATTTTTAACTGAGCATGTCCTTAATTACTTTATTCTGAATAACAAAGTAATATTTGGGGAAGACAGACTAAAATAACCTGACTCTGATTTAATTTTAGAGTTTTAATTATAGAGTTGGTTTAGAAAAAGGGAGGCACATTTAAAACAAACTTAGTACTTAGGCCATGAGGTATGATCTCAGAGTTACAAGTGTCACAGGTTGTTGGCGTGAGGCTTTGAAAGATTACGTGACAGTACAGTAGGTGGTTAGGTCGTAGAGTTCTGAAATATATATTCCCACGGGAAGAACTGTTTTTTAAAGAATCAACCTGGTATCATGCAAATATGTATTTGTGACTTGGTATAAAATTTTCATTGACAGTATGATACTGTCACTGGACTCAAAAAGCACAGAATCTCAAACAGCTTCAGCAGTTCTCTTGTAAATTGGAATAGATGGTTTAAAAGTAGCTCTAGTGGTGATGGAGACTGTGATGTAGAACACGACTTGTGACAGATCTGGACATTTTCTTGAAATGTGAGTATGGGATCAATATTTCTTTTTTTTTTTTTTTTTTTTTTTTTTTTGCAGTACGCGGGCCTCTCACTGTTGTGGCCTCTCCCATTGCGGAGCACAGGCTCCGGACGCGCAGGCTCAGCGGCCATGGCTCACGGGCCCAGCCGCTCCGCGGCATGTGGGATCTTCCCGGACTGGGGCACGAACCCGTGTTCCCTGCATCGGCAGGCGGACTCTCAACCACTGCGCCACCAGGGAAGCCCCGGGATCAATATTTCTGAATGAATATATTTTATATAATATGATTTAAATATGAACATATAAATAGAAATTTAATGTATTAATATACATTATGTAATGCAGTAAGGCATTATATATAATAATATATATTAACACATATAAATATATAATTAAAGTACATATTTTATATGGATATATGGAATACCTATTACATGTTAAATATATATATAATATATAAATTAAAGATAGGGATTTCACCCCTTTGTCTGCAGCAATGAAACCTTTCTCAGGTTGGTCAAGAAGCTTGTATTTTGTTCTGTTTTTGTTTATTTTGCTCTTTGGGAGATGGGTATCACCTTAGATTCAGAGTCACTCTATCTTAGGATTACATTTGGCTACAAGTGACAACCCCCTCCCCCAAATGATAGAGGTTGACACCAGACCCAAGTTTATTTCTCACGTGAAAGTCTGGGTACGTGGTCCAGGCCGGCGTGGGGCTTGATGTTCCGGGCCTGGGCTCCCGGTGACTTCTGGCTCCACCGTGTGAGACCCTGACTTCGTGGTCCCAAATGTGGCATTTGTACTTCAGGCTTAAGGATGGAGGAAAGGGGTGTTAAGGAGACCTTGCAGAAAATGCTTCATCCAGTTGGCCAGAACCTAGTCACCCAGCTATACCCAGCTGCAAAGAGGCTGGAAAATGTCCTCGTTCTGAAACTATGTCCCCAGTGAAAAGTCAAGTTACTGAGGAGGAAAAGGGAAGGAATTCTGGGCTACAGTCAACCTCTGCTTACAGATACGTAACAATCGGGGGAAATATTTCAGGATACCCTGTGTCTATGATGTCCACCTAGAAACAAATAAGGAAAAACTAAATGCAAATAAGGAAAAACTAAATGCCAGAGTGGGTGGTGGTCCAGGTCAACTGGCAATAGTATGACAAGCAACTAAATGGCAAAAAGGAAAGAAAAGAAAAAACAAAGATAGTGAACATCAGTTGTAATCAGAGAAGTGGAAGTCAAACGCAACCATTTTTCGCCCATCGAAAAGAGTAATAGCTTCCCTGGCTGGTCAGGGACTCGAGAAACAGTTACTCCCCTACGTCCTGGTGGCAGCGTGAGTGATTGCAGTCGTTTTGGAAGGCAGTTTGGCAGTAGCTGTTGAGATTGAAAATACACGTTTCTATTGACAAAGCAGTTCCGTTAGGGGGATTCTGTCCTCTAGAAATAAAAGCACCAGTACTTAAGCATGCAGTGAAGGTAGAAAAAGTTTGTCAATTGCAGTACTTTTTTTGTAATGGCCCAAATCTAGGAACAGTCTGAATGTTCCTTGGTAGGAACTGGCTGAATAAATTGCAGGACATTATTCTTAGGAAGTATTATATTATTAAAAAAGCAGTGAGATCTATTCCCACTGTCTTGGAAGGTTGTAAGTGCAGTGTATTCTAACGTGATGAAATAGAATTCACAAAGGAGTGTTTGCAGCTTTATGCTGTGTATGCAGATGTCATGATCCCAAACAAAAGACTAAGCCCTTTTGTCTCAACGTGGAAGAACGCATTCTTTCCATGTCTCATAGTTCTTATCGATGGCTCAGGAAGGTAGGGGATTTTGATTATTTCAGTTTTAGAAAGAGCATGGCTATCTCTGTGTGGCTTCACTCCTTGGCATGTAGTGAAGACGTGGGACCAGCTTGTCCAGGAAAGTGCAGACCACAGAGAGTCGTGTGCTTAGCAGAGTGGACTTTACAGGTGTCTTCACTGTGCCTTGGGGACTAGCAGATCGTCAGCAGCACGGACGTTGGCTTCATGTCTGGACGGCTCAGTGAGCGGTTGCTGGTTTTATGAGATGCAGCTCTGTCTTGTCCACCTGTGGAGGTGCTCCGACCACTAGATATGACAGAAGTGATGCCGTGTGACCACCGGGGCTGGCCGGGTTACGACAGGCCCTGCAGCTGCCCTTGTTTGCAGAAACAGGGACGCTGGGAGCCCTGAGCCCACCTTGCCGGGAGGCCACCCCAGTGCTCCCACCAAACCCAGCCAAGCTCCCAGCTGCCGACCGTGCGGGCAAGCCAGCCCAGCCCCTCCCACATTTCCTGACCTGCAGAAGCATGAGCGAAATAAAATGGTGGTTTAAAGCGTTGAGGTTATGGGGAAACTAGTCCTGAAACAGTGGTAACTGAGACACGCAGGGTTGGTAGATAGCAGTGTGACTGTGACGATGTTTGTACACTCAGGGTAGAGGAGCCTTCACGGGGCTGATCCCAGCTGCGTGTCGCACGCAAATAAACCATCCCATAAACAAGAAAGGTTTGCCTAGTTATAATAAGTACTCTTAAAATTTGGTATCCCACTTGGCCTTTTTACATATAATGTTTTATTTTTAAATATTACATATATGTATTATATATTGTAATTGTATATACGTAATATATATATTACATATATGCATTATATACACTAAAAGTATGGCAAACAGTATACATTTAAAAAAATTTTATTGAAGTATAGTTGATTTACGATGTTATATATATAATACATATATAATATATACAATTATAATTATAATATATATAATACATATAAGTATGTATTAGATATTGTAATTGTATATATGTAATATATATATAGTATATATGCATTATATACACTAAAAGTATGGCAAACAGTATACATATAAAAAAATTTTTATTGAAGTATAGTTGATTTACGATGTACTAATTTCTGCTGTACAGCAAATTGACTTATATAAATATATATATATATATATATATTCTTTTTCATTATGGTTTATCCCAGGATATTGAATACAGTTCCCTGTGCTCTACAGTAGGGCCTTGTTTATCCATTCTATATATAATAGTTTGCCTCTGCTAATCCCAAACTCCCAATCCATCCCTCCCCTGCCCCTCTTGGCAACCACAAGTTTGTTCTCTCTGTCTGAGTCTGTTTCTGTTTTGTAGAAAAGTTCATTTGTGTCATATTTTAGATTCCACATATAAGTGATGTCATATGGTATTTGTCTTTCTCTTTCTGATTTACTTCGCTTAGTATGATAATCTCTGCTTGCCTCCATGTTGCTGCAAATGGCATTATTTCATTCTTTTTTATGGCTGAGTAATATTCCAGGGTTTGTGTGTGTGTGTGTGTGTGTGTGTGTGTGTGTATTATATACATACACACACACACACACACACACACACACCACATCTTCTTTATCCATTCATCTGTCGATTCATTTTTTTTTTTTTTTTTTTTTTTTTTGCGGTACGCGGGCCTCTCACTGCTGTGGCCTCCCCCGTTGCGGGGCACAGGCTCCGGACGCGCAGGCTCAGCGGCCATGGCTCACGGGCCCAGCCGCTCCGCGGCATGTGGGATCTTCCCAGACCGGGGCACGAACCCGTATCCCCTGCATCGGCAGGCGGACTCTCAACCACTGCGCCACCAGGGAAGCCCTGTCGATTCATTTTTAATTGTTGCCTAATATCCTGTGCTGGGGTCTGAAGCCTTTTTTGTTTCTTCGTTTTGAACTGGAGTACTATGCCATTTTCTCTATGCTGTATTCCCATACTGGCGTACTGTACCAGGAAACTAACTCAGCTTTGCTCAGACCACGTTACGAACACTTTCTGAAACTTTGATGTTTGTTTGCAGCATCTACTTCCCTCTTCTTTCAGGAATTCTCCTTGGCCAATTCACCATTTCTCCACTTTTAGTAGATCAGCCGATCCCTTGACATCAGTGAGACAAAGATGGTCCAGTCAGACTGAGATGTGAGGAGACATTGTCGGGGCTTCTGGGAGATACTTAGCGCTCTTCACTGGGTTTGGGGGTGTGGAGATACGAGGCCTCGAGCTGCCAGGGGCATCCTGCGGCCCTGAGGCAGGGCAGCTTACTGATGAAGGGCACCTGTCCGGGAAGCCCGGGGCAAGGGATGGAGGGAAATGGGCCCTGAGGACATCTTCCTGCTGAGCTGGACCTGACATTGGGCCGCTCCTGGACTTCCAGTTCTGCGAGCCCAAAACCTCTCTTTTTATTACTGCAAGCTTGACTTGGGTTTTCTGTTGCAAAAACTCCTAGGGACCACGTCCACAGCATTTTTGAGATTCTGGGTGACATTTCAGAGGGACCTTGCTAAATCAGAGGATCTCCAGGCAGTTCATCCGATGACTGACCCCGGGTCCTGGGAGGCCTGGCGGGAAGGGTTAGGAATGTCCTGTCTCGAGAATAGAAGACCGGGGGGATGAAAGCTGCCCTCAGATGTTCAGATGTCCCATGGAAAAGGCAATCCATTTGTTGTTCGTGGTTCCAGATGGTTTCGGAACTGGAACCCACATGTGCCATGTTAACGAAGACACCATACAGCCGAGTATAAAGAAGGATTGTCTGACGATTTGAGCTGCTCAGCAGTGGAAGCAGCTAATGCTGGGTCCAACGTGAGAGTTCAAAATAGCAACAGAAGTTGGAGGCTATCGATAACTACTTTTCGTGGAAGATTAGGCTACATGATTTCTCTTTTTCTTCCAGTTCTGAAATAACAGGATTTTGAGCCTTCTTAGGTCTCAGAAGATGTACTTATTATGTGACCCTTAGGCAAATCGTGAGGCCTCTCAGACTCTCATTTTCCTTTTCCATAAAATGAAGATAACAGCACGTTGCCGGCTGATTTTTGTGAGCCTCATAATGTGTATGAAAATGCTGTGAAAACCAAAGCCCTCCACACATGTCAAAGGCTGTTATAACTGCCTACATTGTGAACTCCAGCTTAAAGAATGTGGACAGTTCCTTAAGGTTCTTTGTTTGTTTTGACCTATGGGTGGTTAAAAAAAAGAGAGAGGGAAAAAGAAAAGTGATACTAATCAGATAAATAGGATTCAGCTTGCCCAGTCCACCTAATTCTCTTGTTTCTCCAAGCGCAAATTCAGGTGAATTTCATATCTTTTAATGTTGGAGCTCGGAAGTTTCTTGGGGGTCGCTGTGAGATAGAGCCAAGTGTCTCTCATCTTAAGGAACCAGAGCTAAATCGTGATCTGAGATAGGTCATTCCCCCCTTGCATCAAGCCTCTCAAGGTCCATCTTTTCTGTCTGACCTGAAGGAAGGCTGCCCATGGAGAGGCAGGTCTTTTCATTCACTAGAGCCTCTCCGCCCCCAGCTCCCCCTCATTCTTCGCGTTTGCTGCCTGGAGACCCTGGGGATGCTGGGAGATTCCTGCGTGCAGATGCTGAGCTCTAGGGTTAGGCGATGAGGATGGTATGTGACATGCACGATGGACCAGGAGGCTCACATGGCCTGCAGAGCAAATTCCGGGCCACTTTGCTTTCAGGGGAAACTAGCTGTCCCCATGCCTCTCGGCCGGCGCGTTGGGAGCTGCCCGTCCAGCTCCCGTTTGCATTTCGGCTCCTCCTGGTGATGACAAATCGAGCGGCTGTTCGGGCCGCCTGCAAGAAGCTCTTCTGCAAACACTGCCGCTTTGTCTCCTGCCCCATCTCGCCTTGAACCCGGCACAGAGCGGCCACTGTGTCCTCCCCAGGCCAGAGCCCCTCCTGAGTGTTAGGGGTCTTTTGTTCAGAAGCTCCCCGGTTCTGGAGCACTGTATGTGGTGGCTGTGGTCCAGTGTGAGTGTTTGGGAAGGAGAAGAATGCAGATTTACGGGTGTTTTGTAACCTCACCCAAGTCGCTGACGAAGTGGAGCGTGATCAAAGTTAATTCTGCGTTCTGGAGAAAGAAAAGTGAAATGAAGATGCGACAGACCATTTGTCCTGTTACAAAAACCATCTCTGAATGTGGACCCTACTGCTTGCCTTCAGTGAAGGAAGCCAGATGAGCAAGTCATTTGGTTCATTTGTGTGTGTGTAGAACTCTTTTGTGTGTTTTCCTCTGTTTGGTTTGCAGAGGGAGTTTCCATGAACATTAATATGAGGTATGTATGAATTTCTAGAAATCACTCGATTGAGATTCTCCAGAAGGCAGTCCAGCTATGGAAACACTTAACTGCCACGGGCAAGGTGCGGCCCGGAGACGTGATAACAGACTCCTTGCGGCAGTGCTCCTGCTTGCTGAGTGGCCTCAAGCTGTCCTCTTTTATCTAAGTCCAAAGGATCAGCGCTGCCTATAAAACCAACTGCTGATTACCTGCTTCCGCACTGCATCCACAGACGCTCACATTTCTTTTTCTTAAGTCTTATGAACAGAGTGGTAGATGTACAGGTTAAAAAAATGAAATAGGGCAAGACCCTTATTATGAAAATCCAGGCCACTGCTGCCTGTCCCGCTTCTTTTTTTTTTTTTTTTTTTTTTTTTTTGCGGTAGGCGGGCCTCTCACTGTTGTGGCCTCTCCCCTTGCGGAGCACAGGCTCCGGAGCACAGGCTCAGCGGCCACGGCTCACGGGCCCAGCCGCTCCGCGGCATGTGGGATCCTCCCAGACCGGGGCACGAACCCGCGTCCCCTGCATCGGCAGGTGGACTCTCAACCACTGCGCCACCAGGGAAGCCCTGTCCCGCTTCTTAAAGGTAACCATTTCATCATCTTATGCTGCTTAGTTTTTTTTTAGTAGACTTTTAGAGCAGTTTTAGGTTCACAGCAAAACTGAGCAGGAAGTACAGAGATTTCCCATATGCCCCCTGCTCCCACCCACGCACGGCCTCGCCCACCAGCAGCAACCCGCACCAGAGTGGTGAGCTTGTTACAGTCGATGGGCCTGCATGTCATCATCACCCAGAGTCCGTAGTTTGCATCAGGGCTCATTCTTGGTGTTTGTACATTATATGGGTTTAGACAAATGTATAACGACATATATCCATCATCTAAGTCTTTTACGGAAGAGCTTCCCTGCCCATAAAATACTTCATGCTCTGCCTGTTCATCCCCGCCCCCCTTAAAAGCCTGGCAATCACTGATCTCTTTTACTGTCTCCATAGTTTTGCCTTTTCCAGAATGTCATGTTGTGGGAATCATGCAGAATTTGCCTTTTTCAAATTGGCCTCTTTCACTTAGTCATATGCATTTAAGGTTCTTCTGTGTCTTTTCATGGCTTGATAGCTCATTTCTTTTTTTTTTTTTTTTTTTTTTTGGATAGCTCATTTCTTTTTAGCACTGATTAATATTCCATTGGCTGATGTACCACAGTTTATCCATTCTCCCACCGAAGGACATCTTGGTTGCTTCCAAGTTTTGGCAACTGTGACTAAAGCTGCTATCGATATCCATGTGCAGGTTTTTGTGCCGACATAAATGTTCAGCTCATTTGGGTAAATACCAAGGAGTGCAATTGCTGGACTGCATGGCAAAAGTATACTTAGTTTTGTAAGAAACCACCAATCTGTCTTCCCAAGTGGCTGTACCACTTTGCATGCCCACCAGCAAAGTATGAGTTCCTGTTGCTCCACATCCTCACCAGCATTTGGTATCAGTGTTTGAGGTTTTAGCAATTCTAATAGGTGTGCAGTGGTATCTCATTGTTGTTTTAATTTGCAATTCCCTAATGACATATGACACTGAGCATCTTTTCATATGCTTATTTGCCATCTGTATATCTTCCTTGGTGTCCACATATTTTGCCCATTAATTAGATTATTCATTTTCTTATTGTTGAGTTCTCTGTGTATTTTGGATAACAGTTCTTGATCAGATATGTCTTTGGCAAATTTTTTCACCCTGTCTGTGGCTTGTCTAATCATTCTCTTGACATGGCTGTATTTTAATTTTTCAAGTTTAGACATTTTGTGGATTCCTGCTGTGATAGATGAGGATTTAACTCATAACGTTTCACCTCCTCCCGGTGTCATAATGTCACTATTTTTAGTTCCTTTCGTGGTTACCTCTTTTATTTTAATAATGTATTTCATCTTTTTTTCTTGTTTTGTCAACTGTATTTAGTATCTTTGACTTTCCATTTGTAAGATGAGGATGGATATTATTGTCACTACCCCTTTCTGCCAGCTCTCTCCACCTTGTCTTCTACCTCCCAATTTCTTTCATCTGTACTTTAACTTTTTTTGCTAACAAGGATGATAATATTCAAATGTTCTATAAAATAGTCTTTCCTACTTTGGGTCAATTTAAGTAGTATTAATGTTATTATGACTACATAGATAGTCTTCCTTGCAGAGTGAAGTCATGTGCTATGATTTTGTTACCTTTCTTATGTGGCTTCTTGTTTTTATGAGGTTTCTGTTTTTTTCACCATGTTTATTATACCCTCATTCCCCCACCCCCCATCCCCCGTACTCATCACCCAATGAGGTGTTCTGTTAAAGAAATTCCCTTCTTAGGCACTTTGTCCTCTCACCCAGCTTGGGCTTGTTCTCCAGACTTGCTCCATGGATACCATCTTGGACTTCCCTTGACTGCTTTCCTCTGATAGGGCCATGCTTCCTGGATCACTCCTCCTCTTCTCTGTGATTTGTTTCCTTGTTTTCCTGGAGCACATCCTCAAATGACTTCCTCAGAAAGGGTGTTCACAGTTTAATTTCCTGAGACTTTGCGTGTTTCGAAACGTGTTTTCCACCTCTCTGATTGATTTATAGTTAGACTGGGTATAGAATTCTAGGTTGAAAATCATTTCCCCACAGAACTCTGAAGGCGTTTACTTTGTTGCCTTCTAGAATTCAGTATTGCCTATACATGATGATGGCCAGTCTCATTCTCAGTTCACACCCCTTCCCTAAACTTTCAGGCATTCTTGGTATTTTGAAACTTTAAAAAAGATTTATCTGTCTCCATGTAGATCTTTTTTCATTTGTTTTGCCTGACACGAATTCTGGAGACTCACATTCTTCAACTTTGGGGAATTGTCTTGTGTCCATTCTTTGATTATTTCCTCCACTCCGTTCCCACTGATCTACAGTTCTGGAACTTCTATTAATTGATGATTTGATTGCCTGGATTGGCCCTCTGTGTTTATCTTTTCTGTTTTCGTCTTGTTTCGATTCTCTTGTACACATTGAGAGAGTTCCTTGATTTTGCATTCCATCCCTTCCATTGAATCTTTTAATTTGACAAATATATTTAAATGTTCTGAGAGCTTCTTCTTGTTTTATCTCTGTTCCTTTTCCATAGCATCCTGGCCTTGTTTTAGTGGATGTGTGTCAGCCTGAATCTCAATAGGAAGACCTTCCCTGAGTGCCTTCTGCCAATTAGCCTTTTCTGCCTCACCCTCCCTGCACTCCAGGTTCTTTGCCCATTCTGTTCACACTTTCCTAGCCTGCCTTTCTCCCTTTTATCTAGTTTGAGGTATTTTTGTGGTAATTCAGTTATGCTTATCAAGTTGTTTGATATTCAGATGTTGCTCAGAGGAGAGGACCGTATGAGAGAAGGGATGTAGAAGTCATCAGTATGTAGGTGGTATTTAAAATCATGGCACTGAGTAGAAGCACCAAGAAAATAACTTGTAATAAGAGAAGGGAAAAGGCCCAGGACTGAGATCTGAGGAATTCCAGCATGCAGAGAGTGGGGAGGGGGAGGAACCAGACAGGGGGTGGCTGCTGAGGTCAGAGAGAGCTAGGTCAGCGTGACATCGGAGGCATGTGTCAAAAAGGGAGGTATTGTTCCCACCCTGCTGAGAGGATTGGAAACGCCCTTTGCAGTGGAGGTCACTGATGAACTGGCATTTGGTTGAGTAATGGGAGTGGGCAGAGGAGGGGATATGGGGGGAGAAATGAAGACAGCCAGTAAACACAGCTTGGGGCAGGATTCTGCTGGGAGGGGGAGGGGCAGATCAGAGATGAGCTGGAGGAAGATGTGGATTCAGATATTCTTTTTTTTTTTATTAAAAAAAATTTTTTTATTGTATAGTTGATTTACAGTGTTGCGTTAGTTTCAGATATACAACAAAGTGATTTGGTTATACATACATGTTAATCTATTCTTTTTCAGATTCTTTTCCATTATAGGTTATTACAAGATACTGAGTATAGTTCCCTGTGCTATACAGTAGGTCCTTGTTATTTACCTGTTTTGTTTTGTTTTGTTTTGTTTTGTTTTGCGCTACGCAGGCCTCTCACTGTTGTGGCCTCTCCCGTTGCGGAGCACAGGCTCCAGACACGCAGGCTCAGCGGCCATGGCTCACGGGCCCAGCCGTTCCACGGCATGTGGGATCTTCCTGGACCAGGGCACGAACCTGCGTCCCCTGCATCAGCAGGCGGACCCTCAACCACTGCGCCACCAGGGAAGCCCTTTTTTTCTTTTTTAATAAATTTATTTATTTATTTTATTTTTGGCTGCATTGGGTCTTCGTTGCTGCGTGTGGGCTTTCTCTAGAAGCAGCGAGCAGGGGCTACTCTTCATTGTGGTGCACGGGCTTCTCATTGCGGTTGCTTCTCTTGTTGCAGAGCATGGGCTCTAGGCGTGCGGGCTTCGGTAGTTGTGGCACACGGGCTCTAGAGCGCTGGCTGAATAGTAGTGGTGCACAGGCTTAGTAGGTCCGCAGCATGTGGGATCTTCCCGGACCAGGGCTCAAACCCATGTTTCCTACATTGGTAGGCGGATTCTTAACCACTGCGCCACCAGGGAAGTCCCTATTTACTTGTTTTATATACAGTGGTTGTATCTGTTAATCCCAAACTCCTGATTTATCCCTCTCTCCCCTTTTCCCCCTGCTAACCATAAGTTTGTTTTCTATGTCTATGAGTCTGTTTCTGTTTTGTAAATAAGTTCATTTGTATCATTTTTAAAAGATTCCACATATAAGGGATATCATATGATATTTCTCTTTCTCTATCTGGCTTCACTTAGTATGATAATCTCTAGGTCTATCAGTGTTGTTTCAAATAGCATTATTTCATTCTTTTTTATGACTGAGTAGTATTCCATTGTGTGTGTGTGTGTATCTCACATCTTCTTTATCCATTCATTCGTCACTGGACACTTAGGTTGTTTCCATGTCTTGGCTGTTGTAAATAGTGCTACTGTGAACATAGGGGTGCATGTATCTTTTAAATTAAAGAGAATTAAAGTGTGTTTAAATGCCAGTCAGAAGTATCCAGTGGAAAGAGAATGATAGTTCCACAAGTCACATGTGTATTGGGGTCACTGGCTAGAGCTCAGTGGGGGTGGTGGAGAGCAGAAACACCCAAATAGTGAATATGGTTGGCTGTGTGCTTAGAGATTATGCATGACCTTGGAGTGACCTTGAAGCCACGGGAAGAGGTTTGACGTTGATGCAGCAGACGAGAGGAAATACCTAGATTCTGGAACAGAAAAATGAGAGTTATTTAAGGGTTATTGATCCAGAACATCTCAGAGGTTGGAGACGCTGGAATCAGGAAGCCCTGTGAGAACATTTCAGAAATTTCAACGGAACATCCCAAGGACCTGGCCTAGATTCAATACTGAAGGGAAAGGAAAAATATGGAGACTTTTCCAAAACCAGTTAATACGTTTGAGTGACCGACTGGTTGGTTACAAAAAGAAAGGGGGAGGGAAGTTTTAAATATGTTTTCAAGGTTCCTTGAATGGGAGAACCTGAAAAACGTTTGGTGCCAGTATCAAATGTGAATAAAAAGAGTGAAGAGTCTCAAAAGTGAGCCACCGGCCAAGAGCGGAGAGGGACAAGGAGCCCGGGGAAAGTAGATTTGACGGTGAAGAAATTATTGGAACTTTCCGAGAAAAAGGTTATGAAGACTTAACAGTAGGGGCTTCCCTGGTGGCGCAGTGGTTGAGAATCTGCCTGCTAATGCAGGGGACACGGGTTTGAGCCCTGGTCTGGGAGGATCCCACGTGCCGTGGAGCAACTAGGCCTGTGAGCCACAACTACTGAGCCTGCACGTCTGGAGCCTGTGCTCCGCAACAAGAGAGGCCGCGACAGTGAGAGGCCCGTGCACCGCGATGAAGAGTGGCCCCCGCTTGCCACAACTAGAGAAAGCCCTCGCACAGAAACGAAGACCCAACACAGCCATAGATAAATAAATTAATTAAAAAAAACAAAAAGTACCAATGCCACCGTGGATGTGAGGATTAAATTAGTCAATGCTTTAAAAAAAAAAAAAAAGACTTAACAGTAAAGACTAACCTAGTAGTTTAGATTTTTAGACACAGAACGAGTGGGTCCCCTTGTGTTTAGGAGGCAGGGCAACAGGCGTGTGACGATGTGAACCACATGTATCTCCTGTAGAGCAGGTCCTCGAATCCTTGGTGCATAAATCAAGGTTAATCATTTACTTCAGAATGCCACCGTTTCCCTCACCCGTGCACGTTAGAACAGCCCCAGTAGCATGTTTTTTAGGTAAGATGAGGAAGTCAGAAGGGGACTGAAAATATTTTATCTTCAGCTCCTAAGAATCACTTCTGAAAACCTGGTCGATGATTGAAATGATTGCGCTATTGTTATGTACAACGTGCTTTTTGTTCTCTGGAAAGATTAATTTTTCCCACCACCTTCTCTCTCTGTGTGTTGGCATGATAGGATTTTTCCCTCCTCTTTTTTCTTTATTGCATAAATGTAACTATAAAAAGAAACAGGAAAATTACTCACAGTCCGACCAGCTTAACACTCTCCTGTTCTGTGTCCTCTCTTCCTTTCTCGTGTGTGTCTCTGTGATACGTAGTTGGATGCACCTGTGATCAACCACAGTATAATACAGTTTTTCATTTGGCATTGTGAAATGTGACACGTCACACGCGGTTTAAAAAAATTATCACATTAGGTGGAGCTTGCTTTTATTTTAACTTCTTGCAGTTGGACCACCAGCCTCGGTAGGAGTAAGCCGTGCTCTGGTGTGAGGAGGGGAAGAAGACGAAAGATTCAGGGCGTCAGCTGAGCCGGGCCCTGTCCATGGACCCAGGCTTCCCGCCACCCCTGCTGTCGCCCTGCCCCACTGTCCTGTGCGAGGGAGCGTGCCCAGGATGGATGGTTCCGTGGTGAGGCTTCTGAACTCAGTACTTGAAGGAGGCTGAGAAGAGGAACCCTTCTGGTGGATGACAGAAGGGACCGCCCCCCTGCCAGTGACCGTGCCGGGGTGTCTGAGCACAGATGGGGGAGCGACACCCACCTTAGTTTGGTCTGATGATGAATTTTAGCAACCCTCTCAACTTAACCTCGGCTCATTACAGTTTCTGAAAAGATGTGTCCAGAGATGGGAAGAGGCTTTCAGAAGATCAGGGGGCAAATTATACTGATCTTCCAGGGATGAAGTGGCAAGAATGGAAAAAGGAGCAGATGTGGTAAAAGTATAGCTGGACTGTGTGCTTCATAATCTACAACTGGATGCATTTCATTAATGTACTTTGGTTTGATGTAAGCAAATTCCTAGTGGTTTAGATAAGCCATAAGTAACACCAAGTGGCGAACAGACCAAGATTTGTTGGCAAAAGGAAGGACTGAAGCTGTAGCTGGGAATGATGCCCGGGTTGGTCTACGGTCCTCTGTCATTCTTCCCAAACCAACAGATAGCTGAAAAGGAGCCTTACTTTTAGTGGCGTTATTAGGAATGGAAAACGCCTCTATGACAGTCAGTCCTGGACTCTCAGCTTTGCCTGTTCTGACTATAATTATGTTGAAACTTTAGTTACCCTCCAGTTTTCATTATGGTCCTTGCCAAGATTACTTCACTCCAGAGGGCTGGTGTTACTAGAATGTTTTATTGCTTAGTGGTTTTAATCTTCATTTTACAAGAATAATTAAATGCATCTTTTTTTCATCACTGTTTAGCGTGATGGCAAGTGAGGCATCTGGACACCTACATGCATTACATGTGTATTATCGTGCTCTTAGCTTTCTGGTAACTAATTTGGAAAAGTTAACTTAAAAACCATAGCCTTCCAGTATATGAATATGACAGTTTAGCCTTTATTATGTCAAAGTTTTCAAAGCACTCAGCCGTCAGACACTTAGCAGAGGACACCACCCGCCTCCACTTCATCCCCTCGGATTCTGGGATGCTGGGAGATGCAGCTGCTCCTGTTTCAGTAGCTGTCTTGGCAGTGGGTTCAGAGCTGTTTCGCCACAGTGGTTTCTGCTTCTGCCTCAGAAGACGGAGGCCTCTGCTAGCCTGTGGGCGTGTCCCTGCTCCCTACCCTCCCTGCACGGCAGAGGCCTCCAACCCACGGTGCAAATGTATAAGTTACTGCGATCGGCTGTGATTCATCAAATGTCTTTTGAGTTTGTAAAACAGGTCCAGATTTTTCATTTTATACTTTAATCTCCAAGGGGGTTTTATTTCTAGAGCATTTAGGAGATCGATGTCTGGGTTTTCACCCCTACAATTTTTTTTGACATCGTCTAGAGTAAATAGTATAAGTGAAAATTAAAAATGTAGTATAGATGAAGACTAAAAAATAACGATGGTGGTATAGAGGAAAATAACAAATAGTTCCGTACCTTACATTTCCCATTATAAGTATTCTAAATCCTGAATCATTTCCATGTTATATAAATCCATTTGGCATTGAAAACCATACCATAGATGAACGTACTGGGCCCTTATCCTGTTGGTTCTTGTTTCTCTATGAATATAAATGCACACAGCATTCACACTTAGGTTAAAAATAATAGGTCATTGAATCAGATCAGTGTCTCCTTAGTATTATTTGGGTCTTCTGATTTCTTCACCGAATTTGTGCCCAGTCAAAATATGTTAATGATAGGGCTTCCCTGGTGGCGCAGTGGTTGAGAGTCCGCCTGCCGATGCAGGGGACATGGGTTCATGCCCCGGTCCGGGAAGATCCCACATGCCGCGGAGCGGCTGGGCCCGTGAGCCATGGCCGCTGAGACTGCGCGTCCGGAGCCTGTGCTCCGCAACGGGAGAGGCCACAGCAGTGAGAGGCCCGTGTACCGCAAAAAAAAAAAAAAAAAATGTTAATGATAATTTTTTTTTGAGTGTTTATTTAGGAATTCACAACAATCCTGTATTTTGTTTAGTTGCCAGGACTCTCAGTTCAGTTGTGTTCTGTTGCAAGTTACAGAAAACCCAGTTCAGGGTGACTTATGAAGGGTGACTGTTGGCTTGTGTAATTGGAAGGCCAGGGATAGGGCCAGCCTCAGGGTGACTGGTCCACAGCTCCACAGCCCACTAAGAGCTCGGTTTCCTTCTTTCTACTCTGCATCCTCACCTTCCTCTTGTGATGGTGGTTGCCAGCCATCGCCAGACTTAACACGACCGCTCACCCGTGTCCAGTATGTTTTAGAAACTCACCCAGGAAACCTCTCCTTGTGTCTCATTGACCTTGACTGGGGGGCTCATGCCGTGCCTTTGAACCAGCAGCCATGGCTGGGGATGGGGTTATGCTGAGTAGCTCAGCTTGAAGTCAGCTCCCCGCCAAAGTACAGGTACAGAAACCCCAGTCAGAGCCGGGTAGTTACCTAGGGGAGGGGGGATGGAGGGAGGCAACAGCCGCCCTGCTCACCATGCCCTGTAGTTGGAGTTGTTTATACAAGCGCTCACTGGGTTTCACTGGTTTCTCCTTCTCTCTTCAGGGGCTGTGGCAGCCGCCAAGCGGACAGGCATTCCCACCCCTCGAGAACTCGCGGTAGCAGTCTCGAGAGAGAGAACGGTGCCACGCGGTCCCTCCAACCCCAGGAAAGTGGTATCCAGCCCCACCTCTTCCAGCGCGCCCACCCCCACCAAGCACGTGCGGGCTACTCCCACGAGACCCAGGCCGGAGCACGAAGACGCAGAGAAGGCCGCGCTCGAGTCCCAGGTTCGGGAACTCTTGGCAGAAGCCAAAGAGAAAGATGGTGAAATTAACAGGCTCCGAAGTGAACTCAAGAAATGGATGGAGAAGTGGACTCAGAACACCGAAGGGGCTGACGCTTTGGACCCAAGTGTGGACGGAGCGTCAGTCTTGCCAGGTGACTCGGAGCCTTTGATCAGAGCCCTCGAGGAGAAGAACAGGAACTTCCAGAAAGAGCTCGCTGAGCTTGAGGATGAAAACCGGGCCTTGAAGGAGAAACTGACTTATTTTGAGCATTCCCCAAATTCAGAGGGGGGAGCGAGTCACACAGGGGACAGCAGCTGCCGGACGTCGGTAACTCAGGAGTCCAGCTTCGGGAGCCCAATGGGAAATGAGTTGTCGGGCGAAATCGACGCGTATAAAAAAAACCCACCCGAAGATGTGTTGCGGACGTCGGGCTCTTCGAGCAGCGATGTCACCAAGGCTTCCTTGTCCCCGGACGCCTCCGACTTTGAGCACATCCCAGCAGACGCCCCCCCGGGGCCCCTGTCCCCCACCGGGAGCCTCGTCAAGAGCTCCAAGTGCTCGGCAGCCGGCAGCTCCCTGCAGGCCATGAGCGAGCTGTCCCTGGCGTCCCTGACGGAGAAGATCCACAGGATGGAAGAAAGCCACCACAGCACCGCCGAGGAGCTGCAGGCCACACTGCAGGAGCTGTCAGACCAGCAGCAGATGGTGCAGGAACTGACGGCTGAAAACGAGAAGCTGACCGACGAGAAGACGCTCTTGGAAGCATCCTTTCACCAGCATCGGGAGAGGGCGGAGCAGCTGAGTCAGGAGAACGAGGAGCTGATGACCCTCCTGCAGGAGCGAGTCAAGAGCGAGGGGCTCGGCACCCAGGAGGGAAAAATCCTGGAGCTGGAGCAGAAGTGCACGGAGATCCTGGAGCAGGGCCGCTTCGAGCGGGAGAAGCTGCTCAGCATCCAGCAGCAGCTGACCTGCCGTCTGAGGAAGGGGGAGGAGGAGCACCGGGGGGCCCTGGAAACGGTGCGGCACCTGGAGGAGGAGAACGGGGAGCTGAGCACCTTCCTGGAGCTGGAACGGCGTGACAGCGGGGCCATGGCCAAGGCCCTGGAGGAGTGTCGGGTTACCTTGGAAGGGCTCAAGGTGGAGAACGGGTCTCTGAAGGCTCACCTGGAGAACGAGAAGCCGAAAGCTGTAGAGACCAGCCCCCCGGGGCACACGGCCGAGGGCTGTGATGTTCAGGAAATGTTGACGGTGGCCCGAGCCGAGAAGGACCAGCTGGAACAGTCCTGCGCGGAGCTCAGACAGGAACTGCTGAAGGCACACGGTGAGGTTAAGCGTGTCTCAAGCCTGCTGTCCAAGGTAAGGGGCCTTCTCTCTGCCAGGGTTGCTCATCCTTGCCAGCACAGCCCTCCTCGGCCTTTCGAGGCACATGGCACAGAGAATCAGGCGCTCGATTTCATTCATAATCCAGCATTCTAGCCTGAAGATCTGTCAGAGTCCAGCCAGACTGGGGATGCAGAAATGAGACACCCCAGTTTCTGGCTACAGCAGTTGAATGTGTAGTGGGGATATAGTGAGTCTGATGCAGGGATAAAGATGATGCGGGGATAAAGAGCATCGCAGAGGACAGCCCAGAGTCCAGTGCCCAGAGGAACACCTAGAATAACGTGGATAAAGGAGGTAGTAGTGCCAGAGGACTTGCTGGAAGAGGTGGCGTCAGCTGAGTCTTGAAGGAATGAGTGAGAGGCATCCAGGGCTCTCGGATACCATGCTTTGGGCCCCTAGGAACAGAAAAGTAAAACCACCCCGAGTTTCCCCACCAAGTAATGCTATAACCACTATTTTGGTGTTTTCTTCCAGGTATGTGTGTGTGTGTGTGCGTGTGCGTGTGTGTGTGTGTATCCCACAAGTTAAAACAAATTTTTTTTAGAGTCATCCTGTGTATATTAAGTTTTTAAAAATCTGATGTTTCCTGAGCATGTTCTCATCATTAAGTATTCTTTGCAACATGATGTTGAAGACCAGATAGTACTCTGTTCTATAAATATTTCCTAAGTACTTTGCTAGTCACCTGTTGTTGAACATTTGTGTTCTTTTCCAGTCTTTCAATAGTGTAAATCATTTTTAATCTCTCTGTCTTAAGAAAAATTCCTACTCATTGACTTACTGTGTCAGAGTATGACCGTTTTAAGGACTTTGAATGCATTTGGCCAGATTGGCCGCCAGAAGTGTGACGCAGGTGTGCTCCCACCAGCAGAGGGATTCCCTGACCCCTAGCCAACACTTGGTATCAAGTTGTTGGGTCATTCAGATCTGGTTTTCATTTCTTCTTTTACCCTTCCCCTTTTTACTTGGAAAGATCTTCCCCAACCCAGGATCGAATAAATGATCACCACCTTCATTTTTAAAAATAATCCTTTAATCAGTCTGGACCTTTGTTCTGTGGTGAAGATTGTTGGTGATTGTGTGATAGTCTTTCTTTTTTTTTTATAAATTTATTTATTCATTTTTGGCTGCATTGGGTCTTCGTGGCTGCGCGCGGGCTTTCTCTAGTTGCGGCGAGCAGGGGCTACTCTTTGTTGCGGTGCGCAGGCCTCTCCTGTTGTGGAGCATGGGCTCTAGGCACACAGGCTTCAGCAGTTGTGGCACGCAGGCTCAGTAGTTGTGGCTCACGGGCTCTAGAGCTCAGGCTCAGTAGTTGTGGCGCACGGGCTCAGTTGCTCTGCGACATGTGGGATCTTCCCGGACCAGGGCTCGAACCCGCGTCCCCTGCATTGGCAGGCGGATTCTCAGCCACTGTGCCACCAGGGAAACCCGATTGTGTGATATTCTGCCCACCCACAGAGCAGTGCTGGAAAAGTGTAGACAGGTGGCTTCCAATTTCCTGTTTCCTCTTAGCTCTGGGTCTGTGATTTAGGGGTCCCTTGGTGAGAGGTTGAAAACATCTTCCCACCTTATTTCAGAGGCTGTCACTCTTTTAAGAAACAAATTTGCCCTGAACCCCCAGGGGGATTTCTCTTTCCTGCTTCATCTGCCTTAAGAATTGTCACTGATTGACAATTGAACCTGATTCTGACATTGGGCCGATCTGAGTGGTGGGCAGTGTTAGAAGTTTTTATCATTGTGTTCTTAATTCACAGCATTTTATTGAAAGTGTGGAAGCGGTGCCCTTGGCAGGTACTAGCCAGGTGCCCATGTGAACTGTTTGTTGGTAATTTGTAGCTTTACATTGAGATTTTGTGTCTGGAATAATCCCCGCTCCTTACTCTGTTGCAAAATGTTTGATCTCCCAGGCAACTTTCTTGAAGTCCTCCCTCAGTCCTTCATCTGTTTCTTTGTTATTTCCATTGACATTACATTAAATATGTGTGTCAGCGAGAAATAATTTGGCATCTTAAGACAATAGCTTATTTTTCTGATCAAAAAGTTGTATATTCATCACAGAAGGTTTAGAAAATACAGAAAAGTTTTAAGAAGAAAATAAATATTACCTTTAATCTCACTACTTGGAGGAAAAAAATGCCGCTAACATTCTTACTCTTTATCTTTTCAGACATTTTCCTAGGTTAAGCACATTTTGACATGCATACAAACTTGAACTGGCATAATTACAATATTTAATCTTCCAATTCAGGAGAATAGAGTATGTCACTCCACATTCTGTGAACACAAAGACCCAGTTGGATTCGTTTATCAATTCTCCTATTAATCTGTTCCTGATTAATTTGTTTCTACCTTTGTCTTCATCAGTTCTTTCATCCTGCCTTTTGTATATTTCTTTGGTTTCTTCCTAGTTTCTTGAGTAGAATTCTTTGTTCATTTAAGTTTATCCTTTCTTGGTTGATAGTATAAGTATTTAAAGCTATGAATTTGCCCCTTATAGCTTTGGCTAAATGAAGACAGTAAAGTCTAGAATTTTCTAGGATAAATGGAGTCTAATTTGGAGAGAAAGAAAAAGCATTTTTTAACATATATGCTTTAAATCAAGCTGTTTATTATATTATTCATATATTCCATATCTTTATTAATTGCTTGCTGATTAGAATGATCACATACTTGACAGTAGGATGAGAAAGGTCCTAGCTAGTATTTTGATATGAGTTGGAGGTAAAAGGTATGAGGCATGATGTCACAGATCGAGATCTTAGGTCTGTGATTTTGTGCTTGTACACAGAGAAGTTGTAACTTCTAATCTTCATGCCTTTTTCTGTTACGCAGGAAAGTAAAACCCAGATTTCCTAGCCTGACTAATAGCTTATTGTAGCCCCACCGAAGCATATCAACTGATCCACCGGCAACCGTGAATTTAGATGGTGAGACATAGGGACTCTTGCCCAAAGGAAACCAGAGCACTTTTAGCACAAAACTCTAATGAGGATATAAATGCTGGACCAGCTGGAACGCTTGGGTCCTCCTGACTCAGCTGATGGTTAATTTGGTGACCATGGGCCCCTTCCAAGTGTACAGTAGAAGCATGATGGTAGAGGGATCCTGGCCTTGTTCCTGATTTAAAGGGAGTGCTTTCAGCATTTCATCATGAAGGATGTCCATGGTAGGTAGGCATTGGCTATATACCTTTTATTGAGTTATGCAAGTATTTTGTGAAGAATAGTGTTTTAACTTCATTGCTTGTTTTTAAAAAAAGGATGGGGGTTGAATTTTTCTATATCCACTGTAGATCTTAGACATCTGTAAGATCTATGCAGTAGTTCTTGTACATCTACTAAAATCTTAATAGTTTTTATATAATCATAATGAGTTTTCTCCTTTAATGTGTGAATGAGGTAGATTAGGGTAACAGACTTTCTAAGGCAGGCTGGTGTTAAGCCACTTTTGCATTCCTGGGTAAATTCTAAGTCTCCAGTTCTCAACTGCTTCACTGGACGCTTTGCATAGAACTTTCAAACGTAACCTCCTTAAGCAGATGCCAGGGTGGCTATCCTCTTTGTCACCAAGCAGACTGCGGGGTGCTGAACAGCTCTTGCCCTTGAGCCCTGCATCCGTCCACCCTAATTCTTGGCAGAAGGTGAATATTATGAGAAAAGAACAAAACAACCTATTTACAGAGAGGAAAGGCAATGCCAAACCATTCTGTGACCTTTTAGATTTAGTAAATCTATAGAAGTCTCCAGTTTAGATAAGTTACTTAAGTGACTCAGATACTGTTAGAAGAGCCTCGGAAAGGCCTTAAAAGGTACTTTTTTTTGGTACTGGGCGAGGTGGTGGGGTGCGTGTGTGTCAGTTCCTCATACAGTGAATGGACAGTTAGCGGGTGTGTTTGTTAATGGTGTGAATGTTTTGTAGGCTTTCTCTTCCTTTCATTTCTTTGTCTTCAGCTAATGTCTTCATTCTTTGAGCTTCTGTGACACCCATTATGTAACTTTGCTGGCAGCTTTCTGTGTGAGTGTGTAACCTACCTCTGCACAGCTTTGAGGGAGGGGCTGATTTCCACAGAATCCTGAGGTCTCGGCCTCCTGTGATCACACACGTGCCTGCCCCAGCCAGCCAGGGGCATGGAGTTGGACCACATCGTTGTTTCCAGACTATAATGCAACCCAGGTTAACATTTTTTTGACTTCCAAGTTTTCATTCATTTGGGATCTTGATGTCAAGCTAGAGAATTTATAAGGCTTGGAACCTAGATGTTTTCAGAGAAAACACTGATGATTTTCCCCTCCTGAGGTTGAAAGCATATAGGTGGTATCCTTTGAAATTCAGTTCTTTCTGCAAAAACTCAGGTGTTTTTTCCCAAGGAGTAAGGGGATTGTAAAGAAACACTTGCTGTGAGTGGTTGGGGAAAACTAGAGGTGACATGATCATCGTGCAACCAACGTTGGTCACCAAGGCAGAATAGTTAGGGTAGCCACTGGCCACAAACAGCAAAAGCAGAATTCGAGAGGACGGTGTGGCCAAGTGGATGATCCCGTCTCCGTGACTGAGAATAGGACCCTGCCAGGACTGGAGGGACCTGGACCCTGGCTTAAATAGCAGGTGGTCCATGAGGATACCCAGGTGACGCTTTGGACCGTGAGAAACAGACCCCTGGTGTCGGTGCCCCAGCCAGCAGATGCGCACTATACTCCGTAACCCAGAGCCTGGGGTCCAGGCGAGGTAACGTCACGGCTCCAGGCTGGCGGCTCCGTGACCCCCTCAGCCCTCCTGCCTGGGGTGCAGGTGAGCGCAACCTCTTCAGCGTCTGGTCCCCCACGGTCCCTGCAGGCAGGAGGCTCTCAGTCCTGTGGGAAGAACTTTCCCTGGGAGCCCCTCAGCAGCCCTCCCTTTATACCTGGTCAGAACACACACCCTCCCTTGGTCACCTTCCCTGAAATCACAGGATCACAGCCAGATTCCTGAATAAATGGGCATTCTAAGTAAGAAAAGAAGGGGGAGTGGCACCTGGGTAGGTGAGCCGTTGCCACAGCCAGCAGGACTCCGCATGGTCACTTCCCCACCCGTCTGCTTGTCTGCTTTCCCCTCCAGCCTCGGCCCCTTCACTGCCCTCCCTCCACCCCTATCCCCACCGGGCGAAGTTCTCACCCTCAGGTGTCTGTGGGGGTGGGGGGGTGGAGGGAGGGCAGTGGCTGCCCCCTTCCTCCCTCTGCAGGTCCTGTCTTAAGCTTTAGGTCTCAACTGCAGCGTCCCTTCTTTAGGGAGACCCTCAGCTCTGGGGGGCTGTGGACTTGTGGACCCAGGTGGTCATGTCCCGGATGAGATGGGGCCTCTTGCCCGCCCTGGGCACCTCGGAGGTGCTGAGTTGGTCCTGAGCACCATTCTCTTCTTTAACTTGACCACAGGTCTGGTCTCTGAAGCCTCTGGCCACCCCAGCGCTTGCCTCCCCGGTGAGATCTTGGGAAACACCTCGGAGAGCATCACAGCCCTGGCTTCTGAAGGTCTCCTCGAGGGTTCCCGGTGAAATGCAGATTTTTACCCTCTTCCTTGAGTTTTCCATCGCCATTTTTCTTTTTCCAGAACAAAAGTGCAGACTGAGTTAGCCTGTGTATTCCTTCTCCCGTGGCAGAGTAGCATTGTAAAAAAATAGTGCAAACGTAGGCCAGAGTGAAAGAGACCCGGCTCTCCATCAGCGGTGTCTGCTCAGAACAGGGCCAAGAGTCAGCAGAAGGAGTTTTGGAATAACCAAGTTCGATGTAAAACAAACACAACAAAATAACACACACTCATGGTACAGTTACTCAAGCCGTCATACTATGTACAGTTGTGACATGTGACTTTAAGCACCCGGTAAATGCTTGTTGAGTGAGTGAGTAAATGAACGAAGGAATGAATGTCAGAGAAACTTGCAACAGAATTAGGAGAGCGAGGCTGCTAGAATTTTATATCAGTATGTTAAAAAATAAAAGTTTATCATATTTTAATAACAGCTTCCGTTTTAGTAGGCACTCTTAGGGCCTTTAGGTCATTTAATCTCACTTAATCGTCGTAGTTCTAGGCTGTAGGTACTGTCATCATCTTTTTTTTTTTCCGTTGAGGAAACTGAGGCAGAGAATGATTAAGTTATGAGGCTTAATTAATTAACTGATGAAGGCCAGGATTCAAAGTTGGGTCTGACCCCCGAACTCTTATTCTTAATCCCTGACTTATACTGCTTCCTGTTTACGTGACAATAAAGAGGAGAGAAAGAACCATCGAAAGCAGACCTTAAGGGCTCAAATACAGTGTAGTCTTATGGCCAAAGCCCTTTGGTTTGAAGAAAGCAACCGGTTGGGTCTCGATGAACTAGGAAAAATTTCTTACTTGTAAACACAGTAGAGAAGTTCACAGCGAAAAGCTGAGTCATCAAGACACGTCTTCTTGTTTGATTTATAACCTGAATCTTGAGGGGAGTCGGGGTTACCCAGGTGTGTTGGAGGGGCGGGGACAGCGGGAATGTCGCAGGAAGAGAACAGCAAGTTTGCGGCCGCTGATCAAGGAAGTGGTTTGCAGTTGCTGAGTGCACGGTGGCCACCTGCGGTGGTGGGCCCGGAGGAGACCCAGTCAAGAGCTTTGAACTGTACCCTCAAGCCAGTGGGAGCCTCTGAAGAATTTTTTTTTAATGCCAGCTTTATGGAGATACAATTCATATAAAGTGTACAAGTCTGTGGGTTTTAATATATTCTCAGGGTTGTGCAGCCATCACCACAGTCACTTTTAGAGCTTATTTATCACCTTGTACCTGGGAGCAGTCACCTCCTCAGTATCCCCTCCCCCCAGCCCCTGGCAACCACGGCAGCTCTATTTTCTGTCCCTGTAGAGTTGTCTGATCTGGACGTTTCATCTAAATGGAATCGTAGCGTGTGGCCTTTTGCGTCTGGCTTCTTTCCCTTGACATAATGTTTTCGAGGTTCATCCGCATCGTACTGTGAGCCAGAGCTTCATTCCTGCTTAGAGCTGAGCGATAGTCCGTTGTCCAGGCGGACCACGTTTTGTTTATGCCTTCGTCAGTTGATGGACAGGCGGGCCGTTTAGGGGTGTGCAGGAGAGAGGAGGGGTTCAGTTCATCGCAGATCTCTGGCTGTGTCACTGATGGCGTGGTTGTGCTGCTTACTGTAAGGTGGGGTGTCACGGAACACGGAGCAGGTTTGAGGAGGGACGGCTGTCGGACGTGGGAGTAGTGGAGCCAGAAGGGACGTCCAGGCCGGCAAAGCCCGGCCACTCTCGGAACCTGCCGACCCAGCCATAGGCGGACACTGAGGCCGGACGGAGATGCCTCCGAGTCCAGGAGGCCCCTCTGTTCTCGTGCCCGAGGACCCCTTGCCCCTCTGGTGTCTGAGACACAGGAAGAATACAAGTAGGAGAACACCCTGCATTTACCTTTGCTGGGGTTTGCAAAGCGTCTCAGCGGCGTCAGGTGGGGACACGTCCTTGCAGGTAGGGTGGGTAGGATTCTAAACTTGCCGTCACCACCCTCTGCCCGTGTAGACGACCCTCACCCGCCGTGGTCAGATCACCTGGTGGTGAAACCATGCCAACCACTTGTCCACTCCCCTGGGAGAGAATCTAGGGGTGTGTGTGGTGCCCCCCGTGGCCAGCCCAGGAACGCTCTGTAATATCTGGGGGGGCGGGGGGCACCCACAGGGCCCCCAGGACCGAAGCCCTCCTTCCCCGAGCGCCGTGCCAGAGCCCCTCCCCGAACCTGCTCTCTGTGGGGAGAGCCACCGCCTTCCGGGGTGAGCGCCCCCATGGCTAATCCACTGGGTGTGAGGGCGTGGAGAAAGGCCTGGCCCTTGGCCCTTGCTTCAGCGTGGGGCAGCCCTGGAGGGCATCCTGGGACAGAGCTGCCCTGGGAGGAGCTGAGCCTCTGCTGTGACTGCTCCACCACTGCCCTCCTCTGCTGCCGGCCCTGCCCCCCACCCCCTGCCCCTGCGGGTGTGGGTCTCCACAGTGCTCCCAGGGAAGTTCCTTGAGCACAGCCCAGAGATCTCAGGGTCTCTTTCCCTGGGAACAGGCCTCTGACGATAGCGGGTCCTCAGTTTCAGTGTCTGACAGGCCAGAGGGAAGGTGGTGAGCCTTGCTGAGATCCCAGCCCCGTCTGTCTGGCTCAGGCTGAGCCCCGCAAGACAGTCCCTCCCGAGTGGTCTCTGCTGCCACCTGCCTTTGCTGGTTGTCAGAGCATCAGGGATGGCTTTAAGCGCCCCCTTTCCCGGGCTCCCGGGGAATTCATTTGACATATTTGTGGTGCAGTTCTGCGCCGCCCATTTCTAGAGAAAGTTGGCTTCTGAAGAGGAGAAGTGCTTGGAACACGTGAGTGATTTCTCACTTTAAAGAAAAGCGTTGGAAAGAAACTGCGTCACCGGGTGTGTGGGTGCCGAGTGCGTTTCCTGGACTAGAGAAGCTGGGCTCAGGGGAACTGGCCGGGTGCGGGGGCAGCTGGAACCCGACAGTCGTCAGGGGCAGGCTGCTGGTCTGAGCGGCTGAACAGACTGTTCTTTTCAAATGATTTAATTTTTCTCTCCATTAGTTACTCTGTGAGAGGAATATAACAGTACCTCCCTGTTACTGCCCAGCCCCTGCGGGAAGAGTTGTGAAGCTACTTAGGGTTTTTCTTTTTCTTCTTCTTTTAAATAAAAAAGCTGTCCAGAATACATGGCTAAACTTGAGAGAATTACCCCCAAATCAAGAAGGAAGAGCGATGTGTGTAATTTGGAAGAGTGCACTCACTGGCTTAGGGTTGGCTGGCCTCAGCCGTGCTCGGCACACATCACAGGGCCCCCTCCCCACCCCTGAGCTTATGCTGGTGCCTGTGCTCATGACCGCAACACGGAGGACGTGACGGGAGGCCAGAGCCGCTGAGAGGCCTTCGGCCCTGCCTCACCTGGTCACATTCTCCCGTTTTAGTCCCAGCCAAGTAATGGGCATGTTTCTAGACCCCAGGGGAGCAGCCCTCAGCCTGAGGGTTCCACGATGTGGAGCCCGGCCACTCTGCAGAAGAAAAGCCAGGTCTGACTCAGGATGCAAGACTCACAGGTGCCCTCTGTGGCTACTTTTTAAAGGCTGCCAGACGTCAGCCTTCTAGTAGCTAAGATGTAGTGGCTCTTCCTCCTTAAGAGTTGCCTTCCGTTTATTAAAGTAGCTATTGTAGAACATAAGACTTCTGGTCTTTTCCATGTGTTGTAATTTTCTTGGACCTGTATTATCATTTAATGTGCATACACGAAGACAGAGAGAAATGATAGTGTTCTTCGCATGCCTACCATGTGCCGGGCACTGTGATAAACTCGTGAAGCTCACTGTTTAATTGTTCAGATGAGGAAACTGAGGCAGGGAGCTGGAAGGATACAGGGCTTGGTCTGGCAGAACTGGGATTTAAACTCTGCAGTCTGGCTCCGGGCCTGCAGCCTCCGCCCCTTGGATGTCACACAGCAGCCTTCAGGCTCCTGACCCCCCTGCAGCGATGGGCATGGCCCTCCTTCTCACCATCACTCTCCCCCTTACCATGCTCTCTCTCCCTCTCTCTCTCTCTCTCTCTCTCTCTCTCTCTCTCTCTCTCTCATCTCCTCCCTTCTTCCCTTCCTTCCTTATTTATCCTTTGTCACAACCTCCCAGTTGAAAACCAGTGCAATACTGCCCTCCAGTGTTTGTTTATTCATTCATCGGCTACTCATTAGATGCCTCCTATGGGTCTGATGGTGTTGGCACCAGGGATACACCAGGGGAAGACTGCAGACGGGCTCTGTCCCCACAGAGCTTACGGCCCACACGTTTTGTACATTAAATGCAATTGGAAAAAAACTATCATATATGGAGACCGCCTCTCCCAAATCTAGTAAGAAATCTGTTAGGTATCAAGCTTATGTTACCTACCAAATATACAGTTATTTAATAATAGAGAACTACAGAAACAAGGTATAGTTCATAGTAATAAAATGATTAGTATATTCAGACAATAGAACACTATGCAGCATCTAAAGTAGTGACTTAGGGAATCCCCTGGTGGTCCAGTGGTTAGCACTTGGCGCTTTCATGGCCAAGGGGCCCCGGTTCAGTCCCTGGTTGGGGAACTAAGATCCCACAAACCTTGTGGCACAGCCAAAAAAAAAAAAAAAAAGAAGAAAGCTTTCCTTAAAAAAAAAAAGTACTGACCGGAGCAATGTGTATCATCATAAATACATCTCAGAAACATAATTGAAAACAAGTTACAGAAGTGTAATCAGCATAGCATATAACAGGACACAGTATAATACAGGACAAGAGCATCTTACCGTAGGATACAATGCAGTATAATACAGTGCCCTGCAAAAGCTTCATACAGTGTAATATCATTTGTGTAAGAGTTTTAAAACATCCAGAACAATACTGTGTATTATCTTGGGCACGTCCACATATAGTAAACCTGAAAAACCATTCGAGGAAAAACCACACGCCAATTTTTGGACACTCTCTGGTGTGGGAAGGAAGGTTGAGGCTTTAACAAACGTTAAAGGTTTCACAGACGTGCAAAATTTAACATTGGTTCATCTGTTTTGGTGCCTGGTTACCGTCACCTTTGGTGCTTTTCTGTATATTGAGAACGTTCACTGATTAAACTTGAACAGGTGACATGGGCGTGTTGTGCGCTTCTCCGTGTCTGGCGTGTGCACATTTCTGGCATTGCTGTCACGTGGATGTTCCTGTAAAGAAACACTGTAGCTACAGAGGTTTGGGGTGTGCGGGGGGTGTCAGCCTCCTGGGTCCCCAGCAGGGGGCGCGGTGGCATAGCGGCCGCGAGGCGGCTGGGCAGCACTGCGGAAGGGGCAGAAAGGAAGGGCATTCAATAAGCACGTGCAGCTTTCTGTGGGCTATAGGAAGGGGCCCAGAATCCCCCCCGTTTGGCCCCTTAACACCCATCACGTTCCTCTGCACATCTGTTGCCTTGGCTGTTTCCGAGGCTCAGGATGCAGAGACGGTGCCAGACACACACGTTCCCAGAGCTTCCTTTGCCGTTGCATCGATGGGCCTGATGCTGACGTGCGGGGAGCTTTTTCCTGTCCAGGTGACCAGGGAACCTTCCTTTTCTTCCAGGTGGAAAAGGATTATTCTTACTTGAAGGAGATTTGCGATCATCAGGCAGAACAGCTGAGCAGAACCAGCCTGAAACTGCAGGAGAAAGCGTCGGAGAGTGACGCGGAGATTAAAGACATGAAGGAGACCATATTCGAGCTGGAGGACCAGGTGGAGCAGCATCGAGCCGTCAAGTTACACAACAAGCAGCTCATCAGTGAGCTGGAAAGTAAGTGGAGCCAAGCCCAGGGCGAGTGTGGGTCAGGAGGGAGGGGAGGATGCCGGTGAGAGGTCTTCCTTTTGCGTGCGCTGTGGTCTCCCAGGAAGAGTGGCGGTTAAAAGAGACAGAGTGATCAGTCTCCTCGACTGAGCTGCAAAGCAGGCGATGCAGAAGAAAGACTGTTGGTCGTGGGCGGGCAGTGTGTGGGGTTAGGAGCACCGTGCGTGAGCCGCTGCTGACCACACGGCAGGTGCCAACCGGTGTTGCCATTGGGCTCTGATGGATAGAAAGGCAGGGGGCAGGGGGTCGGACGTATTCGAACGGCGTGTGCTCTTGGCCTCAGGAGAAAACAATTCCAGCATGGGCCCCATGGACGGTTGGTATCAGATGACTTACAGTTGTTACCCACTTCTCACTCAAGAGGCACCAGTATATGCCTTACTTGTGAACCGGCTGCTTGTTTTGAATAGGGAGGGATGTTTGTCAGAGATTAGTTAAACATTGCCTGCCTTGTCCAAATAAGCCTTATCAAATGATCGCATCTAATGTGTGTTCCCTTCGTAACAAAAGAATTAGCGTGCAGAGCTTTTAGTGGCACCGGCCTTACTGACAATAGCACGGCTGGTTGCCTGAGAAGTCCCCCAACGGGTACAGCCCATCCTGATTATTTGAGGAACCCATATTTTCGAATTCACCTGCTCGCCCAGACTGACTTGTAACCCCCCAAACCAGTACTCCCAGTGCTCCCACTGCCGCTGGTGCCCGTGCAGAGCAGCTGAAAGCTTGAGCCTCCCGATGTGCAAAACGTCGGGACCAGAGGCCCACGGGAACGTAGCCCGTCTTTGCCACGGGAGCTGATCCTGTGTGCCTGGCGACTGCCTCGATCGTGGCACCTGGCCACGTAGTCTCTGCCTCGCTCCGGTGGTCAGCGTCACAGCTACTTCGTGTGCAATATGGGGGTGACGACAGGACACTCAGCATCACTGTCACCCAGGCTCTTCTCAGAGATCACACCTGAGAGGACAGCAGAACACCTGACGCCGGACCGGACAAGTACAAGTACAAGAAACAGGAGGAGACCTGTTTCGTTTGTATTTTGTTTGTTTTTGCTTCAGTGATTTATTGTTGTTGAGAATTCGGTCATACTGTCCCCAAATCCTAAAAAGTCAGCACAGACACACCAAGAAAGCAGCACGTAATTACTGTCCAGAGCACATGTCAGGCCCACTCCCTCTGGTTACGTCATAATGTGTCCAAGACTGAAAAGAACAATGACAGACCTGCATCTTTTGAGAAGCTGTTAACGTCTGTTGGGGACGTTAGGGTGTTGATAGGTGTCTTTTCACTAGGAGATGCGAGGACACGAAAATCCATCGCGAGATGAACCACTCCTGCCCCTTAAGACCCTTCAGAGGAATGGACAGAAAGATAAAAAGAAGTTACGGAGCACTGTCCTTTTCTGCACCGTTGACCCCAAACACAAATCCTCAGGTCCCACGTGTGAACCTGAACTGCTGGGGTAGAACCTGACCATGTGTGGGTTTTTTGAAGCTTTTCTGGTAATTCCGGTTCATATCCTTAGTAGACGAGGACAGCTTTGGAGGGACCGTGAGGACCCACTGGAGAACTTACACTACGTGTAACGGACGCGATCAGATTTAAACTGAACGACTCTTGATAGCAACGTGGAGAGAACTAGAGGCAGAGAGGGACTGGGGATTTTTTTTTTTAGTTTCTAATTCAATTTTATTTTACTATTTTTTTATTGAAGTAGAATTGATGTAGAATAGTGTATAAGTTACGGGTGTATAAGATAGTGATTCAGAATTTTTGAAGTGTTAGTCCATTTATAGTTATTATAAAATATTGGCTGTATTTCCCATGTTGTAAAATATATCCTTGTAGCTTATTTTATACCTAATAGTTTGTACCTCTTAATCCCCAGCCCCCGCTTTCCTCTCCCCACTGGTAACCGCTAGTTTGTTCTCTGTGTCTGCGAGTCTGCTTCTTTTTGGTTGTATTTACTGGTTTGTTGTATTCTTTAGATTCCACGTATAAGTGAGATCATAGAGTATTTGTCTTTCTCATTCTGACTTATTTCACTGAGCATAACACCCTCCAAGTAAGATGTTCTTTACTAGGGAAAGGAAGTCCAGTCCCCAGTGGAGCTGTTAACGTACACCCGCCAGATCCTTGTCACCCTGGGAGATTCTGAGTCTGTGCAGAGTCTGGGGCTTGAACATCTGCTCTTTTGGAAAGCTTCCCAAGTGATTCAGAGTTTTAACTGCAGTTAAGTCCCATGGCTGTAGAAACTAACCTAAAAGTCACAACGGTAATAACCAGCCATATCTGCTGTTACGCAAAAGCCCTCCCTCCACCTCATGGTGATGAAGGACGTTCAGGATGCCGCGTGCACTTCCAGGGAGGCCGAGAGTAAGTGTGTGAGTGTGAGCCGCTGTTTGCTCTCTTCCCGGAGCTCTGTGAGGCTGTGCCCTAACCTCACACCGCCGCTTTCCCGAATCATCCTGCTCTCTCTTGGAGGAGCCCCCGCCTCTGGCTCCCGTGCTCAGGACACTGAAATGGGGCCCCAGCAAGGGGTGGGCTTCAAAGCCTGTTGCAGGATCTGGGTCTGCTCTGCTTCCGAGCTTAGCTTCTCCCCAGAGTCTCGAGACTTTTCCAACTCCGTCTGCCTGTTCATTTCCAGGCAATGTGATGAAACTGGAGGAACAAAAGTCGGACCTGGAGAGGCAGCTGAAGACTCTGACGAAGCAGATAAAGGTGAGACGTGGTCACGGCAGGGATGGGACGCCCTCCATCATTTTACTGGAAGTGTCCCCGTTAACATAGGTTTGGACACCTTTGAGAGGTACCCTGATGACTCTGGCCCGCCGTGTATAGCAGGTTTGCGGGGCCTGGGCCCTGGAACCACGAATGGTGTGGCCGGGAGGGAAGTTCAGGCGGCCTTGATTTCAGGACGGGCACTGCGACCCCCGAGGGTGCAGCCCTGCCTGCGCCTTTTCCCAGCGGCGAGGCTGCTACAGCCGGCCTCGCTCGGGGACCCACCCGGCGCCCCGCAGCCCCTGCCCGGGGGCTGGCCTGATGCGGGCATGGACTGTGGCTCTTCCAGGACGAGACGGAGGAGTGGCGGCGCTTCCAGGCTGACCTGCAGACAGCGGTGGTGGTGGCCAACGACATCAAGTGCGAGGCCCAGCAGGAGCTGCGTGCTGTCAGGCGGCGGCTGCTGGAGGAGGAGGAGAAGAACGCCCGGCTGCAGAAGGCCCTGGGGGACGCGCGGGCCCGCGGCAGGTGGGTCAGTGCCGCACGCACCCTGGGCCGGGCCCACCTGCTCTCCTGGCCGGGGCCACCGGCATCCACGCACGTGATGCTGGGTGTCTGTCCTGAGCCCTCCCCTCCCCTCCAGGTCCCTCTGCCCCCATCCCCGACCAGGGAATAACTAACCCCACGGCCAGGGAATAACTAACCCCACGGCCAGGGAATAACTAACCCCCGGCCAGGGAATAACTAACCCCCGGCCAGGGTATAACTAACCCCACGGCCAGAGAATAACTAACCCAGGCTAGAGAATAACTAACTCCCGGCCAGGGAATAAATAGCCCCACGGCCAGGGAATAACTAAATCCCGGCCAGAGAATAACTAACCCCACGGCCAGAGAATAACTAACCCCTGGCCAGGGAATAACTAACCCCACGGCCAGAGAATAACTAACCCCCGGCCAGGGAATAACTAACCCTCGGCCAGGGAATAACTAACCCCACGGCCAGGGAATAACTAACCCTCGGCCAGGGAATAACTAACCCCACGGCCAGGGAATAACTAACCCACGGCCAGGGAATAACTAACCCCCTGGCCAGGGAATAACTGATCCCCCACCAGGGAATAACTAACTCCCGGCCAGGGAATAACTAAGCCGCTGCCAGGGAATAACTAGCTCCATGGTAGAAATATTCCGCTCAACACCGTCACCGCCATTCCCGGTGGTGGGAAAGCTCGTCACTCGAGGGGGACAAAGTTTTAGCCAAGTCCCCTCCAGGTTTGGAGGAAAGGATGCTCTTACATCTCATTGTCGGTCCGGGCAATTCGTGTTGGTCACCCTCACCCAATGGGAGAAACTTGACTGCTTCCTGGGGCCTGGCCACCAGGTGGAGGCCTCACTGTCCTGGCGCAGGACCTGCTTCTGTATTAGCAGCCCCCGTCGGCTCCCTGCAGAAGACCTTGAAATAAGCCACTTTATTAAAAAGGGTAAGCATGGAGAGCATGCGTCCGGCTGATACGTGATTCTTCCCTTCTGCTCTCGAGGGGAACATCACAGTCCGTTACCCAAGCAGGCCCTTCTTAACAGCGAGCCTTCAAAATAAGCTGTTGCCAAAGTGAGCCCAGAGTTGGTTATTGTTTAAAATTTAAATGGTTTACAAACAAGACTATCAACAGTATTTTAGGCTTCAGCTAATGCAGTGCTGTCTTTTTCCCAATCAGGAGTAGATGCCTTTGACGTTGAGATTCTTGGTTATTAGAAGTTATTTTGAATTTTTGGATTTCTCTCAACATAAAATGTAGTAGAATTTAAAAATCAGATTTATTAAATTCTGGATGCAGATTTGTACAGTTTGCCCTTTTTACCTGTTTTCCAGGGTTGACAGGGGCTGGATTCCGAGCCTCTGGGTCTGATATAGTATCATGAACTTCACAGCAGTGGAAGGCGTAGATTTCTGCTCAGAATTCTCTCTTGATTCTCTTACCAGACTTGCTCCAATCAATCTGGCGGCCCTTTGTTTATGAAAATCAAGATCATAATTTTATAGTCACACCTATACCCTCTGGCCACCAAAAGCATGCAGATTTTAAGGGAGAAGCAGAATAGGAAAACTAGATTTCATAGTGTTCCTTATTGAAATGATTGTGAGGTCATCCTGGTTTGCTTTGGTGTCAGCTTTTGTTTATTTGTCCATGTGTCTTGCTTTTCTATTGTGTGTCTTTGGAAGAGGAACCACATCATAACCTGCATTGCTTCATATATATGTGAATTTACAGATAAATGATAAAAGACAAGCCTTGAGTTTAAGAGGTGGCCCTAAATAAGTTATTGTATGGGATGCTGCATTTCTTACTTAGATTCTAAGATACAGGTCAGATTATACAACTGGAACCCTGATACCATAGGAAATCTGCATGCATCTTGACAATTTAGGGCCCCATGTGCTACATCCAACATTTTCAAACTTAGGGTCACTTTTTTTTTCAAACACAGTATGTTTCTCTTTTGATTTTCCAGTGATTTGCAAACCTACCTCCTAATTCCAGCAGTTTAATCCCTTATCACAAAATGTTTCAAAATTGGAGAACTGACACCAGTTCAGAACATGGCATGCTACTGAAACCCTGCAGGCGTCCGTGGGTTTCTTGGCTTTCATTGCCCTTCAGATGATTGCCAGAGTGGTTCCTTGTCCGATTTTGCGCTGCCCCGGCTAGCTGCCCCTTCTAAAGCATTGGGTGTTGGAAAGTTACTTGCTGATGGCTCCACCTCTTCCTGAACCTACCACATGAGCCAGACTTGCAGCCAGCTGACACCCTCCAAGATCCCAGAGCCGCGGAGGGTTTCCATCTTGGCTGCCTGGGTTCTTGACTTTGACAGTCTTCTGACGAGAACTCAGAAGTCCTTCTCGGTTCAGCCACAGCCAAAGAACTTGCAGAAAATTCTCTGATGGGGTCCTCCAAGTACAACCAAGAGAAAGTAAGAGCATCAGAAAAGCGACTTGATCGTGACCCTGGATGGACTGATCCGCATTCTCATCAACTGGCATTCGAGAGATCATAGGCCAGTAGGAAGGCAGGTGGGGTGCCTGGGTGTGAAGGCAAGTTAGCGTTTATTACCAAGAACTTAATAGTTGAAGTGGAACATTACTTAATGTAGTAGTTTTAGATGATTCTAAAGCTTAGCTCATTAGCCATCTTCAATCCTGTGATGTTTTCAGAGGTATTTTTATTCTGGAGTCAGAATAACTGATGTTAAGATACATGGGAAAATGAGGCTCTGGTCTCATCTTTGCCACCAACTGGCAAGGTTTTCTTCCCAGACCGAGCTCCTTCCTCTCTTAAATGAGAAGGTAAGGGCTTCCCTGGTGGCGCAGTGGTTAAGAATCCGCCTGCCAAGGCAGGGGACACGGGTTCAAGCCCTGGTCCGGGAAGATCCCACAGGCCACGGAGCAACTAAGCCCGTGCGCCACAACTACTGAGCCTGTGCTCTAGAGCCCACGAGCCACAACTACTGAGCCCACGAGCCACAACTACTGAGCCCGCGTGCCACAACTACTGAAGCCCGCACGCATAGAGCCCGTGCTCCGCAACAAGAGAAGCCACCGCAGTGAGAAGCCTGCGCACCACAACGAAGAGTAGACCCTGCTCGCCGCAACTAGACCCAACGCAGCCAATAAATAAATAAATAAATTTATTTTTTTTAAAAATGAGAAGGTAAGAGTAGGTTGGATTTTAAGACCCCCCCCTAAGCTCTGTTCTGAGACTGGTTGGTCAGGGAGCCTTTCTCTGATGGGGGAGTCAGGGACACATGTGCCCCCAGTACCACATTCCCAGCGCAAGCCTTGGGTCTCCCTTACACAGTGTCATCTCCGTATTGTAGCTGGGCCGTGGACCTCCTCTTTCTCTTCCAGAAATTTGAACAAACCCGTGTAGTTTTTGTGGACCTGAAAATGATCTGTTTTGCCAGACACAGAAATTATTGGATGGAAGGATAATGAATAACTTTTTCAACTCTGGCTGCTTCTTGTTTTGAACCATTAAGAGAAACACAATGAAATTAAAACTTTTACCAAAGTTAAAACATCAGAACTTTTTCCTAAAAAGTTGAGTCCTTGGGATTTAGAGAACACACGTGCAGCTCGACTTAATGCCTTGATGGGCCACATGCAGCCTTTCTAACAGAAGACACTGTCGGTGATATGTACATGACACGGGCGTCTCAAACAGTAGCAGGGAGAGACCTTTGTGTGCCTTCTGTTACTCTGACACAGTATGGACCATTGTTTTTATGGTGACTCATTCGATTTTTGCTGTATGTATCATATGACACCAATAAGCAGCCTCTTAAAGAGTTAAACACACTGAATGTCTGTGCCTAAATAACTGTATCAGTTTCTAAAATAGAACGTCAAAGGTTCCCAGTGTGTTTAGCTTGTACCACTGGTTCTCTCGTTGTCACCTCTGAACTGAGCAGCATGGCGGCCGGTCACTGCCAGACTCTCTGGAATTGGCTTTTAACTCTGTGTGTGCACACGTGCATTCTGCCCTGACGTCAGCTGTGTGCCTGTGCGCCCTGTGTGTTGTTCTTACAGCTGTAATGTGTCACAGCCGCTCTCTGGGTGTCTGGAGCTGTCACTGGAAAGGGAAAGTAGGAAGTTGGAGGCATAGCTTCTTGGGTCACTGAGATGACTTGTCCAGCTCTCTCCCTGTGGATGCTTTGATACAGCATCTCCGGCCCTCCAGCGAAGGGGCCAGTTCTCGTGGGGATTCCTGAGCAGTTTCCAAGCGAACCTCCAACTGTTGGGGGCCTCTGGCATTTTATTTGCCCCTCGAAGTAGAAACCGGTCCTCTGGTATCCCAGCAAGCATAATCCTCTCACTCTCATATGACTTATTTTTTCATAGCTTCAATTTGCATCTGTGGCATTAGAGCTGTAGCCTATGATTCTAAAGAGCTACGTCTGCTTCTCTGCTCCCAGGCCTCTGTCTTTACAGATTTGCTTTAAAAAGTGGGCATGAGCTTCCCAGAAGCCTTTAGAATGTGTATACTGTAATAGTAAAAGAAATATTTTTTTTTAATTTTTTTATTTTTTGGCCTTAACTGTAGGACAGTACAGGGAAGCACGAGCCATGCTGTCAATTACAGGGACCTGATTTGGTTGGTCTTGGACATCTCTGCCGACACCCTTGTCTGTTGGTGACGGTCTAGTGGGAGGAGCCCAGCGTTTTGAAGTTTTAGCATTTTCTCTGTCTGAAGACCTTTGACTTCCAAAAGAGATGGGGACAGTCGAAATTCAGACGTGCTGCTCTGAGCTTTTCCCCGTGGACAGCGCCAGCTGTTAGTCCTTGTGTGTGTAGACTAAGGTAGTGTTGCGTTAAGTAACACCTTTACCAGCCTTTGCCTCCCATTTCTATTTTCCAGCTCCATGGTCTCTGTCAGCTATAGCAGAGCAGGTGGTGGAAGAGAGGCCGCCCAGCCCTTGCCATGATGGGAAACCACAGCCATTTCTGTGTGAAAGGGGGAATGTGTAGAGGAGAAATAACCTTTTGATAAAGAACCAAACGGTCTCCTTAGAACAGCCACTGTTGCCCAATCATTGTCATCAAGTCTCTTTACCTTTTTTTTTTTTCTTTTTGCATTTTGGAGTCAACTCTGCACAAAGATGATCCTTCCCTCTTTTTTTTTTTTTCTTTATTCTTCTCAGAAGATTCAGCAGTCTTTTGTTTGGAGCACAAAATAAAGTTGTTCTGCAAAACAAAGTCTGTCGTGAAAAAATTTTTGAGATGCAGCCAGAGTGCTGAGCGAGGGCCGTGGCGTTGCACGTGCAGAGTGAACACAGCCCAGGCTGTGCTTTACTTTTCTGGAGTTTATTTTTATGTTTCCTTTTGAATACAGTGTCTGATAAGCTTGGAATTAACACTGTTTTAGGTGAAATAGGAAGCCGTCTGCATGACGTCTGGTTCTGAAGAAGTTAGAAAGCTCTGCTTCCTCTGTGTCAAGTCTTGATTTCACCTTTTCAAGCTGGGGTCTGACTTCCTTCAGCTCGTCTGAAACAAGCCACCACCATGTTTTGGGCTGATTTCCAAAATCTCTTTGGGGTTCAATATGCATAGATGTTTGCTTGATTGTAAAGGATGTAGTTGAATCAGATAAGCTTCTGTGGTGATGATGCTAATTGGAATTGAACTGAGAACTAACGAACAACAACAAAAGCCTCGTAAATAAAACTCACCCTGGAAATCTAAAGACTTTTTCAATCCAGAAGCATAAACTCAGAGGGATCCAAGATCCAAAGTGTGACTTGAAACTCTTGGAAGTCCGTACGTTTGTTAAGATCTGGGTCCAATTCAGCCTCTATCTGGCAGAACTCATTGCAGCTCTCGTGTGAAGAACTTCTAGACCATTAGCTACGTCATCAGGAAGGTGAGACAAGATGGGATCCATGGAAAATTAGGAACAGGAAAGCCCTTTAACTCAGGAGGACATTGTGGGTGTCAAACAAGAGAGCACAGAGTCACTAGAAAAATTCGACTTGGTGACAGAAAGAGGAGAGGTCAATGTCCTCTCTGTAAAAATAGTTGTGACACTCGCTGGAGTTGTCCTAGTGGGACAGGAATTTATATACTGGGAGATCTTTACCTCGGACTGAGAATCCTTAGGATGATATAAAACTCATTTGCCGAGTGTTTTCAAATACAAACAAGAAAAATGCAATCGCAGCTTCAAATGCACAGCTGTCTCTGCCACACATATTTTGATCTGTCTTTCTCTGGGGACTGTCGAGTATTTTTATATGTAAGCGTTTATGAAGTGCTAAATAAACATGTCGTTATTTAGAAGAGTCTTTTGCCTGATTTTTAATCACTGGCCACGTTTCTGCAGGGCCTTCCGGTCACTTTGTTCTCAATTTTCCAGGGTGTGTAGTTTCAGAACTTCAAAGCCACGTCAGATGACTGGAATTGAGGCAGAAGCAAACAGTATTTTCAATGCAAGTTGTAGATAGGAGGTTGATTTTTAAGTACAAATGTTATTTTTTTTAAATGATTTCATTATTGGAAACGGCAAGGAGCAAATATAATAATTTTGCATAAATGAATTTTTAATTAAAGATTCTGGAGTATTGAAAAGTACAGGACATGGTATTTGAAGTCTAGAACTGTCTTGTTGAAATTTAAAAACAAATAGTAGATTGTTTGATGATTTACTGTATTGGATTTCTTCTTAATTATGAAGTAATGTTTTGGTGAACCAGTAATAAAATGGAGGCGTTAAAGAAAACTACTCCTCCTTCTCCCCCTTGAGTAGCGTCCTGGAAGGTAATCAGTATTCTTCATCTGTTTTACACATATACTCTCTCAGATATTTGGTCTGCTTTCTTTATTTAATCTGATGTGAGGAGTGGGTCTTCTTCTTCCAGATGGACAGCCAGTCACGCCAGCACCGTTTATTATATTACCACACCATCCTTTGCCCGCAGAACTGAAATCCCACCTTGACATCGTTCGTTTCATCCGTTTTTAGAGAGACTTTCCCAGTATGCTCTTGTTCTTTTTTCTCTGGAGCTGATTCTGCTTTAAACTGTCTTCATGGGATTATTAGATTGCTAATATAATTTTTTACACTCGGCCTTTCACCTTAAAGTGTCATCTTTCATATACTTTCCTGAATTTTATTGTATTCTGAAGGCAGATGCTTTTAAGTTTCTAAATCTGTTTCCTGTTCTGTATTTACAAATGTCTATTCTCCCTTGAGTGCGGTGACTCTTTTCAGTTTATACTGTGAAATCTATTCATAGATCAGGGCCTGTTTTTTCCCATCACTTATTCTTGCTTCAGTGGATAAAAGTGTATCAGGGCCTGTCACTCACCCAGGATCAGTGTCTGGATTCTGCCTCAATCTGTGCTCACTCTGCCTGACTGCTCTTGAAATCTTCTTCTCGTATCTTAAACTTGAAGGAAGCCTCTTTAAGGTAGATTTCTGTTGCATGTTGGAGACACAGACAGGGCAAGGAGGAGTGCAGAGGAAGAGGTGCCAGCAGGGGAAATTCACCCGTGTCTGGTTTCTTCTCTGTTTGGAGGAGGCGGCATGTAGGAGCTGGTTTTCGGGGTCTGTTTTGCTTGGCCGTTGTCCATTTCAGGCATGTCCTGTGGCCTTTCCCCATCTGCCCCTTTTTACTACTGTCCTTCGTGCCAGGAATCAACCACCCCGGCCTCCTTGGACAGGCGTGTCTTTCTTTGTGTCACTGATCCTTTGCAGGAGGGGTGCTCTGCCTGTCCCCCAGGTGTTGCTTCCAGCCCTGGCCGCCCTCCAGGACCCAGGGCCTCAGTGGGGTTTCCCACATCTTCAATCTCTTTGCAAGGGAATCGGGGTAAACCGGTAGTATTTTTCTCATCACTTTCCCCCACTTATTCTCAGCGTCGCAGAAATTCTTCAAAGTCTGAGGCACGGACATGCTATCTTTCTGTAGTTTCTCCCGATTGTGGAGGCAGCAGTGGTGTAATGCGACGTTTCCCAAACGTAGTTAACCTTTGAATACCTTAAAACTAATTGCAAGCAATAACTCGCATGTCCTTGGATCAAAACCAACAGCAACGCCAAGCTGTGCCCTGTGTGATGACCTAAGAGCCGTAGAAAACCGACACTATTTGAAGATTCTGTTCTGTAACCAAACAAGGGAAGCTGTGCGTTAGAGGCATTAGACAACATTTAATAAGTAAGGGGGGACTTCCCTGGTGGCGCAGTGGTTGAGAGTCCGCTTGCCGATGCAGGGGACACGGGTTTGTGCCCCGGTCTGGGAAGATCCCACATGCCGCGGAGCGACTGGGCCCATGAGTCATGGCCGCTGAGCCTGCGCGTCCGGAGCCTATGCACCGCAGCGGGAGAGGCCACAACAGTGAGAGGCCTGCGTACCGCAAAAAAAAAAAAAAAAAAAAGTAAGGGCTAAGTGCAGACATAGGCACATGTACATGTTTAAATACCAATGAGAGGTACAGAAGGTAGGCAGCAGTCAGCGAGCAGGGGGTGTGGTCCACAGGCAGGACACCCCCATCTCCTGTGTTGGTGCCTCGGGTGACCTCACATACAACTGACTCTCTGTCGTTCTCAGAGATGGGTTGCCACCTCCTAAGAGCAGATTACCCCATAAAAATAAAAGCAAGGAAAGAAATATTGGTAGCATTTTTCTTATATACATTAAACAAATTTGGAGAAGTCCCATCAGCATTATTACTTTTTTTTTTAAGAGCCCTTTGTGCCTCTCACAAGACACCCACGCGTCATAGAAAAACCTGAGAAAGGCATGTCAAACAGCTGGGTTTTCACCCCAGATTCACCACATACAAGCCTTATGACCTTCATCAAGTGTTTCATCTAAAATGAAGGATTGTAACTTACGGAGTTTTTGCGGAAAAGTAAATTAGATAATGTTTTTAAGACCCATGGTATGGGCTGTGGAGTTACATATCAGACACAGATTTTTTTTGTGGAAATTATTCATTGTCAGCAGAGTTGCACATGCTGGGAGCAGACGGGAAACATGCCTCGTTTCTGTGGTTGGTTAAACGTGGTCCCTAAACGACGCAGCTGTCTGAGCTGCACCTGAGAAGCAGACTGCACAAAGCGCAAGAAGAGCAGCTGCAGGAGGCTTTTGTGTGCAGTTGTATTTACAGCACCGTGCAAGCTGTCGTTTTGGGCAATTCAAGGGATTTCCAAGGCTCCGTTGGCTATACGTGTGAATTTTACTTTACACATCAACCCGAGAGCCTCTCGTGTGTCTTAGGAGGCCGTAGCTGACTGTGAACAGTATTTAACCCACAGTGGGCCCTTGGAGTGTTTCCTTAGTGAATTGGCTAGTGTACACCTGGTTGTATGCTTGAGTATTTCTTAGTATCCTTTATAGAATACAGAGTCTTTATTCTTCCGCAGAACAGAGGGAATGTCGTACTCGGTTTATTGCTGGGGTTGTTGCTGGTCGATCCCAACAGTCTGAAGCCAGGCGGTGCCCCTGCTCACTGTTACAGTGCTGATGGGACCAACAGCGTCCTATGCGTCTTCCCCCTACACACACACACACACACACACCCCTATGCGTCTTCTCCCTAGACACACACACACACCCTATGCATCTTCTCCCTAGACACATGCACACACACACACACTTCTGTGGGTCTTCTCCCTAGACACACACACACACTTCTATGGGTCTTCTCCCTAGACACACACACCACACACACACACCCCTATGCTTCTTCTCCCTAGACACACACACTTCTATAGTTCTTCTCCCTACACACCACACACACTTCTCCCTACACACCACACACACAAACACACACTTCTGTGGGTCTTCTCCCTAGACACACACACACACACACTTCTGTGGGTCTTCTCCCTAGACACACACACACACACTTCTGTGGGTCTTCTCCCTAGACACACACACACTTCTGTGGTTCTTCTCCCTAGACACACACACGCACACATATATCGCTGTTACGTAACGTGGTAGGTCTTTAGTCCAGTAGCTTCGTTAACCTACTTAAACAACTGGCTGGGTTTTCTCACACTCATTCTTGCTGTCCTAGCCCAGCAGACTAGTGTTGCTAGTGTGGAACGCTGCCCTTGATACCTGAAAGCAGCGGGGCTGGGATTGGTTCTTGCATCCTTGCTACTTCCTTATGGTGTTGAAACGAGTCCTCTGTATCATTTGATGTTGTGAGTCACAGAGAAACTTAGGTAATCAAAGGGAGCACCTCAGTGGAATGTAATTTTATTCTTATTAAATTATCAAGGAGTGAAATAAAAGTGGATTTTTAAAAACAGTCTTCCTTTGAGGGGTGCTCTGAATCCTCCAGGCCAGGTGGCAGGACGGGTGCATGGATGGGTAAGAAGGTGCCCTCTTTATCACCTTCCTGAGAATGGCTGGGACAGAAATGAGAGGTTTTTTCCTTGCTCGTACCTTACCTGATTTCGCTCTCTTTCTTCCTACTTACCATCTGATTTTATACTGTGTGACACAACAGGGAAAATAACAAGAACCAACCCCATTCGATTAAAAAAAAACACAAACCCTTACCAATTTCTGAAATACCTGATATTTCGTTCCAGAAAAGTCATCAACTTACTGATTTTTTTTTTTCACTCCAAAGAAGGGACTGTGAAGACAAGAGTGTAGGGCAGTGTGACTAAAGTGTTTTAAGTTCTGTTTCACTTAAATTTATTCTACTCACGTTGATTACAGAGCAACAGGAGAAAGCTTTGAGGATTAAGGACAAGTAAATTCAACTGCAAAAGCTTATGAGTAGCTAGGTTCCTTTCAAAAAGATCAATAAATGAATATTTTAAACTTCCACTGACCTTATTTAAAGTACACTGCCGGAGTATTCTGTTTGAGCCATTCTCATAAATTAGTCATCTTTTTGCAAAACAGCTGTGGCAATTTGACACAATAGAAAGAGCAGTGATTTAGGAATGGGAAGTTGGGAGGTGTTGTCTTGGCACATTCACAGGGAGATTAAATGACAGGCTAACGTCCCCTGGATGAGGAAGCCATGCATGAGAGGATTGATGCAGATGGTCTGTCTTTAAGAGGCTCTTCTATGAGTCTGTGCTGCAGTCTGGAAACCACAGAGAGAACTCACCAGGAAAGTGTGGGAGAGCGGAGAAGCCTCACCTCATGCAGAGTTGCAGTGTTGCTCTAGAGTACAATTACCATTCTCTTGGGGGGCAAACACACGTGAGCCAGAATTCTCTTGTACCTCAGAGATGGCAGCCTCGTGGGTTTAAGCAGGAAGGTACTAAAGGGCTTGCAGGATTGTTGGGGGATGGGGGATTGCTGGAGAAACAGACTCCAGGCTGAGCTTCCAGGAACAACGCTCGAAGTTACAGCACACAGAACTGGGCTGCCAGGCCAGCTGCTGCCTCTGCCGTGAAGGGGAGCCTTAAACCAGGAAGCTGCCTACCTGGTGGGAAAGCTGCCACCAGTTCCCAGCAGCAGGAGCACCTTGCCTCTGCTTCCGTCTGTCTCAGCATAGTGAAGGCCCTGTGCCCTGCCTCTCCTTCCTGACTCAGGTCCTGGTCCATGTCTCGTCCAGTCTTTCTGGTGGGAGCCTAAATCCCCCATCTGAAATCCTAGCTGCAGGGGGTCCCGAAATGTCATCTTTCCAGCCTCTGTGTGCCAGGTGGGGATTAGATTCACATTGACACACCAACCTGTTGTATCCACCACGGACAGTAAGCTAACTATTTTATGATAAATAACATTTGTCTGGGTTTTTTTTTTTGCAGTTTCCAGTTCCATCCTTTTTATTTAGAGCTCATGTCAAGTCACTCTACATAGAAAAATGCTATCTCTGGCCATTCCGGAGAAAACATCTGTGATAAAAATTAAGAGTGGTACCCACGTTATTTCCTAAAATGCAAAGCTGGTACGGAAAACAGGATTTTCAGTTTGGGATCCTCCTCCCAGATTTGTTTCTCTTCTCGATGTTGGTTGTTTCCATCTGTGTCCTGTGTCCCGTGGGGACATCCTTCACCATTTCAATCTGATTTGCTCTTTGCCGTGCAGACCTGTGAAGGAAGACTCGGAGCCCTCCGAGGTGGACGCTCCTGGCCGGTGGCATGGCGGCTACGTGAACAGAACCCCTCCGACATCTTCAGAGTCTGCAACCACCGTTAAATCCCTTATCAAGTCATTTGACTTGGGGCGTCCAGGTATTTCATCATTTTGTTTCATAAGCAAAACTCAAATTCAGACTGTGGCCCCATGGATCAAGCCCGTCCTCCACCACCTTGGTCCCACGTTGGTGTGACCACGGGGCCCTTCCCAGACCATCCACGTACAGACATGGTGCATGATGCCCTCTGGGGCTCCAGTGAGACAACAGAGCGAGTCAGCTCTCCTGTCCTCCTCTCCTCAACTCCAGTTCCTGCCTCTCCACCTTCCTTTTCCGCCTCTGTGTCTGTTAAATCCAGGTCACTGCTGATCGCCTTCTTACCATCTCGTGAGGATTAGCAGGGTCAGCCAGAGGCTTCGTCTCTCGGGAAATGAGGCACTGATCTGTGTGTTCGGCTGCCTTGCTCACACCCTGGGCTTCTTTATCCTAGAGCGTGCTGTTACATGCTTCTCCCCCGTGTCTTGTGTGTGGCCACTGGTGCTGATCTTTTGTTTCTGATCGTGGGACATTCCCAGCTTTTTCTGGCAATGTCTGCCTGACTCACAATTCACCTTTATTCACTGTTACCGCCACATGAGAAAAATGCATCTCTATACCGTACACCCATAAATACAGTGAAGAGAAGAAACCAAATGTGCCTGTATCCAAAATGCAATATATTTCTTCCCTTGATTGCAACAGATATGCCTGTTGTATTGGAAGGCCAGGGTAACAGCTAATCCTAGGATGCTGTCTCTGCTAAAATAGTTTGGGGCTAAATTAGATTAAGATTAGACTACAGAGACTGGAAGCTGTGAAGGCTCAGTGACCACATTCGGTCTGTGAAGGTGGGAAAGGAATGAACAATAATGGTTTATGCAAGAGTGTTCTGTTCTGCCTTCTGCAGGTGACTCATCACCTGTATGGTTTCTTGTCCCTCGTGTGTCCTACATCTAAGACCAGCCCCCATTTAGTTAACTCCCCCCAACTCATCCCCCAATTCAATACTGGTCCAGGGCAGAAGAGGTTGAAAGAGTACACGTAATACCTAATTAGCATCATGGGATACTTTTTTAGTCACCAAAAAGAGTAGCAAGTCAGGAACTATTATTTGCTGTTTTGAGCCGGAGCAGCGTAGAAATGTCCCCATCTCTTTTCTTGTCAGGTGGAGCTGGGCAGGACATTTCTGTGCATAAGGCCTCCAGGAGCCCCCTGAGTGGAATCCCCGTGAGGACCACTCCAGCTGCCGCTGTTTCTCCAATGCAGGTATCAGAGCCAACGGCGTGGGGTGGGGGGTAGGGCTGGTGTCACGTGGTACCCAGGCAACAAAAGGGAACCGAAAACCAGTGGGTTTGTTTTTTTGAGGCACATGGAACATTTTTTTAGTACGCCTAAAATAATAATAATGAAACTTTCATTAAAAATTACCTTTTGGTTCCTGAGGAAGGTCTGAGATGCTGCAAACATCATACAGTTTTGTTAGTGCCTCTTTCTTGGTTTCCCATAAGATGACACTGTCAAAGTTTTCAGTTATATGAAGATTGTAATTTCTATTAGAAGTGGACATTGAACTGGATATATTTCTCAAAGAATTGATTTTTTTTTTTTTTTGCCGTACGTGGGCCTCTCACTGTTGTGGCCTCTCCCGTTGCGGAGCACAGGCTCTGGACGCGCAGGCTCAGCGGCCATGGCTCACGGGCCCAGCCGCTCCACGGCATGTGGGATCCTCCCGGACCAGGGCACGAACCCGCGTCCCCTGCATCGGCAGGCGGAATCTCAACCACTGCGCCACCAGGGAAGCCCAACAAGTTCCATTTTTGATGTTATTAGTAGTTATGGATATTGTTTGGGATCTTTTAAGCTTTAAAAAAAATACTTTTTTCACTTTTTTGCCCTTGAAGGTAACTTCCACCACCTTCTGTGTAAAACCAAATAAAACAATTATTTATTTTATGATAATCATTTTTTATTTAATATAAGTGAAAGAGGTCATGCTTCATTTTTACTTATCTTTATTGAGCTATAAACACAAGTTTGCTAGTAAATGTCTTACAACTGGCTCCTCGGGGGAAAGAGCCCTGATTTGTAGTGTTTGCCAATTTCTTGGTAAGTATTCCCGTTGTGGCCAATTCAAGCTGTTTCTACGACCTCAATGCATATGGGGTTGAGAAGAGATGTACATTAGATAGTATTTGTACAAGACTTAGTAGTACTTGTACAAGACAGACACAGCAGGTATGAAAACCGCATTAGCAAAATGTAGAAAAATAATTAGGAAGCAATGAGTTTTGAGTATTTATTACTTTTGCTTTTAACATAGTCTCATTTTAATAATGGCTGTGTTTAGTAGCTTAGCCTGCACAATTCCTGAAAATTTATCAATCAGCCCTATGAGCAGGTACACACCAGCTGCAGCACACCACTGGCTGTAATTCACATACCATGAAGTACAGACCTCTTCAATACGTAACTTGAATGTTTCCATGTATAACCAACACCAAGATAAAGCATGTCTGTCACCTCAGAAGGGCCTCTCATGCCACCATCTCGTCAGTGACCCCTTAGAAAGAACCGTTCTCTGACCTCTCTCACCACAGATTAGTTCTCTGTGATCTCAGACTTTGTCACTGGATTGTTTTGCTCAACGTTGAATCTGTGAGATTCATTCCTATTTTTGTGGCAGTTCTTTTTTCGTTGTGGTGTCATGTTCCTTTGTGTAAATATGCCATTCTACTGATGGTTTATCCATCCTACTAATGGTTGACTTTTGGATTATTTCCAATTTTTAACTCTTGTGCTTATTTTATTTTATAAATTTATTTATTTATTTATTTGTTTATTTGTGGCTATGTTGTGTCTCCGTTGCTGTGCTCGTGTTTTCTCTAACTGCGGCGATCAGGGGCTACTCTTTATTGTGGTGCGCAGGCTTCTCACTGCTGCAGCTTCTCTTGTTGCGGAGCACAGGCTCTAGGCACGCGGGCTTCAGTGGTTGTGGCACGCGGTCTCAGTAGTTGTGGTGCACGGGCTTCGTTGCTCTGTGGCATGTGGGATCTTCCCCGACCAGGGCTCGAACCCGCATCCCCTGCATTGGCAGGCGGATTTTTAACCATTGCGCTACCAGGGAAGCCCTTGTGCTTATTTTTAAAATACATTTTTTCCCAAAAATTTCAGTATAAAAGGGAAAAAGTGAAAAATCCCCCTTGTTCCCTAGCGCCAGAAATAACCACTGTTTATGGCTTGTTGTGTATTCTAGATGTTTTTCTTTAACATAAAAATGTGTGGGGCTTCCCTGGTGGCGCAGTGGTTGGGAGTCTACCTGCCAATGCAGGGGACATGGGTTCGAGCCCTGGTCTGGGAGGATCACACATACCGTGGAGCAACTAAGCCCGTGAGCCACAACTACTGAGCCTGCGCATCTGGAGCCTGTGCTCCGCAACGGGAGAGGCTGCGACAGTGAGAGGCCTGCGCACCGCGATGAAGAGCAGCCCCAACTGGAGAAAGCCCTCGCACAGAAATGAAGACCCAAGATAGCAAAAATAAATAAATAAATTTATTTATTTAAAAAAAAATGTGTGTATGTGTGTGTGTGTGGGGGTGGGTGTCGGTGGGTGTAGTGAGGGAGAGAAAGTGTTATAAATTGGGTTACACGACATGTTATTCAGACACTGGCTCCTTTCGCTTTGTCATTGGCATGTACCCCTGAGGGCAGGGATTTTTATCCCTTTGGCTTGATGTTATATCTCTTGTCTAGAACAGTGGTTGCACATAATCATATCATAGTAGAAACTCAATAAATATATGTTGAATAAATGAAGGAATATATCAGATATCTTTAAATGTCAGTGTTTGGAGAAATAATTCATTCTTTTTGAAGGCTATATGATACTGCAGTGATTAACTTAACCACTCCTCTGTTGATAGGCATTTAGGTTGTTTTGGATTAAACTTATTATAAAAGTGGGGCTTCCCTGGTGGTGCAGTGGTTGAGAGTCCGCCTGCCGATGCAGGGGACATGGGTTCGTGCCCCGGTCCAGGAAGATCCCACATGCCGCGGAGCAGCTGTGCCCGTGAGCCATGGCCGCTGAGCCTGCACGTCTGGAGCCTGTGCTCCTCAACGGGAGAGGCCACAACAGTGAGAGGCCCGCGTACCACAAAACAAACAAACAAACAAAAAAAAAAACTTATTACAAAAGTGAAATTCCTTCTACAAATTTTTCCCCACTCAAGGGGCTATTTCTCTATGAATGTGTATCCCCATTCTTTTGTAAGTACGTCAGTCACTCTGGCTAGTTAAGCAGGAAGGAATTTAACACAGGGAAGGCTGCAGGGGAAGCTCTGATCTGCCCTGAGCTTCAGCAAACGTTCCCAGAACACCCCAGAGTTGGCCCATTAAAGGAACATCTATTTCTGCCAGAATCAGGAAGTCTTCCTCTAAGTGCAGCCTGGGACCACTTCTGTCAACATCTAGGTTCAGCCTTCGGGCCACGGCACAGGTGCAGTCCCTGTCAGCAGATCCTGCCCTCTAGGTCCATCCAGGTCGCAGCTAGTGACAGGATTCCTTTCTTTTTTAAGGCTAAATAGCATTCCATTGCATGCAAAGACTTCCTTTATCCATTTATCTGTTAATAAACTTTTAGGTCGTTTCCACCTCTTGGCTAATGTGAATCATGCTACAGTGAATATGGGTGTGCAGGTACCTCTTCAAGATCCCATTTTCAATTCCTTTGTGTATCCACCCAGAAGTGGTATTGCTGGATCACGTGGTAGTTCTATTTTTACGTTTTTGAGGAACCCCCCCACTGTTTTCCATGCCAGCGGCACCGTGTCACATTCCCACCAGCAGTGCATGAGGGTTTTCTCCACACCCTCACCAACACTTGTTTTTTCTGTGGTTGTTGTTTTATTTATAATGACCATCCTCACAGGTGTGAGGTGATATCTCATTGTGGTTTTGATTTGCTTTTCCCTGATGACTAGTGATGTGGAGCATCTTTTCATGTACCTGTTGGCCATTAAAAAACAGTAGTTTTTACACGCATCCTTGAATATACATAGAATATTCCAGGAAGATGTTCACAAACCTGATTAATAACAGTTACCCCAGGGAGAAGAACTGGGTGATGGGAGTGAAAGGGAGACTTTGTTTTCACTCTGTGTCCCTTCTGTTCCTAATAGGATTTATTACCTATTCAAATAAAGGAAGTCGTTTTAAAAGGTCCCCCTGGGGATTCTGACGAGCTTGAGAACTGTTATATGCGCGTGCGCACACACGCACCCGCACACACACGCATATACACACGCACACACCCCTTGCTCATGCTGTCCCTGATGTGACACGTCCACCTATGTGCGGATACCTTTTGGTTTCAGAGGCATTCAACCTTCAGTAGTGCTCGGCCGGCCAGCAAAGGAGTGACTCAGCGCTTGGATCTCCCAGACCTTCCCCTCTCAGGTAAATCACCTTAAATAGGAAGTAGTTTTGACTTACGTATTGTGAGGTTAACTTTTCTTCTTTTCTTTGCATGAAACTGAGCTTAGAAAAAGAATCATTTATTTGCAATAAGTGGCATTTATTGCAAACGATTTCAGATTCTGAGTGTATGTGTTATGGACACGAGACCCCAGCTGTGTTCTGCTGGCTGCACTTCTCAGGGTGCATGAGTTTGGGAGAAGTGTCAGGCTCTGGAGGTCTTTTGTCTGTTCTTTTAACTAAATCTCCAGAGACTATCTCATCTTTAAAAGTAACTATTTTGAGAAAAAAATCTTACCTGATTCTGAAGGTCTGTCGCCCCCACAGTACCTAAAATATGCCTCTTCTGAGCCATCTTTGTCTCTGAGTGTAGACCTCTTCCTGTTGTTATGCCCTGTTTTTAAAACTTTGGATCCCGACGGTGAAGCGCTGCTTGTGACCGCAGGGCCTCACGCGCCTCATTTTCGCTCCTGCTGCACGTGCCGTGCTGATGGACGATGTGAAGGAGCTGTTGAGGGGGAACCAGGGTGTGACGCCGTGTGGGCTTGCGCCTTGGCCCCCCTGCTGCCTACAGTCCGGCTCTGGCCCGGCTGTTCCAGCCCTCGGCGCTGGGGTTCCCCCATCTCCGAAACAGAAATCGTGCTGTCCGCCTTGCGGGACGGCCTGGAGGGTTGAGTGAACCCAGCCGGGCTGGGGACAGAGCCGCGGAGGGGCTGCTGTCACCTATGCACTGTCGCCTGAGGAGTCAGCCCAAACCCCAGAGCCGGGAGGCGTCAGTGGAAGGTTCTGGCTGTCTAAAACATGCACCCTGGAAATTGATGGCTGGCTGCGAGGTCACTGCTATGAGGAAACAAAAACAATGAAAAGAACACTAACTGACTTATTCGTGGTGCCTGTTAGAAGGAGAGAAAGCCAGAAATCTAGACACATGGAGAGAAATCCTTTGTGTCTTAAGTGTCAGACAGTTTCTGTGACACGGTGAATAAAAAAGACATCCCCTTTGTCCTTCTTTTAGGTCATGGTCAAGCATAGGTTTATCCTTAAAATAGCTGTTTCTGTGAGATAAGTTTCACCCTTTGACTGTAAACTGTTTCACCTTACCACCTTATTTTTTTATCTTCTGAATTTTTTCTTTTTCATGGAATTAATAGGATTTTAGCCTTAGATAAACACTGACATTGAGAATTTAAAGATTACCTTGGTCCATTCCCTGCACTTTACAGGTAAGAGACTCAAGCCCTGAAGTGCTTAAGCAATTTACAAAGGCCACACTGATTTTGAGTAGCTCTGGGACCAGGATAGGATTTTTCCTGATTCTTTCTACCCGGTTGCCTTCTGGTGACGAGGCTGGCAATCGCTCTGATAGCAGCTTCATAAAGAAGTGGTCACAGTTTGTATAGGACTTCAAGTTGTCATAATGACTTCCAGGAAGAAGGAAATGGTGACCAGAGACCACGGGTTGTCCAGGGTCAGAGGAATAAGGAAACCAGAGGGGGTGCCCGTGTTGAGTTCTCCACATTTGCCACATAGTGTGAAATAGGAATAACTTGGTTATAAGCACAGGACTGTGTGTGTGTTATGTTTTTTCAATTGTGGTAAAATATCTGTAACATCCAATTTACCATCTGAACCATTTTTCGGTGCCTCAGGTGAACTTTTGATCTTAGTATTGGTAATTTCTGTTCCTCCAGCTCTAAAATTTCCTTTGGGTGGAGAAACCGTTCTTTCCATTGACAAGATACATGCTGACGCTGAGACCACAGCGGCAATTGCCCAGAAGTAAATAGTTCATCCTCAGCCACCCCCTTTCCCCCCTGCCGCAGGCCCCTGTCCACCCAGGTGATTCTGTTTACTTGGCTCAGAAAGGACTGCACGGTGACAGTTGCCTGCTTTCCGGCCAGCCTTGCAGCATCACGTCCCCAGAAGCTGCAGGCCCGGGGTTAATACACTGTTTTTGTTGCTCCCTTTAGTGAGGTAAACTCTGTTTTTCTCTGCTCTTCCCAGCTCATTAGCCTCACTCCCAGCTTGAGCACCCATAATTGATGCTATCAGCTGTGCAAGTATTGTTTTCTCCATGACTGTGGCGTCAGAGGAGGGACCCTGGGCTCAGCTTGGTCACCAGCTGTGTGTGGCATCAAGCAAGTGACCAGCTTCCTGCTCCCAAATCCTCTGCACATGCAAACTAGACAGTCTTGGGAATTTTCTCCCATTCTACACTTTTGTGATCCTTTAGGAAATATCCTCTGGAGGGTTAGGCTGTTTCATGAGCTGTTTTGCCACAGACTAAGATGACAGCAGAGAGGAGCCTTAGAAGAAATACCACGACTGATTTTTGGCAAAAGCCAGGCCCTGTGGTTGGCATGGCTTCCTGTCCTGGGAAATGGGTGTCTTCCTGTTCCCAGCATTTTGACCCGATAATCCCACTAGGGGTCTTCCTGCTGGCGCCCTCCCTCAGATGCGCGTGGATTAGGACATGGCGCTTCACCGGGGGTCGGGCTGGCCTCGTGGACCTGGCCACCTGCGCACCTGCCAAAGGCTCTTAGAAGCGGGATCTCTGTTCAGTGCCGTGCTGGTGCCATCTTGAAATTCAGAGAATGTTTGAATGAGGGGCTAACTTGGCATTAGTCCCCTATGAATTACAGAGCCAGTCCTGCCTGGAGAATCCTTTCTAGAAAACACCATGTCCCTGTTTGCATTTTCATCACTCAGTCCAAAAAGTGTATCTGTGTATCTCCATCTGTATCTGTTGTGTATTTTTTAAAATAATTTTACTGGAGTGTAGTTGATTTAAAATGTTGTGTTGGTTTCAGGTGCACAGCACAGTGAGTCAGTGTCTGTTGTGCGTTCGTACGTGACACTGACGTGAGGATTGTACCGGAGAGTGTGGTGACCCGTCGGGTCTCTCCTCCTCACACGGGTGATCCTGTTGTCCCCACAGATCTTCTGAAGGGAAGGGCCGAGGACCTGAGACCAGACCCTTATCTCCGCAAGAGCCCGTCGCTCGAGTCCCTGAGCAGACCCCCTTCTCTGGGCTTCGGGGGCTCCAGGCTGCTGAGCGCTCCCACTGGGGGCTGGAAGCCACAAAGCAAACTCAGGTATCCATCAGAGCCTGTTATGTGTCCTGCCTCTGCAGTGTCACACCAGCAGTTCTGACTGCTGACGAGGTTCCAGCCGAACCGTCTTCCTTTTGTCCTTTCACGCTCCTAAATACCACTTCTCCATCTGTGTCAACCCTTCCCTGAGGTTGCAGCTCACCACCCGGTATCCGGGACACCCCCTTTTCTGCCTTTGGTGTCTGACACCCATTTGGTATTTAGTTTACCGTTGCATAATATGTGTGCCTTTGTCCCCGTTTGGGCTATAATTTAGTGGACAGTAAATACTTCATCTTAACACTTTAATCTCTTTCTCAGCCCCTTGTATTGTGCTACACTGAGCCTTTCAGTAAATATTTATGAATAGGCAGGTAGATGAATACACAAAATGGGCTACTTTAGAAGTAATGGCTTTTTAACAAACATTAGAACTACCATTATGAGTATTATAAAAGGATTTTATATAAGTCTGAATACCTCAGGCCAGCTATTGTCATATCTTTGGGTGTGGCCTATATTTGGACCCAAATAGATGAGGTCATATCTTTCAGAGGTTTAATTTAAAGCCCCAGATATTACATTTCTGTCTTGTTTATGTGCAAGAGATTTAAATAATCAAAACAGGCTTTAAGTACCAGAATTAGTGCTATTCTGAAATTTTTCTTTTCTTTATGCCAGAAATGTATATAAACAGGCTCTGTGTATATTAATATGCTATTTATATTATACGTTCATCATGCAAGGTTAGATTAGTGAAGTTAATTTGTTGTTTCATTTTTATATTCATGTTATTGAGACAAACCAATAATAGAATAGAAATTATTTACTTTGGAAATTCTCGTATTATTATTGCAATAATATCTAGTTAACTTTATAATTTTAAAGAAAACTGGTACATGTTTTATTTGTTTATGCAGAAACTCTTTTCCAAGCCTTCCCTTCAGTCTTCTCTGATTTGTCAGGCCTAGAAACTTGGCTGACAAATTTGATGAGTTAAGTGATGAATTAAGACCAGGCATGGTAAAAACAGGCAAAATCACCATAACTTCATCGTTAACGGTGATTCTGACCACAGAAACTCGTGGACTCCAATTTACAAATATGCCGGGTACACGGGAGAGAAGTCATCTGAGGTCCAGAAGTGTCCCGTTACTCTTTTAAAAGTCATTGTAATTAAATAGTGGATGGATACAAAAGAATAATAATAAAACATGTCTAAGGCATGAGGAATTAACAGTACAATGGAGATGCACCTGGGTACTTACCTTCTAGTTTAAGGAAAAGAAAATCATTACTTTTGAAATTTCCTATCAGCCGCTTCATTGGTATCACCTCCCTGCGCCCCCCATTCTGAACTTTCCTTGCTTTTTGTTATACTATCACCATGTATGTTTGTACCTCTAGCAGTATAAACAACATATTATTTAAATTATATGTTTAACATTTTGTATACATGGAAACATCTTGTGTTTATTTCCTTTTTTTTAAAATTCAAAATTATTCCTGTGATTCACTCACATTATTGCATACATCTGTAACTCTTTTAGTTGTTATTGGTATATAGTATCCCCTTGTATGAATATACCACAGTTTATCCATTTCCTGATGAGGTACATTTGCTTGTTTCCAATTTTTTGCTATTATAAAAAGTGCTACTGTGAACATTCTTGTATATATGCCCTGATGATATATACATTGGGGAGGAAATCCTATTACTCTTTCCTAAAAAATTGAGGTATAGTTGATTTACAATATTATATATGTTTCAGGTGTACAGCATAGTGATTCACACTTTTTAAAGGTTATACTCCATTTATGGTTGTTATAAAATATTGGCCATATTCCCTGTGCTGTACGATATATGCTTGTAGATTATTTATTTTATACACGGTAGTTTGTACCTCTTAATCCCCCCACCCTTCTATCGGCCCCCCTCCACTGGTAAACACTAGTTTGTTCTCTGTATTTGTGAGTCTGTTTTGTTCTATTCACTAGTTTGTTTAATTTTTAGATCCCACATGTAAATCCTATCATAGAGTGTTTGTCTGTTGCTCTTAAATTGTTGCTACAGGTGCCGCTCCAGACGTGCACCACCTCCTGTACTCCCTCTGCTCCTAGTGGTGGAGGGAAATAGAATACTGTGCCACATGCTATAGGAATGTAGTTCTCATTTCATGATATTCGTCATGGAAGACACTGTGTGATCTTTAGTCCCTCTTTAGTATTTGGATAATTTTAGGTCACATACAAAGTATAGGTGTCTATAGAAAACTGAGGCTGGAGCACCTAAACTCTTGCTCTTGGAATGATATGGTATTAATTAGTGAAATCACTTCCTTTGGCTAAACAGGTGCTCAGAATTGAGTTCCTGCACCATAAACTGAGGAGTATGAGTGTCGCCTTCAGAGTATCAGGGCCTCCCCTTTTGAGTCAGTTTTACTGATTTTGTTTTTCATCTCCATTCCCATCACTTCCCCAGAAGTAGCCAATCTGGTGTCTTTAAAATGCCCTTCCAATCTACCTTTTATTTGTTACATGGAAATAGGTGTAGCCTTGAAGCATGCGGAGTGTTTTTCTATAGGTGTCTTTAATTAAAATGATACTGTACATAAGTATTGATACATAAATAAAAGGCTAGAAGGATGGAGCAGCAGATAGATTAGAAAGAAAAAAAAAAAAACCCTCCCCAGACTTCTGAAAGCCAAGAAGCACAATTTACTTCCTCTTTCATACCATGAGACATAATAAAAATGTATTGTTGATGGGACCAATTTGTTGGTTTCTTTAGAGTCTCACTGGATAGACCTCAACTTTTGCTTTTCTAATCTAGTTAGTTATTTCCTATGTATTTGTGGGTTTTAAAAGTTAGCATCTTCTCTGTACTGTGTGCTCTCCTTTCTAACTAGCGTGGAAAGAAGAGACCCCCTGGCTGCCTTGGCCCGGGAATACGGTGGCTCCAAGCGCAACGCTCTCCTGAGGTGGTGCCAGAAGAAGACGGAGGGCTACGCGGTAAGGGGCGGTGGCAGCCAGCGTCCAGCGGCTCGGGTGGGCGGGCGGGGTCCTGTGTCCTGCGTGTGTACTGGCCTGGCTGGGCCACTGTGCCTGTCACTGTCAGCTTCTGTTCTCACAGGTGGGGTTGCCAGGGAGGGAGATGTCTGTGCGGCCCCAAGGACCCCGTCGGAGAGGCGGGTGGGACTGAAGGCCCGTCTGTACTCCCAGCAGACGTGACCTCAACGCAGGCCTGCGTCTCTTATGGGAGGGGGCCTTTTTCTTTGCTCAGAGGAGGTATAAACCCCCAAGCAGGGCGCCCGACAGGCTGCTCAGCCCGAGCGGACATCTTTCGCTAAATCATCTTCCCAAAGAGGGAGCCGTTTCCTAATTCACGTAAAGTCCCCACGTAGTGGACCTTCAACTTCTTCTGTTACTTTAGGAGTTGCTTGCATTTAGTTGAAGAGTTTCGGTTTACTGGGACAGTTTTTGTTTTCCATGAAGTTTAAACAAGGAAGTTATATCTGATATAAGTTTAAGTTTTTTTATTATGAAATTTCATATACAAAGACAAAAGTGCATCAAGCGTGAATCATAGTTTCATGAATTATGGTCAAGTGAAAACCCACAGAGTCGCATCCAGAAACGGCACTGCCGTCCCTCAAACCCTTTGTGTGATTTTCCTGTCATAGCCCCTCACGACTCCTACAGGTACCTTTGTCCTCAATTCGGTTCCTGATGGCTTTCTCCAAAAGTGTGCATCCCTAAATGCCACATCCGTTTTGCCCACATTTGAACTTTATATAAATGGAAGTAAAAACTGTAGTATTTCCATCTGTCTTTTTCAGTTAAGTTATTGAGATTTATCCATGTTGCTGCCTATAACTGTAAGTCTGTTCATTTTCTTCACCCATCAGTAATCTATTGTATGGTCCCACCATTATTCACTTATCCCTTCTGCTGTTGATGGGCAGGTGAGTTACTTCCAGTTTGGGGCTGTCATAAATCCTGCTGGTATGTTCTTGTACTCCTCTTGGAACACACACGTGCTCATTCTTTCTGGATCTGTACCTAGAAATGGAACAGCTGGGCCACAGGATGTGAGTGTGTTCAAGTGTGGTAGATCGTGCCAGCCAGATTTCCGAAGCAGTTGTACGGTTTACCTCCCGCCAACGATTTATGAAATTTCTGTTTTCTCTACCTTCTCCCCAGCACTTGCTGTTGTCAGTCTTTTTGCTCCTGGTCACTTGGACACATGTGACGTGGGGTCTCACTGTGGCTGTGACTTGGCATTTCCCTGCTGGAGGGTGAGGTTGAGCTCCTTTTCATGTGCTCACTGGACATCTGTCTGGGCTGTCTGTCTTGGGACACCTGCTCAGGCCTTCTGCCCATTTTTAGAAGCAGATTGTCTTTCTTTCCTTATTGCTTCCAGGAGTTCTTTATATTTTCTGCATACAAATCCTCTGTCAAATATCCTCTCCCAGGGTGGTTGCATTTTCACTCTTTTGTTGAACAAAGTTCTTCATTTCAGTTAAGTATAATTTATCAGTCTCTGATGATTAGTGCATTTTGTTTCTGTTTAAGAAACCTTTGACTATTCCACGGTCATGAAAACATCTTACGTTTTCTTCTGGAAGTTGGATTGTTTTACCTTCCCGTTAAAGAGACGCCCTCTTTAAAATGGCCAACTTCTCCACTCTCCCTATTCAGACCCAGCCTCCTGTGCCTTTACCCCATTTTTCTAAAAATTCTGAAGCCGCCAGCGCCACGACTCTCCTTCTCCAACCTCCAGCTTTTAAGGGTGGCAAGAAAACAAGGCCTTGGCCGAGAGCCAGCCCAGACGACAAGGCAGCAGCTGGGATATCTTTGTAACAGCAGCAGTCAAGCGTCTCAAAATCAGACTCTGCCCAAGAAGAGAAGTGTCCCGTATATGTGACATTACCTTCTTTTCATTTTCCGTTAAAAAAGGAAAAGAAAAGATCAGGGTAATGACCAATAATAGAGGCTCCCAAGGTACAAAGGAGTCAGGGAGGAGAGCTGGTTACAGGAGGTTTCAGGGTGAAGGAAGTAGGCCTGGTAACAGAAAAGTGAAAATGGGAAGGAGTAATCAACCAGGCATGAGGTCCAACCATGGCCGAGCCCGTGGTCGAAGGGACTGTCATTTCCCCGATTTACAGAAGTGGGCTGAGGGACGTGCTAGAACAGGTACGAAAAGACAATTAAAATTTTCAGAAGGAATCAGCCCTTGAACGTGGAATGTCATTATAATTTGGTCTCAGGGAGAGATTAGACAAGACATTTCCAGTCGTGTGAGTGAGAATGACGTTTCCTGCTGTAGTGCTTTGTTTTGCTTTGTTTTTGTGAACATTTTGAACTGGTTTTCAAAGCATCTCACGTTGGATGAAACCCAAACTCATTTTGCCTGCAGAGTATCTTCCATTCATTGTTAAATCTCTGTAAACTTGGAGAGAAATACAAATCATATGTCTGATTTATTTACTTTTCACAAAATATTCTCTGTCTAGACCTGTTTGTTTAAGACAGGCCTTTAAAGCTTGTTCTCTCCGACTAGGGAAGCCAAAAGTAAATTGTAGAAAACTCAGACAGTTTAAAACCCATCTTTTTAAAAACCGGTAGCCATGTAATTTTGAGTGAAAATGATTTCTTTTTACGCCACCAAAGTGTAGCGTGATGGGTTAGATCAGAACTCTCCTTCTGGGACTTCCTGGTGGCGCAGTGGTTAAGAATCCACCTGCCGATGCAGGGGACACGGGTTTGTGCCCCGGTTTGGGAGGATCCCACATGCCGCAGAGCGGCTGGGCCTGTGAGCCATGGCCGCTGAGCCTGCGCGTCCGGAGCCTGTGCTCCGCAACGGGAGAGGCCACAATAGCGAGAGGCCTAGTACCGCAAAAAAAAAAAAAAAAAAAAAAAAGAATCCGCCTCCCAATGCAGGGGACACGGGTTCGAGCCCTGGTCTGGGAACTTGTGGTAGTTTTAGTAGTTTGCCCGTGCGCCACAACTACCGAGCCTGTGCTCTAGAGCCCGCGTGCCACAACTGCTGAAGCCTGCGTGCCACAACTACTGAAGCTCACGTGCCTAGAGCCAGTGCTCTGCAACAAGAGAAGCCATCGCAACGAAGAGTAGCCCCTGCTTGCCATAACTAGAGAAAGCCCGCGCGCAACACTGAAGACCCAAAACAGCCAAAAAAAAAAAAGGAACTCTCCTTATGTTAATTCAATGAATTTGTATTGAGGTGCCAGTTTGGAGTCTTGTAATATTTAAGTGCTGGAAATGGAACAGGCAAAATCTCTGCTCCCGAGGAGCTTACATTCTCATGGGGAATGACAGTTAATTAAAATTTAAAAGTAAAATATGTACTGTATCAGCCAGTGGAATGTGCTAGGGAGAAAAATAAAGCCAGGAAGGAGGACTGGGAATGTCGGTCGTGCGGATGCAATTTTAACACAAAGGTCAGAGAGGTGATATTTGGGTGATAGCTCAGCTCACCTGGACAAGGTGAGGACTCATATTTTCATCAGTGTTTATCTCACACCAAGTACTAGGCTCGGAGGTCATGGCCTTAGTGATGCATCAGTTGGAGTTGAAGTAATGTGAGGTGGGTGGCTGCTTCATTTGGTGGCAGCGAAGGTTAGAACGGCCAGCCAGACCCTTGGCTGGGCCCCCGGCCCAGCTTTCTGGTGTCTTGGGGTTGCCCCAGGATGGAGGTTGGGCAGTAGAGCCTGAGCAGACCTGCACTGTGGGGTGGGGCCCGCACTGAGCCAGAAATGGCTCTCATTAAAAGGAGACCCTTCCAGATGGTCTGCTCAACTCAGATGTCCTTGGATCCTTTTGGGAAAAAGTCAGACTTCCGAGGAAGGCCCTGCAGACTGCCCTCAGTCTTGGGCTTGGCGCTGGTTATGCCTTTAGCTGTATCCCACCTGACCCACAGAACCCCTGCTACTCCCTTTCTTCATCTGCTTTTAGTTCCCTCTTCAGGGTTACGACAGAGAGATTTCCATCTCTAAAGAACCAGGAAGCGTTCCACAGGGGCGGAAAACCAAGGTGGTGCTGGGTGGGGTGAGCAGAATTCTAAGAATGATGCCCAGTGACCCTCGCCCTGTGGAGTTTCCCACTGTACATGTGACAAAAGGGAGATTACCTGGGTGGACCTAACACATGGACCCGTAGAAGCCGAGAGTTTTCTCTGAAGCATAAGGACCCGTACCGTCGGTGGGTGTGAAGGTGGAGGGGACGCGTGGAGAGGAGCTGACAGCCAGCGAGGAGACCAGGACTTTCCAGCATGGAGGACTTGCAGCGCCGAGGTCCTGCCAACACCCAGGAAACGCCATGGGGGCACCCAGCAGTTCGGAAGTGGACCGGCTGGTGCTGCAGGGTCCTTTGTCCTTTCTCTCCCTGTCCTGATGCCCTCGGACCTCAGCTAGGCTAAGGATGCTCGGCTTGCTTGGCCTCCTGCCGCCCTTAGCTGAGGGGTCTTGACCTGTAACGATGAATGCGTGGAATTCAGCCCCGAATCTCGGCAAGATCCTGGGACCTCCCAGGAAGCAGGACAAGGCGCAGCCACCCTGCCCTCTGCAGGTGGCACATTGGCTATGTTCCCAGGGCCCTGCCATGCCCTGGACTGTGGCCGACACTGGCAATTCCATCAAGGTCATATGGCAAACTTAAGAGGGTGAGTTCTGGCAACACCCTGAGTCAACTGGGAAGTGGATTCTGTCCCAGAGCCTGCAGGGCAGAGCCCGGCCCGGCTGACACCTTGACATCTGAAGCAAAGAACCCAGCGGAGCTTGCCAGGACTTCTGACCCACTAAACACGAGCTAACAATAAATGGGTATCGTTTAAGCGGCTGCAGCAACAGAATGCTGTTAGAGTGGAGTTACTGGGATCTGGACGTAACAGAGAGAACCCCAGATTCTTCCCTCGGGTCAGATTATTTACTTTTCCTACGTGATCAACCAGGGACGGACTTTTCTTCTTCAGGCCATTGGTGTACCATTCATTGAATGGTCAGCTCATGTTCAAAAGGCCCAAACTCCCCATGACTTTCAGGGAAGGATTTTTAAAGACAAAGAGAGGGAGAGGGTTGCAGGGTGTGTAATCAGCTCGAGCACATCCTTCTGATTGGCTGGAGGTGAGGTAACAGGGTGGTGTTTCAGGTATCTTAATCATCAACCTTCTGGTTCCAGCCAGTCTGGGGTGTGCATGCTGTGGTCAGCTGTAGTCACCATCCGCCACCTGGGCGGGGGTCTTAGTTCCTGCAGAACAACTCAGAGATATGCGTCAGATTGTTCTGTGTATCCCCTGGGAGGAACCTGGACTCTCTTTTAATGCTGAACTATTGTTTCTTGACCACTTTTCCTTTCTCTCCACATTCCTTCCTTACCTAATTAGTAACTGCTTAAATCTGCTCTTTGGAGCTCAGGAAAAGCCTAGGAGACTAAAGCCTTTTTTCTACAAAAAAGAGACAGGGGACACGGGGGCCTTTGTACCTGGGAAGGCCCCACAGGATCCTGCTCTGTTTCAGTCCCCCCTTTTCTTTGATATACTCCTCCATCCTGAGGGGAAAGGGGCAGGACATGGAAGGGAATAAACTTTTTAGGTAGAGAGGTTTATCATAAACTCCGCAGGGGAATTCGATTTTAGGGGTATCCAGTTTCAGAGGGAGTGAGTGGGTACAGGGTTTCTTTTGTAGGTGATGAAAATGTTCTGGAATTACATAGTGGTGGTAGTTGTACAACCATGTCAGAACACTCAAAAGCTACTGAATTGTACATTTTATAAGGGTAAACTTTATGGTATGTGAATTATATCTCAGTAAAGCTATTATTTACTTTTAGGAAAGGTAGTTAGAAGAGCTTCTGTAGAGAGATCAAGGAGATGGCAGGTGAGATGTAGGTGGGGGCAGGGTAGGAAACCAGTAGTTAAATTATAAATCTTATCAAACTATAACTTTAAAAAACGTAGGCATGCATTACTTCGTATATTAAAAAATAATTGAGGGACTTCCCGGTGGTGCAGTGGTTAAGAATCTGCCTGCCAATGCAGGGGACATGGGTTCGAGCCCTGGTCCGGGAAGATCCCACATGCCGCGGAGCAACTAAGCCCATGCGCCACAACTACTGAGCCCGTGCTCTAGAGCCCGCGAGCCACAACTACTGAGCCCACGCGCCACAACTACTGAAGCCCGTGCGCCTAGAGCCCGTGCTCTACAGCAAGAGAAGCCACCTCAATGAGAAGCCCGCGCACCACAATGAAGAGTAGCCCCCGCTCGCCGCAACTAGAGAAAGCCATCATGCAGCAACGAAGACCCAACACAGCCAAAGATAAATAAATAAAATAAAATTTTTTTTAAAAATCGAAAAGTAAAATGGAGATACGCAAGGTGTTGGTCCTCTAGTTTTTATTTGGGAGGTGGGATTCACACGTGTTCACTTTATTTGTTTGTTTTTTTGTGTGGTACGCGAGCCTCTCACTGTTGTGGCCTCTCCCATTGTGGAGCACAGGCTCCGGACGTGCAGGCTTAACGGCCATGGCTCACGGGCCCAGCCGCTCCGCGGCATGTGGGATTTTCCTGGATCGGGGCACAAACCCTTATCCCCTGCATCGGCAGGCAGACGCTCAACCACTGCGCCACCAGGGAAGCCCCACGTGTTCACTTTAATATCATGATTCATAATCCAAATATATTCTTTGTATCTATCGTTGTGTTATGACATACAGTTTGGGGGTGAAGTCTGAGGGAAAAGGCCATAAAAGTGTGTTACAGTCAATAATTAAACCAGATCCTTTCTGACAAAAACTTTAAAGTGGAAGAGCAGAACACCTAAGGAATTACAGTACAAAGAATGGGCTTGAAGATCAAGCATAAACCTAAAAGATTGATCGCACATTTTTCAGAAAAATGGGCTTCTCCAAGTGGTATATCTAAAATGTCCTTAACCCTGAATGGCACATACTATAACTCAAAAGTTTCTCATTTTGGCCTGGTTCATCTTATTTTTTCACATTTTATATCATCAAAGCTTTTGCCGTTTGAAATAGCATAGGTCTGATCCTGTTACACTAAGTAACATTTAAGTCTTGACTCAGATCAGTGTTCAGCCAACCATGGCCCGGGGGCCAAATGTGGCCCATCACGTGTTTTTCATGAATAAAGTTTTATTGGCACACGGTCACATCCATTCATTTACATGTTGCCTATGGCTGCTTCTGTACTACAAGAGTAGAGTTGGGTAGTTGCAAAAGAGCCCTTCCCGGGAAAAGTTGGCTGACCCCTCCCTTAGATGAAGGTGTACACAAGTATCCCCCATCATTCAAATCATATTTGGCTTTTGCATTTCAGATAGCAAGAAGCCAGTGTTCAGATGTCCAGAGATGTCAAGAGACCTACTTGAAAATGTATCTGAATCTGTTCAGTTTCTGATTCTGTATTGCACGAGTTGAGCTAGCAAGGAGATAGCCGTGCTGTCACGAAGACCCAGACATCTTTGAGCCTGTTTTTAACCTCTCAGCTAGCAGCTAGGCATTCTTCTGTTAGAGAAAAAAAGCAGTCTTTGTGTTGTCCAAAACAAACCTTATTTTGCATCTGGAAAGAACACCCACGTCGTCGTTTTCGTTGCCGGCACTGTGTTTTTCTGTCTCTGCTTCCCAGACAAGCACCAGCAAGCACCTAACCAATGGCGAGCAGCCTGTGCTCCATCAGGCCACTTGGGGCTCTGTTGGTTGTTTTCTTTTTTGAGACAGGTCTCTTGAGAGCTGCGAGCACGATTCAGAGAATGTAAAATGCTTTGATTTATTTATCGTCATTAAAGTGGCTCTTTTCCTGCATTATAAAGATAGATTCCCAATAGTAAACCAGTGTCCTTATTGGCCTGTACTCTGTGGAGGCCCCTTTTCACCTGCTGTCTCTGCTTCTGCAGCTGTTCATGAAACACGGTGATTTGTGAAGACATTTTTCTTTTACATTTAAAAAAATTTAACTATAATTGATTTACAATATTGTGTTAGTTTCAGGTGTACAGCTTCAGATTCTTTGCCATTATAGGTTATTACAAGATATTGAATATAGTTCATGTGCTTGCCATACAGTAAATCCTCATTGTTTATCTATTTTATACATAGTAGTATGCATCTATTAATCCCATACTCCTAATTTATCACCCCCCCTTCCCCTTTGGTAACCATAAATTTGTTTTCTTTGTGAGTCTGTTTCTGTTTTGTAAATAAGTTCATTTGTATCATTTTTTTAGATTCCATGTATAAGTGATATCATATGATACTTGTCTTTCTCTGTCTGACTTCACTTAGTATGATAATCTCTAGGTCCATCTGTGTTGCCGCAAGTGGCATAATTTCCTTCTTTTTATGGCTGAGTAACATTCCATTGTATTTATGTACCATGTCTTCTTTATCCATTCATCTGTTGATGGACACTTAGGTTGCTTCCATGTCTTGGATATTGTGAATAGTGTTGCTGTGAACATTGGGGTGCATGTGTCTTTTCTAATTAAGAGTTTTTGTCTTTTCTGGATATATGCTCAGGAGTGGGATTGCTGGATCATGTGATAACTCTATTTTTAGTTTTCTGAGGAACCTCCATACTGTTCTCCATAGTGGCTGCACCAATTTATGTTCCTACCAACAGTGCGAGAGGGTTCCCTTTTCCCACACCCTCTCCAGCATTTATTGTTTGTAGATTTTTTGATGATGGTCATTGTGACCGGTGTGAGATGATACCTCATTGTGGTTGTGTTTTTTTTTTTTTTTTTTTTTTGCGGTAAGCGGGCCTCTCACTGTTGTGGCCTCTCCCGTTGTGGAGCACAGGCTCCGGACGCGCAGGCTCAGCGGCCATGGCTCACGGGCCCAGCCGCTCCACGACATGTGGGATCTTCCCGGACCAGGGCACGAACCTGTGTCCCCTGCATCGGCAGGCGGACTCTCAACCACTGTGCCACCAGGGAAGCCCCTCTTTTTTTTTGTAAATTTATTTCTTTATTTTTGGCTGCATTGGGTCTTTGTTGGCGGTGCGCAGTCTTCTCATCGTGGTGGCTTCTCTTGTTGCAGAGCACGGGCTCTAGGTGCACGGGCTTCAGTAGTTGTGGCACGCAGGCTCGGTAGTTGTGGCTCGCGGGCTCTGGAGTGCAGGCTCAGTAGTTGTGGCGCACGGGCTTAGCTGCTCTGCGGCATGTGGGATCTTCCTGGACTAGGGCTCGAACCCGTGTCCCCTGCCTTGTCAGGTGGATTCTTAACTGCTGCTCCACTAGGGAAGTCCCTGGGTATTTTTCTTTAAATCAAGGTTTCTCAGCTTTCACCCTGCTGATACTTTGGGCCAGATCATTCTTCCTTGTGGAGACTGCCCTATGCCTTGTAGGATTACAGCAGCATCCCTGGCCTCTACCCACTAGGTGCCATGGCATTCTCCTAGTGGTGACAACCAAAAATGTCTCCAGACATTGGCAGATGTCCCCAGCCAGGAGAGGGAGGGGACAAGATTGCCCCTGGTTGAGAACCACTGCTTTAAATATACAAATGTGTGTATAAAAACTTAACTTTACAAAAATGAGATCGTATATTGATCTGTGGTGAACGTTTCAGTTGATGTATTGTGGTCATCTCTCTGTTGGTGCATTTAAAACTACTTTATTATATTTCATACCTGCATAGGTTTTCATGGTGTGCATCACCATACTTTATCTGGTCTCCTATTAATGAACCGTTAGGTTGCTTGTTACTTTACATTTGAATTTCTCAGGATTCTTTGCTACAGACCACTGAATCCACTCCAGGTGTTTTTAGCAGGAAGGGGTTTGTTTAGTAAGGGTATACTTAGCTCACAGAATTGTTGGGAGTATTAAAGACACATACTCCAGGTGGAAATTTCTAGAAACATTGGGTTGGCCAAAAAGTTCGTTCGGGTGTTTCGTAACAGTTTACTAAACGCCTGAACGAACTTTTTGGCCAACCCAATAACTCCCAAATTGCACATGTCAGAACTGACCTGCCAGGGGAGCTGCATCCGTGATTACTGGAGCTGTGGGCTCCAGAATCACACCGCCTCTGCTATGGGGTGGACGCCGCAGCCTTGCCTCTTTCCCCCTGTGACTCAGCCCTGAATCCATCTCCTGCAAGTGCCTCTGATTGACAGAACCCAAATCACATGCTGAACCCAGGCTGCATGTGTGTCTTGGAGATGTACTTTTCAACTTTGGAGGTCCTTGAAAGGGGTTAGATGGCCGTTGATTAAAGCAATCCATAATATCTGTCCTACCACCACCCCTAGAAATGCTGCCAAGGGAACAGCAGCAAAAGTGGGGAGTTAGGAAATCCAAGACTCCATCCCTCTACAAAAGCAAGAAATAAGGGGGCAAAACTGTCAAGACCAACCTTTTCAGAACTCTGAAATCTAATCAAAAACTTACAGCAAGCGGGGGGGAATACGTAATAGGTGAAGGGGGAAAATTACCCGCAGAATTCCAGGCAGAGAGCTTCCCCTGCTAGTGTCCCCCGCACCCCCAGCTCAGTGATAACTGTGAAGATGGAGGCCACTGTTCCTTGGGCAGCTCGCTAGTACCAGAGGGCGCCAAACAGACCTTGCTCTCTGAGGACTGTGGTTGTGCGTTTTGACCTGTTGATGGTTCCTTAAAGATAGGGTGGCTTCCCGGGTACAAGTGTTTGAAGGCAGAGGTATTCTGCCTCCCACGTCGAGGGGTGGACGGGTGGTTGAAGCAGAGGCAGACCGAGCAGCCCGACAGGAGAGCCTCGGGGGTGGGGAGGTATGTGGGGATGGGGCTGTGAAAAGTCCCTGTGTATCCCGAGAATCTAGAAGCTCAGGAAGGACCTGAAAAGGCCTGAGCTCTGACCTCTGGCCGACCTTCAGGCTCCGCATGGGGAGGAGGGGAAGGCTGAGCTCTAAGTGGCTGCAGGCGAGTCCTCTCAGAGCCGCCCTGCAGAGACTGGGGAGGTCTCCCGGCGTTTGAGGGAATCTCTGTCCAGTCACTAGCTGGTCACTGACCTAACAGAGCCAAGACTGCAGTGACTCGCTCGGAAAAGAATACAGACCCTACAAAACTAGTTCAGAGAAGTCCCTACACAAACAGGCACCACCGCAAATGGTAACAACAAACCCTGCGGGGGGAGAGACTCTGACTTCCCGAGTTGCCACATGGTCATGCTCTAAATGCCAGTTTGCAGCAGAAAGTTACAGGTACGAAGAAAACCAAGACAATTTGGCACCATGCACAAGGGGAAAAAATACAGGCACCGCCCCTGAGGAGGCCCAGACACTCCACTTACTGACAAAGACCTTAAACCAACTGCCTTCAGTACACTCAGCTCAAGGAGGCCCTGGCCAAAAAACGAAAGGAAATCAAGGAAGGGATTCGTGAACAAAATGGGAAAATCAGCAAAGAGATAGGGAGTATAAAAAGGGACCAAACAAATCCTGCAGCTGAGAAGGATTAGAACTGAAATGAAAAATTTGAAAAGTGTTGGCAAAGATGTGAAGAGATTGTACCCCTCACACCGCTGGTGGGAATGTAAAATGGTGCAGCCGCTGTGTATTTAGGAATTTACCTTCCCATTGCTAAATAGCACACTTATACTGCTGTTTCTTGTTTCCTATTTTAGATGTTGTGTCTTGACCTCCTCCTGTGAAAGATGAGGGTTTATCTTTTTCACCACCCCCCATACTTCCTGTCTTCCCATTCTCCCCAGTGTGGTTGTGCGTATTTGGAGTTTACGTTAAAATGATATAAATGTTATCTGTGGATAAGCCATGTAATAGTATACATTACATTTTCTTTTCTGTATAATATCTTGTTTTACTTGTATTTTCAATCATCTTTGTGTTTCTTTGTTTACTTTAGTTTTCTATATGATTATCACTAATTCAATCCAAACCCTCATGGAATATCTCCTTATATCATACGTGTGAGGGATTCCACCAGTTTCCCCCTGAGGAATCTCTCCTGAGCTTTCTGACCTCCTCTATCCTGGCTTGTCCTCTGTGCCTGGTGCCCAGCCATCAAACCGTTTCACTGTTGTATTTCTTTTCTTTTCTTTTTTTTTTTTTTTCCTGCTTTAGTCGTCTTTGTTCAGCACAGTACTGAAAGTCCCAGCCAGAGCAATTAGGCAAGATAAATAAATTAAAAGGCATTCAAATTGAAAAGGAACAAACAAAACTATTCACAAATTACATGATCTTATACATAGAAAACCCCAAAGAATCTACAAGTTGCAGGGTACAAGATCAACACACAAAGATCAGCTGTAGTTGTATATATTCACAATCAACAATCTGAAGATGAAATTAAGAAAACAGGCCTTTTCTGGCAGAAATGGAAAAGCTGATCCTAAAAGTCATATGGAATTGCAAGGAGTCCTGAAAACCCAAAATAGTGTTGAAAAAGAAGAACAAAATAGTGATGACTTTTGTGTGATGGTTACACAAAATAATGAATGTACTTAATGCACCTGAACTGTATACTTTAAAATGGTAACACTGTAAATTTTATGTAATTTCTTCCACTATAAAAATTCATTATGACATCTATGTGAAAAAATTTTTAAATGGTTACAGCCTTTTCTGTAAAAAATAAATAAGGCAAGAAAAAAATGAGAAGTAGTTCAGGCATGAAATAATATGAACAGTATGATGGCGCTAACTCCAGCCTAGAGTCAAACCCCGCTTAAGATATGGTCTTGGATAATCTCTAGGCCTCCATTTCCTCATCTATGAAATGGAGATAATTATTATCCCTACCTTAAAAGATCAGGAGGATTCAATGAAATAATGCAAATAAATCACTGAACACTGAGACTAATACAGAATAAAGGCTTAATAAATGCTAGCTGTCCTAATTGCAGAACTATATTTATGGTTACAGTTATGTAAAATGTATGCTCTTGATGTGAAGGTCTCCTCCAGCTGATATTTCCTGATCTAGTTGATGGGATACACAGTGTGCACACTTTATAAACAATCAAGCTGCACATTTATGATTTGTACCCCCTTTTGCATATATGTTTTACTTCAGAAAAAGTTTACTTAACTGTAAAAGAAAAGTGATTGCACAACATTGTGAATGTACTTAATGCCACTGAGCTGTACACTTAAAATGGTTAAAATGGCAAATTTTACATTATGTAGATTTTACCAAAATTTTTTAAAAGGAAGAAAAAGGAAAGAAAGGTGATTGTGGTGATGGTGTAGAGAATAGATGGGGCAGAGGAGAGATGAGTGGGAGACCTACGGGATGCTCAGGTGTCACTGTTATATTTCTGCCTCCCCCCTTTTTTTTTATCTTTGGGGTCCCATACCCTATTTTTTTTTCTTGTTTTGGTTCCTCCAGTATCTTCTGAACAAGAGTTCATGGAAGGTAAAATTTTATGACCTTGCATCTTTATTTTACTCTGACACTTGATGGTTTCGTTGGGTATAAAATTTTAGGTCATAAAATATTTTCCTTCATAATTTTGTAGATGTCACTCCATTGTCTTCTAGTTTCCAGTGTTGCAATGAGAACAAAATAATTCCAATCCTTTGCATTTTTTCCTCTCCAGAAGCTTGTAGGAGCTTCTGTCCTCCAGTATTCTACCATTTCAGGGTCATCTGCCTTGATGTGTATCTTTTTTTTTTTTTTTTGCTGTCATACTGGACACTCACTGCACCTTTTCAATAAGGTAACACATGTATTTATTTTCTTGAATTATTTCTTTGGTAATTTCTTCATCTCTGTTTTCTTTTTCTCAAATTCCTCCTAGCCTGGATCCCCCATTATCCTATCTTTCTTACCTTTTTTTCCATCTGTTTTACAGTTTTGTTCTTCTGAGACTTCTTTAACTTAGTCTTCCAAAATCTATTAAATGTTTCATTTCTACTATCATATTTTTTGCATCCTTTCAGTTTATTTTAATCTTTAACTGTAGTAAAACACATGTAACATAATATTTTAGCATCTTAACCATTTTTAAGTGTACAATTCAGTATTAAGTACATTTCCACTGTTTTTGCAGCCATCACCACCATCCATCTCCAGAACCTTTTTATGTTCCCAAACTAAAACTCTGTCTCCACTAAACACTAACTACCTGTCCCCCAGCCCCCCGGCACCCACCCTTCTACTACTGTCTGTCTCTATGAATTTGATGACTCCAGGGACCTCACACAAGTGAAATCATACTGTGTTTGTCCTCCTGTGACTGGTTTATTCTACATAATAATGTGGGCATAATGTCCTCAAGGGTCATCCATGTAGCATGTGTCAGGATTTCCTTCTTTTGTAAGGCTGAGTAATATTCCTTTGTGTGTATGTGCTATCATGTTTTTAAGTCTTAGGGGTTCTTTTTTTGGACCCTGAATTTTTTATAGCATCCTATTCTTTTTTCACACATGTAATATCATCTATTAATCTTGCCGAGAATAATAGGTTGTTTTTATTCCCAAATCTTCCCCCTGCTTAGATTTTCCTACAGATTCCTTTGTTGTGTTGGTATCGCCGGGTCTCTGTGCTGGAGGCTTTATCAGAAGCCAGGTGGTCTTGATGAGTGTGGGGCTCTGCAGAGCTGACTGGCAGCTCCTGGCTTGTGACTGAGGCTGTCACTGTGGAGTGCTGTGCTCGTGCCATGCCCTTGACAGACTCCTGGTGTCGGTGTCTTGGGCTGGTCGGATTCCCCAGAGAAGGACCTTCCGGTCTCCTGCCTGAGGGCATCGGCCTGGCAGCGGGGGTTTGGGACAGCAGATCAGAGAAGAGGAGTCAGTGGGGAGGGGCGGGGACTGTCTGCCACCTGGGCACCCAGTAAATACCTCTTGATTCCCTGTTTTCAGGACATGCCTCACCATGAAATAGGATTTTTGTATTGTCTTCTGATAAATGCTCTCTTGACGAAAGGAATCTTGCTTTTCTTTTGCATTTGCTGGGAATTTGTTTTTAAATCCAGAAATAGATAAGCACTGTGCTCGATACCCCCCAGTCCGGGGACCACCCCCCCTTTGCTCTCCAGGCTTCGGCCACGTGGAGGGGCCGCCCCGGGCTGTACAGAGATGCCCAGGCATCTGCGGCTCTGACCGCTGTGCACGGACTTCCAGACCCGGGCCTCCTGGTCTTAACGGCCTTTGTCCCCACGTCCCCGGTGCTCGTGCCAATCACCAGACCTTGGGGAGGTTCTGCGCTGACGTCAGGTTGGATCTTCGCTCTTCCCCCTGCTGGCCTGGGATTTCGTTTTCTTAGGTCTGTTGTGTCAGCTATTTCCGGTACATCCGCTTTTCAGAGAGCAGAATTTTGTTTCCTTTCCCGTTTCCTTTTTCCTCATCAGTTAATACCTTTGGGGGAGAAACCAAAATCTCTTCTCTGTGGTTTTAAAGGGGCTTTAAGAGCGTGTGTCCGTCTGCCTTCTTTACCCAGGAGTCTCAGAGCTATTTATAGGTTAAAATATTAGCCTTCAGCTGCCACGGTGGTTCCAGATATCCTTTTTTAAACATTTAAATCTTTCCTTTTTTTTTTTTTTTGAAATTTGTGTTTATTTTGCCAGGTAGAATTGTAACGTTTTTTTCTCGATGAGTGGCTCTGTGTTACAGCATCATTTATTTAACAGTCTTTGTTAAACCACTTGATAGACCCAGACATAAAAGGAGATTCAACATCTGGACTTTCTAGGCTCTTCTGCTGGTCTCTTGGTCTGGTTTTCTGCCACCAGTGGCTGCTGTGCAGAAAAATGGGAAGGTGGCCAGCAGGTACTTACCATGTGCAGAGCCATGGGAAGGGCTCTGAGAACATTCCTTGTCCTTGTGGTTGATCACAGTGTTTGCAACTCTTCATTTTTCATTATTTGATTGTATTTGTTGATTTTCTAGAGTTTCTGAGGCAGACTGTTACAAATAATAACTTTCCCCCTGCTTTCCAATATTTGTAGCTCTCATACTTTTTTTGTTTTCTTCATTCGTAAAAGTTCAGAAAATGTTGAATAATACTTTTGATGATGGATATTCTTGTCTTGTTTTGCATTCAAGGTGAGTAGTATCTCACCTTTAAATATGATTTTTGTGTTGTTTCCTGATAAACACTCTGCCCACTAAAGGAAGCTTAGTTCTGAGTTTACTGAGAGGTTTTTCTTTCTTTAATCCAGAAATAGATAAGAAACATATCCAATTCCTTTTTGGCATTTGTCGAGCAATAAATCCATCAGGTGTTTTTCTCTTTTAACCCATCTATGTAATTAACATAAATAGATTATGTAACAGATTTCCTAATAGGGAAACATTCTTATATCCCTTGGGGGCCAAATTCCAACTTGGTCATGGTGTATGGTATTTATTAATATGGTATATTATTCCTGGGGGAAATCTCTGCTTGATTATGGCTGTTCTTTTAATACGAAGCATATTGTTTTCTGTACTCTTCGTCATAAAGGACATTTGTCTTGTCGCCTGGTTTAGGCTGGACAGTGCCCTTCACTGTACGGTCAGGAGATTCGTTGAAGTCTTTCACGCTGATTGTGGTTTTTGTCAAAATCTTTGATTTCTAAGAGTTTTTAAACATTAGATATTTTGATACCAGATTTAAGGGTTTGTAGCTCTTATACGTTTTCCTGTTATTTCAGTTGAACCTTTTGATCTGAAAGTTTACATTTTGTGATACCGACATACTGTTCCTGTTGCTGTTCAGCTTTTATTTCCGTGATGTATCTTTGGCTTCCTTTGTTTTCTGTCTTCTTTACTCGCTTTAAGTGGATTTCTTGTAAATAGTTTTAGCTTTATGTGTAATCTGAAAATTCCTCTAATAGGGAAATTTAGTCCGTTCACATTTTCTTGTGGCTTATTAGTATGGATTTAGTCTTATTTCGTTCGTAGTATACTTTTCCTACTGGTTTTCTTTTTACTGATTTCCAGCCACGGCACCTGTGGTAAGCATGCGGGTTGAAAAGGTGGGAAAAGCACAGGTGTCCCCACCCGAGAATCCAAGTGGAGATTAAGCTAAGGTCAGTACTTATCAAATTTGAGTAGAATAAAGAGACCTTTTTCATCAAAATCAGGTTTTTAAAATGTAGAACTAAAAAGCCAGTCGAATGAATGAGAAATGGTTCAGGGATTCCTGCTGCGGTCAGAAGGCAGAGCTGGGGTCAGAGCGCAGGCCGGCTGCTCAGACCAGGTGGATGGGTCAGCCTCCAGGGAAGCAGTCAAAGCCAGAGTCGTGCCTGAGAGGGAGAGGGACTTGGGAGACCTGGGAGCCATCTGGAGCATCGTGAGCTGGAGAAGAGGGGGTCGGACAGCAACCTGGAAGGGTCGGGGGGTGAGCAAGCTGGGCGAGGGGAGAAGGAGTGGATGTGGCCACACCACGTGGTCACACGTGCAGCTGTGCAGGGGCTCCAGGGACAGGACGGTGCCAACAGCACAGCCAAGGAGAACTTCTGAACAGCGATTTGATGGAATCCGAACTGGGCAAGATTACTTAGCAGCTTGCTGAGTAGAGCAGGATATTCTTGAAAGTACTTTTAATTACCCAGGGAGCATCCATTGCTGTCAGTGAAACCCACTTAGCTACTTGTGTTGGTGTTTGTGGGAGGAACCATCCCTTCAGCCCGGTTGTCTTTCTTGTCCTCGATCTCTCTCTCTCTCTCTCTCTTTTTAATTGTGGTCAAATATACATAATGTAATATTTACCGTCTTCACCATTTTTAAGTGTGCAGCTCAGCGGCATTAGGCACATGCACGTTGCTGTTCAGCCGTACCCGCCCTCCACCCCCAGACCGTTCGCATCTTCCCAAACTGAGTCTCTGTCCCCACTGAACAGTGATTCCCCCTTCCCCCGAGTAACTCTGTTCTCTTTCTGTCTCTGTGAGTTTGCCGCCCCAGGTGCCCTCAGAAGTGGCCCCGTGCCGTGCTCGTCCCTCTGCGTCCGGCTGATAGCACCTGGGCAATACGTCCTCGAGGTTCGTCCACATTGGGGCAGGTGTCACCCCCCTGCTTTTGCAGCCCTCCGCCTGCCTCGTGGGTGAACTCAGCAGGGACACCTCAGTGCCCCAGAACCACAGCTCTGGGGACCACTTGCCACTCTCAGTGGCTCTGTACTGACCCGACGTTAGACCCGTACCTGTGGGCTGTGTGAGAAGGTCAGCCTTTTCCAGCAGGAGTATTTAGCTGTTTTGTTTTCGCTCCCTTTTCTCAGAGGTTTGGAATGTAGTCCCCCCACCCCAAGTCACCACCACCTACTGGAAAGACTGGGAGAGTAAGTCCTCCATGTCCTCCAGGAAAAGGAGAGTGTTTTGGTCCCTGAGGATTTGGACTCTAGAGTTCCGAGGTCATAAAGGTCTGTGTTGAGGAACTAGAGGCAGGGGCTCCCAGAGGGAGCGGGATGGAGGGCAGGCTGGGTGTGGGCTGGAGTCAGGCTGGGGAGGGGCTGTCGGGGAGAGCGGGGAGGAGTGTGGGCAGCCCAGCAGGCCACAGGCCGAGGGACCCATGTCCTGTCTGTTCCAACCTGCTGAATTCCTACCAAATGTAGGAGAAAGGGAGGGGGCAGAAGGAGGTGGGCTTCTGGGGGCAGCATTGGAGGTTCTTGCTGCGAGTTAGCTGAGTCTCGTGGCTTCACAGGATCATTGGCACGAAATGCCTGCGTTCTTACATCGCCAGTGCGTACATTTCTCCGTATGCGTAGAAATGTTAGGTGTCCCGCCAGCTTCAGGAAGCAAGAGCAGGATTTTCAAAGTAAAATGGTGTGAGAATGTTGCCTCCTGTCTGCTCCCTGGTTGGGGGTGGGGGTGCTCTGGAGATGAGATACACCAGCAGCCAGTGTGGCAGGGCGGCACCACAGGACACCAAACGCCATCATCCTGCCTTCAGTAAGAGCCGAGGCGTGGATGTTTGCTGCCCTTGCCTCTCCATCCCCCAGGGCAGCACGCAAGTCTGTTTAGATAATAACAGTCCCAAGCGACTCTGCACTGAGGATTTTTTCCATTCTCTTAATCATGAAATGTTCATCTGGGAAAAAAGAAGCGTTCCAGCTGCAAGAAGCTTTGGATTAAGGAGGCTGAATTCAGTCTTTCTGGGGGTGGGAGGTTAAGATTGGCTTGAAGATTGTTTGTCTAGTATAAATTAAACTCAGTCTTAGAACAGAATTCCTCCACAAGTTGTTTAGCTATTATGTATTATTTTCTTAGTAAGCACATCCAAAAATATACAAGTGCTGTTTCCGTTAAAAAATGGGGGTTTTTTTCCTTACTAAAAATATTCTGTTTGGAGTGTTTAGAACATCATAGGGTGGACAAAAGCATGCCGTTCCCTGAAACTTTGTGGATTCCCTTACAAATGTGTAGAGAAGCCACTGGTATGTTGTGGAGTGGGCATGGGAGGGAATAAGATGAAAGAACGTCCTGGAGGGCAGTTTGGCAGAATCCATCATAATTTATTCCACATGTGTGCAGAGTGATAACAAAAGACTGGAAACAGCCTAAAGGTCTGTTGTGTCCACGCATGTCGTAGGAAAGAACGGAGAGGAGAATGGGCTGGCGTATAGTGAGTATCTCACGTGTGGTGGACACTGTTCTGCATGCTTACCTGTGCCTTGTGCATTTAATCTTGACTGCAGTCCTATGAGGTATCTATTCCAAATCCACTTTAAGGATTCGGAAACCAAGGCACAGAGAAGTTGCCTAAGTGCTCATAATCATACCACTAGTAATTGACAGGGCTTCTGGCTTCAGAATCCAGCCTCCTAGTTTCTACACTGTAACCATCTCTATGTTATGTGGTGTAAAGACCTATCTCTATGGATCTTGGTGAGAGGGAAAAAATCAGGATGCAGAACTGTCTGCACATCATGCTACATTTGCATAAAAGGAGAGGAAATAAATATACGTGTTTGTGTAAGTGCAGGGCGGGGCTGTCCATTAGCACTCTCTGTGCTGATTAGAATATTCTAGATCTGTGACGTCCAGCACTGTAGCCTCTCACCACTTGTGGTTCCCGAGCATTTAAAAGGTGGCTCATGTGGCCGAGAACCTGAATTTTAAACTTTATTTAATTTTAACTAATTTAAACAGCCACCCATGGCTAGTGGCTATTGTGTTGGGCAGTGTAGGACAGAACAGATGCGGGAGCCAGCAAGAGAGCATTTAATCGTCTGGTTTTCAGGCTCGACTTTGGCAGAACCTTCTGCAGAAGCTTTTGTTGGAAGGGCAGGTTCCATAGCCAGTCATTTCAATACCATGAATATAATCTAACCGAATCTAATCTAGGCATTTGGAAGATGGGGAAACTAAAAACCAGAAAAGTTGAGTCATTTGCCTGAAGTCACAGTCACATGGCTGCTTTAGTGACAGAGGAAGACCCGGGCCTAGGAGCTGGTCACAACTCGGGTGTGCTTTTTCTCCTTAGAGCCACTTACATTTTGGTTTGCCAAGGCCCGTTCAATCCTATTTTCGGCCACAAAAAGAAAACAAAAACCAGACTTCTGTCTCCAGTGTCCCACAACCACATGGGGAATCCCGTCCACGACTTGCTGGTTCTCTGCAGCCCAACCACAGGGGCCTCCTCCATGTGACCCCCCCCCATCATGGTGTGTCTGCCCCACCTGCTCCACTGAACGTGGCCAGTCATTCGGGCCGGGAACCGCGCTTCGTTGTCTGTCTGTCCCTCGGCGCCTGACCCACAGAGGGGCTTGATGAACACTTGCTGTAATTAGATTTCAGAGCAGTGGGTTGGGCTCTTCTTCCAGCCTGGAGATTTGACCCATGGGTGCAGATGGTGCATGAGAAGGTTTCTGTAACACATCCTTGATGGATACAGATAAGCTCTCAGCTAAAAGGATGGGGTTTAGGGGTGCAGAGAGATGACAGAGCCTGGAAAGGGGGTGACTGGGCCATTCTAGGATGAATGGAACCAGCAGAGCTGCAAATAACCATCTCCTTTTTTTAGAAAGAGGCAGCCAAGAAGGTGAGTGAAATTAATGAAAATGATGGGTGAAATTAACGAGAGGCAATAGAGGACAGGAGAGGAAGAAGATTCTCGAAATGTGTTCCTCTTGGAACAAGACCTGGAACGAGGGCTGGGCCTGGGGATAGGACGCGGCAGGGGGTTGTTTGGGAGCCAAGCCGAAGGGGTAGGGAGACATCACAGGAAGCTGCAGAGGAACTGCTGTCCCCTGTCCCCGTGCTGAGGGAGGTCATCCCTGCAAGCTGAGCTGGGGGCAGGGCGGGAGGGGCGCTGGCTTGGGACTCAACCCAGCTAGGTAGTTCAGGGGCCGGCCCTGAGGCAACAGGGCACTTGCAGTGAAACAGGGCCATGTGTCACGATGCCAAGGTCAGAGAACCTCAGGGAGGGAAGTCGTGGCTGGGGACGCTCCACTGCTTGTTCAGTGAAGAAGGACGAAGCAAGAAAGATAAGCTCCAGCTACTCTTCTGATGTCAGTACCCTTTTGACTCTGTCTCCAGGGAGAGGTTATGCATATCTGCCTGTACATCCCTGGAGACACAGCAGCCCTTTTGTCATCAGAAAGCCCTTATCCTCAGAAGATGTTCCTGTTCTCTTTCCCCCGTAACTTACCCCTTGGTCCTCGCCATGTAAGGCAAAGGGCAACCCTTCCTAGACTCCCTGCTCTGAGCTATGCTTTCCCAGGTCTCGAGGCCTCAGTTCCTTCAACAGGGATACAGTGTGGGAAGAATCATTGAAAAAGTAAATTATTCCAAATTAATCTCTGAATTCAGTTCCAATTAAAATCCCAACTGGGGGACTTCCCTGGTGGCGCAGTGGTTAAGAATCCGCCTGCCAATGCAGGGGACACGGGTTCAAGCCCTGGGCTGGGAAGATCCCACATGCCTCGGAGCAGCTCAGCCCGTGCGCCACAACTACTGAGCCTGTGCTCTAGAGCCCTCAAGCCACAGCTACTGAGCCCGCGAGCCACAACTACTGAGCCCGCGTGCCACAACTACTGAAGCTCGCGTGCCTAGAGCCTGTGCTCCGCAACAAGAGAAGCCACTGCAATGAGAAGCCGGCGCACCAAAACGAAGAGTAGCCCCAACTTGCCGCAACTAGAGAAAGCCCACGTGTAGCAATGAAGACTGAACACAGCCAAAAGTAAATAAATTAAATAAGTAAAACTTTAAAAAAATCCTAATTGGATTTCTTTATTCATGAACTTAAAATAATTAAAAATTCACCTGGTAGAACAAACAAGAACAGCCAAGAAAGTTTTGAGAAGGAGTATATAGTATAATAATGCAGGTGCATTTGCCATACCTGATTGGGAACATACTGAAGCTGGAATAGGTCAGGCCCCTTCATCCTACCCCCTGTTAACCCACCTTACGGATTCCAGAGAGATGACCATAAAATCTTAAATCTTATGCTCAGTGAAATAAGTCAGACAGAGAAGACAAATACTGTATGACGTCACTTATATGTGGAAACTAAAAAATAAAACAAACTAGTGAATATAGCAAAAAAAGAAACAGACTCACAGATACAGAGAACAAACTAGTGGTGGGGAGAAAAGGGAAGGGAGGAGGGGCAAGATAGGGAGAGAGGATTAAGAGATACAAACCACTACACATGAAATAAATAAGCTACAAGGATATACTGTACGGCACAGGGAACATAGCCAATATTTTGTAATAACCATAAATGGAGTATAACCTTTAAAAACTGTGAATCACTGTGTCGTACACCTGAAACTCACATAATATTGTATGTTGACTGTACCTCAATTTTCCAGAAAATTTTAAATAAAAAATAAATAAATAAAAAATAATTTTTTTAAATGTGACTAGTACAACTGAGGGAAAAAAAGGATAAGCAAAACTTTTCAGACTTGATTTGAGAGATAATCAGTCACATAAAATCTTAAGTAGAGAAACAAATGATTAAAACAATGATATGAATAGGATCAGGAGAGGAAAGGAATTCCAAGGAAGCCCCAAAGTTATTTGCTTGAGAAACAAAAGGTTGGTTTCCATTCTCCACTGTGCAGCAGACATAAAAGAGGTACATAAAGCAAGTTCTGAGTTACCTATACCTGTACAACAAACCACCCCAAAATCTAGTGGGTTAGAATAACAATAGTGTTTTGTTCCCAAGTCTTCAGTTTAGGCTTGACTTGCTCTGCTGCACCATGTCTGGGGCCTGGAACAGTTGGGGGCTAACCAGCCTCTCTCCAGACAGCCTCTGCCCTTGGCTGGGGTGGGCTTCTGCACACCGGGGGCCTCGGGGCTCCCAGAGACGGTGTTCCGAGTCCTGGGTAGAAGCTTAAGGCTCCTTGTGCCCCAGCCTTGAGGGTCCCACGGGTCACTGCTCAACACTCACATAAATTATTAAGGCCAAACCAGATTTCAGCAGGAGGAGGGGGTACACACAGCCCCTCCAGTGGAAGATTTCGGAGACTCTGTAGCCCCCTTTAATCTATCACAAGGGGAAAAAAATTATGGTCACTAGACTGTCTTTCTAGCAAGTTCTTAATTCCATTTTCCTTCGCTCATCTACAGCCAAGTCTGTATTCTTCCTCAGAATTTTGGGGGGGAAAAGAAAAAAGAGGGCATAACCCAAGGAACTATTCAATACAGAAACATACAATTATTAGGACTCAGATTCATTCTTCACCTTGGAATCTACATTGGCTTATTCTGTCTGTATTTGACGCCATTAATATTTTTAATGTGTATTATTTTTCCTAATTGTAAAAGTAACACGTAGTCATTGTAGAAAAAAACCCAGAAACACATACAAAAGGAAGATGAAGAATTAGGTTGAATGTCAGCTCAATTTGGTTCCTGTTTCTGATTTATTGAAATCTTTTGGGCGTCTGAATCTATGCATTTGTTATTCTCTGTCTCTCCCAGATTTCCTCAACTAAGTCAATGATGATGTAGAAAAATACAGGACCAATCCTCTAGACTAACGTTTATCCAATAATTCATGAAAAATACCAAGTATCTAGAAGTTCCTGCATATGGCAAACATATCAAAAACCAGAACATCACAGTTTTCCCATGAGCTTCATAGGAACGTATACAGATTAGAAAACTGAGTTACAGATTTTTTATTAAGTTTTTCAGAAGAAACGTTTATTTAGCTTAATTGGTAGACAACCTAGGGTATTGCCGGTCCCCCATTCTGAACAATAATGCTGCAGTAAACATTCTTGTAGGTATGTCTTTGGGCAGATGCATGACTATTTCTTCTAGAAAAGTTGCCTAGAAGTGAAATTGCTTGATCAAATCATATTTTCATGAAAAAAAATGCTTCCAGTTGCCTTCCTAAAAGCCTGTACCAATTTGTATTCCTATCAGCCAATATAAGAATACCTATTTCCCCGTATCTTCATTACCTCTGTGAATTTAGAATCTATTTCATTTTTGCCAGTTGGTTGAGTGAAATATTTTGCTATTTTTATTTTCTGGTGAGACTGAACACCTCTTCTTATGTTTCTGACTGTTTGTTTTTCCTCTTTGGCACCTCACCAGTTCATTCCTCTGCCAGTGTTTGCTTGAGTTGTTTCTTTCTCATGGTTTAAAGGAATATATTCTGGATATTAGTCATTTGCTGTATGTATGCATCTATCTTATTTTTAATTTTTGTCACACAGAAACTTAATTTTATGTCGTCGGTTCTCTCAGTTCTTTTATGCTCGTTGCCTCTTGTGCCTTGGATGGCTTTCTTTCCCCAAGATGATAAATCCGTTCATCTATATTCTAATAATGTTTGATGTTGGCTTATAAATTTAGCTATCTGGTAAGACATACTTATCTCCAGGCAGCTAATCTCCGAGAGAAGGGAAACTCACGAGGTGACCCCATGGTCACAGCTCTCTGCTGGGGAACAGTTTCCATCATGGTGCAGAGCTGGTGTGTTCGGGGGATGGGAGGCAGTGATCAGAGTGGGCACCCAGTACAGTGACATTCAGCGGTACGGGGCCTCAGAACGGAAGAATCTGCAGAGAGGGGCCCCTGTGGTCCACAGGCAGGTCTCCATGACTCCACGGCTGAGGACTGTGCTGTCCATGTGTGGATCCAGGCCACTCGGGGTTCACCGGGTGGCCTGAGGCTGGACCGGCTCCTGGAATGGGATGAATGCAGACGCGTATCCAGGCAAGGAGTGAGGCCGGGTCACGTGCAGGGGAGGGCGTGCAGGCCGCCTTTGTGGTGATTTCACCCACCCCCTGCCCGCCATGTGTTCACGTGCTCTGTACTGTTTCTCGCCAAATCTTCAAAGGAAGCTTGGTCTCCCCAGGACTCCTTCCTAGCCGAGCTGAACCTTGCTGAGGAATGAGCTGCTTTTATCCTCCATGAGCTATAAATTGTTACATTTCCCCGCCCCCACCCCCCCCCAAAAAAACCCAGTCTGATTCTACAGCTGTGACAATAAGATGTCTCCAAAAAAGGTCCAGGAGGTCCCAGAGAGGGGATGCTAAGGCCTCCCTGTGCCCAGGACAGCTGGTCCCTACAGCAGGGGACAGATGGCATTTTCTAATCAGTCTCCTGTCTTCTTCCCAGAACCTTCTTTTTTTTTTTCTTTTTAACTTTTTAAAAACTCGTGCATTTAGTGCACACAGACTCGACCCGCTCCTAGAAATCTAGCGGAAGAGCCTAGAGAGACCCTGAGAGAAGATGAAGACAGGGTGGGAGCACAGCCACATCCTCGGTGGGGTTGAGGGGACCCAGCCGTGTAGAGTGGTTCCTGTTTCTACCAGATGTTGGTGTTTCCAGGCGACAGAAGCAAAGGAAATGAACCTTCCAGAAGCAAATGCTGTGGCGTGCTGGGTTTTGCTCTGCTCTGTCCCTCTGCATTAAGAGTGCTGCTTCTCCACTCGCCCTTCTGGAACTTGTCTACAGTTTCAGCCACTCTGATTATTTTCTTGGATGTTCACTGAAGTTAGTTTAGCTTCCCCTGTGCCCTTCAGTGTTTCCATGTTTCTCAAATGACTTTTGCTGCCCTGAGGACAGAATTCTCTTATCTTACGAAATTCTCTTCTAAGTGCTCCTAGAAACTTAACCTACTTTGGAGATGCTCAGAATGTTACCTTTTTTATATCTGAGCCTTCTTTTCCCCAGAATTTTCTCTCACTCAGAAATATCTCTGAGGTATTTATATCCCAGAGAAAGTTAAAGATAATTTGCAGTGAGTAATCACCCTTGGGAAAATAATCAGCAAGTTTCTTTTGGTTGTCGCTCTGCTTTTTCCCGCCAGTAAACCTTATAGTACCTAAATTGCACAACGTTGGCATTCTTTTTAATAGCCACAGTTCAGCCCCTTAAGAAGATCAGGGTCCCAGTTTCTTTCCTTTTTCCTTCCTAATCCACCCCCCCTTCCCCCTGCCCCTCCCCCGCTCCCTCCGCCTCCTCCCTTCCTTCCTTCCTGTTTTATTGATGTAGGTTTTGTTGTACATACACACGTACAGCTCAGTGAATTTTCACAAAGTGCATGTAGCCCCCGTCACGAGCGTCCAGCTCACGACACACAGCATTGCCCCCGCCCAGAATCCCCTTCGTGCTCCTTTCCAGTTACCGACTTCCAGTCAAGGATAGCAGTTATCGCAGTCAGTTTTACTCAGGAATAAGTAACAAGGAAAAGAATTGAGGATCTATCTTGTAGAATGCCTTGTTGGCCGTTCTCCTTTTTTCTCTAAGTTTTTCTTTTGATGAAGCCCTAAGATTCAACTGAATGGTCATTAGGAAGAGGAAGACATCGTATTAGTACTCACGGGGTGTTTGTGTTCTTGTCCTTGGTCAGTGCATCTGTGAGCATTGAGGACTGTTGCCCGCAAGCTCAGGAAGCCTCACCCCTCACCAAGACGGAGCCAATCTTGATCATCCCCAACTGAAAAGAAGGCTTTTCATCCTGTCCAGGAGTGGGGCCTGGAGTCAGTAGTCACCTTGTTCCTTGGCCCAGGAAACTGTCCTCTCTCTGCCCTTACCCGGCGCCCTGGTCCCATCCACGAGTACCACCTGCTGTGTTTCCTTGACCTCTCTGGTCACGGCAGTGGGGCTGGGCCCACAGCCCCTGCCCAGCTACCCTGGATGCCTTTCTTGTCCAGGGAAACTGGCCACCCAGAGATAGGTGGTCCCCGTGCTGCCATCGGCACCCCCAAGCTGTCTGCACGGTCCAGTCTGCAGGGCCCCTGGGAAGGCCGTGCTGTCCCCAGGAAGCCCCGGCTCCCTGCTCGGCGAGGCCATCCCCCTGCATCCTCAGCATCCCCTGCGCCCCCTCGGTCTGCTGACCAGAGACCCTCAGAGCACTCAGGTCAGTGATCTGAAGACGGGTGCACAGGTGAACAGGGATTCAAGTGAGAGAGACCCGGTAGGGCACACATCAGCTCACCCCTTTCCTGTGATTCACGTGAAAAACACGGCCGTTATCAAATTGTGTCACCCCACAGCTAACCCCTCACTCACCCAAATATACCTTGGGGGGCAGTAAGGAAGCACGTGGGGTGGTGATAGCAACAGGGCGACCGCTGAGGCCTGATGCCTCTGCACGCTGGCCCTCACCTTCTGACCAGAGGGACCATAGATGCACACGTGTTTAGCTGTCCCGCCAGCTGTGCTGAGGTGGGAATTGTTGTTACTCTTGTTGTTCACGTAGAACCATGGACAGTTTCAGATGACCTTCAGGGAACTAGAGCTGGGTTGTTCCACCCAGAGATAAAACGGGTAAGGTTTTTTTGATAACGTCATGTTCTTGGAATGAACGTAATGTGAATCATAGCCTGCTGCCGTCTGTCTCTGCTAGAGTCAGAACTGTTCAAAGTCCAAAACCTGGGAAATAGTTGACATGAAAGAGAAGCCCTTCCTGACCCAGATGTTGGATTTGGTGAGCTGACCGGATTTGGAATTTCCATTATTCCTTTTTTTAAAAGCTAGGACACTGCCTCCTTTGTCTGGGACAGTGTTGGGTGGTCCCGCTGCTGAAGCGTGAGGGTCCGCGTGTGTCTCAACGATCCCCGATGGCCTGCGAGCGGCTGTCCACCCGGAAGTGACCCGGCCATCTGCGCTGTCCTGAGGACATGAGTTGTTTTGAGGACATGAGTCGTTTTGATTGACTTTTCAACCCTGGCTGTGGTCGCACCAGATTTTCATCTCAACCTGCTCAATAAACGAGGACATTTACACTTCAGATCAAAAGCTGTTCCTGAGTGGTGTTCAGTGAACTAAAACAGAGGGTGCCGTCTTGGTTTTGTGAGGTGGATGGCATTGTCATCCCTCTGGGTCCCTTTGGCCTCTCCAAACGCCAGTGAAGATTGTGCAGATGGAGAAAAATGATGCCTTGTGTCATAGATGGCACGAGAGAGAAGTGTAGAAAATGTTTTCATGTTTTAGGGAAAGAAAGATCTACCAAGTGTTAAACGCTTTCAGTGTAAAGTGAATTTACACAGGAAGGAAGTCAGGGAGGGAGGGAGGGAGAGAGAAAAGAAAGGGAAAAGGAGGAAGGAAACACAGCAAGAGGACTCGTGCCCTGCAGCCGGGCGGGCGGGAGCTGGCCCATGACTCTGGTATACCGGCAGCATTTCTTTTCGCTTCAGCTCTCTCACCTGTCAAATGAGCACCGCACGGCTTACCGTGCATGGTTGTTCTGGGAGTTAAATGAGAAAATACACAGCGACAGGCACCTTGTAGACACTCAGCAAACGTTTCTGCCCTACCGCCCCCTTAAGTCTGGATCGCGGAGCATTTGGAAACACCGCCCCTCACAGTGATGCCCGGTTTCCCTGCAGCTGGCCCGGCCCAGCCTGGCTTCCCCTTCCCAGGGCCTGATGGCCCAGTGTCTGCTTTGAAAGCTGGAGACTCGGAGTGAACTGGATGGATCGTGGCCCCGCTCGGCTCTTCCCTCTTCAGAAGGTATAAAATCAAAGCGCTTCTCATGTCTAGAGCAGCCCCCCAGGCCTCATCAGCTAGCTCCAAAGTCCCCAGAGAGACTTTTGAAGCCAAAGATGCAGATGAGCCACTTGTCTGGGGTCCCGGCTTTGGCGTCCAGCCTGAGAACAGACTGGCCCCTCCCAGCGGGGGATTCTCAGACGTTTATGTCACACTGGTACCTGGCAACTTGTGTGTTTGGTTGTGCTCTGGGCCACGTCCCCTCGTGGGGGGTGGGAGTGTACTTGCAGACCAGACCCAGAGCAGGACGCACAGCTGAAGGCGGTGCTCCAGAGGGGCGTCCTGGGGTCCCGGGACCACACTGGACTGCAGTTGGAGGTGGGAAAAGACTTGTTAGAGAGGCCAGATGTGGGCCCTGGGTCCCCGGCATGTCCTGAAGGAGGAGTTCCTTTCTCCCCCGCCTGAGATGCCCCCAAGTTGTGGGGAGAAGAGGGTAGTGGCAGGAATAAGCCATGTGGGGTTTTTTTTGTTTTTTTTTTGTGGTACGGGGGCCTCTCACTGTTGTGGCCTCTCCCGTTGCGGAGCACAGGCTCCGGACGTGCAGGCTCAGTGGCCATGGCTCACGGGCCCAGCCGCTCCACGGCATGTGGGATCTTCCCGGACCGGGGCACGAACCTGCGTCCCCTGCATCGGCAGGAGGTCTCTCAACCACTGCGCCACCAGGGAAGCCCGCCATGTGGTTTTTTAAGGTCTTCTTGTTTAGTCTTGGTCTCCCTGTTGTTAATTGGGGTCATAGGTAACGATGGTGATGATGATGGTGGTGGTGGTGATGGTGATGGTGGTGATGGTGATGGTGGTGATGGTGATGGTGGTGGTGATGATGGTGATGGTGATGATGATGGTGATGGTGATGGTGGTGGTGGTGGTGATGGTGATGATTCTTCTTTGGCCACATAAGGCTGGGAGGTGCTGGGATGTGCAAAGCTGACTAGGTAGGTTAATTTGAGAGTAAGATATCAGAGCCTTTGACATACCAGAGGGTGGGCAGAAGTTCTCTACTGTTTTGAGAGGTAGAGAAGAAACTTATAGTTACCAAGAGGGGAAGGTGGGATGGGGTGAATTGGGAGATTGAGATTGACCTATATACACTACTATGAATAAAATAGATAACTAATGAGAACCTACTGTATAGCACAGGAAACTCTACTCAGTGCTCTCTGGTGACCTAAATGGGAAGGAAATCTTAAAAAAAAAAAAAAGGATATATATATATAACTGATTCATTTTGCTGCACATCAGAAACTAACACAATATTGTAAAGCAGCTATACTCCAATAAAAATTAATAATAAAAAAAAAGAAGTTCCCTACTGTTTTGAGCTCCAAAGGCAGTGGAAGCATGGAATCTTAACCACTGGACCGTCAGAGAAGTCCCTTGTGCTTTTCTGTGAATGGATTTGGGCAACACCAGGCCACCATTCCTGGCACCAAAATTAAAGGTAGTGCCAGCAGATTGGGTAGTGTCTGATCTTGTCTTACTGCAAACCCAGAGGTGGACACGCACATGGATCCTAGCACGGTCTTGTTCATAGTCTGTGACTTGGCACGGTTTAGTGATAAATGCTGCTTTTCCCCCACAGAACATCGATATCACCAATTTCAGCAGCAGCTGGAGTGATGGCTTGGCCTTGTGTGCTCTCCTGCACACCTACCTGCCTGCTCACATCCCGTACCACGAGCTGAACAGTCAGGAGAAGGTAAGTCCCCCCCCACCCCTCCCTGGTCACCCCTGTTACCCTCCAGAACACACAAGGAAAACTCCTCATACTTTCGATACATCCCAACCGGGGTGAGGTTTGTGGACTTGGGGTGGAAATTGGGGTATTGATTCCAGCACAGATAACTACGGAGGACAGGTCTACACTGCAGAACCCCACCCCTGGTAAATGTTCTCAGTTTTCTTTGTTACCTAGAAAAACACAGTGGAGCCCAGTTGACTGTGGCTGCTGAGAAGTTCCTGTCACCCCGTTTTCAAAGAAAGCCCTGATGGACTCTCACCTTCATGGTTTCAAGACCTTGGCCAGCATTTTCAAAATCTTTCAAAATCTTTCAAAATCCAAAGAACCAGAAAGCACCACTAAAAAGAGTTCCCTGCTCAAATAAGCTTGGGAAGCTGTATATTTTATCACACTTTTGGAGATTCACAGCACTTGTAAAGACTTCAAGAGGTCCTTTGTTAAAGAAACCTGTGTGACTCTGTTTAGCCCAACCTATATCAGAGCCACAGAACCTTTTTAACTTTTAATATAATCACCTGTAACAGGAATCAGCGGACTTCTCCTGTTGGGGGCCAGTGGTAGGCTTTATGGATCTGTGGTCTCTGTTACAGCTACTCAGCTCTACCATTGTGGCGCCCAAGCGGCCACAGACGTTTGTAAACAAATGGGCATGCTGTGTTCCAATAAAACTTTATTTACAAAAATGAGCTGAGGGCCAGGATTGGCCTGCAGGCTGTGGTTTGCCAAATCCTGACCTAGAACATCCTAAAAATCATATTCCACAGAGTGTACTTTGGGAAACGCTGTCCCGGGCCCTGTGCTCATTCACTCAACAAGCATTTCTTGCCAGGCGTCACTCAACAGTAATAAGGGCAGCAGTGAGCACGTAGACAGGTTCTTTGTCCTCAGGAGGTAGACAGACGTTCAGTAAACAAGTGAGTAAACCTGTCACAAGTAACACTGTAAATAAACAAAATGTGGAAGAACATGAGAGAAACACGGGGCTGTAGGGTGAACAAGGGGACCTAACTTCCACCAGGAAGGCTGGGAAGGTCTCCGAGGAGGCGGAATTCCAGCTGAAGAGCTGACGTGAAGCAGCCAGTGACATGAAGCGGGGGAGCTTTCCAGAGCCAGGGAGCACAGCCGAGGGGATGCCCGGTGCTTGCGGCCAGGATTGCAGGGGACAGGGAAGGTGGCCTGCCATGCTGCCTGGCTTCCACGACGGCTGGCAGACGGCACTGGACAGTGACAGACAACGACGCCTGTTCTGAAAAGATCTCTCTGTGAAAAAGTGAACTGTCACGGGGATAAGAATGAAAGAGAGGCTGCAGTTGGGAAGTTGTAAGCATTGTGGTGAGAGCTCACTTCCCTGTTCACCAGTTAGTGGAGGCCGGTGGCAGCATCATGGGTAGGAAGGCAGAGGAAGATTCGAGATACATCTGAGACGCAGAACCAGCTGGACGCGGTGACTAAGTGGCTGTGGGGAGAAGAGAAAGTCAGAGGCGACCCAGGTGTCTGGCTGGCAGGACTGTTTACTGAGGGGGAAGGAACAGAAATGTTTGAAAGCTCTGTTTTTGACTTTCTCACACTAGGATGTAAGTAAAGTCCAAATGGTCCTGGCACTGATGGCGATGATAACTGAACAAAGTGATTTAATTGTTTAGAGTGTGTATCAGTCAGGGTTCTCCAGAGAAACAGAACTACTAGGATGTGGGTGTGTATGTGTGTAAACACACAGCTATATATACACACATACAGAGAGAGAGAGAGAGAGGGAGAGAGATGTTTATTTTAAGCAGTTGGCCCATGCAGTTGTGGAGGCTGACAAATCCAAAGTTTGCAGGGCGGGCTGGCAATCTGGAGACAAGAAAGTGTTGGTGTTATAGGTGGAGTCTAAAAGCCATCTGCCAGCAGAATTCCCTCTTCTTTGTGGGAGATCAGTCTTTTTCCATTCAGGCCTTCAACTGATTGGGTGAGGCCCACCTACGTTATGGCGGGTCATTTGCTTTACTCAAAAGTCCACCAGTTTAAATGTTAATCTCATCTTAAAAATACGTCACAGAGGGCTTCCCTGGTGGCGCAGTGGTTGAGAGTCCGCCTGCCGATGCAGGGGACACGGGTTCGTGCCCCGGTCCGGGAAGATCCCACATGCCGCGGAGCGGCTGGGCCCGTGAGCCATGGCCGCTGGGCCTGCGCGTCCGGAGCCTGTGCTCCGCAATGGGAGAGGCCACAACGGTGAGAGGCCCGCGTACCGCAAAAAAAAAAAAAAAAAAAAAAAAAAAAAATACGTCACAGAAATACCTAGAATAATTTTTAGTCAAATATGTAGCTACCAAGGCCTAGCAAAGTCAACACATAAGATTAACCATCACAGAAGTATTAAAGTTTCAGGGAATAAAGTAAAATTTATGCTTTGTAATTTGTAAAGCAGGCTGGACAGGATTATTAAACATTTGGGGGGGAAATGGTCCATTTTGAATCATGTTACATCTAAGATGTCTGTGAAGTATGCAGGTAGCAATGTCAGAGGCAATTGGATAGCAAATCCAGGGTTCAGAGGTCAAGTCAGAGCTGGAAATAGAGATTTGGGGCCCCAGGGAATGGACCAGCTGTGTCTAATTGAGCTGAAACAATGGAAATGTGATACATCCATGCTGTCCCGTGCGGTAGCCACTCGCCACATGGGCTGCTGATGGGAAGTGTCTCGTGTGACTGGAAAACTGAATTTTTAATTTTAATTACTTTTAATTAAATAGCCACATATCATGAGTGACATGAACCTGAACAGGGCAGGTATAGGTGGTATTAAAGCCATGAGCGTGGGGGGCACCTGGGCCCCAGGCACTAAGGAAAGGCCCTCCCGTGTGGCTCCTCTGCTCTCAGCATCTCACTTCTGACACCTCTGTGAACACGTGTGGGGGGCCCACACCAGGTGATTCTGCGCCACCTGCTGTGTGTCCTGCAGTTTAACTCAGTTCTGACACTCTCCACCTGCAGACGGCGTCAGGTCCCACAGGTTAAGGGCTCAGTCCTCCACAACTGCCCACCCCCTTCAGACACCTGTCACAAGTCCAGGTTGTCACCTGTGTTTCCAACCGACTGGCTGTAGATCAGAGGTTCCCAGGACCCCCTCCTTGGGTTCAGTTAATTTGCTAGAGCAGCTCAAGGAACTCAGGAAAACAGCTTACATACGAGGTTACTGGTTTGTTATAAAGGATATTAAAGGATACGGATGAGCAGCCAGACGAGGAGATCCATAGAGGCAGGTCCGGGAGGGTCCCGAGCACAGGAGCTTCTGTCCCCTGGAGTTTGGGGCGTGCCACCCTCCCACACATCGATGCGTTCACCCACCCAGAAGCTTTCTGAACCCTTTCCTTTTGGGGTTTTGTGGTGGCTTCATTATTAGAGGCATGATTGATTAAATCATTATCCTTTGGTGATTGATTCAACCTCCAGCCCCTCTCCCGCCCCTGCAGGTCAGGGTGTGGGACAGAAAGTTCCAACCGTCTAATCCCGTGGTTGGTTCCCCTGGCAACCAGCCCCATCCTTCAGTCATCCAGGGGTTTAAAAAAATTGCCTCATTAACATAAACGCTGGTGTTGTTGGAAGGGGTTTGTTATGAGTAACAAAAGACACCTGTTTTGGGCTCCCCTCATGGTGCAGTGGTTAAGAATCCACCTGCCAATGCAGGGGACACGGGCTCGAGCCCTGGTCCAGGAAGATCCCACATGCCACAGAGCAACTAAGCCAGTGCTCCACAACTACTGAGCCTGTGCTCTAGAGCCCACGAGCCACAGCTGCTGAGCCTGCGAGCCACAGCTACTGAGGCCCACACGCCTAGAGCCCGTGCTCCGCAACAAGAGAAGCCACCGTAATGAGAAGCCCATGCACTGCAACGAAGAGTAGCCCCCGCGCGCCGCTACTAGAGAAAGGCCGCATGCAGCTACGAAGACCCAATGTAGCCAAAAAATAAAAGACACCTGTTTCACCTTTATTGCTCTGAAGCTGTTTCTGGAACCGAGGACAGAAACCAAATATTGTAACAAAAGATGCCCCCAGGCATTAGATGCCCCCCAGAAAATTACAAAGGTTTTAGGAGCTCTGTGCCAGGAACCAGGACAAAGAGCAAAGGTGCATTTCTTATTATAAATCACAACTTCACAGAGGCACAGGGAGAAGACCAAGGAACAAGCTTTGAGGACTCCACAGTTGTCAGGACAGAGGAGGGGGTCCCAGCGAAAGGACCAGAAGGAACAGCCATGGAGGAGACCAGCGGGGTCATGTGGAGTCCTGGGGTCCACGCAGCCTGGGCACCGTTGACAAAAAAATTAATCAGCTGATCTAACGAAGAAATAGAAAATTTTCTTGGAGCCAAGTTGAGGATTATAACCCGGGAACAGCCTCTGAGAAAGTTCCAAGAACTGTTCCACCCTTTAGAGGTCAAAACACAGTTACATAGGATTTTGAGACAGAGAGCTGTGCATTAAATGGTTAACAAGATCCAGGTCTGCTGTGGGTCATGGGTCATCACGGCCCCTGGCAAGACTAAGAAGGAAGGTTGTCTCCTAGGGAGTGTCTTGCTGGTGCCGGGAGAACAGTGCTCCTTACGGTGAGCAGGTATTCCTGCCGATGGGGAGGTCTGATTGATGCCTAATGCAGATACATCCTCAGAGTGTGACATTTTTGCCTGCAGTCGTGGGCGCTCTGCCCTCCAGTCAGTACGGACGTGTTGGAAAATAATGGGCCTAAAAGTGTTTGTTTGCTCACTTGGGATCGTGACATTGCTTCCTGATGATGGAAACCGCAGCGTCTCCCGGGATGCCGATGATTCCCGCGATGCGCGGCCAGCTGCCTGTATCTGGAAACCTGCAGAACAGCCAGGCATCACGGCTCAGTCACTCTGTTGTCCTTGTGGTCCAGGGGCCCCTGCTTCCTACACGTGGGGTTGCCTCTCTTCTCCCCAATCCAGAACGCTGTCATTGGGGAGCACGCCGTCGGACCGTGGAAGGCTTCGGGTCTGTGAGGAGATGAAAGACTGAGCTCCAGGTGGCCAGAGTTCTCATTTTAAGGTCATGTGGTGGGACATCCCTGGCGGTCCAGCAGTTACGATTACTCACTTCCACTTCAGTGGATGCGGATTCGATCCCTGGTCAGGGAACTAAGATCCCACGTGTCACACAGTGTGGCCACACACACACACAAAAAAGATCGTGTGGCTTCACAGCCTCCCCAAAGGACCAGCCAGCCTCCTGCTTCCTAAATGCCCCCATGTAGAGGCACTCTGGGTGGAGGGACAGTTTGGCCACTGCCCTGGGGGAGCTTTGCCTTCAGGATGGGGAGAGAAACTCCTATCTATCAGAGTTACTGATGAGGGTTCTCAAAAACAGTGTGTCAACACAGGCAAATCAAATCATTACAGTTTAAAACTGAGCATGTGTGTGAGACTCAGCCTGGGAGTATCTTGGTGGTGGAGAGAGAGGGATTCGGGCAGGGAAGGCTTCCTAGAAGGGACCTATTCGAGGTTGGGCTTCAAAGGGGATGAGCTAATTGGAATGAAAAGTATGCCCTTGACCTCATCAGGATGCGTGGAGTCCAGCCCTCACCTGGAGCCTGGATCTGGGGAGCTCTCAGCGCTGGGTGCTTCTCGGGTTTTTTGCTGAGCAACATACATCAAAAAGGGCACCAGGAGAGGCCTGTAATATTTGTAAAAACCCATTAAAATCATAATCTAAAAATTGTATGATCTAGCTCTCGATAGCCCAGAACGTTCAGAAGTCATGAGCTGTTCCTCCTTCCTCAGTGGAAGTGCGACATCAGTACTAGGTAGGGAATTTCTGAAAACATTAACAAGGATGTCTTCTGAGACGGTAAAGAGATTTACAAGCACGGGATGTGAGTTACAGTCAGTGGAAAGTTTGGTGTTTTTCCAGTAAAAAGCATATTCCTCTGTCCTCCTGTGAAACTCCCGCTGAGGTCCTCAGATTCATGTGATAGGATGGACCGTCTTTATGTTGGTGTCTGAAACGAAATACTGATGTGAGGGGGAAATTCTGGGCTGGGGCTCCGAAGTCCCGTCAGTTTCAGGTGAGAGCCCCACTGCAGGGCCAGCTGGCAGCAGAGTTCCCATGGCTGGGGGCTTCCACTGTCCAGGGGCTGGAAGGTCCTGGCTGGGCACACTCTCTGCGTCTGTCTCCCCTCTGGGCTCCCCACAGTGGCCGTGATGGTGTTCTAATGAGTGAATTAGGATCAAGATGCTTCATCACTAATGTCCTGCTGCCACCAAAACCAATAAAAGTCATTTTCATGCACCAGAAACCACCTCTCCCTATAATGGTCCATGTCATACCATATGCTATTTCAGAGTGGTTTCCGACAATTTTTCGACTATTTCTTCTTTGTTCAATTTCTGCTTAGAAAACACTAGCAGTTTCATTAGAATCAGGATAAAGGGTCTTGGGGGGCGGGGAGGGGGAATTCTGTATAAAACCTGAAGTTTAGAAATGCCTTTTCCTTAGACCTTACTGGTAATCAAACAATACAAATTAAAACAAAATATTACTTTTAACCTGTTACATTTGGCAGAGACTTTTGAAAATCGTAACATTCTATGCAAGTAAAGGTGGGAGAAAATGGGCACTTAAACACTGTTGCTGGAACTGAAAACTGTGTTAACATTTACAAAACTGTTTGTCATTGCATACCAAAAACCATAAAAAAATGTTTGTATCTTAATGTCTGGAGTAATGGTAGCCTAAAAACCATTGGCTTACAAACCCCTTTCCTCCCCCAGAATGAACCTAAAGGACTTTAAAATAAGGACAAAGGCCTCATTAGCACCAAAATAGGAGCTTCCTGCTGCTGGCTGGGGCTAAAGTAAAGGAAGCCAGGAAACACTGGACAGCTCCCCTCTCAGCAGGACGGAGAGCAGTGTTAAAGTTTCCACTCAGTCCATCCCCATTAATTACCTTTAATATGGAGGAAGGGGGCCGGCGGCTTGGGCAAGACGACCACAGGTCAACGGCTTTCCAAGGCCCCGACCACAGACCAGAAGAAAAGTTTTTTGCCGTGCTCTAGTGTTTCCCGTGACCTGGTACCTAGTACAGAGAGTTTGCCTCAGTGTCCAGCGGACCCCTTAATCTTCAGGCACCAGATGTGCCGGAAAGGACAGAAAGGGGAAGTGGGGAAATGTATAAAATTCTGTAGAAAATCTAAATGCATAAAATTACGAAATTCTGCTGAGCAACAGAAAACATGAATACATAGGGAAACATTCGTCTCCCAATTATACTTAATTTACCAATTTAATTAAAGTTTCATATAATCTGAATGACTTCAAATGAATTGCGGGAGGAGGCATGACCAAATGATTCTTAAGTTCATCCAGATGAAGAAGCATCAGAGAACAGCCAGAAAGGGTCTCAAAAAAGGAGCAACAGACGAGGGCTAAGTGATGTGGAGCCTCTAAAGTTCTAGGGGAAATTATTTTCAACCTAGAGTTCTGTATCCAGCCAGATTATTAACCAGGTGTGATGGTAGAAAAGAGAAAATTTCGTATATGAATGCATCCAGAAAATGTATCTCTCCCACAGCCTTTCTTTAAGAGGGAAACTAAGAATGTGCTCTAGTAGAATATGGTTCTCAGGGGAATTCCCTGGCGGTCCAGTGGTTAGGACTCTGAGCTTTCAGCGCCGAGGGTGTGGGTTCAATCCCTGCTCGGAGAACTAATATCCCGCAAGCTGCCATAGGGCGCAGCCATAGATAGATAGATAGATAGATAAAAAAATTTTTTAAAAGAACAGGGGTATTATCTAAAGACTGACATGAGGTTTGTGGACAAAAAGTGTCACCTGCCATATCAGTAAACAAAGGATGTTGCGGCCATCAAGCCCTCAGCCACTGCCCCCGCCCCGACCGTGTAACCTGCGGGGATCCAGGATGGAGGAAGAAAGCAGGATACGGGCCCTAGATAGTGAAGGTACATTTCAGAGAAATGATTTCAGTGAGCCCAGACTCTTGCATCTTCCCATGCATAGAAAGGTGCTAAACTCACTAGCCTGAGAAGTTTGTTTTTTTCTTTTTTTTTTTTTTTTTTTTTTTGTGGTACGCGGGCCTCTCACTGCTGTGGCCTCTCCCGTTGCGGAGCACAGGCTCCGGACGCGCAGGCTCAGCAGCCATGGCTCACGGGCCCAGCCGCTCCGCAGCACATGGGATCCTCCCAGACCGGGGCACGAACCCGTATCCCCTGCATCGGCAGGCGGACTCTCAACCACTGCGCCACCAGGGAGGCCCTGTTTTTTTTCTTTAATTAGCAGAAATCTTTTGATATTCAACTACCTGGTTTGTTTTTGAAAAACTCCTGTGTATTCTGGCTTCTCCCTGACCTCTTCAGAACAATCCCTTCAGAGCTATCTGAGAGCCTGTCTCCCAGGCTTAAGTCCTCAGTATGTCCACCAAATAAAACATCATTCTCCACTTATAGGTTGTGCTTTTTTTTTTTTTTTTCTTCAGTTGACAGGTTCTGGAGGACTCCAGGGCTGAAGGGTTTCATAGAATAATGATACGATTAAGAGCTTGGGGGTCTAATAAAGGGGTGCAATGAGAGAACAGAACATGTTAGAACAGAAAGTCAGTTTGGTACAAAGAGAATATCATGGATTGTAAACCATAGTCAGAAAGATAAGAAACCAGAAGATGAGAAGGAGGCACAGTTCTTCTCCCAGCAAGAAAAATCCCAACAAGCAGAACTGAAAGCAAACGGACTTGAAGACAGTCAAGGTCCAGGTCTGGAGCACACTGAAACGTGGTGTGGTTTTGAGCCATTGGTCGAGTTACAAAGAAGAAAATCATTTGGAAGAAATGTTTTGAGGGGCACAGCATCACGACTGTGGAACCGGGGAGAGGAATCTGATCTCAGCTGCTGTGTAAACACCACTTACTGTGTTCAGCCTTCAGAGTCCTTCTGTTAAGAGGGTGCTGAACACTTAAGTGTGGTTGAAGAAAAGGAAGCAAATTCCATCAGCTTTAACAGTTTAAAACTTGACAAGGTGGATGAAAGGCAAGGGAACTTCTTCCTTATCATACAGAGTGGAGTCGGGAACTGCTGTCTGTAATTGATGGGACAAGAAATGGAGGTTTAAGGAAAATGGTTAAAGTCACAAACATAAGTAACATGAGCTATGTGAGTATAATGCAGGGAGGAGAGAGGTACCTAAGTCCTCATTTATCTTGGGAAGAAGTTAGAAGCCAATGCCTCTATTTTGGACATCAAGCAACGGTGCTGTGAGCAGTTACAGAGATATGGAGGAGATCACCAGAATTAAAGAGAGAAACAAAAAGTTCTTCTCCCGAGGACCAGGATTGAGGGAAGCAACAGTTTTTCATATGACTATGTTTAACGATGTGTACATATTACTTGGGTAATTTTTTTGGTGTAACACCATGATTAAACAACTTGATACACAACATAATGTGTATGTCATAAATCTTGACAAAGCAAAAAAATAAATAAATAACCGAATTAACAAAAATGTATCTTTGATGGTCAGGAATGAATCAATAATGTCATTTTTAGTGACAACGGTAACCTGTTAATCTTTTTTTCCCCATAAACTAAGATCATTGGTTGCATATTTGACTTCAAAACTTAAATGTTTTATAAACAGTAGGTAATCTTTATAGGAATGTCAGTTGGTGTTTTTTCCTAGCAAAAGCTATATATTTTTAGTGATAATTTCATTGTCTTTGTCTTTTTAACCTAGAAAAGAAATCTATTGTTGGCATTTGAAGCAGCTGAAAGTGTAGGCATCAAACCCAGCCTGGTGAGTATCCTCCTTCGTGTCCTTGTGATACTTTGTTCTAATCATATGAGGAAGAACTTTATACCATCTACTAAATAATTTTTACAGAACAGTGAAATCCATCTGCTGAAGATATGTTAGTCATGATTCCTAATGAAAATTATCCAGTTGGTCTGACCACATGTGATTTAGAGTGTTTTCAGTGAAGATTTCACTGTGGATAAATTTCAGTTCTAGACTGAATTATCATTAAAACCCTCTTGTTCAAGGCACCTAGAAATCTGAATAAAATGTAATTTAAAAAATATCAATACATAGCTGATCTCTGAAGAAAGACTGGGAAATAACCAGATGCTGGAAATTAAAAGAGGAGTGAAGACCAGAGCCCTGAGGCATGTGCTGGGACTCTGGCCACCCCCAGGGTTGGAGCTGGGGTGGTGGAGGGAGCTCATAGTGAGCGGGCATCTGAAGGGTATAGGCTGTGGTTCTTGCCCACGCAGGGGCAAGAGACAAGGCCCTGAGCTCCTGTAAACAGTGCATTAGTCCTGAGACCCCTGCACAAAACCAAGGCTCACAAATGCTACTCTTAGTGACGGGGAAATAAAAATCTTCACCTTCCAGTCCAGGGAGGTGATAAGGAAGCTTGGTCTCCTCCTGGGATTTTTTGGTGGCCAAAAAAGGAAAATCTCCTGTAAGGAAAGAAAACTGGGTCAGACGAGGTTTGGAGTCCAAATTTATAATATCTACTGCAAGCAGCCCCCGGTTTATACTGTCTCTGCTGTAGGAGGCTCCTGGGCCGGTAGCACAGAGGCTGCTGAAAACACACTCACAATCCAGAATTACAAAACGCTCAAGAAAATGATCTACTTGACAACAAGGACTTACTGTATAGCACAGGGAACTCTACTCAAATTCTGTGATAACCTACGTGAGAAAAGAATCTGAAATATAATGAATATATGTATATGTGTAACTGAATCACTTTGCTGTACACCTGAAAGTAACACTACACTGTAAATCAGCTATGCTCCAATAAAATTTTAAAAAAGAAAAGAAATCGATCTACTTGAGCTAGTCAGCAGCACCACCAAGAGGATCATCTACCAGAACTTGAGATAATAAAACAGGAAGAAAGAGACCTAAAAAGACTATGTTTAAACATATTAAAATCATAAGGAAAGAACACAGTACTATAAAAAAAAGACTTGGAGAAGAATCAAGTAAAACTTGTAGAAATTAAAATTTGGAATTAAAAATACCAGTTACCAGTTGGGCTGAAAACTGATTGGATACAGCAGAAGAGAGAACTGCTGAATTAGAAACTAGATCTAAGGAAATTACACAGAACATAAAACAGAGACATTTAAAAATGGAAAATGTAGTAGAGGGGTTTTATTAGTTAATTGGTTTTTCAACTTCAAGAAATGGAAAACCCAACAGTTGCTTCAACCATAAATATATATACGTGTGTGTGTATATATATGTGTATATATGTGTGTGTGTGTGTATATATATATATTTTTTTTAGTTTCAGGAATGGTTCACTGCACAATGTTATAATCAAGGACCCCAGAATGTCTCTTCTCTTCACTCCACCATCTTTAATCTGTTGGTTCTTTGTCCTTAGACTTGTTTCTCTATGGTTGAACATGACTACCAAGCTCCAGACATCACTCCTGTCTGCAGGGCAGGAAGGAGGGAGAAGGGAGAAGAGCAAGTGCCTAACATCTTCCCCCTTTGATAAGGAAACCAAAAGGCTTCCCAGTGTCCCTCCAGCTCATTGGTAGTACTCTGTTATGTGGCCACACCAGCTGCAAGGGAATTTGGGAAAGTAAGCATATAACATTTCTCATTCTCTAAATTTAGCGGGAAGCCTTTCAAGGGAGAGAGAGGTTGGGAACATCTGATAGTGTCTGTCACAGAGCTTAAGAGGCATGGAAGATAAAGTCAGACCATGTCTAAGTCCCACGTCCAGTGGGAATTCCAGAAGAAGAGGAAAGAAGAAGAGACATAATAGTTGAAGAAGTGGTGCCTGAAATTTTTCCAGAATGATGAAAAACCACAGATTCTTAATGAATCTCAAACAGGATGAATAATACAAAATATCCATCCAGACACATCATCACATAACTGCAAAAAAAGCAAAGACATATAATCTATAAATAATTTCTACTAACCAATAATAATAATTAAAAAAAACCTAGTAGAAAATTATCAAAGTCTGGAATAGACAACTCACAAATGGCCAGTAAACATTTAAAAAGATGTTCAATCTTACTAGCGATTAGGAGAATCTCAGTTGAAGTAACAGTGAGACATACTTGTGTAGCCTCAGAGGATGAAATGACAAAGGGAAAGGACAGCTATCATAGGAATTTTAGTACTATGACAGTGTACGCCAAAGTGTTTGAAACAGAATGGGCAGTTTTCTAAAAAAAATATGTAAATACATTCCTTCAAATAGTAAATGTAAATATTTCTCCAAAACTTACTTAGAAAGAAGTAGAACTTTAACCTTTATTAAAGAGGTGAAATTCATTGTTTTAAATATAGTCACACACACACAAACAAAAAAATCCCAGTAAGCCCAAATTCCACTGAACCTTTAAGAAACAGGTGTCCCTATTGTGTAAATACAAGTCTAGAGAATCTAAAAAGTAGTGAGGGGACTTAATGTCTGGCCAAGATAGCGTAGCAGAAACCTGATTTATCTTCTGAAACACTAAACAGCTAACAAGTAACCACAGATAATTTACATAAGGAATCAAAGACACAATGAGAACTTGTTAGAAGATGATATTATACACAGAATACGGTTTTCTTTGTAGTGTTACAGTTAATATTTGCTTTTTAAATTTAACATTTTTTCCTATTTTTCATCTCACATACTACTGTAGTGAAAGCTGGGGAGCAAATGAGATCATCTTGTTGAACTAATAGTCAGAGCCAGCAATTTCATTTGTAGAGATGTCTCTGAGGAGCTACTGACAAACATCATGATGAATCTCAAAACCATTTAGGAATGTTTGTGAGCAATTTAACCTGTTTATGCCATCAAGAAAATAGAAGCTTCCTACATTATTAAATTTGCTTTACAGTATCGTGAGATGGATTGAAAAATAATATATTTAATTACACATGACATTTTAAAAATACACCCAATCAGAATTGACAGCAGTAATAATCCCAAGTTCTTGGTCAAGTTCTGTTACTAGATTAGTCAGGAAAAAAAATTCCCTTATATGTGTATATTCTAGCAAATATAGGTTTCTGGGTTTACCATGTTAGCAAGGAAGAGATTTTTTACAAGTGAAAACCCTACAGTGTTCCCCAAATTTTAGAATGCATTCCTTCCCAGCCACGGTGTAATATAGAAGTTTAACACCCCACATCACAGGTGGAACAACTCCTCACAGGAAGAATAGGAGAGAGAATATGTGTGATACTGTTGCCACTGCTGTAAAAGCAGCCAGCATGTGTGCCCTCCGAGGGTTGATGTGTTCGTGCCTGCTGAGGTGGGCACACCCGCACTAGGTCACACGGTCTGTGAGGGTGTTGCTTGCTGGGTGAGCCAGTGTGTCCACCAGAATGGTCACTGCTCACACAGCCTGAGGTCTTCAGGTCACCTGGGAAGGGAGGTCATTACAGCTCAGGCCTTTATGGGGCTATCAGAATGATTCCTTAGGCATAACTGGGCCTGATCTGTAGCATAAACTTTATAGAGGCTACTTAGACAATTAATTCACTTACTATGTGCATGTTTACTCTGTGCCGGGCATTTTCCATGTGTTGACTCATTGGTCCTCTCAAAAGTCCTGCAACGTAGATGCTCCTTGTGGGTGGGACACTGAGACAGTGCGGTTCCATGAAAGGGCACATGGCCAGTGAGGAGCAAAGACAAGGGTCAAGGAGGCCAGCTGTTTCCAGAGCCCACGTCACATCTCACCCCTCCGTGACCCTGCCTCTGGGCAGCCATGCCCACCTGGGCTCTGAAAGCACAATTTATTCATAGTCTGTGGAGCATGTGTGTGTTATATTGTAATTTCTCTGATTATAAAGCTTATCTCCATCCCCACCAAGACCCCTGAGGACAAGAAGCCCCGTCGTTTTTCTTTTTATCAATTATTTTTATTGTGGTAAAATACACATAACTTGCCCCAAGTGTCTGCCCTTGACCAGCACCACTTTGCCTTGATTAATAGAGCTTTATAAATTGTGACATCAGGTCTTCCAACTTTATTCTTCTTTTTAGAATTGTTTTGGCTATTCCGGTACCTTTGCCTTTGTAAATTTTAGAATCAGTTTGTCGCTATCTACTCCCAAAAAAAGCTTGCTGGGATTTTGATTGGGGTTGCATTGTATCTGTAGATGAGTTGGGAGGAATTGCCATTTAAACAATACTCCGTCTCCAAGCTATGAACCTAGAATATCTCTCCATTTCTTTAGAACTTCTTGACTTCTTTCATCAGTATGTTGTAATTTTCTGCATGTGGTGGTTTATAGTTTTCTGCATGGAGAGTTTTTTGGGGGCCATTTTAAATGGTTGGGTTTTTTTTTTTTTCATATGCTGTTGTTCATTGCTGGCATGTAGGAAAGTTGTTGATTTTGTGTCCTGAGACTTGGCTAAACTTGCATATTAGTTCCAAGAGGTTTTTCTGGTAGACTGTTTGGAGTTTTCTGCATAGACAGTCATGTCATCTGCAAATAAAGACAGTTTAGTTCTTTCTATTCTGTATGCCTTTTGTTTCTCTTTCTTGCCTTACTGCACTGGCTAGAACTTCCAGTACAGTGCTGACTGGGAGAGGTGAGAGAAGACATCCTCACTTTGTTCTTTTTTGCTGATCTTAGCAGGGAAGTGCTCAGTTTCTCACTATTAAGTATGATGTCAGCCTTTGGGTTTTGTATATGTTCTTTATTAGGTAAAAGAAATACCCTTCTATTTCTGGTATTTTGAGAGCCTTTATTCTGAATAGTTATTGAATTTTGTATAATGCTTTTTCTGCATCTATTGATATGACCATATGGTTTTTCTTATTAGGCTGTTAGTATAAATAACACTGATTGATATATGGATGTTGAAGCAGCCTTGCTTTCCTGAGATGAACCCCACTTAATCATGATTCAATTGATAATATTTATTAAGGATTATTGTGTCTATGTTCAAGTGAGAAATTGGTAGTTTTTTTTGTAATGTCTTTGTCTGGTTTTGGTATTAGTATTGGCGCTGGTTTCACAGAATGAGTGAGGAGGTGTTCCCTCCTCTTTTGTTTCCTGGAAGAGATTGCGTAGAATTGGTATTATTTCTTCCTGAACTGTTTGGAAGAATTAACCAGTGAAGCCATCTGGGCCTGGTGTTTTCTTTTTTGGGAAGGTTTTAAGCTACTAAATCAAACAAGTGTCATGCACTAGCAGATTTTTTTTTTTTTTTTTTTTTTTTTTTGCGGCACATGGGCCTCTCACTGTCGCGGCCCCTCCCGTTGCAGAGCACAGGCTCCGGATGCGCAGGCTCAGCGGCCATGGCTCACGGGCCCAGCCGCTCCACGGCATGTGGGATTCTCCCGGACCGGGGCACGAACCCGTGTCTCCTGCATCGGCAGGCAGACTCTCAACCACTGCGCCACCAGGGAAGCCCACTAGCAGATTTTTACTGATGCGGCATACCCTCTCTTCTCCTGAAAGATACTAAATAATTTCTTCAGACACGTTCAGATGTCACGTTAACCATGTACCAAAATATTTTAAAATTTAATTATTGTTAGGTTCAGACCTATCGGATACTCTGAGTAAAACAGTGAATATTGATCAGACTTCCGAATCCTCTCTGAGCAGGAAGACGCGTCCTTGCCCCCCTTGGAGGGAGGTTTGCCGATCCTCCAGCATCTCTGGGTCGTCCTTCTGTTCTCAGAGCTCATCTGCCTCTCAAGTGCTCGATTCCTCACCACTTCTTCTCTGTATCGTCATGTTGGCAACCCTTGTGTTGTAAGAATTTCAGCTCTTCATGCATCATCAGTCTGTGTGCACAGTCCTGACTGCAGTGTTTTAGGTGGAAGGAGACTTCTCCCTCTTGGATTCTGTGAACGCTTTGTTTTCCTTTTCAGATTGTTCTAGGTACATCTGTGTGGAACGTTCCATGCATTTCTTTTCCACCCCTTTCCCATGACCAATGCTGTGCTGATTTCTTCGCATAACCAGGGAGCAAAATCAGTAAAATATGTTTAGATGTTGAAACAGAAGCTAGATGGCTGGTTCCAGGCCTCAGCCAGTTCTGACCCCGCCCAGGAGCAGATGTGCTAAGTTCAGCCTGCTTTTCCACTGCATCTCTGCTTCTGGCTTTATGCCAGGACCTTCCCTAGTGTTCTCCTGCGACCACAAAAGAATCCGAGTTCAGCCCCAAAGTGAATTATTAAATACGTTCAACAGCATGAATTTCAGGAAGGCCTGGCCAAGCAGTAGACGGAGTGCGGTCCTGCCTGCCGCTACTCCCGGCCTCTGCCTCTGCCTGCTCATTGCCAACAAAATGAGGGGGAAACAACAATAAAACAGTGAATGGTGACCCTTAATTCTGATAAAACAGCTTTCAATCGGTTCAGGACTTTTGTGGCACGAATCCAACAGAAGGAAGCAGTACCGCACAGAGGAGATGCTCATTGCAAAGTCTGTGTGGTGAAGAAGGGACCACAGTCACATGCCATGCACTGAGAGGACAGGGGAGAGTCATGCCCCTGGACGCGGCACAGCTGCTGAAGTGACAGAGCACAGTTGTGTGGGAAATTGTGTATGAAAAGTGTTCAGTGACAAAGCACAGGGCACACAGTGACGGAGCGTGTGGGACACAGGTGTGCGTTCAGAGGTAGCTTGGAGAGGTGGGAACCCCTTTACAATAATGGAATCGCGGTGACTCTTTTCAAAACTTTTCTTTTATTGAAGTCTAGTTGATTTACAATGTTGTGTTAATTTCTGCTGTTCAGCAAAGTGATTTAGTTATATACATATATACATCTTTTTCATATTCTTTTCCATTATGGTGTATCACAGGATATTGAATATGGTTCCATGTGCTCTACAGTAGGACCTTATATCCATTCTATAGATAATAGTTTGCATCTGCTCATCCCAACCCCCTCCTCCCTGGCAACCACAAGTCTGTTCTCTGTCTGTGAGTCCGTTTCTATTTTGTATATAGATTCATTTGTGTCATATTTTAGATGTTGGGGGTAGGAGTTAATTAATTAATTAATTAATTATTTCTGTGTTGGGTCTTGGTTTCTGTGCGAGGGCTTTCTCTAGTTGTGGCAAGCGGGGGCCACTCTTCAACGCGGTGCGCGGGCCTCTCACTATCGCGGCCTCTCTTGTTGCGGAGCACAGGCTCCAGACACGCAGGCTCAGTAGGTGTGGCTCACAGGCCTAGTTGCTCCGTGGCATGTGGGATCCTCCCAGACCAGGGCTCGAACCCGTGTCCCCTGCATTAGCAGGTGGATTCTCAACCACTGCGCCACCAAGGAAGCCCTGTGTCATATTTTAGGTTCCACATGTAAGTGATATCATATGGTATTTGTCTTTCTCTGTCTGACTCACTTCACGTAGTATGGTAATCTCTGGTTGCATCCATGTTGCTACCAGTGACATTATTTCATTCTTTTTTATGGCCGAGTAGTATTCCATCATATGTATGTACCACATCTTCTTTGTCCATTCCTCTGTTGATGGACATTTAGGTTGTATCCATGTCTTGGCTGTTGTGAATAGTGCTGCAGAGAACATTGGGGTGCATGGATCTTTCCGAATTATGGTTTTGTCCAGACATATGCCCAGGAGTGGGATTGCTGGATCATAGGGCAATTCTTATTTTTAGTTCAGAACTTCTTTTAATGTTCATTGTCATGTTGTTAAAATATGGGAGTGGCGGGAGGTCAAGTCTAATGTTTCCTAAAAGGGACAGCATCTCTTGAACAAACGGGAAGGAAAAGCTTTTCTTTTCACTAAGCACCTTTAGCACCGGCTGGGTGTTGCCTGCACCTGCCGGCTGCATGGGAAGGCTTTGTGGCGCCCTATGACCTCTACCCTCTCCCGCAGGAGCTCAGTGAGATGCTGCACACAGACCGGCCCGACTGGCAGAGTGTGATGCAATACGTGGCCCAGATCTACAAGTACTTCGAGACGTAAGTCCGGAGGCAGCGCTTGCTGCTCGTCCCTGCTCCGTCCACCGCCCAGCTTGCCCAGTGCCAACACACACACAAGAAACAGCCAGGTCCACCACGCCCACCTTGAACGCCGACGCACGTGGCCCGTAAGTGGGGGGGGCCACGCTCTCTTGGGCCCCCCTTCTCCGCGGGAGCCCAGTGGTGTGTTCACTGGAGCTGCCCTGAGTCTCACGACAAACAGCATTTCCAAACCCCACCGTCTCTACTACAGATGCTGGCTTCTGCCTCTATAAAAACTCTGCACTTGACACCTTCCAGCCCGCTCCAAAATAAAACACCCAACAAAACACAAAAAGACAAAGTTTGCTCTCAAGCAACCCTGAAACACATGAGCGCCCTGCGTTCTGGGGAAATGACTTGCATCCTCAGTAAGGACTTCACCACCTTTAGGTCTCCTGTCCCTTATTTGATTCTTTGGGTGGAAGATCAAACTTGAGATGCAAAGGAGCCCCTGGGTAGTTTGCTGGGTGTCCCTGGGAGGGACAGGAGGATGTGTGTCTGGGACGCAGTCACACCAGGACCCCGTGCTCAGCGGCGGCGGATGGGAAGCCTCCGTGACTGTCACCTGCTCCAAGTGTCCTGCACGTATTCACACCCCATCCACACCCACACGTTTGCCCCGCACGGAACCTGACAAAGTTGGACAGACAGAAGGGACTGGCCTGTGCCGGCTGGGGTCCTCGTGCTTTTGCACAAACAGCTGGAGGACGTGTATTTCTTGGGATGCTGGGCGGACGGTGATGTAAACAGTATTTCAACTCTGGCTGTGGTTTTAGCCCTTCCCCAGGCCACCTACATTTGCACAGCAAAGGAGGCCCTGGGGGCAGGCAGAGCCGGCTGGGGTACAACTGAAGGAGGCAACTCAGTTTCCCTAGAGCCTGCAGTCACCCTAAGCGGCAGCAGAGCCCTCTCCAGAGCCGCCCTCTGCCTGGGAGGTGCAGGTGCAGGTAATCACCTGGGCAAATAAGTGTACATCACATAGCAAATGAGGTTCACCCCGGCCCAGGGGGATCCCGCAGCTGCTTACATCAGCGCCCGTCGACCAGGGTCCTTCCCACGGCCCCAGAGTCCAGGGCAACTGGCCCTGCGCAGTACTCCCTGCAGGCTGGTGGGAGCCCTTGTTCATAGCTGGGGCCCCATAGGTCCCTGTCCTGGGGGCGGCTGAGCTCGGCCCTCCCTCTCGGCCGCCTTGGAAGAGGCATCCGGGTCCCACACGGCACCCATCCCTCCTCCTCAAGCTGCCGAGGCCACTGGCTGGGGTTCTTCTGCAGGGGGCTCGTTGAAAACACACACTCCTCACCTGCCCCAGCGTGGAGTCAGAGTACTGCGAAGGGGACCAGGGTTGTGTTCTGTATATTTTCAAAGTCCCCGAGAAGCACTGAAAGGAGAGAGTCTGGTGACGGTGGCTGTGATGATTTGTCTTCACGTGGAAGCTGGAGGCACCACCCGGACAGGTGTAGCTCACGCCTTCCTGAGGGGCGGTCCCCTGAGAGATACTCCCAGTGTCTCCTCGTCCCCTGACCCTGCCTTGCTTGCTGGATGGGCGCACCCCAGGAGTGGGGTTGGGCCGTTGCTGGTTGTGTGCAGCCTGGGGTCACCGTGGGGCTCCGTGTGGGAGGGGCCGCTGCTGCCTCAGGGCGCCTGGAGGGGCCTGGGCGCTGCCGTGTCCTGTCTTCAGCGATCACTGAGGAGGATTCGGAATCAGCACGGAGCCTCTGCGGTGGAGGTGTTGCTGTTTCCCCTCCCCCCATGCTGGAGCTGCTGCTGCCTTTAGGCTAAAAAGAGGAGAGAAGGCCACGTGCAGTTTGTTCTTATGACGCAAAGAGGTTGCCTGACTGCTTTGCACCCTTAGGGCCCAGCGCACCTGTGTCCTGCCCGCTGGGACAAGGGTGGCCTTGGGGCAGGTCTGGGCCTGCGGGCCAGGGGGTGCCGGCTCAGGCCTTCCAGCGCTGCAGGGCCAGGGCCGGGGGTGGGGGGCGGCTGAGTAGGTCAGGTTTTAACTGGGGAGCTCGGAGCACAAGGTGAGTGTGGAAAACTTGAGAACACACGGTGGTTACTGTCAGCAAACCGCATCCTCCCCAGTTTTCTGTCCTGAGGTTTTCAGAGGCCACAGTATCCGTGTTACTTCCCATCTTCCTTCAGCCAGTACTTGGTCATTTAAAATTATTTGGTGGCTCTACAGATCCTTTTTCCAAAAAATGTATTATTTTTATACACAAGATAGATGCAGAATGCAAGACCCCCCCAAGAGTGGAGGAGTTTTGTTTTGTTTTGTATTTTTAAAGACATGAAGAGAAGTCCATGGTTCTTTGCGTTGTGAGTTGTTTCACGGCTGAGGGTGGCTCCGCGGCCCCTGCCCACAAGGCCCAGTGTCTGGGGAACCAGGCAAGTTCACCCACCTCCCATCGTGTCCCTCCTCATTTCAGAAACTACGATGGCCTTTGGTTTTCGTTCTTCACCCAGCTGTTGTTTTATAGCTTTTGTTGATTCCACCCAGAGGATCCTGAGTGGCTCACACCTGGCGTCACGGTCCCCAGACCCATGGGCTGCTTTCCCAGTCCCCCTCCACGTCCCCGGGGACAGGCACCGCGCTGCCTAGGGATAGAGGTCTCGGTTGTCAGATACAAGCCCCATTGCCAAATCCAGCCTTAGTTCTTCCCAGCCCAGAGCTCGAGGGCCATTTGAGAGGAGCTGACCAGTGACATGCGGCAAAGGACAGGACCCAGCAACCTTTTTATAAAGGATTTTTTTTTTTTTGCGGTACGCGGGCCTCTCACTGTTGTGGCCTCTCCCGTTGCGGAGCACAAGCTCCGGACGTGCAGGCTCAGCGGCCATGGCTCACGGGCCCAGCCGCTCCACGGCATGTGGGATCATCCCAGACCGGGGCACGAACCCGCATCCCCTGCATCGGCAGGCGGACTCTCAACCACTGTGCCACAAGGGAAGCCCTATAAAGGATTTTTGATATCGCGTGTGCCTGGCATCACTGTGGGTTTCACTTCTCTGACCCAGGTTAGAGTTGTGCTGTCCCGAGTAGCTCAGTAACTTCGACTGCATGAGTGGAATGCAGCAGTGCGTTTGTGGCCTCATTTCTGCCAAGGGCACAGACCGTGCCCAGCGCTGTCAGGACGCAACAGAGGCGTGTGTAACTGTGAATGTGGACGCGTGCGATGTATGGCTCTGTAATATTTCTAATAAATATATTTTGTTTCTGTCTGACTATGAACTTGTCCCAGTGACATTTATTGTTACTATTTTCTCAAAATGCCAGGCTTCCTTCAGTCTGTTTTCAAACCGGTATCTTCGCGTCCCTGTTGCTCACTGGGCCGTGGTCCCCACTGCAACTGCCGGGGGTCACCAGACAGGACTGGGTCCTGACGCCCCTTGGCCCCCTCCCCTGCACGGCCCCTTGCTGTGACCGCGGTTTCCCGGGGACCCCGCCCTCCAGGGCCGCGAGGGGTGCTGCAGAGCTGCTTGGACGTGCCCACTGGGGGTGGGGGGCAGGAGGGGTTATACCGAGATCGCGGAGGCAGAGTGAACACGAACTTTAACGGACCAGGGATGCTGGTGTGTGCTGACACCAGGACACTGAGCGAGCGATTCGTCAGGTGACGTGTGGTCTTCGGGCACCACTCGGAGGCCATCCTTCATGGTGCCTTTGGGGACCAGCCCTGCCCACAGGAGAGGAGAGAGGAGAAGCCTCTCTACCTCCTCCTCCTCCTCCCAGGGAGGCCCCACACACTGGCCTTTCCCTCCTGGGGGACTCCGTCTTCCCAGGACAGCACAGCCTGGGATGAGGGTGTGACAGGCCCGGGCCCAGGATGGTGGCCGCCAGCCACTTCCTCTGGGCCGTCAGGTGCCGCGCGATGCTGCACCCAGAAGATACCAGGCTCCCCATGTGATGACCCAAAGCCGTGTCAGCGGCTCAGCCCGCATACATGCGTGCGCGCCCACACACACGGACGCGTGGACATTTGGTGGATGGCCAGTGCCTCGGCCGTTGCCAGTCATCCCTCCGTGGTTTGGGGTCTAGCGGGGAGGTTCCTGGTCTGTGGGCCTGGGCCCCTCTCTGGACAAAGCACAGCCCGTGTGTACTGAGTCTGCTTCCGGTGGGTCTGACCCACAGCCCGTGCTCCTGGTGGCGTCTCGTGACTCAGCCTGAGTGGCTCTGAGCTGCCCGAGGGGTCTTGGCCGGCCCTGGGCACCTTCCATGGTGCTTCTGCTGTTCCTGCCGCAGGGTACTCAGCTCCCCAGGGCAGAGCCGCATCTTCATTTGTTCAGATGACGAGATCAGATGTATTACAGGGCCAGGGGTATTTTCAACCAGTCTGAGCTTGCAGTCCTGTAAGCCAGGGTTTTAGACCTTATCTCCTAGACCAGCTCATGCCCCTCAGGGTCTCAAGACAAGTTTGAAGCTGTGCACTATGACTTTTTTAGGGAATCTTTTATTTTGAGGGCCTAAATTTTTTATTTGAAGTCTTAAAAATGTTGAGAATTCTACATTCCCTTCACAGCATATCAGTGAGTTTCATATTAAAATGGTGACTTTTCCCCTAAAAAAATCTTCGAGTAACATCGACATGCCGGCAAGGTTCAGTTCATCACCTCATCCTAAAGCCATGTCCTGTGGTGTCGAGAGCCCACAGGCCTGCCTGCGAGTCCGGGGCGTGAGTCCAGCTTCGGGGCGCGAGTCCAGCTGAAGAAGCGCAAAACTGGCCATAAAGGTGAGTCACAAATTGTGTAACTGCAGGCATCTGGGAATAGAAAACCAGGGAGCACGGTGGTCACCAGCCTCCTTGGAGCCCCTTTCTACACGTTTCTGGAAAGGTTCTCCTCTGGAGCTGTTTGCACATGGCAGTGTGCCAGTTTGCACATGGCAGAGGAACCAGACTGGATTCCAAGAACATTTGCTGGCCTTCCCATCCTCCAGGCTGAGTCAGCTGGAACCCACCTGCGTTTCATTGTCTGTGTCCCCAGCCCATGGAGGATTCCTCCCCTACTTCAGACAATGGAAACCTGTCTCCCAGCAGAGAGCAGACTCGTGGAGCCTGGGGATTTGGCAAATGTGGATCGGACCTGGACCCAGGCATCTTCTCCCGCCTGTTCACAGTTTAAAGCAGCAGGCGCTCTTCCTTAACTTGTGACTCCAAGCTTGCTGCACAAGAGCAGAGATGTGGTGAGGTCTCTGCTGCTGTGAGTGGCTGTGGAAGATGGTACCCTCAGCAGTGGCAGCATTGCCGCCTTTGAAAGTGAAACTCCCATGAAACCAGAAGCCGGAAGATGCGTTTCCTGCAGTAGTGTAAATGTTGTTTTAAAGTGACAGTTGTTATTAAAATACATGTTCAGTACAGAAAATACCAAAAAGTAAAAAGACAATACAAAGCTCTGGGCATCACATCAAAAAATGGGTTACCAGAATTAACCTCCTTTTGGTATTTTATTTTATGGATCATTTAGGATTGGATTAACCTATAAGGAATAGAGAGACCTGAGCAATACTATCTTAGGTAAGAAACTACTTATTTCTCACCAAAAAGAGAAGAAGTCCAGAGGTGGAAAGTCCAAGGCTGGTATGTTAGAGTCATCAAATCCTCAGGGACCCAGACCGCTTTCTACTCTGACATCCCCAAGGAAGTGGCATTTGTCCTCATGAGCTAAGATGGCTGCCAGAGTTCCAGTCATCATAACTGTATTCCAGGTGGCAGGATAGAGGAAGAGTGCCCTGTCCCTTTTAAGTCTTCCTAGAAGACCCATTTAACACTTTCACTTATATTTCATTGGGCAGAATTTAGCCTCATGGCCACACCTAGCTTCACAGGAGGCCAGGAAATGTAGTCTTTTAGGTGAATAGCAGTGAAGCTGGCTAAAAGTTAGGGAGGGGAAGAATCAACATTGTGTAGGCACCTAGAAGCTTCTGTGACACTGTATACACTTTCTCATCTTAAAGTTTAATTCTTTGAATAGGTTCAAAAACTTATTTTTACTTGGCTCAAAAATGTAAAAATTATGAAAAGATATACAATGAAAAGTCCCTTGTCTGCTCAGTCATCCCTCCCCTCCCCTCCCCTCCCTTCCTCTCTCCATACACAACCTCACTGGTAACCGTGTTATCAGTTATTTTGTGTATCCTTTCCTGAGTGTCTCATACATATACAAGCAGGTGTGAATACCATATGCTCGCCATCTTTTTAACCTGAAAGGTGTCAGGCTAGGCACATCTACATTTTGCTTTTTGTTTTGTTTTGTTTTCCCTTAATGATGTATCATGGAGACATTTTCCCGTCAATACAAAGAGAGCATTCTCACTTTTTGTTTCTGCTGTCTGGTGTTCCACTGCATGAGGGTAGCATAAATTATGTATCTGCTCCCCTGGGGAGGGGTGGGGTGGCTGGATGATGTGTCGTACAAACCAGGATCCTTCCAAGAGTGCACGTGGGGGTGTCTGTTACTAATTACACTGGAGCAGAGGTGTAAACTGTCCCAGGCAAACTGGGGCATGAAGTCACCCCACAAGGATGAACATGGGGGTGTCAGTCACAGTGCTTTGCAGTTACAACAATGTTGTACATTTTAATGTGCACGTGCATAGATGACTTCATCTGAATAAGTCTCACATATGACCACTGGGTCAGAGGGTGCCTGCATTTGTGCTTTGGGTAGAAACTGCCACTTTGCCTCCATGGGAGCTGGACTGGCTTCTCTCATCATTACAGCTTGGCCCACAGAGCATGCTGTCAGACTGTTGGATTTTTGCTGATCCTAATAGGTGAAAAGCGGCATCCGAATTTAGTTGTTTTTTAAAATTGTTTTGGCCATGCTGCGCAGCATGTGGGATCTTAGTTCCCCCACCAGGGATGGAACCCCCACCCCCTGCATTGGAAGCGTGGAGTCTTAATCAGTGGACCACCAGGGAAGTCCCTGAATTTAGTTTCAATGTGCATTTTGTTGTGAATGAGGCTGAGTATGCTTTAAAATCCTATTTATGTTCCTTTTCCTGTGACTTGCCTTTTCTTTTCGACTCCTTTGCCCATTTTTTTCTTACTGAGTGTTTAGAAATCTCATCTTGGAGCTTTTGGTGCGTTAGAGAGATGATGCTGGTGATTTGAGATGCAGATAGTTTCCCCGGCTGGTTGTTTGTCTTTGCTTGTGATGGTGTGTTGGTTTTTGCCACATAGGAGTTTTTTATTTTTATCTTTTCTTTTATGCCTTTGGATTATAAGTCAAAGCCCTTCCCTGTTCCAAGGTTATAAAGGAGCCCTGTTATGAAGGAGTGCTCCAAAGTTTTCTTCCAGAACTTTCTTCTATTTTAAATCCTTGGTTCATTTGGGATTTATTGGGGTGTTCATGTGGGGGTATGATGCATATGCTTTTGAAAAGTATATTTACTTTTTTTCCATAGTAATACAAGCTCATGGTTTACTTACCTCCATATTTATAAATAGTAACTTACACTGCCCTGTATTCACTTTATCGATTTTACATGTGCTTTTTTATGTCACATGAGAATTTTAAGTCCTGCACCTTCACCCCCACATCCTTTGTACACAAATGCCCGTCAAATCTGTCCACTGGGTAGCAGGTACTGGGTACTGGGATTTGACCATGTTCTATTTCTCTCCTTGTAAAAATGAATTAACTTTTCCTTTTTCAATAAGTGACCTGATTTAGTCACTGTGACCCCCTTTTCAAAAGTACAAAAACCAGACAGATTTGGGGTTAAAGCGTGGGAGGGGGGGAACTCCTTATTTTTTTCTGCAAGGCATTTATTTTTTTCTAACTACTCGCACAATCTTATCGTTTGAAATAGCTGGTTGCATTTGTCTGTGAATAAGTGGTAACCTGGTGTTTGTTTTCTTGACTTGAATGCTTTCACTGTTGCATCTGAGCAACCCTAAGAGTCATCTGCAAATATTCCATGTGGTTCTTCTGTGCCAGGTGCTGTGGCTGCAATTGTGAATGAGACAGACTCGGCCCAGGCCCTTTTGGAGGGCCACATTCTGATGAGGGAGGCAGGCGAGAAGCAGAGGAATATACAAGATGACGGTGTAGATAAGCACTAGGGAGAAAAGCAGAGCAGGGGGAGAAAATCAGGTGACCGGTGAGGGCAGGTGCTGTTCTAGGAAGGATCTGCAAATATTCCACGTGGTTCTTCTGTGCCAAGTGCTGTGGCTGCAACTGTGAATGAGACTCGGCCCAGGCCCTTTTGGAGGGCCACATTCTGATGAGGGAGGCAGGCGAGAAGCAGAGGAATATACAAGATGATGGTATAGATAAGCACTAGGGAGAAAAGCAGAGCAGGGGGAGAAAATCAGGTGACCGGTGAGGGCAGGTGCTGTTCTAGGAAGGATGGACAGAGTAAGCCTCTTTGAGTAGGTGATAAAGTTTGAACAGACACCTGAAAGATATGAGAGGGAGTCTTATGAAAATAGGGGGGTGGAGCTTGATAGACTGGGAACAGCGTGTGCAAAGGCCCTGAGGCAGGAGCATGCCACTTGTGTGTGGAGGGGCATGTGTGCCTGTGTTGGGGGTGTAGCAGGGGGGCCAGTGTGGGTGGCAGAATGTGGAGGTGACTGTCTAGAAGCGGGAAGAGGTAAGAACCTTCCAGACTTGTCAGAAGTAATCGGAGCATTCTGAACATGGTCTAACTTACATTCTTAAACATTCTCTTTGGAAGTCAAGCAGAGAACTGATTGTGGCGGGACAAGAGTGTAAAAATAAAATAAAGCAAACATAATAAAGCCTGGCAGGGAGGTCAGGTGAGCATTGTGGGAGCTCAGACAGGATGACAGCAGGGAAGACGGAGAGGAGCAGGCGGATTCGGATCAGGTTTCAAGCAGAGGCAGCGTGTGCTTTGACTGGTGTGGGGAGAGGAACCTTCGAGGAGTGCGGCGTGTGAGCCAGGCATCTGCTGAACCTGAGCTGGAGAAGGCCGGGGGAATGAGCGTCAGGCTCGAGACACCTTTTTTTTTTTTTTTTTTTTTGCAGTACGCGGGCTTCTCACTGCTGTGGCCTCTCCCGTTGCGGAGCACAGGCTCCGGATGCGCAGGTTCAGCGGCCATGGCGCACGGACCCAGCCGCTCCGCGGCATGTGGGATCTTCCCAGACCGGGGCACGAACCCGTGTCCCCTGCATCGGCAGGCGGACTCTCAACCACTGCGCCACCAGGGAAGCCCTCGAGACACCTTTTTGACAGCCAAGTAGAGAAGTTGAGTAGACAGGAAACTACAGGCCCCTGGAGCCCAGGAGAAAAGAAAACCGCAGGAGGACGGTTCCTGGTCCTCCAACACGTAGCCTCTGGGGAGGCCGAGGGGCATCTTGGAAGCCAGCGACTGGAGAAAGAGGAAGTGGTGGACCAAAGCTGTGAGAGGTTGCGTTAGACGAGCACTGAGAGTAGACCATTGGATGGGGCAAGATGTGCGCAGCTGGTGACTTGACAAGATGGTTTCAGGAACGGGCGGGACCCACGGCCTCAGAGGTGGGAGAGAGGACACAGAGGAGGAAGTGGAGGCCCGAGCCCTCGCTTGGGAGGAGGTTGGTGTGAAGGGCAGATCGCGGGAAGGGATGTGAGGTTAGGGAGGGATGTCGTGGTCATTTTCTTTTCTTTCCCCTAAAGGATGGAAGGAAGCAGCCCATTTGCCTGCTCGTGGGGGACAGTCCGGAGCGGGGAGCAGGAAGCAGTGGAAGGAGGGCTCCTGGGCGGCGAGGGCCCGGGCGTCGGGCGAGGCCATGCATGGGCAGCAGCGGGGAGTGCTGTGAAATCCCATGCGAGCTCCAGAGGCCGATGTGCAGAGGCCCAGGCAGTGGCTGTTTGCCAACCTGGGTGGACACATGTCTTTATTTTCACAGCTGGTGCAGCTGGACGAGGCCCAGGAGATGGGCCGGGGGTGGGGGGACGGCTGAAGCAGACGTTCTGGAGGTGATTCGGGTACTAGTAGTGACTCTGAAGCAGGATGATGAGGGCAAAGGTGGTTCATGTGGGTCGGAGGGAAGAGTGTGGACCAGTGGGACAGAGGCGGAGGATTCACGGAAAGTCATTGTTGGAGCTGTCGGGAATGGTGACATTTGGGGAGAGAAGGGCAGGGATGGGGCGCGGGTGTGGGTGGGACACAGACTAATCACCTTCCTGGAAGTGGCCGGAGGGTGAGCAGACGGCCGCAGGCAGAAATGCTTCCTTTTGTGGACATGAGGCCAAATCCGCCCCTTCCGGAGAGAGCGTGGGGCAAGCAGCCCTGGGGAGGGTAGGGGCACACGGCCGCTTTCCTGAGAGCAAGAGGGCGACGGGACACTCAGAGAAGAGGCCGAGGATTTGGGGCATTTTCTGGTGACACCATGAGTTCCCAGTGGCCTGGTAGAAATTTGGGGGTCAGGAGGAGGTGGACGTTTGGGTCAGACGACGGAATGTTTGAGCTGACGGGGGTCACAGCAGTGGGCAGTGGAGGGGGACTCCAGCCAAAACCCGGGGAGTCGGGGGCACCTCCTGGACCAGTCGGTGCAGCGCATCCCCCAGGAGGGCCCAGGAGCCCCGGGCGGACCCCAGGATGAGCCGGGCCTGCCCTGCATCCTAGGGAAGATGAGCACCAGACATGCTGATCTCTGCCCGGCTCCTGGGGGGCGGCCTGATCAGGGGGCCCTTCTTCGTGCAGGAGGCTGAGAAGCATTTGCTCAGCTCCTTCCATCCTGTCTCAGCAGCCGCTGTGGTGCCCACCCCTGCCCAGCATCACCATTTGCTGTAGCCGGAAGGTCTGTCTACACAGTGGAGTATCATCCAGCTTTTAAAAGGGAGGAAATCCTGACACGTGTACAACGTGGATGAACGCGGAGGGCATTGTGCTGAGTGAAGTAGCCAGTCACAGAAGGACGAGCACTGTATGACTCCACTTGTATGAGGTCCCGGGAGTCATCAAATCCATAGAGACAGAAAGTGGGATCGGTGGGGGGGGGGGGGTGCCAGGGGCTGGGGGAGGGGGAGGAGGAGTTATTCAACGGGGACAGAGTTGCAGTCTTGCAAGATGAAGAAGCTCTGGTGGTGATGGCTGCACGACGATGTGAATGTACCTAATGCCACTGAGCTATGTACGCTTAGATGTGGTTAAAATGGTTTAAAAGAAAAGTCGATGTGGGGAAACTGAGGCTGCCCGGTGGCCTCTGGGCCACACATCAGACCAGAATCTGGCTCCTGACTCCAGTGCAGGAGGGATGGGGTGGGTGGTGACTCAGATGCTGAGCGCCCAGGGGCCACCCGGTGCCCCTCAGGAGGGACGTGTGCCCCCTGGAGACACCTGGGTCCCCAAGGTGGTAGATGCAGCGGGCGGGGGGTGGGGGCCGCCTGGGCAGTTGCCCAGCTCGTGAACACTCACGACGGCAAGCCCAGCCCCATGGCTCTCCCTGACCCCAACCTCAAGTGCTGGACCTCAAAACTATCATTAAAACAGCCCGATTCGGGCTTCCCTGGTGGCGCAGTGGTTGAGAGTCCGCCTGCTGATGCAGGGGACGCGGGTTTGTGCCCCGGTCCGGGAGGATCCCACATGCTGCGGAGCGGCTGGGCCCGTGAGCCATGGCCGCTGAGCCTGCGCGTCCGGAGCCTGTGCTCCGCAATGGGAGAGGCCACAGCAGTGAGAGGCCCGCGTACTGCAAACAAAACAAAACAAAACAGCCCGATTCTTCCCTTTAGAGAAAATAGCGTCTGCCGAGCTCCCTAATGCTCACCTGAGTGTCTGTGCCGCTTGACCGGGGCCCCACGCACTTGTTGGGAACCCGAGTCTGACCCACAGAGCAGAAGAGGCTGAGAAAATTCTGAACAAGACAACAAAGGAAGACAGGTATCAAGACACCGTAAAATCAGTGCTTTCCAAAAGTGTGGTACCAGCTGGGAAGAGAGGGCAGTAGATTCCTTCATCAGATCGGAGTCCAGAGATGCTACGACTCAGGATGGGCACCTGCGCCCTGAGCTGAGGGAGGATGACATCCCCGCGGCGGGGGGCAGGGCACCTGGCCGCTGTGTTGGGATTGGGGGCAGCTTAGATCCATCCTCCTCGAGGGAGACACAAAACCCAGAAGAGAGACTGGCACGCTTCACCACATAAAATGAAAAGCTTCTGTTCAACAAGACACCGTAAACAAAATTAAGAGATTAAAAACAGACTGGGGGGAAAAACAGGCTGAGAAAAATATTTGCAATACATCGCAGGCAATACCCAACAGTCACTATGTAATAACCATAATACAAAGAGCTCCAAAAAAATAGAGAAGACAAACAATCCAGTCAAAGAAGGGATTCACAGGCAATGCTTAGAAAAAATGAGAAGTATTAATAAGAATGAAGGGAAGCTTGACTTCCCTAGAAAGTCATGTAAAATAAAGCAATGATGACATCAATATTATCCGATCGGAAGAAACAAAAAACGTTGGTGATGTTCGGTTTGGGCACAATTATGCAGAAATGGATGCTTTCATACACTGTTGGTGACGGATGAATAAACAGGATCTTTCTGGAGAGTGATTTGGAGATGTTAGTATGTTAAATCTTAACATTAAATGTTAAATATCAATATATAAACCTCTGGGCTTCCCTGGTGGCGCAGTGGTTGGGAGTCCGCCTGCCGATGCAGGGGATGTGGGTTCGTGCCCCGGTCCGGGAGGATCCCGCATGCCGCGGAGCGGCTGGGCCCGTGGGCCATGGCTGCTGGGCCTGCGTGTCCGGAGCCTGTGCTCTGCAACGGGAGAGGCCACAACAATGAGAGGCCCGCGTACCGCAAAATAAAAAAATAAAAAAATTAAAAATTAAAAAAAAAAAATTAAAAAAAAATATATCCCAAGTGCTAATAGCTTAAACTCATTTCCTGATGGTGGAAAGAAAAATGCATTCCAAGATTTTGATTTAGAGACTTAAAAAAAAATATATATATATATATATATATAAACCTCTGATACAGTGTTCCCACTTCTGGAAACTTAGCCCAGAGAAGTACTCATGGATATTCAAGAAGAGCTATGGACAAGAGTAACAGCAAAAATAATGGGAGTAAAGTAGGAATTTCCGTGAATAGAAGAGTGATGAAAACTAAATTGTGTGTGTCCAATAGAATGGAATACCGGGCATCTTCAAGATAGACTGGGATGAATGTGTTGTTAGAAAGATGTCTGCGAGATAGTTGTTAAAAACAGGTTTCTTGACCATGTGGGTGGGTAAGTCTACTTTTATTTTTAAAAAATCTATGTATGTATATCAGAAAAACAACCCAATCCAAAAATGGGCAGAAGACCTAAATAGACATTTCTCCAAAGAAGATATACAGAGTGCCAACAAACACATGAAAGAATGCTCAACATCATTAATCATTAGAGAAATGCAAATCAAAACTACAATGAGATATCATCTCACACTGGTCAGAATGGCCATCATCAAAAAATCTACAAACTAAATGCTGGAGAGGGTGTGGAGAAAAGGGAACCCTCTTGCACTGCTGGTGGGAATGTAAATTGATAGAGCCACTATGGAGAACAGTATGGAGGTTCCTTAAAAAACTAAAAATAGAACTACCGTATGACCCAGCAATCCCACTACTGGGCATATACCCTGAGAAAACCATAATTCAAAAAGAGTCATGTACCACAATGTTCATTGCAGCTCTATTTACAATAGCCAGGACGTGGAAGCAACCTAAGTGTCCATCAACAGATGAATGGATAAAGAAGATGTGGCACATATATACAATGGAATATTACTCAGCCATAAAAAGAACGAAACTGAGTTATCTGTAGTGAGGTGGATGGACCTAGAGACTGTCATACAGAGTGAAGTAAGTCAGAAAGAGAAAAATAAATACTGTATGCTAACACATATATATGGAATCTAAAAAAAAAAAAGAAAATGGTCAGAAGAACCTAGGGGCAAGACGGGAATAAAGATGCAGACCTACTAGAGAATGGACTTGAGGATATGGGGAGGGGGAAGGGTAAGCTGGGACAAAGTGAGAGAGTGGCATGGACATATATACACTACCAGACGTAAAATAGCTAGTGGGAAGCAGCCGCATAGCACAGGGAGATCAGCTCGGTGCTTTGTGACCACCTAGAAGGGTGGGATAGGGAGGGAGATGCAAGAGGGAAGAGATATAGGGACATATGTATATGTATAACTGATTCACTTTGTTATAAAGCAGAAACTGACACACCATTGTAAAGTAATTATACTCTAATAAAGATGTTAAAAAAATAAATAAAAATTTTAAGAAACAAAGATAATAATAGTACCTACATAAGATTGTTGTAAACATTGAATAAAATAAAATATGTAAAGTACTCAGGAAAAAAAAATCTATGTGTGTATACATGCATATGTCCCAGTTCACTAATTCCAGGTTGTGTACCCTCTTCACGTTTTCACAGGATATGTCATCACTAGCATTTTTTTTGCGGTACGCGGGCCTCTCACTGTTGTGGCCCTTCCCGTTGCAGAGCACAGGCTCCGGACGCACAGGCTCAGCGGCCATGGCTCACGGGCCCAGCCGCTCCGCGGCATGTGGGATCTTCCCGGAGCAAGGCACGAATCCGTGTCCGTGTCCCCTGCATCGGCAGGCAGACTCTCAACCACTGTGCCGCCAGGGAAGCCCCATCACTAGCGTTTTTGATTCTATAATATAAGGCACCATATTTGTATAAGCACAGAAAAATGTCTGGAACAGTACTCAAAACTGTGCACCACAGAGGTGGGGGGCAGGATTAGGGAGGTTGGGGAGGGCACTTTTACTGTCTTAAACACGTCTGTGAGTTTAACTTTGTACTGTGAGCACATGTCATTTTTGCTGTGTGTGAAAACAACACGTCAACAACAGAAGTACCAGGTACAGACCTGGCCACGGTCAGCCCCACCAGATTTCATCCTGAGCCGCTGGATGGCCGGTTTTACTTTTCAACCCTGGACAACCTTTATTCTTAAGGGGGTGGCAATTCTCCTTTCGTGGTTTTTTCATCTTCCCCAGAATCTGAGCTGTCACCCCCGACAGCAGGAAGAACAGAGCTGGAGCTCTGTGGAGTGGAATCTGGAGCAGGTGCTGGCGGCCTGCTGCGTCTGTGGCCTGTGCCGAGTTAGGACTTCTGTCCTGGACTCTGAATAACAGGAGCTTGGAGAGGGAAGCAACCTTAGAGGGCACTGGATTCAGCTTTCTCATTTCATGATTTCATCCCTGAGGAAACGAAGGTTCAGAGACGTGAAGCGATGGTCCCAGTCCTGCAGGGAGAGCTGGCCCTGCCCTGGAGACAAGGCTTCGGGGTCCCAGCCATCGTTCTCTCCCATGGGGTTCTGCTGAATGTGTGAGCCAAGAACTAAGATCCCCTTGACCCAGTATTTGTGTAGCTCTGAATTCTGTAGGACTCTTTGACGCAAGTCCCAGAAAACATGCACAACGGTGGGGACATTTGCAGGGGTATTGAACAAGAAGTCCAGATGTAGTTGTTCTCGCGGTTCGTGCTGTTCAAAGATGTGATCAGGGACACAAGCCCTTTCCTCCATCACCTTCAGTGTGTTGGTTTTCACATCAGGTTTGTCACCTCATGGTTGCAAGGTGGCTGCCATAGCTGTAGATACATGTTTTCACAAAACAGTGGCTAAAGCAGGAGGGGAGGGAGGAGGTCGGAACCTCACTGCCTAATCCCCCTTCCTTCCTGTTGGCCAGGGTTAGTCACACGCCCATCCCTTAGATCAATCACTGGCAAACGGGAAAGGGGTCATTTGATTGGCTTAGACCACTCCTGATTCATCCTCTGGGGCGTGCATGTCATTGCCACCTGGGGTTCTGTTAGCAACCCAGAGAGGGGGCAAGGAGCAGCACTGCTATCTGCTCCTAATCCTTGGTAGTGAGAGAGAAAATCCCCTATAATAACTTCGCCCAGCCGGGACATCCACTGTGAGTGCTTTTGGAGAACTTGTTGCACCTGTTGATACGTAGGCAGGTGATACTGGTCATGCCTGATGGAGGCTGAGGGGCTTTGTTGTTATTATGGCTACACTGAAATAGAGTTCACATGCCATCTGATCCGTTCATTCATTCATTCATGTATTTAAACGGTGACTTTTTAAAATTAATTAATCTATTATTTTTGGCTGTGTTGGGTCTCTGTTGCTGCACGTGGGCTTTCTCTAGTTGCGGCGAGCAACTGGGCCCGGGCTCTCCTGGGGAGACCGACAGGCGGCAGAGGGCGCAGGCCCGGCTCTCCGGAGGCGCCGGGGCTGCAGGGGAAGGGTCTGGGGGTTCAGTTAAGGGCCCCGTGTGAGGCCTTGGGGCCTGAGCTCACCCGGGGTGAACAGGGGGCCGAGGCGGCGCTGGGGGCGAGGATGGGGAGCCCGGCCCAAGGGACGGTCCGCGCCTCCCCGTCGTTCTCGGGAGAGCCCTGCCGTCCAGCGGGGTCCGTTGGGGGAACCCCGAAGCCTGCAGGTCGTCGCCTCGCCCGGCGGCGGCGGCGGCGCGGGGTCCTCTCGCGGCAGGTCCGGCCCTGACCCCCAGCGCGGGTTCCCGGGAAGTTGCGAGCGCTCGGACCGCCCCGCCGGGTGGGGCGCACGGAGCCCGGGGCCGGCGGCGGGGCGGAGGGGGCGGGCTCGGCCGAGGCGCCACCCCCAATCCCGCGCCGCCTTCGTCTCGCCCGCCGGCCGGCAGAGCCCGAGACCCCGGCTCAGACGCGCGGTCCCGGCGCTCAAGGCTGCGCGGCGGGGCCGGGTGGCGATGCAGCTGGAGCTGGCGCAGGCCGCGCTGTACGTGGTGCTGGAGCTGGCGCTGGCCGCGCTGGCGGTGGCCGGCAATGTGCTGGTGTGCGCGGCGGTGGGCGCCTCGAGCGCGCTGCAGACGCCCACCAACTACTTCCTGGTGTCCCTGGCGGCCGCCGACGTGGCCGTGGGGCTCTTCGCCATCCCCTTCGCCGTCACTATCAGCCTGGGCTTCTGCACCGACTTCCACAGCTGCCTCTTCCTCGCCTGCTTCGTGCTCGTGGTCACGCAGAGCTCCATCTTCAGCCTCCTGGCCGTGGCCGTCGACAGGTACCTGGCCGTGCGCGTCCCGCTCAGGTGAGGCCCCGGCCCCGTGGAGCCCCGGCCCCCGGGACCCCAGACCCGGCCGGGGCGCGTGGCGCGCGAGTTCCGGCCCGCAGCCTCCGGACACAGGTGCGCCGGGCTCGACCCTCTCGGCGCCCCGGGCGCGCGCCTCCTTCAGGGGACCCGAGTAGGGACAGCCCTGGGGCGCCGGGGGTGCGGCCCGGCGGGGCAGCTCCGGGGAAAGCGCCCCGAGCGGGCGGGAAGGGGCCCGGCGAGCGCTGGGCGGTAGGGCCGGGGAGAGAGGCTCCAGGGCAACCTTGGACGCTGGGATCTGCGTGGGCAAAATGACGCGACTCGCCGCCCGTCTCCAGGCTGTACCTGCCGACCCGGGCGGAGGTGCCAGTTAACTTTGGGGAACGCTGCGTGCTTCGTGCAGACTCTAATCACCCCCTTATACTTTAGAGAGAGTTTAAGTGCTTCCCGGCTCGCCGAGACCGACAGCCTGAGAGCCTCCTGCGTTGTATAGCCTTGTTTATCTGCTGTCCAGTCCCAGCGGCTGGGAAAGTGCCACCAGGGTTTCCAAACGCTGGAGGACTTGTGGGTCGCTGTTTCTCCCACACTCAGAAGATGTAGGAGCCGGCCAGCAAGGGGAGCGGGGTCCCAGGTATAGCTGGGAGCTTGAGAGCCCGAGCATCACAAGCATCACGTGGGGCTTAATTGAAAGTATTTACTTTCTCTCTCTCCCTCCCTCCCTCTCTCTCTCTCTCCCTCACTCTCCTTCTCCCTCTTCCTCTCTCTCGCGCTCTCTCTCTCTTGCGCTCGCGCGCCTGGATCCCCTTTGGCGTTTCTGAGTTGAGTGAGCTTGGGATCTCTTTGGGTCTAGAACTGAGACAGGGAAGTTGAGTAGGAGGGAAAGGAAGGAATTAATCTCTTGGGTGCCAACTCTGTCGGGCGCTTTAAACTTACATCCTTTAATCCTGTCAGTAATCCCAGAGGGAGGTACCTGCGTCCTGTAGGTGAGGGGAGGACACTGAGGATGGTGCCTTTGAATCAGTGTAGGAGCAGGACTGGGACTCAGCGCTGGCCCCATGTTCCCACTGTGTGTGGCATCAGTGTTTGGGATGTGGGCGGAGAGCAGACGGCCGTTTCTGGAAGCGGATTCTGCTTGCAGTAAATTGGTGGCTGTACGGGGAAAGTGTTTGAGAGAATGGACGGGGGGCACACTCCCAGAAGCCTTTATAGCAGGCTTGCGGGGCACACCTGCTCCCTGTGCTTTGTGTCCTGCGTCCCAACGAGGGCAGGAGCCTCCTGCTTGGCCGGGCTGTGAGCCTCCTCTGTGTGTCTGGGGCTTTCCACGTGCTGCTGCCCTTGGCCTGTGACCAGGAGGCCCCATGTGTCCCATCAGGTGTGACAGAGCCCAGGGGTTTCCGAGGACCGGGGCGCACGGCACACGCTTCTTTTCTCTTAGGGCTCCCTTTCCTTCCTCTTGGTCCTCATGTTGGTTACTTGGTGGCCTTTTGGACTGTTTGCACCCAGCAGGCAGCCACAAGCTCCAGCCTTATCTGACGGAAGCCCCTTGGGTTTGGCCCTGGCAGAGGTCCAGAGAGACCTCAGCTCAGTGCAAGTTACTGGAAGAATCCCCTGTGCCCCGTGGAGCAGGAAGTTCCATGAAAGTTTAAATCTGTTAGTTCTTGTCCTGGTCTCTGCTGGGCGGGGTCTTGAAAGAATGGGTGTGGGTGTGTGAAGGCGAAAGAAATGTGAATCACAGGTCCCTGACTTCTCCTTTGCATTTGCTGAAGGCAGGAGGGTGGGATGTAGGCGTGGGGAGGGCAGAGCACCCTGAGTGCTGGTCCCACCCCTGCCCTCCCGGCCTGCCCGCAGGAGGTCAGAGGTCTGCAGGAGGTGACCTGTCCCAGGAAGGGATGGCATGTGTCCTGCCCCCTGGCGCCCAGCCCACCCTCACGGGCTGGAGAGGTCCCCATGGCTCCTGTTTCAGCACTTCCTGGCCTGCTGAGCTAAACAGCAGATTACAGGGCCGCACCGGGCCCTCCCGAATCAGAATCTCTGGGGCCGGGTGTGTGTGGATTCCAGTATCAGTATGTAACCGGGGACTTCTGGTCCCACCAAACTTCGAGGATCTCTGGGAGTCAGGGAGACGGGGGCTCCCTTCTTTACTGACCCAGGCCGGGCAGCTCCCACTCGGCTCCGAGGCCCTCCCTGGGGTCACGGGTCAGTGGGAGTGAAGTTGGAAGTGTGCTGGGGAGGAGGGGTCTCCCTGTAGAGGCAGCAGTAACCGGGGTGAGGGCCAGGAGCTTAGGCCCGCCTCCTACCCGGGCACGAACAGGGCTTGGACTCGTCACTGGTGCCCCAAGGCTCTGACTGAGGCCCGTGTGGTCCGCCGTGGGCTCGGCTCGAGGCCGCAGAGCCCGCAGCCCTGCGGCTGCCCAGCTGTCAAGGCAGATACTGACCAGGGAGCGTTGCAGGAAAGGGGCGCCCGAGGAGATAGCCGGAAACGAAAACGAGAACTTGTGCTGACCTGACAAGGAGGCGTGTCTGCATACACTGGGCCCTGCCCTTGGCCTCAGAGCGAGGGGCGTCCACACACAGGAGAGCATCCGGGGGTCCAGGCCCAGTGGTGCCTGGACCGGGAGCCGGGAGGGCGGGGCTCTGTGGGGCAGGGGTGTCTGCGCGCAGCTGCTGCCTCGGGCGTTTCCCGCAGGAGCCCTACCTCCTCCCTAATCTTGTTGCCTGTCAGCCGCACCCCAGGCCACTGGAGTGCCGCGTGGTTCCCCTCTGCCTGCCCTCCCGGCTCCTGGACCCCGTTTCCCCTGCACTGCGCTGCTGAGTGTCCGCTGGGGCCAAAGGAGGGTGTTTCTGGGGGCGCTGGGTTGGCTGGGTGGGTCAGCAGGATGGCAGGCGCCGTGTCTGTCTGTCCCTGGATGCTCACCCTCCCGGCCCCTTTGCCGTGTGGAGGCGTCTTCTCAGAGCCTCACATGTCCAGTCTGGGAGGGAGGTATTGGGGATCTCGTAGCAAGACTGTGTCTTGGGTGAAAAGGTGGCCTCCACTGAGCTCCTTGTAGGTGACTGAACTGTAGGGGGTTGGCAGGGGATTTTGAGTGTTCTTTTATTTTTATTTTTTTACTTTTTTTCTTTTTTTAAATTGAGCTACAGTTCCCATACAGTAAAATTCACCTGTGATTTTTTTCAAACATTATCTACTTTTTTTTTTTTACTTTTGGCTGCATTGGGTCTTTGTTGCTGCACATGGGCCTTCTCTAGTTGCGGTGAGCGGGGGGCTACTCTTTGCTGCGGTGCGTGGGCTTCTCATTGTGGTGGCTTCTCTTGTTGCGGAGCACGGGCTCTAGGCGCACAGGCTTCAGTAGTTGTGGCTCTCGGGCTCTAGAGCGCAGGCTCGGTAGTTGTGGCTCGTGGGCTCTAGAGCACAGGCTTGGTAGTTGTGGCTCTCGGGCTCTAGAGTGCAGACTCAGTAGTTGTAGCGCACGGGCTTAGTCGCTCCACGGCATGTGGGATCTTCCCGGACCAGGGCTCGAACCCGTGTCCCCTGCATTGGCAGGCGGATTCTTAACCACTGCACCACCAGGGAAGTCCCTGTAATGTTGTTGTTGTTGTTTTTTTTTTTAAAGAAGATGTTGGGGGTAGGAGTTTATTAATTAATTTATTTATTTTTGCTGCGTTGCGTCTTCGTTTCTGTGCGAGGGCTTTCTCCGGTTGTGGCAAGCGGGGGCCACTCTTCATCATGGTGCGCGGGCCTCTCACTATGGCGGCCTCTCTTGTTGCAGAGCACAGGCTCCAGACGCGCAGGCTCAGTAGTTGTGGCTCACGGGCCTAGTTGCTCCGTGGCATGTGGGATGCTCCCAGACCAGGGCTCGAACCCGTGTCCCCGCATTAGCAGGCAGATTCTCAACCACTGCGCCACCAGGGAAGCCCTGTAATGTTGTTTTGAAATAAAGCTGGGAAAGAAGGTTTCAGCTCTGGGTCCCCCCACTCCCCACCTTGGGTCCTCCCTTCTTCCACACCAGGGCTGTCTTTCTCTTCCAGATAATTCCCATTGGAGTGGGTTGAATGGTGTCCACACTTTAATCCCCAGAACCTGTGAATTTGGCCTTAGGTAGGAAAAGAATGAACATCACCTTATGTCGATCTTCAGAGGAGGAGCTTACCCGGGATGACCTGGTGGCCCCTAAATGAAACCCCATTCCTATAAGATAAACAAGCAGAAGGGGGAAGGCGTTTGCAGATGGAGGCAAACGTGAGGGAGCGTGGCCCTGTCGCGCTTGATTCTGGGCTCCTGGCCTCCAGAACTGCGAGGGAGTGAGTAGCGTCAGCCACCGCTTAAGTTCGCAGCGCTTTGTTACTGTGGCCCCAGGGAACCCCCATCACTATCTGAACGTGTGAAACGGACCCTCCGTCGCCGCTCTCCCCACCCACATGCAGGCCGTTCCTTGGCTTCCTTGCCAGGAAGCTTCTCTGACACGCCGTCCAGTCTCACGGCCTCCACTTCCGTTGTCACTGTGTCCCCCTCGTCAGGCCACCCCTGCAGGGCCCCCTCTTGGTCGAATCCGAGAGTCCCTCCTGGGCCTCGTTGCCTGTGTCCTCTGGCAGCTCTGGACCAGCTCCTGCGGGGATCACATCCCCCGCCCTGCTCCCCTCCAGCCCATCTCCAATCCGGAGGGTGCCTGGGGTCCCGTCCCCTCGCTGCGGGTAGAGTCCAACCAGCTGGACGTTCGTGCAGGAGCCCGTGGTGCAGGGGGAGGTGGAGGCGGAGCCCCGAGTACCTGGGGGGTCAGGGGAGGGGGACGGGGTCCCCCGCGACCTTAGGCTGCCCGGGACCATGGTGACCAGGAGCCCTTCTGCAGAGAAGGCTGCGGCCCTCGGGCTCTGATGCTGGAGCAGCAGCCTCGCAGGAACCCAGTGCCTGGCTGTGCGGCTCAGCAGCGTTTGCACAGGGTTCTGGAAAGCACGGGTGGCCTTTGATCACGTGCCGAAAAAGTATGTGTCAAGGGGCAGAGTTAACTGCGTTTGCACAGGCAGACGAGCTGAGACCATGGGCACAGCTGCCCTGCGGTACCCTGTCTCCACCTCACGCTCGCCTGCCGGCCGGGGTCACAACACCAGGACAGGGACATGTGGGCGGACAGGTGTGCTCTGGACACCGGAACGCAGGGCACGGTTGTGAGCCGCAGCCGCTCTTGTGACCTTTTCTGGGCCCCCCACATGCCTCGCCTCGGTGAGCCCCTGCGCCAGCCTTCTGGGGGTGATCCTGTCGCCTCCAGATCCACAGGTGGGGAGGACAGGGCTCAGAGAGCTGTCATCGGCCCAGGTCACACGGCCAGGGCGGGGTGAGCCTGTGTCCCCGGGAGGGAGAGGCTGCAGCCTCTAGGCGTGGATGAGGGGGGACCCCGGCGGTCACGAGCGGGACCCTTTAAATGTCACCAGGACAAAGAGGACACAGCGGAACAGCACTGTGGCCAGAGGGGAAGGAGGCTGCGGTGCCTCGGCAGGTGCATGAACCGTCACAGGATGTGACTCAGCTGCCCGGACCGCGGGAGCCTGTCGGCCACCTCCTCCTTCCCCAGATGCAGGAAGCGAGGCCCAGGCTTTTCTGATGCTTCCGACTTATTACTGACCCTCAGGAGCCGGGCTTCAGTGTGGTTCTTATCCCCACCCCCGGCCCAGGAGACCCGTTAGCAGGCTGTGCTCTTCACCTCGGAGGCTGACAGGCTGGAGACACTGCTGTGGGCAGCAGGGACGGAGCAGCAAAGAGCAACTGTACCTTCTTTGAAAGAATTAAAGTTAGAAACAGACCGTCACGGGCTGAGGATGGCCTTCTAACTTGGCCCGGGCTGACAGGGGGCGGTGGTCTTTCTGGAGGGCTGATGCCAGAGTTTCACGTGGGAGAAGGATGGGAGGATTGTGGGAGCAGCGGGCTTGCCGGGCCTCAGGGTCGGGGTCCCAGCACAGCGGGTCCAGGGGGGCCCGGAGGCTTGCTGAGCAGTTTGGGTTTTGTCCTCAAGGCACTGGTAAGTCCACGAAGGACTTGGTTTTGTTTGTTGTGTTCTACGTTAGAAATCAACTAGTGTGAAGAAGTAGGTATTCAGAAGCACAGAGGGTTCCAGAGGGAAAGGCCGAGTGGCCCACACGAGCCCCTCTGCCTGGCAGCCCTCCCACACTGGTTCCCAGGGCCACTCCGCCCTCCACGGTGACAGCTGGGTTTGTGCTGCCATCTTTAAACAGAATTTGTTGACTGCCTACCACACAACACAAGCCCTGTTCCTTCCAATTTCTGTTATATTTTGATTTTTTCCTGTGGATCCTATTTCAGCCTCTATTTCTAATTCCATCACTTGTAGGCAGTGTAGCTGTTAACTGTCAAGAAAAATGAGGAAAAGTGTACCACCCTCCCTCCCCCATCTCTCCACCTCTGCTGTCACCCTGTCTCTACCTTACTTTGGACAGGTAGGAGGTTTTACTTTCCAAAGGTGATCCATGCCATAGTAAAGAGAATGAAACCATACAAAAGGGTAAACTGGGGGAAGTAAGTCACCCAGTCTGACCTCTGATTTCCCATTTGCCTCTTAGAGGCAACCACTGCTTCTTAGTTTTTTTTTTTCCTGCACAAATTACGTATTGAACACATTTATATTATACCATTGCTTTCACAGTGTCAAGGTTAATATCATTTGCATTTTATTCTGTATCTATAATAAAGTTTCCTGCACTTTGTAGAGAGTTTCTGAAAAGTGGAAACCGATACCCGGCGCGTATAATGTTCTGCGCGCGTGTTTCTCACTCACCCCGAGCAGAGCAGGGTGACTGGAGCAGAAATGCCCTCCTATCACTAAGCCCATCTTCTCCAGGAGATGGGTCTCATGGCAGGTCACATGGGTTCTGTTTGTAGGTGCCGCCCACTGCTCAGAATTATGCCCCATTTTAGTCAGCCTCGTGTTTGGATCATGAACTTCCCATCTGGAAATTAGAGGACGACCCAGCTCCTTCATTCTCATTGTGGAGGGTGCACGGTGCTACGCGGGGGTTGTGCTGGGTCTCCCCATCATACTCTTGGGGTGCTTCTGCCATTTCTTGCCCCCCTCCTGCATGTTTTCTTTCCTCTTTCTGGGATTGCACATTGTTGTCTATATACCATCCATAGGTAGCTTTTTCAGGACGTGGGTTCTTTCATGCCAGCAGCGTTTTTCTTTCTCACACGTGGTTGGTAGTTGGACTGATACGCTCAGAGGCTTGAAGGCATTGCTCGAACACCCAGGGTGCCCAAGAAGTCCGACGTGGGTGTATTTCTTCTTTGTAACTCTGTTTCCTCGGAAGCCTTTGGGATCTTTTGCTTTGCTTGGTGTTCTGAAATTCCACGAGGTTGGGTCTAAATATTGACTTTCAGCTTTTCTCCTTCACCTGGGGATGATGCCTTTCCAGTCTGAAGACTTAGGCCTGTCTTCAGTTCTGAAATCTTAAAAAAGAATTTTCCTAGATTATTGCCTTATCTCCATTCCGTCTGTTTTTCCTTCTGGGATTCTTGATAGGTAGATGGAGACTTTCCCTCCTTGACTGTTTCTGTCTTTTAAATGTACTCTTACATATAAGGTTCCAATACTTTAGTCTTTTGTTCTCCCCTAGAAGAGTTCCTTGACTTTTCCCCTCTAGTTCTTCTATTTTTGTTTTTGTTTTTTTTAATTTTAGCATTCATATTTTTACTTTTGATTTAAGGTTAAATTTTTTGGAGTCAATTTTGAAAAACCACTTTTGGATTCACATGGTTCGGATTCTTGCTGTGGCATAGACTGTATATAATCAAAACTCTTCCTCCGACCTCATCCTCCGTCACTGGGTCTCGAGCTTCAGCTGGGGAAGGGTGGGGACGTGAGGGATATGTGCCCAGCTACACGGGAAGTGCAGGCGTGATGCCTGAGGGGTGAGGCCGCCCCAGGCTGGTCAGCAGGCAGCCTTCCTCTTGATTTCTGCTCCTTTCCTAAATCCCGTCTGGAACCTGCTGTCTGCAAGGCTGGAACCTCTCTTCCCGGTCAGCCTGTTACTGGCTTAGGGCTCCATGCCCCATCCTGATGATCCCGTCTGCCTTCTGGCTTCTAGAAACTCATCAAAATCTCTGGTTGGCTGGATGTCACCTTCCACTTATGTTTTTAGGATGATTATGAAGTTATTTCCTTTTGTGTTTCTCAGTGTCCTTTAAACGTGATTTTCTGAGAGGTGACAGTTAGGCGGGACCTGGAAGGCCAGGGGAGGATTTTCACCAGGAGTTCCTGCGGTCAGGTTTGCATCATAGAACAGCCACTCTGATGGACAGCAGGGGCGTGGACTGGAGGGCAGCCTGCTGTTTTCCGGGAGAGAAGGAAGGACGCGTGCCTGGGGCAGAGGCCGTGAGGGTGGAGGCAGAGTCTAGGGAGCCTCAAGGCGGGTAGCGCCCGGACTCCTCTACCGGGGAAGCAGCCTGACGCGCCGTTCCAGCCAGGAGGTTGGGCAGGGTCTGAGCAGAGGGGCCACAGGGAAAACCGTGCAGCCAACCAGAAGACCAGGACGGGGAGGACCCCCGAGACCAGAGGTGGGCCCTGGGGGTACAGTCGGTGAACGGGGACCAGAGACGCGGCTGGTCGGGGCCAGGCTGGCATCCGCCTGGACACCACGCGCTGAGCCGTGTGCTCGCGGCGGGGACACGGGGTCACAGGGGTGACGGGTTCAGGAGGACTTGCTGACTGGGCAGGGTGCTGGGCCCGAGCAGAGGAAGAGTCCAGGTGAGCCCGGGTTTCTGGGCCGCCAAGTGGCCCATCCCAGAGGCGCAGGGGCTGTTAAGGCGCCCGCATGGGGCGGGGTACGTAGGGGGTGGCGCTCGGGGAGCTCCAGGCTGGGCGGCCCTCCTCGGCTCTGGATCCAGCCCGTCCTGACAGCGTCACTCCAGACCCGGCGCTGTTTAAACGTCCTCAAGCTGCTCTCTCCTCTCTCAGCCCCACTGGCTTTGCTTTGGGCCGGTCTGCTCCCGCCCTGCCCCCCACAAGGCTCCCCAAAGCAGCTTTCTGTCCCACATCTTGATTTCCAGTGCTGATTTTGACACCACCGACGCCAGCGCCAAAGCTGCCTTTTTTTTTTTTTTTTTTTTTTTATAAAGTAGAATCTCAAGCGCTAGTGAAAGACATCACAGACCAGGTGCTGCTGGCGGCACGTCTCCCCCCAACCTGCAGCCGGGTCTCTCTGGTCCCCCTCCGCTTCCTCCTCCCGATGCCAGCCCTCTTCGCGCCTGGCTGCTGCTGCTTCCTTGACGTGATGCTCCCGCGCCTGGGGACAGGGCCGGCCTCTCACCGGCTCTGGTCCTTCCTCCGGCCTCCCCCGCCCCCCACTCCCCTTTGTGTCTCTGCTTTGCTTCTCAGGACCCCCTCGATCCCCTGGCTGAGGTCAGGCCTCTGCACGTGCCACTCTCCCTGTTTGGGATGTTCTGCTCCTGCCGACTCTTGCCGATTTCCACGACACTCTCTCTGGGAGGCACCCTGGATTCCCTTGCAGCTCTCTGCATGCTTGTGGGTACTTTCTAGGTTATTTGTCACTGGATTAAGTTTGCCTTTCCTCCTTCTTTATAAGCAGGGCTCACGCTGCTCCCCCAGCATCTCCAGTAGGCGGGTCCAGTTACTGGCATGTGACGTGTCTAGGGGTTGTCAGTGTGTGTGTGCACATGTGTGCACACATGTGTGCTGGGGGGACCTGCCCTGATAGGGATGGACCAGCTTGTCGTGGAGACACGACAAGCCCGTGGAGGGTGTCCTCAGGATAAAGCCGGGGAGAGTGGAAGACTGAGAAAGAGAGGGAGGGGAAGAGACACACTGGCATTGCCTGGAGGGGTAAATAGCTCCTAAGTTTGGCATTTTCAGAAGTCATGAGAAACTTAGTTTTTTAATACATACACAAGCACACACGTACTGCATTCATTTTGTACTTTTAAAAAGTCCCTGCTATTAAAAGATATATTTGTATATATGTATCTATATCTGTGTATATATATATATACATATATATATAGTTATACACACACACATTTGTATCCATTTGACTAATGTGGTCTGTGGTTTCAGAAAGAATGAGTCATTCTGAACTAGTGTGTGTTTTTGTTTTGTTTTGTTTTTTTTGTTTTTTGCGGTACGCGGGCCTCTCACTGTTGTGGCCTCTCCCGTTGCGGAGCACAGGCTCCGGACGCGCAGGCTCAGCGGCCATGGCTCGCGGGCCCAGCCGCTCCGCGGCATGTGGGATCCACCCGGACCGGGGCACGAACCCGTGTCCCCTGCATCGGCAGGCGGACTCTCAACCACTGCGCCACCAGGGAAGCCCCTAGTGTGTGTTTTTTCACAACTTCTAAGTCTCAAAACTAAGACAAATTCCCACATTGTTCGTAGTTTGCTACATTCGCTTTCTCTCTCTCTCTCTCTCTCTCTCTCTCTCTCTCTCTCTCTCTCTCTCCCTCTCCCTCTCCCTCTCCCTCTCCCTCTCCCTCTCTCTCTCCCTCTCCCTCTCCCTCTCCCTCTCCCTTTCTCTCTCTCCCTCTCTCTCTCACACACATACACACACACACACACACACACACACACACACAATTATACTCAAGAGCTTTAACACTGACGTGGTGCAGTCTATAGTCAGATGTCCCAGTTATCCCCATCATTTTCTTTACAGTTTTTTAAAAATTCAGATTCCAATAAAAGGTCACACGTACATTTAATATGTGCCTTTGTTTTTCTTTAATCTGGAAGCATTCCTCAGTCGTTTTTTTCCTCCCTCTCTTTCATGGCAATACATTATTTTGAGTTTGGTTGTTTCCTTATGATTAGATTCTCAAGTTGAACATTTTTGGTGGCAATACTGTCTACCTGATGGTGTGTCCATTTCAGCCCACCACACAGGGCAGCACACGGAGTCCATCTGTCCCACTGCTGTTGTGTTAAATCTCATCACTGCTAGCGTTCATCACTGTAAAGGTGTGTTTTCCCTGTTGATGATTCTTGCTTGAATCAGTTATTACCATGTCAAATGGTAATTTTATTTTTTCTCATTCCTTCCACTGTGTCAATCGGCCTTCTTCTGTAGAGAAGAGGTTTACCTTTCCCTGCACTTCCTTAAATTATTTTTTTTACATACCAGTGGACTTAGGCAATTTTATTTTCATTTAATGTGTTACAGTCCATACCTGTTATTCACTTTGATGCCCAAGTTTGGTGAATGAGGGCCTGTTCAAGCTGACTTCTGTTTGAGCGTTCCCATCACATTTTTGAGCACTTCTTACTTACTGGCACAGAAAGGTTTTTCAGGCTCCATCGTATTTTCTGGCTTTGGAATCAGTCATTTCTCCAAGGAGCCCTGTTTTCTTTCAGTGGAGAATGGTATTTAGAAACCGAGATTCGGCAGGAGTGCTCTTGGCTGCTGGAGCGTCGTTTCTTCTAGGCCCTCGTGATGAACACAGCTAGGAGAGCTTTGTTTTGTTTAGTTACATAATGACTCGGGGGAACTCCTGATGCAGTAGAACGCCAGCTCTCGAATGAGTAGGGATGACTGAGTTTAAGCAGATCCTCACTCGGCAACTGTCATCATAATAACTGGTTCAGGGAAGAACAGTCAACAGGTGATAAAACTCACTGGTGAACGTTTGATGAGGGCCAAGATGTTTACAAAATCTCGACGTCTATGCACCACAGGTACAGCCGATCACAGAGGGATAAGCAGTTCCAGCGGAGAAGCCTGTTGGACGCCCCCACGAGCGGTTATCTTCAAAGTTACCGTCATGGGCTTCCCTGGTGGTGCAGTGGTTGAGAGTCTGCCTGCCGATGCAGGGGACACGGGTTCGTGCCCCGGTCTGGGAAGATCCCACATGTCGCGGAGCGGCTGGGCCCGTGAGCCATGGCCGCTGAGCCTGCGCGTCCGGAGTCTGTGCTCCGCAACGGGAGAGGCCACAACAGTGAGAGGCCCGCGTACCGCAAAAAAAAAAAAAAAAAAAAGGTTACCGTCACCAGCAACAGGATGCCACGTCATCCGATGCCGCGTGTCTCTTGACGTCTAACTGGTTGTTTGTGTGGTGGCTGACGCTTTTGACAATTAATGGTGTGTCTGAAACGCAGTGTGTTTCAGCCCCAGCCATGGGAGGAGGGTACCTTTGCGGGGAGAGAGGATGACAAGGTATCCTCTTTCTTCTCTGGTCTGGGTTCAGGCAGTGGGCTTTTCTCTCGGGGGTTCTTATTTCACATCAAGGAGACCAGAGTCTGGAGCCCAGCGACCCTGGGCTGTCCCCAGGTCCCACCCGATATATGAGACCAAAATAGGAGCGTCGCCAAGAACCAGCCTCAAAGGTGAGCTCTGGGAGACCTGGTCCTGGCCACCACCCTCCGTCTCTGTAGGCCACGCTGGACGGCCTCCTCTGGCCGTGCTGACCTGGTGCGGACGGCTGCCCACGTTCTTTCCTGCACTCTTCATCTGATGCTCCCGGGTGACCATGAAGGACAGGTGGCATCTCTTCCACCTGCCTGCACCTTGGCAGTGGCTCGGCTCAAGTTCCCACTGGGATGCAGGCATGTCTGAACTTGGTGGAGGGGATGGGGGACCCTCAGGAGCCAGAGTGGCTGAGGGTCCTGGCCTCCTGGGAGGAACTCAGCCTGAAGGGCAGCTCCGGTGGCCAGAGCTTGTCATCCAGCAGGTGGGCAGGCGCTGTCCTGGCCTCCAACGGCCCTGCAGGCTCCAGCTGTGACCATCTCAGGCCGTGGAGACAAGGCGGCTGGCCCTCAAGACATTTATTTACCACAGACGGTAGACGGGAGACCCTCCTCCCACCCCTAGACCTGAACTTCACGTAAACAGAACCAAGCAGTTCTTTTTGTGTAAAAATTGTTTTATTTTTTCCTTACATGTTTGCGAGAATTCTTCGGTGAAGTCATGTGGGTCTTCGGCTTTCTTTGTGGGAAGGTTGATGTATCCTGGGTCTTGAATGGGCATAGTGCAGAATTGCTACTGTTTCTGTCCGTGACAACATCTGAAACCCCCGTTACCTTGGTGGGAAGCAACTCTTCAGCCTCAGAAGGTCCCTCTTAGACAGATGCCTCTTGTGAGCTACAAGCTGGAGCTCGGGACACGTCCACGCGCCCCTCGGCTTGTTTGTCTAGAGCTACCGGGTGGGTGTTAGGCGGGTACGTGTGCCGAGGAAGCAGAGCTCTGTTCGTTTCTTACAAAGTCAGGCTGGCGTCAGGGCTTCGCTCGCCAGGCCCGGTGTGAGGTGTTCTGGATATGAGCGTGAGTGACAGGGAGTCCCTGCCTTTGAGGAAGTCTCGGCTCCGCCGCAGGGGACGGCCCTGCAGCCCCCAAGGAGGCTCTTGCGAGGCGCCCTGGGGACGCGGGGCTCCACGGGAGCCCAGGGCTGCGCTTCAGGGGGAATTTCTGTCCTGTGAGCGGGACGCATGCTCTGGGTGAACGGTGTTGGGATGGTGCAGGCACTGTCTGGGTTCATCTGGGGTTCTGCCCGGACACAGGAGCAAGAATAGTGGGATTAGCCTGGCCGGCTTCAGCAGGGGAGGGAAGAGTCCTCAGTGTGACTGCTGTGTAGCCCAGAGCGGCTCCCAGGACCCGGGGGAGGGAAGCAGGGCCCGGGCCTCCTGCGGCACCCACAGCCCTCAGCCCTCACAGCGCGCTGTCACATCGCCTCGTCCGGCTGCATTGCCTTGGCACCCGTCGGCCTTGCTCTAATTGCACTTTTGCCAGGATTTCCATTAGACTTTCTGGGGACTTTTTTAATATTCACCGCGGCAGCCTCTACCCACCCCGCGGACCTGCCTGCTGGGCCGTCCAAGTTATTTTGTTAGTGCTGTAGTTATAACGCTTGGTAGGTGTTGAGTGGTCTGTTCTCACCCCATTTTCACGTAAGTCCCGTTATTGTTCGTGTGCAATTTTAGAGAATATGACGTTTTCTGAGAATGTGTATGTTGCTTTGGAGCAGAAGTGTTTCTGTTACAGAGAAATGAAACTTGGGAGCGAAACAGAACATAAAGAAAAAAGTCCCTAAAGGAACAATCAGCAATTTTAAGAAGCAGAACAGAGCTCCGGGTGTACTTACTTAGTGATTTGCATTTATAAAGTGCTTTGCACACACGGTATCTGTGTTCAAAGGCCCCACAGGGGTGGGTTCTGCAGCCACCACTCTCCCCATTTTTCTGAGAGCAGAGTTCAGGCTCTCCCCAGCCCCTGTCTGGACTCAGCGTCACTGCCAGGGTGGCTGCCCTTGGGAATCTGCTGTATTCAGAGCACCCTGAGCGCTGGGAATTCTGATTCCCGAGGCTGAGCGTGTGGCCTGGTCTGAGCCGAGGGTTACAGAGCCGGAGCGGGGGGACCCTGGCCCAGAAATAGGCCAGCGCTTGTTGAGCAGCCCTTGGCAGGCCCTCTATCGTGGTGTGAGCCCGGCGTCCACACTGTTCCCTTTTGTTGTGACTGTCTCTCGGTCCGGCTCCTTAGCTAATGAGCCCCTTGCATGGAGGGTGGGTGGGTCCAGCACAGCGGGGGCACAGCCACTTCCCAGAGGGTGGACTCTCCCAGGACCCCCCTTTTGTGTGGGCTGGAACCGTTCCTGCTTGCTTGGAGTAATACTGCCGCCTCCATTTCCTCTATTCATTGCCTTCCATTTACTCCTCCTGCACTTGGGGCGGATGTAGGAAAGGACACGTTCCCGCCGTTCAGGAATGATGGGGGCACGCACGCGCTCACACACACACGAGGATGCTCTGAGAGCCCCTGGTGCTTGGGGAGCAAAGGAGCAAGGGGTGGGCAGGGTGGGAGCGGGGCGCTCAGAGAGAGGACAGAGGCCCAGCCGGAAGTGGGAAACGAGAGGGTATGGGAGAGGAGAGCGGAGCCCACCACCCCCCGTGAGATGCCAGAGACCCGGGGGTCGTGCCCCCCGCCTCCCGCCCGGTGCAGGAACACTGGCCTGCTCTCCCCAGCATCCCTGGCCGTCTCCCACCCGTGCTTGGGTCCAGGCAGCGTCTCGCAGACACGGACTGGTCTGCCATCATGGGGTTGCAGCTCCGGTGCTAAAAGTGCGTCTGCCTTTGGAGCCACGTCCTCCTGTGGGTCTGGTTGTGTCTGCCAACAGAAGCGTCCCCCTGCCGCCTTTTAAGGACTGCCTGCCGAGCGGGCAGCAGAGGCCTCTGCCGCTTCCCGTGTGGCCAGCCACGGAGTTGGGGGCGGAGGATCCCTGGAATGGCTGGCAGCTTTGGCCAGGGCAGAGGGCAGCAGAGCCAGGGCTGGCGGAGTGGGGAGCTGGGATCTGTGAGAAGAACCACAGGGTCCTGAGCAGGAAAGTGACTGCTTTGGGCAAAAACCAGAATCAGATCGGGTTGGTGGGTTTGTGTCCTGACTGCAGTTCGGGGGCAGCAGGCCAATCGTTTAACCGTGGGAGCCTCAGCCTCCACATCTGTAGCTGGCCATGGTGCTCTGACCTCACGAGACGGGGGATGCGCGGGCCTGGTGCCTGCAGAGCGGCGCTCAGGCGGGGCGGCCGTGTGTCTGATGTGCCCTGTGCAGCTGGCGGCTGGGGGAGTCTGTAGGCACGTGTCTTCCCCCAGCCCCCAGCGTGTCGTGTAGTTCAGAGCTGCTAGGATGGGGGCGTCTGTGAGCCCTGTCTTTACTGTCATCCTGCCCCACGCCAACATCTTCTCTTGAGTTAACCACTGAAGTAGTTTCCTAACTGCTCTGCTTTCCTTCTGGCTGCCCGAAACTCAGTCTTCACAGTGAGCTTTACACAGCCGAAACCAGTACCGTCCCCCCCGTGTGCCTCGAGCCCTCCATGGTATCCCGTGGCACTGGGGTATCTGAGCATCAAGCTCCAGCCCCTTCCCCCGGCCTGGGGACGGGCCCGCCTCACCCCTCTGCTTCTCTAGGAAGGTGAAACCCTTTCCTGTCTGGAAGCCATGCACATTCTGTTCCCTCTGCTTAGAATGGCTTCTCCCCGCTTTTCAGAGCCTCCGTGCCCCCCTCCACCTCCGGCTCTGCTGCCTAAGAGGCTTCCCTGACACCCTATGTCCAAGCTCTTCCTGGTTTTCTCTAATCTGCACCCTGTTCCTTTTGGTTTGGCCAAACTCCTTCTGACGTGTGATTGTACCTTTGAGTGTTTACCTGTTTATATTCTGTCTCTTCCATTAGCTTCACAACCCACGAGGGCTGTGATTCTGTTTCCACTGCCAGCGGAGTGTGTGGTAATACAAGGAAGACCTCTGAATAAAATAATGAACCAATAGGGGAGAAAGACCCTGGTGCAGGGGGTCACGGAGAAGGCTGAGACCAGCTGTTCCCTGAATGAAATCAGCTGCTATTCCTCATCTAAGACGATTTAGCGTAAAAGTAGTTTTTCATACGTGCAGGATCCAGCAGTTTTGAGAAGTTCAGATGTGGGTGGATTCCAGTTGTTTTGAACTCCACCAGGAAGCCATCCCCTGGGATCCCTCTGTGTACAGAGGACTCCGTGTCTAATATTGCTTAGAAAAAAGTCACGTAAAAGCAGCAGCATAGGGACTTCCCTGGTGGTCCAGCGGTTAGGACTCCGTGCTCCCAATGCAGGGGGGCCCAGGTTTGATCCCTGGTCAGGGAACTAGATCCTGCATGCCGCAACTAAAAGATCCTGCATGCGTCAGCGAAGATCCCGTGTGCTGCAACTAAGACCTGGCAAAGCCAAATAAATAAGTAAATAAATAAATAAATATTTTTTAAAAAAAGGCAGCATAACGTGGTGTAAGGAACAGAGGCCTGAAAGTCCTGACTTATTGGTCTTTGGTTCTTGTATTGCCTTTGTTACTTAAAGACTTTGTATGTCTGGTTCCTCATTTGTAAAATAAGAGAAGTTGGACTAGAAAAGATGAAAGTCCCTTCCAGTTTGTATGAGCATGCTTTTGGCTGCAGGTAACAGTGACTTAAGCAATCTAGACCATCAATTATCTCTTGAACTACAATATGGAGCCATGATAGTTCTAGGGTTGGTGTAGTGGTTCAAAGACACCATCAAGGACCTGGACTCTTTCCTCCCTTCTGCTTCGCCATTTGCTTTGTTTTCAGGCTCATGCCTCATGGTCACAAGATGGCTGCTGCAGCTCTAGGCATCACAGCCTCCCATAAGAGCATCAAAAGCAGAAAGGGATGAGTATGGGGAGGAGCTCTCCTCGTGGGTCTCTCTCCTTTTATCAAGTAAAACTTTTCTTGGAAGTACCCTAGCAGACTTCCTTTAGTCACATTGGCCAGAACCACCTCCCGTATCCATCCCAGACCATGACTGACAAGAGAATATGCTAACCCCAGATCTTACTCATCCCCCGGGGCTGGTCTGTGTTCAGCTGTACACAGCTCAGTGCAGTTGAGTCCCGTGAACAGTGGAGGCGTGGCTGCCTCGTGGGCCTGAAGTTCTGTGACTCTTAAGTGCTTGGCCTTCAGGAGGTGGTGGCCTTGTTACCCTACAGGGACTGATTGCATTCTTCATGTCTCTGGCAAGGCAATGGCCAGGAATAACATTTTTATAAGGAATGGCTTTACATTCCTGCATGAGGAGGGGAGCAGAAAGGATTTGGAAATAGATGGATTTATTGGCCCAGAAAAGTTCAGCGAGCAGCTGCACCCAGCAGGTCCTCTGTAGTCAAGACCCCACAACTGAGCTGCCCTCATAGGGAGCAGAGAAGATGAGGGACCACTGTCAACATAAGGCAAGACATCAGTTAACTGCCCCCGCAAACTGGACCCGTTCTGCTGCCTGTCCAGGCCACAGCATCAGGCATTCCTAATAAGCAGAATCCCGTTTTAAAGCTGTCTGGTAACAAGCCAGGAATCTGTTTGTAATGGCCACCTTACTAAGAACCTCCAATGTGCCAGGCACTATGCTAGCTCCTGGGGACACCAAATCAAAGGGACAAGGTCCAAGTCCTTAAAAGGCTGAAGACCTGTGAGAGATAAACAGACTCTATGACAGGTGTGTGTCTGGGGCCAGAGAGTGGGAGAGGCCACCTTTCCCTGCGAAGTGAGCAGGAAAGGAGGTGACCTTTGAGCCAGGAGAGCAGCCGGGCCAGGACGCAGCAGCTATCTGGAACAGCAGGCAGGGGCACTTGGGGCTGCAGCCTGAGGGCTCCGTGGTCCGTGCTGAGAAGCGTGAGCTTAATCCTGCAGGCGAAGGAGATCGGACGCTTCCCACAGACGAGTCTTAAGAGAATGTGTATCCAGTTATTTCCCAGTTTTCTTCCCAGAGGTTAAGTAAAGATTTTATTTCATTTTTTTCAATACATTATGTTAAATACATATTATGGACCAGTTATGAATAGCAGAGTTTATACCTTTGCTATAAACCATATATGGACTACCTTGTAGCAAAACGTCCAAAATGTGTATTATGATTTTTAGAGATTTTAAATAAGATTTAATGGTCTAAAAATTACTAAAAAGATTTGATATTTGCTAAGTTCTTTCCCAATTTTTATCAGCTTCGCCGCTAGCCGAGACAGCCAGGGACGCTGCTAGAACTCTCGTTCTCCAGCATCTTACCAGGGAATTCAGGGGGATGACTCTTCCTAGGGTGTTGGTGGGAGACCGACCAGAAGGCTTCTCGCCCAGAGTCACCAGGTGGGGCTGCCTGACTCCAGGGGCCTCCGGTCCTCACTTGTTGGGTGTTTGTTCAAGGGCATCTTATCAGTGAAGCCTCCCTGCCTGACCTCTTTAACACTAGTCCCTGCCACAGCTCACCTTCCTCACACTTTTTCTTTTTTCACACTATACATCTCCTTCTAACATACCGTATAATTTACTAACCTATGCTTGTTGTTTATTATGATCTGTCTCCCCTGCTAGAATGTAGGTCCCTGAGAAGCAGGGGTCTTGTGGGTTCTGTTCCCTGGTGTATCTCGACCCCCTAGAACTGTGTCTCATAGGAGACCCAGACCCAAGGTCAGTATCTGGGTGATTAGAAAGCAGCCTTTAAGAATTCTCCACTTGTTCTCCTCGACCATGATTTGTCATTAGACAGAGGTGAGTTATTAAGAACGAAAATCTTATTGAGCTTGTTAGAGCAAAGCTGTTTATACCTGTTTGCAAGCTGTTAGTGTTGAGGGTAAAAGGCCATGGTGCCCTCTGAGGCTGAACGGTAGAGGCTGTTGGGGGTAAAGGAACAAAAAGCAGAGGTGTGGCATCTTGGACTTTGGTGGCAGAGTGCTGTACGCTGACGGTAACAGATGCTGTTCTTTTCTACAGGTATAAGAGTCTGGTCACTGGGGCCCGAGCAAGAGGGGTCATTGCTGTCCTCTGGGTCCTTGCCTTTGGCATCGGCCTGACCCCGTTCCTGGGGTGGAACGGTAAAGACCATGCCACCAATTGCACAGAGCCCTGGGATGGAACCACAAATGCAAGCTGCTGCCTTGTGAAGTGTCTTTTTGAGAACGTGGTCCCCATGAGCTACATGGTGTACTTCAATTTCTTTGGGTGCGTCCTGCCCCCACTGCTCATAATGCTGGTCATCTACGTCAAGATCTTCCTGGTGGCCTGCAGTCAGCTCCAGCGCATGGAGCTCATGGACCACTCGAGGACCATCCTCCAGCGGGAGATCCACGCGGCCAAGTCCCTGGCCATGATTGTTGGGATCTTTGCTCTGTGCTGGCTGCCGGTACACGCCATCAACTGTGCCTCACTCTTTCAGCCAGACTGGGCCAAGGAGAAGCCCACGTGGGCCATGAACACGGCCATCCTCCTGTCGCACGCCAACTCGGTCGTCAATCCCATTGTCTATGCCTACCGGAACCGAGACTTCCGCTACACTTTCCACAAAATCATCTCCAGGTATGTTCTCTGCCGGACAGACGTCCGCAAGAGTCGGGATGGGCAGGCAGGGGTGCAGCCTGCTCTCCAGGTGGGCCTGTGACCTAGGCTCTGGCCTCGTCGAGAAGGCACAAGTTCAGTAACAAAGGGACAGGGCATGGCCAGCGGATTCTCACTGGAAGGACAGCTGCACCTCACAGGCCAGCCGGTTGCCTCTTCGGAGCACTTCCCCGGAGGTACCACGTACCTAGTTAATATGCACACGTTACAAGTAGGTTCCGAGGGTCGGCAGATGTGTTTATGGTTCTCTGGCTGCTCTTGTTGATGATGCTGACGACTTGAATGGATTGTAAAAGGAAGTTTTGTTTTTTTAAGAGTCTACCTCTTTCATGGTAGAAAATGACTGAAACTATTTTACTGTGAAACACTGTGAACTATTACAATACAAATACTTAACTTAGCAGGCGATGGAAAAAGTTGGACATACTAAAAATATGTACTTGTTCTGAGGAAGGTGACCAGGAAAATTAAAAGTATAATTCTTCAATCAAGGCACTGCCATGTTAGGGAAAGACAGGCTCATAAGTTCTTAAGTAGAATGTCATCAGATGACAGGTTTGGTGACAATCTTTTCCATGTACAGCAAACTACCCTAAAGGAAGAAACTGGAGAAGTGGGATCCCTCCGCCACCAGATTCTGTTTCCCCCTTCCAGAGCTAGAGAGTGAATTTTACTTCTCTCCTAAGTTCAAGTTTGGCCAAGTTGCTGGAATCCAAAGTGAAAATGTTATTAAGGAAAGTTAGAGAATTGTGTTTATGTATGAGGTGAAATAAAAATAAAACTTAAAAAAAAATACAGTTTAGGGTGCTGCGCCGGCTTGCTGTGCAGAGCTCACCTACCTTCTGTTCTTTATTCTAAAATAAGTTTACACCCGAGCCCAAGTTTGCCAAGTAGCACAGTCTTGATAGGTTTTATTCGCCACACCTCGACCTGAGAGAAGGCTCTGCCACCCCAGAGCCCTGTGCCATCTGCGGCCTTTCCCACAGTCATTCATTAGCGCCTCATATTTCGGGGCACAGGGCTGGAGGGTGTCCGAGGCTGCAAAACCATCTATTTCACCTGTCTGGTCGCCGACTCAATTCTTTCCGCAGTAACCCTGCGAGCATGCTGCAGGCTCACGAACCCCTAGAGAGACAAGGAAAGCCTGTCCTTCTAGGACCCCGTTCCAGCTGTGGACAGCCTTCCCCATGAAAAGTTCCATCCTGTGCCGAAATCCGTCTCGTGTTCCTTTCCATCCGTCATCGCTCCTTTGCTCTCTCTTAGGGTCCAGACGAGTCCCGCTGATCTCCCTCCCAGCATCCTCTTGGGATCTCTCAGCTTTTCTTCCTCAGACTGGAAATCCCCAGCAGCGTCTTCAGCTTCCTTCATCAGGCTTGTTACAAAGCTCAGAAGTGCAGGCAGAGCAAACCAGCACTTCCTTGTCCTAGGTACTACCTTTCTCACAATACAGCCTATTTAATCAGCTGTTTTGGCCTCAACACCGCAGATTCTGCAGCTCACTGAAACCAGAAAACCCTGATGTCTTTTTATCTTTGCTGCCATTTAGCCACATCTCCGCTCTAACCTTTTACTGCAGAAAAATTTTCTGGACCCAAGAAAAAGGACTGATGCTTATTTATCTAAACTTCAGCTTGCTGTTTCACCTACCATTCCAACCTCTTAAAAATGACTAGTACTCTAGTCACTTAAGAATCTGACTAATTATGACCATGACATGATGTTAGGCTTTGGAGTCTAAAATGCTTGATTCCATCTGGAAATTTTCTACCCAAGGGGCTTGGAGGCTGGTTCAGACTTTGCACGAGGGCTTCAAACCATACACACATCCTGGGCCCAAGCCACAATGCCTCCTGCAGCCCAGCGGGGAGAGGACAGCGACAAGAAGTCTGGTTCACGTCTCCGCCGCGTGAATCACGCGTGACAAGTTACATGTGTCTCTGGACAGGACTCCTATGTTGAAAGACAGTGATGCTCCATCTGTGCCATTTATGATGCTTCTTGTGTCTTTTCCATCAATAGTACATCAGTCAGTTGCTTGTCAGAGACGCTCAGCTGCTGACAGGTCCTCATAACCTGACTAAGATAAACTGCCAAGAGGTGCTTGCACTGGAATACAAAACACACAAACCAGTTAGAAGCTGGAGGGGCTGGGCTAACCCAGACCTCTCACCACCATCACATGCAGCAGGAAAGGAGTGGGGCACATAGACTGTGCGCCTCTAACTCACTGCCTGAAACTGCAGACAAAGATGACACCTTCTAGGAGGCAGTGGGGACAAAGGAGGTTTTCCTTTGCCTGTTGTTTGGGGCAACAGTTTAGATCCAGCTGGTACAGGTAAAACCAAGGGAAAACCGAGACAGGCTCTTTATTTTAGTCCTAAATTATATTTCTTTCTTCCTCGCCTTCAGAAAGCTGTTAATAGCGATGGCTAACGTTCCTTGAGGTACTGTGCTAAGTGCTTCTTAAAGTTTATCTCACTTAATAAGAGAGAATTATTTAATAATGAGATAATAAGATTATCTCATTTAAGCCCCCCAGGGGGACAGGTCTTATCCCCATCTTACACACATGCTCAGAGTCTGCAGTGTAGTCCCTTCACCGCTATTAGATTTCCGGGGCGCGGTGTCGGGGGCAGGGGCAGGGGTGGCAGGACCCTCACATATCTCGGCCTGTAACACCTCTGGGGAGAGGACCTGTGCTGGACCTTGTATCATAGCACACACAGCTTAGGTTACTGGAGGGCCTGCTTGAACCCTGTCATTTTACAGGTGAAATCAGCTGTGAATGTGGCTTCTTGTACAATGGGACATTCAACCTGCCACCCAGTTCCCGAGGTGTGTAATTAACAGTGTAAAAGAAAGGGGAAGAATTCAGTGGGTGCTATAATTTTCTTCCTTGGCAAGACTTAAAAAATAGCTACCTGCTCTCGGCTGGGTAGTGCTTTCTCCTGTGGAATCAGGAGTTTTGTGAGTATGTCCTGTTCCTGCTTGATGCCCTGGACTCCGTGAAATCAGCAGAGGCACCGATGTACTCTCCTGCCCCCGTGAAAGTCGAGCACGGCTAAGTGCCAGGCTGTCTCATGGGGAGCGGGAAGAAACACCTCAAGGCTGGACGTGGAGTTGGGGGTATGCAAAGTTGCCAGCATCCAGTTTAGTTCATATTTTTATTGGGCCAACTAGTTCCCCAGTTGCCAACTTTGGGGATTACCTGTTGCCCTCCCCACAGCTTCATCTGTGACCTTTTAAATTAAAATGGGAAATTGGTGTAGTTCTAAAAATGACACTGCATTTTGGGAGGGTAAACCCAAAAGAGAGGACTAACTGAAGTCAAGGAGAAGAAACTACTGTCTGTTTCCACATGTAGTAAAATCCCCATTTTGTGCAGCTCTTAAACGACGCAGCGAGGGCCCACAGTCTCTCTCCTAGCTCAGCTGCAGTTGGGGGGCCCTTCCCATCCTCACCAGGAGGCTGTCACTCTTCCGCAGCACTGAGAAGGCAAATGCCGGACACGAGCAGTAATGACAAGAGGCCAAACACACGTATGTTCTACCGGAACTTCCAAGTACCTAGAAAGGAAAGGACAGATGGGATCAGACTTGGAAAGGTGTGCTGGAAAACCACTCCCTTCCCCCGAATTTATCTGCCTGATGACTCAGAGCTGCTCTGCGCTGGAAAGAACCGTAGGAACACTTCCGCAGAAGTGGAAACTCGACTTCCCTGCCTGCAGGACCTTCCCGCTGCCTTAGGGCTCTGCCCTTGAGGACTCCACAGGACAAAATGGAAGCGTTTCGGGTGGGTTAAACCATCCCTCTGGCTGGTGATTCAGAGGGCCCACTCCTGGGTTGACTGTAAAGAGGCAGAGGAGAAAGCCCCCTCATCTGCACGTCATCGTGGTGTTTCTCAACCTCTGGTATTGCACAGCATGTGTGTAAACGTCTAAAGCTTCCACCACACGTGTGAAGGGAGTCTGAAAACAGGTGAAGGCTTAGCGGTGAGGCAGAAAGATAGGTCTTCAGAAGAAAACAGGAAAGGGCTTCTGAAAAGCATCTGAGAACAGGAGGAATGTAGAAAGCAGAGAATCTTGTAACGGGATGACTCGGCTGCTCAGGCAGCTGTCTCCGAGCGTGGCAAGCCCAGATCTGCCTGTTCCCCAGCAGGATGTTAGGAGCGCACAGATACGAGGGCTGGGAACACGCTCGTCCAAGAGCAGACGGCCTGCTGTCAGTTGGTGAGGAAGAGCCGTCCAGGGAAATGACGCTGCATCTGGAGTGTGACTGGACAAACAGAGAAATCGCCTGTTTATGTCTCCACCACAAAGCGGCCAAAGACACAGCTGAGGGCTTCATTCCTACAGTTAAGTCTGCAGGGCTTCCCTGGTGGCAGTGGTTAAGAATCCGCCTGCCAATGCCCGGGACACAGGTTCGAGCCCTGGTCTGGGAAGATCCCACATGCCGCGGAGCAACTAAGCCCATGCACCACAACTACTGAGCCTGCGCTCTAGAGCCCGCGAGCCACAACTACTGAAGCCCACGCGCCTAGAGCCCGTGCTCCGCAACGAGAGAAGGCACCGCAATGAGAAGCCCACACACCGCAACGAAGAGTAGCCCCTGCTCACCGCAACTAGAGAAAGCCCGTGCGCAGCAACAAAGACCCAACACAGCCAAAGATAAATAAAATAAATTTTTAAAAAAGCATTCTGCAAACTGTTGGCAAAAGGAGTGTCCCGGGCACGCGGCGCCACCCCAAGGGCTAGCTCACATGAACCGCCACTTAGGGGTTGCCACAGGGCTCCCACGTTTTGCAGGCTCTGAGGTGGCAATCTACATGAAAAGGCCAGGACTTAAAAAGCAACAAATGCCAGAGCTTTTCTTTCTCCTCACAGAGAATAAAGCAGCAGGTAAGGCTTCAACCGAGCAACAGCAGTGTTCAGGCACGTGCTGTGCCTGTTTGTCAAATGTCCTGGCATTCACGTGACGCGGCCATGTCGCTACGGTTTCTTGACCAAGTCAGGAGAATTCCTTGGGGGCTGCAAGATTACCAGAAATGGCCCATGACTGGGTAAGAAGATGCCTACTCTTCCCATTAAAAATTTCAGCCCCAGTTACAAATCAGGTGTGAAGAAAATCACGTTACATATTTCCAGTCCTGAGGCACTGACGTGTTTTCAGTGGTGGACGCTGAGGATGAGTGCAGGAATCTCCCCAGTGTCTGGAAAACATAGGCTGAAGGGAGAGCATTAAAGCAGATTGTTTCCCACTCAGTCCTGCAAGAAAACCCGTCAACATCCAGCAGTGACACCAACAATTCTTGGGTCTCCAAACTGTCACCAATGAATAAAAAACTTCAGATTTCTTCTTCTCTCTGGATTTACATTTAACTAGGCATAAGCCTCTGGAATTCTACACTGATATGTTCCTTCTTATGGTGGGTCCCCAGCCCATCAGAATACCCTCTGGATGAAGCCGAGTGCCGGGTGGGACGGGGTGAGTTTCTACAAGAGGCTCCCTTGCTGATCCTTTCAAAGGCTGGCTAGGACTCAAAACGTTCAGCCGCCCGAGGCAGTGAATACTGTAAACGAACAGTCAATTCTGAATTTGCTTCTTCTTTATCGAGCAGTGGACAACTAACGAACCCAATAATCAGGCAGAGATCTGAGTTAGATATGTTTAGAACTAGAAATTGACCTCAGGGACCATCTAACTCACTTCCTTCGCGCTTCAATGGAAAAACCACCCCCTCTTACGGGAACTGCTCCCAGTCCAGCCACTCAGAGCCTGGAATGTTTATCCCCAGAAGGAGAGAGCTTTTAAAAAAAGAAATGCAGGAAAGAGGATACTCAAACCCAGGCTGGACTTGTGTGCACCTTGCCTGGAGGAAGTCTGCTACGGTTTCAGAGAGGTTCTAAGGTGACTGACCCACCTGGATGGTCATCCACTCACAGGGACAGTTTTACTTTATGGCTGCGCCAAGCCTCTTAGCATCCATCACAGTGGTGAACTGTATTATTTACTGTTCCCCGAGTTCGGTGCCTCTCTCGGGAAGAGGATTATACGTTCCTGCCCTATTAGATACAGGCTGACTGTGTGCCCTGCCTTAGCCAGTAAAATGTGAGTAGCCAAGCAGAAACATTAAAAATGGGGGCATACTATGTCCTCTTTTCTTTCTGCTGTGAGATCTGCAATGTTCCAGACAGGGGCTGCTCCATCGACTGGGACCCTGAGTGAAGATGTTTTGGAGCAGAGATGCAGTTGACTCTTAATGGAGATGTATAGTGAGTGAGATATAAACTTTGTTTTGAAATTTGGGGGTCATTGTTACCACAGCCTAACTTAGCACCTCCTGACTGATGCACCCCCGTTCCTGGGTGGAGCAAAGTTTATCAGAAAGCAACTCAGGTAACAACGTAAGTGTGACTTTAGGATAATTTCCACTACACCTGGAGGGAGTGAGAGTATGAGAAGGTTGCCCTATGGAATGATAACTAGCAGGGCCAAGAGGCAGTGTCTGACTCAACTTTTATCATCTCACAGGACCTCTGAATTAAGCCAACCTCTTTCTGTGTTACTATATACAATGAAACCGTTGAGGTTAATTTGAGGGTGTCTGTAAGATTTCTACAGCCTCATTTAATTCAAAGTCCAAGCTGAGAGCCACAATTCTAAGTTAGCATTTTTTTTTTTTTGCGGTACGCGGGCCTGTCACTGTTGTGGCCTCTCCCGTTGCGGAGCACAGGCTCTGGACACGCAGGCTCAGCGGCCATGGCTCACGGGCCCAGCCGCTCCGCGGCACGTGGGATCTTCCCAGACCGGGGCACGAACCCGTGTCCCCTGTATCGGCAGGCAGACTCTCAACCACCGTGCCACCAAGGAAGCCCAGAAGTTAGCGTTTTTATGACGAATAAAGCAACATGATATAATACAGAATGTGAATGATGAAAATTAAGTCACAGTGATCCTGGGAGGAACAAAAAAGTCAACAATAACTGAAATATTTCAGAGTCTTTGAGATTTTAACTAACAATGAGATCCCAGAACTAGGGGACAGTTAGGACTCTGCTTGTGCAGGTCAGGGGTTCTGCTGATGTTGGAACTAGGACAAAAAGTCTGAAACTAAAAGACATGGGAAAACTCAGAGGCCCTCCCTGTTGAGGGTAATTTAGCTACATAAAAACCAAAAATAAATACTCTAGAAAGAAGATGGAAACACTTCCTCAGGTACAAACAATATCACTTAAGAGTGCCAATTATTAATCTATGAAGTTCACCACGAGAAAATTCTAATCAGCAGCCTCTTTTAAGTAAATACAACCCAAAGTTTTAACTGCAGCCTTCAGCACTGATCACCCCGGCTTACTTCATGCAGAAATGCAGGAGGACGTGCCAGGTTGGCTGCACCATCCTACAGTGTGGAACAGCAAGTAAGTTAACTAGGCAAAGCCACCCATGTACCCAAGAGGCTTTGCCCAGTCACTCACTCACTAAAAATGAGTCAACATGGCCTCAACTCTGAGAAGGTCATCATAAATAAACCAGAATCCAAACACTGAAAAATCCCTTCCTTCCTGGTCTTCAGCAAGGCCTGGATTAAATACAAGAGCTGACAGCTTCTTTTTCACCCCTTCCAAGCCAGACACAAAATTTTGGAGACTGCTGCTGATGTTTAATTTCATTCACAAGATTCCCTTCGCTCGATCCCAGCAGCAGGTACCACTGTCTAATGTAGCTAAACTGGGGGTGGGGAGTGTGGCCCACTGCTGATGTACAGACAGGCGGTGCAGGATGGCCGTTACACATCCCCACTGCCGGAGGTGACTTAATTTTCTGCACCTCAGTTTTCGGCACAATGCATATCTTTCCGGGCTTTTGGTGAGAATTATCAATACATGAAAGTAATTCGGAGTCTGATAAGAGTCTGATCTGTTACTTTACAAATCTACCTACCTTCAGCTCCAGTGGGCAAAACTAAGGTCCAAGTAAACTGCCTGAATTCAGCAGTTTAGCCTTCACGAACACTTCATGACAACAATTTTGACAGATCATTTCTATGAGATGAATCTGGACATGTGGAAGGACCTCAAAATACACTTTGGTTTTTGCTTGTAAGCAAGAGATAATGTAACAAGGTGACGGTGTCAGTGCTTTTTGGGGGTGGGGTGGGAAAGTACCTCTAGTATCAAACGACAGGAAGGCAAAAGTTGACTGTGCTCCGTTAGACCTGAGAAAAGAGCCTCTCTGCATCATTGCTGGTTCTACACATCGCTACCAGGTAGAGCTAACAGGTCATGTTTATATTATAACTACTCATACTCTAATTTTACTAAGTTGGGTCCAATGCTTTTCAAAAGCCCAGGAAATACTCAGAGCTGCTCACCAGCTTTCACAGAGATTCATGAAAACATTTTGTCCTATGGGAATCCTGTGGAGATAATCCCCACCTCTAGGTCCCTACCTGGTAAACACGCCTCCCACTGGGTGATGAGATTAAGGTGACGGACTGGCGATCAACGAGGTCCAAGGCCTGGACGGCTGATGAGCCAAAGACAAACTTCAGCCTGGGGAGCAGAGAAGCTTCAGATCAGATGGCTGGACTCAAGCCACCTCTGCGACTTGACCCAAAGGATCACCATCGGCAGTTTTTGAAAATTCAGTTCATTTTAATTTGGGGAAAAAAAAAAGGTGATAATACAGCAAAACCCCATGTAATCAATCCCCCAGAATAAATGTTAACATGACCCCATGTAACCAACCCCCCAGAATAAATGTTAACGTGTTGTTTGGATAAAGAAGTCCTCTTTATACTTCACAGTCCTTCCAATTCGTCCCAACTTCCTTCATCCCCAAGGCAACCACATGCATTTGATGGTTTCCTTCCTATTAATGTTTTTATATTTTATAATACACAGTACATATGTGTGTGTGCATACATATATATACACACATACATATATACATATGGTATCGTTTTATAAGTTTTAAAACATAAAAGGTATATGGTAGGCTTTTTTGGCAACTTTTTTTTCCCACTCAGTGTACTTTTGAGAATAATGCATGTATATATTTGTGTGTATATATATATATAATTTTAACTTTTGAATAATATTCTATGTACATAATACATTTTATGTTTTAAATACTCTATTTTTTTTAAAGTGCTCTATTGATGGACATTCTGAATGTTTCCATTTGACACTATTATAAATAATACTCAGTTATCCCCGTATATGTCCCTTGGTGCACATATATGAGAGTTCTTCCCGGTTATGTAAGTAAAAGCGGAACTGCTGGGTCTTAGGATATGTGCAGTTTTCAGTTTTAATGGGCGCTGCCAACAGCTTCCCACCGCGGAAACAGTGCTCCCCCCAGCGCCATATGAGAGTTCTGTTTCCTTCTCATCCTCACCAACACCTGTATCATCAGGCCTTTTCATGTTTGACCATCTGGTGGGTGTTAAATTTGTTCTTTATGGATCAGTAATAAAGGCTATCCAGCTGTTAAATGATGTACCAGAAAAAATGTGATATGTGGGAAAATTCTTAAAATACGTAAGGTGAGAAAGGTCGGGCGCTATATTTTATACCTAGAAACTCTCCATCACGTTAAAAATTTTTTTCTTAAGAAAATCTACAATTACCTCAAAATAAAACATTACATTGAAAAAAAAAAAGAAGGCAATAAACCAGATTGTAACAGTGATTATCACTGGCTGGTATGATTATTGATGCTTTTGATGTTTTATTTTCCAAGGACTTTATTTATTTATTTATTTATTTATTTTTTACAAGTATGGGTTATTTTTATAAACCGGAAGATAAAATGGCTGGGCTGAACTAAAACTAAAAAGTTAATGTTTTAAAGAACCCATATGATTTGACACAAAATAAGAAGACAGCACTAAAGCTTTAAAATTAAAACCTTCAACTTCTTCATTTTCTAACAAAGTCTGTTACTATAACAAACTGTTAGAATGGGAAAAGCATTTAAAATTAAACATAGGATGATTGTCTATGGGCAAAGAAAACTAAAGACAAAATCTGGTAATAACTTTATCAATCAGAGATAATTCCAATTAACTTTAAAAATGGATCTAATAAGAATTTTTTTAACCTGCCTTGTCTACTTTATAACATATTGTGAATATCTCAATGCACTTTTAACCACTTAAAATGGTTATAAAGATTCCATTGTAAAGATCAATTACTTTTATTTTCCCCAAACTCTATTTTTTGGATAATTAGAGTTTATTAAATTTAATTTGAATAATTAGATTGTTTCAAGGTGTTTTTTTTTGCTACCATAAACAATAGTGGATGAATGTGCCCACTGTAAAGTCTTTAAACATCCATGATTAATTCCCTGAGATACAGTCTTATAAGTAGAACTTCTGGGTCAAAGAATATGTATATTTTAAAGCTCCTGTTCCCAGTTGCCAGTTTACCTTCCAAGTTACACTCCTACCATCAGGATATCAGTTATCCTTTCCTCCATGTTCTTGCCAACATCTGGAAGATTCTTACCAACATCTTTTCTGTGATACCCAGGTTTTATAGATGGGAAGTTATCTAATTATTTTAATTTGTATTTTTATGATCACTAGTAAAATTTAGCTTTTGGTAACTTGAATTCTTTTATTATTTGCCTATTTTCTTTGTTTTAAATGTAGTAATATTTTAATAATGTAAAATCTTTGTAAAAAATTTAAGAAATAGAGAAAAAGTTAAAGCCCTTTTCTAAACTGCACCTTCCTCCCCCCTAAGATAACCTCTGGTATAAGTTTTTAAATATAAATGTATATTTATATATGTATAAATATATATTTATATGTATAAATATAAATGTTTATGTGCAGTTAAATGTTTAGTTATTCCTAGGTAGCTTTCACTTTTTTCTTGCTATTGAGAATGTAATTAATGTTTGAACTTTGTGTATGAAGGAAAATAATTATTAGTTTCTGTATTTAAAAAAAATACTTTATTCTCTTGGTGTTTAAAAAGTAGTTATGTCCCCTACAAATGACAATTGTCTCTCTTTGCAAATAGGCGTATGGCTGACTCTTGAACAATACGGGGATTAGGGGCACTGACCCTCTGAGCAGCTGAAAATCTGCGTATAACTTTAAGCTGCTCTCCATATCTATGGTTTAACCAGCCTCACATGGTATAGCACTACAGTATGTATTTACTGAAAAAATCACAAGTGGACACACATAGTTCAAACTTGTGTTGTTCAAGGATCAAGTGTACTTCTCATTATTTCATGTGTTCGTGTAACAGCTACAACTTTTAGAGCAATGTTAAAGTGGCAATTAGGACAATAAGGGAATGCCTTGTACTGTCAAATACAGTGTTGGTTATTCACTTGAGACAGATTTTTAATCATGTAAAGAAAATATTGTTCCTAGTTTAGTAAGAATATTTTTTAAAAATCAAGAGTTGATGCTGAAAGAATTTGGCCTTTAAAAACACATTAATGATTAAAACAAAAAACCCCAAATACAACAGGATATATACTTACGATAATAGATGCTCATCAGGAACTGTAAAACAGGAATGGAAAGAAAGTTAATTGTGTTAAACCAGTGACCATAGACAAAAACATCTTTAAAAGACCATAAACAGGGACTTCCCTGGTGGCACAGTGGTTAAGAATCCTCCTGCCAATGCAGGGGACACGGGTTCAAACCCTGGTCTGGGAAGATCCCACATGCCGCAGAGCAACTAAGCCCATGTGCCACAACTACTCAGCCTGTGCTCTAAAGCCCGCGAGCCACAACGAGTGAAACCTGCGCACCGCAACAAAGACCCAACGCAGCCAAGATAAATAATTTTATCGAAAAAAGAGACAAGACTATAGCCAAAAAGACTTTTGTGTAAGATGGTGGATTGAACGTGGGCATCAAATTTTACTACTTCCCAATATTCTGCTAAACAATAATAAAAGGATTTTTTTAAAAAGCATAAATTCCCCAGGATGAGGACAGGGAGAAACACAGCTGGAAAATAATTAACAAGACCTGAGAATACTGAATCCTAAGAGAGCAATGGGAGAGCCGAGTGTAAATCAGAGCCTGACTTACCCTTCAGAATCTAGTACCCCCTCCTGCTAAAAAAAACCCTCAGAAACTGGTGGCACCAGATGGCTCTGGAGTGGGAAGGAAGCAGGGGGGCTAAAATAAGACTCTTTGAAAGAAAGTTTAAGAAGCTAGAAGGTAGCAGAATAATGCTTTCAGATGTCTGAAGAAATGGTGTTTCCAACATATAATTCAATACCTAGCCAAACTATCAATTAAGTGTGAGGATAGGAAAAGAACTTTTTCAGGCATGTAAAGCCTTAAAAAGTACATCTCGTGCTCGTCTTCAGGAAGGTACTAGAGTATGTGCTCTATAAAATAAGGTAGTAAACTGAGAAAAAGAAAATTGTAGGGTGAACTAAATATAAGGCTCAACTTAGGTAAAGGGAATTCCCCAGACAATAATGGTGAAGGGAGATCTCAGGAGACAGCCAGCCCATAGGAGAGCACACCTGAAGGCTCTAGGAGAGACTCCTGCAGGAACATGAAATTGATAAAACATCTCATTCACCTGAACATCTTGAGTAGAGATTTAGAACACTGGTAAAAGAGTTTGAGGTTGAATTAGGGATACATAAAAAAGTAAACACAAGTATGACAGTTTTGAGAGAAAGCAGAAAGTTACAGGAAAGGAAACGTAATCCTAGCTTCCTGCATGGCTCAGCTGTGACTCAATTTTACATCGTCACACAAGTGTAAACTCAGTATTGACCTAAAGAAATTATCGTTGAAGGGTGGGGGTCAGGAAGAGTGTACGACTATCTAGAACAAAGATTTTTAAATAGCAGAAAACGGTTCTGCTGAAAATAAACGTGAGTCAGTGGTAGTGGTCGCTCTGAGTCTTGAGCATCAGGGGCACCCGCAGGCCCCCTTCAAGACTCTCAGTGTATGGATTAATCCATTCAGACACGGAGCCCATCTCGGGCAACCACTGTTTGAGCTGACAACAGACTGGCTTTCCCCCCACCCCTTCTGGGATCAGAACATGTTTGAATACCTGGCTGGCCTAATCTTTTAAGCACATATACTGCTTTAGTTTTAACTGAAATGAGAAAAGTTGGCTTCCTTTTCTCAATTCTTTAAAAACAGTAACTCAAGATAAATCCTTTTCAAAGTGCGGTCTTTTACAAACAAAAGCCATCCAAGTGAACCAGCAGGGGCAGTTCTGAGGTCTAATCTATTTATTCAATGACCATTCGGACGCTGGTTGAGCAGTTCTCATGCAGATGCACTTCGATCAGGACCCTCTCAATACCGGGGTGTGCTGCGAACGCCCAGGGATGCGGGAGCCTGGTCACAGAGCATCCTCTGCTGGTCAAAGGAAAACAGGTACAGCCACAGCGTCCAGAACCGCCCCCGCCCACCCCAAGTCGCTGCGTCTGCAGCCGGGTTTGCGGCCCTGAAATATTCGCTCGTTGGACAGGATGTAGGAGAGGATTCGTTTAGAGCGAACATAGATTTTGAGACGGAAGGGCTACTGACGAGGTCACTAGAAACCTTCCTCGTAGGGGCCAGCCGCCCCGCCCCGGTACCCCGGGTTTCCGCCCCCGCCGGCGCCGCCGCATAAGCCTCCAGCCCGTACTCGGCGAACCGTCCCGCGCCGCCGCCGCCATCTCGCTCAGCAGCTCCTCCACCACTGCCGGGAGCGTGAGGGCCCGCGCCGCCACTGCCATGACCGATCCCGCGCTGGTCGGGGCGTGGCGGACGCGGTGACGTCGAGTGCGTCCCAGCCAATCGGCGGGCGCTCGACGCCAGGGGCGGAACTTCCTGGGCGGGACTTCCGGGCATCGGGCCGCAGTCTGCAGAGGACGCGGGCGGCAATGTACCGACTCCTGGGCGCGGGCCTGGCCTTAGGCCTCCTGCGGGTGGCGGGGCGGCGGGGCCGGGGCCGCCCGGCGCGCCTGCTGCCGGGGCCGGCGGGAGGCCGAGCGCCCGCGGCGACCGTGCCGCCATGCCGAGAGGTGCCGCGCGGCCTGGGCCCGGGCCTGCTACCGCTGCTGGCAGGTGAGGGGCGCGGGCCCGCGGGCTGGGCGGGCCGGGCGGGCCGGGCGCGGTGACTTCAGCGCCCCTTCCCGCAGCGCTCGCCTGGTCCTCGAGGCCCGCCCCGGCGGAGCAGGAGCGGCAGGGCGCGGGCGGGGCGGCGGCCGGGGACGCCGAGGCCGAGATCATCCAGCTGCTGAAGCGAGCCAAGGTGAGGGCCTGCAGTGACGGTGACACCGGTGGACGGAGGCCCGGCGTCTTCAGTGCAGGTGGAGGCGGCGCCGGGGGCAGCGAGTTAGCCACCGTTGGGGGTGAGAGCGCCGGCCCGGAGAACTGTGCACACGTGTGGCGTCCTGATGGTGCAGCTTAATGCGGGCTGTGCGCGGTTTGGTCCTTCTCTCCCCCTCCCCGGGTTATCGCGTCTCTTCCATTAGGCTGACTGCCGCCACCTGCCCAACAACGTCCACACTGATGCCCGCAGACTGCGGGGTGTGCCGACGTGCCAGCTCCTCTTTGAGGCTTCACCTGCCCCAGACTAACCCCTGATCTTAAGTGCCCCCCCCGACACCTCCCTTCACCGTCTCCTCTTTACTGCTACCTGCCTAGATTTCCAGCCTGGACGCTTCATAGTCATTCTTAAAACTTGGGGTCCCTAACTACCACCTCCTGATATACTTCGAGTCCAGCAACAGATCCTCTTTGGATTTTGCCACCAAATCCAAAATATTTCTCAAATCTGCCCCCTTTTCTCTGTTTCTCCTGCTGTCACCCTGGTCACGCTGCTGCAGCCTCCTAACTCCGAGTCTGGTCTGCCCTGTTGGCCCCCTGCCACCCAGTCTTCGTGCAGCAGCCAGAGTGATTTTTTAAATGTAAATCGGATCATATCACTTCCTTGCCCATAAACCTTGAATGACTTCCCACAGCATTTGTGATAGAACCCAGGCTTCCTGCCGTGGCCTGTGAGACCCTACAGGATCCACCCTACATTGCCTACCTATTTGGCAATCATCGTCAGGCTCACCATCCTCCCTTCACATCTGTTTCCTTTCATTTTTGAGTTTTTTTTTTTTAGAAGGAGTTAATTAGTTCTTTTTATTTTTATTTTATTTATTTATTTATTTATTTTTGACTGTGTTGGGTCTTTGTTGCTGTGCGTGGGCTTTCTCTAGTTGCGGCGAGCAGGGGCTACTCTTCGTTGTGGTGCGCGGGCTTCTCACTGTGGTGGCTCCTCGTTGTGGAGCACGGACTCTAGGCACACGGGCTTCAGTAGTTGTGGCTCGCAGGCTCTAGGCGCGCGGGCTTCAGTAGTTGTGGCTCACGGGCTTAGTTGCTCTGTGGCATGTGGGATTTTCCTGGACCAGGGCTCGAACCCGTGCCCTCTGCATTGGCAGGCGGATTCTTAACCACTGCGCCACCAGGGAAGCCCTTGACTGGCTTTTGAAAAACCATTTTCTTCGGCCTTAGGGCCTTTGCTCGTTCCCTACTCTCTGTTTGGGTCATTTTCCTCACAATTCCTTGTTTGGTTGACTCTTTCTCTTCCTTCTTACCTCAGTTTAACTGTCACTTCCTTGAAAGTCTTCTCTGACTCCCATTCAGGAGGACCCCTTATTGTTCCTTTCTGTTGCTTTTCTTGCTAGCTTTTATCATTAGTTGTCATTAAGCTTACTTGTCCTACAGGGTCACTTCCGGCCTGCAGGAAGAAAGAGGATGTAGGGCCAGCAACTTCCTTATAAGATTTGATAAAAATTACTTACATTCCTGCTGCCTGCATCTGTTGGCCAGAGTTTTGTCATGTGGCCAGAGCTGCAGGGGAGGCTGAACTCCCTGTCACCATTGTAGACATAATGCCTGGTGCATAGTAGGAATTCAGTCAGTATGTGACGAATGAATAAATAACTTCCTTCTGTGTGTTGGGATATATAGCTGTACCCACTTCCGTGTGGTAGCACAGGCATCGGCTTTCTTTATATTTCATTTTCTGTTATTTTCTTTGTTTTCTCTTTTCAGTTGTGCATCATGAAAGATGAGCCAGCAGAGGCAGAGCTGATTTTGCATGATGCTCTTCGTCTTGCCTATAAGAGTGATAACAAGAAGGCCATCACTTACACTTACGATTTGGTAACTCCTCTCACCATTCTGAGCCGTTGATGATTAAGGGTGGATGCAGGAGAAGGGTGGTTAGGCTCCTGATTCATGTTCCTGACCTGCAGCAGGCCCTGAAGCTCTTTGGGTTTTGTTTTTACTAAGTTTTCTTTTGGTTTCAATTTTTATTACTCTTGGGGTGTCACAAGACGCCTCAATCCCAGACAGAAAAGAAATGAATATCATTAATATTTGTTTCTTCAGTGAAGAGTGGATCTAGATTTGGTTTGTCATCGTCAAAGTCTGTGCGCGTATTTGTTCTCACACCGTTGCTGTACTTTGCTACTGGCAGATCAGTGACATACTTTTCTCTCTGGACTATTTTTTTAGCTAGAGGGTGAAAGCAAAGGGGAGTCTTTAGCTTAAACGTTTTGAAGTAAGTAGGAATACAATGCTCTAAACTGAAAAACAACTTGTAATTAATTTTCAGATGGCCAACTTAGCATTTATGCGGGGCCAGCTTGAAAATGTAAGTAAATCACTTTGTAATGTCATGAATTTGTGAAGGGCTAGCCTGAAGGAACCTCTGTTAGTAAGGGTACAGGCTAAGCTGCTGTAACAAAGAGACCCCAAAATAGAGTGACTCAAATAAGAAGGAAGCATATTTCCCTTTAATGCATTAATCCAGAGGTAGCTAAACCCTGAAGATGGGTAGGTACCTCTGCTCCATGAAGTGGCCCAGAAGCCCAGGCTCCTTCTAAGATAGGTCCTCATCTGCGTAAGAGAGCTGGCTCACCTCCAGCCTACAGGAAGGAAGAAGGAGAGGATGGAGGGCAAGCAACTTCCTTATAAAGTGTGATTTAGAGATTGTTCACATTCGTTCTGCATGCATCTCTTGGCCACAGCTTCATCATGTGACCACACCTAACTGCAAAGGAGGCTTGACCTGGTAAAAATTGAGGAGAGTCTAACTAAAAAGATGGAGAGGAGGGTGAATATTAGGGGATAGTTTCCAGTCTCTGCCACAGTGGGTTTGGAAGGGAAGTTAATTTATGAAGTTGGTTTCTACTCATCACAGAATAGTTTTCAAGGTGCCCAGAGGATGTGCAGTCCTGGTATTTTAGTCTGTTTTCCCACCACAAGGTTACCTTTCTCTTTGTATATGTGAGTGTAAGAGTGTGTGTGTGTGTGTGTGCGCGCGTGTTGTGTTTTTCAAGTTTTTCAGACTAGTACTTAGAATCCAGGGTCATCTGGATAGGGGACCCAAATAAAACAAAAATCTTTTCCTTGTGCTTTTAGGCGGAAAAACTTTTTAAAGCAACAATGAGTTACCTGCTTGGAGGGGGCATGCAACAGGTAAGGACGTGACGTAGGATTGCTCCCTAGCTGAAGCAGTTTTCAAAAGTCTTACTTCCTGTAAACTCCACCCACCCCTGATGTGTGCTTTGGCCAAAGAGTTGGAATTCTTTTTCCCTAAGACTGGTATAAAAATTGCCAGTCTTTCATTCACGCAAAAGCACGGTACCTGAGGAATCCACAGTTCCCTGATTCCTCCAAAAGTCTAAAGACTATGGCTTTCAGGTCAAAGTCAGTCTAGAAGTTGATCTGAAATATCCCATGAGGAAATTTTACTTGTTACGAATTTCCTTCATTTTTCTTTTCCCAACAGGAAGACAATGCAATAATAGAAATCTCTCTAAGGCTGGCCACTATTTATGCTGCTCAGAATAGGTAAGTATAGTCAGAATCTAGGTGTGGAAGCAGTCAAGGAGTAGGGCTGTGGGCAAAACTTTGACCCTGGGATGTTGCATACTTTTCATTTACCTGCTAATCACCTGGGTCTCCAAAACTTAGGTGTCACACTCATAGTGCTCCGTCCCTCATCTTTGAAATTTTGAGTCTTTTCTGGGTTTGCCCCTGCTGTTTCCATTAGCCTGCTGAGTGGGACATGCAGCCCTCATACCTCTGGCTGCACCGTGACAAATCTAGTCAAGTTTTCTGTTCCTACTTGAACTGGGAAGGGAAGTTGTACTTAGAACCTTAGTTTAGCTTTTCCTTGGAGAGGAGGGAGCACTGTAAAGGCTTCTGGGGATAATGTATTTTGCTGGTTTAAGGATCAACAAACTAGGAAGTTAGGTATAAAGTTAAATGATGAGAGCGTTGCTGTGGGAATGTCTTAGTGGCTAGCTTAGCGGGCAGCTTTTAAAGCCCGTAGAGATGATCTGGTAGCTAGGTTTTAGGAAGCAATACCTAGGAGTGGAGGAGAGACCTGCAGGTGGGACAGAAAGCAGTGCTGAGTTGAACGTGTTAGATGAGTCTAAGTTGTTACAAAGAAGGAAGAGTCTGCGGGTACACGGGAAAGTCTTTAGGGGACAACCCGGGTGTGTGCCGCGGATGAGAGAGGCCTGGTACCTTCCTTCTCTAGGTGGGGTTCAAAGAAGAAACCCTAGGATATAAGCAGAGAGCTCCTCTAGAGAGTTCTATTTTGGGGTAAATTTAAGGAAAGACCTAAGTAAGCCTGGCTTTTCCTTTGCTTTATCGTTGCTGCAGAAGTTGGGTACCAGAAGTTTGGAATGATACCAAGCCTAGTGCTGTAGAAAGAGTGCTCACTGAGGCCACGGGCTCTGGCACTGGTCCCTGCTGCTCTAGTCAGCAGCTCCTTCCGTCTCAGCAGAACCCAGTCCATCTCCTGGCATTTGGTTGGGCACTAGATGGGCCAGGGCCTCTGAGGGGCTCTGACTTCGAGTCCTTAGAGGAGCTTTGCGGTTGGTCCATGCAGGGGAGCGCTGCAGCCTCGTCAGTCTCCCTGGACGGGTGACCAACAGGACTAGCTGCGGATGGGGTATGAACTCCCAGGGTGAGAAGCAGCCCAAAGATAGTAACAGTGGAGGGTAAGACACATCCGTGGTCTCTTGAGAGGTGAAAGCTGTGCAGTACCCACTAGTAGTTTGCCTGGAAGTTACTCAAAAGTGTTTTTTCATTTTGATTTATTAAGAAACTCATGAGACCAGGAAATGTGTAGCCAGGCCAGGCCCTGAGGCTGAGAAAGGCTGATACAAGTTGGGAGGGGTCGTTGGTAGACATTTTGCTGCGACTCAGGATGCCTTGTGGGCAGCCTCCCCCGTTCCGTGCCCTGATCGGATAGGGTCCCTCCTGCCAAGGTTTGGTTCTTCTGAGAACAGTAGAACAGTGGGGTCATCTGGCAAAGCACGAGAGGAGAAGAGGTGAGCTTGGTAGTGCCACCTGTGGTGAGAAGCTAAGAGCCAAAATGGAAGAGCAGAAACCAGGGCTGAGCTTGTGGATGGAGACGGAGTTTATGTCGTGTTTCTGTGCGTCTCTGTAGAAACCAGCAGATGACCCTTGTTCTGTCCAGAGTCAGTCTCCCTGCTGCCTGGGTGTCCTCTCCAGTTGACTGAGGTCCTGACAGTGGGGCTAAATGCCTTCTAGTGCCCTAGCTAGGAGTTCCCTTTCTGTAAAAGAAACTTGCATCAAAGACCTGTAGCTTGGGAGAAGTGTAGAGCTAACGGACCTCCAGAACCCGAGTGAGGTCAGCAGTTAGAATCCTTACTGCAGGGGCCCTCGCCTCCGTGGGTGGTGTGTCACTTCGAGCAGGGGTGAGGCTCTCACACGTGGAGGAGCTGACCCCTCTGAGCTGTGTTAGTGGGAGGTGAGGGAACGGCTGGTCACGTCGGTTATTGAAACTCTGTCTTAAGTTTACGTTAATTAGGTGACCAAAAAAAACCCAAACTTTTTTTTTTTTTTTTTTTTTTTGCGGTACGCGGGCCTCTCACCGTTGTGGCCTCTCCCGTTGCAGAGCACAGGCTCCGGACGCACAGGCTCAGCGGCCATGGCTCACGGGCCCAGCCGCTCCGCGGCATGTGGGATCTTCCCGGACCGGGGCTCGAACCCGTGTCCCCTGCATCGGCAGGCGGACTCTCAAACACTGCGCCACCAGGGAAGCCCTCCCAAACTCTTGAGAAAGCGCAGATTGACACCTCTTAGAGACTTTAAACACAGTTCCCTCTTCCTGTCTTAGACTTGATAATGTAAACCCGAGCTGGACGAATGAGGACGGAAGAGCACTTTGTGAAAGGTGTGCAGCTGATTGATGCTCTTTGCTTTACAGACAGGAACTGGCTCTTGCTGGCTATGAGTTCTGCATTTCAACTCTGGAGGGAAAAATTGAAAGAGAAAAGGAATTATCAGAAGACACTTTGTCAGGTAGGGAAACCTGACTATTTTTTGGACAGTTGCCTTTTTTGCCACAAAGGGCTTCACTCTTAGGCTGTGGTAAAGGAAACAGAAAGGTGTCTGAGTTGGGGGAGGGAAAGTCACTCACTTTGGAAGCTGTGGCTGTTTCTAAGGTCTCGGAGGGTTTGGAATTAGATATTTTCTTTAAATGACTTGACCACTGGTTGTTGTTGTTTTTAACCCTGTGGTGACATCTTCATAATATATCTGTTGGTTTTTATTATATATCATCTCTGGAAAATTGGGGAGCAGAAAGGGAAGTTTTTTTCTCTTGTCTCTTGGTTCAGCTACCAGTCACAATGCTAATTAAGTACCTTTGGTCCCCAGTGTCCACCAGATATGAGAGAGGAAGTGAAGCTCATGTTTTGTCTGTTTGTCCTCATTGTGGAGGGAAGAGCATGAAGAGTCATGCTGGGAACAGAATGGGGCGGGCGGGACACTCTGGCTCTCAGCCATTTGGGTTCCTCCCTCCCTCCCTCCCTCCCTCCCTTCCTTCCTTCGTATCCTTGATTTACGATGTTGTGTTAATTTCTGCTGTAGAGCAAAAGTGACTCAGTTTTACACATATAGACATTCTTTTTTAATATTCTTTTCCATTATGGTTTATCCCAGGAGATTGGTTATAGTTCCCTGTTCTCTACAGTAGGACCTTGTTGTTTATCCATCTAAATGTAATAGTTTGCATCTACTGACCCCAAACTCCCAGTCCATCCCTCCCCCCAACCCCCTCTCCTTGGCAACCACGAGTCTGTTTCTTTCTTTCCTTTTTTTTTTTTTTTTTGCGGTACGCGGGCCTCTCACCGCCGCGGCTCCTCCCGTTGCGGAGCACAGGCTCCAGACACGCAGGCTCAGCGGCCATGGCCCACGGGCCTAGCCGCTTCGCGGCACGTGGGATCCTCCCACACCGGGGCACGAACCCGTGTTCCCTGCATCGGCAGGCGGACTCTCAACCACTGCGCCACCAGGGAAGCCCACGAGTCTGTTTCTATTTCACAGATAAGTTAGTTTGTGTCAGATTTTAGATCCCACGTATAAGTGGTATCATATGGTATTTGTCTTTCTCTTTCTGACTGACTTCACTTAGTATGATAATCTCTAGGTCCATTCATGTTGCTGCAAATGGCGCTATTTCATTCTTTTTATGGCTGAGTAATATTCCATTGTGTCTATGTACCACATCTCCTTTATCCATTCATCTGTCAATGGACATTTAGGTTGTTTCCATGTCTTGGCTATTGTGAATAGTGCTATGAACAGAGGGGTGCGTGTGTCTTTTCGAATTATAGTTTTATCTGCACATATGCCCAGGAGTGGAATTGCTGGATCATATGGCAGCTCTGTTTTTAGTTTTCTGAGGAACCTCTGTACTGTTCTCCACAGTGGCTGCACCGACTTACATTCCCACCAACAGTGTAGGAGGGTTCCCTTTTCCCACACCCTCTCCAGCATTTATTTGTAGACTTTTTAATGATGGCCTCTCTGACTGGTGTGAGGTGGTAGGTACCTCATTGTAGTTTTGATGTGCATTTCTCTAATGATGTTGAGCATCTTTTCATACGCATTCGGGTTTCTTAATGTGGGTTGAAGTATTGGGAATTTTCAGATTTGCCATTCATGCAGTAGCTCTAATTTCACACTTCCTCTTTGCCTAGAGCTAGCATGATGCTAGAGATACAGCGGCCAACTCTGTTGTCCCTAAAGCAGTACATACGGCTTCAAAGAGTTTTCTGTACTCACGGGTCTTCCAGTTCTCCCTTGAACATAACTGTTTTCCTCCTTCATACTCCACTGAAGCCCCCCTTATTAAGGTCACCAGTTCTCAATCCTTATCTTACCAGCTCTGCTAACTAGCAGCTCAACCCAGGTGATCACTGTCTCCTACTGGAAACCCTTCATTCGCTTGGTTCTGGGACATCTCACTGGTCCCTTGCCCTCCCCGGGTCACCTGTAAAGGTTGCGGGCCTCAGGGCTGTCTTTGGCCCACTTCCCTTTTCTCTCTGCCCTCACACCCTAGGAGACAGCAGTTAGTCCCATACCTTTAAATATCAGTTTTACACCTTCAGCCCCAGCCTGTATGTGAGCTGCAGACCCGTGGGTAAGATTGTCTACCTGACATCCTGACCTGAATGCCTAACGGTCATCTCACACTTAACATGTTCGAAATGGGCCTCTCTTTTTTTTTTCCTGCATTGATTTAACTTTTTTGTTGTTGACATATAGTTGATGTCTAATATTATATGTTACAAGCATACAGTATAGTGATTCACAGTTTTTAAAGGTTATACTCCATTTGTAGTTATTATAAAATACTTGCTGTATGTTCCCCATGTTGTGCAGTTGTACAGTGTATCCTTGGGGCTTATTTTTTGCCGAATAGTTTGTACCTCTTACTCCCTAACCCCTGTAGTGCCCCTCCCCGCGAAATGGGTCACTTGGTTTCTGCCCCGCACAAACTGGTTTCTCACGAGGCAGCCCGTTTTGTAAATGGCACCACCATTCACCCGGTGCTTTGGCCAAGAACCTAAGCATCATCTGTGATTTCGTCCTCATTTCCTACGTGTAATTCACCAGCAAGTTGTACTGAATCAGCCATCAAAATGCCTCCACGTCTCAGCCTCTTGCCCCACCGCTCTGGTCCAGGCCATCCTTGCTTCTTGCCTGGACTACTGTAATCACCTCCTCACAGCTTGTCCTGCTTCCCTTCATTCCCTCAGAGGATTTACTGCCCACCCCCCACCACCACCGCCTGTTTGACACCATCCTTCCACCTTCGCCACCCGGCTCTTCTCTCGCTGTTGTGCATCCCCAGCTCAGTGCCGCCTCGGGGCCTCGTGCCTGCTCTTGTCTCCGTGGCCAGTGGCCTTCACCCAGGCCTCTGCTCGGAGGCCAGCCTGCCAGCCAGTCTTCCCACCTGCGCGCCTTCTGAACCCCTCTCCTCCTCTGCTTCGTCACCCTGGGAAGTAGGTGTGTGTGCGTTGTGTGCTTGTATCGCTGCTGAAGTTCATTTTTGTTCAAGCGTTTTTAGTGTCTGTCTTCCCTATCAAAGAGGGAAAGAGCCTTCATCTGTTTTGTCACTGCTAAATCCCTAGGACCTAGAGTACTGCCTGCTACATAATAGAGGCTCAGTAATAATTGCTGAGTGAAAGGGCCCAGCAAACACTGAAAATGTCACTGCAGTATGGAAGTGCTTTGAAGAAATTCACAAAAGATGTAAAAACAACTTCTAGCTGTCAAATAAGTCACTTTTGAACTATCCACACTCTTGCTATGTTTCATTTATACATTGACTGTAGACAGTTGCTTCAGAGTATAAAGCAGTCTTTTCTGACTCCAAAAGCAATACGAGGGTGTTGAAGAAAATTTCAGACAGCATTAAGAAGAAAATAAAGATCACTCATAATTGTATTAAGAACCCCTGTTTATCTTTTGGTGTATGTCTTTCTAGGCTTGTTTTCCTCTAGCTATTTACATTTTAATAAGCAAATGAGGAGTCACACTGTACATGACTTCTTTGTAACCTGATTTGTTTTTTAAATTGGGTCTCTTTTTTTAAATAAATTTATTTTATTTATTTATTTTTGGCTGCATTGGGTCTTCATTGCTGCGCACGGGCTTTCTCTAGTTGCGGCGAGCAGGGGCCTACCCTTCGTTGTGGTGTGCGGGCTTTTCGTTGCAGTGGCTTCTCTTGTTGCAGAGCACGGGCTCTAGGCACGCGGGCTTCAGTAGCTGTGGCTCGCGGGGTCTAGAGTGCAGGCTCAGTAGTTGTGGTGCACGGGCTTAGTTGCTCTGCGGCATGTGGGATCTTCCCGGACCAGGGCTCGAACCCGTGTCCCCTGCATTGGCAGGCGGGTTCTTAACCACTGCACCACTGGGGAAGTCCCTGGTAACTGCTTTCTTAAAGATAATAATCTATCATCATTATGTGCTTATATTAGTTAGTATATACTTGGGTTTCTTTTAAGGTTTTCCATTCTGATTTATTCATCTGATGACTCATAACAGTGTATGTTGTCTGAATCAGGTGTTATCATTTGAGTTACATGGTGATACTGGTCTCACACATACTTCTTTTGCAGAATTTTTTCCCATTTAGTTTTCACTCAATTTCCACATGAATTTTAGATATTTTTCATGTGAATTTTAGATCTTTCTGTTTGCCCCCCAAAGTGCTTTGAGAATGAATTGTTAGATTTGTGTTATGTTTATAAATTAGTTTGGGGAGGTTGCCATCTGAATAAGTTAGCATTTGACTACAAATAGCAAAAAATTTCAACTAAATGAAGTTTAGCTGTGAGGACACTATTATGTCATGTGACTGGCAGTTTAGTGAAAGGGGGCAGTGCTTTATGGCTCACTGAAGTCCTGAGGGACATGGTCTCCCCATCCTCACTGACACTCTCAGTGTGCTGGCTTTCTCTCCATGCTTTCCTTTTGGTTGATAAGTGACCGTCAGATCCCAGGAATCTCATCCAGAAACGACAGTGTCCACTTCTGGCATGTTTCTCTTAGAATCAAGGTAATTTTTCCTAGAAGTCCCCACCTAGATTTATGCTTGCTTCTTGCTGGCCAGATTGGGTTACATGGCATTTCTAACCCAGTCCTTGGCAAGAGAAGTGGTATTAGCATGATTGGCTAAAACTGATCAGGATCCATTCCTAACAGAGGTTCGGAACCCCGTCTGCTTGAATCATGTGAGGAAAGTGGCTGAGACCAACGGCAGCTCTGCTCTCGTCACGCTGTCTTCCTGTTCAGGGACGTGGTCTGCTTCTCCTTACAGATCTTTGAGGTAGATCTGACAGCTGTTTTGTTACATTTGATTCTAAATGGACACCTTACTAAACTATTTGCTTTTGAGTTGATATTCACACTATTTCCAGATATATAATTAAAGACTTGGGAGGTCATGATAATTGTCTTTTTTCAGATAGTTATACTTCTGTGTCCCTACTCCCTCTCCTTACTAAATTTAGTTCATTGGCCATAACCGGAGAACATTAAGTAACAGTGGTGCTGGACAACTTTGTCTTGTATCTGATTTGGTGCAAGACCGTGTGAGAAGATGTATTATTATGTGTGGAGCAAGTCAGGCTTGCCGGTAACTGGTTAATTGTTCGGTATGCTGCTGGGTAATAGTTAATGCTCATATTTTATTTAGACTTTCACATTTATTTTGTTTTGTGAGATCCATAGTGTATTTCTTGAGCTTCTCATCACAGGATTGTATTAATGTGATAAAATGAACTGGCATGCTTTCTGTTTTCTGGGATAGGTGTGGGGTATTATATGGAGTGATCTAGTCCTTGGAAGTTGTAGGATCTATGAAACCACATGGCTCAGATCTCCTTTAGAGTTGATTCTCTGGCAGCTTTTGTTCTTCTTTCTTTGGTTACTTATACATTTAAGTTTCTTCCATTTTCTTGAGTTGATTTCAGTACCTAGGATAGTGCCAAGACCACAGCTTAAATAAATACCTGTTGAATAAGTGAATGCATGGGTGAAAGAATTTTGGAGACCTGTATTTTCCTGAAAGAAACTTACTTTGGAATTATATTTGTAAAGCATAACTTAACAATATTCTGTTATGTATTCAGGATCATGTTCCTTTCCCAGTTTTTAATTTTGTGGATTTATTTCCTTTTTTTTTTTTTTCTTCCGGTACGTGGGCCTCTCACTGTTGTGGCCTCTCCCGTTGCGGAGCACAGGCTCCGGACGCGCAGGCTCAGCGGCCATGGCTCACGGGCCCAGCCGCTCCGCGGCATGTGGGATCTTCCCGGACCAGGGCACGAACCCGCGTCCCCTGCATCGGCAGGCGGACTCTCAACCACTGCGCCACCAGGGAAGCCCCCTATTTCCTTTTTTTAAGAGAGTTTTCCATTCCTTCCTCCTCTCCTTGAGATGAGAGTTTCATTCATTTTCATAGTTTAAGTAAAACACTTCTGGAGAGTTGAAGTATTTCTGGTGGCATATTTGGTTTCATGAGTGCCTGAAGTCTGGCGCCTGGTTGGAATTCTGGCTTTTCCATTTAGAACAGCAGTGGGGCTAGACAAGTTACTTATCCCCTCCTCAGTTTCCTCATCCATACAATAAGAAAACAGAATGTGCCTTACGGCGTTGTTATGGGGATTACATGCTCTAGGATTGAGACTGAGACTCATTGAGGACTTTGAAGGAGTCTGCTGGAATGTGGTGCATCTGCTCTAACCTAGTTTATTAAATGGTTTAGCTCCTCTGTGTTTACCACTCTTCATTATGAAGGGCCTTCCTGACTCTTTTATTCATAGTTTCTCCTGTTTTTTGTCGATTTTGTTGACCTTGTCAAAGAGCCACCTTTTGGTTTCATTTTCTCTAATTTTTTTGTTGTTTTCTACCTCCCTTATTTCCACTCTAATCTTTTGTATCTCTCCTGCTTGCTGTGGGGTTTATTTTGCTCTTTTTCTAGTTTCTTAGGTAGAAGATTAGGTTGTTGATTCAAGATCTTTCCTAATGTAGGCATTTGCAGCTATAAATTTCCTTCTACTGTGTTAGCTACATCCCATAAAGTTTGGTATGTTGTGTTTTTATTTTCATGTATCTCAAAAATTTTTCTTGTGATTTCTTCTTTGATCTTTTGGATATTTTGGCATGTGTTGATTAATTTCCATATATTTGTGAATTTCCAAAATTTCCTTCTGTTGTTGATTTTTAAGTTCATTCCATTATGGTCAGAGAACATGCTTTGTATGATTTCAGTCCTTTTACATTTTACTGAGAATTGTTTCATGGCCTGGTATGTGGCTTATTCCAGGGAATGCTGCATATGCATTTGAGAAGAGTATGTCCCTTAGCCACTGGGAGACGTGCTCTGTAGACATCTGTCAGGTCTAGTTGGTGTATTTACAGTGCTGTTCAGGTCTTCTGTTTCTGTCTAGTTCTAGACAGAACTTCTGTTTTTGTGAGTTTTTTCTTATACATATTTCTATGCTGTTTAGAGCCCCGGATATATATATCTTCATTGTGAATTACCCTTTCATCAGAAAAGTGATTCTTTTTTTCCTACTTAAGGTATTTGTCACAAACTTTAGCTTTACATTGTTGACTGTATCTTACTCTTAAACTTTCTGAGTAATTTTGTTTTCAGTATGTGTTTTGTAGAAGGCTGTGTTTGGATTTTTTTTAACCTAATCTGAGTATTGTTGTCTTGTGGTAGAGAATCTTAAAACCTATTTAAAGTTAGAATTGAAAGTGATATTTGGTCTAATTTTTTACATTAAAAGCTTTCCATTTTTGTTATTTCTTATATTTTCAAGTCCCTCTTTTTTTAAAAAATAAATTTATTTATTTATTTTTGGCCGCGTTGGTTCTTCGTTGATGCGCTCGGGCTTTCTGTAGTGGCAGCGAGCGGGGGCTACTCTTTGTTGCGGTGCGCAGGCTTCTCATTGCAGTGGCTTCTCTTGTTGCAGAGCATGGGCTCTAGGCGCATGGGCTTCAGTAGTTGCAGCACACGGGCTCAGTAGTTGTGGCACACAGGCTCTAGAGCGCAGGCTCAGTAGTTGTGGTGCACAGGCTTAGTTACTCCATGGCATGTGAGATCTTCCTGGACCAGGGCTCGAGCCCATGTCCCCTGCATTGGCAGGAGGATTCTTAACCACTGCACCACCAGGGAAGTCCCTTCAAGTCCCTCTTACAGGGACGATTTTCTCACTAAACCTCCATTTATATTTTGAAAGGAAGGCACATCTATGGTCTCCAGTTCTATTAAAGGGTAACCTAAAAATTTCTAAAAGACATATTTGACTCAGAAAAAAAATTGTTTTCAGTTTCTTCTGTAAGATGAAGTGACTACAATTTAACATTCTCCTACCTCTCCCCACTTGTTTTTTCTCTGTGCTCTGGAATTTTAGATCTAGTGGGACTTTTTTTTTGCGGTACGCGGGCCTCTCACTGTTGTGGCCTCTCCCGTTGTGGAGCACAGGCTCCGGACGCGCAGGCTCAGTGGCCATGGCTCACGTGCACAGCCACTCCGCGGCATGTGGGATCCTCCCGGACTGGGGCACGAACCCGTGTCCCCTGCATTGGCAGGCGGACTCTCAACCAGGGAAGCCCCTCTAGTGGGACTTTTTGCAGAGAATTCTGAGGCCAACTTATCTGCCTTCTTTTTTATATATAAATTTATTCATTTGTTGGCTGTGTTGGGTCTTCGTTGCTGCACACAGGCTTTCTCCAGTTGCCGCGAGTGGGGGCTACTCTTCGTTGTGGTGCACGGGCTTCTCATTGTCGTGGTTTCTCTTGTTGCAGAGCAGAGGCTCTAGGTGCGTGGGATTCAGTAGCTGTGGTATGCGGGCTCAGTAGCTGTGGCTCGCAGGCTCAGTAGTTGTGGCACGTGGGCTCAGTAGTTGTGGCTTGAGGGCTCTAGAGTGCAGGCTCACTAGTTGTGGCACACGGGCTTAGTTGCTTTGCGGCATGTGGGATCTTCCCGGACCAGGGCTCAAACCCGTGTCCCCTGAATTGGCAGGTGGATTCTTAACCACTGCACCACCAGGGAAGCTCTGCCTTCTTTTGTAAATAACCTGTTTTCTCCTGCCTGGTTACTTTGTAGGTGTCAGAAGATTTTTAGCATAAGGTTAGGGGGTTGGTGTCTATGAATTTTGCCTGGTCTGTGGTGACCCTTCATTTTAATATCCAGTTCTCTTGAGCTTCTGTAGTGCACCTTTGATTATTGCTACAGTTCTGCCTTGCTGTGGTTTTTTATTCAGGAGTGTCGTTTACCTGTATGTTGGACTCTTTCTTCTCTGTTCTGTAATATAAATTTATTCTCTCCTCTCAGGTTCTTGTCTGTATTTTGGGAATTTTTCCAGTGTGTATTCCATATTATTGACTTATTCAGAAAAGTCAGTTCTGTCCTTTTCTTCTTCTGGTATGTTTGTTTTGTTTTGTTTAAGATTTCAAGCAAAAATAAAGAGTGGAGACTTTAACAAACACCTGTACACTTTCCCCATAGCTTTGTCAAGTCTAAGTATTTTACCATATGTGCTTCAGGTGATGATTGGGGCAGGGAGGGGGGAGTTTAAACCCCTGTGTACTCCTGCTTGATGTAACTAGCAGGTAAACCATCTATTTACTTGGCTTTGGTCTTTATCATTCTTATGCCTGTTTATTACACTTGTATACATCAATAAACAATATGTTTATTGTTTTTAAACTTTTTATGGACTAATATGTTTTTAAACTTTTTATGAATGGCATCATACTGTACAATTGTTTCTGCAGTTTATTTTTTCACTTATCATATTGCAGAGATTTATCCAGATTGATACTTAAAGCATCAGGGTTTTTTGACACAAAGGCCCTGTTTGCTTGCCACGCTGTCTGTCTGTCCAGAAGGGATGACTTTCTTTACTTAGCCCCTGGGGTGGGGGTGAGGGGTGAGGTTGTGCTTTTTTTCCATCCTGGAAAGGAGGGATACAGCTAGAGGTGGCCCTGACACCCCATTGTGGGCATGTACTCACTTCTCCTGTTGATGGACATGTAGGTTCTACCTGTTTTGCTGTAGAAAATAATGCTTGGACCTGTGTCTCTGTGCACACATACAGGATGTTCCCTAGGGGTACACCTAGGAGTGGAATTGCCGGGGTGCAAATACTAGACATTACCAAATCTCTTATCAGTGCTTTTACTGGTTTACATTTTCAGTGGCAGTGTGTTAGCATTCTTGTTGCTCTATATCTTTATTATTGGACTTAAATTTTTGCATGATCTGGTGGATCTGATGGAGTGTCATTGTGGCTTCAGTGCATGTTTCTCTGATTACTAGTGAGATACAGAACATCTTTTCATGTATTTATTGGCCATTCAGATTTCCTGTTCTGAAAACTGTCTCTTTATCCCCTTTGCTTATTTTTTGGAAGGGTTGTCTTTTTCTGAATGATTTGTAAAGAGTTCTCAGCTTAATGTCTTTGAGCATCTTTTTTTGAGCATCTATTTTGTTGGTTACATTATCTCTTTGTGACCTTGTCTTTGCACTTTAGGGCATTTGACAGAGATTGATTAATTCTATTGAATGTAATAGAATCTTTTGATATTTTCCTTTATAGTTTGTGTTTTCTGAGTCTTGTTTAATAAAATCCTTCACTCTTCTAAGGTCAGAAAGATAGTCTCTTCTAAATATTTTGCTTTTTTACATTTAGTCTTCAATTATGTGGAATTTATTTGTAATATGGTGTGAGGTAATGATATGATTCTTTCCTCCCTCAAGCACGGATTTTAGCTGAGGACTGTTTTATTAGTGCATCGGTTTCTCACTGGTTTGTAATGACATCTCTGTACTGAGCTTTCATAGATATATGCAGTGTTGTGTTGTTACTTCTGTAATTAAAACTTTTAGTTTTATTGTATTTTCCTTATTTAGTTCAGTACCTTCATGTTTCTAGTCATTTCTTTTTATATATGTTCATTCATTCAACCGGTCAGTCAAGAAATAACTGATTGAATGCCTGTGACATGCCAGGCGTATTACTAGGCACTGAGGTACAGCTGTAAATAAAGCCTGAAGGACGCCTCCTCAATTTCTAGTGAAGGAAAAACACACAATAAACACTATCCACTAACTTAATAACATATCCAAAAATGATAAAGGGCTACATAGATAAGTTTATGAGGAAATATGTATTTAGGGGAGAGGTGGGGCAGTACAGTATTATATAGAGGGGTCAGGAAAGGCCCGACTGGTAAGAAACCTGAAGGGGAGTGAGTAAGCCAAGTGGTCATCGCTGAGGGAGGAAAGTTACAGGCAGAGGGGCGGCCAGTGCAAGGCTCTGAGGTGGAGCATACCTGACGTCTGAGTCAGCATTTGGCCTTACTTAGTTTCTAGTCTGGGATCACTCAGTTATCTTGAGGGGAAGACCTCCTTTTTATTGTCTGCTGATTTCCATTTCTGATGCATCTTCATGCTTACATACTTGGGGTTATAAATTCATCTTCAGCGGGGTTCGAGAAGTGAGTCTCCAGGCTGGTTTTGTTTGTTTCTTCCGGGCACTTGGGTCCGAGCCTAAATGGATGATACAGATTTAGACGTCACACTGCGTGGGCACAGGCCTGTGATACAGCTTTCCATGCAGTCGTTGTTCCCTTCTAGATCCCTCTTTGGCCATTCAGGCTTCTCTTGCAGCCTCTGGGGAACATCCTGGTTTTATGCAGGGGCTTCACATCTGGTTCTCTGTTCTGCACAAGGTGAAGAATCCAATTCTGGATTCAGAGACACTCAGGCCACCCACAGAACCAACCAGAACTGGGCTTCTCCTGCATCAACACACATGCTTTCCACTTCGGGTTTTAGCTTATTTCCAATTTCTGGCCCTTGGGATCTCCTTCTCTCGGGAACTCAGCTGTACATGTAAAAGGCTATTCGTTATAAGATTTGAAGCAGAAGGGTTTTCAGATTATCAGTCATGTTACTGGAACCAAAAACTCCTTCCACTGATCCCATTAGTGGTCTCGGGAAGTGCCGATGGGGTGATCGGTTAGGTAATGAGAGATTCAGCTTAGCAGAAACTCTAGGATGTTCCTCGAACTTGGGTGGCAAATACCTTTAGGTTCAAAGACCCTGTAGACTTTCCTAGATTATTATTGGTGGTGGGCGGGGGAACTAGATGCCCGTGCTCACGTTTTCTTAAGTTCTAGATGCTCTTTTTCTTACTGATGGGGAGTCCCTATTCCTGTTTTCCTGAGTGCATATAATTGCTCCAGTCACTTACCAAACTCCTTTTAGTCTGCATTTATGCACGCCTAATCTGATACACTGATACGTTAGGTAGACTGAGCCATTCTTGGTATTCCTGGAACAAAAACTGCTTGGTGTGTTTACCTTTGTGCATTTGAGAATTCAGTTTGCTTATATTTTGAGTACAGATTTCTGTGATGAATCTTGTTTGTTTCATAGACTGATTTTAGGTAGCTCATCTTTTTCTCCTAGGAATAATTTGTGAAAAAGAACTATTTACAACTGAAGTTTGAAGAAATAAGTATGCTTCCCTCCCCCTCAGATTCCAGTAATCCTTTGGGGGAAGCTCTGTATAAATGATCCCAGTTTGTTTCTCAGCTGTTATTAGGTTATCTGATTTGTTCCTGTCTAATTTCTAACAGGGTTTATATTAATATTTCAAAGAACCATGTTTTAATTGTTATTAGTTAGAAGAGGAGCTCTTTTTGGTACTTTACTAAAAGTGTGAACTTTTAACTTGGCAGTGTGCTAATAAAGGTTTTATTATGGAGTCTTTATTTCTCCCTTGGTCCTACTTTTAGAGAAGTATATTGTTTAAAATTTTTTTCATTTTTTTGTTAGTACGATTTGAATGTGCTACGAATTTAAAATGTATTTTCTTCTTAACAATGACAAAATATTACAGCTAAAATTTTACCTCATCAGTTATTCTTTCTAAAAAGCTTTACTATCTTTTCTGCCATTCTAGTTTAATTTCCATTACGGATATCAGGGGTAATTTTCTACTAGAATTGTCACTTTATTCTTGTACTTTTGAGTTATAGTGTTGAACATATTTTCTAATTGTAAAATGTAAAAAGAGCATGCTTTTGTTAATGTAGAAGTATCTAAAGAGAATTTATTAACACACATTCCAGAAATATGATTCAGTAGTCACATTTGAAATATACAGTTTCCAGAATTGGAATAATTAATTTATACATTGTTTTGTGATAGTTTTGGTATATGGTAAATATTTTTGTTTTTAAATGTTCTCCAAGAACATGGACTTTAGTGTATCTGTATATTCTCAGTCTGTTACAAATTGCTTATCTCCTTGGACCTTTGTTAGTAAGTGAAGAGAGCACAGAGGTTTGTCTGTCTTTACCTGGACCTTTGTCCATTACATTATCTCCCAATAGTGTGGATCTTAAACTGCTGATGATTTTATAAGCTTTTGCTCAGCATTTTAAAAAGAGTGCTCATAGTGAGATATATTTTTTCGTTTCAACATTTCCTTTTAAAAGAGAAATATGGTATCTTTACATGTGGTGTTTATTTGGTGCCATCTCACGTTTTGCTTTTTTATATTGGTTATATCCATAAACTTATATATACTTTCTATATTTATAAAAATAATTTTCATCTATATTTTTTGAAAATAAATTTGTAAGGTGATCTATTTAAAACTACTCCTAATTTGGTTTTAAGAAAATGATTATCATTACCTTTTGTATATAACTAGGCCAAAGTAATAACTTTGGATTTCTACTTGAAGAAAAACTTTTTTTTCACTTTTACCTTCAGATATTATTTCAGTAGGTATTTTTATTTGCATTGTTTTATGTAAACTGTCTCTTCAGTAATTGGTCATACTCTTACTTGGTAACATAGTCTTTAAATTCTCTATCCCATTTGTAACTTTTCTGAAACTTTGATGATATGGAAGGAAAGGTATTTGGTGTGAATACCTTTGCTGGTAAAGAAACCCGTCTGAACCCTTTCATTCGGGTGTCTGATAATTGTGTTACAGATTATCTGAGGGCACCTCTTTTTCAAGTCCTTTGTGTAAACATTTACTTTCAGCTGAGCTGTTTGCAAAATTTCCTTTGATCTAGTTCATCACCATTTCCATTTTTTTGTATCATCTCTCCTGAGTCTTTACTTGTGCAGGTTGCTTTTAGTTACTGGTCCCTAGGTCTGTTCTCTGGTTCTTCTCACACGGCATTAGGTGTTTGAAGTTTGTTGTTTTTCAGACGTTGTGTAGTCAATTCTTGCGTGTGTTGGAAGGTGCCATATCATTGCAGTCTTTTACTGTTCTTCAAAAAATGGATTAGCTGTTCTTTAAATTTGGCTTGTGACTTCCCATTTCAGGATTCTGAGTGTTCTCTGGTTCCTTTCTGTAGTGCTGTTTTCATACCTGAAAACTTTTTCATTGGCCCTAGACTTTTTCTTGTTGTTAACTTATTCTTCTTTGAGTTTATCTTCACCTGGTTCTGCTAAATATTATTAGATTAAAATTTGAAACTAAGTGTGGACTCAGACATCATTTAATTGGATATTGAAGTATTGTGTGTTTTTTTTTTTTTTTTTTTTTTGCTATATGCGGGCCTCTCAGTGTTGTGGCCTCTCCTGTTGTGGAGCACGGGCTCTGGACGCGCAGGCTCAGCGGCCATGGCTCACGGGCCCAGCCGCTCCACGGCATGTGGGATCTTCCCAGACCAGGGCACGAACCCGTGTCCCCTGCATCGGCAGGCGGACTCCCAACCACTGCGCCACCAGGGAAGCCCTGAAGTATTGTGTTTTATAAGAAATATGTATTTGGTCATTCAGATGACGAAAAATATTTGGCCTTTATTCATAGTTTCCCAAATCCTTGGAATTTCCTAAGTGTTGGGAGTGATTTAAAGTGTCTTCTGTTATGTTAATGAGGTGACTTGGATGGCACCTAAGGACGGGCTGGTTGCAGGTGGAGCCAGCCACAGGATTAGAGGGTTGGAACCTTCAGTCTTAGCCCCGACCTCCAGGGAGGGAAGAGGGATTGGAAGGTGAATCAGCGGCCAGTGATTGAATCAGTTGTGCCTCTGTAATGAAGCCGCCATCAACATCCCAAAGGATGGGATTTAGGGCGGTGCTGGGGCAGTGGTGCCTGGAGAGGGCAGGGAAGCGCCAGGCCCCTTCCCACACACCTTGCCCTGTGCCTCTTCCATCTGGCTGTTCCTGAGTTACAGCCTTTTATAAACCGGTGATCTAGTAATCTGTGAGCCACTCTAGCTAACAAATTGAACCCGAGGAAGGGAGTCCTGGGGAACCTCTGATTTACAGCCAGTTGTTCACAAGCACAGGTGACGACCCGGACTTGCGTCTGAAGTCGGGGGAGCGGGTTAGCCTGTGGACTCTGGGTGGATGGTGTCAGAATTTAGTTGGATTCTTAGATACCCTGCTGGTGACCAACTGCTTGTTGGTGTGGAGACGCTCCACCCCTTCCCCAGCACACACAGGTGGGTCCAGGAGCCAGTTTAGATGTTAATCCACCTGAATTGTCACCTTTGTGTAACAAAGTATAAGGTTAGGAGTACTTCTTTAGTGACGTGCAACAATCAGTGTGGGTCTTGGTAACAAGAAAAATGATCAGGGCAGGTTGGCCACGTCTCTGCCTCGCTTTCTGTACTATACTGGTTATATCCCAGCACTGCTCTTATTTCCTTCCTAGTGGAAGAGAAAGCCAACACCCACCTCCTCTTGGGCATGTGCCTAGACACCTATGCCCGCTACCTTCTGTTCTCCAAGCAGCCATCACAGGCACAAAGGATGTATGAAAAAGCTCTGCAGATTTCTGAAGAAATACTAGGAGAAAGACACCCACAGGTAAGGGAGGAGAACAGAAGGGCTGTAAGACAAAGCTTCAGAATCCAGAAATACGAAATGGGGACGGTCAGCAGGCGGCCCAGGTACATCCCCCTCCTCGTGCCCGACCACCCCTCCCCTGCGCCCAACTGCTTGTTTCTAGAAGGATTTGAGGCTGCTGATGACTTACTGTGTCTGCCCAGCAGGGCTTACGTGAGGATTGGTTTGCACAGCATGGTATTTTAGGTACTGAATCTTATGAAAATCTTATGAGGAACAGGTTAACACACGCAGATCCTCACCTCCTGAGCCCCACCGATAAAATGCCGGGGGAAGAGGACGGTGGGACTGCATTAAACAAAATTTAAAACCACTGACACAGAATTTAAGCACGGCATGCAGAGCCTTCTGTTAGAACGGTAAACACATTGAATTGAAATCATCTGTTTTGTCTTAAGAGGTAAGAAATGGATCACTTTGTGAATGCTTGGTAACCCCCAACCTAGGACATGAAAGTTCTAACTGGACTAAACATGCCCCAAGGCTGCGAGCAGATGAGCAGGTCAAGTTACTGGACTCTGAATTATCTTCAGGAACGGGGGTTCAGAGCACCCCCTTCATGGGATATCGTTGAGAAATAAGACTACGACAGGCATGGAATTCAAGTCACCAGGTACTAGAACCAGGGCCTGAAGTGCAGGAGGAGGCAAGGCTGCAGCTCTTACTGCCAGCGTTTTGTAGACTCGGTGGGAACTTCCCCAGGAGCAGTGGTGGGTCTCTTCTTCTTCCTGAAGACAGGAGCGACATCGTAGTACAGTACGGCTCCGAGACCAGCTTCTCAAGGGTGCTGAACCTTGAATAGAAGGGGATCAGATTCTGTCACTTCTTTTTCATTTGCTGCTTCTCCTTTGATAATTAGTGAGCTTCATAAGTAATATTCACCCTGTTACCTAGTGTCTAGACTTGTATCATTTTCCAGAGGGTCAGACTGATGTTGTGCAGTGTGAATGATCAATGCACCTGACTTGCTGACGCCCTGACCTTTGCTGGACTGCCAGGCAAGGCGACCCCTTCAGTGTATCCACAGTTTGTCAGACTCCACGTTGACTCTCGAGCCGTGGAGGTGTTTGCAAGCAGCAGCTGCCTGTGTTTCCTCCCGTGTGTAGACCATCGTGCTGCTGAGTGACCTGGCCACCACCCTGGACGCGCAGGGCCGCTCCGACGAGGCCTGTGTTCACGCACAGAGGGCGTCAGACCTGGCGAGACAGGTGGAGCACCCTGAGCTCCACGTGCTGCTCACTAACCTGGCTGCGGTCTTGATGCACAGAGGTGCGGAGCGCAGGGCCGGGCTGGCTGGCTGGCCTCGGGAGGGGTGGGCGTCAGTGGATCAGAAGACTGTGCATGGCATTGAGGGGGGCAGTGAGGACAGGATGCTCCCGAGCCGACGGGCCAGTGGGGAGAGACGCAGGGGAGGCGCCGTCGGGCCCAGCTCACGTCCCGCCTGTAGTCCTGCCCTGCCGGCCTGTCAGGCACATCGAGGTGGAAACGTTTGCAGTGGCACCTTGTTTCTGTAGTGCTTTACAGGTTTCTAAATGTCTCACACGCAGCTTAATTTGTTCCTCACGGAGCTCGTGCGACAGGGCAGCTTGATGGGCATACTCTGCCATTCTGCTCAGAAACCTGCAACGACAGGTCTCTCACCTGAACCACCGTGGGCGAAGGCCTTAGCCACTGGAGTGTGCCAGGAAGGGCTCCATGAGGTCCCGGGGGTCACGGGGTGAAACAAGGCCCCATGCCATGAGCTAGACTTGTCCCATCACTTGTGCTTTCTCTTCAAAATCTCTTTCAGAATCATGGTGAAACATACATTTTCTTTATTCTTCCTTCTTTCCGGGTTATTTTAGAACGATATGCACAAGCAGAAGAGATCTACCGGGAAGCACTGAAGCGAGCAAAGCTGAAAAGAGATGAGGTTTCTGTGCAGCACATCAGGGAAGAGCTGGCCGGGCTGTCAAGGAAAAGGAGGCCTTTGTCGTAGCCTTGCCGAGCTCTGGGCCCCTTTCTGTCATAGCGAATTTATGGTAACACCTCTCATTCCAGTCCCAGTGGCACCCTGATCAATGGCTTAAATCCTTTGTCCTCGATACTCAAGTCTCCTCAACTTAGCCTTGCTGGAGGACAAGCTGTACACACTGTGTGCACTGCCGCGTTTGCTTTGCGAAGAAAACTGCCCGACCTGATTTTGCTTCTGCGACGGGTGTCAGTTAATGCTTTCCGTTGCAGCAGACGGCTGGTTAGGTGCTGTCCATGCTGGTCCGAGAATAACTCTAGATTAAGAGGGGCCAGTTCCCCTCTGGGGTGGGGTCTGGCATTTCAGCCAGGCGTCTGTCCTGTAAGATTTTTGTCCACTGATTTGCTGCCTTCTCTCATCAATACCTGGCAGACCAGAGCTACCGGTCTCATGGCAAAGGGGGATGACGGTGAGTTATTTTCTCTTATAATTTATCTCCTGAAGCCCAGTGTGGGATTTAACGTGTAAAAAAGTAGTATCTTGGCTTACCAGCAGCATGAAGTTTTAAAGTGGGAATTAGGCACTTGAAAGTATAGCACCCATTTGATTATAAATAAAAGCGAACTTTATGTTTTTGTATGTATCATCTGGTTATATACAACTGTGAAAAAAGGAGGGCAAGGAATGACGACCCCCTGCATCCCTGCTCTCTGAGCATTCACTCCTCTGCATCCGGTCATGGGTGTCCCCAAACCCTCTGACTCTGAGTGGGGCCCTGTAGGTGTAGTGTTGAAAGCTTCCCAGTCATTCTGACGTGTCCCACTGGTGCTGTAGAGGAACCAGTGCTCTGGACCCGAGCTCAGGCTTTTGGAGTTTGGGTCTCAGTATCCTCGTGTGTAGTGAGTCTCTCTCAGCCCTGGGTGCATGCATTTGGTGGATGACCTTACCTGGATAGGCTGCTGTGTTGACAGCTTTATCACACTTCCTCAGCGTATGTAAAGTACACAACACGGGGCATCGATGGTGTTTTCACCCCAGCAGTTCTGCGGTTCTTCTAGGTACCACGAAGGAACCCTGTTGTTGCTGGTATGCCGGTGGCGGTGGCAGCGGGGTGGGGGGGGGATAAACTGACAGTTGGGTTCCTGTGTACGTACTGGGAGAATCCTTTCATAATAAACTAGACACTCTGCAATAACAGTGTATGTATTCCATAATCTTTGAGTTTCTCATAAAAAAATAATTTACTAAAGAGTTATAAAAGTAACAATACAGGGATTAGACTAAAACTATCATCTTAACATTGCGGATGCATCCATCTTCCCACTTTCCGACCCAGTTAATTCCTTTAATCACTCAAGTCTGACTCGAGAGAGAAACTTTAACTCACGTTGAGTTTCAGTGCAACCAGTCTTCATTTATTTGTGACTTTAAAAAACTGTCGACTACTCACCTTCTGCACTGAGAATGTTTTTACCTTCTCACAGTTGCAGGAGTTACTGAAAGGGAGGTTTTTCGCTCCAGCTTTTACTGAGAATTTCTGACCCTCCTCAGTGATGCGGCTCCTGGTCCCGGAACACCTGCGGGAGTTTTCAGAAAGCCCCTCTGCACGCGGTGTGGTCACTACAGGCAGCAAAACGAGGAGGACTGGCCTGCCACTGACGGGGCTGAATCCAAAGGTGAACTGTTCACAGTAGTATAAAAACTTGAACTATCTCACTGGAGCTTTCAGGGCATGGATATTTTAAGATAGAATCACCCAGCACACCCGCATTCAAGCACTATGAATCTTCTCATCACGACCACGTGGTGGACACTGGCTGTCTGTCACAGTTCTGTGAACTGTAACTTCGTTCTGGGTGCTAAAAAAAAAAAAGTCACTTGCCAGGCTGTAGCTTCAGAACCCTGGGGTCTCAGCCCGCAGCATCCCGCCTCGGTTCACAGCTGACTTGGCCAGGTCACGTCACGCCGGGGTGGGCCTCCACCTCCCACACAGTCTGCCCCCTCCGCAGGCCTGCACTCTGTTCTGCCCTTGTTCTGAACCGAGGCGGGACCGTGGGTTTTGTCTCCCATTGCGGGATCTCTTCTCCAGGTGACAGCAGGTGAAGTAAAACAACTTGCGCTGTGATGAGGAGGGGTGAGTGGTCAACAGCGGCTCCCTTTGGGTCCTGAGTGGAGCTGCACAGGTGACGCACAGGGCTCTGATCTGACGTGTTCTCAAGAACTAGTCATAGAAAAATACCAGCATCATCTCTTTGGGACTGTTGACAAATAATTAAAATCTAAAATATTACTAGTACCTAAACAAAATTTTAAGCAAAAACCTTAAGTTACTGTTTTTCATTCACATTAAAACTTTTTATGTATTTATAAAGTCGTACCAGCTTTCCAAGTAGTAGGGATTTGACCACTACACCTGATCTAAAACTTACTTTGAGGATCTCAAGCATACGCAGGTGCACAGTTCCCTTAGCTTCAGACAAGTGTCGGCCTGTGGCCCTGTCTGTTGCTTATTTAACTGTGGGCAAGGTACTGAACCTGCATCCACATCTATAAAAAGGGGACTAGACACCAAGGTCCACTCCACTACAAAGGAGGCGCTTAGTCAGTGGTTGTCGGACACCTGCTGTCTTCAGAGGCTTGAGTACTTTCACTTAAAAGCTCAGGTCTACTTAAGAGTCTATAAAAGTGCTAGTTTTTCGTTCTGAGAGACCTCTCTCTCTGTGGCATTCCCCCAAAACCATTAGCATCCGTGTGCTATACAAGGATGCTTCAAGCTATGTTAAAGTTGTATGAAAAATTTTTTTTAATTCAACAAGCAATTATTATTGAAGGGTAAGACTGATCCTCTAGTACCATAATGGGTTTAAAATTCAGTCTTTTAAGTTATTTGCTTCTTGAGATTCAGTGAAATAAAAACATCTGACAAACTCTTGCCCACAAGGAATCAAAGTGAAAGCAAGCACAGGGTGGCACGAGGGGAAAAGGACCGGCTGCTCCCACGAGAGCCCAGGATATGCGGCACGAGCAAGCCTGAAACACTGAGGTTCTGCACAGATTGTAACCTTCTGACTCAACCAGTAATAGATATCAAACTAAAGGACAGTGTAAGTTTTTCCTTTGAAACCTGAGACACCGAAAGGCTTAAATCACAAATAATCTACTGTAGCTAATGGACAGGGCAGTCAGATTTATTTCAAAACAAAAGCTTTGTTGGGCTGCATCAAATGCAGGAGAAAAGGAGTTCTTGGGCGTGGTTAATTACCAGTGTGCATAACAGTGAGGTATGCCTCAAATAAGCCTTTAAAACGTTAAAAACTGAACTATAACAATACCCATGCAGTACTATTTTTTCAGTGCTTCTAATTTAAAAAAATTAAAGCCTGCACTGGAAATTTACAGTATGGCAGAATTTTGTTTCTCCTTTTGACCCTAATACGTTAACGTACAGATTTTATGACAGGGTCTGTGTTAAAAATCTAAACATTTATCACAAGATTTTAAACATCACTGGGAATCTGAGTTTGGAGGAAACAAAATTGGATAAAAGTACAATGCCCGTGACAGCCAACATTGTATAACTGGGCTGTATGAGGTTGTTTAGAAGGCAAAGGTTAAAAAGATGAGATTTTAAAAAATTACCCCCCGAGTTGATGCGCTGATTTGAATATAAGTACACGAGATACTAGAGTGAGGGGAAACACTGCAAAAAGGTCATCTATTTACAGAAGAGTGATTTAAAGACATTATGATTTTCTTTACAAACAGATGTAAGAACAGGAATTATCCACTTTTTAAAAACTCTACATTCCAACCCTCCACTATTATTATGATCCACTGAACTGCCTGTATCAGGGCAGCCTTTTCCCCTCATTTGACTCTTGAAATAAACTTCCATCATTTCGTCGTCATCTGTGGCCCAGGCTCTCCTGAAAAGTCTCTGGGCACAAGTCCTAGGAGGGCAGGCTTTTGGCCTGCAATTAAAACTGAAACCACCAGAAACTAGAGCCCCTCGGCCCCGCCCAGGGGGCCCCAGGACCCCCTTCCCGCAGGTCAGTCGCTGTCGGACAGCGTCTCATACTGCGCGGAGAGCAGCGGGGCTGGCTCCCGATCCCATATCCTGCTCGGCTGGTGAGGGGTGGCGGGGCTGGCAGAGGTGGGTGCACAGGCGACGGGCGCAGGGGGTGTGCTGCTGAGCATCCGCATGGTCAGGGGGTTGTAGGGGAACTGCGTGGAGCCTGCGGGAGAAGGAGGGTTAGGTTATACGCGTTCCGCTTCTGTTCTGGACAGTGGAACCCCCTAATGAGGCTGTAATGGAAGCGGTGTTCGAAGCAGCGCTAACCAAGGCACTGATGTCGGCTGCTTTCAGACTCTCAGCAGCTCCTCACCTGTCGAGGAAGGCCTGTCCTCCCAGGCCCAGCCTGGCGTCTGCCTGTGGTAATCCCCTTCTGAGTGCACAGAGGAGGCTGAGGAGGGCCGTTCAGCTCCCAAGTAGCCTTGCCCCGGGATAGGAGATTTCGATTTCCTGCTGTTTGACTTGCTGATCAGCTTTGGTTTGCAAACTCCTCCTAAAAGTGAAATAAATTATTACTGCTGATATTTAGTAATTATGTTCTCAACTTTAAAATCTACCAAAATGCTGATGATTATCTAATGCTAAGTGAAGGAAGCAAAATGGTAGCATGAAGAATCCAAATCCTAGCGCCTAATGAAGTAAAAAAGTAATAATTAAAAGAAAGCCAGAATTTACTTAGAGCAGCTAAAGTCAAAAAGGGGTACGTCCTCATGCCATAAACTCAGAAACGTAATCAAGGAACTAGCATTTCTGGAACATCATTTCTTTCTTGGCCTTGGAGCACAGAAACTGCTTAAGGAAATGAAAGCTGGCTGACAGAGATCTTAAATCCTCACTTTCTCCTGCCCCACCAGTTTACAGAGGAGGAATAAAACTGTAGAACAGAAGCCCCTTCAGGGCACTACTGGACCTCAGCAGAGCTTGACAAGTCAAGGTGGCCCTTTCTGCTTCTCCAGGCTGTACAGCTGATGAACTCAGCAGAAGTTCACAGGAGTGGGAAGCCCCAAGTGGGCTCTAGAACAAAATGTTAAAAAGATCTCAGAAGAGAACAGAGTCCAGGTCACCAGCAAATGTTTTCCTCAGCCCTAGCAGAACAGCCTCACCCTGCCCCCAGTCCTTCGAGGTACAGAAAAAAGGAACAGAAAGCAACTTTGACCCCTCCAACTATCTGGAAAAAGAAGAAATGCAAATCCTTGATGATAAGGAAAAGAATATAATAAAGAAATGGGCGGGGGCAGGGAAGGTGATTCAAACACTAGAGAAAACTTCGGAATACATGAGGCCAGTTTAAGAAAGAAGCTCAAAGAATAGATAACCAAAATGAAAGGGGCGAAAGGGCTTAGGAAACAAAAGAACAGCAAGGGTCAGAATTGACACGAGGGAAAGGGAATTATTAGTGCAAAGGAAAAATTTGAGAGACAGTAAAAGCAACAGAAAAAGATCAAGATGACTAAAATAATTAGAAGGTTAACAGATACAGAGGACAAAGACTATCCAGCAAAAAGGTAACTCTTCCTGAAATGGAGGGCCCCAAAAAGAAAGAAAATAACTAAGAGGAACATTTGATAGAACATTTCCCTGAATGCAGAAATCAACCTGAAGGGGCAAACACCCTCCTGTGATCAACAGGATGAGGAACACTAACACACTCATGATAAATTTATTGAAATCGAGGTAAAAAAAGGATTCTTTGGGCAGAGAGTCACCACCAAAAAAAGGGGGGGAGACATCTGGTCTTATTTTTTATACAACAATGAATGCCAGAAAAAAGCCTAACAGTGTCTACGGGATGTTTTGAGAAAAGTACATGCTGAATATCATAACCTGCCAAGCCGCCGTCTCAAACATAAAGGCAGCAAGAAGACACTGTCGAGCATGCACCTCAGGATACAGCAGCCTTTTGGAGAAAACGGTGTGAAAACCTTACCAGAAACACCATAATAGAAAGATTATGTAACCAGGATAACTGTATTTGTGTAAGTCACCAATACTACAACCTTAAAACACACTTAAAATCAATAAAAATCGGAAGATTAGAGCAGAGGTGGGAGACAGTGGCTCATCTTTTAGAGCAGGAAATAAATTCATACTGTCCTAAAATTAACATATATGTGTAAAAATAAATAACTGACCCCCCTCATCTCTTTATCTTTTTCTTAACCTTAGTGAGATCGTTTGTTTGACCATAACAGGAAAATAAACTAAACTTAAAATGTTACTGACCTTCAGGTAGTTTTTAAGGTATAAAAGATATTCTCAAAAGATTAAGAAAAAAGGTTATATATACATATATAAAGAGTAGAGTCCTGGTTTTTGTGTGCTTGCTTTTAATAGGATGCATAAAATTATCTCATTCCAATAAGCTGTCCTTTTATATAAACAACACTAGCTTTCTAGACGATGTGATCTGCTTTTTTTCCCTTACTCTATTCTGTGGCTTAAAATTCTTTTATACTGAGCCTGTCATTTTTATTACAATCGTAAGTTACTTTGATTCAAAAGCAGAATATGAAATTGCACTTGTATTACAATTACAATGTACGTGTACAGATAAGGACTAGATGCAAGCAAAAATAAACACTGATATGCTGGAGGGTGACTTTCTGGGTGAAAATTTTCATCCTTTTAAATTTCATATTACTAACATGTCTGAGCAGGTTAAAAAAAAGACTTGGTTTAAGTAACTGAAACCTTCCGAGGTGACTCTGAGCACATAAATGAAATCTCTTAGTGTCCGTTAGAACTTGGGGTATAAATTGGCTTTTTTTGGGGAAAGGCGGCAGAAGAGCACGGAAATGAGCCCTTTACCTGAATGAGGTGACGGGTCCCCTTCCTCTCTCCGGGCCTCACCGCTGGTCACCACTGAGGTGCCAGCACCACCAGGCACCCCCCCCAGGGGCTGGGGCATGGCGACCCCGTGGTCCTCCACTTTGTCTTCAAAGCTCCCCATGAGCGCCTTCCGGATGATGTCCTCCAGCCCCAGGTTGCTGGCAGGGTCAGCAAAGGAATGACCTCGGGAGCTCACGGAGCCTGCAAAAGACAAGCACGACGCCTCTGCCTGATTCCAAGGGCAGGTTGGGAGACAGGAGCCCCCCCAGGACACGCAGCACCTGGCAAGGTGCCTACAACACAGAGCCCACACGGAGGCCGGCTAAGTCCAGCAAGCGTAACTCACAGGCAATGTGTTTTTCTTTGTTAAATCAGGCACCCACTTGTGTGAGAGTTACTCGAGGATGGCTTTCTTCTCTTTTTAGCTCTTTAATAGTTTTGATTCTCTTTCTTCATTTATCTTTTTTTTTTTTTTTTTTTTTTTTTGCGGTACGTGGGCCTCTCACTGTTGTGGCCTCTCCCATTGCGGAGCACAGGCTCCAGATGCGCAGGCTCAGCGGCCATGGCTCGCAGGCCCAGCCACTCCGCGGCATGTGGGATCTTCCCGGACCGGGGCACGAACCCGTGTCCCCTGCATTGGCAGGCGGACTGTGCCACCAGGGAAGCCCCTTCATTTATCTTTTCAACAAGTACTTACTGAATCTCAACTCATTATTTACCGCCACTGACTCCCTCCCTCCCTGACTAAATGATGAGCTTTCCTGGAGCAGTTTCCTGTATGCAGTCGGTATTCAATACCTATTTGCTGGACCGACTGCTACTGTACCAGTTTCCTATTGGCAAACAATGTCTTTTGAATCTTACCTGAGGTGGTGACTGCCGGCAGGTTAAAGATCTCAGTTCCTGGCTGAGCAGCTGCTGTATTTAAACATTCAAGTTAATTGAGATGTGATAATCACGTACATCGAAAGAGATAAAGTCTCAAAAAAAAAATCCTACAATAAAATTAACCTTCTTATTTTCCATGATCTCAACTTTATTTTTCACCCATTAAGTGAAGATAAAGTGAAAGAAAATTTTTTTTTTTTAAAGAAATCAGAAAGTAAGAAATCAGAACAGGAGTACTATAATACAGCCCAGGAAGGAAAGGAACTTTTGCAGTGCTGGAGAAAACACACAGAGGGAAAAGCTGCCCTCAGAACAGGAACCCAGGCTCGCTGGGGAAGAGACGGTGGCTCTAAGAAGACCCTGCAAATATCCGAGTTTGAGATTAGATCCGGGGGAAAGGTGCCCTGTGAACGGCATGAACACGACCACGTGTGTCCCTGCCGTGGTTACCTGGAAACTATTTTTTTGATCCCAGGATGAGATAAAAGATTCTGCCTGTTGGTTCTGTTCATTCCTGCTAACTGTGCATTTTGTCATTTGCTCAGCTTGAATGACAACAGCTGGGACAACCTGGGAGCTACTTGTAAAGCACTGTGCCAGAAATAGAAGGAATTTGGGAACATAAATGGTGTTTTCATCACGTCTTCCAACTCGATGCTGAGACTTTGAAAGAGAAAGAATGTAGGAAGTAAAGTGGGTGGCTATAAACAAGCGGTGTCCCAGAGAAGAATGTGCAGTTTCAGGCAAGACCCCAGAAGGGGGGCCCGTCCGTGCAGATGGGGAGCGCATGCAAGCCCAGACGCTGACTTCTGGGATCAGGGAAGACTGTCCGGGCGGGAGGAGGAAGCTCCAGGAAGACTGCACAGCAGGGACCACGCGGTACAGGCTCCTCACAGGTCAGGAAATGGTAGATGAACTGAACTTGAAATAGCACAGGGTGGTAGGCCCAGCCTGGTAGTTACCACAAAACCTGGGGAATAGGACTCATTCATTTCACAAATATTTACTGAGCGGTTATTTGGCTGAATAATAAAATCACCTTCATATTGATCAAAAAATGGTCATATGAAGACAATTTCATACTGTTCAACCAACGATAACACTAAGGTACTGGACTTAAGATGCACCCCTTCACCTGTGGAGCTCACAGGTCAGCGGGGTACTTTCTGAGGCCATCAGGTCAGAATCACCTGGGGAGCTTAGTAAAGTGCCGGTTTCTGAGGTTCCTGCAGCCCCATAGGCACGTGTTATTTAACAAGCCCTCCAGGTGACTGTGATGGGCAGTGAAGTTTGAGGGCCTCTGGTGTAAGACAGATGGGCAGACTTACGAGAGGACATGGTAATTACTCAGAAATGAGGGAAAGGCAGACAGGCACTCAGGAGCTGCTGAGGCTGACGTGACAGTAGGAGGAAGCAGCATCGGGGTGAAGACCACGGACAGCGCCCGGGGAGAGCGATTTGTGGAGCCTCGTGAGGGAACCGTGGAGGAGGAGGGGGAGGACCAGAGGCCTCTGTGTGGAGGGCTAGCATGGGAAGTCATTTTAGACATTCAAAGAGCCAGTAAGACGTTCAGGAAGCAATGAGGGCAGCAAAGATGTGTAAGTAGAGCTTAGTAGAAAAAGCTGAACTCCAGATACAAGTTTGGGAGTTTTCAGCACATAGTGCAAACCGCCCGAGTGGATGAAATGACTCAGAGAATACAGTGCAAGAGGAGAAACTGGAAAACCAGCATCCAAGAGCCAGGTAAAGCAAGACCTAGCTTCTAAGGAGACATAAGAAATGGTCAAAGAAGTAGAGAAGAAAACAGGGGAAAGCAGTACCTGAAAGCCAAGAGAAGAAAGTATTTCTGGAAGAGGGAAGTGGGTCACTACTGTCAACAGCGGCAGAGAGATCAGATAAAGTAAGTTTCAAAGCATGAAGTTTTTTGCAGAGTAAAGGCACTGATGTCCTCGGTGGGAGCCCTGAGGTGAAGTGAAGCTGTCTTGGTTGCCCAGGGCTTGGATTTCTCAGTTCTACTTCCTGGTGAGAACCCAATGTGCCTGGAGTCCCACGAGCCCACTGGTTCCTTAGTACAACCCTTTAATTGTCCCTTTCCACAATCAGAAATCCCAAACTAAAGCAAATTTTGTTAGTACTTGCCTTACGACATTAATAAAATTTACCTTCTGTTAGATATTTGTATCAATATACATTTTCACAGAGTAGAGACCACCTGTCATTCTCAAAGCACCCAACAGAGCACCCTGCTCGATAAATGATTATCGAATTAATGGATGACTGAGCTACTGCCTAAGGACAATGGAAAACATTAGAAGAGAGAAGAAAAATATAAAGTAGGCTTCTTCAATTCATACAGAGCATTTTCCTATCAAGAAGAATTTCTTCCTGAAGAAGAAGAAAGAAAGAATATCTGTAAGCCTAAGGGCAACTCTGGTCAGCCTTCTAAAGTATTTCTTTTAGACGATTTGTTGCCATTTAAAAAGTGAATCTAGTAATCAAGAGCTAGGATAGCTACACAAACAACAAGTGACACTGTGCTCTTTTTTTCTCTGGGACATTTGGCCTTTATTAATCATGAAGTGTCACAGATCCAAACACACCTCCACCTGGCAGTTTATAGCAGGTAGCCCAGAAATAAAGCAGATTGTAGGAGGCCTGGATTCTACAGGGCATCCCACACAGCTTCTGCATCACTGGATACATGTGAGGAAAGGACCACGAGTAAGCCTGGGTGATGGCACGAGTGCTGAAAACAGCGGGCATGTGCATATCCACCCTAAGGAAAGGCTTGGATGCCCCAGAGCTCTATCCCAGTGGACATTTACCAGCGGCCTGGGTGAGGATGCCGAGTGCAGAACTACTGGAAGCATGGGCTCTGGCGCTGGAATTCCTGAGTCTGAACCACAGCCCAAATCACTAGTTATGTAACTTGTAACAGTTAGGAAACCCCAGTCTCAGCTTCCTCATCTACAAAGCAGAGATGATTCCAGCACGTGGTGTGCAGGGTTTGTTATGAAGATTACAGGAGTCTACACATATTCCCGCTTAGAACGGATCCTGGAGCACAGCAGTGCTGCACGTGGAGCTGCAGCGGCTGCCGCTCCTGATGCTGGCACCGTCCTAGGTGGCGGGTCTAGCAGATTTGCACACCACCCACAAAGACACTGGCAGGGCAGAAAAGGAGCCAGCACAGAGGGCCTTGTCCCATGCTTGGTGGGAGGGACACAGAAGGACAGCAAGGGGAGGCTCAAGGGCAGCTCATCTCAGGAGGCTTTGTATCTGTACTGACATTAAGTGCATTGGAACTTAACAGCACATAGGTTATCAAAAAACCCTAATACGACCCCAGACCCCCTTAAAAGATGAATGTGGTGTGGGTCCTACCACAGTACTCAGAACCTACTGAAAGGCTAAGCCGAATAAAGCGTTTTTCATGAAGAACACTTGGGATGGCAGGAATGCTCAGAACCAGGCCACCTGATGGACAACCACTGAATCTGGGGTGCGTGTAAAGAAAAGACTGGAAGGGCACGACCTGTCTGCAGACAGCTGAGACGGCCCGCATGGAGGAAACGCGGACCAGGGCAGCAAACGCTGGAGGGCTAATCCCACCCCACATGAGAAACAAACGTCCTAGACCCGGCACTTGTTCCGAGAGAAAATGGAGGGCTGCGGAAGGAGGCAAGTGCTTGCTCCCTAACCGGAGATCCTCTCGTGCCCACAGACATTTGGGAAGGAGCTTCAGGATCTGCTGTGCTTGGACAGATGCCTGTAAGAGCCTTCGAACTCAAGGATTACACGAGAGGCAACACTGGAGACACCATTATTACTGCATATTTTATTGGGGTTCATGAAGGAAATCCCACTTACCCATGTCAGAGTCACCTCCACCAGAGGAGTTCAACTTACGAAAGATCTCCTGCTTCTTTGACTTAACCATGGGTGAGGTGTTCTCCAGCTTGGTGAAGAAGGAAGGCAAGTAGCTCATACTCCCTGGTGATCGGGAATCACTCCTGTTGGGGACAGTTAGCGTGTCACCGTCATGCGCTCCTGCCCCGCCCATCCCAGTACCAGGCCCCGAGTCCCTCCCCATCTGTGCTGACAGCCTAGGGACAGCGTGTGACCAAAAGCCAGTGAGGACATCACATCTGAGGACACAAGGATGACATCAGAAAACGAGGACTGGAATAGAGATAATCTAGAACCAAGATTCTTAACAAAGAATGAATGGACCTTAATAGGAACACTGGTCACGACTCTGTCTGATCAACAGCACAGGCACTGAGATATTTAGGGTTACTATGTAAGCTGGGAACTATTTTACTAGCAGAATTACTTTGAAGTACAATAAAATTGTAACTACTAGCACACCTGCCTATAAAATAGCAAGCACTCACACCTAAGCAACAATTAGACTTGAACAGAATAGCTACAATGTAGAAAAAAGTTACCTATTTGACTGTTTTCAAGCCTGCGACCAGTTGAGCTGAGTTTCACATAAAGACTTCCTTTCATATTTCATTGGCAGCTTCCTATACTAACACATTTAGAAAAACAAGTTTCCTCCACCAGCGCAGGACTACCCAGGATCTAACTAGTGCCAGAGACGGTAACAGAGAACATATGGAAAGGTGCTGATGATTTAATCTGGTCCATCACTCAAACATGAGAACACCTACTGTATCCAAGAAAGACAAAGAAAAATGACTAAGACCTGGTCTCTGTCCTCAGAAAACTCACAAGCTTAGGGGAAACACGTAAACGTATAATTAAATTTAACATCATTCCCTTTCCAAAAATGGATTTTGTCCTCATTTCCTTGAAAGGTACCAACCTCTATTTGGTTGCCTATTAATATATACAATAAGTAAATAACTATGACACATTGTTAAGAAATGCACTAACGGTTTGGAGTGAGACAGACCTTGGTCTAAAGCTGGACTCCCTCTCACTTTATTTGATCACCAGCAAATCAAAGCATCAGGGGAGGGGGTTCCACACCAAGAAAACAGCACGAGTTCAGATGAGGGAACTCAGGGCACAGGGAGGGAAGCGTGAGGGTGGAGCGGCAGCAAGTGGGGTGAGGAGCATGCACCTGGCCACAGAGAAATTCAGTGCCACGCTCGTGACCAAGTAAGTGCTCGAGTCCACTTGAGTTCTAGACAGATTGCTGGTGGAAGTGGACCAGGCAGGGGCCAAGTCAAAGGCGTCTAAACCAAATGGGAATAAGAATCTAATAATTCCTAGGGTTGGGTTAGGGTCAGAAACTGCGAAGAGAACACACGGTAAACAGCCCAGCCCAGGGGCTCACTGTGACCCCCTTCCACTCACAGCCCAGACGCCGGGTGCCTGGCAAGCACTCAAGCGGAGTTCAGCGGCCACACAGAAATCTTTTAAAAATAAGATCTAGGATGACTTAACTTCAAGAAGAGTAATGAACAATTATGTTCTATGACCTATTTAAATATTACAATTTTTTCATTAAAATCCAATGGCATTAGGTCACTAGGAAAACAGAAACAAAACGATCCTCCTGACACATGACCCGGAAGAGGAAAAACGCACTGACTTCAGGAAAACGAAAGGCACGCAGTGCGCGCACAGGCACCTCTGCTCCGCGGGCTCGGCTCCACGCTGGGCCAGGAGCAGCACGCTGTCCTGTTTCTCGTGCACGACCGGAACCTGGGGTGGGGAGATGGGCTCGTAGGGCTCGCTAGAGACGTGACTCCTCTCTGGGGACTTTCCAGGCCTGATACTGGAACATACAAAACATTAGACAGTCTTCCCAGGGCTCACCTGCGGCTTACCCTGAACAGGAACTGGTTACCTCATTACTTCAGTCATTTCAAGGACCAAGAGTTGGCAATACGTATCAGAAAAAAAGTGGCCTCATATACTCACTCTGTACCTAGTTATTCTGAAAAAGTCTGTTACTGTTGCTTCATCCAGGCACACGGAGTCACATGACAGACGGTGCCGGGGACAGGCCGCAGCCCGGGCTCTGTGGGGAGGTCACTGCCCAGCACCGGACCCCTCGTGCCCCTGGCCAGCTACTCCACTGAGCCCTCCAGGGTCTTGTTGCTGATTTCGAGCCAGGACCTACCAGGTTACTTCCCCATTAAGTTAAAAGACAAAGGACTTGAGCGCCACACTGACACCTACAATTTAATGTTCTTCCTCTGGACACCATGTTGTAAGGATGGTGTGAGATAAACACTGTTAGGGCCCAAAAGAGTTTTTGGTTTAGAAACTGTACATATTAAAAGCCATCTGTGACCTTTAATAGCTGCTTTTATTACTATTATAGATAAGTATAATTATATATATGTATTATTTGTCATTTCTTTCCCCAATCTCACCCCATCCAATTCTTAGAGGTGGCCATTTTTGACCATTTTTCTTTTAGTTCTTTGGTGGGCACCTCTAAATCATCTAAATAATCAATCTTATACCTTTCTTGATGTATCAGAACTTGAAACAGTATCTATCAGTTTCCTTCCATGAAAGATGAAGAGCTTGACTACCTTCTCTATGTTGTTGCCCATTTTATTTTAATCTGTAGTTTGTCTACTTTAACTGTATACGTAGCATACTCAGCCATTTTTATGTGACTTACAGCATTTAAATTCTGTTCTAAAACTCTAGAAAAACTCCTCTGTGTTTTGCTCATTGACTGAAAAATCAGTTAATGGTGTTTTACAACACTATGGATTTTGTAAACATTTTAAACTGTAAAACCAGCTAATCCGACTAAAACCAATGAAAGAAATGTAACATTCCTCATTCACATGTACAGGTGTAGGGCTTCCCTGGTGGCGCAGTGGTTGAGAGTCCGCCTGCCGATGTGGGGGACACGGGTTCATGCCCCGGTCCGGGAAGATCCCATATGCCGCGGAGCGGCTGGGCCCGTGGGCCATGGCCGCTGAGCCTGCGCGTCTGGAGCCCGTGCTCTGCAGCGGGAGAGGCCACAACAGTGAGAGGCCCGCGTACCGCAAAAAAAAAAAAAAAAAAAATGTACAGGTGTAGTGATGCAGAAATTACAAGTGAAAAGTCAAAAGGATTTTCTTTTCAAAAATGCCATCAACTGCTCAAAATCTATGTAGTACTTCGTATCAAGAATGTACCATGAATGACTCTGCTATAGCTTTCTGTTATTTGATAACAAGTTCTCTTCTTTGGTTTTTTTGTCTTTGTTAAAAGAGAATGGGTTTTCATCTTATCCTTAAGATCATCCAGCTCCCTGAAATGATTATGTCATTTGAGATTTGTTTCAAAACAACCCGGTCTGAGGGTAGGGCAAGTGGGGATAAAATGAAACAAACTGGTCCTATGCTGAGGATCTTGAAGGTGGGCGACGGATGCACGGTGGCATCTTACACTGTCCTCTCTACTTCTGTGTGTTCAAAAAGTCCCACAATAAAGTTGTTTTTTCCCAAATGAGCACATTCAGCTTCTTAAATAAGTTATTCTTCCTCCCTATGTTCTCTGCTAACTTGAGGGGTCGGAAGGCAGACTGGAGAACCACCTCTGCTGCAAACTGAATTGTGGCTTCTGCTGCTCTGGGTCATCTACCCCTCTGTGTGTCTTCCAGATCTTTGCAGAATCTTTGACCTGCTGACACCCCAGTCTTGTTCTCAGTATTTTTATGAACTTCATGAACGTTCATGCTGCTCTACATCAACTCACATGCCCCAACACTTAGTCTACTACCTTGAACGAACAGCCCTGCGTCCATTTTTTAAACTTCCAAATGCAGAGCACTGGGGGAGAAGACATGCTCTTCACCAAGTAGCCCTGCATATAAACGCATTTCCTCTCGTGGTGCCTCTCTTGGCCTCACTTTCATTATTTAATGTCAGCTTCCTAAACATCTGAACATTCTTAGGATTCTGAAGAACCAGGCAAAGTGTCCCGACATTACCACCAAACCACACATTCTTCCTGTCTTTGCAAACCCACAGAGTAGAGCAATCAACTTGTGAATACATAATAAAAAGGTATAGGACCAAACTGCCCAGTAGACATCCCAAGAATAATATACAGAGGAAAAACCCTCATTTACACTTTCCAGGGAACGAACGTAAAATAACTTTAGGTATAAGAAATGAATCTCCTAACTTGGAGATACAAACTGTTTTACTGTTGGGAAATTTACATATGGCTTAAAATAAAGACCATACCTTCCCCTGGATTTGTCCACAAGATTTTCTGGAGAGACCCTTGAACCTGGTCTTTGATGGTGAAGAGACTGAGACTGGGATTCTGGGCTGTAACGGTTTGATGTTTTAGTCCTCACGGGTGTAGACACCAAAGCAGACGGTGAATTTTGGAATGTAGAAGTAGGAGGCTGCTGGGGAGGCTGTGAGGGAACTTGATTTCTAGCAAAATCTTGCGTGATAATTTGCTGTGCGTGAGAGAAGAAGGAATTAGTTAGGGCCATTGAGTACTTTCAAAAAAGTGTAGCGTAAAAAATCTAGACAACTTTATTGTGATTCTACGTGAAATGTGCCTCCTACTTGATCTTTCTTTAAAAAAAAAAAATGGGCTTCCCTGGTGGCGCAGTGGTTGAGAGTCCGCCTGCCGATGCAGGGGACACGGGTTCGTTCCCCGGTCTGGGAGGATCCCACATGCCGCGGAGCGGCTGGGCCCGTGGGCCATGGCCGCTGGGCCTGCGCGTCCGGAGCCTGTGCTCCGCAACGGGAGGGGCCACGACAGTGAGAGGCCCGCGTACCGCAAAAAAAAAAAAAAAAAAAAAAAAAAAACTAGTAAGAGTGAGAAACTTACACAGATGTGATCAGCAAGTGTGATGAGTCGGTGTGTCCTGGGCACCTGCCCCACCCCCTCGGCCTGAGAAGATGGGGGCGGCGGCGGCTGCGGGGAGGGCGACTCCGGTTGCGGCCGATAGTGGTGCAGCGGTCCTTCGTACTGCCTGCAGGCTTCGTCTAACGGGGACAGACAGATGTCTTACTCCAGGGAGGCCCGCCTTTCACTCATGAGCAAAGGTTAAACATAACGCAGAGAAACACATGGAAGGGAATTCATATCTTAATTTTGAAGAAAAAATATTTATTCACTGAGAGAAATCAGAAGACTAGCAAACAAAACTAGTATCAACTATTATCATTAAAATATACACAAAAAAGTCATCAATAATGGCTTAAAAACTGTTTTCCATTAGAGCAGTTTTAAAAGTTTTACATGTTTCTAGACTCATACAAGATTACTCTCAAACAAAACGAGCTATTTCTTAACGTGCTCTGGACAGGCAAGAAGAAGGAAATGTGAAAACACGCAAAGACCCACTTTCTGCCTGGCTCGCCTTCACGACCTCCGGCTGGTAGGCCTGCAGCCTCTCGGGGGGCGGCGCGGGGGAGCTGGCAGGGCTTATCACCTCAATGGCATCGCCAGGTGTTTCATACCGGTGAGAAGATACTTGAAGAAAAGAAAAGAATCTATTTTAAAACTAATCCTATGAAAAGTCTCGGAAGTCCAAGCTCTTCAAACCTATTTGCAAATTTTCAGGTTTTACTCTGAGAAATGTTCAATGGCACCTCAGGTCAATGGAAAAAACAAAACAAAACAACGAGGTCAATGCATGGTGTCAAAGGTCAGTAGGCGCTTCCTCGGACTCCTAATCCTGGCAGGGTATGGAGTTTCCTGAAAGTCTGTGGGCTCTAAGACCTTTAGGTGAGGCAGAACAGAAACAGAGCTTGACGTACTCCTGAGGGCTGGAAAAGAAAATCACCAGGAAACTAATCAGAAGGGATTAAACCAATGAGAGAGTAGATGTCAACAGTCCACTGTTTCCAGTCGTTTCCATTCTGTGGGACAGTCAGCTCTTCTTTACCAGGACGACTTTAAAGCTGTAGATTAAGTAACATCACATAATGATTTTCTCAAATCACTGAGTACGCTGACAAAAATTTCTCCCACTTTTTAGCACCACGTTACACTGTGAAGATAAACAAATGGTAAGGAATGTCTGCAGGGAAGCAAATCACTCCGTTGGGTTAGCAGAAAGGGAGGATGCACATGCCAGGGAAGGGCCCTTCTACGATGCGGTTCCCAAGGAAACTGAGGGTCTATGCAGTAGGGGTCCAGGTACTTTTCTCAGTCCTGCCATGGCCTGAGAGCCGAGAATGGGGGCGTCGGGGGGCTGTGACCTCCTGCTCAGGAACCTTCTGACTCGCGAGTGCTGTGTGCACCTTTGGGTGCACTGAAGCACCTGAGGAAACGGTCAGAGGCCCAAAGGGTGTATGACCCTGGCCAGATCAGCAAGCGTGGCCAGGCGATGATGGGTCCTGGACACAGGCAGAAGGTGGGAATGAACTCTGCTACTGGACCACCATCCACTCTTCCAGCCTCATCTCAACAGCCCTCTCCTGCCCCCCACCAGGCCACGGAAGCTGCAGTAACCTGGGTCTAGTACACTCAGGACAGAAACCTGTTAACGGGGGTGGAAATTATCTTTGGAGAACTAAAATAAGTCACTATATTCAAAGTAACTGATACTGCTCTGCAGTGGGTATTCATCACTGTTCACGAGCCAGCATCCTCCTAATCTGCTCCCCACATCCAGCGCGCAGTCACGGGAGGCCTGGCACCACTCAGGGAGCCACTGTTCCTGATGCCTGAAGGGGGCTGGGAGGCTCTGGAGAGGAAAAACCGGAGGGCACGTCGGCAACTGCGAAGAGCCTGTGGGCTTCACGCAAGGAACTGACTCAGCGATGAAAAGATAAACACTCAGAAAAGCAGCCAGACTCTCTGCTCTCAGACATTCTGTGACGCAAACTGAAAAGAAGTGTTGTCGGGCGATTAGCGAGCATTCGACAGGCCCCAGGCTGGGTCACCACATGAGTGCTGGTGACTTCCCTCCAGAAGGCCTGGTCGTAGAACTAGGGATCTTCCAGATTTCCTGCATGGGTAATACCTACTGGGCTGATTTTCATAGTCCAAGCTAAAGGATGTCTTTCATTTACACAACAGGCTACCAAGCTGCCCCCAACTTGTCTCCAGAAACCTCAGCAATGGGGTATTTACCCAAATAGGTTACGACTAGGCATGGAACTGACTAAACTAAACAGAACAGTGCACTGCATGCTGGTGCACAGGGCCCACAGGTCCCTGTCTCTGACTCTACTCAGTTCATTACTGGAAATGAGAGGTTACTACGTATGGTTAAATTACTTCAGTGTTAATGGATACTCGTTTAAATACTGGCCTGTTCCTTCAGGAATTCTACATAGAATTTAGGCTGTAGTTAAAAATAAATTTAAAGTAACTTTTCTAGCATTTTACTGTAGATCTGTGAATTCTTACACTTAACAGGGTAGACATCAAAGTGACTAACCAGACTTGGTCAAAATCCAACTTGCAAGAAATGCAAATTACCAATAATAATAATTACGAACAAGGTGGTCTCGCTTTTTAAAAAATCTATCTTAGAAAAAGAACACTAGAGGCTTTGGAGTATCGGCCTAAGTACTGAATCCCATCCTAGGAAACGTTTCTTGAGGAATGAGGCCTCGGTAGCGCTGCGCTTCATGACACACCCGTCACCTTCCAGAGCCTGAAGATGTTAGTGGGCTCCGCCTCTATCTCCCTTCCAACCTTATCCCCACAAAGGGCATGGCTTCTCATGGAAAACACCTTGACAGGTACACTTAAGACACTCTGATATTTAAAGAGTCATAATAGCAGAAGAGACACTTTGCACCCCTAACCCACAAAACCTTTCCATTACATTTACTACCAAGATTAGAATTTCTTTACACCGTATGGTTCTGCTTTCCCTAAAGAATCACGTAATTCCGTACTCAGTACCACAGTGCGAGGTCGGGTTGAGATACATACAGCTACCGGAAGAGTCTGAACTCTGGGAGCCACGTTCCCTTGCATCCTTGTCCGAGGCAATCTGCCGGGTGATGATCACGTCTATGAAGTTAGCTGCAGTAATGGTAGTCTTCCCTCGGGTCCTTAGCTCCTCCTCATATCTGGACTTTGGAGGCGGCCCTCTCTCTTTCCCAGCCTCAGAGTAAACTACTGCAGAAGGAGGCTGGGGCTTGCCACTCGGCAGGGCTGCAGGAGTGTACGGACACTGCCCGGGTCTCTTCTCCGCCTCCAGGCTTTTCTGCTCTAGCTGCTGCTCGCTAACTGCTGCTGACCTGCTCCTCAAATTCTCTTCTAACCTGGCAGCTTCATGCTTACTCTCTTTTGTTTTGGACACGTCCATCTGGGGAGCAGACGCTGCGGCGTCCACAAGAGCAGCCAGGGCGTCCGCAGCAGTATTGTAACGGGAGGCCGGCAGGCCCTGGCTGATGGATGGGCCCCCAGCAGGCAGCGGCCTAAAAATAAAACCAAACCAGAAGTCTGTGAAGGGGAGACTCTCTCCCGGGGGCAGGGGGTGGGGGAGGAAGGGAGGGAGGGGAGTGTGTGTGTGTTGGGGGGGCGGGGGGGACGGACGGACTGCAACAAACACAGTGTGCAGCAGGAGGAAACGTCACTCTCCTTAGACTACTGCAGTCACAGATTTAAAGGCGTGTGTGCAGAAGATGGGGAGTTCTGGTCCAAATGTACACAGAGACCTACATGATCCGTAGCTGTGCGCTCGGGTCCAAAGGTGTGATCACGCTGGTTCCGTTGGTTCCCTGGAAAACGCTGGGTCTCTGCTGCAGCAGGGTCTCCTGAGCTCTGACTGAAGGAGACGGGGAGCGAACGTAGCCGTGGCTGCTGGGCCGGCCGGGCTGTTCTGAGCCTGGAGGGCAGAGGGACAAAGAAACAAGCCATAAGGAAGAGGCTGGACGGCATCACTGGGGGATGGTTGCCTTCCTAATATTCCTAAATAGGAGAAAGGAAAACATGGGAAGAAACTTGCTACCCTGCTTTCTGGCCTTTCTAGAAATAAATTCTGTAAGGGTTTTCCAATAAAGATGCAGTAAAACCACACTAGTAATTTGAAACAAAATCATCAGCTACCATTTACTGTCATTTCCATTTTGGTGACAAGTTTCTATCTTGAATCCAAAGAGAAATAAAAATAACACCAATAATGAAGCACTAACACAAATCAGGTAAGTTCATTTCTCAGATTCTTCCTCAAACTCTGGCGTGTTTCTCATTTCCAAACTCAAGTTTGCAACAACTATCTAAGTATCATAATGCAAATAATGCACATCTGCTGCAGCAGGGCCTGAGACTGCCCACCCAGCTGCAGCTCTGCGGCTCCCTCCGCTTGGCCGAGGCTCTTCCACAGCAAAGCTCCTTCACTCACAGGGTCTCAGGTTCCCCCTCTTCACCCTCTCCCCCACCTCCTGGGGTTCTCGGCCTCACCCTGACTTTCCTACTGGAGCCTGCAGCTCTAGCAAACACCCCTGTCTTCACTTCAGAGCAGGCGCCTAGCACAGCCTTCTGAGCAATTTTCTCCCTTCTGACCTCACACCGGTACTGAGTGCCCTGCAGGGCACATTCCTAGAAGTGGGGTTACTATTTCCGTTTTTACATCTCTGAAGAAGCTACCCCTATTTACACTGCCATTGACAATGTGTAAGAATCAGTGTTTCTTCACACACCTCAACACAGGATATTTATCAACCTTTCAAATGTCTGATGGAGAAAAATGGTACTTTATTGACTTAAATATGCATGCTATCCATCGGTGAGATCACAAACATTTTTAAGGCACAGTTTCCTAAAAATCACGTATGAGTTCCACTTGGCTTTCTTTAATTCAATCAATCCCCATGGTTTCTATACAATCAACATATAATCAATATTATGGTGCTACCTCACGATTCATTAAAGCATCTACTATGGTCAGACACTTAGTGATTCTTTAAATTATATACAGACAACAGGTTACATCTAAACGTACGTAGGCTTTGCAACCATTGACTTGTTTGATGTAAATCCCCAGGAACGGTATGAGGAAGTCAGGGGTGACCGCTGGCCTTGGCCCCTCCTCAATCTAGGGGGTCTGTCGGCTGTGGCCGCGGGAACGTGACACCCTCTGGGTCCGCAGCAACCTCTCAGGCGGGTCTCTGGCCCCCTGTGCCCCCCCGCCCCCTCTGCCCCCACCTCTAGCAGCCCTCCTAGGAACATCTCGGGACAGACCTGCTCCTCCGTGCACACCTGCCCCCCGATATCTTGTTCAAGCCAGACTCTCCACTCTCAGTCAGCATCTCCGTGCTCTGTCTGTTCTCCTAAGTACTGATCTGAGTATCTGACAACATGGACATGATCAATGGTTTGATTTCACAGAATATAAAATGACAACTACGCCGTGGATAAGAACACATCTTCCAAAGACACGTCAGATTAGCTACGGCCAAAACAATCACTATCACTTTGTTTTCACTAATCCTGCTCTATCTGAAGTGCAGACCAATCTTGTCTCTCACCTCTTCCTCAACCCCCATTATCTAGTTATTGTGAAGTCCTTTTGATTCACCTTAACAGTATTCATCCAAGCACCTCCTTTCTGGCCATTCCCAGTGTCAACCTATCTCAGGAGACACAGGGACAACACACATGGTCTCACTGTCCTCCTGGCACCAGCCCACACCCGCCTCCTGGGTTCTAACCCATCTCAAGCTGCTCCCATGCAAATGCCCCTCTGATCACACCACCTGCCTCCTGCACTGGACCGTAATTCACACCGTCACACAGCCTGCTAACCATGCTGTCCACTCTTCCTTCACCGCCAGCTCCACAAGACACCCGTCTTCACTGGTCTCCTGTGAGCCTTCGCCCGGGCGACTTTCGGCTTCAGTGAGCCCTGTGCCCAGTCTCTGCAGACCCAACTGCTGGGACCAAATGCCCACGACCTCTGCGCCACTGCAGCCCGCACAGCACCTCCACTTCCGTGCCATCACCGCCTTCTGCCTGGTAACTCTTGGTTGCGAGGTCGCCCCGGCACCCACTGCCGCATGAGCCTGAGGCCTCCCACCCACCTGGCCGCAGGTAGAGATCCGAGGAGGCTGCGGCGAGGCGCTCCCGCTCCTTCTCCCGCTCCCGCTCTCTTTCAGCGTTTGCCGCAGCAGCGAGGTGTGTCGAGTGTCCTGGAAAACACACAAACCTGCAACTTGAGGACAAAACGTCAACGTACAGGTGCGTCAAACAAGTTTTACATTCTCAAGTGACTGAAAGATTTTCAGAAAGTTCCAAAGCTGAGCTGTAGGAAGTGTGTCTTATTAGGAGTCTCGAGTGACTTCAGAGCATGACACAGGCTCCCAAGATCTCTCCCGAGTATCTAGGGACAGATGGCGCAGAGGAACGATAACTAATATTAAATGGAAAACTGCAGACCAAATGCAGGAAAAGGACCCCAAACACCTCCAAGGGCTCTGCTGCCAGCACATGAGCACGTTGTCCACACCAGCAAGGGGTGAGCGCAGACCCACCTGGAGACATGGACGCAGAGTTGTACGGCCGGGGAGGGAAGGTGACCTGTGTTCCAGGAATGTAAGTGATTCTGTCCATGGGGGGAGTGCTTGTTCCCCCTGGATGAGGCACTAAAATTGCCGGGGGCATATTGGTCAGGTCGATGATTCCTATTCAAAAGAAATACAACAAAATTATGTTTTATTTGTTATTCTAAAGATACAGAACTACACCTGGCTTTTTAATTTTGTTTATCTCTAAAACCCAATGATAATTTGCACACAGTAAGACCATCTCCATCTAGAGAAGGATATGAAGTACTGCACCCCACACCAGCACCCAAAGACGTGGACAGAGGAAAGAGGGAGGGAGAGGAAAGAGGGAGGGAGACTGGTGAGACCATGGCTTCAAACCCCAAGCACACTGGTCTGGTTTCAATACTTCAGTGTTGCCAAAACAGCCCATCTCAATGGATCACTTTGTTTGCCTTCCTGGGCTAATGGCTATGGAGAGAAGGAACGGCCTTTTCTTTCTTTCCACCATCCACCCGCCAAGCATTTATCAGAGTGCCTAGGAAACCCTGGGTGCACAAGCTCGAGTCTGCAAAGGCACACACCCCTGGTTGCTGGGTACGGAAGGCCCAGCTGCTGCTCCCGGGGGGACAGCCCTCTGGCCACGTCCGGGCGCAGGCCCACTTGCATCTGCTGTGAGGTTATGTAGTCGTTGAGGATCGTCTGCCGCGTGTTCTCCATCGCATAGAGCTGATACTGACTGGGGTAACCTGGAGTTGGTGACAGCTGTCTCTGGAACAGGTAAGCAGCAGCTGCTGAGGGAGAGGAGAGAGACAGGCGTCTAGTTTAGTCTGGGTAGAATGCATCTGCCAAACATCACCCACAGAAAACGTAAGGAAAAAAACCATCTGCTGAGCTATGTACACAATCAACTTCTAGCTGTCATGGGGCCGGGGGTCGGGGGAATACAGGATTTTGGTGGATTCTTTTTAGACCCTGACATATCAGCAACGTGAATATAAATATTCTAATGTCAGACGTAATGGAAAGGGGGAAGACAGACTAGACAAAACAAGAGTATTAAGCTTTTTACCACTAGAACAGTAGCTAAAAAAAATTCTCCAGTAGTTTCATTTCCAATCTCTGACGTGGAACTTTATTAGATTTTTCACCTGAAGTCTCCAAAAGTTGTGTTTGAAAATAAAATTATTTTTTATAGTACCGATCATCTAATACAACTAAATGGAAATATGTGTGAAAACACTTTGTAACAGATAGTAAATTTACTTTTCTGGGGGTAAGAATGATTAGTCTACTAGCATTTAATTAGCGTGTCTGTTTAAAGCAGAGATTAGCCAGCAAAGGGCCAGGTGGTCAGCATTTGAGGCTCTGTGGACCATTCCGTCGTACCAACTCAACTCTGCCATTACAGTGTGAGAGCAGCCAGACAAAATATAAAGACAGGTGTGGCTGTGTTCTAATAAAACTTTATTTGTACAAACAGGCAGCAGCAGGATCTGGCCCGAGGCTGTAGTTGTTCTGACCCTAGGTTAGAGCGTGACACAGATGCCAGGAAGCTGAAGGTGTGGTAATGAGCAGAACACACACAAGGAACTTAGTGCTGTATGTCAATTCTATCCCAATAAAACTGGAAGAAATAAAAGAAGATAATGCCTCTATCCTCGAAACATTGATCATCCAGCTCAAGCTCAAAAATGGCAAGCAAATGAAACTGCTATGAAATAAAGGATTATGATAAACACTAAATGAAAGTAAAAACATTTGCTTCTGTCTGAAAGCTTGAAGGAACTATCATATATATACATATATATATATATACATATATATATATATACACATATATATATATACATATATATATATACATATATATATATGTTCTCCCTAGAAGAACAAACGACAAGCTTTCGGGAGTGTCTGCGTCCCCTTCCTCTAGAACTCCCAGCTGAATCTGTCAGCTGACTGTGTGAGTGGGAACTTGTGCCTCGGTTCTGGAGGCAGACAGGCCCTGAAGAACCAGGTGTGGGCTCCTCTGAAACTGAACATTCTCAAGCGACAACGTGATGGTACTGACATCACGACAGCCCAGCAAAGACTCTGCACCAACCTGCTGATGGGACTCCTTTCCCTGTGCAGAGTCCACTGCCCGGTGCCCCCAGCATCACCGTGCCCAGTGCGGGCTGCTCTCTAGAAAACCTACACGCTTCTACACCGACCAAAGCCATGTTTACTCAAAGTCAGTGGTGTCTGTTCAGAAGTTCCTTCCAGCTGTACTTGCTACTGTAATTGTGTAACTTAACGAAAAAATCTGTAAATCTTTGAGAGAAGAACAAAAAAAGTGGTTTCTCCAGAAACTAAGTTGACTGCTTTGGAAAGACTCAATATAGAAGCTGAATTAGGTATGGACTAGATAATTTTAAAAGACTGGGAAAAAATCTAGAAGGATTCTGTATTTAGATTGCTTTGAAGTGTCTTTAAATTCTAACTTCACTTAAAGAACCAAACCTGGAGATGTATCATTTATACAAGAGAGACAGTGGTGAGGTTTAATCAGTGGCCCCTGACCTGAGATCAGAACACTGGTGAATGCATGTCTCTGTTGTAAATTGAAACATATAACGTATGCATGTGTCATTTAAAAACAGTTCTTCACATTAACCCACTTTTCCAATCAGCTTAACCAAATGCCATCAGACAAGAGAGCTTTCCACATACCTAGTATTTTTAGTTCTTTAAGGGGTGCTGGTAATATTTTGTGTCTTGATCTGAGAGCTGGTTACATGGGGTGTATAGTTTGTGAAAATTCACTGAACTATATACACTAATGACACACGCAACTGTCTGCGGACTGTACCTTAATAAACAGAAAGTCTAGAAAGGCACACAGGTATGTTATTTCTTTGCTTTCAGTTCAGTTATTACTACACATGGTGCTTACCAGGATCTAGAGCCCGGTGGAACGGCATGGCTGGGTCCAGATGTGTGGGCAGATGGCTCCGGTAAACCTCCCCTGGGGCACTGCCCCTGTGGTGTGCCTCAAAAGGGCTGTGGCTCACTGCAGGGTCTACCCCAGGAACTGGAGACTTCGCTGTGATGCTTTCCCTCTGGGTAGGGGTCAGTGTCGATTTCCTTTCATGACTGGTAGACTTGCTAGAAGAAATTGTAACTGCAAGGAAAAAAACAGGGGCCAACACCACAAATTCTTAAGCAAACTTGTTAATGTTCATTTCTCAACCACTCAAATACAGACCATATTCGTATAGTATTTTGATCTTCTCTTCCCACTAAACATGTAACAGTAATCTTGCAGAATATGCAAATGTGAAGAACTGGCAGGCACCTCTGTGATTTGGAGACTGCCCCCTTCTGGATCACAGCCCGGGTTTACCCCCTAATGCTACGACTAAAAACGACGTGCGACACTCCTCTTTAAACCCTGCTATACACTGTTTCGTTGTCTCTGCAACCTGATATTCTAATTTCTCTTGATCCTGCATGCATCAAACCTCAGCTTGCTCTCCGCCTGCGCTGCCAGCCCCTGCTAGGCTACACTGAGTCTCCTCGCTCTGTACGTCCAGAGACTTTCTTACCAGCATCAGTCTCCTCCCTGCCCCAGCTGCTTCTTTTCTACATGACGGTATCCAGAGAGGCTTGATCGTCCCATCAGTGCTACCAGCCACAACCCTCTATCATTTTAATGATTGTGGTAAAACACACGGAACATAAAATTTACAATTTTAGCCATTACAAAGGCTACTCTTCAGTGACAGTAATACATATACAATGTTGTGCAACCGTCAGCACCACCTAATCCTTCAGATTTTGATAATATCAACTTTGCTATGATCACACAAACCTGCCTGTCAAAACCAAGAAATCAGGCTGGTTTAGTACATCCCCTCACACCCCAACTTGCTCTAACTTGCAGAGCCTTTCCCTCTGCAGGGCACTTCTCCTCTTTCGTAACTAGAGCCAACAAGGTTTGGGTTCACTCCGTGCCCCCGAACAGGCGCTTTCCTCTCCTTCTCCCTCCGTGCCACCCCTCCTACCGCCCACATCCTTCACGCCCACAGCCTCACAGAGTGCAGCCCAGGACCCTGCACGGAAGCCCAGCCATAAATGAGTACCGCAGTACCGTCAAAAATGCTAAGTGGAAGCATGTTTAAGGGCCTTGGATTGCTTCAGGGACCACCTGGTAGAAACCATGCCTTTCAGCTCGCTGATCTACCTGCCAGCAGCATAAACCCCAAGGAGGTGTGGGGTCGTGGCGCCAACAGTAGTACCAACTGTAACAATAGTGCACAGTAACTGAGTCCTTCTTACACACGAGGCACTATTCTTTCCAAGTTCTTTAAACCTATCACCTCATTTTATCTTCAGAACAATCCAATGAGGTAATAAGCCTTAGTATTACACCACCAATTCACAGATGAGGAAACTATGGCACAGAAAACCTGAGGAACGGGTCCAAGTTAGTACAGCAAGGAGAACCCTGATTCAACCCTAAGCAGCCCGGCTCCACAGCTTAAATGTTCAGCCCCACAGCAGACGGCGCCCAGGAGAGAGCAGTCCAGACTGACTTCCAGAAAAGCTCACGGGTTAGCTGAAAATCTACTCTAAGCATTACTTACTCGAGCATTTCTGGACTCCATCACACTCTGCATTTAGTTAAAACATTAGGCATTTTACCTACAATTATGCCTATTTTAATTTGGCAGCCAGCCTTCCAGAGCCCTAGCATCAAGCACAGCCAACAGCGCTTTCGACCACCTGGAGCCAACGCTGGGCTGTGTGCTGCTGGCGGAGGCGGACAGCACAACACAAACGTCAGACAAGGACACGAGAGGAACACACCATCGGGAGCTCTGCTCATCATGGGCGAGCCTCTGGATGCAGTGCTGGTGTAACTCCCCGGCGTCCGCCGTGCGCTGGCGTCCTCGTAAATCCCCGGGCTCAGCTGTGCTTTGGGGGCTTCATGAAGCGTTGACCTGAGAACCGAGGGGCCAGAGCTTACCACCGACGTGTGCCGGGAACGCACAGGCTCGCCTGCTTTCACGTCCTCGTATTTTCCCCGTTCGACCGCTTTTATGCTCTCTGGCCTAATTTCCAGTGGAGGCAGCCCACGGGGCAGTCTGCTAGGCCCCGCAACCAAGGACTTGACGTTGTGCTTGATGGCGGATTGGCCTGAACTGCTGTCAGACTTGACGGGTGTGCCCTACAGGGAAAGAGACAGGCGTCACAGGCAGCCACAGCTCAGCCGCTTCTCCACCGCAGGCCACGTCAGGCTCGCGGCAACGACGGCAGCAACGACGGCTGCTGTCTGTGTGGGTCTCCATCACAGGTCCACTGAGCTGGAGCTGCACACTCTCCCACACCAGAACAACTAAGGGTAAAGCAGACACAAACCTTCATGTTTCCTTCCAAGAGACCTGACACTTATAATGCTTATAAGAACTACTGATAATCATCAGGTCGCACTGCAGTCTGAAGCGGAATGGCTACCTGGGAGATGGAGCCCTCGACCACGGGCCTCGTGCTCTGCCCCACTTCTGGCGTTTTCTGGCTTTCCTGAGTTAAAACATCTTGCCGTGGGATCTCATGGATGGAGCGCCCCATCTCTTTGATGGTGGTGATGCCATCGTAAGGTTTTCCTTTGGTAATGGCACCTTCAAACGCTCGTATGGGCGGACTCTCCCTTTTAATCTGTTTGGGGTACTTAAGGCCATCTTCAAAACTTTCAGTTGTCGCTCTTGGTGTGCCTTCAAAAAAGGATTCAAGAAACATGCTTATTAAATTAATGCCACTGAATTATACACTTAAAAACTGTTAAAATGGTAAATTTTGTTGCACAGAATTTACCGCAATATAAAAAAATGAATGCCTTGCCATCTTGCAGTTTCTAATCAATTTTCGGTTTACAAAAGATCCTTAAATAAATACTCATCGGCCATTCTTTTGCGGGGGGACGGTGTTGTTCAAGATTTAATACATCACTCATCACAATCACAGAACTGTTCTAACATAATGAAGGTGTCTCTGTATTCAAAGATTAGGCAACTATCATCTTCCAATACACTATGTAACTCAGAGAAGAAGTTATAATCAGGATTTAAATATCTAATATTTCAAAAGAGAAGATATCTTGAAAAACAGATATCTTTTTCAGATATCACACACTGCACATTAATTTCAAACTACTTTGCCAGTGAGGCAGTAATGAATAAAAGCAAATGAGCAAAATGTTTACCCTGCATTATAGAACCAGACAGCACAGTCCTTTCTTTGAGGTCAGAGTGAGGGCTCCCCCTGGGTAATGCTCGGCAGATCAGCCCTTTCAAAACAAGGAGGCAATTCCGGAGTTAGACACAACACGGATGTCAGTTCACGCACACTGTTCTTAAGAGGGTGTACTGTTGATAAAAGCTCCATGGAGAAAGGGGTACCATTTTAGATTTGCAAACTATTCAGAAGAACATCATGGAAAAAATAACAAAAGTTGGAAGTACCCAAAATGACATCACCCGTTTCTTTTTAAACATTTTCCCAAATAGAAAATGGCCACAGAAGACATCTATTGTTAAGTCAAAAAGTAAAGAACAACATTTTCAAAGCTAAATCTAAACACCCAGTGCTTTCTGATAGAGGTGAGAGAAAATATAGGGGGATTGGAAATCATTGTTTAGCTCTGAAATATACCTGTGGGAAGGGGAAAACATGAAAGATGGATACCTCAAAAAAAGGTAAAATATATTAAATGAAACATGAAAATCAAAATGAAAGAGATGTAAATAACCTCCTAAGAAGTTTCATGTTATACTGCCAACAAATCTGAATCAAGGAAAGAAAGGAAAGTGAGATTTTTTTTTTTTTTTTTACTACAGAGAAAATCCAGCTCTTAGAAAATTTCACAGGCCTTCAAGATTGAGGAGTCCTTACCCTGTTTTTAGTATTTTATCTAGATTAAAATAAAATAACTGAGGCAGGTTAAGATTTAAGGAAAGTGAGCCACTAACAAAACAAAACCACAGCTATCATTTGATGAATGCAGGTCACATGCTCAGCACAAGACTGCACACCTGTCTCTAATCCTCACACAATGGTAGGTACAATCCCTTAATTTACAGAGCAAGAAACAGACACAGAGAAATTCACCAGCAAAGAGTGAAGTTAGGATTCAAATACATGTCTTTGCTCTGCCCATTATACCACTCTATCTGCCTCACAATAAAAACAAAGTTCTCATGATGAATTTCACATTTTTAAACTCACTTAACTCAAACAGGAATAATCTACAAATTATATGAGCATTCTAACAGTTACCTACGGTATGACCAATTATGTTTAATTTTTACTTCCCTCCACTGTCACGTACCACTTGATTTACATGTAGATATGAACATAAGTTTAAACATTTATTAATATATATTTCATGTTAATATATTAACTATATTTCATATTACATGCATTAGTAATATATTAATATATTTATATGAGTTTCATTTATATATTGATATAAATATAAATTTCAGGTTGAAACGACAGAGACTGAATACAACCTAACTCAACAATGGAAATTTACTATACGAAATTCAATGTATCTAAACAGCGTTCTGGAAACAACACCTCACCCTCCAGCGGTGCTGACACAGGAGACTCCCTCATGGACAACCCTTGCTTTAGAGCTCCTTCCACTGATTCATAGCTTCTTTTGAGACTGATTTCATGAGCTGTTCTCGGACTCCTCGTCCCTTCTCGGGCATTCTTAATATCTGCAGGACATAGACACAAGAATTGCTCGGACAGAGCCCAAGGCCTACTGTATGGTAAATAAGTTATCTTAATTTCATAATCTTACACACACACACAAAAAAAAATATATATATAAACTGGTCTTAATCTACTATATACATCTGTGCAGATGCCGTTTATAAAAACGTTTTCATTCACTCAAATATATTTATTGAGTGTCAGGCATAAACCAGGCTTGCAGATTAGGTTAACAAATTAAGTCCCTTCCCTCGTGAAACTCAGCAGTAGTGGTGGATACAGATAAATTACCAGGTGGTTACACACAGTAACCGGTACTATGGACAGTGGGCTATGAGAATGCTGGAAGCGGATCCTGACATCTAAAAGCTCAGATAAGGGTCACTGAACACAGCACTGCAGTTCACGAAAGTCACTGTTGACTGAGCCAGTGTGGACACAGTGGGCAAAGGGGAGATTCACACCCTGGGTGGGATAGCGTGAGATTTAATCTCACTACTCACAACAGCATGCAATTTAAAACTGAAACTTAAGGATACACCTAAAGATAAATGCTCACATACATACAGACATTAAAATAGTTATATTTAAGCAGCATTTAAATTCAATACTCTTTCTAGGATTATCAGACTATTATCTACTCCTTAATTCTTAACACATAAAATAGGTACCCCTTTAAAATAAAAGTGATTCTATTAAAGTTAAACAAAGATTCTTTTCCTAGGCTAAATCAAATGACCACAGCTGGCGATGTAAGATACCACTCAGGGGACACTTAGTATGGGCTCTGCACTGTTAATCACTTTTCATTGACTGTTTCAGTTAATTTTTCACAAAAGTTCCACGAGAAGTACCAGTATTAACCTTTTTTTACATTACAGAGAGGAAACTTGGGCTCAGGGAAGGAAAACTAACTTTTCCAAAGCAAGCATGTAGGGAACCAGAACCATGTCCTTAGTCACACATTACAACACTGGCTTCAGTGTGGAGGTGCAATACTTACTATCATAAGATAAGATGTGTCCACTTTTGCCTTCATAAATAACATGGCCTTTGGATGAAGCTTCCTCTCGGCCTTTCTCAGGACTGCTCTCTTCAATGGACAGTCTAGAAATGGGTCCCTTTACCAAAGCCTCAGTTGGTATGCCAGCCTGGGACAGAGCCGGGGTCCCCTGTCATCAATTCAAACACAGGCACAGCGTCAATTCAAACACAGCATCACTCGAGTTTACAGGAAACACAGACGCTCAGAAAATGTAACCTGCCACACCGAGAGTCAGAGGAAGCCATGTCCTCAAATAAGAAAGGCCAGCACATGATGGGAAATCAGACACACGTTTTATAAACGTAAAGAAACACTGTACCTTGGTCCTTGAACCCTGCCATACAAAACTTCTTAAAATGCTAACAGGTATATGAGTTGATGAGCTTTCTTCCTCACCTCAAAGTCAAACCTCTATGAAGGTACTTAACTCTCAGAAACAAAATGTGTCTTAAGGCCTAAAATCACGCAAATGTAATAAAGCTTTTTCAAAATTTCTAAGAAAAATAAGTCAACAAATTAAGTTTTAAATTAAAGTACCACCACCTTCTCTCATACTGTGATGAGGGAAAAAGAGCTTTCAGTTACTAAACCGTCTGCTGGGTTAGACCTCTGGTCATCAATAAGAGGGGACAAAAAACTCAGATGCCCCCGTGCTGTGATGTGACTCAAATTAGGTTAGGTCACCCGCGTTTTCACCAACACTAGTCCTCTTCTGGGTCGCCTGTGGCCACGGTTCTTGTCACCCTTCCTTCAAGGGAAGCACTCATGGAACCTCAAGTGCAGAACACTGTGCACAGTGAGCTGCCTGGGTTGCACGGGACAGTGGGGGGCCCAGCCCCAGCCCACACACACTCCAAAACTCAGTGTTCCCAAAACTCCACTGAGGCCACCCTGAACCCATGTGTCCCTGCAGGAGAGTGATGGGGTCCACGTGTCCGCTCGTGCAGCCGAGAGGTGAGCTCAGTGGTGAACACCCAGAAATCCTCACACCCTCTTTGGAAGTGCTCATGTCACACGGACAGACAGATTGGAAAATTGACAGGCAAAGCCCAGCCTCACTTGATCCAGTTCATTCCGCATCCGGTTTGGATACTGGAGTGAAAATGAAGAAGGAAAAATAAGATGCATAGGCCATTTATTTTTCTTCTATTTATATTAAAGTGTTTGCTTATTCTGAAAACTAACATCAGGGGACTGGATAACTTTGGTCAAATGTGAAAGGAGAGATCTGAGAAGTTAGTGTGTAACTTTCCAGATCACTACACACCACATGCTCTATAACCACGTATCAGAAAGAAATCACTGGACTCTTGTTAAAATGGAGATTCTGGGACTTCCCTAGTGGCGCAGTGGTTAAGAATCCGCCTGCCAAGGCAGGGGACACGGGTTCGAGCCCTGGTCCGGGAAGATCCCACATGCCGCAGAGCAACTAAGCCTGTGCGCCACAACTACTGAGCCTGCGCTCTAGAGCCCGCGAGCCACAACTACTGAAGCCCGCATGCCACAACAACTGAAGCCTGTGCACCTAGAGCCCGCGCTCCGCAACAAGAGAAGCCACCACAGTGAGAAGCCCGCGCACCGCAACGAAGAGCAGCCCACGCACCGCAACCAGAGAAAGCCCGTGCGCAGCAATGAAGACCCAATGCAGCCATAAATAAATAATTAATTAATTAATTAAATTTTTTTTTTTTTTTTTTTTAAAAAAAAAAAGGAGATTCTGATTCCATCGGTCTGGAGCAGGGACTGAAATCTCTGCGTTATCCTAACAAGTTCCCAGGTGGTGCTGCTCCTCTGGGGCGCACTACACTCGGTCAGCAGGGCCCTAGGGTTGGCTCTCGAATGGGCACTCGGCAGAACCCCTGGAGGGCTGGAGAACACAGACCGCTGGGACCCGGCCCCACGGGTGAGACTTCAGGAAAACTAGGGCAGGGATTCAACATTTATATGTCTAACAACTTCCCAGGTGATACTGATGCTGCTGCTCTGCAGACCAAACTTTAACAACCACTGTCCTAGGGAACAGAAACAGAAGTCAAGGAGGAGGAACAGAACAGAAAGCTTGTGACAGGCACACGCACAAAAGTACAGGATTCTGTTTACAACGAATTCCCAAAATAGAATTTTCCTTTTCCAGATCTACATTAATAAAGAGGCTAAGGACTGTTTTACATTTCAAACTAAAATTTACATCTAACTGAGGAAAAGAAAGACCTTTTATTAATCAAAATTGGCACCTCAGCCTAAAATTAGAAGAAGATACTTGACTTCTGGTGCTTTTGTCAATACCATCCATATTTCCTGAGACTACAGACCTTCCTTTTCAGAAGGGGCAAAGCAAGCAAACAATTTATAATGATTTTCCTCTCAATTTCTATTTAAGCTGAACACAATGGTAAAAGCTTTGCCAGGAAGACAGTGAGAGTTACATGAATTAGAACTTGTTTCTTCTGCCAAGTTGCAAATAATTTCAAATGAACCACAGTACAGATGATACGGCTTGTGGTCGAAAGGATCACATTACTGTCTCTCTGCACACGGTTTATAGATCTGAGGTTTATCATCACTGAGACCCCGTTCCATAACCCAGGACAACGAACAACATAGTCACAAAACTACTGCTAGAGCAGCCAACACGCTCGACACATCACTTCTGGTTGTCTCATGAATGAGCGCAACTAACCTGGGTGATAGAGCCCCGGAGGGATGGGATGCTCTCCACAGAAAGTTTGCTGGAGGGAGTTCCCCGAGTTATACTTCCTTCTTGAATGGCTCCTGTAGTACCTGAATAAAAACAGAATCATTAGTGAATCACACCCCTGCACCTGCAAAAAAAAAAAAAAAACACAAAAAAAACAAAAAACCAAGCAAACAAAATCAGCCCCTACTTCGAAGAGAGGAAACAGCGGCACAAAAAGAATAGTTTTTGTTTTATTGAAATGTACTTTTAAAATAATTTTGCAATTATTAAAAAGGACTGTAGAAATACGAAATTTCAAAGTTTTAAAGTCATTTTTATACAGAAAGAAAACTTACATTTAGAATTTAAAGGCTCTAATTTAAGAGCCCATCATCATTAAAACACATTAATGACTTCCTTTAATATATTTATTGGGGACCAGAGTTTAGTATTTCTGCCAAACAGCATATTTTACCTCTGACCACTCCTTCATGTTGGGCTCTGACCAATAAACCCTCAGGTTGTGAGTTTTGGCTTCGGGGAGAAAACTCTTCTTGCTTGATGTAGGGCACAGTAGCTACGGACCAAAGCAAGAGAAAGTGAGCTCAAGTGCTGAATCCCTGACTGTGACACTACAAAGGCAGAGATGGCCACGTCCTCCTCACTGACCTGGCTTGGCGGCCTCCTGCTGCCGTGGCAGTCCCAGGGAGATGGAGCCCGCCGAGGGCTTCGCTGCCTCGGGAGCATAGGAGGCCTGATTAGGAGAAGGCAAGTAAGTGCCGGGTGTTCCCTAAAAATAATGTTAAAGGACTAGAATAACACTGTCTTTTCACAAGGTCAACTATATATTTAAGGTACAGGTTTCTGTTTATAAAACTTACCACTCACCCCCCACCAAAATTAAGAACAGCTATTTCTAAAGCAAGAAAATCCCTGACACAGATTGGTTAAATTTTAAAAGTGTTTAAAGGGAGCAAGATATGTCTTCCAAAATTACCATAAATTTTATGAATATGCATTACTAACAAATTACATAAATAAAAGCACTTAACCATACACGCAAAATGTAAGCTACTATTATTAACAACATTATCCCTCGTAAAAATGCTATGGGATAGAAGCACCAATGAAAATGGTGGAGTAAGGACTTCCAAGAACCTTCCTCCATAAAGGCAACCAGAAAACTAGCAAAAATTTTAAGAATCAGCCTTTAAGAACTCTTTTCCAACGCTTTAATCAAAGGCTTGTAGAAATCTGGGAGTATTTATTCAAGAAAAATGGCAGAACCTAGGTAAGAACCATGAGCTCTGTGACACTTGGACTTGCTCTGCTGTCCCTCCCATGCCCCCCACCCCCCAACCCCCGCCAGCTCTGTCTCAGCCTTGAGAACCCACAGCCCTCGATCATGGTGAAAACCAGCAGTCCAGCAGACAGCACAAGGGAAAGAATGGGGTTATCATTCCCAGGTAACTGTCATGATCAGACTGGTCTGACGGTTCTCTGAGAGACTCACTTGCAAAGCTGTCCTTTCTGGCCTGACTGTGGTGGGGAAGAAAGTTCAGGCTTGTCAAAAACTATCAGAGTCAATGGACTAACCTCTCCACTGGCTGAGGCAGGAGAGAACAGCTAGGGCGAAAAAACAGGCTAAACAAAAACCTTAAGAGGAAAAGCTAAGGGAAGAGATATTCACAAGGGATTTGAAAAGCTCCAACATCTTCCTAGGAACCTAGAAGGCCAAGTGCACGTGCAAGGCTGTGTACCTGCCAGGGAAGACACGAGAAGGACATGAGTTCTCACCGCTGGCTGACCTCAAGGCTCTGAGAAAGCAGGAAGTGAAGACTAAGGCAGAATTGTCAGCTGCCTGGCTGAACGTTGAAGGCATATCCCAACATACGCACACACAGCCCCTCAGTAAAGACTGGGAAACTTCCTCTTTCTGGGCACTGAACTCTCTGTCTAATCACTAGCTGACCGCTAATTAAGCAAATAGAGACTTCAGTGGCCACACAAGAATACAGACTTCACTGAATTAGTTCAAATAAACAACAACAAAAGTATACAGCAGCAGCAACAACAAATCCTAGGGAGAAAGGAGAATCTGATTTCCAGAGTTCTACATTATGTTATGTGTTTCAACCAAAAATTACAAGACATGCCAAGAAACAAGAACGTATGATCCATACACAGGAGGGTAAAAAAAAAAAAGCAGTGAATAAAAACTGTCCCTGGGCTTTAGACTTGTTAGGAAAAGACTTTAAGTCAGCTATTATAAATAAGTTCAATGAACTATAGGGAACCATGTATAAAGAATTAAAGAAAAGTATGAAAATGATGTCTCATCATATAGAGAATATCAACAAAGGGAAAGAAATCATAAAACAGAACCACATAGAAATTCTGAAGTTGAAAAGTATAAGAATTGGAGAAAAAGAAAAACTCTCAGCAAACTAAGAATATACAGAAACATCATCAATCTGATGAAGGGCACCTATGAAAAGTCTGTAGTTAACATACCTACAAGTGAAATATTGAATGCCTCCCTCCTAAGATGGGCAACAAGCAAAGTATACTCTCTTCACCACTTCTATTAAACATTGTTCTAAAAGTTCTACCCTAACCAGTTTAATAAAACAAGGAAAAGGAAAGGCATAAAGATTGGAAAGGAAGAAGTAAAACTGTCTTTATTTGTAGACAACACACATACAGAGAAAGTCCTAAGAAATCTACACCCCCCCCAAAAAACAAAAATAAAACCAAAAAACCCTATCAGAAACAGTAAGTAAATGTAACAGGAAATAAGGTCAAGATATAAAAATCAACTTTTTTCATACACCAGAAAGAACCAGAAAAGGAAAATTTTTAAAATATCACTTATAAAAACATAAAGTACATTATAAATAATCAAATTAACTGATAGTAAAGCTAACAAAACATATACAAAATCTCTACAGTGAAAATTACAAAATACTGCTGAGAGAAATCAAAGACCTAAATAAATGGAAAGACGAACATGTGCATGGATTAGAAGACTCAACTTTCTTAAGAATTAATCTACAGATTTAATGCAATACCAACCAAAATCCCAGCAGAATTTTTTGTAGGAACTGACAAACTGATTATGTAACTTATATGGAAATACAAGAGACACAGAAGAGCTAAAACAATCTTGAGAATAAGAACACTGCAGAACTTATACGACATGATCTTAAGACTTACTATAAAAACCACAGTAACCAAGACTGGTGCTGATGAAAGGATGGGCAAGTAGGTCAATGGGACAGAATAGAGTCCAGAAACAGACCCAAACATGCAAATGGGAGAGAGACAAGACTTTTCAACCAACGTGACGGGAATGCAGATCCACATGGATGGATGAGGCCCATCCTTGCCTCACACTGTACACAGAAATCAGTTTCACATGGACCTAAATACAAAAGCCAGAACTATTAAGCTTTCAGAAGAAAATCTAGGAGAAAATCTCCACGAGCTTGAAACAGGCAATGATTTTTTAGAGAAAAAGAACTAGTCATAAGAGGGAAAAAAATATATATATAGACTTCCATCAAAATTTAAAACTTCTACGCATCAAAACACACAAGCCACAAATAGAGAAAAAAAAATATATATATAAAAAACAGAATTTTCATCTGTGATGTATAAAGAACTTCTGCAACCTAATAACTAAAAGGTCCAATAAAAACAAATAATAAGACAGTCACTTCACAATCAGATGTACAAATGGCCAATAAGTGTATGAAGCGTGCTCAACATCATTTGTTATCAGGGAAATGCAGAATAAAACCACAGTGGAATACTACATACCTACTAGTATGACTAAAATAAAAAAGACTGACAACAGCAAGTGGAACTCAGACTGTGCTGGTGGCAGTGGCACTGTAGAGCCACTCCGGAAAACTATGAAGTAAAACATCCATCTACCCAGACATTCTGCTCTCAGGGCCTATACAAGAGAAATGAAGGCACATGTCTACAAAGAGCCCGGTATAAGAATGTTCGTATCAGCTTTATTTACAGCAGCCAAAAAGCAGAAACAGCTCAGGTTTCCATCAACAAGAAAATGGATAAACAAATTGGTATGTTCACCCAATGGAGTATTATTCAGCAATAAAAAGGAAGAAGCTACTAATTACACAAAAATCTGGACGGGGACTTCCCTGGTGGCACAGTGGTTAAGAATCCGTCTGCCAATGCAGGGAACACGGGTTGGAGCCCTGGTCTGGGAAGATCCCACACGCAGCGGAGCAACTAGGCCCGTGCGCCACAACTACTGAGCCTGCGCTCTAGAGCCCGTGAGCCACAACTACTGAGCCCACGTGCCACAACTAATGAAGCCGCACGCCTAGAGCCCGTGCTCCACAAGAGAAGCCACCGCAATGGGAAGCCCGTGCACAACGACGAAGAGTAGCCCCTGCCTGCCGCAACTAGAGAAAGCCCACGTGCTGCAACGAAGACCCAACACAGCCAAAAAAAAAAAAAAAAAAAATATCTGGACGAATCCCTGAAATCATTAATGCTAAGTTAAAGAAGACAGACAAAGAAGAGCCAAAATGTAAGACTCCATTTATATCGAGTTCTGGAAAAGGCAGAACTAACCTACAACAACAGAGAGCGCTTGAGGCAGAGGAGGAAGAGAGCCTAGGAGGGGCGGAAATGGCCCCCAGCCCAATGGGGGCACGGTCACTGGTGGTGAACGTCAGTCAGCCTGACTGAGGCTTTACAATCAGACCACGTCAAGAGAGAGAGAGAGGCCAAGGTCAGAATAAACTAGGGCTTACCAATCATCTACAATTTAATATTAGAACCTTTAAAATAGTTATCCTCTAGTACTTGAAACTATTCCATCTCCATTCATGCTACACTACACTTCACGGCACACGCACCTTTCCCGAGCTAAACCAGACGGGTGCCACTGTCACTCAACCTGGGCACCTGACTCCAATAAACTTCCTGTGTGTGGTATGGAATAGAAAATGACTGCTGCATTTTCAGGTCACTGTCTCTTCATAAATAGACACATTTTTATTTATGAGGACTCTGACAAATTAATATGGGAAGGAGGGACAATTTTTACCAAAGCAAAAAACAACAGGCCATCTACTGGGAAGAGAAGCCCTTTTACCTGTGAGATGGAGCCTCCCAGTATAAAAGATGGTTTTTCTGAAGCCACTGTGGTTTTGGATGATGGGATGAGAGGAGGAGGTGGCCTAGTGGGTCGAGTTGTTGGAAGCCGAACCCCTTCAGGGAGGTTAGTTATCACTTGATGCGGAGCAGGCTGGAGGACTTTCAAAAGGGAGAAAACATTATTTAAAATAGTCAATTTCCTAGTTTGCGACATTCCACCTATCTCAATTGTTTCTTTAATCACATTTAAACTGTAAGTGAAAGATGAAGTTGAGGATGAACATTTCTATTTTAAATTTCTTTCACTTAAATTAAACCTGTATCCATACTCAGGTCACAAATGGTATTTGTGAGGTTGAAATACTGAACTCCCTGGCAAACCAGAGCCTTCAGGCTGACGTCCATTTCAAACTATTTCTGCTCAGCATATGCAAGTGGCAAACAATTTTTTCTCTCTCTCCATCACTCTTTGGACCTCACAATGGAGGTGAGAAAAAGGGTGTTTCTTAGGAACAGCTGATATTACAACTCTGGAGAATATACAGATTGACTGACAACCAGTTATACGTCCTCTTTGCATCCTGCATAATTTGGAAACATTTGCTGATTCTGACTCTCACAGACACTTGAATTTTTTTTAGGAGGGTGGATCTCAAGGTTTTTACAAAGTACATGTACTCTTAAAAGAAGGTAGTCAATGTCATAGTACACATGTATGAACACAAACCTCCCAGTGGCCCAGTGCATCTCAACTGAATACAACTGAAGATGGAATGCAGAGAAATTCTGAAACAGCAAGGACGCATCCTGGGAGTAAACCACCCAGGCCATCACGTGTAGGTTGATGGCCAGCAGCCACGGCACAGAGGAGCGGTATTTACCTGGCGGGACACTACAGCGGGCTGCACTCACATCGGGCTGTGGCGCAGCTTTACTGACTTCTCTAGGAGAGAGGCTACACGGTGATGCTGACCTTGCTGCGGTACTGTGCATCTGTGCTTCCTGTGCTAGAGCACGTGTAACCTCAGCATAAGGCATAGAGGCGACTGATTTTCCTATGAAAGTTAAAGTTATCAAAATAAGGGAAGAACCCCATATTAAAATAGTAAGTGTGAAAGGACCAAGCCCACACCATCCAGGGGCAGATCCAACTATACACTACTATCAACATCTAAAATTCCCGGGGGGGAATCCACCCACAGAGAGGTTTTAAAAACCCCTATAAATCTAAATCTTCTGTGTAAGCGTCTTTACTGTGACCTAATAAAATCCTCAAAAATTCAATTACAACTTTTCCTTTCAAATCACAAAGAACTTCTCTTTCCTCTCAATAGGAGAATCAAGTATTTTCACATGCAATAAAGACCACAGCAGGCAAACATCAGATTATCCAGTCATTCTGTGAATTCAAGTATGGCCTGAATTAGAGGCCAGAACTCTGAGGATTTCACCTCTTATAATTAGCCTGTTGAAGCCCACTGCTTAATATTCAGAGAAATAAATGCAATCAAGAAATGGAAGAAGGATTTCAAAAGATACAGATCAAAATAATTTTTAAAGGCTACACAAGCTTATAAAATTATGAATTTTACTGTAGTAATGCTGATGAAAATTATTCCACATAATTTACCTCCACATAAAGTATTAAAAAAAGCCTGAAGCATTTAAAGGGCCTATCAGATATGCAGAGTCATATTAAGACTTAAAAACATACATATATGTAATTATATATATAATATACAATCTTTTCTTTTTTTTTTTAAAGTGAATCGACATACTGTCATTTTGGAAAATAAGAAAAGCACAAAGAAGATAGTGAAAACTCATCTGTAATCCAAACCACTTTAAACTGTGGCATTTTAATGTCTGCCGGAACAAATTCCCATTCATTTTTTATTCTTTTGCTTACCTAGTCTTACCCATTTATTCTTCCACATAAATCTAAATTTAAAATCATTTTGAATACTTCCTCCCCAAACAAAGTATCACTGGAACTTTCAGTGGACATGCATTAAATTTCTCTCCTGTATTTATAGGAGACTTGACATTTTATAATGAGCTTTCTAATTGAGGAAGCTAGATGTTTTCATATAGGTCATTTTTCATAATTTCATAAAAAGTATTCATAGGTATTTTATATTTTGTTGTGAGGAAAACCATCTGTTTAATATACATGGGAATATATATATTTATATATACTAATTACTGCAGATATATAAGAAAGAAAGTTGTAGATTTCTGTATATCAATTCTTTCTGAGAAACTTAATGAACTTTCCTCTTAGCTCTAAGAATTTTCTCAGTTAATTCTCTTAGGCTTCCTAGGTGAATAATCTTACCCTGTGAATAATAAATTGTCTTCTCCCTTCAACAGCTAAACCTCGTTTGGTTCCTTTCTTTCTTCCTGCACTGCAGTAAGTAACACTGGGCATCCTCACAGGTCCTTTCTAAAGAGACGGTCTCTAGCATTTCACTTTTAAGTGGATGGTTTGTGACTGGTTTCAGATAGAGACTCATTAGCAAAATTAAAACGTTCTTCAGTTAACTAAGATATTTTTAAAAACCAGAAACAACAACTATAATGTCAGCTAATAGGAATCTGTACTATGGGCAGAGCACTGTGTATTACAGAAGTATCTCGTTTAGCCCTCATGACTAACGAGATCATTAACACCATTTGACAGAGGAGGAAACTGAAGCTCAGAAGAATCACATCTAACTGCCCAACCAAGGCTGGAGATTTTTTGAAAGCAGTGCAATTCCTGGCCCTGAGCTCTAAACCATCCTGAGTGCAATGGTGTCTCCCTGAGCACTGGGTGTAGAAATTTCAGATGCCTCTGGGGTAACCATCAAGATGATGTTACCCGTTCCTTCTCTGAAGGATTAATGTAATGAATTAGATTATTAAGTGTCCTGATACTGTGCAGATTTATGAAATAAACCAACTTTAAAAGAATATCACTTCTCCCTTTCTGGAGGATTTAACATGAGAGTGCATTGTAATATATATTACATATATTCAGTGTCTGATTGTTTTATAATCATGTGGAAAAACACACTGTCGTAATAGTGCTAAAGAAAAGGATGAAAGTTTAGATGGTTTTAAATATAGCTATTTAAATCATCATGTACTCAGCTGAAAAAATTAAGAAACAACAACAGCAAAATAAACTAGATTCAGTTGCACAGAGGCATTAACTCTTATTTTGATTGGACTGATTTTAAAACCTGCATTAGAATTTCACTTCTAACTCTCTCTCTACATGTGTAATGTCTGAGTTCTTTCACCGTAGAAAAAAGGTTTCCAACTAAAGCAGGAGTCAACTTGTGTAAACGTCACTGGAAAATGAAAACAATCTTTCTCTGAGGTTTTTTCAAGCTTTTCTACAAGTGGAAAGGCTTACGCCACCTGTCTCATTGATATTAAGAGAAGGTGAACTCAATCAAACAGGTGGACAACAGGTGCTGCCTGTTGCCTTCTAAATGAGCCCATGAAGGGAAAAGCCAAAACTGTGGTCCTACCCTCAGGTGGACAATACCAGTTTGGTGATGGTTTATACGTAAATCCTCTTCTCACTATATTTACCATCCTATAAACTATTCTATGATGCTGCACTGAAAACATTTATATCAAACAGTCTACATACAAGCAAGTTAACTGCAAATATAGAAATGTTATTTGGGAGATTATCCTTTAAGTGAAATATAGGATAGCTATAAATTCAGGAGAGCCTTCAGGCACTTGTTAAATAAATTACTAGATGAACATACTAGCTAGATTAGCTAAAACAAAAGTTAACCTTGGGAAAAAATGTAAATCAACCATCCCAGTTTGTAGAGAGTCACCCTGAACCAAATTGGTGTCTTATTAACAAACACCTTGGTGTCATATTGATCAAATATATAATGACAGTTTGGTTTTAAGACCACTGCATCACTATTAAAAGTAAGGGTACCATTCAGATCTAAACCACATGAATTAATGTGACTGATCACAGAGAAATGCAAGTCACAGTTTGGAGTCTCAGAATCTAGGGCTCTAGCCTAGTTCAGTCTCTCCAGCTACCAAATACAACCCATCTCGTAAAGGAGGTCAAGAAAAGAAACTGAGGTCCTAAAATAACTATACAATATAGACATGTTAGAATGACCCAGATATTGTCACCTGAATAATGTTAAGCTTTAGCATGAGTTCAGCAAATACCTTTGACTGTCATTTTTTCTACATTTTAATTCTGCCTTAAAAAATTTATTCTAAATCATTTATGTAAGGAATAGATCAAAAGACTTTTGAATTATTCTATAATTTATCATTCTCATAATGACAGATTTTCTCATAACTGAAGACAAGCACTTCTGCTAAATCCATTTTTATCCTACTTCATTTAATCATTCCTTTAACATGTAATTACTGAGTATACATTATGTCAATTACTGAGTTAGGAATTAAGGATTCCCTAGAGGCAATATACTAAAAGCCCAAAGGTTAACAATGTTTTTTTTATCTTCATTCAAGAAATATTCATTTAGCACCTATTATACACACAGCCCTGGTGGGTATTAATCACTCTGGTTCACATTTTTAATAGCGTAAGATTTATGTTTAAAACACTAACAATCTCATATGTAAAACTCTAAAATAAGAGGTTCAGTGTGTCATGTAACTAATAAGTCATTACTGGTGTGACAGGGGCGGGGAGTCAGCAGGATCAGTTAAGCAGCACAGTTCCTCTTTTATATTAAGTAGCCCTTGAAATGCATGGTGTTCTACAGCTAATAGCTCTTATCTATGTCAGGTACTACAGTCTTCTGAATCATTACAAAAAAGGAAACCATAATCAGAGAAGACTTTAATAGTCTTATATGCTATGCATATCATACTGGATAGTCCATAAGTCATTATCAACCAGAATACATGTGCCATTTTCTTACCATGCCAGAAGAAGTTATTAAAATTTAGAAATTGCTCTCTTTTTTCTTTTTTTAAAAGAAACTAAGTGTATCATGCACCAACTAAAAAAGAGCATGCACAACTCAAATCTGTCACTTGAAATAACAGTGACGTACAACAACAGTACCTTCATGGTATCTGTTACACTATGCATATACGAATATACTACTATTACTTATTATATTATACATAAAATGATGCTGAGCCATGTCTTATAAAACAATACTGAATGCTCATTCTTTCTTACAGGTTGTAATCCTGGCAAGGCAGAGATATGGCTAGATTAGACAGACAGACAGACAGACATATTATTTGCACTTTACAGATGAGAAAACTAAAGCTGAGAAGGTCAAGTGGCTTGCCCATGGCCAGAGTGAGGGGTAAGTCAAGGTCTGACTGGCTGTATGCTACACAAAGTTGTCCCCTGTCATATCAGAGATTTAGAATGTTACTCTGATTTGCCTGGAAAACTCAGATGAATGCAGCGTAAAGCATGGCTTTTATGCAGTCATCCGGCATTAAGGTGAATATCAGAAAATTCACATTAACAACAAGACTACTGAAAATGTTACTGCCATCCCTCTGTGGTCAGAAATACTGGCATTCTTTAGTTTAACTGAGGTCAATGTGAAGGCATTTTATCTGTGAGGGACAGGCGCCATAAATCAAGTTCCTAAGCACTAAGGACACTGCTTTCAAAAAAGTTCTCTGTGGCGTGAGGGCCACCTACCTTCCCACTCTCTGTTTGGGCTCCTGGGGGTGCCCCGCGGGCTCGCAGAACCCCTGCGCTCCAGATCCAACTGCTCCTGCCTCTGCCGCTGCTCCTCCAGAAGCGCTGACTCGTGCATGGCTTTGATGTGTCGCTGGTAGAGGGCAAAGCCGCTCACTGGAGTTCCAATCGGTATGTTACATGGGGTGCAGGAAACCTACAGGAAGAAGAAAATCTAAATATGCCAATGACCAACAAAACAGTAATTACCATCTGTGGCAAGTAATGCTTCTTTCTGTAATATGACTGCTTGAAGTGATTTTACCATTTTTTAATCAAATCTTCAAGCATAATGCTTAAAATGCTAAACAATTACTTTCAGATCTGAACACAAAATAAATCCCGAAGTTGTGGTAAGAGAAATCAAAACAGAAATCACAATATTTCCATTTGCTTTTTGGGGGGGGGGGTAGGAGTCTATTAATTAATTAATTTATTTTTGCTGTGTTGGGTCTTCGTTTCTATGCGAGGGCTTCCCCTAGTTGTGGCAAGCGGGGACCACTCTTCATCACGGTGCGTGGGCCTCTCACTATCACAGCCTCTATTGTTGCAGAGCACAGGCTCCAGACGTGCAGGCTCAGTAGTTGTGGCTCACGGGCCTAGCTGCTCCGTGGCATGTGGGACCTTCCCAGACCAGGCTCAAACCCGTGCCCCCTGCATTGGCAGGCAGATTCTCAACCACTGCGCCACCAGGGAAGCCCTCCATTTGCTTTTAACTCACGATGTTGAGTCCCTAGTGGCTCAGGCTTGGGTCCCATCCTCCTCTGCCCTCTCACAGGTGCTCACATCCACTTCTATGGATTTAAATGTCACCTGTATGTTAATGGCTCATAAACTTCTATTTCTAATACATTTTCCTGCAAGTTCCACACTCACAGACTGCCTACCTAACAAATCCACTTGGATATCTCAAAGCACCTCAAAACTTATATTCAAAACGGAACTTTTCATTTGCTAAACTCAATGCTTCTCCTACAGTGATCTCCATCACACGAAACAGAACCACAGGAGCTTAAGCCAGAAACCTGGCAGCCACACTGGACTTCATCTCCTCTCTTCCCACAACCAATTCATTAACATACCAATTCTCTTCAGGACGGAAATGAAACGTCACCTCTTCAGACAGGCCATCCCTAACCATCCAAAACATACTGCAAACCCCCTCCCTCTCTTTCACAGGACACAGCACTCGCCACAATTTGCAATTAGATGCTTGTTTTCTCTGCTTCTTTTCTGTCTCTCCCACTTCATGAAGGAACCCAAGCTGCTTTGTCCAACATAAATAAACAGCCCCTAACTCAGTCCATCACTTCATGAACACAAAAGAGTCCTGGGAATAGCAGAGATCTGACTCTTTTAGAACCTGTTATCTAAAGACTTCCAGAGTTTTCTCTGCTGCCGTAAGTTGGATTTTTTTTTTTTTTTTTTTTTTTTTTGCAGTATACGGGCCTCCCACTGTCGTGGCCTCTCCCGCTGCGGAGCACAGGCTCCGGATGCGCAGGCCCAGTGGCCATGGCTCACGGGTCTAGCCGCTGCGCGGCATGTGGGATCCTCCCGGACCGAGGCACGAACCCGCGTCCCCTGCATCAGCAGGCAGACTCTCAACCACTGCGCCACCAGGGAAGCCCCGTAAGTAGGATTTTTCACTGCACCCATAACACACACATAATTTTCTTGCCTTTGTGCTTTGGCTTATATGTAAACATGGCTTTCCTCCTTTTGCTATAAAGCGAAATGAACTGTTTTGGTCCAACCAAAACACTATTTCCTACATGGAGTCTTCTTTAAGTGTCTGTCTCTTTAAGAAGGAAGCTCTTCTTCCTCTGAATCACCCATAGTATATTTTTCAAACTAAGAGAGCATCACATTTTAATTCTTTTAAATTTTTTTTATGATTTTTTTTCTGTCTTATTATCAAGACCAATCCCTAAATTTTCTGAAGTCAGAGATCATGATATTCCACACAGCTTTAAAAATGTTATCTTGGGGGCTTCCCTGGTGGCGCAGTGGTTGAGAATCTGCCTGCCAATGCAGGGGACATGGGTTCGAGCCCTCGTCTGGGAGGATTCCACATGCCGTGGAGCAACTGGGCCTGTGAGCCACAACTACTGAGCCTGAGCGCCTTGAGCTTGTGCTCTGCAACAAGAGAGGCCACGACAGTGAGAGGCCTGCGCACAGTGATGAAGAGTGGCCCTGGCTCACCGCAACTAGAGAAAGTCCTCGCACAGAAATGAAGAACCCAACACAGCCAAAATTAAATAAATAAATTTATTTTTTAAAAAAATGTTATCTTGAACTAGGGAGACAATCAATAAATGATTAAAGAAGAGAAATAATGTCTCTAAACGTCTTTGTTTTCAACATCTCTTACTCACATTGAAAACTTACCATTGGCGGGATGACAGCAGCTCGATGCTGAAGCTGTGGCAGGTCCAGTGGATTTGCTTTTATTGGGGACGAGACCAGTATAGATCCAGTGGGGTTTAACAATGAAGGTTTTGAATCCATAGGAAACATTCTGCAAATGCAATTTAAAAAGATAAATTAATATATTCTTATTTAAAACTTTAAACATACAATCACCATAATTCCTTTTAAGTTAACATGTACACACACACACACACACTCACACGCACACACACACATCACATTAACCTTGCATATTTGAACAGTCAGGAAAAAAAATCTACAGTGCTAATTTTCTAGGTAAAGAAGCCTAACGTTGCTTTATAGGTTGAAATTTATCCGAATTTAATCATCTGCATCTAACCAACAGAATAGTCTGAACAAGGGCCATTATAAAAAGTTAGGTCCTAATTTATCATTAACATAGGTTACAAACTATGTTACCTGTAACAGAATGCTTCTCTAGGATCACAGAGTATTTTTTTTAAAACATTTGAATAAACCACCATCATTTTAAAATCAAGAATCTCACCCAAAATCCCAGACTTCTGGTTTCTCATGAAAAATGGGAAGACATGGCACCGCAGAGGTAGCACCCCCATGCAAGAGCGGGCTGAACTGGCAGGGCTGCCCCTCCACCCAGCCCGTGCTCCCCAGTCACAGCTCTGCCAGCTCACACTCCACCAGCTTCACTCATTTTCAGGACATACACTTGAGTTTAGGACACCCAACGTATGAACTGGGGAAATTATATCAATACCTTACAGCCTCCATCATATTTCCCAGTGTTGTCAGTTACTGGGGAAAGATGAACATTTTAAAAGGTATAAATTGGTAAGAAAATTAGAATGGGTAAAAGAAAACAATTTACATATTACACAAAGAATAAAGATAATATTAAAGATATAGAAGACAACTGAAAGTGTTATTTTGATAGTTTGGAAGTGAAGTAAACTTTAGAGTATTATCCAGAGACCACTATATATTTATAAGGAATTTCAGAATTTCATGACTACTGTCACGGTCATCTCTTAGGATGCTCCTCTCCTGTAAGATTACTGCCATCCTAATTTTTCCTTCATTTATAAATTTATAAATAAGTTACTGATTATAAAAAAAAAAAGTTACTGAAACCAGCAGTGCGAAACACAGGTAACTCTTATTTTAGTTGAGATATTTCAATAAAGCATGCTTAAAAAGGGACCACACAGCTTGAATCCATTGATGTTTACTCTAAAGCCTGGGACAATTAAAATCTAGATTACTGTGACATGAGAATAAAAGAGGGCTAGAATCTTCAATTTTCTGAAAAACCAACCGTTAAGTAGGAGCCCTATATTATTTCAATTCTTGTTGATTAAAATTCTAGTATCTACCATATAAAAATCTCTTTGGAGAAACCATCACTGTTATGTTCAATATTATTCTAGTACCAAGTCTCATTCTAGAATATGTAAGATGCACAATATACTGGATATGGACTGAAAGCACAGTGACACCAGGACACACTATGGAAGCTGAGCTCTGAGCAGAATCTGGCTATCTCCTGAGAGCCTCTTTCTTATTAAAAAGGGGAAAAAAAGAAAAACAAAAACCAGAGCTGAATTGGGTTTCTGGTTAAATGACGTTTTAGTCTAATTCATTTCTAGAATTTGCACCAATCCAACATTCTACTGTGATTCTAGGTGATTCCATTGCTTTCAAGGAAAAGGAAACACCCAGGAAATTAAATATATTAAAGAAGTTGGCATCTACTCCTGCAAAATATGTATTTTTTACAGTAATTTTTATAAAAACCATTAAGATTATATTTGCATATTATTAATTTGACCAGAAGTACTTATAAGGTAATTTGTATTGTACCTGATATTTTGAATTACAAATATGCATAACCTACAGTTTTAACTGATACAAAAAAGTGATCGTTATATAATGACCACTAAGTTGAATCTTGATTACGCTTTCTAACACACTTTCACTCCAGTTCCCATCTTTGCCCTGAGCATCTCTCACGTGTCATGTGCAGGCCCTGCAGGCCCGGCTTGAGGCTGCTCGGTCTGGGGACAAAGCTGGAGCCGGCGGCCCCCACCTCCACTTTCACCACCACATCACACGGCTCTGCCACAGAAGCAGCTCAGGCCACAGCTCTGTGAGCTGACAGCCCCTTCTCTGCTATCATATGGCATGCACGTTACAAGTGATGTAGAAAGAAATTAAAATCTTTCTCATTAAAGAATAATGATCACACAATTCTTTTTGGTTACTTAATCAGGTGAACAGCATCAGAACCCAACACTAAAAGCAGACAGAGGGACTTCCCTGGTGGCGCAGTGGTTAAGAATCTGCCTGCCAATGCAGGGGACACGAGTTCGAGCCTTGGCCCAGGAAGCTCCCACATGCTGCGGAGCAACTAAGCCCGTGCGCCACAACTACCGAGCCTGTGCTAGTCTAGAGCCCGCGAGCCACAACTACTGAGCCCGTGCACCTAGAGCCCATGCTCCGCATCAAGAGAAGCCACCGTAATGAGAAGCCCACGCACCACAACCAACAGTAGCCCCCGCTCGCCGCAACTAGAGAAAGCCCACGGGCAGCAACGAAGACCCAACGCGCCATAAATAAATAAATAATTAATTAATTAAAAAATAAAAGCAGACAGACTCTCTCACTTGCCAGTATTTCTACAGGAGTAACCTCAGCAGCCAGCACCGCCCTGGGGTTCAGTCTGCAACCAACAGAGTAAAGAGCAGGAGGAGGTCAAGGAGGGAGCCTCACCGCTGCCTCTCGGGTTCCCCATCCACATCCTCGTCGGCACTGCATGTGGCACTGGAGTCGTGGTCAGAGGGGAGCTCGGGCCTCGGGGCGCTCATCTGCTGGGCCACCCCCAGGTCGTCGCCTCCAGGCTCCGGCTTCTCGCTGCTTCTCTCCAGGTCTCTGTCTTTGGGGTCCCCTTCGACTCTGGACGGACTGCTTTCTGGCATTTCCACATCCACAGCGTCAGCCTTGGCAGCCGAGGGGAGGTCCAGAGCAGAAGGGCCTTCAGCCCCACACTCCTTCTGCTCCACGTCCATCGGCTCTGCTGTGTCCACTGCCACACTGTCGTTCGCCTGGGTCTCCACACTGTCATCCTCTGCTGCTTCTGTGCTCGGAACTGCTGGCGAGGGAGAGGCCCTGGGCACGGTGTCGGGTGTGGCCTCCAGCTCGGCCGCAGGCTCCGTGGTCCCTCGAGGAGGCGCGTTTTCAGTGCTGTCTTCGCCGGGCTTGACAGCTTCAACTGGTGAAGGAGAAGGAGCACTTTCTGTATCAGAACTATTTTCAGCACCTTAAAGATAATGATACAGCATAAAAATCTGATAATGAACACCTGTCAGGTGGTGACAGCAGCCATGCTTGAAAGTACTTGTTTAGGATGAATTATCCTCCTTTGATGACCTCACTGAAGTATTACAGCCATTGGGAAACTAAAGTTTTTTCATAAGTAGAGTATGAAAGGGAAACATCAAATTGTCTTGGCCTTCAGAAATTGAAAGCGTAAAAGCTTTTAATGTCTAAAAATAATCCATATGAAATTTGAAAAACAAAGAAAGATAGAAAAACAAAACTAAACAAAAAACATTCCCATAAATGATAATGTTCTGGTTTATTTCTACCAGCCTATTTCTGTGCTTTTCTTTTTACCCAGGAAAGCTAACACTAGAACAGCACCATCCAATAGTAACATGATGCACATTACATCTGTAATTTAAATTTTTCTGGTGGCCATGTTAAAAAAGTAAAAAGAGAGACAGATAAAATTAACTTCAACAATATATCTTATTTAACCCAGTATGTGCAAAATATTATCATTTTAAATGTAACCAATATAGAAACCTAGTAATAAGATGTTTTACCTTTTTTGGTACTAAGTCTTCAAAATCTGATTGTATTTCACATTTTCAGCACATCTCAATTTGGACTACAGTCGTCCCCTGGGGTCTGCAGGGGACTAACTCCAGACCAACCCCCATGCCCCCACCACGGGCACCAAAATCCACGGATGCTCAGGTACCTGATGTAAAACGGCAGCACGTGCATATAACCTATGCAAAAGTATCCTCCCGTATCCTTTAAATCATCTATAGATTACTTACAATTACTTGTAATACGTAATACTATACAAATGCTGTGTAAATAGCTGTAAATACAATGTAAATGCTATGTAAATAGTTGCCACTCTGGAATTTTGCTTTTGGGAACTTTCTGTAATTTTTTTCTGAATATTTTCCATCCACGGTTGAACTGCAGGACCCTCAGATAGAGGGAAGACTGTAATCACATTTCAAGAACTCAATAGCCACATGTGTGTCTAGTGGCTACCACATTAGACAACAAAGCTCTAGAACAATATCACATAGATCTTTGTTTGTTTGTTTGTTTTGTTTTGTTTTGTTTGTGGTACGTGGGCCTCTCACTGTTGTGGCCTCTCCCGTTGCGGAGCACAGGCTCCGGACGCGCAGGCTCAGCGGCCATGGCTCACGGGCCCAGCCGCTCCGCAGCATGTGGGATCTTCCCGGACCGGGGCACGAACCCATGTCCCCTGCATCGGCAGGCAGACTCTCAACCACTGCGCCACCAGGGAAGCCCTCACATAGATTTTTTAACTTAACGTTGTAACACTGGTCTTTCCCATCGTTTGTACCATTTCATAAATATACTTTTAATGTGTTTTGACATCTTTACCCAGATTATCTCAAAGGAATCACAAATTCACTACGTCCTACTCTGGACAGGTATTCAACTCCCCAAGTCCCAACTCAAGTTCTTTTTTAGTGTTTAGTATCCAACAAACAAACCAGGAACCTAGGAGTCACCTTTTAAACACTCCTCTCATTTGTCCCCATATCCTGCCTCGATAAGTCTCATAGATCTTCTCTCTACAAATATCCCTCAAATCCAGCCATTTCTGTTCAACTTCACAACTGCCACTTGACTCCAAAACTGACTCTTCTGACCACCATCCCAGACCATTCTCTACAAGGCCAGAGTGAGTTTAAAAGCCAAATTTTACCAAAACTCACTCACACTCTCTCCCCCTCACTGCTCCTAGGATAAAGTTCCAAACTCCTGAGCGTGGCCTTGCTGCAAGCGTCCAGCCTCATCTCAAGCCCTGCATTCTCTGTGTCCCATATCACTGGCCTTCTTTCAGTTCTGTGAATGCCCCATGCGTCCGCTACCACATACTTCATACATTCTGAACGGCTTTCACCTACTTTTCCCCCTTTGGATATTAGATCAAATACCACATGCTTAAAAAAAGCCTTCTATCATTTCCTTAACAAAGTTGAATTTTGCTACTATGGCTCTTACAGCACATGTCCTGATTACAGTTACAATTTTACATTTATTCACAATTATTTGATTCCTTGCTGTTGCTCCCACTAGGCTGTAAATACCATTAAGGGCAAGGATCATATATTTTGCTTATCAGCTAAGTCCTAGAGACAAGCACAGGGCCGAGTGCCTGGCACAGAGCAGACTCAAACATTTACTGAAGTAAGAAGTGAATGAATGGCTGTGAATGTGTCTTTAAATTTACTTCACCTTTCCTCTATTAGTGGATCCTTGGGCTACTTCCAACTTGACACTACTATAAATAGTTACATAGAGATGTTCACTTCAACATTAAGTTTTCAATTATTTTCTTAAAATAGACTAGAAGACAACATAAAACTTTAAATCTCCCTAAAATTAATACACACATCTCCAATAAGAATTCCAGCGGTTTGTAAGAAAATTTCTTAAACAACATAGACCAATTTATAATTTATATGAAAAAATAAGTCCCTGAGAAAATCCAAGAAAATTAGAAAAAGCATTAGCGTGAGAGAGACTTGCCTCTCCAGATTCTTAAACTTACTATGAAGCCAATGTATTACCAATGTGTTGGGAACTGCCAAAGAGACGGACAAAATAAATCAGTGGTACAGAAGATAATGTCTAGGGATAGCTCCTAAAGTATGTGAGAAATTAATGTATGCCAAAGGTGATACTTTAAATCATTGAGTAAAGGATGATATTTAATAAGCTAGCTTTCTCAGAATTGGTTCTCTGTCTGGAAGAAAAACTACACTATGCAGAAAAATAATTCCAAATGGAATAAAGATTTTTAAAATTCTAAGAAGATAATTTAGTACAAGATACAAATAACCTCAGGAGGTATGGAGAAATATTTTAAGCAAAACAGGAAACTCTGGGGCTTCCCTGGTGGCGCAGTGGTTGAGAGTCCGCCTGCCGATGGAAGGGACACGGGTTCGTGCCCCAGTCCGGGAAGATCCCACATGCCGCGGAGCGGCTGGGCCCGTGAGCCATGGCTGCTGAGCCTGTGCGTCTGGAGCCTGTGCTCCGCAATGGGAGAGGCCACAACAGTGAGAGGCCTACGTACCGCAAAAACAAAACAAAACAAAATAAAAACAGAAAACAGTAAACTCTGAAGCCATAAACGTATTATTGTTACATAAAAAACAGTAAAAATAAAAACTTAAATGACCATATGGGAAAGGATACTTTTCATGCATAACATAGTATTTAAAAACTCTGAATGAATGAAAGAGTGAATTTGTAAATATGTACCTAACATCCACCATGCAATGCAGGGAGCTGTTTGAGGTCCTGGTGACACTTCAGTGGGAAAAAGAAATTACTCTAATGGAGCGGAAATTCTAGTGTGGAACAGACAACGAACCATAAACACATGACATGTCAGGTGGTAATAAACGCAGTGAATAAAGAACAAAATTGGGGCCCAGTGGGTAAGGAGGCATTAGAGAGCTAATGTGACAATTCAAGAGGCCCAAAGGAAGTGGGGAAGCTCATTCCAGGTAGAGAGATTAGCACGTGGAAAAGCCCCTCAAGTGGGGGCTGTCTGCTCAGGAGCAGCAAAGAGGACAGTGCGGTCAAAACAGAGGGAGCAGTCACCTCACACCTGTGAGAACGGCCATCGTTAAAAAGACAAGAAGTAATGAGGTTGGTGAGAATGCAGAGGAAAAGGAACCCTCATGCACTGTTGGTGGAAATGGAAATTGGCGCAGCCACTATGGAAAACAGTACGGAGGTGCCTCAAAAAATTAAAAATAGAACTACCATATGATCCAGCAATTCTATTTCTGGGTATTTATCTGAAGGAAAAAAACCCACCAACTTGAAAAGATACATGCACCCCAACATTCATTGCAGCATTATTTACAATAGCCAAGATATGGAAGGAACCTAGGTGTCTATCAATGGATGAAAGGATAAAGAAAATGTGGGGTGGGTGGGTGGGTGGGTGGGTGTGTGTGTGTGTGTGTATCTTGCCATTTCTGACAACATGGATGGAACTTTAGGGCATTATGCTAAGTGAAGTAAGTCAGACAGAGAAGTACAAATACTGTATGATCTCACCTATATGTGGAATGTTAAAAAACAAAAAAGCATAAACAGAGAAGAGACTGGTGGTTGTCAGAGGCAGGCGGTGAGGGGTGGGCAAAGTGGATGAAGGTACGAGCGATACAAGCACCTAGTTATACAAACAGTAAGCCCTGGGGATGTGACATACAGCATGCTAACTACAGTTAATTATGCTGTGTTATGAACCTGGAAGTTGCTAAGAGTAGGTATTAAAAATTCTCATGATGAGAAAAAAACTATGCAGTGATGAATGTTAACTAGACTTTTGTGATCATTTCATGATACGTACAAATATCGAATGATTATGTTGTTAACCTGAAACTAATATAATGTTGTATGTCAGTTTTATCTCAGTTCACACCAACAACAAAGAACAGAGCGAGCAGGCAGAAAGGGGCTGGCAAGGAGGTCACGGAAACCTAAGGGCCCGTTCCCGCAGGAAGTCCTCACGCGTCACCACAGGTCTCTGGCTTTGATTCTGAATGAGACGCGGAAAAGTATCAGAGGATTTGGAGTACAGGAGAAACATGATCTGATGTATATTTTATAAGGTTCACTCTGGCTGTTCTTTGGAGGAAAAAAATATAATGGAACAAACAGCAGCAAGCAGACCAATCAAAAGGCCACTGCAATAGAGATGACAGTGGCTCGGAAGCAGGGTGGCAGCAATGGAGGGAGGGGGATGTGACGAGAGTCTAAATAATGCATCTAAAGACAAGTGGACAACCCTCGCTGATGGCCCACATGTGGGGTATGAGAGAGAGCTGGCATCATTTACTGACGGAGGGAGAGACTGGAGGGAAAGTAGGCTGTAGTGGTGGGGAAACACAAGTCGGCTTTGGATGTCAACGCTTAGGTATCCAAATAGAAATGTTAAATAGGCAGTTAGATGTATCAGCCTGGATTCAGATGAGACTTCAAGTCTCAAAAATAAAAAAATCAAAAGACAAAAGCTCAGAAGAGCACCTCACATGTAGTAAGGTCTCAATATACAGCAGCAATTACTATTAGTGAAAGATGCTACCAAAATGTTGAAAGGCTAACAAAAAGCCTGACTTCATCCTCATTTCTATACATATAGTGATGGAAAGCCTCAAACCCAAGGACAAATGAACAAGTCATTTATCTTCCAAATACAGGAGGACGTGTTAGTGATTACACAGATGATATCATCTGACATAAGCACTTTTTCAGTTATTTTCTTCTTCCAAGCCACAAAAGAGTAGGAATATTTCCAAGGCACAGCGCTTCACCAAGCACCAGCCCAATGTGAGTGCCTTTTTTTCTTTCCCCTGCCAAAACACCATAAGGAATGATTTAGAACAAGAGAACAAGAACACATCCAAATTCTGGTAAGGTTTTGGTCTTTCTGATTTAACTCATCTAGTCACAAAAGACACTCCCACGGCTAGAGGTGTGTCTCAGGAAGCCAGACACGGAGGCTCTGCTTTCAGCAGATGCCTCCCCTCTCCCGTGGGCAAGAGCCTGACCCCACAACCAACAGGAGGTCTGTAGGGTCTCCGGAAGCTGGGCAGTGAGACGGGGCATAGCTCGTGGACACTGCACTGTACTTCCTTTTCTCTGGCACTTTCCAAATGAAATTAAGTCCAAGGAAATGAAGATCCCACAATTCTAGGGGCAAGTTCACTTCCTATTAATAGGAAACTATTCTAGGTGTCACGAGACAAGCATATGTATAAATGGGCATGACGTGACCATGCTACTCCACATTAGAGCCAACGGAAACATGATTTTAATACCTCACTTAACCTTAATCACCTTATCTGACAATTTGAGAAAAGCTTCACACTAAGAAGAAAGTAACAGGAGGGAAACAGAAGGAAAAAGGTCACTTTCTGGTGCTCAGTTTTTAGGAATCTGTTAGCCCATGTATGGATAGGCTTCTCTGTTCTGAAATAAACACATATATGACAAATAGGCTTGGCCCTTCTTAGGAACTGAATTGTGTCCCCACTGCCCCCAAAATTTATGTTAAAGCCCTAACCCTCACTGTGACTGTATTTGGAGATAATGACCTGAAGGAGGTAATGAGGGTTAAATGAGGTCATAAGGGTGGGGCCCTGATCCAAAAGATAAATTTCTATTGTTTAAGCTGCCCAGTCTGCGAAATACAGGCTTCACGTACACTTATGACCTAGGGAATACTGGCTACCAGCTACAAACCTATGAAAATTAACAAACTCTGAGGACCTCTTTCAAAGTGCCAGACACACCCTCCCCGCCAACTGTCTGCAGGACCCTCATTCTACCCCAGGGTGAGCCTGCTCCAACAGTCTCTTTACTTTTGTAACAGCTACCTCATTTTTCACAAAACCTCACAGAATAAAATTTACTGTTCAAAGCCAAAACCCATTTCAAGACATTTTAAGTTGAAAACCCAGTAACGACAACTTGTAGGAAAAAAATAATGAAACAAAACGTAAAACTCCTGAAGGTGTAGAACCTCGTAAGCTTAAAATATAAGAGCCTACAAAGGAAAATGTAAACAGCTCTAATTACCTGAAAAGATTAAACTCTGGTAATTTAAAGATAAAACAAAACAAAAAGCAAATGAGATGGAGGGAATATTTGCATACATAAAAACATGAACATGTTTAAGATATAATATATAAAGAGCTACTGAAATCACTGTGAAAATCCCCACTTCAAAAGAGGACAGTTTTCAAAAGAAATCCAAGGAAACTTTGAAAGTAATGTAAACGGAAATAAATTAGGTAACTTTTTTAATTAGGAAAAAAATCAAGAAAATATTTACTTTTTCAGGAAGTTGTCATTAATTTGTTCAAGTCATGAAAAGGATTTTATTAAGTTTTTTTGGGCTGACGTTTTTTTCTGCCAGTGCCTCTGGGTCATTAATACTTTTTACGTGAAAACATCAATATGACATGTGTAAGCTTTGCAAACACTGAAATAAATCAAGCTCAATGGAATAAAGGGGGAAATGTAACTGATGATACCGACTGAACCAATACGTGTGGCAACGATCCAGACACACAGACATTTTATTGATGTCAGCACTTAGTGTCTGAGGCAGGACCACCATCTTCAAGATCTTTTGGGTGTAGCACCTGGGCCGTCTTAGGAGCTACATAAATAAATATATGCTGAGTGAACGAATAAATGCATTGTGTACACGTTTCCTTAATGAAGCAATTCCTAGATAGTCAAATGACTAAGGTACACGTCACGCATCTGGGCCAGCAGAAGCCACAACCAGATGGAAGATCTGAGATACCTTCACTGTCCTCGGGATTTTCCTCTTCGTTGGAGGCTTCGATGTCCTCGTCCTCCTGAGCAGAAACGGTGGAAGCTACACTTTCACACTGAGACACATCTCGCTCTTCACGAGGCTTCCGTGAGGCCTAAAGGAGTAAAAAATATTGCTATTTGGGATTTAAATAATAAAAGGAAAGAAACAAACCTTCTCACACCTGAGGTGAGGCAGAACACTGGCACGCACACACCAGACCAGCAGGCTGCGTGTCCAACAAGCACTCTGGCTGGAGTGCAGTCACCTCAGGGATCCACTAACGGGCCTTTTGTGCAGGTGGATGGATGGCTTTCATCAAACTGATCAAAAGTTACATCCGAGCCGTTTTTGGAACTACTCATCACTATACGTGTACAAACAGCCAAACCCCACAAAACTCCTGCTTTTTATTTTCATATATTTATTTTCTAATAAAAATAACGTGTTGGAACGTGGAAGACAGAAAATTATGTTAAGAAAAATAAGAACTGCTCATAATTCTAGCAGCTAGAGATTCTAAGTATACTGCTGCATTTCCTTTCAGTCTTTTACATGCATATACGTGTGTATAATGTTTATGTACACATGTAAACAAAACAGGATGGCCCTATGTAGTTATATATCCTACCTTTTTTTTTAACAATATAATCATGAACTACACACACACCTACTTTACAAGTGCTTCAAGGTTACTACTTTTATTAATGATTCCATTAAAACACTCTACCAATATATATTTCAAATTTTCCTATTTCAAGTCATTTAGGTTGTTAATAATGCTGCAATAGCCTTCCTTCACTACCATTAAGAATTACATGATTTCACAGGCAACAACTCATAGTTGTTGTTACTGAATTTCTTTTACTATTAATGAGAACAACTTCCTTTTTTTTTTTTAAATAGGATTTTCCCTTCTGCAAACTACATGTTTACGTAAAATTGTTCATTCTTCTACTGGGGTCACTTGTCTGTAAGTGTATGTGTCTATGTACATAAATGTAAGACATTAGCCATTTACTGTACTATCTATAGGGTCTCGGCCCTGGCAGTCCTCTGTTCTGTGCCTCCTACAGACCCTGCACACCACCAGGCATCAGCTGCCAGCCTCTCCCAGGGAGAGATTCCTCAGAGGTAACAGGTAACAGATTCCTATTACCACACACCAACTGTGAAAAATTACCAATATTCTTATTCTTATTCCTTCTTATTCTTAGTTTAGATATGAATATGCTATTTAGGATCCAACCTAAAGCATTAATTAAGTCAAGAGAAAAATCCATTTTCTGACATCAGAGTAATAGAACTAGATGAAATTCTGAAGACCAAAAAAAAATCCATCCTTATGTTCTGAGCAAGAACACAAGGGAAGACTCCTCTGGCTACATTTTCTAAGAAGCCTTCAGAAGGTTCCATGAATGCTCTATTTTTGAGCATTAGCTAATAGCTACTCTATGGGTTTTCTCAGTGCCCAACCTGTACCCTCCTCTGGCAGCATCCACCCATTCTGCGGGGCGCTGTCCTGGACGGCTGCAGAAGAGACAGCAACTTACCATGACTGTGACATCCCTCTCTTCACACGCAGTGAGCTACTGTACCTCCAGACCCCTTCTTTATTATATGAGAGTATTCGTTTTAAACGGAAATGTAACACCTATAAATCTTCCACTGAGTTTTAACAGGTATTAGACATTTTGTCATTTTTTCCTGAAATCTTTTTAAAAAGGATAAAATGCTCTACCCACAGTTAGTTGCAACATGAAATCTGAAACGTATCGATACATTTTTGGTACTCTATTAAAATGCATTCCTGGGCTTCCCTGGTGGCGCAGTGGTTGAGAGTCTGCCTGCCGATGCAGGGGACACGGGTTTGTGTCCCGGTCTGGGAGGATCCCACATGCCGCAGAGCGGCTGGGCCCGTGAGCCATGGACGCTGAGCCTGCGCGTCCGGAGCCTGTGCTCCACAGCGGGAGAGGCCACAACAGTGAGCAGGCCCACGTACCGCAAAAAAAAAAAAAAAAACATAATAAAATAAAATAAAATGCATTCTTCTATCTTGTACTTTGGTGTATTAAAGAACATTTTATAAATCTTTTATCCATACACAACATACATTGTGACATCATGAGTTGGTCACTTGGAAAATGAGTTAGAGATTTTTAAAATTTGGATACATTTCATTATATATCAAAATATCACATTAGTTATTATTACCACTAATCTCATCAGAAAAATCTGAGTATTGTGAAGATGTTAATTAAGCTCACAGTGAGAGATACACTTTCCAAAATTCTAATTTTTGCCTGAAAGCTGGAAATTTAAAAGTGGCAACAAATACTAATGGTTGTTTTCTTTCAAGACAGGCTCATTCATTTTCAAGAAGATGTCTGCAAAATATTCAGGTCTGAAAAACCATATCTGTTTTGGCATTCTTTTAATTAAAAATAACATTCCATGGAAAAGGGGGGGCTAGTTCAGCTTGGAACTCAAACGACACAAGAGTGCCTTCCCTTGAGACCCGCTGCTCACTAGGACCGAGCAGAGGGCTCTGTGCACCCTCCCACCGTCAAACAGATGTGTGTGTAAGGCTCAAGATTTACCAAAGCCAATTTTTAGTTGCTACATTAAGGGCATTCTTAAGTGAAATTGCCATTTACAAAACAAAGCTGCAACTGCTTGGAGAAACTAACACAACACTGTAAAGCAATTATACTCCAGTAAAGATGTTAAAAAAAAAAAATACAAGATACAAAGAAGTTTCCTTCAAAGCCAATCTCTGAAGCTCAAAAAAAAAAAACTAAGTAAAAAACAGTAAGTAGTAGACTCACCACCCCTGATATACTCACTTTCTGTTTATGCTGCTGCAAGAGGTTGTCAAGATTGTGTCGTCTCTTATAGTTAAAATAGAAGTTTTTACATTGGGCTTCACTTTTAGTTCCCACCATTTTGGCAATTGCTGCCCAGTTACGACCATGTTCTACTAGACCTGTATTTCAAAGACAGACCAAACATTAACTGAGTAGTCACCTGATAAAGCAAACAAGAAAAATGATAAAATCAACTTAATCCACTGCATCCACAATCATTAACACTAAAAGTGTTTTTTCAATTATTTATTGACATATTTCAATGCTTGCTGAAATGTGATTCACACAAAACTCATTCACAGCTCTATTTTTCTACCCAAAGTTAAAACATGCTCATTAATGGGAGGACTCAACCGTATCCCTGTTATATATCTCCCAGAGGACTAGGACAATGCTGGACACACAGTAAGAGCCCAAACACTGTAAACTGAGGGATTGGGTACAGTCCTTCTCAATCTTTGGAAACAGTGTATCAATACAAAGTTAATAAGGTAATCAAACGTAAGTGATTAACACAAAGTAAAGATATACTTAAGGTTCCATTTATAATCAGCATGTCTTCAGTCCATTCCCAATCAAGGACGCCCTCAAAAATATTAACCAGTTTTTTTTCTTTTAGACCTGTTGTAATACAATACATCACAGGAACCTACGCAATCTGACGTTTCTTCCAAATGATGCACGTATGCACACAGATACGTATGTGCAACGAGTATGGATATATAAATGCATAAATACAGAGAGATATTTTAGACATAGATGTGTCCAAGCAGGAATTGCTAGTACAAATTCATTAATTCATGGGAAAACATCAATTTCCCAAGGTTAACACCAGTAGCTTCCTTAACAATGATAACTGGAAGATCATCTCCAGATCTTGTTGACATATGACTAAAAGCTGGAAGGAGTGGTGCCTGAGCAGTCACGTGCTAGGACGTGCACCTGACAAAAGCACACTGTGGCAGAGCTGACACCTACCTACTCCACTGTGACGCTGTGACGGTCAGATGACAGTAATACACGGAAGCATGACAGTCACAGATGTGCTAACCATGGCAATAAACTTCAAACAAAACTATTTTGAAGACAGGACACTCTAAACTGCTGTATTTTTGGTAAGGTTGTTTTATATGATTCTTAAATGCATTACTCATTACCAGTTAAACAGAAAATAAATCTGAAATGTGTCACTAAAAGTTCAAGCTATTTGCAATAATTTCTCTTTAGAACTACAAGGTAAATCCTTAACCCCCAAAAGAGCTGGCTAATCTTTCTCAAAATTAGCTTACTTAAAAAATAATTTGTTATATATAAACCAATTATCTATCCTTTTAGAAATTTTAGTTCAATCTCAAACTGTATGACATTTATAAGAAACAACAGAAGAACACAAGATCCGTAAAGTTCCAGAGTAAGATGAAGGCCACACAGCTAGGAAAGTGTCAGAAGCAGAATTCAAACCTTCATCTGTCTGGCTACAAAGTCCATGCTCTCTCCTCTGAATCATTTTATAATCAAACTTAGCCTTACTAAATGCAAACTGAGAAAGTATTTATCATTCTATCAAATGCAACTTTTAAATAAGAGACTTTTTATATCAAATACCTTCCAAAATTTTAATAGCATTTAATCACAACTATTCTGGAAAACTGAAAGTAGCTTACTTGCTCTCTAATAAGACATTCAAAACAAAATGAGAGAGAAAAATTCCTCAGAAGTGGGCCTCTTAAACAAGGCACACTGGGGCACCTTACAGGGCACCACACCATCAAAAAGAACTCTTAAGTGTACTTCTAAATTCTACTTACCATTGTGGAAGAACGAACTTTTTTTTTCAATTAAAAAGAAATTAGTTCCATCTCACTCATTACCAATAACCCTAAAAATAAACAAACAAAGAAAAACAAACCTGAAGAACCTGAAGTACTATCATTTACCTTTTTTAGCAACTTCCATTTCTTCTTCTGTCCATCGAGAGGTTTCTACAGGTTCTGTAGAAACTGAAATAAAGACAGAACCCAATAAGCCAGAGAAAAATGAAGTCCTTCATTCATAGATTATATGGCACCAACCGTACAATCTATAGCCTAAATATTTATCTGACATAAAGCCACTTTAAAGCATTAGGTGAAAGAGACTATGGAAATAGGATGGTATCAGCCTCTCCTCTACTGTAATAGAGGGGAAAATCCCACACTCCTCAGCGCCATGGTCTTCCTCAACGTTCTTTAACATTCCATCCATGTCCACATGTTTGAATGCGGTGCCTCCCCACTTCCTAGAGCTCCATCCCTTCTCTCCTGAAGTGTCAAAAGAAGCAGCCGCCCTTCTGCTTCCTGCCCAGGCAGGCACAGTCCTCTCTTGTTCTCTGAACCCCCATCTCCCCTGAACTTCTGGAAGTCCCTGTGTTCATCCTCAGTGCCTGAAATCTACCAAACAGATGGATCACAAACTGAACACTTCCTCCTTTACTTTAGAAAATTGAGACTCTCAGGCCTAAAATGAGCTCCTGCTATATTCTCCTCAATTAGCATTACTACCATCCACCCAGTCACTCCAATTATTATCAGGATCTTCAGACTAATTTTTGAAGCCTTAGACTAATTTTTAAATCTTTCCATCCATCTACCACTCACATGCAATGATGTATGTCAATTCTGGTCTCCTGAATACACCCCCTCGCTGCCTGGACCACTGAATGCATAATGATGCCCTTCTAGCTGGTCCCTCAGCCTCCAGCCCTTACCCCAAACACACCTCCTCCTCCACACTGTCACCAGAGTTATCTTTCTAAGACACCAATCTAATCACAACACTCCTCTGTTTAAAAACCTCTGTAGGCTCCCTACTTTGTAAGCAAAGCAGGATATAGTTCAAACAAAGCCCACCATGATCTGCCCCCATCTACTTGTCCAACTGTTTCCTTCACTTCATTCCTGTTATTTCCAAAACGTGCGATTTCTTTCATACTTCATGTTATGATAAACTTGGTACCACTGAACCACCAATGATGGTACTCATCATTAATATGATCCCATTATAAACTAATGAAGACAGTCCTTAATAAGAAAGAGAAAAATGCGTGTACTCTTAGACCCAGTATTGCCTTGTCTAAGAATTTATTTCCATGAAAACTAATTTAACAGAAAGAAAATGCTATGTGAATAAAGATTTTTTTTTTCATTAAAGTGCTATCCATATTAGTTTTAAAGGCGGGAGGAGATGGCCAACATCTCACGGCCATTGAAAGTGAAAATGAAGATCAGTTAGAAAGTAGAAAACATTCAGGACATGTGCCCAGTTAGAACATCAGGAAACAAGGTGGCACACACACTAGGATTACAAGAGAGGAAAAAGAAAAACAGCTGTATTAGGTAGTAAGGCTGGGCCTTATGTTCTTTTTCGAAAGACTTTGATATTAAAGTCTAACAAATTTAGGGCTTCCCTGGCGGTGCAGTGGTTGAGAATCAGCCTGCCAATGCAGGGGACACGGGCTCAAGCCCTGGTACAGGAAGATCCCACATGCCGCAGAGCAACTAAGCCCGTGCGCCACAACTACTGAGCCTGCGCCCTAGAGCCCACGAGCCACAACTACTGAAGCCCACGCGCCACAACTACTGAAGCCCGTGAGCCTAGAGCCCGTGCTCCGCAACGAGAGAAGCCACTGCAATGAGAAGCCCGCGCACCGCAACAAAGGGTAGCCCCTGCTCGCCACAACTAGAGAAAGCCTGCGTGCAACAACGAAGACCCAACGCAGCCAAAAATAAATAAAATACATAAATTCATTAAAAAAAAATTTAAAGGCCAGAATTTCAGATCAGCATTTCTAGGCCATCAATATCAGAGGTCCCTCCTGCCTCACCCCAGCACTGAAACAGAATCCCAAACAAAATTCTGGCCTGTTCGCTCCAATCTCGTCCACTCACTGGGTTCTGGTGGCGGTGGCAGAGGTGGGGGGGGCTCCTCGGTGGCTGCAGCAGCCGCAGCGCTGGCAGCCGCAGCCTCACTGGTCATGGACCTGGTGACCCGGCCCTTTCGGCGGCCCTGACTGTTGGCAGTCTTTCGGCCCCGGGGCGTGGCCTGCTCTCTCTCCTCAGTTTCTTCTGTCGTACTTTCTGTCTTATCCTTTTCCTTGGTGTTTTCTCTAGAAACAACAGCAAAAGAACGTTTTGTGTGATTTAAAAGTATACATACACCAAAAAGATTACAGCCTTGAAAATTCTTTAAATAGAAATTGAATAAAACTACCCAACCTCCCAGTTACTTGGAATAACCGCTTGGGCTTCCCATCAATACAAACTCAACCCGCCCCAAAACACGCTCGCCCTCCCCACCCTGCTTCCTGCTCCCTGGCCCCCTGACCAGCAGCTGTTAACAGTACCAGCATGCTCACGATCACTCCGTTTACAGATCTGACTTCACCTTCAGCTCTTCCCCCTGTTCGTTACTTGTATGTGAACTAGTGCCTTGTTTTGGTGCTTTCCTCTCACTGATGTTTCTCCCACCAATTCCACCACCTCTATCTCTGTTACCTCTGCACGTGTTCAGTGCCTTAGCAGCACAGCCTTCCTGACTTCTGCATCCCCATCCATTCTATACTGCTCATGGACCCATATTCTAGCACAACAGCTTTGGCAATAAACCATTTCCTCCATTCTAATCCTACCTATTCCCAAACAGAGCCATGCAGCCTCCTGAGTGGAGGTTACGCTTTAGCTTTCATTAAGGCTTGACCTAACTGAACCCCAACCTCCTTCCTCTTTTCTCCTTGAGGCGTCCTACGTTCAAATCCAATGAAACCACTATCTGCCATTTCCCAAAGAGGCCTGTCCATTCACACCACTCCCTCTGTTCTACCCACAGTGACCACTAGCTCCTGCAAGAAGTCCTCCAAACTATCCAGGCAGAAGGAAACCTCAACCTCTTCTCAATCTCCCGGCACACTTTATTGACTCTGCTCATTCCTTCCAGGCTTTTTTCTTTTCCTTAAAGAGTACTTGTATCTTGCCTAATTTTTCCTACTAGATCATAAACTACCTGGGAAGAGTACGTATCTTACGTATTTCTGCATCCTCCATAAGACCTAGCTCACAGCAGTAATAAATGAGCACTTGTTAAATAAACTAGGGATTTTAAGAACAAAGTAAAAACAAGATATGGCAGTAACATATGAGCAGAACCACTGATCACGTGGGAGGATAAATGTTTTACCTGAATAACTAAAAAAAAAAAAATTTTTTTTTATAGATAACATCTTCCTAAAGCACAAATTAGAATGGCATGAGTATCTAACTCTTTAAAAAACATGGCAAGAGATTTAGGCTGCTTTAGCTGCCGCAAAATTAAATAAACCTTCAGTATTTCCAAGAGGATTATAGAAATAACAATAAATATTAAAAAGAAACAAACTACTAACACAAGCAACAACCTGTATGGATCTCACACTTATTAAGTAAAAGCAGCCACACAACAGGAGATTGCATACTGTACGATTCCATTTATATGAAATTATAGGAAAGGCAAAACAAATTAGTAGTTACCAGGGGCTGGGAATGGGGGGGAGGGAAACTACTGCAAAGGAGCATAGGGGAACTTTCTTGGGGTGATGGAAACGTTCTGAGTCACGAGTGCGGCAACAGGTACACTAGTGCATATAACTGTCAAAATATATCAACGTATACCCTTAAAAACTGGTGAAATTTAGTCTATGCAAAATTATGCCTCAATAAAGCTGATCCTTGGAGGAAAAACAAACAAACCAGCTGCTAAGGGCCTCCCCGCACCCAACCCTGCCAAAACATGTACACAAAGATGTCAACGATAGCTGTCTCTGAGTGGCAGAATCACAGGTTAATTTTCTTTCTATTTTGCTCTCTCTTCCTGATTTGCTGTAAGGAACAAGAATTATTTGTATAATGAGGAAAACAGCAACAGCAACCACAAACAAACCAGGAAATCTGGACTTCCCTGGTGGCACAGTGGTTAAGAATCCACCTGTCAATGCAGGGGACACAGGTTTGAGCCCTGCTCCCGGAAGATCCCACATGCCGCAGAGCAAGTAAGCCTGTGTGCCACAACTACTAAGCCTGCGCTCTACAGCCCGCAAGCCACAACTACTGAGCCCACATGCCACAACTACTGAAGCCCACGCACCTAGAGCCCATGCTGCGCAATAAGAGAAGCCACCACAATGAGAAGCCCGCACACCGAAAAGGAAGAGTAGCCCCCACTCGCCACAACTAGAGAAAGTCCGCACGCACCAACTAAGACCCAATGCAGCCAAAAATAAATTTTAAAAAAAAAGGAAGTCTATTTTATATGAAAAATAAAATCCATAAAGCTGGAATAGAAGGTGTTATATAAATGAAAACCATTCAGCAGCATTTTTACACTAATGTACACTACCTGAGGTTCAAAACAAAAGATCCTGAGGTTCTTCCAAATCAAAGATTAAATTATACTCAGTGTATCTCAGTGATGGTGTATATTATTGTAGCTCATCCCTTCTGAAACAGAGTATGTCATGTCTGGCAAATAAGTCCATCAAGCCAGAAGTTATACTTACTGGAATATTCCACTCCTTAATTATGTCAAATAACTATTAGGTGATCAAAGCACACATCCCATTGATTCTTTTATCTGAAATTTTATACCTTCAATAGATTCAATCTCATTATTTAAAAATAACTATAACATTTAACTATTTAACTCACTTAGAGTCCTCCTTTTCATCTTTTTCTTCTTCATCTTTCTTTTCCTCCTCTTTTTTTTCTGTTTTTTCTGCTTTATCTTCTTCTTTTTCTTCTACTTTTTCTTCTTGTGAGGGTCGGGCAATTTGCTGCTAGAATGAACCATCATTTGTAAAATTGGAAAGTAAAACAAACAGCTCCTCAAATCATAATGATGAATAATAAATATCTATGCAACAAATTTATGATTAACTTATTCACCATCTACAATGTAACTAGGGGTCATGTATTAAAAATGAGTCTAATGCTCTTTAATGTAGTCTATATGTATTGCTTCAAAGGTCACACACACATATAAACACACACAAATGTTCACAGTGTCTGGATCCATCAGACAGGTGACAATGTTAAGATTCCATTTAGAAATCTGAGGTTGGTACTCTCTTTTTGTAATTCCCACATCTAATCTGTCACTTACACATTTCAATTCTACTTGAAATTTGATAATTTGTCAAACCATCCCCCTGGTATTAAATCCTTAATATGTTCCCAAATTTTTCATCATTATGGATAATACTACAAGAAACCTCTTATGCTTTTACTCTTTTGGGGAAACATTCATTTACTTGAAGAGTAGACAGCCATGGCCATTATTAAGACTGAAGCAATTTAGGAAAGTATTATGGATATAATAAACTAAAAAGTAAAACACTCAAATATGCCTAAACTGTAATTACAACTCTGTAATCGTAAATAGGTATATAAACAAAAGACTGGAAGATAATAAGATTATGGACCCTTTTAACTCTGATGTCTCATTTGCTAAACCTGAGAAAAGTGAAATGAAACTGTGGTGTTTTAATTACAAAATCAAACAGCCTAACCGAATAGGACCGGACTCCAGCTCCCCCGCAGCACGCGGCCGACCAGCCCAGGTGTACCTTTGCCCACACGGTCTGCACCTGGGCTGCCCTCAGCACACCCAGCATTTTCATGCCTTTGCTCAGAATAGAGTAAAATCTTCCTCAACTTCCGATAGCATCTCACAGTCTTTTACCACCAACCCAGAACTACAATCTAGCTTCTTCCTTAAGACAGCTGGCCTCTCCAGAAGGGAGCCCCTCCAGAAGGGGGTGTCTCCAGAAGGGGGACCACTTCTGGAGAGGCCTCCTTCTAACACATGGAGGAAGAATCTAAACCCTTCCTGCTCCCCACTGCCACTTCCAGAACACTGCTCAGCTGCGGTATTTAAAAACCTCCTGTTAGAAATCTCAGAAAATCTACCTGTGACACCTTGTTCCCTCTTGTGGTGTAACAGACTGACTCTCAAAGACTCCCAGGAGCACAGAGATGATTTTATCACATAGCTCATTATGGCACGCTATTATTCTTCAGATTTCAAGATGCCTGTCAATGCCTTTTCTATCAACACGATATCCTACGTGTGAAATACTTTCAGGTCATTGCCATTCAGTCTCCCACAGCGAGTCACCACTGCCATCCTCGGTGGGCACTGCCCCCCCCCGACCCTATAATCTGACAGTGTGCCCTGCAACCACCGCCACTCACATCCCTCCCAGCCCACATCTCCACTGTCGCCAGTCCAGTCCTGCTTTTTGTCCTCATCACCATCTACAATCCCTTGATGCTAGGAAATTTTCACAGCCCACCAAGAATGGCATCCACTCTTCCACTCTGACCCCAGCTAAATCATTTCAATACCATGATTCCCTCACTTACCTTACCTGACCTTCCCAGGTTCTCACCCTGGCTAACTGTCAGTTTCCTTTTCTTCTGAGTATGTATTATTGCTAGAGAAAACTAAGAAATCAGGAAGATTTTAATGGATACTTTCCAAGCATGACTAGCTCTGCTTTACAACTGGGAATGTTTTATTCATCCGACTCCCTAGCACATCACAGTGATCCCAAGATCTGTCTGAAATGCTAATAACCTCACCCTGCCCGCCACAAACGTAGCATTCATCTGTCATTCTGAACCAACAAAATGACATACCAACAACAAACTCTGCTCCCTGCCTAGCAAGTGGGCTGCGTAACCCAGAAAACGGTTTACAGCCCAAAGAAGTTATGGGGAGGTGTCAACTCAGCTGAAGATAAAGAAAGAGGTCTACTGTCCCTTAGACTTGAACAACACATATAATTGTATTCCCCGAATACTCTTCTGCTTCTAATGCTGACCTGGGTTTTGAAGTAAGCAAGCAATCCCCCACGTGCCCTGCTGCCTGAAACCATCCCCCAGCTGACTGGCCCACTCCTGCAGTGCTGGTGGCTGAGAGGCAAGGGCAGCACCTGTTTCGACCAGTCAAAGGGAAGAAGAGGGCGGGATCCCTCCAGAAACGCAGCCTCCAGGTCTACAGAGTGTGTGCAAATGAGCCCAAGAAATTGCTGGGGCCGCCAGACAGTCTGCAGAAGCGTGTGCCCCTCCAGAGCAGAGCCCCACGCTGAGCAGCAGCGAGTGGAGAGGGATGTAAGGGAGGCCCGAGAGTGTGGACAGCACTTAACCCAGGAGACAAGCATCAAGACCCACAGCAAGGATGGCCACGGACACTAAGAAAGGAAGGAACAAACTCTGGTTTTCACAAGAAGTGGCTGGCACTGCTTCTGTTTCAGGTAGATCTGTAAAGAAAAGTGCCAGCCCCCATGGTCTAGGATGGAGGTAACAGGCCACATACCTCAAACCCTTTCCAGCGGGCTGGCTGGAGCAGAAGCCCATGGTTTCAAAAGGAAACTCTTCAAAGGACCCTAAGAGACACAGGCGCTCCCATGAGCTTCTTGTCCAGGTTTCTCCCTCCTTAAGCCCAACACTTGATAGTCAATTAAAAAGAAGTCTCATTCTGTTAGGGAGGTTCTCCCAACATGAAACATTCCTGCCAAACAATAAGCTATTCACTCTGAATGGCAGAGCACATTATAAAACAAAATAAAAATTCCAATGAAAAAAGTGAAAGTTACATGTATTTCATGAAGATAAATGAAGAATAGGGTCAATTTCAGCAGGGTTCTCTATAGCAAGAGCAAATGCTAGGGCTTCCCTGGTGGCACAGTGGTTAAGAATCCGCCTGCCAATGCAGGGGACACGGGTTCAAGCCCTGGTCCGGGAAGATCCCACATGCTGTGGAACAACTAAGCCCGTGTGCCACAACTACTGAGCCTGCACTCTAGAGCCTGCGAGCCACAACTACTGAGCCCGTGTGCCACAACTACTAAAGCCCACACGCCTAGAGCCCGTGCTCCACAGCAAGAGAAGCCACCGCAATGAGAAGCCCACACACCGCAATGAAGAGTAGCCCCCGCTCGCCGCAACTAGAGAAAGCCCACACGCAGCAACAAAGACCCAATGCAGCCAAAAATAAATAAATTAAATAAATAAATTTTGAAAAGAAATATATTTAAAAAAGAAAGAAAAAAGAAAAGATCAAATGCTAGCTTATGCTGAGATTTATTACTACTACATCTGACTGGGTGTCTAACACTCATATATATTTGTTAAAATGCTCAGGTCTTTAGAAAACAAATAAATAAAGGAATTCCCATTCAGCAGACAATGAAGTTGCCAAAAAGTGAAATGACCAAATTTAAAAACAAGGAGCTAGTTAAATAACAATGTACAAGAAACAGAAAAAATGAAGTACTTCAGCCACTGAGGTTTTTTTTAAGTACTTCAGGCAGCAAACAGAAAATATCTTATGCCAATCTTATTAAAGTATATTAATAACTAATGCCTTTAAAGCAATTGAATTGGAGACTACTTTCCTGAAGAGTGAAAGCTGTCGATCACCAAGACGCATGTTTGGTTGAAGGCAACAAAGGCGGTAGCTGCTGCCCTTTACTTACTGGGCGGTCCCTACACTCTGGGTACTGCACACACAACTAGTCTCCTATAAACCCTGCAAGGTAAGAACCAGTGCTCACAGATGTCACTCCCACAGATGTCACCAAGTGAAGGGACACATCTAGAGTGTCACAGACACAAAGAAGCAGAGCATTTGGGGATCTAAAGCTCCTTCCATTATACCCAATTCTTTAGTTGTCTAAACCACCCTTTCTAACTAGTGTATAGCTAACGGTTTAGTCAAAAACTCCTCCAACTTCAACAATTACTACATTTACATAAGTATATGCTTTCTGAACACCTCTGGGGAATAAAAACACGCTGGCACAGTTAAAGGGGAAGATGTTGTCGGCATGAAGGGAGAGTACAAATTCTTGTAAGAGCCCTCGAAGATCTGGAAATGAAAAATGTGGTTTCTAAACAATGACTTGCTTTACTGCAGGTCACGAGCAGGTGCCACAGGAATCCCATCTGCACAGTGACAGACTTATTACATGGGAGTTTATGCTGGAAAGTGAGATGGAATTCTTACTTCTAACAAAAATGTTGCACACAGAATCAAGTTACTACTTGGCATGGTATTTACAATTCTAGATCCCAAACAGTAAAGCCAAAGAGGGGCTTTTGGTTTATAATCTTTGATAAGCATTCACTGCTTCAACTAAAATTGATGAAGAACCACACTCATTCCTGTCATGGGATGCCAATAAGCTGGACTGTAACAATGGTTTGGGCAGTAGCCAACAGAATTTCTGAGAGAAGAGTTAAAACTTTTGCCAACAATAATCTCTGAACACAATTGTAACAAAAGTATGATTATCTCTCATTTCCCGATGATTCTAAGATTAAAACTCATTTTCTGCATAAATAATATGCAAGGTCCCCTATGGCAACAGCAATGTTAAAAATCACACCTCACGGGCTTCCCTGGTGGCGCAGTGGTTGGGAGTCCGCCTGCCGATGCAAGGGACACGGGTTTGTGCCCCGGTCCGGGAAGATCCCACATGCCGCGGAGTGGCTGGGCCCGTGAGCCATGGCCACTGAGCCTGCGTGTCCGGAGCCTGTGCTCCACAATGGGAGAGGCCACAACAGTGAGAGGCCCGCGTACCGCAAAAAAAAAAAAAAAAAAAAATCACACCTCACAGATGTGGAATCTCTCAGCCAACAGCATACTACATATTCATCTGCTGAATAAAAATTACTTCCTACAGGTAAGCAGCTGGGAGTGGGCGAGGGGAGACGCAATCAAAGCCTGAAAGGATGGAGTGCACACGTCAGAGGAATAGATCTGGAATAAATCTCTAATCACTCGGGATGACCCGAGGTTTCAAACTTGACTGCATAATAGAGCAGTAGAGTGATTTTCAAATTAGATCTCTCTATACCTGCCAGGGTAAAAATACCCATTTAAAAATTTTTAACTTGTAACTAGATTCTTTTTCTTTTTAAAGTCTTCTGGGGGAATTTCCTGGTGGTCCAGTGGTTAGGACTCCGACCTTCCACTGCTGGGGGCCTGGGTTCGATCCTTGGTCAGGGAACTAAGACCCCACAAGCCACGTGGCATGGCAAAAAAAAAAAAAAAGAAGTCTTTCTGAACTTTTTTCTATATAGAAAATTCTCTATTTCCAACCGAGACCTTCTTCCTAAACTGCAGACTTCTGTATCTAACCGCCCACTCTACATCTCCATGTGGACAAAGTCTAACAGGTATTTAAAATCTAGTACGTGCTGATTATCCCCCCAAATTCGCTCCTCCTTCCACCATGCCCATCACAGTCAACGGCAACTCCAGCAGCCAAGACAGCCTATCTCTGCTAATCGTCCTTGCATCCCCACAATCATTCCATCAGCAAAACCCGCTGGCCTTACCTCCAAAAACATACCCAGAACCTGACCAGTTCTCCCCAGCTCCCACAAGAGCCTGGTCCGAGACACTGAAATTACTAAAATAACCCCTAACTGGCCTCCCCTACATTAGAGTCTCAACAGAGCAGCCAGAAGCCTCCTGTCACAAATGAAACCTGAGGTGACTCTTCTGCTGAAAAGTCTAACGGCCTCGCCTCTCCTCTGGTATCAGCGCCCATGATTCGGTTCCACAGGAGAGAGCAAACACAGCCCAACACTACCTACCTCTGAAAAACTGTCCAAGTATTTTGACACAAGCAACTAAGAAACAGAGGTAAGATTCTTTTGGTCTGAGATAGTAGTTTGTAAGTCCATCATTTAACTCCCTCCCCTCCCAAGTTCCCAGTGAATCAACCAGAGAAATATAAAATAGAGGGAAAATCTTCAGGGTGGCAGGACTAGACTATCAGAAAGGCTACCAAAAACGAAACTGAGCCTAGCCAGGGGCAAGCATCCCAAGGTTCAGGTCCAAGTGAGGGTACACACGAACCACCTTGGCTCTGCACATGCGTCCTGAGATGTGGGAAGGGTGCTAGCACAGAGGACAAGTGGTGCAGAAGAAAACACCACCGTGCCTCGAACTGCACAGGGACACGTACATCCCAGCAAGGAGTAAAATGCTGTCCCAGATAACTTTAGGATAGAAAGCCGATGTTTCAGAGTAACAGAGACACTCCCCGTCGCACAAAACTTCTTGCTCTGTCATCATAAGCAACAGACTGCTAACCTGGCAAAGGTGAGGTATAATATAAATCAAATTATCTCCTGACTTTATCTGGGATTGAAAAAATTAAACAGTAATACATATAATTTCTAAAAATAAATATTATAAATACTAGTTTTAACTAGGAATAAAGCTATTGTTAAAAATTAGTAGCTGAGAGGGCAGACAGCAGAAGCAAGAAGAACTACAATCCTGCAGGCTGTGGAACAAAACCACATTCACAGAAAGGTAGACAAGATGAAAAGGCAGAGGGCTATGTACCAGATGAAGGAACAAGATAAAACCCCAGAAAAACAACTAAATGAAGTGGAGATGGGCAACCTTCCAGAAAAAGAATTCAGAATAATGATAGTGAAGATGATCCAGGACCTCAGAAAAAAATGGAGGCAAAGATCGAGAAGATGGAAGAAATGTTTAACAAAGACCTAGTAGAATTAAAGAAAAAACACCTAGAAGAATTAGAGAACAAACAAACAGAGATGAACAATACAATAACTGAAATGAAAACTACACTAGAAGGAATCAATAACAGAATAACTGAGGCAGAAGAACGGATAAGTGACCTGGAAGACAGAATGGTGGAATTCACTGCTGCAGAACAGAATAAAGAAAAAAGAATGAAAAGAAAGGAAGACAGCCTAAGAGACCTCTGGGACAACATTAAACACAACAACATTCGCATTATAGGGGTCCCAGAAGGAGAAGAGAGAGAGAAAGGACCCGAGAAAATATTTGAAGGATTATAGTCAAAAACTTCCCTAACATGGGAAAGGAAATAGCCACCCAATCCAGGAAGCACAGAGAGTCCCATACAGGATAAACCCAAGGAGAAACACGTGGAGATACACAGTAATCAAATTGACAAAAATTAAGGACAAAGAAAAATTATTGAAAGCAACAAGGGAAAAATGACAAACAACATACAAGGGAACTCCCATAAACTTAACAGCTGATTTCTCAGCAGAAACTCTACAAACCAGAAGGAGGTGGCACGATATATTTAAAGTGATGAAAGGGAAGAACCTACAACCAAGATTACTCTACCCAGCAAGGATCTCATCCAGATTCAACAGAGAAATCAGAAGTTTTACAGACAAGCAAAAGCTAAGAGAATTCAGCACCACCAAACCAGCTCTACAACAAATGCTAAAGGAACTTCGCTGAGTGGGAAACACAAGAGAAGAAAAGGACCTACAAAAACAGCTCAAAACAATTAAGAAAATGGTAATAGGAACATACATATCAATAACTACCTTAAACGTGAATGTAAAATGCTCCAAACAAAAGACACAGTCTTGCTGAATGGATACAAAAACAAGACCCATATATATGCTGTCTACAAGAGACCCACCTCACACCTAGGGACACAATCAGACTGAAAGTGAGGGGATAGAAAAAGATATTCCATGCAAATGGAAATCAAAAGAAAGCTGGAGTAGCAATACTTATATCAGATAAAAGAGACTTTAAAATAAAGAATGTTACAAGAGACAAGGAAGGACACTACATAATGATCAAGGGATCAATCCAAGAGGAGACATAACAATTATAAATATATATGCACCCAACATAGAAGCACCTCAATACATAAGGCAACTGCTAACAGCTATAAAAGAGGAAATCGACAGTAACACTATAATAGTGGGGGACTTTAACACCTCACTTACACCAATGGACAGATCATCAGACAGAAAAGGAAACACAAGCTTTAAATGACACAATAGACCAGACAGATTTAATTGATATTTATAAGACATTCCATCCAAAGACAGCAGATTACACTTGCTTCTCAAGTGCGCATGGAACATTCTCCAGGATAGATCACATCTTGGCTCACAAATCAAGCCTCAGTAAATTTAAGAAAATTGAAATCATATCAAGCATCTTTTCTGACCACAACACTATGAGATTAGAAATCAGTTACAGGGAAAAAAATGTAAAAAACACAAACACATGGAGGTTAAACAATATGTTACTAAATAACCAAGAGATCACTGAAGAAATCAAAGAGGAAATCAAAAAATACCTAGAGACAAATGACAACGAAAACACGACAATCCAAAACCTATGGGATGCAGCAAAAGCAGTTCTAAGAGGGAAGTTTATAACAATACAAGCCTACCTTAAGAAATAAGAAAAATCTCAAATAAACAATCTAACCTTACACCTAAAAGAACTAGAGAAAGAAGAACAAACAAAACCCAAAGTTAGGAAAAGGAAAGAAATTGTAAAGATGAGAGCAGAAATAAATGAAATAGACACAAAGAAAACAATAGCAAAGATCAATAAAACTAAAAGCTGGTTCTTTGAGAAGATAAACGAAATTGATAAACCATTAGCTACATTCATCAAGAAAAAGAGGGAGAGGACTCAAATCAATAAAGTCAGAAATGAAAAAGGAGAAGTTAAAACAGACACCACAGAAATACAAAGCATCCTAAAAGACTACTACAAGCAACTCATTGCCAATAAAATGGACATCCTGGAAGAAATGGGCAAATTCTTAGAAAGGTATAACCTTCCAAGGCTGAACCAGGAAGAAATAGAAAATATGAACAGACCAATCACAAGTAATGATATTGAAACTGTGATTAAAAATCTTCCAACAAACAAAAGTCCAGGACCAGATGGCTTCACAGGTGGATTCTACCAAACATTTAGAGAAGAGCTAACCCCCATCCTTCTCAAACTCTTCCAAAAAATTGCAAAGGAAGTAACACTCCCAAACTCATTCTATGAGGCTACCATCACCCTGATACCAAAACCAGACAAAGATACTACAAAAACAGAAAATTACAGGCCAATATCACTGATGAATATAGATGCAAAAATCCTCAACAAAATACTAGCAAACAGGGCTTCCCTGGTGGCGCAGTGGTTGAGGGTCCGCCTGCCGAAGCAGGGGACGCGGGTTCGTGCCCCAGTCCGGGAAGATCCCACGTACCGCGACGCGGCTGGGCCCGTGAACCATGGCCGGTGAGCCTGCGCTTGCAGAGCCTGGGCTCCGCAACGGGAGAGGCCACAACAGTGCGAGGCCCGCGTACCGAAAAAACAAAACCAAACAAAATACTAGCAAACAGAATCCAACAACATATTAACAGGATCATACACCATGATCAAGTGTGATTTATCCCAGGAATGCAACGATTCTTCAATATTCACAAATCAATCAACATGACACACCATATTAACAAACTGAAGAATAAAAACCATATGATCATCTCAATAGATGCAGAAAAAGCTTTCAACAAAATTCAAAACCCATTTATGATAAAAACTCTCCAGAAAGTGGGCAAAGAGGGAACCTACCTCAACATAATAAAGGCCATATATGACAAACCCACAGCAAACATCATTCTCAATGGTGAAAAGCTGAAAGCATTTCCTCTAAGATCAGGAACAAGACAAGGATGTCCACTCTTACCACTATTATTCAACATAATTTTGGAAGTCCTAGCCACAGCAATCAGAGAAGAAAAAGAAATAAAAGGAATACAAATTGGAAAAGAAGAAGTAAAACTGTCACTGTTTGCAGATACATTGAGAATCCTAAAGATGCCACCAGAAAACTACTAGAGCTAATCAATGAATTTGGTAAAGTTGCAGGATACAAAATTAATGCACAGAAATCTCTTGCATTCCTATACACTAATGATGAAAAATCTGAAAGAGGAATTAAGGAAACACTCCCATTTACCACTGCAACAAAAAGAATAAAATACCTAGGGATAAACCTACCTAAGGAGACAAAAGGCCTGTATGCAGAAAACTGTAAGACACTGATAAAAGAAATTAAAGATGATACAAACAGATGGAGAGATGTACCATGTTCTTGGATTGGAAGAATCAATTAAAAAAAATTAGTAGCTGAAACATGTTTAAGATGCTGGTAGGCTCTACCATCTCTGGCTAATGGACTCTGACTCCACTTTCTCTGTGGGAAGTGGAGAGATACCCTGGCTCCTCTGGTGCAACAGAGTTTCCCACATCACCGTCAACGTCCAACCTGCCATTCAGTTAGTTGGTTAGCCCTTCTTGGAGCTCTGCAGCCACTGCTCTGTCTCTGCAACACTGGCTGCTGCACCAGCAGGCCCTTCCCTCCCTTCTGATTCCCAGCAGCCCCGCCACCGTTCCTCGGCACCCCCTCTAAGCAAACCTTACAAACAAGGGGACACCTGTGCTCTGCAGCGTGTCGCCCCGCACCCCGTGCCCCTCGCTCACTACGGTCTTAGTCCTGGCCCCTCACCCACCCACCGCAGCTCACTTGACCTCTAGCAGCGTTTTACACAGTTGACTCATGAAACACTCTATACTTTTTTTGACCAAGAAATACTGCTTCTGATGAGTGTGTCATCACATCTTGTCAGGTGGCATTGTTTTGGAGGAACAATGACCACACATCATGGGAGAACCTGTATCTGGCGACCAGGGTGACCAGGGGAGGGAAGGCGGGGGACTGTGTGAGGGAACCAGAAGAGCGTCAGGAATGCTGAAGATGGCAGCAGCCGTCCACGCCCACACGTGCCACGCATCCTGCAAGCGGTCTCAGGGTGTGGGGCGCACAGGAAGAACAGATGGGAGCTGTGACGGCAGCTGATCAGCTACTTGAAGGAAAAGAGTTTCTAAAGTACTGAACTGCGACTGTGAAAACACATACTGCACTGCATTAAAAACAATCTTTTGAGGTCAAGTGCTTTAACCCCAGAAATAAAGTTAACCTGAAACACAATCAGGTCCCAGGTATTTCAGTAAACAACCCTGTACTCTAGTCACCATGCTGTACTTCTCTCCCTTACTCTACCTGTCCCCTCCACAGACAAAAGGACTGGTAAAGGTGGTATATTAAATAGGCTGTCACGGTTCTAATATTTAATTACATTATTATTGTTAACTCTGACATGCACAATTTCGACAGCATGAAAATATAAAACTTCTCATTAATTTTGTTATACTAGAAACTTAAAATGCATTCAAAGTAGAAAATATAACACGTTAAATATATATTCAAAATAATCAAAACATGCTCATAACATTCTAATTAATTTAATAGAAACGTCAATTCCTAAAGTACATCTTATTACATACAAGGCTCCTGTTAAAATTTTTCATCTTCATATTTCCACCAACCCTGAAATTGTTTCATACAATAATGAAACATACCTGGTTTCTTCCTCTGCGTTTTCCATAGTTCCTTCTTACTAGGGCTTTATAATTCTCATTTTTCTTGGTTAAGTAGTAATATAAAACACAATCAGGAACACTCTACAAAAAAAAAATTATTTTTGAGGATCCAATGAAATAAAATTTTTTTAAAATACCAAGTAACACTTTCAAGGAAAATCTCTAGTGTTCTCAAAGTATAAAATGAGGAAAACCACAAATGGCTAGCTTTTTAAGGCATATCTAGGCTGTAAAAATACATATATATAGTATCTACTATCTTGATGGACAATTACAGCTGTCTTAATACAAATTATGTAAAAGATACCAGGAACTATCAGAAACATTCAAGCACTTTCTTCTTTATGAGTAACTAAATTCTCTTTCTTCCTCTATATACGTAAATATTCAAAATGTCTCACTTTGCTCACAAACCCAACATCCAATCCACTGTGGAAAAATTTCAGGGAAAATCAGGACTCTGAAAATTTAATTAGAAGTTTAATGAGGTTCAAAAAACATTGTAACCTATGTGTTTTTAGGGAAATATAATATCAGGTCATTTTTGATTAACCATGAAAAGTAGTCTGTGTTCTGTGCTTAGAATTGGTCATCATATAATTGTAAATATCACTATACTATTCATTCACATGAGAATCTTTTCTGTATCAAGCCCTTTGCAAAAATTCTATTTAACTACTTATATTTCTATTTAACTACTTCTGTGCACTAGGCACAAAAGCTTCAAAGCAGCAACCATCACAAACCTATAGACATTCTCAGTGCAAACCATTTCTTACCTTCCTTTCCAAGTAAGATGCAATTAGTCCAAAGTTTTTTGGATGCTGGATAAACCTGAGTAAAAGAAAAAAAACACACACACATTTTAACAACTTAAAAAGAGGGGGGAAAGCCCTTGGGAATAGAAATATAATGTAGACTAATTTCTAGCGACTCCTAAATGCTAATATCCTCTTAAAGGGCACAGATTCCTGGGCACCGTCCGCCAGGAACTGATTGGACTGGGATACAGTAGAGCACAGAAATCTGTAACTTTAAAATGCACCCCCGGGTGAATAGGACACCACCCAGGTTTGGGTACCACTCTTAAAATGACTCCACAACCCTGTTCTTACCTGGTACCTACATTCCCACCCATAAACTTACAGGAAGGTCATATCAAATCTGTCTTTTCTGACTTCCACAGTACCCACTCAAATGCCAAAATGGGGTCAAGTTTTGGGGAAAACAGTTCAATTTACAAGTAAATGCCAATACTTTTCACTAACTTATGCAAGCTTCTATTAGAGAGTAATTTAAAATTTAAATTACTTGTCCTTAAAGATCTCCTTCTCATGGTCAGTCCAAACATTCATGAACTGCCTATCTTTATAAACCTTCATAGGGTCCTCCATAAGCCCATTCATGTTAATGAACTTGACCCTTCTCTGCTCTGCATCAAACATCATAGGTGGGATCACAGAGAGCTGTCGCATTTGTTTCTCATTATTCTGAAAAAAAAGAAAAAAGAAAAAAATGCAACTTACAGAGAATAAAACTTAAATAGGGCCACAGACCAACTGTCTTAATAGACAGTGAAACACCACGTATGTACTTTAATGACAACAGCAGTGGTACCATAACATCTAACGTAATTATACATATTATCTAATAAATACTCATTGCATGAATAACAGAGGCAGAGAGTACAGGTATTATTTTTTTATAATCCACTACTACAATTTGAGAAGAGTTCTTTCCTTAAAGGAAGCTGATACTTCAAATAATGAATCTTAGACCTAAAGGACACACAGTAATGTCAGGTCACTGAAGTAATGATCTTATGAAGCACTTACTAACATTAATATTGCCTCAATTTAAAAAAGTCTTAACATAATTTTAAAGAATAATAAAATAGAAAAATAAGCAGACAGGAACCGAAATCTTAAGGTCATTGATTTTAAATTAACTAAACTTACTTAAGTATTAAACACTTCTTGCTAATCTTACATAATCTTTCCATTGCAAATTTAAGACTATTAGCCTTAGAATTTCAACTAAAACTTGGTTACAGTTATACAATTTATTTTTCCCACAGTTTAATTCAGTAAGTTTATAAGCACAAACTTCCATGAGAAAATTTTTACCAAAAAGTATAAGTACTGACCTCAATACAAGGATAGGTTCTTTTCCTGAAACTCTTCTCCTAGAAGCGGACATTGCCTTAGAGTAAAGTCCTTACAAAGGTTCTAATTTTATGGGTACTCTCAGTCAGTCTGAACACCAAAGTGTGGTTTGGGACAGACACATTAGCTTGAAATCACCTCACCTGATACTAGTTTTGGCTGTTTACAGATGCCCCCCTTAAAGAATCAGTCAAAAAGTGAGCAAAGAAATTTCACACAGAGTTAGTCATCACTGCAGAGATTACGGCCACAAATTCTGGAATGTATAGCAATATAACAATTGTCTTCATTACTTAAGAGGACCACAATGTTCAAATAAGCATGACTTTCAGAATTTAGAGATGAGGTTTTTTAAAAGCCATATTATAAAACCAAAACTAGCAAAACTCAATATTTGGACCGACCTTCAGAGACAGTTTGAAAACAGCTACGAAGATTCACTGTTAGGAACAGAAATTTATTCTTACTCAGAACCGATTTATTAGTATCAGATCAGATCTCAGCTGGCTAGAGATTACACTCTGGACATCCCCCTGAACCTCAGGTCCACAAGCCAACATACAAACACCTGCAAAGTGCATGCTCCTTTGTTCTTTTAGGAAACGGCACCAGCAGCTCAGTCCTCTAACCTGCTCTTCTTTCTCATCCCATACTTGTCCTGTCCACTCTGCCTTCTACAAATCTCTCCACCAGGCCATTCCTACACATTTCTACCACTGTCGCCCTGACTCAAGTCCTTATTTTTATCATAACAGCCTCCTCACCTCTTTCCAGGCCTCCCTGCTGCCAAAGCCGTCTTTGTAAAAATGGCAATATGATCATAGGGCAGCCTTGTTTAAAACCTTCGATGGTTGGCCACAAACTTTGGAACAATTCAGACGCCATAAGTGTTCCCTCAGTTATATACAAATAAACCCTTAGTTTATGGGGTATGAGGCTAAAATGCCTGAATAATTAATCAATTAACTTGAATTAAATCAATTAACTGTCTTACCTCCTGTTCAGAGAGCCCATCAATAATTTCAGAAATCTCATGTTCACTCCTAGCAATGGTGGCTGAAAGACCAGCTCCCCTCTGCCCAACTCTAAATATGAGGGAGAAATTTTAGATATATTTAAAGGCCTTTTATAAAGAAGACATATCAGTTAGATTACTTTTATATCGATTTCTTTTCTGAATGGGACTTTTTAATGAACTAGAAGTCAGAGAAGAAACCTAAAATGCTATTGAGAAACTACTTTTAAGCAATATGTTTAAGCCATTTATCTATAAAATTAGTAACAATTTAAATGCTAAGATTTCTTTTTAAAGGTTACATGTCTAAGTTCCCATGGCAGAACTGTTTATGTGAAACTTCTGGAAAACTACAGTTATTGGTGTCATTTTCATCTCAAAGAGCAGTCCTTTGTCTGCCTTCCAGAGAACAGGATAGCAGACTTAGAAAAATACACAAAACATTTTTAAAGGGATGGGGAAAAAACACAATCATTATCCCTGACAGAAACTTAATTGTGATTAACGGGGCTTTCATGAGACAGTGGAGAAGAAAAATAAAGCTTCTACCTTTGCAAAAGTACTTGTTCTCTAAAAGTAAAAAGAAATCAGAAACTACATACCAATAACAAAGGATTTCTCAATTAGCAATCAATTTAAGAGTTTTGATCATGTTGGGAGGTGACGAAGAACTGTGAGACATGCAAGTCTATTCTTACTGTCATTTCCAAAGGAATGAGCGTTTTCAAGAACTGAAGAATTAATTTCAAAATATTCACTTAAATTTAGATTCAACAGCATGATTAAATATAAAAAATTAATATTAAATTCACTAAGGCATAAACATTGTTAGCTGATAATGAAGTTTTATATTCAAAATAAAAGTTCTTAGACTCACAGACACAGAGAACAGACTTGTGGTTGCCAAGGGGCAGGGGAGGGATGGATTGGGAGTTTGGGATTAGCAGATGCAAACTATTATATATAGCATAGATAAACAAGGCCCTACTGTATAGCACAGGGAACTGTATTCAATATCCTGTGATAAACCATAGTGGAAAAGAATATTAAAAAGAATGTATATATATATGTATAACTGAATCACTTTGCTATAGAGCAGAAATTAACACAACACTGTAAATCAACTATACTTCCATTGGAAAAAAAAAGAGGAAAAACATAATAAAAGTTCTTTATGAACTTTCTTAATGATTAGATTCAGGTAACAATAAATATTGTGAAGGATCAAAAGTATGATTCAAAGGAAAACAGCATAGCCATTAAACATCAAACCACTTACCGCTGAAACCGTTCTTGCTGTTCTCTTTGTTTTCGAATTTCTGGAAACTGTTTTTCATAATACTCCCTTGTTTTGCTTTCTTTAGCTTTCCTCCGAGGATTATTTTCTATTCTGTCCACTTTTTTCTCCCATGCCTCCATGAGCTGATCATAACGTTGGCAGATTTTTTGCTCCTATTAAATACCCGTAGCAAATTAATAATTAAACTAAACTCTGTGATTCTGACAAACCTAATACTTTAAAGTAAAGGTTACTTCTTAAGGCTAAGTCAGAAGTACATGTGGCCTATGACTCAACTGTGAGTGAAAAGCTGTCCTTGATCTGAAAGAAGAGAAAGAAAGGGAGCTGTTTTCTAGGAAAGATCAACACATAGAGCCTATTGTGGCTGGATTTTTTAGTTAATATTAAGACTATACAAATTAACAAACTAAATGATGAGCCACTCTGATAACAATTACATCTTCACTGTCAAAAAAAATGGAAAATGAGAAATAGAAACATGTAAATAGTTCATAATCCCAGAGGCAAGTGGATTAACATTTTGTTGTTATCCTTCCAATATGTCAGAGAAAACACTCACACTTAAACCATCCCTCTACTGCTGGACGTTTTGGTTACTTGCAGTTTTTTCTTACTACAAATAATGCCATATAATGAACATTTTTTGACAGTCTGGAAAAGGCAGAAATTGGATGTACTTTATGATAAAAAGAAATGCAGTAAACTACATGAAATCGAGAACGAATGCTTTTAGAGAAAAGAATAATGTATGATCTCATTTTTCAAACAGAGAAGAAGAAAAAAAGAACCGTGCACTACAAGCCCCAGACCATGGGTGTGAGACAACGAAAGGGCCTGCCACACGGTCAGCTCCAGGAAGCGGCTGCGAGGGGAAAGCACTGCCTTCCCCATGCCCGTCTCCTCATAGCCTGTCTACTCCTGGGTCTACTCCTGGGCCTCCACCTGCGCTCAGCTCTAGGCCGCCCCCTCGGTCTCATCTGGATTCAAGCAACGGCCTCCTTCCTAAATGACTCCCACGCACCCTGAATGGCATAACCAGATGCAACTTCTTAAAACACAGAGCTCAACATTTCACTTCCTCAGCTCAAACACTTAAAAGCCGCCCTCAGGATCTGTGCACGACCCGGCCCTGGCTTCCCTGCCCAGCCTCACTCCTCGCCACCCTCCCAGCTCAGTCCAAGCCCAGCCCTCTCCAACCTGCCGCACTCCCTCCACTTCCCAGACTTCCCGTGAGCTGCTCCCACTGCTTGTGAAAGTCTGCAGAGGACTGGTTTTCCTGTGCAACACCCCTCATGATTCATATCTGCGCCAGCTGTCCCCTTACACGCTCTCATGGTCATCTGTACATCCTGTGCCATCGTAAGACCACAACACTGTAATCGCCTGCAGCCTCATCTACCCCCTTACTCCTTAGGCTCCCTAAGGGCTAAAACCACGTGGCTGCCCGTTCCCTTTGTAGAATAATACATGGGACAAAGGAAATAGTCCATAAGTATTTATTAAGCAAATCAATGAACATATCAAATTCATAACTAAATACCCTGTGAAGTATGAAAACAAAGTCCATGCTTCTGTGTTTGTGTCTCCAGATAGCAAATTTAGCAATTACACCATAATTACAACAAAATTATCAGATAGAAAAAAATACTTTAGCTAATTTCTTATTTATATGTGTATGCTCTTGGCAAAAAAAAAAAAAAAGATTCAAGACCAGTAATTTAAGAAAGTATCTGAAGGACTAGACTGGCAAATTAGAACATTAGAAGTTATATACCAAATAAAAGCTGTTGACCCTTACAATTCATTAAACTGTCATGTCCTTAAATACAAGGTACAAAGTTCATTTCTGATGTGAATCAAAGAACATCATTTATTCACTAAAAAACAATTTAAATGAATTAATAGTCTGTCTAAAATTAGTAGGAACACACTATAAAAATAAGAATACTGGCATTGTATTTTCTGTAACTTAATTTCCATGAAGATTATAACCACAAAATTTTTAGACTGCAAGTCATATAATAAATATGAAAAACGATGTGAATTTGAAAAAGCTGAACTTTAGCTGACTCAGTTTCTAATAAGAAAGAACAGTGGTGTCTTATCAGCATGACCATAACTTACCCACATTTGTTTGAGGGTTAAGGGACTAAATGTAGATCATCCTATTTCTCTTTCATATTTTTTTTTAACTACTCACCATTTTCTTTATTTTGGCTAGATGAAAATGTTATACACAGATGACCAAAGAAATTAATTTGATAATGATATTAAATGTGATTTATGACATCAAAATGTTGCTAGAATTAGATTTATATTCACGTCACATCTATAGTTACTGTCTAAATCAGCACCTGTTCTCATGTGTGATCAAGAACCGTTCTCACTACAATGGGAAAGCGAATGCCTGAAGAAGCGCGGACGGGAAAGTTGCACAAATTTCAGTTAACAAGGATAGGACCTCACCCTTTGTTTTCTTGCATGATTTCTTCTTTTAAAAAATAAAATGAGTTTTTTCCTCATCACCTGGTTTCTAGAAGAGAAAAATATGGTTGTATGACATTAAGAAAAAGTACAATAATGCATTCACTTTTTTGTTTTCAGAGACACTGAAAAACAAGCGAAGATCACTTAAGAATATATGATGTAATCAAAGTTAACCCTAATTTTTTTCACCCTGCAAAATAAGACTCCTGCAATAATTAGAACTGACTAAAATTCCTCCCATTCTATAGTAAGTCTTTAATACAAATAGTTCATCTTTAGTTATTACATTCAATTGTAAGGCAAATATTATTTTCAAGTTCTGATTACACAGTTACTGATTCTCCTTAAGAACCCTCATGAGATAAACACCTTGGCACACTCCTGGAGGGAGGGGGGAGTAAGAGAAGGCGTAGCTTGTGAAGTTATCTCCTCCCTCAGGTATGTGCTGCCCTCCCTGTGAGAGTGCACCAACACAGAGGCGGCTTCTTCTTTACACAGAAACAACACAATACACTCTAAGACGCCACGGAGGCCAACGTGACAGGACAGGAAGACTTCCCTTATAATTTAGTGTAATAGTTTCACTTTTCAAATTGGAAGCACTGCAACCTTCAAAAACAATGACATGCAGGCTCATATGTAAATATTTATAGCCCACCTACTTCCAGAAAGGACTTCAAGCTGATTATTCAAATATAAATACAAAGCCAAGGCAAGTAGAAGTAATTTTTTGGATTATCTGCCACTCAGGACTAACACTGACACTGGCTCCACTCAAATAAGCATGGACAGTCAGGAGCTGGCTATATGGAAAAGTAGCCAAGAGATGAAGAGAATTATTAAAAGGAACGTTTGCTATTTCATACAAAGCAAATGACGGTGATGACAAAATAGCTACTGAACGATCCATACAGACGCATGCAGCTGAGCGAACGGTATTTCACAAGGTGACGTACAGCAGGAGCGTTACCATATATTCAGTTTGCTCTCATTGTGATTATGTGCTACTCAAAAGCAAATGACAATCAATAAATATAACTTAAAATGTTTCCTAAGAATTTAAATGAAGAACCCCATCGCAGGACAGTGTGATAAGCACTGTCGTAGGCAACGTAGCTAATATGAAATAAATCAGGGCTGCTCTGCAGCTAGAATCAGGGAAGAGACAGAACACAAACATAACGGAAGCTTTGCGGGAAAAATAATCATTAAAAGTAGCCAACTAGATTTTATCTGCTATTCTCCTTTGTAAAAATGTTAAAACAGCGAAACAGTTCCAAAACAAGGTATATTTTATATGAGTTTTGCCTAACCTACTTCTAAGGGCTGTCAAGCCCATAGCAGCATCTCACAGAAAAATTCTAAGTATATGACTTTTATTATAAACCACTTACTTAACAAAAGTTAAAATTATTCAAATTTCAATTTTTGTCATGCATACTACCATGCAAATTATATTTGCCACCAGTTCTGCAAAGTAGTCAACTATTGCACATACTCTCAGTAAGAAAATTTTTTAAAAGAAAAAAAAAAGATATATATATATATATAAATAGCAATGTGCTCATTAGTAACGGTACTAGTAAATAAGTATAATGTTCTGGTTATACTTAATAAAACATATAAAGTAGAAATATCACATTTTTGTTACAAACTAAGAATAATTCATCTAAAATTCTCTTAAAATATGATAATAAAAAAAAAGATACCTATCTAGCTTCCTCTCTTACTTCAATCAGATCAGTAAATTAGGTTTTCTTTTCGCTTATTTTCTCATTCCAAAATGTGCATCCATAAAGGCCTGGTGTCTGGGATGAGCAAGGCTAAGCAAACTACAACCTGGAGCAGTCTCCTCACCCACATGAGGTGGCTGAGCGCTTCCAAGGCACCAGGACATGAAATGGCAGAAGGGTCTACAAATACCGTCATTAGCAAGAGTCATGGAAGGGATTTCCCTAGAATAGGATTTTGAATAATGATAAAATGATCCGTGGCACTTCTACTTTGCAATGGCAGATGTGGCTTGGTGGGGGACGGTGTCATCACTAGTCTTAAATGAAAAAGCTTCATTATCTTACTTCATCATGCGCCTTGCAGGTACTCCACTGAAAAAAAGACAAAACAGGAGGCAAAAAATTCAAGCCTCAAGGTAAGCCATTTCAATGTTAAGTATCCACCTTTTTTACTAGCAGATTATAAAACCAGCTAGTTTTATGCAATAATTTATTTCATTTTTTGGCCTCGGAAACTCAAAGCTGTTACCCCAACCCCCAAGAAGCCAGAGGAAGATAACATATAGTAAAACGACAGCAAATTACACAAATCTAAAACACACCTACACTGTATTATAACACACCTACACTATATTATAATACTATGTCAGCAGATAACATAAAAATGATCTCTTTATAGAATATACAGTCTTTAACTGAAGAACTCCAAAGATGATCAATACTTACGTCTTGATGTTCTCATGGTACACCTTGGTATCTGATGGCTGGTTATAGAGTGGCTATAAAATAAATCAAACATTTATATACAAAATGGTGTACATCATATGTCTATGAAGAGACAAAGACACAATTTCTATCTCAATGGAAGCCGAGGTACACTACTACTGGGTCTACACAACAGACGCCCTACCAAAACCTCCAGACTCAGGTTCCCTGAATAACTCTGTCCACCCCATCTCCTAACAATGCCACTGCTCTAAGAAAGTTCATAAATCCACTGTATCCCATAATAAATTTATTCATAGATTTTTTTAATTTCAAAGGCAAAGGAGGATTAAACACCAATATTACCCTAACAGTATGATTCAAAGAGCTTTCTATTTCTGTTCTTACTTCTTTCTCCTTCTAACCAAGTGATTAAATGGCTGCTCAGGCAAAAACACAATCAGGAAAATGCTTCTGCAAAGGTAACCAAGTTCGTGCACATTATTTCAAGCTTATCACCCTTACTGCCCAGCTACATCACTCTCATCCCAAAGTAAGTGACTGTATTCCATTTTATCCCAAGAAAAACTGCTATAAAAAGAGCACTAGACATGAAAAAAGAAATTTCTTACTTACCAGTTCAACTTTTGGGCCAAGACCTTCAAATATTTTATGAGCTTCTTCTGCTTTTTTCTAGATAAAAACATTATTATATTGTATAATTAAAAATTATATTACCTAAATGCAAAATCACTTCCAATTTAATAATATTTACTTAAATACTAATCTACAGTCAAACTTATCCTTATTTCCAAATATTCTTCTTTCATATGATAGCCTGAAATACTCTCTAATTTTATTTTCATAACTCCCTCACGAAATTCAGTCAAATCTGAACATTTGTATTGAAAGCAAAACCTAAAGAATTGGTAAATTCTTAAAAACAAACAGATATTAAGATTCCAGGGAGAGGGAACAGAGATTCACTATTAGAAATGAATCCTTCAAACATTTTTAATACTTCAACTCAATGTCTTTATGGTATTTTATGCTTTTAAATTTTCATTAAAGTTGCCAATGTTTACTATGGTAAGCCAAATTGATCTCTTTGAAGAAAAGCTTATAATGAGCATATTTTCCAATTATAAGAAAACCTTAGTAATAATAGAGAAAACAACCAGTTTGAATTACTCTAAGTATTCAGTAATAAATAAATGTTGAATTATATACTTTTACATGTTTTTCAAAAGTAAAATCAGGGCTTCCCTGGTGGCGCAGTGGTTGAGAGTCCGCCTGCCGATACAGGGGACACAGGTTCGTGCCCCGGTCCGGGAAGATCCCACATGCTGCGGAGCGGCTGGGTCTGTGAGCCATGGCCGCTGAGCCTGCGCGTCCGGAGCCTGTGCTCCGCAACGGGAGAGGCCACAACAGTGAGAGGCCCACGTACCGCAAAAAAAAAAAAAAAAAAAAGAAAAGTAAAATCATCTAGACCAAAGTGCTATCTATCTAACAGAAATCTACCTTTAATAGACAAATGAAATATAACAAAGTTCAATACTAAAGCTGTTTAAGCTGGAATTTGACATCCAGCAAATGTGTCGGGGGTTCTCAGATCTCTCTCTTGCCCCAGCACATGCTCACTAGTAACAACAAGGGCTCACTGCCCGCTGCAGAGACTCCCACGTCCACGCACTGTGGCTGGGAAACTCTCCAGGGCTTCTGATGCAACACACAAATGGGAATGGAATTAATCAGTATCCCCAAGTGTAGAGAAAGATGTTCCCTTAAAATAAACATTATCCTTTTCATTTATCAATTACAATAGTTCAAATATTTATTTAGCATATATTATGTGAAAAGGACTATGTTTAATTAGCAAAGGAAGCTCAAAGTACTGTAACGCACTTTCCAAACTCCAAGAAATTTAAAATGTTATTAAGATGAGAAATAAACATATCAAAAATATCATATACAAAACTATTAAAAAAAACCCACTGAACTTGCATAGCTAATGCTATTTCTGTAGATAGTTTTAAGTCGATTTGTCGACCTTGGTATTCTTAACATTTGGGCCAGACATTTCTTTGTCATGGGGGCTGTTCTGTGCACTGCAGGCTATTCAGCAGTACCCCGGCCTCTACCCACTAGATGCCAGCAGCACTCCACCGCTCCCCCAAGTTACAACAATCAAAACAGTCTGCAGTTGAGAACAATGTTTTAATCTCAAAAAGCCAAAATGTAATTAACAGAAAATTTATTAGCTTTAAGGTATATGTTAAATAACACACAAACAGCATAATCACAGATGATAAATTTGGAATATCTAGCACCTACAGCTGATTCTCTCAAGACGACCTACACTCTCCAATGTTTAAACCTGCTTTCTTGAGGCACTCCACGTTACATAGAGTCTATGCCAAGAACAGGCAGGCTAAGTGAGGCTGTAACAGAGAATACTGAGAGACAAGGGGGAAATCGTATCACGACAAATATTTACTGGTATCCTATTACGTAAAGGCACTTACCTCTTCAGGGCTAATTTTAAAGGCTAATATTTAAGGTGCCTGCATATCCCAAGATTTAAGTTTTGCAAAATTTTATTACATATTTGACTTCATGTTGGCTTAACTGCTAAGAGCAGATTAACCTATCGTTTGGCAGAATTAATTTAAAACCTTCACATTTACATAATATAATTTTATTCTAAGTGTATAGATAGAAGTAATTAATGCCTCAAACATATGTTGACTATGTTCTATGTGCCAGGCACCTGCGAGACACTAAGGAAACAATGAATAAGATATCCTTCCTGGTGTAAGAAGATAACGAGTCTTGAAAGGCTTCATAGAGAAAATGAGACTTGAGCTGGGTCCTGAAGTCGAGTGCACTCAACAGACAAGAAAGGCAAGCCACGGGGATGCCTGACGGCAGAGGCAACATCACGGGGTAAATTACTAACATCAAGGGAACATTCACACCTGTTCTGGTAGGGTATGGCTAAGAAAGGAGTATTGGGCCACGGGCCACCCAGGCAGGCATGTAAGCACTGATGAAAAGGTTGGGCTACTCTGTAGAAAGGGGGAAATCATCAAAAGGTTTTATTTGGAGAACCACGTCAGGGGGCTCAAATATGAAGGATGGATTAGAAAGAAAAAAAAGACTGAAGGAAGGAAACTCAGCATCTATGAGAGGTGAGGGCTCCAATCAAGCAACTGGCAAAGGAGGAAGAGAGAAGCAATTGACCAGACCTATATCCAGGAGGCAGGACTGAGGCTCTTCATTGATTAACCAAGTCTGCAGAGTGGCAAAGAGAGAGAAATCGATAGTTCCCAGGACAATGGCCGTGGTGACCAGAGGTTGTTGGCACTAAGTACATTCTCCACTGTCAATCACTTTCTTTCTTCTGGTGCCACGTTAACTTGCAAATCATTCAATCAAAATATAAACATGTTCCTGAAAGCTTCACTGCACACCCCCTCTTTTCTATACGTATTACAATGCTGAAATTAGAGCACTTACAAATATTTTTGGAACCTACAACTGGGAAGGGTAACAGCAAATTGAAAACAGTCCAGGGCTTCCCTGGTGGCACAGTGGTTGAGAGTCCGCCTGCCGATGCAGGGGACACGGGTTCATGCCCCGGTCCGGGAGGATCCCACATGCCGCGGAGTGGCTGGGCCCGTGAGCCATGGCCGCAGAGCCTGCGCGTCCAGAGCCCGTGCTCCGCAACGGGAGAGGCCACAGCAGTGAGAGGCCCGCGTACCGCCAAAAAAAAAAAAAAAAAAAAAAAAAAGCAGTCCAGGAGAAGAGTCTGTTTGGAGACTAAATGAATCCTAGCCTCAAGTTTAAATGTGATACAAGGCAATTTTTCTCCCAGGAAGCCAATTTTAAAACTAACAGTCAGTTTGAGGTAGTTTTCTGCCTTGCACTAACTTTCTAAATAAAAGATGCCTCATATGAGATAAGGGCCCCTATCTCTTGGGCCACATTTGGCTTGATTGCCAACCAGTATCTGCCACTGTCAAACAAGGAACAAGAGGGAGATGTACTCTTGTTGCCTCCCATCGCTCTGTGCCCTCAGTGTCAAAACAGGTAAGGTCATTCATGACAAAAAGCTACAGAGGCAGTGAAGGTCTAACAAAAGGCAGCACGGTGAGGAGGAAGACCCAGGCAAGGATCAGTGGTGAGAAAGCTGGCCTGCTCCCATCACGCCTCTCGGGGGCTTCTGCTACCATCCAGGGTCTACTGCACAAGCACCACCAAGGCAGATGACTAGCAGCAGGGGATACAAAAAGAACCTATTTTTTGAAAGATGATTGCTACGATTACTGAGTTAAAAACAATCCTCATTACAAGTCTAATATTAAGACAGATTTCAAGTTTGGTTCTTCTATTCTTCACAGAATGTGTAACAAACTGAATTGTAAATGCTAAAATGGCAAGAAGAGGTCTAAAAGGAGCTTTCGTTTCTGCTGATGGACATCAAGGAACATTTACTACACTAGCTAATGAAAAAAAATACATATATATAAATTAACACAAACTGAATTCTCTATCAGATCTTGTTCAATAGTTTTCAGTCCTCACATCCTAGTCAGGCAACTGCAGAATTCACTAACACTGGAACTGTTTATTAGGCCTGTAAGAGAAGGCTAATTAAGAAATTCAATCAATTAATAAATATCACTGAATTCAATGTATTTGAAAAGTTAACTCATACTAAGAAAGAAGTCAATATTTTATTTTATAAGATCCTTTTCCATTATTATCAGCTCTAATCCCTATTTACTTTACCCCTGAAGTCACAAACTGGCCATGAAGCCTATCAGCCCTCAGAAGTACTTTCTTGTTCTCCAGTGTGTTTTTTTAAAAGCAGGAGATTTCATATAAAATCCATGTACCTTGCTTCTCTTAAACAAGGGAGCACCTGTTGACCTTGGGCCACATCCCTGCAAGGACCCCAGTGTCACTGCCCTCCAGGCATGCCCTGAGGGGTCCTCATCACTCCTTCCACCGACTGCCCTTCACCCTCACTGGACTCATCTTCACGTAGGTTGTTCTGCCCAATAAATTGGACTAATTTTGAACCCAGTCAAGGAACTAGTAATAATTGTCCATATTTCTACGTCTCAGTGACTTAAAATTCCTTAAGTATTGTGTACCTGATGACTTTCGGTTATCTATCTACACACACACATACACCTGGGTCCAAGATCATTCCTATAAAAGTGTATTTAATGACTATCTCACAGCTCCTTTTCTTAAGGTCAATTTCCTTTAGGATCTGGGATAACCTTGCTACAGGATGCCTGTGTAAGACTCCACTCACTACAAGGCAAATGAACTGAAATGACAATCCCCAACTTCTACCTTATGATCACCTTAAGCTGACAAGCCAATTCTCTACCATAGTACTTAAAGCATATAATTCTTTCTTGAACTGGGGGCTTCTGGAAGCCCAGTGCTAAGCAGCTCTGTTGAAAGGTTTTCTTCAGATTAAGGTGAAATCAGTTTCCCTTTAACTGCTAGTTCCTGGGCTGGATTCTGGCCAAAAACTAATTTCAGCATCACAAAATTATTCATAGAATTGAGGCCTGGCTTTCCTAAATCTGTGGACACTTTTAATTATGAGTATGGAAGAAGAAATTATTTTAACAAACCTAAAAAAGAAAGTTGACCTAAAGGTCAATGGCCTCATACTTTGTAACTAAAATTCAAAGTACAGCCCAGCTATCAGTTCTGAAGCAGATAATACAAGTCGTTTCCACGTCCAATGACCATCTCTACTAGAATAGTGTATTTGGCATTAAATGTTGCTTATAAAGTGAAAAACTACAGAATGGCTGTATTATGTGCTACACACTTGCTTACCACTATTTATATAACAGGAGAGAGACTCAGCTGATAAAATTATACTGTCACAAAATAGTATTATACCATATAAAATGCAAATGAAATATTAAATAATTTAAGACTCAACTATCAACTTCAGTACATAAAGAAAAAACACCAAGCTTCAGTCAAAGTTTAAGAACATTAAAAATTATAACAGAAAGCAGGTTTAATACAATTAATATTACCACAGAATACACAGATGACTGGAAAAGGCATAGTCCAGTGGTTTTAAAGGCCTGTGCCATCAGGAATGGCATGAACTTACCCGATTTTCATCGTAAATAATTTGGACAATACTGCGGTGTTTCTGCTCCACGGGAGGAGGGGACACAGGCTTCTCAGGCTCTGGAGGTTTAGCAGCTTCTTCTTCGAGCTGTTGCTAAGAGACCCAGAAAGGAAGAGTCAGGCATCTGCTGCACATCAGCCCCACTAGTAATTAATCACCAGAGATAACACATGCTTCTGAGCAATGCTTTGCTGATTCTATAGGGTAATCACTTAATCTACTAGGGCCTAATGGACCCAAAGGCTCTAACGAACCCAATCAGATTTATTTTGACTAATAACTAAACAACATAAGTCATCATTTGAAAAATCCTTTTATATTTTAATTCTGATAAATTTAAAGCAAAATAGTAAGAGAATCTAAACATATGAAGGTACCCCATCTACCTCTATCACAGTGACCTTTTGTGGCACTGTAATAATGCTTTTCTGTGTTATAGATACACAGTATGTGTTAATGTCTGGCAGGGAGAGTATGGTAGAATGTTTAAGGGTTAATCCTTAAGTCAGCACAGCACCATCCTCTACCCTACTCCCCTGCCAAACTTTATACTCTATATCAAAGAGGCCCTGGGAAAACCAAAAGAATATGGACTGCTGGTGTGTGCTGGTGTGTGACTGCACACACCAGGAGCCTATCTGAATTACTCTGCCCAGGATTCAGCCTTAGGGTCACCTTTTGCAAGTGGCTTGATCCTAGGACCCCTTCTGGTCCTTACCTCAAACTTGAGCAAGTATACAAACCCCTCACATGTAAAGTAGGGATATTAATCCTACCTACCACATAGCTTTCTGAGAGGATTAAATGACGCAATATATGTCAAGCACAACTATAAACAGTCAGTAACTATTACCTACAATTATTACTGAAGTAAGGGCTGACTCAGCTAGGTTCACCGCTTTTTGTCTTCCATCACCTAACTAGTGCCTGATACCTAGTAAATGCTCAACAAATAGCCACATGGATATAAGTTCACTGAATGAGATGATAAAAAAGACATTAGGTAAAGATGGTTAAGTCTACCAAAGGCCTAGCAGAAAAAAAAATCACCTATACTACCAAGTAAGACTGATAGTCAAGGTTCCTAGTCATTTAAGTCAGACCGCACCCAAATGAAAGGATAAAAATCCTCCAAGAGAGAAGCTTTGAGGACCACTTCCACTTTGGAACAGAAAGTACTCTTGCAACCTGCTATCTGTGTGAGCAAAAGATATCTGGAATTCTGAGATCATTTTAATGGGAATGAGTTCTTCAACCATGCCCTTTTATTCCTTTGCTCAGAGGGCCTTCTTTTAGAATCCCCGTTAAGTAGGTGCAGAGAAAGAAATAAACAAGTTTCAGGAAATCACATTTTGTTCTTAGTAGCTAAGTATTCCTGGGACAAAACCACAGTAACAGAAAGTCTAAAAACAAAACAAAACAAACAAACTTTCCTCACCTATTCTTTTACATTAACTTTATGATAATTTTGGCAAACTTTAAAAATAAATTTAGTTAGAATATTTATTTATTTATTTTTGTTTGTTTGTTTGTTTTGGTTTTTTTTGGCAGTACGTGGGCCTCTCACTGTTGTGGCCTCTCCCGTTGCGGAGCACAGGCTCTGGACGCGCAGGCTCAGCGGCCATGGCTCACGGGCCCAGCCGCTCCAGGGCATGTGGGATCTTCCCGGACCGGGGCACGAACCCATGTCCCCTGCATCGGCAGGCGGACTCTCAACCACTGCGCCACCAGGGACGCCCTAGAATATTTATTGAAATTGTATAAAATGTGAATTAACATGAGCTCACATTATTAATACTGTGTTTCTGTTCTGCTGTATTTACTCAAGTTGTCTTTTATATTCTTCAATAAAATTTATAGCTCCTGTATATCTCATAAGTCATACACTATGTCTCATTATTTTTAATTATTTTAATGGGTTACATGTTATTGAGCATTCACTATGTGACACATTATATTAATACATTAATTATCTCAACTCATACAACAATCTCATGATTCAGTTGGTGTTATTAGTATTATTACTATTTTATACATGAAGAAACTAAAGAAAAGTAAAAATATGACCAACCCAGAAGAATAAGACCCACTAAGACTTAAAAGAATTGTCAATAAACCTAATATGATTTAATAAATAAAAGAGGGCTCAACATATTAAAAAAAAGGCAAGGGGGGATATTTTTAAAATGACCAAGCAGATTTTTTAAATGAGCCAAATAAAAATTCCAGCACTAAAAACATAATTATTGAGGGACTTCCTTGGTGGTCCAGTGGGTAAGACTCCAATGTTCCCAATGCAGCGGGCGTGGGTTCGATTCCTGCTCAGGGAACTAGATCCACATGCATGCTGCAACTAAAAGATCCCACATGCCACACTAAGACCCAGTGCAGCCAAATAAATAAATAAATGTTTAAAATAAAAACATAATAATTGAAATTGAAAATACACTTGACAGCAGATATGACAGAAATGAAGATACTGCACACAATGAAGCCTGAAGAAGGAAAAAAATGGGAAAGAAAAGCAATTAAGAGACATAGAAGACAGAGTGATAAAATATTACATCTAACAGGACTTTCAAAAGATGATAAAGAAACTGTAGGAAAAGGTTTTGTAAAAAAGATGATGGCTAAGGAATTTTCCAGAACTCATGAAAAACTCTAACATATTCAGGAAGTCAAGTGAGTCTCAACCTGGAAAGATTAAAAAAACCTACTCCTAAAGAAATCACAGTAAAAACAACAGCACTCAAAGAAAAAGTTACTGAAAGTAGTCAGAGAGAAAATTCAAACTCTCCACAAAAGAACACAAATTAGACTAAGGGCTGATCTCTTCGCAATGAAAGGAAAAAGACAGCATGCAGGGAAAACTGAGGAAATAACCACATTCCAAACAAAGATACCTTTCAATAACAGGCATAAGTAAAAGACAACAGTTAAGTTATAAAAACCAAACACTGAACTCTCCAGCTAACAGATCCTCACTAAAGGAAATTCTAAAGGACGTTCTTCAAGAGGAAGCACATTCTCACAAATGGAAGAAGATCTGTGTTGCAAGAAGGAATGATGGGCAAATAAGATGACATATGTGGGTGAACCGAAATGAAGACTGACCATATAAAATAATAATGTCTTTGGCAGTTTTAAAAAAAATAAGAAAGAACTAAAATATATGACAACAATAGCATAAAAGTCGGGAGGAAAGAAAGAAATCAAGAAATTCTATGCCCTCCTATACTCAAGAAGATGGTTAAGATACTACTTAGTTTTAGGCTTCGAGTTAAACAGACTGTTAAAATTTCTGGGGAACCATAAACAAAGAAATAATGTATAAAATCCAAACTGGTGGAGCAGGAGAAGATGGAATAAGACAATCAATCCAAAATAAGGATTGGAAAAAACAAACAAGAACATCAATATCAGCATAAAAAAGACAGGACAGGGACTTCCCTGGCGGTCCAGTGGTTAAGACTCTGTGCTTCCACTGCCAGGGGCATGGGTTCATTACCTGGTCAGGGAACTAAGAGCCCACATGCCACACGGTGAGGCCAAAAAAAAAAGACAAATAGAAAGCATAAAATTGTTTTAAAATAATTGAGATATTACCAATCATCATTGTCAATTTTTTTTCTTTTTTTAATAAATTTATTTATTTATTTATTTTTGGCTGCATGTGGGCTTTCTCTAGTTGCGGTGAGGGAGGGCTACTCTTCGTTGCAGTGTGTGGGCTTCTCATTGTGGTGGCTTCTCTCGTTGTGGAGCGTGGGCTCTAGGCTCCTGGGCTTCAGTAGGTGCAGAGTGTGGGCTCAGTAGTTGTGGCTCGCGGGCTCTAGAGCGCAGGCTCAGTAGATGTGGTGCATGGGCTTAGTTGCTCCGTGGCATGTGGGATCTTCCCGGACCAGGGCTCGAACCTATGTCCCCTGTATTGGTAGGCGGATTCTTAACCCCTGCACCACCAGGGAACATCATCGTCAATTTAAAAGAACTAAATTACCCTGTGGAAAGACAGTTTGTCAGACTCAATAAAAAACAAAACCCAGGTATATATACTTATATAAGAGATATACCTAAAATACAAGCACAGAAAGTAAAGGGAAAGAAAAAGATACACTAACCTATATCAACCAAAAGAATGCTGATCTAACTACATCAATATCAGGCGAAGCAGACTTTATGGTAAACAAAGCATTGGCAAGGATGTGGAGAAAAGGGATCTCTTGTGCACTGTTGCTGGGAATGTAAATTGGTGCAGCCACTACAGAAACAGTTCCTCAAAAAATTAAAACAGAACTCCCATATGATCCAGCAATTCCACTTCTGGGTATTTATCCAAAGAAAAAAAACATAAACAAGAAGATATAAGCACCCCCATGTTCACTGCAGCAGTTTTTTTTTGGTGGGGGGTTCATCATTAAAAGGGGTCAAAATGGGAAATGAAAGGGAGGATAACAGAGTTTGGGGTTGCTGGGGCTTCGGAGGTGCAGACTAGTTCCACAGTTTGATTTCCTCCTGGCCATTAAGGTAGGAATTTGAGGATTTTACAAGAGCTGAAGCAGCGCCACTTGAGAATGGAAAGCGGTAACTGGGAGGTTGCTGTCCACATTGTCAGAACCCAGTTTAGTTCACAAGCCTTCACATATAGGGTCAATTATAGTTCTCAGACTTTTTTGAAAGTTCAATACTTCTTGAAGACCTTCCAAAAAGCAGGCTTCCCAGGGGAATGTGAATTCACTAGCAGATTTGGCAGCTCACTCCAAACAAGCCTAGTTTTAGACAAATAAAGTTTGCCTAAAAGACAGTTTAGCTCCAGCTCTTCCTTGCAAACACATCACTATTTCTGAGTCTCTTCTACAGAGAAATCTTGGATCTGCCACTGTATAAATTTCTTCAAGAGCTGGGCTGAAAGGCAGAAATCTTGGAATCCTAGCATGCATCTGAATTTAGGCTTGGACATATTTTCCTGGGGCATATTTTGTGTTTAGTTTCCCTTTCATGACAGAAGAGATGAAGAGAAGCATCAATAAAATCAGGGGCCCATGTTTCCATATTAATATGAACCTGCTGGTCTTGGAGAGTCTCCCAGAGAGGCGGGGGGGTGGTTTGCAGGGGCAGGGGGTGGACCCGGCCACTGCTCACCCTTGGGACACAAGACACTGGCAGCAGCCACTCTTGGGAGCTCCCCCACTGCGTAGATGCTGGTACTAGCGGGCCCCACTGCAGCACTATTCACAATAGCCAAGACATGGGAACAACCTCAGTGTCCACCAATAGGTGAATGGATAAAGAAGATGTGGTATATATACACAATGGACTATTATTTACCCATAAAAAAAGAATGGAATCTCATCTTTTGCAACAACATGGATGGACCCTGAGGGCATTATTTTAAGTAAAGTCAGATGGAGAAAGACAAATACAGGTGGATCTCACTTATGTGTGGAATCTTGAAAGAAAGACAGGAAGGGAAGGAAAGAAGTAAAGGAAGTTAGGAAAGAAAGAAAGGAAGAAAGGAAGGAAAGGAAGGAGAGAAAGAAAGAAAAGAAAAGAAAGGAAGGAAAGAGGGGAAAGAAGGAAGGAGGGGAGGGGAAGAAACAGGAGCTGGTAGATGCAAAGAACAGACTGGTGGTGGCAGGGGCAGGGGGGAGATGGACCAAATGGGTGAATAGAATCAAAAGGTACAAACTTCCAATTATAAAATAAATAAGTCATGGAGATGTAAAGTACAGCTTGGTAACTATGGTTAACAACACTGTACTGTATATTTGAAAGTTGCTAAGAGAGTAGATCTTAAAAGTTCTCATCACAAGAAAAAAACTTCTGTAACTATATGTAGTGATTGATGGTTAACTAGCCTTATTGTGGAGATCTTTTTGCAATACATTCAAATATAAAATCATTATGTTATACACCTGAAACTAATATAACGTTGCATGTCAATTTTTTTACCGCAATTTTTTAAAAATTGAGAACTACTAGGAAAAAAATCATAGTGGTAATTGATAAGTTACAGACAAAAACGAGAGAAGATATGGATGATTTTTAAAAGTAGAGAATACATACTCTTCTCAAGTATGCCCAGAGTATTTTTATGAAATCGATCATCATCTAGGCCAAAATTCAAGAACCAATTATTTCAAAAGACTGGGTATTAGAGACCATACTCTCTGGCCACAATAAAGTTAGAAATCAAATAACCAAAAATAGTCAAGAAAACATTATATATAAGAAATTTAAAAGAACATTTTTATTAATATAGGAGTTGAAAAAGAAACCAGGAGGGATAATAAAATGCATTATAAATTAAAACTTGCTGAATGAAGTTAAAGTAGTGCACAGGGAGAAGGGGGAAGAAAAAGCTAAAAAGTTAATGTTGACAAATTATAAAAGAGTAGAATAAAACCAAAGAGGAAATAAGAAGCAGAAACTGATGATACAGAAGATACAACTATATTCCCCCAAATGAGGGAAAAAACTATCTCCAGAAGAAATAGAAGTGAATGTTTTTAAATTGAATCACTAATTTTAAAATACTTTTTACACAAAAAATACCGACTAGATCCAGCTGATTTTACCAAATAATTACAATCTTCAACTATTTCAGAGTTTAGAAAGGTTATGACATTAGCATGATCTGTTACCAAACCAGACAAGAACAGTATAAGAAAAGAAAATGACAGGCTTATCTATCTCACAAATAAGATACAAAAATCCCAAAATAAATACTGGTAAGTCAAGTCCAGCAATTTATTAAAAATAGATAATACATCATGACTAAGTTAGGTTAAACGTAGAAATCCACCGGTGATTTAACACTAGAAAATAACTGATGTCATTCATCCTATTAATATATTTTAAAGGAGAATAATAAGATCAACAAACTTATGCAGAAAAAGCATCTGGTGAACTTCAATGTCCCTCATGATTAAATTCTCAGCACACTGGACCAGATGGGAATTTCCCAATCTGAGGAAGGATGTCTATAATACTGACATCATAACCAGTGGTAGTAAAAAGTAAAAGGCATTCCTGAAAAAGCAGAAAAGAACAAGAATAACCACTTTCAATGTTGCACTGCAGGGCTTTTTTTTTTAAGTTTTTTTTGATGTGGACCATTTTTAAAGTCTTTATTGAATTTTGTTACAATATTGCTTCTGTTTTATGTTTTAGTTTTTTGGCTGCAGAGGCATGTGGGATCTTAGCTCCCGGACCAGGGATCAAACCCGCACCCGCTGCACTAGAAGGCGAAGTCTTAACCACTGGACTGCCAAGGAAGTCCCAATGTTGCACTGCAGTCTTAAGCAGAGCAATAAGGCAACTGAAAAGTAAGGAAAAGGTTTAAGAACTGGAAAGAAAGAAACAACTGTCTTTTTTTTTTTTTTTTTTTTTTTTACTGTTGATATGACCATTACCTACATAGAAAACCCAAAAAAATCTACAAATAAGTAATTAACATTACAAGGATAATTTAGGGAGGTTGCTGGCATATATTTAAAAAAAAAAGACTGCAGATAAACAACAAGGAGCTACTGTATAGCACAGGGAACTATATTCAATATCTTGTAATAACCTATAATGGAAAAGAATCTGAAAAAGACCATATATATATGAATCCCTTTGCTGTACACCTGAAACTAATGCAACATTGTAAATCAACTATACTTCAATTTAAAAAAAAAAAAAGTTATTCTAGCATGTGAAAAAAAACTGCAACAGTAAGAAGAAATATAATTTTTGAAAATATATTATTAACAATAGCATCAAAAATATAGTCCCTAGAGCTGAATCTAACACAAGGCATATAAAAGAAAGTAATAAAACATGAAAGCCCTCCTAAATAGACAGATATACCATAGCCACGAACTGGAAGGCTCATTAACATAAAGATACCATCATCCCCGAATTGATTTCTGTATTATATATGATTCCAATGAAAATTACAGAAAGATATTTTGGAAAACTGAAAAATATGATTCTAAAAGTTATATGAGATGGTAAAAAACTTTAAAAAAGCTAAATCATGCCCATAGAATTGGGGTTTGCCTCACTGGAAAAAAAAAGAATAAAGCTCTAGTAATCAGAAGGATATCTATTATATTTCTGCATCAATACCACAAAGACCACAAAGCCCAGAAATCAGTCCATATACAGATGCAAACCTGAATTATAATAGAGCTAAAAGCGTAGAACAGTTGGAAAAGGATGAACTTTTAAATTATTGATACAGGGAAAAAAATGAATATTGACCCCTACCTTGAGGCAGACACAAAAATTCAATTTCTGGTAGATTAAGAATAATGTGATGAAGGCTTCCCTGGTGGTGCAGTGGTTAAGAACCGCCTGCCAATGCAGGGGACACGGGTTTGAGCCCTGGTCCAGGAAGATCCCACATGCGTGGAACAACTAAGCCCATGCACCACAACTACTGAGCCTGCGCTCTAGAGCCTGCGAGCCACAACTACTGAGCCCACGCGCCACAACTACTGAGCCCACGCGCCACAACTACTGAAGCCCACGTGCCTAGAGCCCATGCTGCGCAACAAGAGAAGCCACTGCAATGAGAAGCCCGCACACCGAAAACCAAGAGTAGCCCCTGCTCACCACAACTAGAGAAAGCCCATGCACAGCAACAAAGACCCAACACAGCCAAAAATAAATAAATAAAAATAAATTTTTTAAAAAAGAATAATTTGATGAGAAAACTATAAAACTTTTTAAAAGACAATATAAGTAAACTTTTTAATGGTCCTATGGTAGTCTCATATAAAATCTACAGAAATTCTGTTCACCAAAAATACTGACCTAAATGTAAGAGCTAAAACTACAAAGCTCCGAGAAGAAAAGATAGGTATAAATCTTTGTGACCTTGGATTATGCAACTTGGATTAAGGTTCTTAGATATGACACCAAAAGCACAAGTGATGAAAGAAAAAATAAACTGGACTTCATCACAATTAAAAACTTTCTGCCCCGGTATGACTCTGTCCTGCTCAGCTGTCCTCTGAAAGGAAGTCACTTATCTCCGTCCACCTTCTCTCCCACCTAAGTGTGTGCCCCTGGGGCCCCAGAACTATCTTTTAGTTGTCAACCGAAGACCAACAAAGATTATCACTTCAAAGTGGAGAATGTTGAAAATGAGTGGTTATCTTTAGGAAGGGTCAGTTTCGGGGCTGGTGCAAAGGATGAAGTGCACACTCTTGAAGCAGACGCAGCCTAAGCAAAGCAGCCCTGGCAAGGTTGATAACGTCTGTACAGCCAATGGCTTCCCTGGGGGGCTCTGAAACAATACTACCTGTGGTCTAAAAGTAGTTCAGGGCTTGTACTTATTAGTGGACAGCACTTAGAAGATGCAGAGTAAGAAGATGAAGAAGAGGAGGATGTGAAACCCCTAAGTATATCTGGAAGTGGTAGCAAGGTTCCACAGAAAACTAGCAAAACTTGCTGATGAAGGCGAAGAGGAAGCTGAAGAAAAAGCTCCAGCAAAGAAATCTATATGATACTCCAGCCAAAAAGGCATAAAATCAAACCATAATGGAAGACTCAAAACCATCAAATACCAAGAGCAAAAAAGTCAAGAATCTTTCCCAAAAAAAGAGGGAAAAAAAAGAAAAAGAAAAAAAACCTCCTAAAACACCAAAAGGACCTAGCTCGGTATAAGACATTAAAGTAAAAATGCAGGCAAGTCTAGGAAAAAGCACAATGAACAGTCCTGGTAAATTAAGACAGGGAGAGAGGAAAAGGAGAGACAAATACAAAGGAGAGTTCAAACTGAGTCTCATTAGCAATCCAGACAAAGTCTTCTATTTTAATCTCAATCCCCGTTCCTGACTTTCCAGCCACCCACACCCCTCTCCAGGCTAGAAGCAATCTCACTCTCGATTTCCTACAGCACTTTCGTTTGACTGCTGTGATTCAGTGAATCTTATACTTTGCCTTCTATTACTTATTCATTTGATTTACCTCTTTGACCATGTTTTAATCACTTTTGTATCTCCCTAGATGCTCAAATAAATATTTGAATGAATCAAATAGAGGAAATAACGGTTTTGTACATCAACGAATACTATCAGGAAAGTAAAAAGACAACTCACAGAATGAGAGAAAATGTTTGCAAATCATACATCTGAGTATGCAGAATATATAGAACTCTTACAACTCAACAATAAAAAGACAACCCAGCTAAAAAAGAACTGGGCAAAGGATCTGAACGAACATTTCTCTAAAGAAAATATGCAAATGGCCAACAAGCACATAAAGAGGTGTTCATCACTGGTTACTAAGAAAATGAAAATCAAAACCACAATGAGATACCACTTCACATGTACTAGGATAGCTATTTTTAAAAAAACCAACAACAAATGTTGACAAGGAAGTAGAGAAGGTGAAACCCTCCCTCATACACGGCTGGTGGGAATTTAAAATGACACAGCCACTTTGGAAAACAGTTTGGCAGTTCCTCAAAACTTTAAACAGAGATTTGTCACGTGACCCTGCCAATTCTACTTCTAGTATATATCCAAGAGAACCAAAAAAAATGTCCACACAAAAACTAGTGTGTCCTAGCAGCACTATTCATAACAACCCAAAGTGAACACAACCTAAATGCCATCAACTAATGAACGGATACACAAAACATAGTATATCCATGCAATGGGAATTTTGTGCTGATACAAGATACAGCATGGATGACTCTTGAAAACATGCTAAATAAAAGGAGTCAAAATGTCACATATTATGATTCTATATTTATCTAAAATGTCCAGAATAGGCAAATCCACACATAGAGAGAAGAGGTTTATAGTTGCCAGGGGCTGGGGGGAGAGGGAAATAGAGTAGCTGCTAAAAGATATGCGGTTCCTTTCTGAAGTGATAAAAATGTTCTGGAAATATATAATGATGACAGTTGCACAATTTTATGAATACATAAAAGCCACTGAACCGTACACTTTAAAACTATACACTGAACTGTACACTTTAAAAGTGTACACTAAAGTATACACTTTAACTGTACACTTTCTTAATCTCAAAAAAAAAACCCTCCCCCCCAGCCCCCCAGAAAGTGAAATGATGAGCCACAAATTAGAAGACACGTGCTATACACATACCTGACAAGAGGCTTCAGGAAACACTAAACATAAGAAAATGACAAAGTAACCATCCACATAAGGCACACAACCCATAAACAAATGAAAACAAGCTCTGTCTCATTCCTCATCAGAGAAATACAAATTAAAACTATTTCACATCCACGTGAAGGCAAGAACGTGCACAAACTGGAACGTGAACACACTGCCAGTGGGGGTATAAATGGTGCTGCCATCTCAGCAGATGTGGTCTCATCGAGCACATGTGAACACGTGCACATGCTCAGGCCACGGAACGCCATTCCTGGGCACACGCCCTAGAAAATCTGTCTACACGTGAACCAAAAACGTAGCACCATGTGTGGAACAGCAAGAAACTAGAAACAACACATCCAGTAAGAGCCAACACAGAATAGACAAATAAGTTTTGCTATCTGGAATCATAAAACTAGACAATACCACAAGAAAATGAATGGATGAAACTGAGGAAACTAACAGCAAAAATAAGCAAGTCACAGAACACACAAGGCATGATTTCCTTTACGTAAAGTTAAAAATACAGAAAGTTCAACATTCTCTTGTTTAGGGAGACAAACATACATTCTGAGAATGTATTAAGCAGTAAAATCAAACACTTACTTGTTTCTTTTTCAGTTTAAGGATCTGCTGTTCTACTTTTGCAATTTCTCGATCTACACGATCCATACTCTGTATTAACTCTTCCTTTGAAAGTTTTGAAGGTGAAGCATTTTGATCATCTCCACATGGTTGCCCAGAGATTGGAGAGGAAGGAGCTTCATGTTTGACTCCAAATGCTGGATCCTTTAAGGAAGAAAATCAAGAACAAATGATTTCTCACCAACAGCCAATGTCAGCTTCAAGATCCTCTTGACTGAAAAAAGTGAATGTTAAAGCTTAGCAGAGCAATGTGTGCTCTCTATAGATGGCAGTCCTACGGTAGCAATTTTCTCCCTCCCTCCCTTTCTCTCTCTCACACACACACAAACCCACACCACTGATGTTTATAGTTTAGACATATCATTCACAATTTTGAAGATCCTAAAAGCTATCCAGAATGAGGTGGCTAAGTGGCTAACCAGCCTTTAGTACAACGATACTGAGACTTCTAATTTTTGCAGAAATAATAACGCAATCACGGCAAAGGAAGATACCAATTCCTCAGCCATTTCCTTGTAATGGCACTCCAAAAGGTCTGAACATGCATACCCTGTGTGCCCACCCAATGTAACAGCTATGATATGGCTGTTCCTATCAAAAAGTTTTCAGACTTTCCAAGGGCCAACAATGAGGTACAGAAGTCCGAGAAATGATCTAGAACTTTTGTTGCTACAATCACCCAGGCCTACCTTCATAAAGGGCAACTAAGCCTGCCCACCCTATAGCGTACATAACATCTCTTCAGCCAAATATATCATCCCACTCCAGCTCCAAACCAGCAGGGGACTACAGCAGATTGAAGGCCCCTCCACCCAAAACCTATCACCCCGTCAACACACACATGCACGTGTGCACACACACACATACAGCCTACTAATCTCCAGTCTAAAGTGAAGATATAAGCAACACTGTAAAGCAGATAAATTTTAGGTTAAGGTACTAGTTTTCTTTAGGGTATAAGAAGCCTAGAATGAGCATAGTTCCTAGGATTATAGAGCCCTCAATGTATTAAATAAGATTAACTGTGAGAAATCAGTAGTTCTAACCAAGAATGCACTTAATTATACCTGGATAGTTGTTCCAAAACACCTTGGAACAGAGATTTCAACTAAAACATAACATGTATATTCCTGAAAAGTCTGATATTCTGTAATAGTATAGTTAATTACAAGACTTCTGGGGAAAATGGGATTATGGTTATTACTTAAACTTTGCAAGCAGAGCATTAGCAAAAACAACAGCGACCCTAATAGAAGTAATAATACTGTTAAAGCTCCAATATCATTTGCATTTAGACTACAGTCAATTCTTTGGTAGCCATAAACCCTATAGTTTATGCTTCCTTTGTTAATCCTTGAGGTCATTTGCTTCCAGTAGAAAATAGTATGTTTCATCAAAATAAAACTCAGATTTGGGGTATAAAGATTTTTATCAACCTTTAAAAACAAAAAAGTACAGGAGAAAATGTCTTCGCAGTTTCTTTTCAACATTCCAATCTTCATTAGTTAGCTTAACATTGAAAAGCAGAGCAGTTCTTGAATTAACTAAGCCAGCTACTACCTGCGCTAAATGAAAACTAAATGCAGACTTTTCAAATCTTTTTAAGGTCTTCGTCTATCTCAAAGGCTATTTCTTAATTACAAGACAGCTTGATCCTGAGAGCCTGAAATCATTCATGTGCAAGGAACAATCATTCACGAATCTTTAGGACTCCCATATCATTCTCTTACATATGCATATGAGCTAATTTGTGTTACATAACACGTATAACAGCAAAACAGATTATATTTCGATTCAGCAGATTTTGAAAATGCTCCTCAGGTGATCTGATCCGTGCCCTAAGAACTACTATTACAAATCAGTATTTTCCACTGACTTCTTCTCTAGTTAAATATTTAACAAAAAAACAAATTCCTTGAGTGTCTATTATATGACAGGCACTAGGTAGAGTGGTGAACAAAACAGGCATGATGCTCATCTTCAAGGAGTTTATAATTTTGTATTGGAACATTCTGATAGTAATGTGAGGGAAGAAGTTAAGATTCCTACCTCACATCTTATATCATAATGAAAGCCAAATAATAGCAAACATTTATATGAGATTTATTAGCAAATCACAAGAAGCCTCAAACAAACAAAAAAAGGCATTCACATTATCTTGAGCTCAGGAAAGCCAACAGCAAAAGACATTAAAAAAAAAAAGATTGATGAATCAAAATAACAATTTTCTCTTCATCAAAATTGAAATAAAAAATTTTAAAGGCAAATGGAAAAAATCATTTGCAAAACATGAATTCTAACAACTCAATATAAAATAAAAAACACACCAACAGAAAAATGGGCAATAGATATGAAAAAGCAATTCATAAAACAGGAAAAATAAACAAATGAAAAAATGTTAAATTTTACTAACAAGCAAATAAATGCAAGTTAAAAATTTATCAAACAATGACTTTTTTAAAAACAGTAAATATGTGGTATCAGTAAGGGCACATAAGACCTGGGAGCCCTTATACCGTGCTATCAGGGACAAAAACTGGTTCACCTCCTTTGCAGGGCAATCTGGATACACCCATGAAAACCTTAAAATATGCCAACTCTGGTCTCTAATTACTTACACTAACAGGAATTTACCTTAGGGAAATAAATAAGACTGTATACCAAAAAAATCAACCTAGGGACTTCCCTGGTGGTCCAGCAATTAGGACTTCGCACTTTTGAGGGTTCCATCCCTGGTCAGGGAACTAAGATGCCGCAAGCCGCACAGCACAGCCAAAAAAAAACCAAACACAAAAATCAACCTAAAGAAAATATGTCATTGTTCTAATGAGCAAATGAGGTAACCTACATGTGTGGCAATTAAATAAATTACTTTATATCCATATATGGAATATGACTAAAAATAAAATTGTAAACTTAATGACACAAAAAGTATGTATTTAAGCAAAAATAAAGTTATATACAATATGCAAAGCGAGCACATTAAAATATGCACAATTAACAATTTCTAACTGGTGAGACTGTAACTTTTTCTTTCAAACTTATCTAATTTAATCCTTCTATAAATGATATACCTGGGCTTAACAACATTAGAAAAAAGAAAAAAACTAATAGATGCTAATTCTTTCAAAATCCCTACTTCTAAAAAATGGAAAGTCATGATTTACAACTTGCCGGGGGGAGAGCAGGACTAGGGGTCAGAGGTCATGGGTTCTCACTCCAACTCAGGAGGCTCGACCTAGGTCACTTAATTTTTTTAATATCTGTCTTCTCTACTATAAAATGGAAATCAGCTGTACTCTGATCCAACATAACACATTATTTAAATGGATGAAGTTTTAAGATCTCTTTCTGCCAAAAAAAATCTATAGCTATAAATTACCTTTGTGGTCATTTATTCAGCCTTGGAAGAAGACCTTTATTCACTGTATTTCTTTCTTTTTTTCCTTCTTTTTTATTTTATTATTATTATTTTTTTTTTTTTGCTGTGCACAGGCCTCTCACTGTTGTGGCCTCTCCCGCTGCAGAGCACAGGCTCCAGACGTGCAGGCTCAGCGGCCATGGCTCATGGGCCCAGCCACTCGGCGGCATGTGGGATCTTCCCAGACCGGGGCACAAACCCGTGTCCCCCGCATCGGCAGGCGGGCTCTCAACCACTGCGCCACCAGGGAAGCCCCTTTCCTTCTTTTTTAAATGTTTCAAACATTTCTTATAAACCCATAGACTATAATACAGATACTTCACATAGTGAAGCAGGTCTCAATATTCCTAGAAGCTTAGTTCATTTCTAGCTTATCACAAAGAGCTTTCCCCACCCAACTTATTATTTTGAAAATTTTCAAATTTACATAAGAGTTGAAAGACTAGCATAATGGACACTCAATATCTTCATCTAGATTCACTAGTTGTAACATTTTGCTATATTTGCTTTGTCTCTATACACATGCACACACCTACCTTTTTTTTCCCCAGTTGATCTATTTGAAAATAAACTGCAAACATATTCACTATCTTTTAAATCATTTCTCACTGCATAAAAACTCAAAGAAAATGTGTATTTATTTATCTGATATCAGGGTGGACAGGGCCATTAGCCATAAAGGCAAATAAATTTTATGGGAAAGATATTTGATAACAAAAAGGCAGGGGTAAGAGATATGAACATATGATAGTAAAGGGGTTAACACTTTATTGTTCAAAGTGTTTTAAAGAATTAGTTTATTCTTTCTACAACAAATATTTATTCAGTACCTACTAAGTGCCAGGTACTTCCTAATCTGAAGATTTAATGACAAGCAAAATAGACAGTTAAATATGATAAACTCAGCAACAAAATAAGGGCATAATACAGGAAGATGCATTTCACAAAAGAAAGGCAAATAACAATAAACATAAGAGAAAAAGAGGTTTGATCTTAGTAGAACCTTCTCAAATCCACAATACACACTGTTTGAAATGTCATGAGATATAGCTACATATTAAAAGTATAACAGTTACCTCTAAGACAGAGAATTATAGATAACTTTTTTCCTCTGTATTTGCAAGAATATATTTTTTACATAAATTAGAAGAAGAAACTTTCTTTACAAAAATTATAAGCACAATTAAACCTTACCTAAAACGTGTCTTCTCCTATGCAGTAAGTTAATACACTGCAACTGAATTTAAAGGTATTATTTAAAATTTAATTTAAATTTAATAGAACTGTGCTAGTCTTGAGTCTGACCACATTTTACAGCCCAACAAGCCGACATAAAATGCTTGAGATTCAACAGCAATTGAATGTCATTCAACAGCAATTTTCCTTTACAGCAGTCCTCAGATTGTTTTCATTTACCAAAAAGTTAAAAGTACTGACTTTAAAAGTCTGGAGTATTAAGTCTGTGGTTTTTAGTTTTGTTTAACAAAATTTTTACTTTCCCATAGCACTAACCTTTAGAGACTGGCATAACTGGACTTTCTTTTAGGCGCTGTGCCTGAATATGGCTAAACAAACATTTCAGACCAACAACTCCACAGGGTAAGAGAACAAATATTTACCTTCTTAGCATCTGCAGAAGACCTCACCCCTTCTGGCAGCGTGTGCACTAAAGGTAAGACCGCAGCGCTGACCCGCTGGAAATGGGAATCAGAAACCTGCTCCAGACGTGGTCGTTTGGATTCCAGTGAATCATGATCCACCGGGGAAGGGCCTGGATGAAACTGCTCATATCCAGTTCTCCTTTCTTGAGGCCTAATACATACAAAGAAAATAATCAGTTGAAAATGTTTAAGTGATGTACAACTTCCTGCTAACATCCCTGGTTGAACTTTGAAATAAAAGAAAAGTTATGCTCACTTTCAAGTGAATTCCCTCACCCCAGGAGAATATATACCTCACTATAAAGTACTATTAAACTTAAATCCTGATAGGAAAAGTTTCTTCAGGGGAGGTGGGAGTAGAGGTGATAAAGTATTGAAAGTTGTAACAGAAGATTTCAACTTGCAGAAAATCTGAAGTTGCTGAAAAATATCCATAAAGTATTTTTAAACCTATGCCATAATAACTGAATATAATCTAGACCAGAAGAGCCACCATTTTCAACCAGTAATAAAAGCAAGCAGGAAAAAAAAAAAAAAAAATTCCCAGCAACTGCCACATGGAAAGATAAATGACTTGAGTTGTGAGGTATTATTAAGACTTAAAAACAAGTCTCTTGGGCCTCCCTGGTGGCGCAGTGGTTGAGAGTCCGCCTGCCGATGCAGGGGATACGGGTTCGTGCCCCGGTCTGGGAGGATCCCATATGCCGCGGAGCGGCTGGGCCCGTGAGCCATGGCTGCTGAGCCTGCGCGTGCGGAGCCTGTGCTCCGCAACGGGAGAGGCCACAACAGTGAGAGGCCCGCGTACCGCAAAAAAAAAAAAAAAAAAAAAAAAAAACAAGTCTCTTGAGTGGGAATGCAACAGTAATTTGAATACATAATTCTGATCCCTAAAACATGTATTTTGTCTAGTTTCCCCAAGTACGTAAGTATCTTGAAGGTCAGGAATCTGTTTTTAATTTCTCTACATGATATACTGTATAGAGTACTATGTATGGGTGTTTGTTAATTTGACTTTTCATTTTCTACCAAAGTATTTACAGAAGCGACATCTTACCTATGGCCAAGTTAAACGAATGTCTCACAAAACAACTTTTCATTGAAAAGTTAATCATGGGGTTTGGTTTTTAGGATAGATGATAAAATAAACCCTGAGGTCTATAATTTTATTATACTTCAAAAATGTGAAATCTCATTCAAGACATAAGATCCCATTGTCTCCTTAAAATTCACAATGATGTCACAAAAAATACTGGAGTAGGAAGCTTCAGGAGTAAGACAAGGATGCCTGTTTTTGCCACTTCTTTTCAATATAGTATTGGGAATTCTTATCAGAATATTAAGCAAGAAAAGAGAGAAAGGCATCCAAATTGAAAAAGAAGTATTTCTATTCGCAGATGACACAGTCTCATATGTAGAAAACTCAAAAGAATCCACAAAAAAATGTTAGAGCTAATAAATGAACAGAGCAAAGTTACAGGATAAAAAAAAAATCAACATGCAAAAATCAGTTTTATTTCTATACACTGGCAATGAACAATCTGGACATGAAATTAAGAAAACAATTCCAGGACTTCCGTGGTGGCGCAGTGGTTAAGAACCCACCTGCCAATGCAGGGGACACAGGTTCAAGCCCTGGTCCAGGAAGATCCCACATGCTGCAGAGCAACTAACCCCGTGCGCCACAACTACTGAGCCTGCGCTCTAGAGCCCACGAGCCACAACTACTGAGCCTGCATCCTACAACTACTGAAGCCCGAGTGCCTAGAGCCCATGCTCCGCAACAAGAGAAGCCACCACAATGAGAAGCCCGTGCACCGCAAGGAAGAGTAGCCCCCACTCCCCGCAAGTAGAGAAAGCCTGTACGCAGCAACGAAGACCCAACACAGCCAAAAATAAATTTTTTTTTTTTTTTTTGCGGTACGCGGGCCTCTTGACTGTTGTGGCCTCTCCCGTTGCGGAGCACAGGCTCCGGACGCGCAAGCTCAGCGGCCATGGCTCACGGGCCCAGCCGCTCCGTGGCATGTGGGACCTTCCCGGACCAGGGCACGAACCCGTGTCCCCTGCATCGGCAGGCGGGCTCTCAACCACTGCGCCACCAGGGAAGCCCATAAATTTATTTTTTTAATAATAATAATTTTAAAAAAAACTAATACCATATGATGGTGTGGCCACTTTGTAAACAGTCTGGTAGTTTCCCAAATGGCAAACAAAAAAACTACCATGTAATCAGCAATCCTACTCCTAGGTATATGACCAAGAAAAAGGAATATATAGATAGACACAGAAAAATTTGTGCTTGAAAACAGCTATCAATTGATGAATAGAAAAATAAAATGTGGTATTTCCAAAACAAACAAAAAAACAAAAAAACAGATTTTCATACTAAAATATCTCTGTAGCCTTTTAGACTTAAAATTCCCTACATTTTACTGACTTTCATCATCTCTTAGTATCATCTTTAAATAGCTTTAAAACAAATTTATCAAATGAATTTTTTATTGAAATGTACCTAATCATTTTAATTTTTTAAAAAAGATAACCCCTCTCCCCGCCGGCCGGGGGCGCTCTAGATGCTGCACGGAGACCCTCTGCACCCCTGCGTACATGGCGCTGCGAGTGGTGCGGAGCTTGCGGGCCACGGTCTGCAGCCTGCGCGCCATCTCTGCGTCCCTGCCTGCCGCGGGCCTGGGGACTGCGGGCGGGCGCTGTCCGGGCGCTGCGCACCGGACCCGCTCTGCTGTCGGGTCGTAAATTCAGACAAATATGAATGGGTAACAACAGAAAACGGTGTTGGAACAGTGGGAATCAGCAATTTTGTACAGAAAGCTTTGGGAGATGTTGTTTACTGTAGTCTGCCTGAAGCTGGGAGAAAATTGAACAAACGAGGAATTCGGTGCTCTGCAAAGTGTGAAAGCTGCTAGTGAACTATATTCTCCTCTATCAGAAGTAACTGAAATTAACGAAGCTCTAGCAGAAAATCCAGGACTTCTCAACAAATCTTGTTATGAAGATGGTTGGCTGATCAAGATGACCCTCAGGAACCCTTCAGCACTAGATGAACTAATGAGTGAAGAAGCATATGAGAAATACATAAAATCTATTGAGGAGTGAAAATGGAACCCCTAAATAAACTAGTTTAAAACAACTTAATCTAGCATAGTTGTCTTAAATTAGTGGTGGACAGATTTTTAAAAAGCAACTTTTAGCAAAAGAAACTACTCACAACAATGTTGCCTGAAGAAAATACCCCTTAACTTCCTAATGATTTCAGATAAACACTATGCATCTTTTTCACAACACCCTGTGATTTTTAGGCTAGTCTCCAGTTATAATATTCAGAATTTCTTAAATTATCTGTGGTAAAACTAGTTATAAAAATTATCTAATTCAAGGATAACATTGTTATCTTAACCTTATATAATACTGTAACTTGCTTACAGCCATCGCTGGATTTGGGTCAAAATACTCAATGAACCTGCCACTGGAAATAAATGGCAGTGGAGAAAAGTTTGTTAGTTGTATAGTGTCCAATGAAGAACATTACTATCTTAATTTTGCAGTACACTGTGTTTGCTGGTGCTATTTTTATACAGTGAAGCAACAGCCTTGCAGGAAAATAAGAAACAGTTTAATAATAAAATAGTCAACTTCTTAAAAAAAAAGATAACCCTCATTTAGGGGAAATATGTCATAAACTTCATAGCTATTCAAAATAGTGGCCCACAAAGACCATCTAGAATTACATCAATTTATTTTATTTATTCCCAGCTAAGGAAGGCTGTTGTCTGAAACAAAATTAATTTCACTAAAAATTTAAAAATGTATAAATATGATTTGGCCTCTTTTGTTGCTCAAGGGAAAACCAATTATCTGAGTTTCAGTGAATCTTTTATAATATCTGAAACTACCTCAGTTGTTCTGTATCTGCTTATCTAAATATCCAAATACTCTAAAATGTTATTTGGACTAATTTTTCCAATGAAATCTATAAAACATGATGAATGACATTCACACAGAAATGACTCTTACATTTTATGGGTGCTATGTTTATAAAATGATAAACATTTGCTAACAAAAAAATTCCTGGAATATATAACAGAGCTAAACAGCAAATCACCCCAAATCCCACCACATAGAAACAACTATAATTAGGGGTGAATATCATTCCCAGACATCATTTTTATATATGGATGTATGGATATACAGGCAAAAATAAAACAACAGAAGAATCACCATATTTTTTAAATACAGAATATTTGGTTTATTTTTATACAGATAAGTATATAAGAAAAAAAAAGAAATGAAATAAAGGAAAGAATTGCTATATTCCAGGTCAACGCTCCTTTAGCGCAAGAAATCAGTTCCTAAAAAATTCTTGCTAAAGGGTTAGGAAAATAATTATGAAGAGCATTAATTAAAATTATGATTTTAATTTTTTAACTTAACATATTTCCATTTTAGAAGTCATCAAATCACTCTAGGCACAGTTTTCTTTTCTTTTTTTTTAAAGATAGATTTATTTATTTATTTACTTATTTTTGGCTGCGTTGAGTCTTAGTTGCCACGCGCGGGCTTTCTCTACTTGCGGCAAGCAGGGGCTACTCTTCGTTGCGGTTTCTTCTCTTGTTGCAGAGTGTGGGCTCTAGGTGCGCGGGCTTCAGTAGTTGCAGCACGCGGGCTGAGTAGTTGTGGCTCACGGGCTCTAGAGCGCAGGCTCAGTAGTTGTGGCGCACGGGCTTAGCCGCTCCGCGGCATGTGGGATCTTCCCAGACCAGGGCTTGAACCCGTGTCCCCTGCGTTGGCAGGCGGATTCTTAACCACTGCACAACCAGAGAAGTCTCCACACACACTTTTCAAATGCATACCTTTAAACATTCTCCCAATACTTATCTACCTCTGATTTGGGATACTTATATTATTTTTACTTTGTCAAGATTTGGTCCTGATATTCCGTTAAAGAACCATAATTCATCGAGATGTCTCATATGGACTTTCCACTTGAATGGGTTTATGGCTACTGTAGTCCTTTTACCACGGCTTCCATTCTTTGTTTGACTGGATTCCATCACGTAGAAATTCTTCAAGAAGCTTTAGATGCTCAGTGCTTTCATGTCTAAAAACGCCTGCTTGTTGCTTTTAAACGTGTCTGATATAATATTCTTGGATCTCAATTTCTTTTTCTCAGAATTTTGTAGCTATTGCTCTACTATTAATATCTTCTGTCAGATTCTTTTCCCCCTATCAAGGATTTGTGTTTTGCTTCCTGGATTCCTGATTCTTTTACTTAGCCTTAAACTTTAATGATAACCAGGATCTGTCTCAGTACTGATCATTCTGTGCAAATTTTTCTTGGAGTAAGGTATGTCCTATCAACCTATTGAGTTCTTCCTTCACATTAAAGGGAAAAAAAGTGGGTTTTTTTTTAAGTTATGAATATTATTTCCTTTCCTTTACCAGGTGCTCCACCTCGGAAACACATGTTCTTATGACATGTTGGATGATTTTAATTTGCCCTCCTTATTTATCCACTTCTTTCTAATTGCTTTAATCTCTGTCCTTTTCTTCTGCATCCACTCTGATCATTCCTAGACCTTTCTTCCAAGACAAAGGTCTGACTTTCAGCCACATCTATTTTATTCCTTGTTCCTTCTCACTTTATATATTGAATTTAAAATGGTGGTCTTGGGGGCACAGGAATGTCCAATCTTTCATTTTATCTGATATGGTTGCCTTATTTTGCTTTTGAATACTTCCATTATTAATTTTAAGTTCTACAGTGCACAGCACTCACGGGGCATGCTCTTTGTTTTTCATCTTCTTTACACACACGGGTCTTTGTTTTTGGAACACTGTATTGCTTTGATCTTCCTTTCCAGAAATATGTTTTCCCTGTTCATGGCATCCCTTACACTCTTGCTCAGACATACTATGAGCAACCCTACCCAGACTTCTTCTTTGGTGTGGAATGGTGTGTGGACGTTTTCCTTGCTCATCCCCACTTTGCCTGGAATGTGTTTGTCTACAGATGGAGGACTGGATATGGCTTTCTAAATACTTTTCTGGAAGTATATAGCCTGAGGAAACAGAAAAGTGGGGGCAAATCAGGGGAAAACTGGGATGGGGCTGTGACAGCCTTTGCTAAGGATCCTGGCCCGCTCCACCAGCCGCACATGTAAAGCAGTCCTGAGGGCTTTGGCTCAGCACTTTGGAAAGTGGCACACTGTAACTATCCTTCCTGCAGAACAGCATAATGGGGATTCCTAAGCCAACCGTTCACCACATCATCACCCCCACTCATGTCTTCCCAAATTAGGGAGCAATCATGAGAAATCCTATGACTATACTAACCTTCTTTCTTTCTTCAACACTGCTTCTTTGAGAGTAAAGTAGGAACTAGGAGGCCAAGTTGTGCAATATTCTTCTCATTCCTTCCTTGAATGCCACTTTTCCAAGTTTATGGCAGTGGCTGTATCCTTTCCTTCTTTATGCAGGGTGCATTTTTAGCCCTTTTTAAAAAAACCATCTTCGTATATTTGCTAGATAGTAGAGGAGAGTGATCTGAATTCTCTCCACAACCTTCACCAAGAAATGCATTTTACAATGATTTTAAACATGGCCAAATAATTTCAAACCTTTTATCATCTTAAAACCTAAACAGTAATCATATTTTTAAAATAGTAAATCAGGTTCTTTACAAAACTGCTAAAACAAAACTTCAAAATCCTTTCGATTAAGAGTGAGAATGGAGTAAAAGACCGCAGAAATGGTAAGGACTCTGGAGAAAATGAGTACCTGCCATGGACGGGGCCAACATTACCTGACCAAATACTTATCCTTTGTAGACAATGCCATTATTATCCTCATTTTTTTTTTTTTTTTTGTGGTACGCGGGCCTCTCACTGCTGTGGCCTCTCCCGTTGCGAAGCACAGGCTCCGGACGCGCAGGCTCAGCGGCCATGGCTCACGGGCCCAGCCACTGGCATGTGGGATCTTCCCGGACCGGGGCATGAACCCGTGTCCCCTGCATCGGCAGGCGGACTCTCAACCACTGCGCCACCAGGGAAGCCCTATTATCCTCATTTTTACAGGTAGAAAACTAAGGTCTGAGAAGTCTAAATCACTGACTGGCAACCCTGTCTGCAAATGAGAATGACCTGGGCCCAATCCCAGAGACTCATTTAATTATTCTGGGATGGGACTTGGGAATCAAGCTTTTAAACCTCCCCAGGTGGTCCTAATATACATCCTGAATTGAGAACACCTGTTTACACAATGCTACAAAGTCCACAACAGCTGACCAGGATTCAAACCTAGGTCAACCTGACTGACCACTACACAGCATTAACTCCGAACTCTGGAAACAAGTTTTTAAGAGTTTGTTAACTATTATGACAACTACTCCAAAAGGTCAACAAATATAAAAGAGCTCAAAATATAAACTGTAATGACAGCTTGGTTAATAAGATTACAAGATATATATAACAAAATTAAAGTAATAAAATAAATGACACAAGTTCAGTCCTGGATGGAAACATAAAAGAAAGCCTGTTACCTGTCAGAACCTGGGTGAAACTCTGAAAGCAGGGAAGGTCGTCTACGAAGCTGCTGCTGCTGCTGTTGCTGCAAGAGCTGTGAGGCCTGACTGACTTCGAGATGAGAAGAACGATAATCAGGGACTGCAAACTCCTAGTGGTAAAATAATCATAAACTAATTATTAACCAAGAAGTGAAAAGCATCATGAAACCAAACCAAGGACAAATGAACAAAGGCAGTTATGGTCCACTAAGTATGGGAAGAAGCAGCAATGATTTCAATCCTTCACTGATTTAACTCTTTCCCATAACCTAAAACAATCAACATTAACTATATATCATTCAAAAGAATTCAAAATGAGATTTCCTGTTCAACCTATATATTTTTTTTAATTTTTAAAAATTTACTTATTTATTTATGGGGGTACTGGGTCTTCATTGCTGCACGTGGGCTTTCTCTATTTGTGGCGAGCGGGGGCTACTCTTGGTTGCGGTGCAGGGGCTTCTCATTGTGGTGGCTTCTCTTGTTGCAGAGCACGGGCTCTAGGCTCACGCGGGCTTCAGTAGTTGCAGCACACGGGCTCAGTAGTTGTGGCTCGTGGGCTCTAGAGTGCAGGCTCAGTAGTTGTGGAGTACAGGTTTAGCTGCTCTGCAGCATGTGGGATCTTCCCAGACCGGGGCTCCAACCCGTGTCCCCTGCAGTGGCAGGCAGATTCTTTTTTTTTTTTAATATATTTATTTATTTTATTTATTTATTTTTGGCTGCATTGGGTCTTTGTTGCTGCGTGTGGGCTTTCTCTAGTTGCGCCAAGTGGGGGCTACTCTTCATTGTGGTGTGCAGGCTTCTCATTGCAGTGGCTTCTCTTGTCACAGAGAACGGGCTCTAGCCTCGCAGCCTTCAGTAGTTGTGGCACACGGGCTTAGTCGCTACGCAGCATGTGCAATCGTCCCGGGCCAGGGCTCGAACCCGTGTCCCCCGCATTGGCAGGCGGATTCTTAACCACTGCACCACCAGGGAAGCCTGACAGGCAGATTCTTAACCACTGCGCTACCAGGGAAGTCTCAACCTATATTTGATTTATTCTTTTAATAACATATCACAATAACTCCTAATCTATATTATTCACATAATAAGGTCTCAAACCTTTGTGTTCAATATGAAATCCTAAAAAGCATTCTTATCTTAAATTTAAAGTGGGTAAGCTGGAAGGGACACAGAAGCCATCTAGTTAAATCCACATATATTTACAAATGAAGAAACAGAAGTCTAGAAAATCAACCTGCTAGTTAAGAGTAATAGTTTTTCCATCATTCTAGGTGGGTGTTTTATGTTTGTTTTTCTACTTTTCTTTTGTTGACTTTTTGTTGAAAAGGTCAAAGCTTCTTTTGAAAAGATATTAACAATCACAAACAGATAAACACAGAATTACCAAATAACCCAGGAATTCCACTCCTAGGTATACAGACAAACTAAAAGCATATGTCCACACACAAAAATTTGTACAAATTGTCAAAGCAGCATTATTCACAATAGCCAAAAAGAAGACAGAATCCAAATGTCCACCGACTCATACATAGATAAACAGCATGATATATCTGTACAATGGAATAGTATTCGGCCATTTAAAAAATGAAGTACTAATACATGCTACAAAATAGTTGAACCTAGAAAACATAATGCTAAGTTAAAAAAAAAAAGAGATTCAGAAGCCACATATGATTCCATTTGCATGAAATGTCTACAAGATGCAAATCAAGAGACAGAAGGTAGATTAGTGGTTGTCGGGGATGGAGGGAAGACAGGAATTGCGGCTGACTATTATGTATGGGGTTCAATTTTGGGTGATGGAAAAGTTCTAGAATTAAATAAGGGTAATGGTAGCCCAGCATAGTGAATATATGAAAAACCACTATATTATATATACACTTTAAAATGGTGAATTTTATGTTATATGAATTATATATCACCAAAAGTTTAGAAAATCATAAACAGATAAAGTAGAGCTGGCCAGACTGAAACATGGAGTAGGATAGGCGGTCCAGAACCTTTCAGCAGAAGCAAATAAAAGTAAAAAGATTATCTCATACACAGTCTATGAAAATGTATCAGGTACAAAGTTGAAAATATAAACAAGAAAAAACACTGAAGACAAAATCATTTTTTAAAAAAAGTATGTCAAAACTCAAAAAATAAAGAATTTACATCCAAAGAAATAGACAAGATTAAGTGAAAGTGAAAAAGGACACAAAAGTATTAAAAATATCCTCAAAAAGAACCAAATAGCAATTAAAGAAATTAAAAAGTTGATCACTGAAATTAAACAATAGTAGAACAGACAGAGGTGAAGGGCAAATGCAAGCAAAGACAGGACTGAGGAATTCTCTCATAACACAGTAGAGCACAAAGATACAGAAATTACAGAAGTTAGAAATGGCAGCTACAGTAAAAGGTTCCAACATTCAATATCCACAGGTGAGAGGCAATATTCTAAGAATAATAGAATAGCATTTCTCAGAAGTTAAAAAAGACATAGACCTCAGATTTAAAAGGGCCTAAGAGAAAAGTTGAGCAGATTTTAAAAATAAATCCACACTGGACGTATCAAAATCTTAGAAAACAAAAGATGAAGAGAAAACTCTACTACTAGTCATAAGAAATAAAAAATTGGTTTCCTACAAAGTAAGAAGGATCATAATAAAAGCAGACTTCTCATCAGCAACACTGAACAGAACGAAACACAAATACATATTCCAAGTTCAGAGGAAAACAAATTTGAACCTACAAATTCAGTAACCAAATCATCGTTCAAGTTTTAGGACTACAAACTTTTCAGAATTCAGGAACTCAGAAAATCCACCAGTGACAGTGTCTCTGAAAGAATTCCTAAAGGATGCACCTAGCAAGACAAATGAAGAGTAAGGAGCAAAATAAAAGAAACAATAGTGCACTTCTGCTTCCAGCTATGAGCAAGTAACACTGTCCAGACTACATTCCCACAGTAAACAGCAAAAAAAAAACTGGACAAAGTGTAGGAATTCCTTTCAGACATTGGACAACAGGCTGCACAGGACCTGACCTCTGAGAAAAGTGACACAAATAGGGGAGTCCTAGCATAATCCAGGCTTTCTGCCTGGAGATGATTTCCAAACTGAATCCAAACGGTGCCCCAGAATCCTATTCATTGAAGAAGCAACCATACTAGTTTGGGAAAGCCAGATAGAATTTCTGGAGACTTCCAGAGAGGAAGGAGTTACATAGAGAAATATTTCCTGAAATATGAATTTGTGTTCCCTTAAGTGTTTGGCTGAATTCCAATCTGAAATGCATAGGGAGAGCATAGCCCAGTCTTTAAAGGCTGAACTAAGAACAACTTCTGAAGGAAGAACTGTTAGAAGGAATGATAAAACAAACAATTCCCAGAGCTCACACAGGGCCAGACCTCGTTCAAATTTCCTCCAGCCAGAGACAAGAAATCTCACTGGATACACGAGATATTCAGTAGATAGCCCAGAAGAGGCAAGTTCAGAATTGGAGGATAAATTAGACCTACAATAAAGACTATTCTAAACTTGCCTTAAGAGTGTTTAAAAATAAAGCTCAAAAGTAACTTCACTGCCTACCAAAAGGAATCCAACCTTCTTTAAAGGAATACAGCAAAATCCAGCAATGTTCATATTCTAATCAAAAATTAAAAATCCAATGCCTGCAATGATAATTTCACAGGATGAAATTAACAGTAGGTTGGAAACTGCAGAAGAAAAGATCACTGAACATGAAACCATAGCAAAATGAAGCAAATGGGTAAAAAAATGGGGGGGGGGGGGGCGGGCGTGGGGAAGACCAGAGGTCCAATAACCTGTAGGATAAAATAATATAGGAGTAACTGGTGTCTCAGAAGGAAACTAGGAGTATACCTGAAGAAATAATGGCTGAATATTGCCCAAATTTTATGAAAATGATGAATACACAGAGGCAGGAAGCTCAGTGAATACTAAAGACAGTAACATATACATTCAAAAAGCACAACAAAGGCACATCATAATCAACTGCTGAAAACCAGTGATAAAGAGAGAAATCTTAAAAGTAACCAGAGGGGGAAAAAGATATATTTAAATAAACAAAGATAAGAATAAGCAAAGACTTCTGGTCAGAAGCCAAACAGGTCAGAGTACAATGAATTACATCTCTTAAAACGCTGAAAGAAAATAACTGTCAACCTAGAATTCTATATCCAGTGAAAGCATTCTTCAAAACTCAAGTTGAAGTAAACTTTTTCAGGTAAATAAAAGCTGAGCAAGTTCACTGCCAAAAGACCCACACTAAAAGAAATGATGCTCTTCAGGCAGGAAGAAAATGTAGCAAAAGGAAACCTGAATATATACAAAGAAGTGAAAGGAGTCAGAAATCACATATATGTAGGCAATTATATAATAGAAGGGAGAAAATAATATGGACAGAAATCAGCAAAATACAAAAAAAGTTAAAAATGGATGAAACTAAAGCTAGTTCTTCAAGGAAAAGAACCTATTAAACTGATAAACCTCTAACTAGACTAATAAAGAAAAAAAGGAAAAAAACACTTATAACACAAGGAATGACATCACAACAGATCTAAAAGACACTGAAACAATAAGGAAATAGTATGACAAATCACGGCAATAAATTTAGTATCTTGAACAACAAAATACCCAAACTGACTCAAGAAAAAGTAAAGAATCTGAATTATAACTGTTAAAAAAATTGAGTTAATAATTTATCAATTAAATTCTTCCCACAAAGAAAATTCTAGGTCCAAATGGCTTAGATTCTATCACATATCTAAGGAAGAAAACAATACCAATCCTACAATGACTCTTTAAGAAAATACACCGGGAGGAAACACTTCCCAAGCTAATAACCTTCCTAATGGTGAAAGGCTGAATGCTTTCCTCTTAAGATCAGAAACCAGGCAAGGATGTTCACTTTCACCCCTTCTATTCAACACTGTACTAGGTATTCTAGCCAGTGCAATAAGGAAGAAAGGGAACAGACTTCTAGTTTGGAAAGAGAGAAGCAAAGCTGTCTTTATGCTCAGGTTACAGGATCACATACATAGAAAATCCTATGAAATCCATAAAAAAGCAAGTAGAAGTAGCAAGTAAGTTTGCAGGATAGAAGATAAATATACATAGCAGCAATGAACAACTGAAAACTGAAATTCAAAAATAAGTACCAGTAACAATCACATTAAAAATATTACATATTTAAGAATAAATGTGACAACAGATGTACATGACCTGTACACTGAAAACTACCAAACATTACTAAGCAAAATTAAGGCAGACCTGCATAAATGGAGAGATATACCATGTTCATGGACCAGAACATTCAAAGTTGTCAATTCTCTCCCAAATTAATCTCTAGATTCAATACAGTCTCAATCAAAATCCCAGCAAGCTTTTTTGTAGACATTGACAAGTTGATTCTAAAATGCGAAGGCTCTAGAATATCCAAAACAACAATTCAGGAAAGAATCACACTACTTAATTTCAGGGTATTATAAAGCTGTAATAATCAAGACAGTGTGCAGTGCTTTATTAAAAGATTAAATGTTCGTTTACAGAGAAAAATCATAGATGTGAGATAAAGAAAGACAAAACATGTCAGTGTAGAGAGAACAGAAATACACTCACATATATATGATCAACTGATTTTCAATGAAAATGCCAAAGCAATTCAGTGAGGAAAGGATAATCTTTTCAACAAATGATTTCTAGAACAACTGAATACCCACATGCAAAACAATGGCTTCAACCCTTACTTCACACCATAAACAAAATGTAATTCAAAATAGATCAGACTTAAATGTAACAACCTAAAGTTTTAAAGCCTCTAAGAAGAAAACATAGAAGAAAATCTTAGTGACCTTGAGTTTGGCAAAAAACTTCTCAAATATGACACAAAAAGCAAGAAACATTAAAGACAAAACTTAATAAAATGGACTTGATAAGATTAAAAACATATCTCCCAAGGATACCATAAGAAAAGAAGGCAAAGCTTCTTTATGTAATCTAGTAGATACAGCTAATACATAGATACGTATTTCCTAAACAATTTTATTTGTAATAACCAAAATCTGGAATAAGTGACTGGATAAACAAATTATGGTATATCCATACCCAGCAATAAAAAGAAATTAATTACCAAGATGCACCAGAACATGGATAAACCTCAAAAGTATTATGAGACAGAAAAGAAGCCATTGACAAAAGAGTTCATGTGAAACTCAAGACAAAGGTAATCTGTTATGACAGAAAGCAGACCACAGTTTCCTGGGAGTTGAGGTTTGTGGGAAGTGGGGGAGGAGGCCTGACCTGGACGGGGCACAAGGGAACTTTCCAGGGTGATAGAAATTTTTTCTTTCTTCATTTTGGTGGTGGTTTTACGGTTGTATGAATCTCGTCAAAATGTACACATATAATAAAATTTTATTATATATAAACTAAATCCCAAAGTCGATTTAAAAAAAAAAGAAAGACAGCAGCAGCAACAATAATCTAGGAAATTAGTAATCAGATGAATAGCACTGGGGCAGGAAGGACACACAACCAAAACTCAGCACCTAACCATGTAAGAATCCTCAATCTAGCAGTAGAAAGTGACTTCTTCAACCAAAAAAGGACATCTACAAAAAAAATGCGACTAATATTATACTTAATAGTGAAAGACTGAATGTTTCCCTAAACAGAAACAAGGTAAGGATGTCCCTTCTCACTTTGTAATCATGACCATGCTTTAAAGGAGTCCTCGGTAGTACCCAGTAGTACTCAACTATATTTGCTGGTAAGTGTGCTTTCTTGTTCTCCGAAATGACCATTTCATCCCTCCCTTCTCTTTTCTTCAAAGCCCTTACACCCCCGTCCCTGGCGCACTCTAAGCTGATAATTTCACTTATTTTATTTTTCACAAGGTAAAACAATCATGCAGACTCATCTTCCTACCATCAAATCTCTCAAGAAGGCAGAGGTTCTTTAATATATCACAAATAATACCAGTAGCTACATAGAGTAAACACACATATAGAAAACCTTAGCACAGGACCTGGCTCTCACTCAAGAGAGGCCAAGTCATCCGGCCAGCTTAATACTCAACCAGAACTTGGCACATAAACAGAGGTCTTAACTTAGAAACTCTAGGCAATTGATTCTTCTCTATCCATCAACAACTCCTACAATCAGAAGCAGAGACATGTTCACCTCCTGAAATCTGGCATAAAGTCACAATAAGAAGATAAATATAATTAATCCCTAACCTTTGGTCCCCCACCTTTGAGAATGGTTCTTGCCATTAAAAAACATATATAACAATTATATATATATATAATTGTATTTGGTTTCTGACCAACAAATGTATTAAATGGGAAAAGTAAAGAAAAACACAAAATACATATGCAACTTGCATAATAGCTGTTCCTTACCTGCTGGTGACGGGTGCTGGGAAAGGTGTACTGAACAGAGTGGGGAGGATAACGACTTTGCTCTGTGCTGAATGCTCCTTGGTTGGGAGGATAACCTGAACTTGACATTATCAGTAAAGAAGTCCTCACCAGGTTGTGAGATCAAGTGCAACAAACAATCATGCTTCTAGGAAATCACCTAAACAGGATGGGGAAAGAAAAGAATTGATAAGTACTAAAGCACCAGGTGTGCTTCTAATAACACAACTACAGCTACATAAACAAAACCACTATTATCAGTAAAAGCTTTCTCTCATGTTACTTACTTAATATAATAGAAGTTACTGGGGCTTTAAAAACACCAATGGGTCTTTTCCTCTATACTTAAAAAAGTTTCTTTAACATATCACAAATAATACCAGTAGCTACATAAAGTGAACACACATAAAATCTTAGCTCAGGAGCCAGCACATAGCAACTGCTCAGTAAACATCCTTCTTTCAATAAATATCTGAAACACAAATATTACATATTACAAAAACAAAAATCTTGGCTGTAAATTTGGGGGTTGTGAAAAAGTCAATTGTTAAAAGGATTCAAGAGTATTTATAAGGTAAGCATTTGTGCAGAGGAAATATTCTTTATTAAATAATTCTGCCCCAAAATGATAGCCTAAGAAGGCATTAGGGATAGAAAAGCTTTCAAGGAAGAACAAAGTGAGCCTATCACTTCAAGAAAAACAACTGCCAAATTTTTTTTGAAAATGAGGATTTTGGAAAAAATTCCACCTGCCACCATGAGCCTGACGGCTTCCCCACATTTGAAGACTTTTCTGGCAAGACTGGTGGTGGTATTAACAAGTGTGAGTTTTTGATATTACATAATGAAATCTGAAGATCTGCATAACTCAATGAATCAATATTTTCCAAATGACCAATACAGAATTACAAAATAAGGCGTGAATGAAATATTTATTTAAAGTACAAAACATTTTACCACAGTTAAATAAATAGGCGCAAGACAAACCAATAAGTGTTTAATGTGACAGAATATGAAAGGTTTACTAATATGGTTTCAGATTCTACACAGTAACTAACCTTTAAAAATTTACCATTTGTCTGGTTTGGGTGTGATATCAAAGAATATCCAAAATTATGTTAAAAGGCTATTAAAATACCCCCTCCCTTTTCTAAATACATGTCTACCTGAGGTTAGCTTTTCTTCATAAATTTCCAACAAAACAACATACTGGGGCTTCCCCTGGTGGCACGGTGGTTAAGAATCTGCCTGCCAATGCAGGGGACACCAGTTCAAACCCTGGCCTGGGAAGATCCCACATGCCGCAGAGCAACTAAGCCCATGAGCCACAACTACTGAGCCTGCGCTCTAGAGCCTGAGAGCCACAACTACTCAGCCGCGAGCCACAACTACTGAGCCTGCGCACGTAAAGTCCATGCTCCTCAACAATAGAAGCCACCGCAATGAGAAGCCCACGCACCGCACCAAAGAATGGCCCCCGCTCGCCCCAACTAGAGAAAGCCGCGCAAAGCAACGAAGAACCAAAGCAGCCAAAAATAAATAAATAAAGTAAATGTAGGGCTTCCCTGGTGGCGCAGTGGTTGAGAGTCCGCCTGCCGGTGCAGCGGACGCGGGTTCGTGCCCCGGTCCGGGAGGATCCCGCGTGCCGCAGAGCGGCTGGGCCCGTGAGCCATGGCCGCTGGGCCTGCGCGTCCGGAGCCTGTGCTCCGCAACGGGAGGGGCCACAGCAGTGAGAGGCCCGCGTACCGGAAAAAAAAAAAAAAAGTAAATGTATATATATAAAAAAATAACATTGCAAGATTGAATGCAGAAGCAGAAATGAGAAACAAGCTACCTTCTTTTCAGATACAGAAGAGGTCTGCAAAAATGTAAAACAATGCCACTCTTCTCATCAAATTTTTTGTTATATTTTGGAAAATACTTATTAAAATGTTATTTACGTTAAGATTTGGGTTTATATTATTTTTAAATAAATATTTTTTAAATTTCCCCATTTTAATATCTAATATGGTAAATATCAACATATATAACCCACATAAGCAAAAGCTCTTTGGAGTCCCAAATAATTTTTAAGAGTATAAAAGGAGTCTTGAGGCCAAAAAGTTTGATGACCACTGGCCTAGAGAATCAGGTCATCTTTAGATTGACTAGCATTAGTGCCCTACAGAGGCAGGTCACACCAGGTCCCTGCACTCCTTCTACCCTGCACTCCTAGAAACTCTGGCCCTGTTAAGGTGTGGCTTTGACATGATGTTACGTCAAGTGAACTACTCTACTGGACCCGGGTTGTACCAATCATATCCCCCTCCAGGAATCTGAATTGAGAACGTTAGCTATTGCAAAGTGGCCAGAGTAGGAGTCAAGGTGAGCCAGGGCATGTGCCAGAGAAGTTACAGGGGGGCAGAGGACGCCAGTCCAGACACAGACCAGAACAGGAGCAGAGAGAAGTGGAGCCCAGAGACCTCGAAGGCCCCCCCGGGACACACTGGGAACTGCCTAGGCTCACACTCCTTGAATCAGCCCCCACGAGAAGGCGCTGTATTTCTTTCTTTCTCCTTGGATACCTGTTAAACTGCCTACATAGTCTCACAGTAAGTCCTCTTTGCTTAATGCAGGTGGAGTAGGTTTTTACATCTTAGAATCATGAGATCTCAAGTTAAGTCCCAAAATAACTATACAAACCTTGAACAATCCAAATGTCACGTCCATCAACGGAGGAACAGATAGATAAAATCAGGTATATTCATACAAGGGAATATTATTCTGCCACAAAAAAGAACAAAGCACCGATATACGCTACAGCTTAGACAAACTCTGAAACATATGCTAAGTAAAAGAAGCCAATCATAGTGACTGATGATTCCTTTCATATGAAAGTCCAGAACAGCCAAATCCATAGTGACAGAAAGTAGATTAGTGGGTGCTTAGGGATGGTGGGGTGGGGTGGAGGAATAGTAGGTGATGGCTAAAGTGTATGGGGTTTCTTTTGTTGTTCACTGTCGTAAAATATACATAACATAAAATTCACCATTTTAGCCATTTTTAAGTGTACATTTCTGTAGCATTATGTACATTTACATTGTTGTGCAACTATCACGCCATCCATCTTCAGAGCATTTTCATCTTCCCCAAAAGAACCTCTACACCCAGTAAACACTAACTCTCCATCCCCTCCCCCAGCCTCTGGAACCACCATCTACTTTCTGTCTCTATGGACTTGACTGCTCTAAGGACCTCATATAGTTGGAATCATATGAGTCACCAGTCCTTTTGTGACTGGTTTATTTCACTTAGCAGAAGTCTTCAAGGTTTATCCATGTGTTAGCATGTATCAAAATTCCCTTCCTTTTTAAGGCTGAATAATATTCCATTGTATTGGGGTTTCTTTTTGAGGTGATGAAAATGTTCTAAAATTGACTGTAGTGGTATCTGCACATATCTCTAATATATTAAAAACCACTGAATTGTACAATGTAAATGGATGAATTTTAAGGTACATAAATTATATCTCAATAAAGCTTTTTAAAAAATTACCTAGCCAAAATCAAACAAGCAAAAAAACTATACAATGCAACCACAAGATTTAAAAACAACTGTGCTGCAGTCCAAGTTGACTATATTCCATAGTTCATGAATTCTAATACCCAAGTGTTCATATCTTAAAAACTCTGAAGTCAATATCCATCCCACAATCACTAGCATTTTATGGTTTCATGAGTAGTACCTTTCCTTTAATCTTAGAGGTAAACAACAGTATCTTATAAGCAGACATCTTTTTGCTGAAATACAGTATTAGAGAGTTACTGCATCCAGTCTTAGGTTTCTGTCCTAAATCTCTCTCCAGAAAGCTTTTTGTCCCTTTAATTTGTTCCTTGATGCTTAGGATAAGGCAAGAAAATTAAGGACACTGATATTCCCAAAGTGATTTCCAACCTGAGGTCCTTCAAAAGACCAGGTAACGTTTGCAGGACTTTCAAGAAACCTAACAGAAACACATAGACAAACGAGGGACAGAGGACACCCTCCTAAGCACAACCCCCAAAAGCACAAACAACAAGGTTGTTATCTTTGACAGAGAAAAAATTTTTCTGTAAAACAAAAACACCCTAAAATGGCAAACCGCAAACCAGAAAAAGCACAACAGCAAAATTCTGATATACATATGTATCTTACAAATCAATAAGAAAAAATGATCACAACAGAAATATAAGACATGACAGAAATATGGGATTAACAAAAGAAATAAAATTAATGAAGTCAACTTCAATAATGACAGAAAAGTAAAACAAAGAAACTGGCAAAATATTAAAAAATAATGCTTAGTGTCTGGTGAAGGTTTAGAGAAAAAGGTACTGTTTCACACATTACTGGTGTGTATGTAAAATGGGTACAAATTGCTTTCTAAAGAAGAATGGCAATTTATACAGCATCAGCCTTGAAAATATGCATATCCTCTACCACAGCAATTCCACTTCTAGGAATTCATTTGGTTATTCAATACAGATATATCCAAAGATGAATGCCTGAGGATGTTTCTCAAGGAACTGTCCTAAATATCCAATACACGAGCTTAGAAAATTTTTTTAAGAAATTCAGCTAATGAAAAATTTTACTTAGAACATGCCACAAAAAAAGTTCTTATAAATGAGAACATTTTGTTTTATATAAGTATGATTTGTATATACCGCTACTACTCGATTTTTCATGTGTCTATCACATCTTCACAATACTTCAAGGCCAAAGGCAGAAATATCATGTACATATTCAGTTAACATCTACTGAACAGTATATACCGTGTGTCAACAGCTCTAAATGCTGGCATAGAATAAGACCACGATTGGCATCTTATCTTGAGGTGACATAGACAATAAGTGACCACAAAATACTATGATAGGGCTTCCCTGGTGGCGCAGTGGTTGAGAGTCCGCCTGCCGATGCAGGGGACATGGGTTCGTGCCCCGGTCTGGGAAGATCCCACATGCCGTGGAGCGGCTGGGCCCGTGAGCCATGGCCGCTGAGCCTGCACGTCCGGAGCCTGTGCTCCGCAACGGGAGAGGCCACAGTGAGAGGCCTGCGTACCGCAAAACAATCAAACAAACAAAAATACTATGATAAAGTGCTATAAATAAAACAGGATGGGAGAAGGGAAAGGGAGACATGTCTGGCAGGTAGAAAGCCAATCTCAGCTAGGATGACCGTATGCCCCAATTTCCTGAAACAGACCCAATTTACAACTACTATCCCAGTGCAGTTATTAACTATGCTCCATTTCCTTCTCAAAACGGTCCCAGTTTGGGTAATAAATTATATTCTAAGATGACTTTTGAGCCAAAGCCTTGAAAGAACAAGAGCATTCCATGGAGAGAAACTAGAGAAGCCCTAAGGCAAAGCAAGGATGCTGAGGGGGAGTGAGGGAGAGGGTGACTGAGGCCAGGCCTGAGACTGGGTGGGGGAGACTGCATGGGGTTCTGCTGGTGTGTGACCTTATGTTCCAAATATTTTCTTTCAGCATTCATAACTTGTTTTGTCTTTCTGAAGACCTTCTCCACCCCCAAATTTTCAAATATTCTTCTACTTCCCTTCTTACACTTCTTGAAGTTTTTTAATACATTTAGCTCCTTAATCATCTAAATTTTTTTTCTAAAGAATGGTAAGGTAGGGGTCTAGGTGTATTTTCTTTACTACTTGATAGTTAATTATCCAAACAAAACCCTTACTAAACATGTCTGCCTTTCCACACCAATCTGAAATGCGAATCATTCTTATTACAACCCAGCAATTTCAGGATATACCCTAGAGAAACTCGCATGTACATACAAAAGGATGTTTATTGCAGCAGTGCAATAGGCAAATTTGAAGACAGCTCAAATTCCATATTCATATGATAAAATACTATACAGCAGTTACAATGAATAAACTACAGCTATGTTTCAATACACTTAAACCTCAAAAAAAGTAAAGCTTAGTGAAAACAACTTGTAGAATGATACGTATGTTGGAAATACAGAATACAATACTATATATTATTGACACACGGCTTAAGTTTTCTTTTTTCTTTTTCATCATCTTAAGGGATTTGGGAAGACCAAAATTCAGTGCGCCAACTTGATCCAAATTCCTACCCAGCTAGGCATAGAAAATAAAATTTTCTAGAGAACTGCCATTCAATTTAACCTTAAGAGATAGCAACTTTTAAAATGTTACCATCCTTACTACTACTCACTGCACTGTTCCTGCTGTCCCAGCAGCAGCCAGGGAAGGGGTGAGAAGAGGGCCAGAGCCTCCGAGACTGCTTCCTACCTACTCCCCCCCAAGGCCCAACTAACAGCGCTTTCACAGACCAGGAATCTGAAGCACAGAGAAATTCAATCATTTCTCTATGTCACAAAGTTGTCAGCGGCAAAAATGGGAGAAGCCAGTGTTTTCTGTGATGCTGTGCAGTTTTCTCAGCAGGTAGTGAGCTACTTTGAAGGGCTGAGATGTGCGGTGAGACCACCAACAAAACCACCAAGGGGCTTCCCTGGTGGCACAGTGGTTAAGAATCCGCCTGCCAAGGCAGGGGACATGGGTTCGAGCCCTGGTCCGGGAAGATCCCACATGTTGTGGAGCAACTAAGCCCGTGCACCACAACTACTGAGCCTGCGCTCTAGAGCCCACGAGCCACAACTACTGAGCCCACACGCCACAACTACTGAAGCCCGCAGGCCTAGACCCGTGCTCCGCAACGAGAAGCCACCGCTCGCCACAACTAGAGAAAGCCTGCGCAAAGCAACAGAGACCCAACACAGCCAAAAAAAAATAAATAAAATAAATTTTAAAAATAAATAAATGAATAAAAATAAACCATTCCTTCCTACTAATTAAAACAAAACAAACAAACAAACAAAAAAACCACCTGGGCAGCACTCCCTTCCTACACACCTGCACTTGCTAGTGGAAGGGGAAAAGTCAACATGGGGCGGGGGGCTTTGTTTGTTTTTGTTTCTGGAAATAGATATATGTAAGGTTTAAGAGTTTCTCAAAGTACCACAAAATACAGAGGGAAAAATCTCCTTCTCACCCTGTCCCCAGATTCTACTCAGTTCTTCCAAAAGGCAACCAAAGTTACTAGTTTCTGGAGTATACTTTAGAAACAGCGCGCACACACACACACACACACACACACAAACACACACTTTGCCCCCTACTTTAGAAACAGCCTTCACACACACACACACACACACACACACACACACACACTTTGCCCCCTACATAAATGGGAGCAGGGTAGATAATATAAGGTTCTATATCTTGCTTTTATTACTTAACATCTTAACACATCTTGACAATCATTTTCATGAGTCCATAAAGAGTTCTTCATTCTTTCTATTGCTGTAATGTATTTTACTGTATGAATGTTCACAAATATTTTATACATTGTCCAAGTAATTCTGATCTGCACCCCTAAGAAATGCTCAGGTGATCTGTCTCTGAGCTCTCCTCCCAACTCAGACATCCTATAAAGCTATAAATGGAATGGAGAGGCAAAAGGAAAGATCTTAGCTCAAGGTCATCCAAATTTTTTTCCATCAGTGGCCTACATGATGAGAAATCTATAGAGTACAGTGTTGTTTTCGGGTTGTTTTATTTTCATTTTCAGCAATGATAGTCCTGAGTTCAACACGTACATCCATCGTCACTCAAATATAAGTCAAATGATTTGTCCGTGTTTCCCTTTTATCATAACCAATCCTTCATGATGTCCCAGTTTTCTCATGTGACTTTAGTGAAGTTTAATTTGAATTATCTTAAAAATAAATTAAAGTTAGTTACTATCAGCCCACCACAGGTGGTAACAAAACATCAGCAAAACTAGAGATTAGGGCTTCCCTGGTGGCGCAGTGGTTGAGAGTCTGTCTGCCGATGCAGGGGACACGGGTTCATGCCCCGGTCCGGGAAGGTCCCACATGCTGCGGAGCAGCTGGGCCCGTGAGCCATGGCCGCTGAGCCTGCGTGTCCGGAGACTGTCCTCCGCAATGGGAGAGGCCACAACAGTGAGAGGCCCACGTACCGCAAAAAAAAACAAACAAAAAAACAAAAAAAAAAAACTAGAGATTAGCCCTTACTGGGATACAAATTCATTGGTCAAAGCGGGCCCTACCTCTGGTGACAAGAACTGCAGCTTGGAGCCCACTACGACCTCCTTCCTCAAAACTTACCCACGAGGGCTTCCCTTGTGGCACAGTGGTTGAGAGTCTGCCTGCCGATGCAGGGGACACGGGTTCATGCCCTGGTCCGGGAGGATCCCACATGCCACGGAGCAGCTGGGCTCGTGAGCCATGGCCGCTGAGCTGCACGTCCAGAGCCTGTGCTCCGCAACGGGAGAGGCCACAACAGTGAGAGGCCCGCGTACCGCAAAACAAAACAAAACAAAAAAAACTTACCCACGAGACACACCACAACAGTTCAGACCTTTGTTTAACCAGCGCTCTTTCTTTCCTCAAACATCTTACATGGAAGCCAAATGTATAAAATACACAAAGAAGAAATACTCTGATTCAGGGAGAACGGGGAACCTAAATCTGTCTTTTCAGCCCCCTCCCCATTCCCATCCTGCCTCGGACCCTCACTGCAGTCCTGGCTCACCAAGACACCTCCACAGAACACTTGACAGTTCGAAAACAACTGAAGTAAAAGAATCGGTTTAAAGTGGAGGCTGAAGGGGAAGGGAAAACCTTAAATGGCAGTTTCCAATTTTAAGTTCAGTTCATAGCTCCAAAACTCATTAACTCACAGTTACATGCTTGACTCATGGACTATAAAAATTCTGTGAAATGTTTAAGAAACCTGGTCAAGGTTTTATGTGCAACAACCTCGTATCATAAACATATATAATTGTATTCTAGGATGAAAATAATATACTAAAACCAGATGTCATTGTTGTAAGTGACGAGAACACATTTTATCTGAATTTTGGAGATAAACTCAGAACTAGCCTCCAACGTTTTGCAAACAGGTAATAAAATACAGTAAAATGAAATCAGTCTATTTAAATTTCTCTTTGAATCTTCCCATATTAACATAATAAAGACACACATACTCACACACAAATTTACTCAACAGGAAACTTATCTTGCAAAACAATATTTCAAATGCAATGCTAAAAAAAAAACCAAAAAACCAAAAAAACAAAAAAAACCCAAATCCTTTCTCCCCAGGAACTCCTGGCTTTTGGCCTACAATCTCTGCATAATCAAAATGTACTTGGATAGGTTTTCAAGGTGGCCTAAGCTGTCTTGGAAAAAGAGCTAAAAATATACTTCGCTGTGGAAGGACTACAGACGCCTCTTTAGATGACCAAGAATGACTCCACCAAGGGTCACAACAGAGGTGAAGTCCACATTTCACCAAAGCAGGAAAAAGACACAATTCAATTTTCTTTTAAATGATCAAATAATACTTTTCGATACAAAAGTATGGCATAGGGGAACGGCCTCCATGACACTGCAGGTGCCAAACACTGCATACTAAACTGAGGCAAATCGGGTCTCATTAATTCTCACAAAGCAGTTCAGCTCTAGTCCAACTCCAAAAGCCCAGGAGGCAGGGAGAGGCTAAGGACCACCCCCTGGGATATCCCAACCACCTAAGAGTCTCTGGGTTGGCGAAGGTTTGGAGAAAGCCCATCTGAGCCTATCTCGGGGTCCAGCCTCCAGGAGAGGAGACAGAGGCTAGAACCAACCAAGTGAATTCTGTAATTTGTATGAGATCAGAGTGGTGCTAAACTGGGACAGAATTCCTCCTGTAAAATAATCTAAAGCATTCTTCCCTTTGCGGGGCGGGGAGGAGTTACTCTGGGGGAATGTCATTAACAAGGTGTTTTATTTGTGGCCTCTTTTGACATCTCACTTAGAAGACAGATAAAGGGGAGCTAAAAAAAAAAGACATTTTAGACTACCCTACCCCCGATAAAGTATGACAGTGAAAGGAACACACTAATATGGGCATAATCATTTGATTAATCTAATACAGGCATTCAATAAATAATTCTTGAGTGAAAACAACAACACTACTCTATCCCTACCTAAGGTGAGGAAGGAGAAGTTTCCAAAGACAGCGGCAGCAGGCAGACGGCAGCAGGCAGATGACCGAGAATCCTGTGGCACAGTGGCACTGTACTGACCTAAAATCTAAATTGAGCAATATTCACTCCAGCTATAAGAATGAATATATTTCAAAGTGAAAATGGACAACTACTGGGACCCCCCTGGTGGTCCAGTGGTTGGAACTTCGCCTTCCAGTGCGGGGGGTGCGGGTCTGATCCCTGGTCGGGGAGCTGGGATCCCACATGCCTCGCAGCCAAAAAATCAAAGCATGAAACAGAGGCAATACTGCAACAAATTCAATAAAGACTTAAAAAAAAAAAAAAAAAAAAAAGGACAACTATTTACCAACCCTCTCCTCCATCAACACAAACAAAGAACAGGGTATTGAGATCAGAAAATTTTTAACTTTGGATGCTTGGGATTAATAGACATGACAATACCTAAGGAGAATAATAACAAAAATTAACCATTTATTGAGCCTTTGCTACATCCCCAGCAGTGTACTAAGAGCATGGTGTGCACGAGCTCACCTAAACCAGTAGTTCCACTATTACCCCTAAGTAAGGCACTGGAGAGGCTAAATAACTTCTACAAGGTAATTTTTTTTAGCTCAGAGCTATCTTAAAGATCATGTTTTGCTGCCTCCCCTTTGACCTGCTAAGAGAGACTGCTAAAGATTAGGAAGCAAAATAAAACAAGGCTAATGAACAGACTCTACTTCTAAGGTATATACCAAAATAAAGTAGAAAAAAAGCAACTGACTTAAAAGGTACTGAATTCTATACAAAAATAATAATAATAATAATAAACAAAACCATCAGAAACCTGTGAGGGCAGGGACCATCTCTTCTTTGCACACATGGCCTCCCCAGTACCTAACAGTTCTTAGCTCTCAACACACCCATTCCAACAGCAAGTCCTAGCCTTCCTTCCATGCCCCGCCCCCAAGCCTCCCATGCTTCTCCATCTTGACTACCCCCATTCTCATCTCTTGCTGCAAGAAATTCCTAATTGGACTTCCCACTTCAATACTTTCTCCACTCAAAAAGCCAAATGTTTTTTAAACCATAAATCAGAACACATCACTCTTCTGCTCAAGACTGCTCCGGAGCTGCCACGCACTTCAAACAGAATCTGAACTCTTCACTGTGGCCCAGGGGCTCCCACCCGCCCCCCCAGCTGCTCAGGAGGCCACAAGGAGCTTCCTTCCAGCTCCCTCACCCAGGGCCAGGCCCTTCCTTGACTCAGGTCTTTGTCCTTCTTTACTCTCTGCCTGGAATGCTCTTCCTGGCTCACCCTTGGGGCCGAGGACTCCTCAAAATTAGGTCTCAGTTCAAATGCCATCTTCTCATAAGGGCCTTTCCCAGCCACCCTCCAGTTACCCTTTTTGTTCTTCTATAGATTAATCATAATCTGAAATGCACTCATTTGTTTTACTTATACTGTCTTCCCCCACTAGAATATAAACTCCCTGTTTGATTCCCTACTATATTTGTTAGACAAAAGAAACAAGAAATGTGCAGAACTTATTTGAAGGAAAGTTTGAAAATCTACTGAAGAACATAAAAGTCTGTTTGAACAAAAGGATAGGAAGTACACAAAGGTGTCAATTTTCCTAAAATTAACCTATGAATTCAATACTGCCAATCACTATTCAGGATTCCCCATAAAAATCTCAGCAAGATTTCCTTTTGAACCTCACAGAATGATTCTAAAGTTCATCCAGAAGAATACATAGACCAGAATTGCCAAAGTCTGAAAAAAAAAAAAAAAAAGAGTAATGAACAGATGACTAACCCTACTAGTATTAAAATTATACAACAATAGTGATTTAAAGGATAACATATATCAAGGAAACATAACAGATTAGAAACAGTTCCAAACATATTTAGTAAATTGATAAAAGGTGCAAATCTGGTAACTGGGGCAAAGGCTGGATTATTCACCAAATGGTGCTGACACAACTGGTTACTTCAGGGGAAAAACCATACACACCTCTATCTCCCCAAAATATATGTCTACCTCATGTCCTATACTAGAAATGAATTCCAGATAGACCCCCAAAATTAGAAGTTTAAAAAAAGGAAAAGAAAGAAAGACAAAGCAAAAAAAAAAAAAAAAAAAAAAAAAAGAACAATAAAAAATTAAAATCTAAAGACTTCTTTGTTTTAAAAATACAATCAAGGGACTTCCCTGGGGGCACAGCGGTTAAGAATCTGCCTGCCAATGCAGGGGACACGGGTTCGAGCCCTGATCCAGGAAGATCCCACATGCCGCAGAGCAAGTAAGCCCATGCGCCACAACTACTGAGCCTGCGCTCTTGAGCCTGTGAGCCACAACTACTGAACCCGCGTGCCACAACTACTGAAGCCCATGTGCCTAGAGCCCATGCTCCGCAACGAGAAGCCACCGCAATGAAAAGCCAGCGCACCGCAACGAAGAGTAGCCCCTAATCTCAGCAGCTAGAGAAAGCCTGCACACAGCAACAAAGACCCAACACAGCCAAAAAAAAAAAAAAATATATATATATATATACAGTCAAGGTATACAATCAAGTCTCTCACTCATGTGCCTCTCAGTTCTCCATCCTACAGCAAGCAACAAGGAATATCAGTTTCTTAGGTTTTGTTTCAGAAATATTCTGATATAAAAGCAAATATGTACACATTATTTTTCCTCTTTAAAACAAGCAGTAGCATACTATACTTAATATTCCTCACTTTGCCTTTTCAGTTTAATAGATGGATGAATATTTTAAATTTTAGACTAAGGAAGGTCTCAGCAGAGCATGAAACTCAGAAGCCATATATAGACCAATAATGAAAACAGCTAACATTTAGAATTTTTACTTACCGTGTGCCAGCACTATGCTAAATGTGATTTACATTATCTCCATTTCCATTCTACAAATAAGGAAATTAAGGCTTAGAGAGGTTAAGTAATCTGCCCAAGGTCACATAGCCAGCACAGTCCCAGTTGGATATATCTGACTACATAATACTACAAAAAGAACAGCTGGGGGGTAGGGGGATGTGCACATACGTAAAAAGTGAATACCCTAATATGTAAACAGCTCTTCAAATCAATCTGAAAAACACCAATAATCCCATCAAAAAATAACCAAAGAACAAAAGCAGATAATTTCTAAAAGAAATACAACTCCCTTCATTAAAAAATGTTCAGCGTCAGTAGTGATTGATAAAGGCCAATTAGAATCACTTTTTTTTTCCACTTTTTTTTAATTAATTTATTTTTTGGCGGTATTGGGTCTTCGTTGCTGTGCGTGGGCTTTCTCTAGTTGCAGAGATCGGGGGCTACTCTTCGTTGCAGTACGCGGTCTTCTCATTGCTGTTACTTCTCTTGTTGCGGAGCACGGGCTCTAGGCGCTCGGGCTTCAGTAGTTGGGGCTCACGGGCTCCAGAGCGCAGGCTCAGTAGTTGTGGTGCACGGGCTTAGCTGCTCCCTGGCATGTGGGATCTTCCTGGTCCAGGGATCAAACCCGTGTCCCCTGCACTGGCAGGCAGATTCTTAACCACTGTGCCACCAGGGAAGTCCCTTTTTCCACTTCTTAAATTGGCAAAATGCTTTAATGTGTAATATCCAGTGCTGGCCAGGGTCTGGGGCATACCCGTACACTGTGACAATATCCATCCAAATCTACACTATTCATATATCTGCAACACTACTTTAGAAATCTATGCTACAAACTTGCTTGCATAAATATACAAAATAAATACAATACACACACACACACACACACACACACAAATAATTCACTACAGCTTTGTTTTTCTGACAAAACAGTACTGGCAGGAAACTGATTAAACAAATTATAGTGTTTTCTTTTTATAAGTGGAATACTATGTAACTGTTAATGATAGAAGTAGCTCTAAAAATACCAACATGGAACAGCAGTATACACAAGAACAGCATATCATGGTCCCATAATACAGAAAATTACATACACACAGGAAAAAAAAAAAAAAAACCTGAACGAATACACAACACTTAGCAAGTTACATCTAGGAAGTGGTGCTTTCAATTTCTTTATATACTTCCATATTGTACTTCCGTAAAATAATGTACTATTTATAATAAATAAAAGACAAGTTCACTCATTAAAATGGTTTTGTGTAAATAGAGAGTAACTTCTTCCACCCTCCCCTCCTGCTCAGTTGATGCCTTCCCCCCCTTCACTCCTCCTGCCCCACCCCATTCTCTCACACTCACACACAAACACAAACACACACACTCACTTAATGGACTACACACTCCCTACTTCTGGTATATTTACACTCTGTATATTTTAGGCTGTAACTCCTAGAAAGCACAAGTTTTGATTTCATTCCAAATACTTAAAAGTTATCATTATTCAAAACTGAATTAAAAGAACTTAAAAGTAATACAAAGTTACATGTCTTTGAACAGGAGTTCAAAGGCATGATGATTACTATTTAAAACATTTCAAAATTATACAAATCCCTGCGCTATTGCCAAGGGAAATGAACTGCCGAAAACAGATTACTCTGATGCTAAACTGTGTATGACAACAAAAATGTCAAGAAAAGAGCCTATCAGTTAAATAAAGTATGGGGGGGGGAGGCAATCTGTAACCATAAAGGTTATGGCCCTCCTAACAACTTAGTCAAATTTTCCTAAAAAAATGTAACCTCAATTTATTCTGGTTTAATTTCAGTTTATGTGTAACGAAGAAAAAAAAACAAAAGAACATTCCAAACTTTATTCCTCAAGTAGAAACTGCCGGCGGGGGGCGGGGATCAAAATAATTTGGTAATCTTAACTTCTCTCTTCCTTTGTTCTTGACTAATCTACTCAAAAATTTAATTTTTGATATAAAACTAATCAAGTACTATTCTTTCAAAGGGATCCCCCTTCAAAGGGATTTTATAACAATCCTATAAACCAACTATTCCTAATTCACATTTTTTCCCTAGCACTGAACTCCAAAGTCCCCTGCATATATAAATTAACACATTTTTGTTCTAATATTACCTGGAAATACAAATAATCTGAGATGAACTGATTCTGCGCTTACTTTCTCTTTCTCCCCAAAATCCCAGTTAACTGAGAGAAATACTTTTTTAAAGAAATGCTTTAATAATTCACTGATAACAGACGTTTTATCTCACTGACACTGGTGAATTTCTACCTGTTTTTTTATTTCCAAAAACTACTCACCATCAAGTTCCCACATGTGTATCCGTCAGCTTCCACAGCTGCACCAAGTAACTCCAGCAGCTGGGCTGCTTTTTATGCATTCAACAAATTTCTACTACACCATTCCTGGGGACAGACTGTTACTCTGGGAGTGGGGGCAGGGGAAGGATCAAAAAATAACTGAGACACAGACATGCCCACAATGGGCTTATGGTCTAGTGGGGACTAAACGGGCATGCACATAAATAACTATGACGTTATAGCAGAGGCGTAAGTGAGGCATTAAGAATTTCCAGACCATAAAACACTTTTCTTCAGAGAAGAGGGAGGAGGAGGGAGACTGACTTCCTGGATGAAGTGATATGTTGCTCAAAACCCCTCAAAAAATAGGCAGTATGTAGGTGCGGTAGAGTTTGGAAAAGTAAGGTAGGGAAATAGCATTCCAGAAAAGAGCACAGAATGGGAAAAAACAACCCTTCTTAATGCAACACAAAAGAGGCATATTATTTAACAGCCCAAGTGGAATAAAAAAACATGCTATGGGACTTCCCTGGTGGCACAGTGGTTAAGAATCAGCCTGCCAATGCAGGGGACATGGTTTCGAGCCCTGGTCCAGGAAGATCCCACGTGCCGCAGAGCAGCTAAGCCCGTGCGCCACAACTACTGAGCCTGCGCTCTAGAGCCCGCGAGCCACAACTACTGAGCCCACAAGCCTAGAGCCCGTACTCTGCAACAAGAGAAGCCACCACAATGAGAAGCCCGCGCACCGCAATGAAGAGTAGCCCCCACGCGCGGCAACTAGAGAAAGCCCATGGGCAGCAACGAAGACCCAACGCAGCCAAATAATAAAAATAATAAATAAAATTTATTAAAAAACACACATGCCATGCTCCAGTATTTATGTAAGGACATTAGTTTAAAAAGAATACTACACCTCTTCCTTTAAAATAAATTTTATGGCATGAGTACCTATCGAAAACTAACATTACATATGAGCTTTTCAACATGGCATTAAAAAGATAGTTCATGTTTATGCTATTTATCTAAGCTTTCATATAACAATTGAAGTTTCTCACACTTAAAAAAAAAAAAGCCCAGAAGTTTGAGAGTAAGTGAAGCAAGCAATAACTAATATATAAAATTATTTAACCTATCTATTTGTATCTCAGAGGTATCTAACCATTGGCATAATAAAATTTCCATCACTGTAACACTTAAATTCTATGAAACATCAGTAGGTCCAGATAACCTTAAAGACATTTCTGTTTAAGAAGACAGTCATCATAGCAGATTAAATATGAAACATAATTCCCAGTGATCATGTACTAATGTAGATCAATACCACGTTTTTCCAAGCTATATTTTCACTGCAGAAATGTAAAGTTAGGGAAGTACCTAAATTCAATATCTAAGCTGAGTGACTGACCACTCATTCCCCACCCACCCCAATTTTTGTTTTAAGTAGTAGTCAATCATCACATTGACTCAGCCCATGGATGATATGGTGTCCCAGAAGGAGCTACCCTGGAAGACAGAAGACTGGATTCTGCTACTGGCCAACAGTAACAATTTAGGCCAGACCCCTTCAATTCAGTGACCCTCAGTTTATTCACCAGTAACACACGTAAGATTAGATAATCTACATGACTCTATATTCTGTAACTCTATAAATTATGAGCATTTTATTTTAACCAATTTAGATTTGTCTTTGAGATTATTATTAAATGAAAGTAACAGCAGCACACATGGAAGAATCAAACTGAAGAGCTCCCCAGGAACATTCTCATGTCTTTGTATGGTCTCATTTTCACATGCAAAGAGGAGCTCCCCCCCCAAAAAAAAGGTGGTATCTGAAAACAATCCAAGTAATATCCTAGTAATACTTTGACCACACAAGCTTACAAGCTACTGGGGTAGAAAAAAAATGGTAGAACAGTAAAAATGTTCATGGAAAACCACCACCACAATAATACCAAAATAAAAAACAGATGCTCTACATACAGTTATTGCTACATGACAGAAGCTTTCATAGCTTTTCAATACTCCTAAGGAGACCTGATAGAAAACCAATGTTTTCTTTCTTTTTTTTTCTTAGGGGTATCTAACACAAGATTTGATACTCTTTATTAAATTGCTATTTATTAAGATAGAATTCTCAAACTTTTTTGAGCAGCAATACTGGCACGGCTTCAAACCAGGTGCACTGAGAAACTCAAAGAAATGTGAGACCTTTGCTCTTCAGAGATCCTCACAATTTAGTTGGGGGAAAATAGGCCATAAATACCAGGGAAATTAAACAGCCATAAAATAAAAATACTAAATCAATAATACAATTAAAGGGACAGGGCAGCATGACAGGAGACGCTAAGTCACCTCGAGCTGGACTGATCAGGAGAAGAAGCTGGGCTTAAAGTCAGAGGAGGCTGGAATGGGCAGCTCTAGACCTGACTGTCAAGGAGTATGAGGCTG